>NC_044552.1:149039191-150312524 GCF_007565055.1 Rhinopithecus roxellana
TGCTCTTTGTTACTGTGTTAATGGTATTTCTTCTACTTATAAATAGATTAATCCAGTAAAATGTAGAGCGTTTAGAGAGAGAGCTGAAACTAAGGTCTGCTGAGTGTTGAACTTGAATACGCTCTTATTTGGTGGCTGCTTTAAAATAACTCTAGAAATTTAATAAATTGCTCCTGGTTCTAAGGAGCTGTCCCTCTTTAGATCAACATTTAAACTTACAGTAAGGTGAATACTTCGTCCGGTAATTTAAAGTTGAGCTGAGATTCTCTTCTGGATAAGCATGATCACCAGGTTGGGATGGCTTTTCTCTGCTCTTGGTTCTGCTCACGTTTTGCCACATTGGAGAGTTTGTTCTTGTAACTGTCCGTGAGTAACTTGTCTGCTTTCAGAGGTTTTAGCTAAATTTCTCTTTGTAAAATCATTCTAGCAAATTTATTATGCAAATGGCATAAGGGATTAGCTTTGCTTTTTTTGTATTTTAAATTGTTCTGTCATCTTTCTCTTATAGAGTACATCTCCTGTAGCACCTAAATAAATTTCTGTCTCCTATACCTTTTGTTGTGAATACATGTTTTGGTCTGAATATGTATAATTGCTAAGTTTTGTTGATTTGGGACTAGTTTGTGTTCAGAGTGGTGCAGTCGATGCGCAGTCTCCCAGGTGTGAGCAGGTGCCATGCAGAGGCTGCGCAGGGCTTCCCCGGACCCGCTCTCCAGGACGCCCACCTCGTCAGGCTCACCCACCCCCACTGCACCTGAGCTTCTGTCTGTGGAGGTGGCTGAGACGGCTGGCAGGTGGCATGTGTGTGGTCACGGTCCTGTTCAGTTACGCTGTCTGTTCTTAACTTCTGCCACACCCTCCTTCGGCTTTTCATTTCATGAGGGTTGTTGTTGGTGGAATGTTCTGTGGCTCATTTCTTTCCACCTCAGAGCTAGCCCTGGACCTGATGTTTTTGTGTAAATGCTGGTGCTCACCCTGCGGCCGTCGTGGGGTTTGCTGAAGATGGTGGCATGTGGCTGGGTCAGCAGCAGCCGGTGGGGGCTTCGGGGTGTGTTGGTTGTGGAGTGGTCTCCTCCGAGGAGTGAAGCGCTGCCCTCAGTCCCAGCTGCTGCTGGCGGCACTCGGGCCCGTGGCTCTGCTCATTTTGTTGAGTTCATGGCGAGGCCTAGTGGGGTAGCTGACCCCGGCTTGGGTCTTAGCTATCATGCTCAGAACACACTAAAGTCACTTTCACAGTTGGTTTTTGTTTTAGCTGTAGTTTTTCATGGCTTAGTTGGTTTTTAACTTTGTTTGTGTATAATCTTAAACACGATTTACATTGGACTTTATTACTTTTGGCTAAGCCCATGGACATGGTGGCTGGCACGAATTTACCAACCCTAAGGAAAATTACTGTAGCTTCTCACACTTCTGCTTACCACCGCGTCCCTATCTCCGCTGTTTCCCGCAGGGCTGTGGCTTAGTTGGGAGCTTGGAGCTGCTCCTGAGTGAGCCTAAGGCCCGCTGCTTTGGGTCTTCTGTGAACCTAGAGGCCTTCATGCAGGAACGCAGGTACCTGGATGCGTGGTCTTGCAAAGAACTCGCAAGGAGGCCAAGACCAGGCTGTGTGCTGACCACGTTGCACAAAGCCAGGCTTGGTCAGTGCCAGGCTTCAGAGATGGCAACATGTACTCAGAGGAGAAATTGCTGAGCTGCAGTTCTGTGTGAGTATCCTGGACTTTCTTAGTAATCGTAGTAAGAAACAAAACAAGTTTTAGTCCAAAAAGCCTACTTTTGAGTGATTTTTTCTGGCAAAGCAGGCTGTGGTCTGTAGGGGCCCAGCTCTGATGTCACAGCAGGTGACACAGGTCAGAAGCAGCCTCCTTGGAACGGAGTCAGCATGCTGGGGCCACCTCCCTGCCACCTCGCTTGGCCTGGCATCACCATGGCACACAGTGAGGGACCTTCTGATCCTGGTGGCAAGGGCCTTGTCTCCAGCCTGCCCCTGTGGCCAGCCCTGGGCACCTCTTTCATCTCAGGTTTCCAGCACATTGAAACAGTCTGTGACACCACCCTGGAGAGAGCAGAAGCCACGTTGGAGTGACCGGCCTTCTCGGACCACAGGGGTGGACATAGCAGTGGCTGTGGCAGCCTCAGGTGGACACCTCCCCTTCACTCCGTGTGCTCCCCATGGCCTCTCTCTGGCTCTATGAATAGCACTGACCCAAGTGGGGAGGGTCCCTGCGAGTACAGGAGCTGCATGGACAGCCAGTCCGGTACAGCCCCATTAGTAAGAGGCTTGGGAATAAAGGGTGGTACCAGGGGGTGGGGGGCTGAGGGTCACTGACCTCTGTGGGGACACAGTGGGTGCCACAGTGATTGACACGTCCAGCTGGGCCTGCTGGCTGTGGGACCCCCTAAGGCATCACGAGGTTGCTAGTTTTGGCAACAGAGAGGAGAATTTGTGGAAATGGGGTGCCATAGAAGAAAAGTAGACTGGGCTTGGTCCTCACAAAGGAATTGTCGACTGTTCTGGTAGAATTTTAACCCTTATATTTGAGAAAGGGAGCAAGGAAAGATAAAATCTCCTAACTGCTCAGGCGACTGTGTGGATAGCCTGCTAGGTTGGTTTTTCGATCTCAAATGTCCCTGAAGGAGTTGGGGGGATAGTGTTGATAGGGCCTCACTGCTCGCATGAGCTGGGTATCCTGATCCCTCGTTAGAAGCTGTTTCTGTTGAATGATATCCCAGAACTATTAATTCTGGGAGCTTGAAAACCACTTATGTAATGTCTTCAGAATAATATTAAGGGTTGGTCTCCACAGGAGAAATCTGGGCCACAGTTACACAGGATCCCACCCTGTTTCCAGGGAGCATTTGCCTCTTAGACAGTATTTGCTGAGAAGAAACAACAGTTTATAGCTTGAAAAAAAATCAGGATGGCGAGTGAGATCCATGGCATGTTTCAGCTTTTCTGCGATTCTCTGAAGCTTCTCTTCGTCAGTCCCCCGTGAATCCCGGGAAACTTTCCTGAGAAAATAAAACGAATTCACAAGATAGACACATAAAATTAACGCATAAATTAACACATATGGAGATATTTATGAAGCTTAGAGAAAACTTTATTGCCTGAGGCACGTGCTCCAGAAATGAGGTGTGGAATAAACAGAAGGACAGAATGCCGTCTGAAAGGCTGCCTCCACGCTTAACAACTGGCCTGTGATGATGGAAGACCTTCCAGAATCTAAATTTGCCTGGTAGTAATTAATAGGAAGAGTTAATAAGACAATACAGGAGATCATAAAGCCAAATTTTGCTCATTGGAGCACCATAAAACGTTTTGCTCATTGTAGCGGTAAATAAAAGGTGTAGCCTCAGAAGAAATTCAGAGCTCGGTTTCGATGAAAGAAAATGTCATCAATCGCATGTCCCAAAATAAAGCCTTTCAAGCCAATTATGTAATTGTCTTGTAGAAAGTTAATGTTTATTCATCCATATTTTATGCATTCTTTATTAATTTTATTTTCATGGGATAACAGATAAGATAAATAGTGTTTTTCAGATGTCCTCACTCTTGTTTCTCATCACACACCATTGTAATAGCTGTAATCATCTTAGCGCATTTCCTCTGGAAAGATAGAAAGGATGAGCTCACCTTAAAACACTCATTTCCCAAAAGGCATGTTTTTACCCTCTGTGGTTTGGATCGGGTTGCTGGGAGGAGGTAGTTCTTGTAGGTGAGAGTCACGGACAGGAATGTCAATACCAGGAATATCTGTTAGCCACATAGAAATAATTTTCATCGCTTTCACATATATTATTTTATGTCATCAGTACTTTCTGTTAATTTTATCAGATAGCAAAGTCTATTTTATCATCAAATATAGTAGGTGATTAAATAGGGGGCACCCTTCTACCTGGGATGCCCGGTGGAGGCTCAGCATTCACCCAGACCCACAGGATCTGTGAGGCGGTGTGGGACATCAGGCTGGCTTCCTTCACATCTGGGCTCTTCCTCAGCCTGATCCACCCCACATCTCACTGAAGCCACAGAACACAAGACAGCAGGCTACGGACTCATCAGCTGGGGGTTCATCTCGTGAGAAACACCATCTGTGGCCACTGACTAGAGCGGAATTCAAAGATCCTCTGCAAGGGACTGCTCTTCAGAATTTGTCCAAACGCTGCAGAGCCCATTCCTGTTCGACATGACAGGTCCGCCAGCTTCAAGGCACTTAGATCTGGGAGAGGGACCTAAACCTCAGCAGAGGCAGAGGGAACTCGGGACAGCAGCGACGCTGCTTTTTTCTCTCCTCATGTGCTGCTATTAGGAAAGGGCTTTCTATTTTGCAGGCACAAGTTAAAAATCACTACCAACCTTTTTTCAATAAAATTCAAAATTCCTTTTCACTGTTTCCACAGACTTTACCAAGCCACTTTGTGAGACTGACAACAAATAATAGCTTTTAAAATGGTTTTGGCCCTGATGTGGTTTGGCTTTGTGTCCCCACCCAAATCTCATCTTAAATTGTATTCCCACAATTCCCATGTGTTGCGGGAGGGACCCAGTGGGAGGTAACTGCACCATGGGAGTGGTTCCCCCTGTACCATTCTTCTGGTAGTGAATAAGGCTCACGAGATCTGATGGATTTATCAAGGGTTCCACCTTTGCATCTTCCTCATTTTCTCTGCCACTGCCACATAAGAAGTGCCTTTCACCTCTCACCACGATTCTGAGGCCTCCCCAGCCATGTGGAACTGTTAATCCAATTAAACCTCTTTTTCTTTGAAGTCTTGGGTATGTTTTTATCAGCAGCATGAACACAGACTAATACAGAAAATTGGTACCAGTAGAGTGGGGCGTTACTGAAAAGACACTCAAAAATGTGGAAGTGACTTTGGAACTGGATAACAGGCAGAAGATGGAACAGTTTGGAGGGCTCAGAAGAAAATAGAAAAATGTGGAACAGTTTGGAATTTCCTGGAGACTTCTTGAATGGCTTTGACAAAAATATTGATAATGATATGGACAGTGAAATCCAGGTTGAGGAGGTCTCAGATGGAGATGAGGAACTTGTTGGGAACTGGAGCAAAGGTGACTTTTGTTATGTTTTAGCAAAGCGACTGGTGGCATTTTGCCCCTGCCTAAGAAATTTCTGGAACTTTGAACTTGAGACAGCTGATGTAGGGTATCTGGGAGAAGAAATTTCTAAGCAGCAAAGCATTCAAGAGGTGACTTGGGTGCTTTTAAAGGCATTCAGTTTTAAAAAGGAAACAGAGCATAAAAGTCCAGAAAATTTGCAGCCTGACAATGTGATAGAAAAGAAAAACCCGGCCGGGCGCGGTGGCTCAAGCCTGTAATCCCAGCACTTTGGGAGGCCAAGACGGGCGGATCACGAGGTCAGGAGGTCGAGACCATCCTGGTTAACACGGTGAAACCCCGTCTCTACTAAAAAAAATACAAAAAACTAGCCGGGCGAGGTGGCGGGCACCTGTAGTCCCAGCTACTCGGGAGGCTGAGGCAGGAGAATGGCGTGAACCCGGGAGGCGGAGCTTGCAGTGAGCTGAGATCCGGCCACTGCAGTCCAGGCCGGGCGACAGAGCGAGAGTCCGTCTCAAAAAAAAAAAAAAAAAAAAAAAAAAGAAAAACCCATTTTCTGAGGAGAAATTAAAGCCAGCTGTGATATTTGCATAAATAATCAGGTGCTGAATGTTAATCTCCAAGACAGTGGGGAAAATGTCTCCAGGGCATATCAGAGACCTTTGAGGCAGCCTCTTCCATCAGAGACCCAGAGGTCTAAGAGAAAAAAATAGTTTTGTGGGCCCTGAGCTGTGTGCAGCCTAGGGACTTGGTGCCCTGTGTCCCAGCCGCTCCAGCCGTGGCTAAAAGGGGCCAATGGGTAGCCCGGGCTGTGGCTTCAGAGGTGGAAGCCCCAAGCCTTGGCAGCTTCCATGTGGTGTTGAGCCTGCAGGTGCACAGAAGTCAAGAATTGAGGTTTGGGAACCTCTGCCTAGATTTCAGAAGATGTATGGAAACACCTGGATGCCCAGGCAAAAGTTTGCTGCAGGGGCGGGACCCTCATGGAGAACCTCTGCCAGGGCAGTGCAGAAGGGAAATGTGGGGTCAGAGCCCCCACACAGAGTCCCCACTGGGGCACTGCCTAGTGGAGCTGTGAGAAGAGGGCCAAAGTCCTCCAGATCCCAGAAGTGTAGATCCACTGACAGCTGCACCATGAGCCTGGAAAAGCCGCAGTCACTCAATGCTAGCCCATGAAAGCAGCCCAGAGGGAGACTGTACCCTGCAGAGCCACAGGGGCAGACCTGCCCAAGACCATGGGAACCCACCTCTTGCATCAGCGTGACCTGGATGTGAGACCTGGAGTCAAAGGAGATCATTTTGGAACTTTAAAATTTGACTGTCCCACTGGATTTCAGATTTGCATAGGCCCTGAACCCCTTTGTTTTGGCCAATTTCTCCCTTTTGGAACGGCTGTATTTACCCCGACTGTATCTAGGAAGGAACTAGCTTGCTTTGGATTTTACAGGCTCATAGGTGGAAGGGACTTGCCATGTCTCATGTGAGACTTTGGAAGGTGGATTTTGGATTAATGCTAAAATGACTTAAGACTTTGGGGGACTGACTGTTGGGAAGGCATGATTGGTTTTGAAATGTGAGGACATGAGATTTGGAGGGGCCGGGCGCAGAATGATATGGTTTGGCTCTGTGTCCCCACCCAAATCTCATTTTGAATTGAACTCCCACAATTTCCACATGTTGTGGGAGGGATCTGGTGGGAGGTCATTTGAATCATGGGGGCGGTTCCCCCATACTGTTCTCGTTATAGTGAGTGAGTCTCATGAGATCTGACAGTTTTATCAGGGGTTTCTGCTTTTGCGTCTTCCTAGCTTTTCTTTCGCCGCTGCCATGTAAGAAGTGTCTTTCACCTCCTGTCACGATTAGGAGACCTCCCCAGCTGTGCGGAACTGCTAAGTGCAATTAAACCTCTTTTTCTTCCTAGTCCCAGGTATGTCTTCATCAGCAGCATGAAAACAGACTAACACAGGTCCTAACAGAAAGCATGTGCCGTTTTTATCCAGTTGACAAAGGCACACCCTGGGCGTTTCACAGGACTGAAGCATTAGGACCTGTGCAGTGTGTGTGTGTTTGTTGTTGCCCACGTTTGGGCCTGGCACCAGCACAGGGGAGAGGAAAATCCACTGTCACCCACAGCCTTCCCAAGGCTCCCCCACTGAGTGCCAGCAACGGACGTAGCTAAGCCCCAACCTCTCTGCCCAGGGAACCAGCCATCGGCACCCATCAGGCTCCAGGGCCTCTCGACAGGAGGCCCTTCAAGTTGAAGGGGTGACGTGTCCTGTCCCTGCTTCAGTGGAAGTCAGATTCAAATGTATACCAGAAGGACATAGAATATCTACCTAGGACAAAAGACCCCAAAAGAGAATGAAAAACCACAACCAAAACAGAAGGAACCTGTGTTATTGGGTATTTAGAGTTGACCACACGGCTCTTGCTGGCCTGTGTCTCATGCTTGGGAGCACTCGGCTCTGTGGACGTGACAGCGTGAGGGTGTGACCCAGGTCTTATTACTGCTGGGTGTTAGGATGTTAGGAAGCAGTGATCATTTCCTCCAGAAACAAAGACTTCCTATAATTTCTTCCTATGTGTGAGGTGGAAATCCAATGTCTATATTTTCTATCAGTTACAGAAAAATTTCTATTTTTAGATTCTGGCTAAATCTTTACCACCAATGTAAAGAAGGGTCATTTGGACTTATTCTTGTTTAGAAACCAAAAATCTACCCAAATAACTGATTTCCAAATTACGTGGGTCTGGTAGTTTTGTCTTGGTTTGCTTTAAGAGGGTAATTTCTCCGTATCTATCAAGAAGTCTGATATACAGTAGGTGATTAATAAATGTTTGTTGAATAAATGAATGAATGAGACTGTGACATACACTGTTAGAGACATTGTGTTGTGTCAGTATCAATGATATTTATGATACAAGACAAGGCATTTTACTTCCGCCTTTAGAGATGCATTTAATTTATTGTATATTACCATCATATTTACAAAGCCCCTTTCCATCTCTGTGTAGGGTAACTTGCTGCTCTTTATCAAGAGCAATCTGTGAATTTTGAAGAAACAGCAGACATCAGAAAAAGGAAATCTCCATCTAAAGATAAAATCACCTAGAAATTGCCTAGAGCACGATGAAAACTCATGCTTTGCTTGCTGGCTATAAGCATTTCTCTTGGGGTGGTTGTACATTTTACTTTCTGGCTTCCCACCCGCTAGGATGCATGCCACACTGAACTTAAATTCCGTGACTAACTGCCATGCACAGATGTCCTGGAGACGAATACACACCAGAAAGTATGCCGAGTATCATATTCACACAAAACATGATGGAACTAGCAAATATTTGCTGCTTTTGGCTGGGTTGGAAATTATCTTCTGTGAGATAAATCTTTTGGCTAAAATATGAGTTTTAAAGATTCTCAAATGTTTGAGTCTTCATTTCTGCATTAATTAAATTAAGATGGAGCCAGCGTCTCAGAGACGCTCACATGCTCTTAACTCATGAGGTTGCTCTGAAGTACCTCATTCTGTTTATATGCATCCTCCTGCGTGGCAAGGAAGAGAAAGAGCCAATAAATAAATGAAATAAATGAAAAGTCCTTCAGCTTCAGGCCCAGAACGGAGGTCTCAAGCTTGGTAGAAAATGGGCTGACCAAGAAACAAGCCATGGTGTCTGAAGCACACGGACACCTACAGATAAGAGGCCTGTTCTTTCCCACTGGCCCGCAGGGGCCCCAAAGTCTCGCATTTAGACTTTAGGCTCTTTCATCTTTGTTAAATATGTATTGATGTATTGGTCTTAGAGTTTTATTTTGCTCTCTATGAAGACAATGCCTGTAACCGTCTGTTGTATGTAATAGAATGCCACAGTGACTAAAATACGCAAAAATAACAAGACCCAGAAAGATGAAATCAAAAATCCTTGTTGTAGTAGCCACTAGTAAGAAGTCCAACTTCTATCTCCCATTTGCATTGACCCATTTGTGTATTTACTAACTCATTTGCCTGACAGGTACCGCACGTTTCCTGTGTGCCTTCAAAGCTGTTTCATCTCATTTCCCTTCCTCTCCAATTTGACTGAGGGGCTCATCCGAGCCTTCGGCACCGGACTCAGTTCTTGTTGAAACACTGCCCGCCACCCTTGGCAGTCTCTGTGTTGAATGGTGGAGCAGCCAAAGTGGGTTCTCAGAGCCCGCTGCACCTCTCTGCAGACCCCCACCTGCCAGCCCCCTCCTCTTGGCCCTCAGAGGCCTGGCCTGTCCTGCTCCAGCGCAGTGACCCCAAAGCCTCTTTCCCCCAACAGGACACCTCCAATTACCCCCTTGTCCTGTGTGTTCCTTTCTCCTGAGGTTTGCCCTCTCCCACAGCATAAGCAAGCTCCAGCCTCTCCTGCTTCTGAACCCTCTCCTGGACCCTGCAGCCTCCTCCCTCTGCCCCTGCCCCTGCCATGCTGCTTCTGGCAGCTCCTGCAGGCATCCCCTTGGTCACGCTTTCCGGATGTTCCCCTAATTCAGTAGTTGGTCTTCACTTCTGCCCACACCGGGCTGAGGCTTCACTGGAGCTCGGGGATGCCCTGCAGAGATTCCTGCTGCTCCCTCTCAGGCCTGGGCACCTCCCATGACTCCAGGGACAGAGCTCCTCCTGCCTCCCAGGCAACTCGCTCTTCCCTGTGGGGGCTTGGTGCCCTGCAGTTGGTTCTTCTTTGTACCCTGCTGGCCTCTTTGCACCGAGCTCCTCTCTTCAGCCTCTGCTGTGCACGGTGAGTGGTTGTGAGCACAGGATGCCCACAGGCAGATCCATCTCAAGCCAATGCCATTCCCTCTCCCCTGGGAATAAGCCCATCTTCTCACACCTTATTCCCACCCACCACGGTCAACCAGGGGGTGTCAGTCACCCCAGCCTCCACCAGGCCCCACATCCTGATGACTTCATTTTGAAAACTTATTTTTGAAGTTTTCATATTTAAATATTAAACTAATAACTTTGTAATTAGGGATAAAATTCAAAACCGTAAAGAAAGAAAAATTAAATCATCCCAATTTTACCACCCAGAAATCGCTGATGCCAGTGTTCAATGAGTGTTATCACAAACCTCTCCATGAATGGGAAAGAATAAAAGAAGGAAAAGCACATTTAAAAATGTGATTATACCATAAACGCTAAAGTATAACGAAGTACAGGATTTAATTTTAAATGAATTTGACCAACGAAACAGAGAACTGGACGATAAGTGGAGGAAAACGGTCAGACACATTTTCAGTTACAGCAGAAATAATAGCTCCTAAAATACAGCTCTGAAGTTCGTCAAAATGTTAACAAAAATGTGAAGGAGATGGAACTTTTCAAAGCCAGCGGTTCAGGTTTGGGTCACACTAAGGGCCCCTGGTTCTGAATGAGAAAATCAGCATCTGTGAACGTTCTTTTATCCCCTCTCTTCCCTGAGCTCCGGTTGTGTACATGTCTCCAACGCATTTCCTACGATCAACATTTTTCATCTTCGTTCCACATTTAAACGGATTCAGTTGTTTTTCTGTAGTTCAGTCTCTTTTGGTGCACGTCCTGTTTCTGACCTCTTCATTCAGGTTGTTCTCATTCGTGGCTGGATCACACCAGCAAGAAGGACTCGGGGCTGTCCTACACTGAAACCGCCTGAGTGCTGCTGTCTCTGTGCTTTCAGAAAATCACGGTGGGCACAAAATTTTAGACTAAGCAAAAGAGCTACTGTTCACGAATCCAGGGCCAGCCTGGTGACTGTCTTCCTTTAAAGCACCTGGTTGGGTACCTAAAATGTTCCATTTTTTAAAAAAAATTCAATAACTTCATCAGAACAGGCCTTGATGTAGACAGATCTCCATTTTTTTTTTTTTTTTGGTTTTTTGGGTGAGTTTTTGCTCTGCAGGCTCAATTCTTTGGAATTTAGTTCTGAAATCACCCTATGGTTGAATATTCGTTTCCTAGCCGTCTGCTGCTGTCTTTCTTTCTCTGCAACCTTGGTGGGTCTGATGAGCAGGGAGAGTGCGGGCAGCAAAGCCACCAGGAAAGCCCAGAGCAGCAGAGCAGGGATGGAAGGTGGTGGGGGGAGGAGGGGGATGTGGAGCGAGGGGCTGGAGCGGCAATAGGGGAACACAGGGGAAACCTAAGGGCATGTCTATCATTGATAAGAGTAGTGGGGAGTAGCAGAGCAGAACGTGAAACATTTATACATCAGTTTATAGCTGATGGGGAAAGGAAGAGAATTCCCAGTGTCACATCCCTGAACGCTATTCAAAATGGAATCTCACGTCACATCTGAGACAGTAAATGTTCACCGTGGAATAGAATTTGAAACAAAAAAGTACAAGTAGCTTCCCTGCAGAATACCTACTGGATGTCGGACCGTGTACCAAGTGTTCTGCAACATTTACGTTATTTAAACTCCCCAGTACTTCCATTGCTTTTCCTTTACAGATGGGGAAACTGAGTCACCAAGGAGGTGATTAGCATGCAGAAGGTCATGCTAATTTGCTAAATTGCTGGTAACTGGAAGGGCCTGGATTTGACCACAGGTGTTTTATGACAACTCTAAAGACAAAAAATCAATACAGATAGTTTCAACAAAAAGAAAATAAACAATCTATTTATATTATTCATCATTGATAAAATGAAAGGTTTTGAGAAAAACAAAGCAATGAGAAGAATCTGAGACAGAAATATAGAGGTTCTGCCTTGCACTCACCTGGGGCTCTGGAGTGAGATGAGACAGGACCAGAGCCCCTGCCAGCTGTGTGACCTTAGGGAACCTCTGTAATGATTAAAGTCATGCAAGTAATAACTCCACTAACACCCAGATGCCAGGCCCCAGGCTGTGGGCTTCAGTCATACCATTGTTACCCCATTTTCTCCCCAGTTACTCAACATGCCAACCTCATGGGTTAATTGAGAGAAGTGTGTGGGTATTCCTGGTCAAACACTCAACCTAGGGCTGGCTGCTACCAGCGCTCCGCTCCGATGACTGCAGGGACGTGTTTTATATCCATAAAACCAAAAGGGGATGCCCGTGTTTGAGTTAGTCACAAAATGTACACGCCCATGTCCCGCTGTCTCCAGCGGTGGAGATTCGAAAGCTTCTAAACACACCCGCTATCAGGTGACATGGAGACGTGGGTCTCCCCATGTGGAGGTGTGGACAGATCCCATGGTTGGGTAGAGACGCTTGGGATGGAGGAGGAGCTGGGCCTAGTGTTAGAGCAGCTGGGGTTCTGCAAGGGTTGCCACTGTCCAGGGAGAAGATGTGGAGAAAACCGAGGCCTGCGGTGGGCAGGAATCGGGAGGGGCAGGGTGCTCAGAGGACATCCCTGCTTAGTGGAAGCCACAGGATTTGCCGGGCATAAGCAGGAAGTAAAAACCATACCCCCTTCTAACAGGGTGTGCATGCTGCTGAGAGAACATCTGTGTCATTCCCCAGCACAATTTGGAAGTATAATTGAAGTCTTTTTCACCTTTCACAGCATCAGACAACACTGAATTATTAAGGTGATGGAGGTTCCAGATGGTTCTATGAGACATAATGTGATTCAACCAAAATGGAGGCCCAGTCTTCACCTCAGCAGGTGAGTGCAGATGAGAGAATCGCAGGCTTGGGCTTGGGGCTGGTCACGGAGGATCCTGTGGTCTACACCCCAGTTTCAGCGGCTCCTGAAGTAAAAATGTGCTTGAGGAGAGCCCACCTGTCTTTGGGGAGTGCAGCGGAACTCTGGAGGCCGGATGCTGGCTGTCGCCTTCTAGGAGTGGAGACTTGGATAATAGACGCTTAAGGGCCTTTTAAGGTTAAAGGTCTTACTTTTTAACTTAAGGTTTTGCTTTGTTTTGATTTTGGACAGAAGAGTCCTGGAAAAATTAATTGCCAAGGGTCACTTGGAAGAGAGTGGGTGCCGTGAATTTGGTGGGGTCACCCAATGTCAGACTGGCGAGCATCTCGAGTTGCCCGTCAGCACTGTGCCTCAAGCTCCTGGTGTTCCTGGAGGCTGTGCCCTGGAGGCCTGTTGCAGAGGCCACGAGGCACATTCTCCTGCTGTGAAGTCAACCCGGGCAAGGCAGGCGTGGCAGCCTGTACCATGAGGGCAAGGAAACGTGGAGAGGGAGGTTGGTTTCATGTTACAAAATGCGGGATGAGTAGGCAAACCCCCACGTCTGGCCAAATTACACTTTTAGGTTCAGGCCTATACTTTATATTTTAAAAGCTCAAATTATTTTATAATCTCCTGAAAATACATCATCTTGCCATTTGCTTTCAATACTGCACTGTGACCTTTTATAATCTTTCAAAAACATGTTCTCCCCTTGGATAAATGAGGAAATAAAGAGGATTCAGTGAAGACCAACTACTGAATTAGTTTTAAATATCTTGTTTATAAAATTTTACTCCTGAGAGGATTTAAGAGTTGCTTGGCCCTTGAAGCCAGCAGACTGCGTGCATTACTTCATTTGTGGGGGAGGACTCTAGCCCCACATGGCGGATGAAGAAACTGTGCCTCGGAGGAATTAAGCAAATTGCTGAGGATGGTACCACAGGGAACGCCCTTAAGCTTCTATTGTCCTAATCTCCACTCTCAGACTCCTAGAAGGTGGCCATGTGTCTGCCCGGCCTCCTCACACCTGCTTACCCCTTACCTCGCTACGGGACCTGGTGTTCACCCTGCCCTTCTAACACAGTCTCTACAGCCTTGTCAAGGTGTAGCCCACTGACGGGCAGCATCAGTGCCATCTGGAAGCTTTTATACAAAAAAAACCCCAAACCCAGTGACTCCCAAACCCCAAAACTCTTTGCCTCCCAGAAGCTTTTTTCAAAAACCCCAAACCCGGTGCCTGCCAGAAAAACCCCCAAACCCGGTGCCTCCCAGACCTTCGGAGTCTGACTCCACCTGCAGGATGTTTGTGTGACCTGTAGGCAAACTAACATTTGGAAAGTATTGTCCAAGAACATGAGTAACCTCTCAGTCACCAAACACAGCAGTGTTTTCTGAAGCCGTCTCCTCGTCATTTTTTGTTTTGTTTTGAATTTGAGATGGAGTCTCGCTCTGTTGCCCAGGCTGGAGTGCAGTGGCATGATCTCGACTCACTGCAACCTCCGTCTCCCTGGTTTAAGAGATTCTCCTGCCTAAGCCTCCCGAGTAGCTGAGATTACAGGTGCCTGCCACCACGCCTGGCTAATTTTTGTATTTTTAGTAGAGATGGGGTTTCGCCATTTTGGCCAGGCTGGTCTCAAACTCCTGACCTCAAGTGATTCATCTGCCTCTGCCTCCCAAAGTGCTGGGATTGCAGGCGTGAGCCACCAAGCCCGGCCTCTCCTCGAGTCATCTGTCGTTTGCAGGACGGGCGTGGGAATGGCCTCCATGTTTCTAAGTTGTCACCTCCTGAAGCTCCCCATCCTTTCTGGTCTACTTTTCTCAGTGTGCTGCTGCACCGCATGCTCTGTTGTTAAACATCTACTTATTCCTCCTCTCCAATTCTATTTTTTCCTATATTTTCTATTTTTTTCAATTAATAATAAAATAATAAAATCAAAAGCTTCCACAATTGTCCAAGGGCATTTAACTCCTAAACCACTGCCTCTTACTCTGCTGCCTGTCCCAGCTGCCCACAAGACATCTCAGCCTGGAGGTTGTTGGCAGCACAGGCTCAGCATTTCCCACATGGAAAGACCCTATTCCGGTTCCATTGCCTGCTTGAAATGGGAAGACCCTGTTCCGGTTCCATTGCCTGCTTGAAATGGGAAGACCCTGTTCCCATTCCATCGCCTTCCTGCCTGAAGTCACCGAGCTTCCTAACCCCCGATTCTGCTGAAGAGGCTCCCGCATGCTGGCCTGGAAACGCTGTCTTGTTCCCTGCGTTCGCTTGAGTCCTTGGCTTGGTCCCTTGTAGGGGCGTTTTCTCCATGAGCCTGGGTATAAACCTCTGCAGGAAGCCCCTGCTCAGGCCCCACCTGGATCACATCTCTGTACTTCTCTGTGTTTCCATTCTGTCTGTTTAACAGGAGCACAGAAATAGGTATTTGACCCTCACTTGATGCTCAAAGAAGAATATATTACTGGAAACCTTGTCAAATGCTAAGTATTTTCAACTTTCACTCCTGGTGTACTGTGAGATGTTTCTGTCTCTGCTGCCGCCGCCTAGTTCACGCGTTTCTGTGTGGCTCCGTGCGTCCCCCAGGCTGCTCACTGGGGCCCACTGTGCAGAGATTGATTCTGTTGCAGCAGATCACAGAGGACAGGGATCGGGTGCCCCTCATCCTCACACATCTTCGGTTCTCACCACGGAGTCCCACGTACCATTGACCACTCTAGAAATTCAGCACCCAGTGGTGTCTGTAGGTGGAGCCTTCCCTGAGCTGGGCCGTTTCAGGCTCTGCAGTCACAGCAGGGAGCAAAGCAGAGGGGTCTCTGTCCTCATGTAGATGAAATCTAGTGAGGGGGGATGTGGCAAACATGCACGTATAGTTGATAAATCTTACAAGTAAAAAACTCCATGAAGAAAGTCAAATGTGGTGACTTGCTGGAGGCTGACGGCGGCCGGGGCCGTGGCAGAGGCTGCAAGGAGAAGGCGTCTGAGTGAACACCAAGCTCTGGGGAGAAGCCAGGAGAGGACAAGAGGAGGATGGTGAACCAGAGAGGGCCGGGCCTTGAGACAGAGTGGACAGAGGCGGGCGGGAAGAGCAATGGGGGAGGGAAGGGTAAGGAAGGAGGGCAGGAAGAGCAGTGGTGGAGAGGGAAGGGCAAGGGCAGGCCTCAGGGTGGGAGCTGGAGCGTGTTCAGGAACCAAATTAGAAAGACCTGCCTGGAGGTGCCAGGGGGACCTGACCCAGAGCACATTGGCCTCTGAGCAGTTCTTACTACGAGTCAAAGGAGCACTCGCTTCCTCAGGCTGAGTGCCAGCCCTCAGTCAGTCGTCCCGGATTCGGTAGTACTGGGAGCACCTGAATTTGGGGACTGGCCCCTCA
Organism: Rhinopithecus roxellana; assembly: GCF_007565055.1. Lineage (NCBI taxonomy): Eukaryota > Metazoa > Chordata > Mammalia > Primates > Cercopithecidae > Rhinopithecus > Rhinopithecus roxellana. The sequence goes on from NC_044552.1 coordinate 149,055,243, forward strand.
CCACTGTTTTCTCAGTCCTCGGAGAGTGGCTGATGCGGGAGGATGTTCAGTGAGGCTTTCTGGACACAGCAGGTGTGGGACAGTGTGGACTGTGGGGCAGGAGGGGAGGTGGGCTGGGAAGCCAGGTGCAGGCACGCAGAGCTGAGATGCGCAGGGACACACACACCCAAGCGTGTGCAGATGTGTTTAAACTCAATCTGCACCAGATTTTATGTGCTCCCCCGTGTCTCCTGTCTCTAACACTTCTTGTGTTCATGAAAACCAGCCCCTGTAACCTCTGGAGCTCTGGAGCTGCTGAGACGCAGCCTGTTTCCAGACAGTGCCATAAAGACATTCCCCTCCGTGTGCCCACAGTGTTCTCTTAGTGACCTGTGACACCTGTCACACAGCATCCTTGCACTTACCAGCTACAGAGCAGCGGAGGCTGGACTTGGCTTGTTTCGGCCCTAGGTGGAATATCCTCCTGTTACCTGCTGCCCAGAGCCCAGGTTCTGTCCCAGGTGTGGCTGCGACTCTGTCATGGTGAGCGGGGACTGAACATGACTGTGACTCGAGAGAGGTGGAACGTTCACCGGGAAATCCACCCATCACATCATCAAGTCACTCCCGTCCAGGCTGCACAGGCCTGTCCGCAGCGCTCCTCTGAAAGGGACACTCCCGGTGGTCTGTGTCCCCTTCCCCCCCGAGCTCTCTCCTCATCGGCACGCTTTTCTCTCCTCCCCACGTCCCGTCTCTCTGGTTCTCCCTCTCTCTTTCTTGGCCAGCTCTCTTCTTGCCTTTTCCATTAACCTTTTACAAATTCCTCCCCTACCTTTCCCCGTACTTTATCCGTCCATGACATGGACCTGCAGAATGGTGGCATATTCCGTATTTTTCAACAAAGTTTGAAGAGGCAGCTTTTTAATTTAAAATTAAATGATTAGGTGTTTTATTTTTCTCAAGGCAGAGAAAAAGCTGCATTCAGTGGTGTTTGGTAAAACGTCTCTCATGACTCAGCCCCCACCCTCCACCATGCTCTGGGGGTCTGTGGGGGTCTGGAGAGCGCATGTTTCCCCACCTGAGAGCCGCAGGGCACCGGAATCTACAGGGAAAGTGCTTTCCAGCCCAGGGATGTGTACTTACGTCTGCACATTTTTGCTGTCTCTGGGAGATGGGCCTAATGATCCACTCGGTAGACGCTGGCCAGCCAGTACGCTGTAGAGATAGGCTGTTGTCCTCAGTGGGCTGAGCTTTCCCCGCCAGCGTCCTGGGAATGCAGCCCCAGTGGAAATTCCTGTGAGAATTGTCCACCCTTTTCTCTCTCTCCTTATTTTGTTTAGCATTGTTTGCTTAACCTTTAACTATTTAAGACTAGATGATGACAAAATTTTGATACATTCAAGGCACACTTTGTCAATGGTGCAAGCAAAATTGCACTCACCACCCTCAGTGCCCCGGATTTCGACATTTTTGCCCAGCTAATAATAGTTTTGAGAACATTTAGATATCTTGGTTCTCCCATTTCCTTTCTCAGACTTTTATAATTCACTTAAGCATTCCTTTAAATAGTCCGCTTTTCAAATATTCTTCTGATAAGCAGAGCTCCCTGCGGCCCCAGTCAGCAGGCAAGTCCCTCGCAGCGGGACCCGCACCTGCCTGGCGCCGTCGCTGCCCTGGGCGCACACAGCAATTTCACTGTGGGCTCTCTGTCCTGGCGCGGCTGTTGCTTTGGACTTACTTTTTGCTTAAACTTTCAATTTTCTACTTGCCTATAGTAACGTATCATTATTCACCACCTTATGATTTCTAGTTTGTTCAGATTTTGTGTGGAGGTAGGCTCAATTTGATGCTGTGTTTAGGGCCCTGTGGGGACAGGGTTGCACCCTCAGAACACCGCCTTCCCCGTGCAAGGCTGGGTGCCTGCAGGCGCCCTGCCGCCCATGGAGATAAGGCAGTCCCTGGAGCGGCCAGGCCCCCCTGTCCAGAGCCTTTTATCAGTTCCTGGGTCAGACCAGGAAATGCTTATGACGTGGCTGGAAAGCCATGGAATGAAGCCGAGCTCATTCAGAAGGGAAAGCTGGGAAGAAAAATGACAGGCAGCTGGGAAAGGGCTTGGGAAAAGCCATGTCCTAAGTGTAGAGAAGCAGCCACCTGAGAATCAGCCTGAGGCTGGGCAGTCTCCCTGGCAGGGGTGGTCTCCCTGGCAAGACCAGGAAGTCTGGGAGTTCTTCAACGGCCCCACGGGGAGCCAGTGCCAGCCATACTGAAGCAGGACCAGGGGATAGTGAGCACCCCATGATGCCGTTGTGGTGGGAGAGACACCCCGACCCCACACTGTGGCCTCATCTGCTGACAGTCAAGGCTCCAGCACTGAGATGCAGCAGGGCCTGCTGGCGGCACAAAACGGCTGGGGTGTGGCCCGGATCCCAAGGCCACCGCCCCACACTGGGCCTCCTCTCTGGGGCTCTTCCTCATCAGCTACCTCGTCCGGCCCTGCTACTAGCTGAAAGTGAAGAAGATTAATCTACATGGATCTGTGGATCCGCCTTAATATCATGCAAGGAAACACACTCCTAAGTCAGGTGTCAGAACTATTCCTAGATTTACCTCTGGGGATGTGGAGCGTGGCTCATCGACGTCATCCTTTTCCTGAAGGACCGAGCTGCCCAAATCCTGGCCCTCCTGCTTTTCAGCCCTGCTGAGATGGGGTTGCACTCCCGGGGTGACTCCACCGTCATCCCCATTCCCTGTCTGCTGAGGGCTGCCTGTGTGCCGGTACTGCACTGAGACGCCACACATCAATGTCGCTTCGTCCCCCACACTCGCGTGCACAGGTGAGGAGTGAAGGTGCCGGTGGCCGCACAGTGCGCCCAGCCATTGCCTCGTGTCAGGGAGCCCGGGGCCGGGCACGGTGCACACCCAGGGATTCCACGCTGCTCTTAGGAAGCCCGCCTGCCGGGGCCGCCGTGGAGCTCGGCCTCCGTCCAGTGTGTGGCCTGGGACAAGCCACTCCACGGTCTCACAGCAGTTCCATCATCAAGGATGCCGAGTGACGGTGGCACCCCAGGCGCGTGACTTTCTAGAAGGGAATGAGCACGTCCGCATGAAGTAATGTCCGCGGTGCGCTCTCAGGAAGCATTGCTAGGCGCTCTGCCGCCCTGCCTGGAAGCGCATCTGTAAGCCGTGGCTGGGCTGGGCTGCAGTCCTGCCGTCGTTTGCCCTGTCCTCCCTGGACCCAGCCCTCATGCTCAGGCCCCTGAGATGTCCAGAGTAGGGCTGTTTCTGCTTATTGCAGCCCTCTTTCTGATTCCTGGGCCTTGCTGTGATGAACTGAAATGGATAATCCAACCTGGAAACCTCTGCAGTCTTCCTGACCAATCAGCTAGATGCTAGAGCTCTAATCCAGGGATTATCTGTTCTCTTCCCCTACTTCACCATTCTGGCACTATTTTCTTCTCTAACATCCTATAGGAGGCAAAGTTACAAACAAAAATATGTCCACCAAGAACTCTCTCACTGTCCCCATTTTTCACCTTTCTTATGGGACTCACCTGCCGTCTGCACCAGCCCACCACGTGAACAGAGGCAGAGGTGTTTCTGCCTTACGGTAAAATCTTGTGGTGTGTGCAATGCAGGGATCTTCTCAAAGTCACTGTCACCTTGGAAACTGCAGATCAATCACTCCATCCCTTACAGAGCATGACCAGAAAGCAAGTTGTCTAAAGCCAGGCAAAGCAGAAAGCTCTAGAGACAGACCAGGAGACAAGGCACCTGGAGGCACCTGCTACTCAAGTTGCTGGCTAAGAGGATACCTGGTAACAGGAAAAGGGAATCGTCCTCTCTATGTCGCTAAGGGCTCATCTTCATGATCTCCAAACCTCCCCTATTCAAATTTGTAGGGAGACAGAAGCAGGTTTGTAGGCACAATTTCAAGCTCTTTGCTGCCCAGACGTAGCTCTAAGGCCTACCCAGGACAGTGTGTGCATAAGATGTTCTGGTGGTAAAGCCGCGGCACACAGGGAAATGCTCTGTGATGAAGACACTGCTAGAGCATGACCGCAGCCATGCATGCCGGAGCCACTGAAAACAGCACACCTGCTGCGGGCAGGGGAGCCAACACGCTCAGTGGATAAGAAGACGGATTTCAGTTTTATTTATTTTGTTGAGACTGAGTCTCTCTCTGTCGCCCAGGCTGGAGTGCGGTGGCTGGATCTCAGCTCACTGCAAGCTCTGCCTCCCGGATTTATGCCATTCTCCTGCCTCAGCCTCCCGAGTAGCTGGGGTCATAGGTGCGCGCCACCTCACCTGGCTAGTTTTCTGTATTTTTTAGTAGAGACGGGGTTTCACCATGTTAGCTAGGATGGTCTCGATCTCCTGACCTAGTGATTCACCCGTCTCGCCCTCCCAAAGTGCTGGGATTACAGGCTTGAGCCACCGCGCCTGGCCGGATTTCAGTTTTATATTGATCCGGCAGGGGAGCTGACGCCCTCAGTGGATAAGGAGAAGACGGACTTCAGTTTCACACTGATTCCATTCTCACGCTGACTGTGAAAGGCTTTCCATGCCATGGAGAGCATCCCCACAGCCCACAGACTCAGAAGAGATGTCGGGGGCTTCACCAGACAGCGCCTGGCAAGGCGGGTGATAATGACTCCCTTTGGGGGCCACAGGGGTTTGGTCCCTAACACATGGTGGCCAGGCTCTCATGCTCGCTAAGCCATCACCCTTTCAATGGCCTCAATGCAAGTTCCTGCGTAATTCAAGGATGAAATGCGGGAGGAGGTTTTGACCCACCAGCACTGCGTCAGAGCAAGGGGAGCATCTGCGTAGAGGAGTCAGTTCCCGGGAGGCAGACTTGGCAACCTTTACAGTCTAGGACTAAAAGCCACACACAAACAAGGAATATGCAGTCAGGAGTTTTAAAAGAAAAACGTTTATATCCAAAGACACAAGTAAAATAAGACACTCTGACTCTTCAGCCCCCTAAATTTCATTCTACAGTTGGAAACATGCAAAGTAAACCTGGCTCATTTTATACAAAATTTATCTTCTGTGAACTTTGGGTACAGTCCCACTACCAAAGGCATTCCACTGGACCTGGATTGAGTCTGTCTCTATCTCTTAAGTGTTAACCTAAGAAATTGTGGATACACCCCACACCTAACAGAATCAACCAAGAGAAGGGGCTTTGGTGACCAAAAGGGAGCTCACAATGAGGACAGCTGCATTCAGCACCCACAGATCTGTGGCCAGCCTGAGCACTGCCTCCGGGCACAGCAGGAAAATGCTGGCAGGTTGCAGAGCCCAGCAGTCCACCCCATCACCATGGACGGCCCCATATGTAGGCAGATTTGAGAGGGGCAGATCAGAACTCACCCACAAACTCTTCATGGCATGAATATTGGAAAAGGTACTTCTAATTCTGTGAGAGAAAAAAGTTCTAGAATCCTGCTAAGTTAACATGTGCTGATAATACACAAGTGACTGCTGAACTCATACCACCTGTGTATATATAACATGGAAAAGTAAATCATCATCATCAACATAACTCAGAATGCTTACTTCCAAAATGTGAGCACTACTCATTTCTGTTAATATAAGGCCATCATAAGCAGATAATTCATTTTTGGTATTTTTTTAAAAATAAAGATTTAAACTAAGATTTCCCTCATGATTTAAACCAGGGATTCCCAATCCCAGCAGCATGACTAGTACTGGTCCATAGCTTGTGAGGAACCAGGCCACAGAGCAGGGGGTGAGCAGCAGGTGAGCAAAGCTTCACTTGTATTGACAGCCTCTCCCCATGGCTCCCATTACCCCCTGAGCTCTGCCTCCTGTTTACAGCCGCTCCCCATGGTTCAAGTTACCCCTTGAGCTCCACTTCCTGTCAGATCAGTGGCAGCATCAGATTCTCACAGGAGCTCAAACCCTATTGCGAACTGTGCATGTGAGGGATCTAGGTTACGTGCTCCTCATGAGAATCTAAGGCCGGATGATCTGTCACTGTCGCTCATCACCTTCAGATGAGACCATCTCATTGCCAGAAAACAAGCTCAGGGCTCCCACTGACTCCACATGATGGTGAGCGCTATCATTATTTCATTATATATTACAGTGTAATAATAATAGAAATAAAGTGCACAATAAATATAATGCACTTGGGCTGGGCGAGGTGGCTCATGCCTGTAATCCCAGCACTTTGGGAGGCGGGTCAATCGCCTGAGTTCAGGAGTTTGAGAACAGCCTGGCCAATATATGGTGAAACATTGCGCCTACTAAAAATACAAAAATTATCCAGGTGTGGTGGCAGGCACCTGTAGTCCCAGCTGCTCGTGAGGCTGAGGCAGGAGAATCTCTTGAACCTGGAAGGCAGAGGTTGTAGTGAGCTGAGATCGTGACACTGCACTCCAGCCTGGGCAACAAGAGCAAAGCTCCTTCTCAAAAACAAATGAACAAATTAATTAATTAATGTAATGCACTTGAATCATCAAGAAATCACCCCCCACTGCCCCCACTGCCAGTTGATGGAAAAATTGTCTTCCATGAAACTGGTTCCTGGTACCATAAAGGTTGGGGATTGCTGATTTAAACAACACAATATATTAAAAAGGCAGACCCCACTTCTGGCCCAAGGCCACTTCTGTTTCTGGAGGCAGCGTTCTTGGCTGGGTAAATGCAGCTTCCCCAAAGGCAGCTGTGTCCTGATGCCTCTGTAGATATCAGCAAAACGGGAAAACCGAGCACTCAGCCCAGTTCCTGCTTCTCAGTGGACAGTTCCCGCCCCTCACCAGGCAGTTCCCACCCCTCAGCAGGCAGTTCCCACACCCCGGCCAGCAGTTCTCACCCCTTGGTCAGCAGTTCTCACCCCCTGACCAGCAGTTCCCACCCCTCAGCAGGCAGTTCCCACCCCTCAGCAGACAGTTCCCATCTCCCGGCCAGCAGTTCCCACCCCTCAACAGGCAGTTCCCACCCCTTGGCCAGCAGTTCCCACCCCCAGCCAGCAGTTCCCACCCCCAGCCAGTAGTTCCCACCCCTCGGCCAGCAGTTCCTCCCTCTCAGCCAGCAGTTCCCATCTCCCGGCCAGCATTTCCCACCCCTCAAGAGGCAGTTTCTACCCCTCAGCAGGTAGTTCCCACCCCTCGGCCGGCAGTTCCCACCCCCAGCCGGCAGTTCCCACCCCTCAGCAGGCAGTTCCCACCCCTCAGCCAGCAGTTCCTACCCCCAGTCAGCAGTTCCCACCTCTCAGTGCACAGTTCCTACCTGTCAATGAGCAGTCCAGTGCCACTTCTTATCCATAGGATACAGCCCTGTGAGGGTCAGGCCTTTGGCCCGGGGCACCCAGGCCTGGGCAGCATCTCCTCAGGGCAGCCTGTCCTGCAGTGAGAGACTCTTGCAGACCCTGCCACTTGGTCATTTGGTTCTTCCATTTTCCTCCGTGACTCACAACAGCATGGACACATGTGCAAGAGCCAGTGATCTCAGAACTCAGTCGTGAGTCAGTAAAGTCCATCTCGTTTTCTCTTTTGGAAAGCGTTATGCCTTTCCTGCTTATGCCTTCAGGGGCTGTCGTCTGCGCTGCCGTGACTCAGGTTTGCCATTTCATGATTTTCCCCCTTTGTGAGAACCAGCCCCTCCCAGAAAGGAGCCTGGGAACTGCATGGCCTGAGGCAGGACCTCCCCAGGGCGGTGCCCCAGCCCCAGGCCCTCTGGGCCGAGGAGAACAACCAGGTCTATGGGTCTATGTACTGACGTTGGTCCACAGACAACACCCATGTCCATGTGGTGGGTGGGCTGGCTCCGTCAGAGGATAAGATGAGAAGCGGTTGGCACAGGGCCTGGAGATGGGGACCAGCCAGGCGTGCAGGGGACGCTGCCTCTCCTCCATCCAACAACAAGCCTGCGTGTGCCCAGCTCCCTCCGGTACATGCCTTTCTCCACATCCTTAGAATTGATCAATTGAAAATAAGACCTTGGAAGAACCCCTTTTGAAGCAGACACTGTACAAGCCAAGGCAGGTAATAAAGCATAGATACGGTGAGTGAGGGGCGGACGGCACGACACGTCAGAGGGTGACGCCTGCAGCGGGGATGCCCTGAGAATAGAGAGGGCAGGTTGGGAGCTGGAGACGTGCTCCCGAGAGGGAGATGGGAGAGAGGGTGCTGCGTGGATCCTGAGGAAGGCTGCAGACAGGAGGAGGAAGGGGTCACACACATTAAACGCTGCCTAAAGCCCAGGAGAGATTAAGACAGAAATGAATCACTGGATTCGGCCAGGCTGGGGTTGTTGACAACAGTGGGAAGAGCAGGTTTGGCGCCGCGGTGCTCGCATTTGGGGTGGCGAGAATGCGAAGAAGGCCCTGGCCATGGGGTCAGCTACACAGGCCAAGAGCTTGATGATGGTGGCTGGCAGAAAGTGCAGTACAAAGTACTCTGTTTCATTTTGATTGTGTTTTAAAATGGGACAAATAACAGCATGTGTGTTTGCTGATGGGAAAAATCCAGGAGAAAAACAATGAAGTTGAGGAGTGAGCAGAGCTGTGTTGGCGGAAAGCTGCGGGGGGTAGTAGGCGGTGGGTGGCGGGCAGGCCAGGCCACGAATTGGCTCTGCAGGGCGGGGATGTGCGTCCTGGTCCCCGGTGTGGAAGGCAGGGTCCTGGGTTCAGGGGCCAGGGCATCCGTGGACAGGGCCCGGGGACGAGAGTGGGACTTCCTCTAGATCACCCAGACCTTGCCAGGGACCAGGAGAGAGCAAGGTTGGAGCTCAGCATGAGGGTGACGCCCGAGCTGGTGCAGGTTAAGGAGAGGGAGAAGGCACCAGTGTTAGCCAGGAGATGGGCAGGAGACAGTGAGGGAGATGCAGGAGGCTGGCTGGGGGCATGATGCGGCCTGCTGGACTGTCTCTGTGGGTGGTTTTGAGCTTTTTACCAGTGATGACCAGTTGTGTAATTGAACACAGAGATGGAAGAGAATCAGATTTAGCCAAGCAAGTTCAACAAACAGAAATTCAAAAATGGTGAGATTGCAGGCAAGGTGATGTTAAAAATGATTTGTCATGGAATTCACATACGGTTAGGTGGGGAGATTGGATACCTGGAGGATGGGGGACTGACCCCAAAACAGTGATAGGATCAATGGGTTAGAGCTGGCAGCAGGGCCAACAGACTGTAGGAGCCCCTTTCCCAGAGGGTGAGTGGGGAGGACAGGAGGAGGTCACCAAAGTGCGGGTGCAGATGCTGAGCAGATAGGGGCTGTGCTGAGGATAAGGCAGCTCTGCAGTGGAGCCGAGGTGGCTGGAGGACACGGTGCCAGGCTGGGGGCCTGAGGCCAGACTTCGAGAGAGATGGTGCAGACAGGGATGCCACCAGGAGATTATGCAAGTCAGCACTGGGTGGTCCCACGATTTCTTAGGATCTCTAGTTTATGGCTTTAGCAGAAATGGAACTCCCTTCCCCTCACAATGAGCCTCACGGGGTCAGTGGGGAAGACGGAGGATCCCGAAGATAACATTTGCTACGAACTCAATTGCATCCGTCCCTGTTCCGATGCTGAAGCCCGAACGTCCGCCCCGGTTCCGGTGCTGAGGCCCGAACGTCCGCCCCGGTTCGATGCTGAGGCCCGAACGTCCGCCCCGGTTCCGGTGCTGAAGCCCTAATCCCCGGTGACTGCATTTGGAGATCACCTTTCAGCACGTGCCGGGGGGTGAGTGAGGTCACCAGGCCGGGGCCCTCATCTGCTGCGGGTCCTTCTAAGAAGCCGAAGAGGCACCAGGGTGAGTGAGCGGCGAGGAAAGCCAGGCGGGCACGCAGCCAGGGGAGGCCGTCTGCAGCCGGGAGGGGATCCTTCCCCAGGAACCAGCCCTGCCCACAACTCGACCCCCAGCTTCCAGCTGCCTGTGCTGGGTCCAGAGGCCCTTGTGTGGTTAAAACAGCCCAGTCTTCTGCATTTTGTTATGGCAGCTCTAGAAGACAAAGCCCGTTCTTCTCCTCTACCCCTGACTTGAAGGTCCCTCCCTCAGGCTCTCTAATCAGTTTGGATGATGAATTACTCACTCCCAACCTGGGATTCAGGCCACACTGTTCAGATGACCTGGGTTCGAAGGAAGGGATGTCCTCAAAGCCAGATGACCTGGGTGATGTGAGCATCGAGGGGGGGCTTCCCTGCCGTGAAACACAGCAGTGCCCTCCCTGCCCTTGTCGGTGGCGCCCTGCAGATGCACCTGCACCAGCTTCAGCGCCAGCCGGGCCTGGATTTGCATCCTGCCTCTTCCCTTCTACTCTGACATTTGAAAACATGGCTTTCGCCTCTCAATGGTAAAATCTGGAAAACAGAAGGGCCTGCGCGTTAGCCTGCCGCAAGGATCACATGAGAGGTGGGGGAAGCTCCTGTCACATGCAGGGCCTGGAACTCGGCCAATTCTTGTTTCCCTGAGCCAGGAGCGGTGGTGTGGCAAAGGGTCCAGCAACACAGGCTCCCCTGGAACCTGGAACCCGTGGGAAATTCTTGCCACATCGCTGTCCCATGAAAGGCAGTTGCTGCTGTGGCTGCTGAGCCGGCAGGTGTCTCCGTTCCACCAGGTCACCCCACCTAGGTCCCTGCTGCTCTGACAGCCTTCCGGGCATGGTCCTCATTGGGTCAAAAGCTGCGCGTCCCAGCAACAGGTCCAAATTCCAGTCCATGTGGAGACAGCATTGCTGACGATTCACTATTCATAACTCATTTTGCAGCATGAGACCAATGTCTCTCCACTTTTCTTTGCCCGCCCTTCCAAATGGCTGGCCGGTCTCAGTTCCTGCAATCATGATGCGTGAGCTCTGCTGCTGGGGCTCCCAGCCTGCTAGCACCCAGGCAGGGAGGAGAAGGAAGGGTCTCGCCACAAGGAAGGTGCGTCTTGGCAAGCATATTTAGTCAATGTTATATTTCTGTTTCTTACACATTTTTTAAAGTCAGGGATTTGCTGAGCTGTGTCCAAGAACACAAGCATATTCTTCTCAAAACTGCCCTTTCCTTGGAGTTGAGCTGGGATGTGTTCTCTTGTGGAAATGATGCCGTGGGATGTTCTTACAAAAACCTCCGTGGCTAAGTGCAGCTGGAGGCTCCTCCTCTCCAACAAGCAGTTGTAGAAGGTAGTGAAGGAAGAGGCAATACCAGCGGGCTGTGTTGTATTTGTTAAGGACATCGTGCATTGTGGGAGGCTTCACTGACTTGTGTGAAAACAGTCAATGGCCCCCCGGGGAGCCGGCACCAGTCGTGCCGAAGCGGGACCAGGGGATAGTGAGCACCCCACGATGTCGTTCTGGTGGGAGAGATACCCCGACCCGTGGCCTCATCTGCTGACAGTCAAGGCTCCAGCCTGGCGACGCGGCAGGGCCTGCTGGCAGCACAGAACCACTGGGGTGTCGCTGGGATCCCAAGGCCATGGCCCCACGCTGGGCCTAGTCTCGGGGGCTCTTCCTCATCAGCTACCTCGTTGGGTCCTGCTACTAGCTGAAAGTGAAGGTGATTAATCTATGTGGATCTGCGGATCTGCCTTAATATCATGCAAGGAACTCATTCTTAAGTCAGATGTCAGAGCTGTTCCTACATTTAACTCTGGGGATGTGGAGTGTGGCTGATCAATGTTATCCTTTTCGTGAAGGACCGAGTTGCCCAAATCCTGGCCCTCCTGCTAGACTTTTATTTTAAAGAAAAATAAAATTAATGTTAACTTCTAAGCAGCTTCCAAGCTCTGGTAAGGTGATCCAACCCTAAATCCCCAGTAGTCACTATTGGAATATGGTGAACCTCTCTCTTTGAAGCCTGGATTGGCCTTGCGTCCCTCCCAGTGGACGGAATGCACTGTTTCTGGTAGAGGGGAGTCTCCCGTCTCAGCAGGTTTTCAAACACAGGCTAAGGATGTGTCAGAGATGCTTTGACAGCTTTAACAGTTCTAGTGAGCCCTGTGCCCAGACAGCCTGGAAAGTTCAGGGGTGCCTGTGCCCTTTTGGGTACAGTTTGCAGACTCTTATGGGCACCCGCCAGGAATAAAGGGTCCTCAACATCATCCATGGCTTATGACTGGAAATCCCGAATACATCTACAAAATGGTGACACTGCCGAATAATCTGTCACCCTGGGAAGTCGACAGAAGGAAAAACCCAAGCCATCCTTTAGCAAGATGGTCAGCATAACAATCGCTAAAGGCTGACATGGGGTTTGGAGTGTTATAATCCACACTCGGTTTCTAGGCTGCCATTGTAACCGCCCCTCATCAGAATTCAAGGTTACTTCGTTTTGCATTGTTGAAGCTTATGCTTTTCTTCTTCTTTTGCAGCGGCCCCAGAGAGGGTCAGCGAGGGGCCTCCGCTGTCTGAGTCCGCTCCTGGCAACGCCTGCTCTCTGCACTCGGAGGCCCGGTCCCGGCAGCTGCCACGTTGCTCAGAAGTTCTGGCCGGGGGAGCCTGAAACCCCTGTCTGCTGGCGACACTCCCGGAGCTGCAGGAAATCTCTACATTTTATTTTTTTTCTTAACAGACAAAAGTATTTGACTCCAGAATGATTTCCAGGAATTACAGTATGAGAACTTAGTCCTTGAGATTTTTATTTTCTTCTTAAAACAATGAAAATGAAATCAAAGCAGAAGACACTGGGTTGAGCAGACGGCACACTAGCACATTCCACTTTGCAACAAAACGTGCGTGCTTCCTGCCCGGTCTACCTCAGATGGGGACCACAGGTTTCATAGCCTCTCCTCTGGAAGGACTTCAGGGCGGGAGGGAAGTGCTGGGGTAGGAGGGGCAGGCAGAACCTGGAAACTGCGCCCCGTTCTTTCTTCTTTCCTTTCTTCTCGGAACTCCACTGCCAGAGGGCTTGGAGTGCTTCTTGGGGATCTGGCATCTGCTTCTCCTCTGTCCCTCATTCAGAGTTCTCACTGCAAGAAAAGCAAGAGAAAGGCTCAAAAAGCCCTTCAGACTTGGAGCCATTCCACGGTGATGATTAAACCACCAAACAAAGGTGCTGGCAGGGCCATGTCGAGAGGCACCTCTAGGAAATCTCACACAGCCCACACCACTCCCCTCTCCTGCACGGCAGTGACCCTCCGGTGAAAGGGTACAGCCTGTTGTGCCAGCTTTGCTCTTGGGATCATTGCAGTCTCTGGCGTTGTGACTCCAGGTGGGCTCCGTGCCTTCCGGGACCTCTTTGTCCTTGTCAGGCCAGTGGGGGCCACAGAGACCTCACTGGCTTCCTATGAATATTCAATGGGATTCGCTGTGGAGGGAGCTTCCATAAAGCAGAAAGGGGTCCCTGGTGTTGGCTATTAGTGTTATTTTCTTTTAAATCATCTGTGCTCCTTCAAAGACGACATAAGAAGCTTGTGCCTGGCGTTGCTGAAATCTCTGGCTGTAGGAATTAAAGCCTACGTGTCCTCCCGATGGGGTGGTGAAAATGTAAACGGTGAATAGTGCCAGCCACAGGGAGCATTGCAGAGAGTAACCAAGTGTGTGATAAACATGCTGCCTTATGTGTGTGAACGGCCAGGAGACCAATGCTTTTGCCTGAGTAACCTCTGCAAAGACACAGAAATAAACTATACAAAAAAGTTGGCTCTGAGTGGTCTAGAATCTTCCATCTCTGTGTTTTCTTGGTAGAAACTAAGCCTCAAAGAAAACCTGTGCTTCCAGTTGACAAGATCATTCTCCCAAGCCTGTCTGCCCCTGAGAATTGGTTATCTGTTGCTGCATAACCGTTCACTTCCAACTTCAGCAGATTAAACAACCCTTTCTCATCTCACACAGTTTCTGGGCTCCGAAGTTGGGGAGCAGCCTAGCTGGCTGACCGAGGCTCAGGGGGTCCCTTGGGTCTGCAGTTATCTGAGGACTGGATGGGACTGGAGGTGAGGCTTCCAAGCGCACTCCTGCGGCCATTGGAAGCTTCAGCGTCCCAAGTGAGTGATCCAGGAGGGCAAGGATTTGCCTGGCAGGAAGCTGCGATCACTTGTGGGCTGGTCTCAGAAGCCCATTCCCCTACTTTTGCTGTATGCTGAGCACACAGATCCCAGCATGAGGCGGGCAGGCTGGAGCAGGGAGAGCCACAGTAGCCAGGACCTGGGAGGACTGTCTTGGACGCCGGTCGTCACTCCCAGATAGCGGTGTGTGGCTGATTGCATCAAACAACCATGGCTTTCCTGCTTTGAGGATGTGAATCAGAAGGCTGGTGAGGAGCCTCTGAAATGCACGAGGGAGGGGTGTGTGTACAGCATCCTGGGAGCCTGTTACCAGCAAAGGAAAATGAACCACTGATGCCAGATCATTCCCGACAGCAGATAGACGTGTGATTTCACCCATCGTAAAACAAAACAAAACAGATTCTCCCAACCCACACTCTCAGTAAGCTACGTCCCCATTGCTCTGCACCCACTCCCATCAGCCGTCACCCCACCGTTTAGTCCATACCACTCTGTGGGGGCAGCACTCAGGTGATCCCAGCGGTGCCTCTCGGTCCCAGCGGTGCCTCTCGGTCCGTTTCCATGGGCATGTCACCACACAGGGCGACACGGACAGCGCCTTCAGCTCACAACTTGCTCTTCACTTGGCCTCTAGGGTCCCGCTCTTTGGTTCTCAGCTGCCTCTTCTGATCCCTCTGTTCCCAGCTTCTGAATGTCGAAGAAACCAGACTCTTTCCCTGATTCACTCCTCTTCTCTGTCAGCATGGCTTTAAACACCGTCCTCATGCCACTGACTCCAAAATTCATACTTTTGGTTCAGATCACTCCCCTGACCCCAAAACTCACATAGGGTCTGTCCGCTGAGCCTCTCCTCTTAGATGAACCTCTCCTCTCAGTAGTCATTGAGAATTCAAAATGTCCAAACGGAACTTTTGATCTCCTTTCCAATCTGTCCTCCCTGCAGCCACCCCACCTCAGGTGAGGGCAATGCCATCCTTTCTGTTGCTTAGGCCAAAAACCTTGAAGGGCCCCTGGATTCTCCCTTATCTTACACATCACATCCAATCCTACCAATTATCCTCCCAGTGCATGTCCAGACACATCTCCTTCCCTCCTTGGTGGCACCCTGGTGGAGCCACCATCGCTTCCCACCTGGGTGAGTGCAGTGGCTCTCCCATGGCTGTCCTCTTCCTCTCCTTCCTCTCCATGGGGAGTTCCTTCCATCATGAAGGCCGTGCCACCCTGGCTCCTCACTCCCCCTTGAACATACTCATCGGTGTTCCTGTCTGGAGGCCTCAGCACTGCTTTCCTCTCTTCCTGGAGCTCTGTCCCCTGGGATCACTGCCTGCCTGATTTCCCCATCTGTTCCTCGGTTTATACAAAAAGTACCTCCCAACAACGAAGCTCGTGGTAAAGGCACCGCCTGCCCTGCTCACCCTGCACCCTGGACCGCTGGTCTTGCTCACTTTTTCTCTTTGTGGATGCATCTCTCACCATTCTCTAAAGAACTGGGTCATTTATGGCCTTTATATCTGTTTTTTGTAATCTCTCCCTTTTTGATTCATTAAAATACCAGTCCCTATGAGGGCAGGTTTTTTTTTCCCTTTTTTCTTTTCCATTGTCATGTTCCCCGAACTTACCATAATGCCTGGCACATAGTAGGTGTTTGGTAAATATCCGGTGCATGAATTCCCTCAGGGATGAGGGAAACGTGATAGTTTGAGGATGCTATAACAGGAGCCTACATGAATTAATTGTGCTAGTTATTGCCTATTGTAAAGAGATTTCCATACTAAGTTGGCTCCTTTAAAAGTGCTTCAGTGAACTCTCCCGGCGTTTAACTTCATCTCGGGAGAGTGAGAGTCAAGGCACCAGACAGACGGCACTGAGAGTGAGCAGTGAGTGTACGGAGGAGCACTTCTGCTCTTGCTTAGCATGCGTTTTTAATGTCAACACCCTTTTATATTAAAAATATATTTTCCAGAAAGTTGGTAGAGACTGAAATCTCCCGAGCATCCGCAATGTATCAACTGCCAGTTTGGAAGCCCTGAAGGAATAGATTTCTGCCACCAGAAATGCAATCCCCTTGCGGTGGCCTGTTTCATCAGCAACCTCCAAACCAGCAAAGTGTGTTTTCTCATGACTTTCCCACAAGGTAAAATATACCATTTCCCCAGCGAGCCTACTGTTTCAATGGTCAGACTGTTCCCATGAGGATGCAGCCTTTCCATGGCTACTCGCACCGTTTCAGACATGGGGGATGCATTCGGAGACTATTTTAGGCCTTCCCTTTTATAGAAAGCATGGTAAACCAAAAAGTTTTACTGTAAGTGTAATCCTTGATTATCATGGTACAACATTCAATTATAGGTTTTAATGGCTTTCTTTGTTGTTTATGCATCCATACAAATTCCATTGAACTTCGTGTTTGAGGATGATGTTTCCCACTAGGTAAAAGAACCAGGTATTTACCATGGTGACTTGTAAGTGATTCTTAGAATACCACTGGACTCTATATATAACTACAGTTTTTTACATTGTGGTGGCATCTAGGACTTCCACAACTCAATAGCAAAAACGAAAATAAAAGCACAGCAAAAAAAAAAAAAAATTAAAAATGGTCAAAGGGCTTGAGCGTACATATCTCTAAAGATGACATGTTAATGGACAACAAGCGTGTGAAAAGACGCTCCACGATATTAATAATCAGGAAATTCAAATCGAAGTCACAATGAGCTGTCACCTCGCACCTGTGGGGATGGCTAAAAAACCACAAAACTAGAAAACAACAAGTGTGGGTTGATGATGTGGAGCAGCTGGACCCTTGTGCACTGTTGGTGGGAATGGAAAGTGATGGAGCTGCTCTGGGAGACAGTGCAGGTGCCTCAAAACATTAAGAATAGAGTTCTCCAAGGATCCAGCAATCTCACTTCTGAGCATATATCCAAAGGCACTGACGCGAAGACCTCAAAGGAGAGCTGCACTCTCTTGTTAGTTATAGCATTATTCTTAATAGCCAAGGCGTTGATGTAACTCCAGTGTCCCTTGATGAATGTATGGTAAAGACAATGTGGTATGTATGTAGCATGGAATATTATTCAGCCTTAAAGAAGAAGGAAATCCTGCCATTTGCAACCACATGGATAAACCCCAAGGATGTTACTCTGAAATAGGCCGGATACAGAAGGACAAATATGGCTTGATAGATGCCATGTATGTAATGAATTTAAAACAATGAAACTTACAGAAGCAGAAAGTGGAAGGGTGGTTGCCAGAGGCTGGGAGGAGAGGAGAGGGAAACAGGGAGGTGTTAATGAAAGAGGAACAAGCCCTAGAGCTCTACAGTTCAGCACAGAGCATACAGTTAACAATATTGTATGATACACCCGAAAATCTGCTAGGAGGATACAGCTCATGTTAAGTGTGCTTATTGCAAACATCATCATCATCATCATCACAGAGTGGGAAGAGACTTTTGGAAGTAATAGAAAGCCTTAGGGCATAGATTGTGGTGATGGCTTCATAGCTGCCTACTTCTCTCCAAACTCATCAAGTTGTATATATTGAATATGCAGTTTTTATATGTCAACTACACCTCAGTAAAGCACTTTGGGGGAAAAAAAACAATTGAGTTTATTGAAATTTATGAGTCTATTCACATGTTAATTCTGAAAATAATTTAACATTTTTATGAACGAAGTCCTCATTCTTGTGCTAGGTTTGTATCTGTGTCAGTATTCTGAGATTTTTCTTATTTACAGAAAACCTATTTTTATAATTAAATTTTCTTAGATCCAGTATTCAAATGCTGACACATAAAGAATGGGACAGATATGAGCAATCTTCGTATGTGCCACCACTATTATTAAAATGCACAGGAATAATTCAAGATGTTGAAGGAACACAATAGAACACATTCGACCAGGTGATCTTCTCTGGACAAACTGCTTAAGGAAGTGTTCTAGCAAAATAATTACTTAAACATAAGATAGATAAAAATCAACAACAGCCACAAGGCTGTGCAATAAGCCATGAGGATAGAGGGTATGGCTTACACCTGGAACGTGATCTGTGTAAACTAGAACAAGATTGAACGCTTCCCAAAATGAATTTCTTCAAAGGCAATGGACCCAAGACAAATGAAGGAAACTGTTTTCGATCACACCATTGCTAGGGAGAGGGATGATTGAAGGGAGCAGTCTTCAAGCTCTTTGCTCATGAATGTAAAAGACTGCACATTTGTAAGTAAGTATCTAAATTTTTCTCCAAAGTTTAAGTAGTTGCAAACAATGTCATTGACATGTCAAGTAAAACTGTCACACCAGTTTCATACACATACAGGGGCATTGAAATACCGCATCTGCTTTACACCAGAATCATCCACATGAAAAAATATCAGGAAAAGCTTTTTAACAGTCAAAATGTTAAATTATTACACATTTCTTGAATTTGCAAGTCCCTTCTATTTTCCTACGTATTATTTTTTAACCTTACACAATAAATTTTAGAATAGAAACATTTAAGGAATCACTCTATCATACTCTTCTTCAACACAAATAGGTAATTGAGAAATATAACTTAAAATGATGTCATTAAGACTGCATATTTTTAAAGTTTCTGATTGTGTTATTACTATTGCTTTTAATGCTTAACTTGTTAAAACAACATAAAAATTACATATTTTAAGAGTATTAAATATAAAAGCAAAACTTGATGAAAGTGCATCCTTAATTATACAGGTAATTCTTGATCAGTTCATGTTACCTACTGCTGTAACTAGAAAAGACTGCAAATCAATTACCCTCTTATCATTCATTCTTGTGTGTGTGTAAATATTGACATATTTTGTTCAAATACTGAGTGGGTCAGAATCAGAATGTGGTTATGGTGTTTATCCATCTGACCATGATGAAGTAGCCCCTGCTGGGAATGACTCTAAACATGAACAACATTTTGTGTATTTTATTTTACTTTATGTATTTATTTATTTTATTTTAAGGTCTGGGGTACATGCGCAGGACATGCAGGTTTGTTGTGTAGGTAAATGTGTGTCATGGTGATTTGTTGGACCCATCAACCCATCACCTAGGTATTAAGCCCAGCATGCGTTAGCTGTTTTTCGTGATGCTCTCCCTCCCTCCACACTCCCCAACAGACCCCAGTGTGTGCTGTTCCTCTCCCTGTGTCTATATGTCCATTTTCTAAAGAACTGTTGGAAGATTCTGGAGAACAAACAGAGTAGCCATAAATGGAAAAGCCAGAGAGAAGGAAATTATGCAAGGCTGGACCCAACTTTCTCTTCCAGTTTGGTCAATTTTGGGTGCTTGGAGCACAACAGCTGAGGGTAAGAAGATCAGAACTCTCAGTACCTCCCACAGCTGAGGAGGCAAATGCCAGAGAGTAGAGTGGCCTCAGTGGCAGGACTTGCGGGACAATGTCCTGAAGAACAGAGACTCTCTCTACTAACTTTAATATCCTGGAGAAAAGAGATTCTCTCTACTAATTTTAATATCTTGGAGAACAGAGACTGTCTCTACTAATTTTAATATCCTGGAGAACAGAGACTCTCTCTACTAATTTTCTTTTGGAGGCTTATAACAATTCCTAAACTTCAGGGAATTAAAGAGAAAAAAACATACAAGAACTGGTATCTGAAACTCTGTAAATCTAAGGACAGATTTCTGTATCCTTAAGGTGTTGAATGGAAAATATTGAGGTTTAATTTCCATCAAAAAGGACACTGGTTAATAGCCAAAGTAAATCTAGTCAATTTTATACTTTCACCTGAGATCCCTGAATGACTATTTTCCAGGAGTAAAAGAAAATACAAATTATACCAATCATCAAAAAGGGCAAAGCAGAAGGGATTTCTATTATTCATGCTACCAAAGCAACTAGAACTGTGGGGAAATTGGTCCCACAGCCTTAAAACAGTTTGATCCCTGATACAATAAAGGTAATTTGTGACTACTCAAAACTGCATAGAAAATTAGCTTTTCTCTGGAGCAAGATAATATTCCCCAAAGCTTCTATAATTTTTCATAAGATAGTGTCAATATTCAAACAAAAGTTACAAGCCATAGTAGAAAACAAATTTAAATTATAGTAAATGAGGGGAAAAAAAACAAAATATGGACAAGAACAACAAACCCAGTAATCTAGATAAAAGAGTTATCAGAAAATGGCATTAAAATAATCAAAATATGTATAAGAAAACTGGTGATATTATGGGGAATTACATGAGAGAACTGAAACCCATTAATTAATATCATAGAACTGAAAATTAACTGAAATCAATAACTGAAACCAATAGATAGATTTAATAGCAATGAGATGGAGTTGAAGAGAGTATTGGTGAATTGGAAAACAGGCAAGAAGAAAATATCTGGAAGGAAACACAGAGTAAAAAAGAAGTTTGGAATGTATACAAAAATAAACTAGGAGAAATGGAGAAAAAGTCTAAACAGCATTAACTGCACACCCAAAAAGAGAGGAGAGAAAAAAAATGTGAAAAAACTATTAGAACTATTAGCCAAGTAGTTTCCAAAACTGCTAAATCCATCATTCCAAAGATCCAAGACATACAGGCAGACAGATAAATAATTCACACCTACTCACATTAATGTAAAGCTTTTGAAAGCTAAAGTCAAAAAAAAAAAAAAAAATCTTTCTACCAGAGGAAAACTGAAAGACTATGTGAGCAATAATAAGAATGCTAACTGACATTTAAGAAGAAGAAAAGAAGAATGGATGTTTGAAGACACTGGAATGTGATATTTAAAATGCTGAAAGAAATAACTAACACTAAAAATATTCTTCAAAAACAAAAATAATAATTTTTAGGTAAACAAATACTTAGAAAACTTTTAGCAGCACAGCTACACTACAAGAATGACCAGAAAGTCTGTAGGAAGAAGGCAAATGATCCCACAGAAATGCCAGATAGGAAATAGAGCAAGTACAGAGTTGAAAAAAAATGTGGATTCTATCAAATGGGAATAATACAGTTTTGATGATGTTAAGATCAAATAGAGCTGGGTGTGGTGTTGTGCACCTATAATCCAAGCTGCTCCGGAGGCTGAGGCTGGAAGATCACTTGAGGCCAGAAGTTCAAGACAAGCCCTGGTAACATACTGAGATTCCCATCTTTAAAAAAATAATAACATGAAACAAAAAGACCAAATGCAACTGAAACACATTTCAAATAGCAAAAACAAGAAGTGTTTGTGGTAGGTGGTTAGCATGGCTGTCTTCCAAAAAGCACAAACAGCAAAGAGGACTGATCATGCTAAAGTGTTCCAATGTCCTTCATCATTTGGAAGTGGGAACGGAAATAATTAACACCAGCAAGAAATAAATCAGGAATGGATGTGTTAATCCTTAGAATAGCCGTTAAGAGAAGAGTGAAAACATAATTAGAATAGAAATACTTGATTAATGCAAAAATAATTAAAGAAATAAGAAAAATGCATTGAAACCAGATATCATACATTAAAAATGAAATATAAAAGAGTAGACTCACATCCAGATATATTGTAATGGTATGAAAGTACGGATGAACTTAGGGTGCCAGTTAACCAATAATATTGTTGAATTGGATTAAAATAACAAAATTTAACTACGTGCTCTTTATAGGAGACATACATTATGTAAAAAAGGACACAGAAAAAGCAGGGAAATGTATCATTAAAGGCAGAAAATTTCCAGCATTAGTAATTAAGGAAGTTTTTGTAATGAAAACAAAGAGTCATGCATAGAAGACATACCAATTCTTAATCTAAATAAAATTTAGATTTTAATCTAATAAAATTTTAGTGCACCTAAAAAATAACCTCAAGATATATACAGCAAAAATGGGAAAAAACCTGGAGGAGAAATAGATAAGCCCACAACCATGTTGGAATAATCCAGTATACTTCAGTAACAGGAAGGTAAAATAGACCGACTAAACATCAGTGGTAACACAGACGAGATGAACAACTAGATTGACAAAATTGATCTAACAAGCAAACCCGTGTTCCAGTCCTTTCAGCAGTTAAAGTGCAATAGATTGGGTGGCTTATAAACAACAGAGACTTATTTCTCATTGTCTTGTGAACACAAAATATTTGAGACAAATCTCAGTCAATTTAGAAAATTTATGTTGTCAAGGTTACAGATGCACACATGACAAAGCCTGAGAAGTCCTAAGACATGTGCCCAAGGTGGTGGGGGTACAGGTTGGTTTCCTACATTTTAGGGAGACATGAGACATCAATCAATATGTTTAAGATGTACTTTCGTTTGGTCCAGTAAGACAGGAAAACTCAAAGTGGGGGCTTCCAGGTTAGAGGTAGGTAAGAGACAAAAGGTTGCATTTTTTGAGTCCTTGATGAGCCTTCCACTGAAGATACTATTTAGTCTGGCTCAGTGACTGCATTTTTGCATAAACAACAGGGGATAGGAAGCAATCAGGTGTGCATTTGTCTCAGGTGAGCTTCAGAAGGATAACTTTGAATAGAATGGGAGGTAGGTTTGCCCTAAGCAGTTCTCAGCTTGACTTTTCCCTTTAGCTTAGTGATTTGGGGATGCCAAGGTGTGTTTGCCTTTCACAGTCTGGACGCTGGAAGTCTGAGATCAGAGTGCTAGCACGGTTGGCTTCTGATGGGGGCCCTCCTCCAGGATGCAGACAGCATTTTCTCACTGTGCCCTCATGGGGCAGAAAGAGGGCTAGGTGCTGTCTTGTGCCTTTTAGCATCATCCGGCCCTGTTCACCTTTCCTTCCTCGCAATGCCCTCTTCCTTCAGTTTGCATGAGACTTTCATTGGTTCTTCCTCTTCCTCCTACATCTCCAGTCACTCCCTCTCAGTGCCTCATACCTGCTCACAGTCTTCGAATGGACCATAAGTAGCTGGCATTCTTTGAGGCTGACCCTTAGCTCTCTTCTTTAACTACACCTGTTCCCTCCAGGAAATCTCCAGGCTTCAATTTTAGGGATCATGAATCAAGTTGGCCCCTTGTATTGTGCGCGCACAGCCTCTAAGATGGCATTTCTCCCCTGTACAAGAAAATGCTGTGAGTCCAAAGGTAAATTCATGACTTTCTCCACCCAAACCTATGCAGCTCTATGTGAATGGCACTACCATCCATGACATTACCCAAGCCAAAAAATCTCACTTGACACCTTCCTCCCTGACACGATGCTACATTCAATCAACCACGATTTTCAGTTTTTCCCCCTAAGCATCTCTTCACTCCTCTCATCCCTGCATCTCCACTGCCTCCCGGGGTGGTGGGGAACCACCTCTGACCTGTGCTTGGAGGCGGAAGTAGCCTCCTCACTGGTCTCTTCGGGTTGACTTTTGCTTCCTATTGTTCATGTTTCAAATTGTATTCAAAATGACGTTTAACACATGCTGTTCAGGTCATTTCCCACCAGGTAACACAGTTCAACGTCTCTAACAAATTCCAGCAGTGCCTCAACCTGCCTCTTGGAGGCAATCTGGCACTGCAGCCCCCCTGTTCTTGGTCCCCAGCCCCTCAGACTTATGTCAGTTCCCTAAGTGATTTTATGTCACTCCAGCTACAGGATATTTGCACGTGCTGTTCTCTACCTAGCACTCTCTTCCCACTCTCTTCGTCCAGTTACCTACCTCTCAGCACTCACTTGTTAACCCAGGGCTCATTTCTTCCTGTGTGGTTTCTCCAGCCTCCTGAACTGGGCCTGGCTCCTGAATTTATATTGCAGAGTCCTGATAAGTTAGTAACAATGAGGAAGGGGAGAACAGCTGTCCCAAGAGATGGCTAACCACAAACAACTCACTTGCACGGCAGCCTGTTCCCAAATACCTCGCTGTGTACATAGTCCCAGCAGCACAATCCTGTCTGCACTTAGCCCCTCCAGCACGACCCGATAAAGCTTCCCTCCAGCCCCTGCCTCTCGGCAGACAGGCCCTTCTCTGCTGCGCTCTCTTGCAAGGAATCTTTGAACTTTCTCTAATAAATCTGCCTTTTTTTTTTTTTACCAATGACTATCTTGGTAAATTCTTTTACCACCTGCAACACCAGCCACAGCCAGTCATACCCATGACATACATGTTTCCCTGAGCACTGATGTCATTGTTTGACTAATGGCTCCTCACTCTCTCTCTCTCATTGGATTCTCCATGAAGGCAGAGATTATCTATGTATCTGCTCACAAGTTTATTCCAGAATGTAGTCTTGTACTCAGTTTTTTTATTTTATATTTTTTTAAAATTATACTTTAAGCTCTAGGGTACATGTGCACATCATGCAGGTTTGTTACATAGGTATACATGTGCCATGTTGGTTTGTTGCACCCATCAACTTATCATTCACATTAGGTATTTTTTCTAATGCTATCCCTCCCCCAGCCCCCCACCCCTGACAGGCCCCGGTGTGTGATGTTCCCTGCTCTATGTCCATGTGTTCTCATTGTTCAACTCCTACCTATGGTGTTTGGTTTTCTGTCCTTGTGATAGTTTGCTCAGAATGATGGTTTCCAGCTTCATCCATGTCCCTGTAAAGGACATGAACTCATCCTTTTTTATGGCTCCATAGTATTCCATATTCTTTGTAGATTCTGGATATTAGTCCTTTGTCAGATGGGTAGATTGCAAAGATTTCCTCCGATTCTGTAACAGCAAAAGAAACTATCATCAGAGTGAACAGGTACTCAGTTTTTAGTACACACTCAGTGAATGTTTGTTAGATGAGTCAGCAGGAGGATCCTTTATGTTATCTAGTGCTAAGTTCCTGCAATGGCCCACCCTCCTTCACCTCCGTCTCCCATTCTGACTTCATCCTCTGTGGACCTTCAGTTAGGAAGGCCCTAACTGCTCTAATATTAATACCTTCTAAACTGCAGACACTATGCAAGGTTAGTTGGGGAGGATAATGCCTTACATATATTGACTCTTGGACTATCCGCCTGTTTGACTACTCGTCTGTGTGTGCATTTGTCAGCATCACAGCTTCAGATCCTCTGTTGGGTCCTAAGTGAGGCTGTGCCCAACTCTGCTTTTATGTGCCTGACTCTGCTTTTGTGTCTTCTGGTTTTAGACAAAAAGGATCAAACTGTAAAATATCTGAAGAGATTTGCTCTGAGCCAAATATGAGTGGCCATGGCCCATGACACTGCCCAGGAGATTCTGAGAACATGTGCTCAAGGTGATCAGGCCACAAGTTGATTTTATACATGTTTAGGGAGGCATAAGGCATCAATACATGTGAAATGTACATTGGTTTGGTTGGGAAAGGCGGGATAACTGGAAATAGGGCCTTCCAGGTTATAGGTGATTCAAAGGTTTTCTGATTGGCAATTGGTTGAAAGAGTTATTATCTAAACCTGGAATCAATATAAAAGAATGTCTAGGTTAAGATAAGGGGTTGTGGAAACCAAGGTTTTATCAAGAAGTTGAAGCTTTCAGGTAGCAGGCTTCGGAGAGAATAGATTGTACATGTTTCTTATCAGACTTAAAGAGTTTGTTCTATAGGTAATTCCAAAAGAGAGGAGGGTATGATAAGGCACGCCAGACTCTCTTTTCCCATGATGGCCTGAACTAGTTTGTCAAGTTAACTTCCGAATGGCCTTGGCCAGGAGGAGGGGTCCATTTGGATGGTTGGAGCTTAGAATTTTACTTTCCGTTTCCACATCCCTCTGGCTGTCAGCCTTTACTTTGGTGGGCCTCATTGCCTGAGCTGGGTGGGGGATGAAATGAGCATGGAAAGACTGGGCTGGTTTTGAGAGAAATGACAGAAAGTGTCAGGCATTGCAGTGGACTGTCTGGAGGCTATGGAGAGGGGAGAGGGCAAGGGGTAGGAACCGAGCTTCAAACTTGAGAATACGGAGGATCCAGAGCATGAGCCCTGAGTGTGTGGGGACACTGAGAAGGGGGAGGGGGGTGTTAGTCCATTTTTATGCAGCTGATAAAGACATACTTGAGACTGGGAAGAACAAGAGGTTTAAGTGGACTTATAGCTCCACATAGCTGGGGAGGCCTCTGAATCGTGACGGGAGGTGAAAGGCACTTCTTACGTGGTGTCAGCAAGAGAAAATGAACCAGAGGCAAAAGCGGAAACCCCTGATAAACCCATCAGATCTTGTGAGACTTACTTATATCACGAGAATAGCACAGGAAAGACCAGCCCATGATTCAATGACCTCCTCCTTGGTCTCTCCCAAAACATGTGGGAATTCTGGGAGATACAATTCAAGTTGAGATTTGAATGGGGATGCAGCCAAACCATATCAGGGGGTCTGTTTGTGGGGAAAGCATAGGCGTCTCTGACCACTGACTCACAGCCTCTGGAGCAGCCACAGATACAAGGCAGAACCTGCTGCCACATGCAGTTGGCATGGAAAGAACACACAGATGTTACATTTAATAACTGCTGTGTTTCTGTGGATGCTGAAGGCATACAAGGCTCCAGCTTGTTTTGAAGACTTGATTTTAGAATCCCTTGACCACCCATTCCTTTTCTCTAAATCTGAAATCCTTTTCTTTCTGGATTGCATCCAAAGAGAAACTTGTGATGAATTTTACCGCGTGCTGTGCTGACTCCCAGCCACAAAGCACAGGACGTTGCTGTAGCCACGAGTGCAGGTGGTGGCTGACGGGGAAATGAGGAAAGTCACTTGCTCCCACCGCAGGGAAAAATGCATCTTTGTTATTTCATTTCTGAAAGCAGAAAATTATTCCACTGTGCTTTGATGAAATAGATGATCCTTTCACTTTAAAGAGAATGAAATAAACAACTCTGAGGTTAGTTGCTTTAAAAAATCTGTTTACATATCAGGTTCTGCCAAAGACCTTGAAAAAGTGCATTGCTGGTGGTGGTGATGTTTCTCTCCTCACCCTCCCAACCCAAAACACATTGTATTCATTATACAGTCTGCATTCTGCCTGGGGTTAAGAATCCACAGGATTTTCTCTTGAGTCCAATTCAGAATGTATGTTTTAATTCTTCAGAGAATTTATCTCCTGCCTGTGTGGAAGTTTGAGATGGGTAAACATCTCTCCAAATCACCACCACCAGCCTGTGACAGATGCAGCCAGCGGTTATTCCAGGCATGTGGGAGACGGTTGCTGATCCTGCCTGCAAGTCACTGATACCAAAAGAGCATGTCTGTGTTGATGGGGAGTCTACTATTCAGACTCATGTCTAGAAGCCATTTTTTGATTGCTTCTGTAATTTTGAAATATTTCAGAGATCATAATCCCCATAATATAGGAGTTTGTGACCCTGGCTCCAATGGAGGTAGCTTAAGATTCATTTCTTTTTTATGTTCTGTGATTTTACATGTCACTTAAAATGGGATAAGTTTTTTAGTTGCTGACTATTTAGTAATGGGCTCAGCAAGAGGGTCCACAAGAGCTTATTCAGCACATCATCTCTGTTCTGTGGCTGCAGAGTCTCAGCCATGTGTTTTACAGTGCATTTATTAACCTATTAATAAATCATGTGCTAATTTAGGTTTTAAATTAATTAACATACGTTTATTCCAGAAAATGGAGATATAGCAGTGAGCAAAACAGTCAAGTTCCTTGTTATTATGGAGTTTACTTTCAAGAGGAAAGATGCATAGTAATATATATCAGAGGCTATTGTCGAAAAGACAGAAAAGTAGAGTCACAGAGAAGGGCATTTACTGTGAATAGAGACTCCTATTGAGTGAAGACCTGAACTGCTGGAGCCGGTGCACCCAGCTCCCACAGGAGCTGCCCAGGCAGAGACAGCAAGTGCACACCTGCCTGCGAGCTGCTTTGCAAAGGGGCAGAAGGTGGCTGAGTGAGATGCAGAAGTTTAAACACCACCCTATGGTCAGCTTGTGCCTTGGACAAGCTCTCTTGATAGGCAATCGCAAGATTTGTCTTTTCTATTTTCTATGTAAAACAAAGAAAATAAGTTCAAAACGGATATTTTAATAAAAACCAATTCCTGAAGCCAACTGTCTGTTCCTTCCTGAATACCTGGACCCATAGAGAAGGGAAGGCTGGGCTTATGTGTGCGGGTGAGCAGGGATGAGGCTGAGGAAGTTAGTAGGAAATGCTTTCTAGATCACTGGCCTCCTCTGCCTGGTGAATAGCAAATGCTGGAAGAATTATTTGCAGAGATGCACAACATATGTTGTCTTTGACAGCATGACCTCTTGGTAAAGAGTTCTGCATCTCAGCCATGTGGAAGCATCCACTGCATCGAGATAAATCAGGAACAGCAGATATGCGCAGCTCTGTCATTTACTCTGCTTAAGGTGTTTTAATCCTGAAGAGGTAAGAAGAAATTAAGATAAAATCTAAGCCATCTGTATTAAAAGAATCAAAGCACCCTGGAAAATAGGGACATTTTCTCCTGGCAGCCCTCACTGCAGGGTGGGCCTGGGCGTCCATTGGGCTGATTAACACTTAAGCTGTCTGTGGATGGCAAGGCTAAAAGAACATTGTAACACTGGGACTGCAGGCACCCACCCGTAGACACTACTGCAGGGCTGGAGCCCAAAGCACTTGCCTGGGTCTTGCACCTGCTGGTCTGCATGATCCCACTCCAGTCCGGGGTTTGGATGGTGTGGTGATCGAACAGGCGAGCCACACCCTTGTCATAGGTTATTTGAGGGGATCGGGAGACTCCTGTTTCACCTATAGACATTTATTTCAAGAGAAGCATTTCAGGAATACATGTACTTTATTAAAGATGTATACCTATTTTTAAAAAATGGCTTTGGAGTTAGCTTAGTTGGTATCTTCGGAAGCCTTAGAGTGACAAAAAAAAAAAAAAAAATACTACATGTTGGACTGGGAAAAGAGGGATGAGAACCTCACAATTCTATGAAAGAATTAGTAAATTAATTGCATTCAGTCCATATTTACTGCCTTACCTGCTTCTGTTGTGGGTTTATATACGTGATGACAACTGACGTTTGGGTAGAAGCATCGTCATCTCTGCTGGGATCAGCACCCATCCTGGTTTAGGCATCAGCTTCCTGCAAAACCTGGACCCTTTGTTGCTGGGACAGGTGGCCCACCTCAAGGACTCTGAGAAGCAGGTGTGTGCTTTGGTGGGGTGGGAGTACCGAGGGGACGAGGAACGGGAGGAACGGCTGGCATTCTAAGCCATCAGATGAGGGAATGGAGGTACGAGATTTGCCATAAGCGATGTCCTGTCTAGGGAGCTGTGGCCAACTTGCTCAGGCTTCCTTGACCACCATCTGTCCGAATTAGGGCTGCTGCCCTCCTCTGCACCACGGCCTCCAGAACAGATCTAATTATAGCGCTTGGCATGCTCTAGTTTAGTTCACTTCAGAAACTTCCTTTTTACTTGCTTATTCTCAGTGCTTCTGCAAATGCATGACAGATAATTGCTACAATGATCCCTTGGGCGGGAATACATGAACGCAGCCCTCCCCATTGCTGGGGAAACGGTGACGCTGGGGACGTGCCCTTCTGGCAAAGGCCTTAGTTGGCAATTCAGGGCTGGGGCAGAGATAGAATCAGACCTTTGTCACACGTGTTGAGTTGCGCTGATAACTGGTTTCTGAGCACAGGGTCCCTGTGCGTGTTCCAGCATGATCTGTGCTCAGCCCCACATGTATGCCAATGCTGCTGGTGACCTTCCAAACCCATGACACCACCCCACCTTGGCCGGCTCACACTGTGGACGAGGAAGAGGCCCTGTGCCCTGGGTAGGGAGGCTCTGCTTGTCAGGAACAACTTGCATCTATCATGACTCTTGAGTTTGGACAAACTTCTGAAAGTAAACAATCCTGTCCTGAAGCAGGGTGAGTGGACGACCTAATTGGCTTTTGACCAGTCCCCACTTTAGTGCCTGTGACTTTGCTCATCCTGTTGGAGTGTCTTTGGGAATTACACAGAGGACCATCAACAGCCGATCCCAAGAGCAGATGTGAGTCGTCATGTTAATTCTGCATAGAGAAGGAAGAGCTCAGCTGAAAAGCATGTAAGTTTACTTTATTTATTTTTTTACGTAACCCAAGATTGGGTCAACATTGCAGTATTCCAAAAGTGAAAAACACCAGAACTATGATAGGGGTTGCTTGGAAAACCCTGACTCCTCTCCAGTATTCTCTTCTTATCATAACTCCATGAAGGGCATCTCTCTTCGTCATACAGGAGAAGCCACGGAAGGCTGGCACGCTGTCCTTGGGACAGGAGTCCGATGGGATGGTGTCCTGTGACAAAGCACTTTAACAAGACCTGAAGTGGTGTGGATTTTTCAGGGATAGAGAGAAAATGAATCCCTAACCTAAACAGGCATTCTAGTGCCGTCCATGCACACAGGACTGCACTGGCCAACCGTCCATCCATCTGTTCCCAGAGCCATTTCCCCACTTGTGAACCATCTCACTGTGCAATCCTTATGCCAGGAAACATTCTCCCCACATGTCGCCCATGGTAGTAAGGGATTCAGAGCTCCCATATAATGCCACTTTGGCTACTTTCTTCTCCCCAGCCAGCCTGGAATCTGATGCTAACCTTAACTGAATAACAGAATCATGGCCCCTCAGGGCTGGACAAATTGATGAAGGAGAGGGATGCACAGAGAGTCCTTGGGATTAGTTACCCGATCAGATTCACCCTTAGAGAAAGTGATGACAGTGTGAGCCCAAAACCAAAGGACACACAGATTCACCCTTAATTTAGGGAGCATGTGTATCAGGCACGTAGATTTCCAAACTTCATTCCAAAGTTTGCAGACAAGTTGCTTAGTCTTTCCTTGAAACCAGCATCAACTAAAGCCAAAATCGTGTGTGATCTTATCTGCTAGTATGCTGCATGAACGTTTAGAACAAGGAATCCAAGATCAGCAGTCATTCTTACCTATACAAAGTGTGCTTTGAACTTTTTCAGCATTCGGGTTTGACTTTAATCTCCTCATACTAACCACAGCCCTGTGGAGCCGCTGAGAACAGGGACTGCCCAGGAAGATGTGAAAGTGAATTGTCGCCATCCTGGGGGCGAACCCACAGGAGGTCCCTAGGGCTGCCTCAGCCACCCCAGCAGACGCACAGGAGCCTTGATTTCTGTACAACTTACTATGCTGGGCTAATAATCTTCTTTTTTTCTTTTTTTCTATCCTTTTTCTTTTTTTTTTTAAAGGAGTGATTGTAGATGCTAAGGCAGGGGTTTAAGTCTTCTCAAATGGCAAGGTAAGAGCACACATACACACAGCACATATGTGCACACACCTGAAAACGCACGTGAACACACAGCCAGGGGCTCAGAGCATGGCTCTGCCTCTCACGGAAGCACTTTAGAAAGCAACTTAAGATTCCTGCCCTCAGCTTTCTCTCCTGTAAAATGGGGATAAGACCCTCCCATTCCTGAGAAACTGGGTTTTGGCGAGTGGCAAATAAGGCGTCCACTACAGAGCACATGCGTGTACCTGCTATTATTGCTACTGAATGCAAGAAGCCAGGAGCTGAGGAAATCAGAACAGAACGTGGGGCTCCAGAGGCCCTGGGCCGGGATCAGCAAAGCTTTCCGGGGTTTGGCTGCGCTGCGATGGGACAGCAGCTCCGTTCCAATGAAACTTTATCTAGAAACACTCGGCAGACTGGATTTGGCCCTGGGTCGTGGTTTTCTGAGGATTCTAGGCCAAGACAGGCCCAAAAGCTGCGGAATTCGGGAGGACGTTGGAGTGCGGCCTCCATAGTGGTTCCTTCCCCTCCGCAGATGCGCGCGGGCCCGGGGCGCAGAGCTGAGTCCGGTGCAGGAGGTGACGCGGTGGCCGAGTTCCAGGGGACCCAGGCTTGCGGCCTAGGAGAGGAGGCAGGAAAAGCCGGCCCGGGCGTCCTCGGCGGGGGAGAGCTCCGTGGAAAGGTCGTGCGGGGGCACCCGGCGTCCTGCCTTGAGGGTCCCCAGCAGGGCTGGAGCTTGGCGGTCAGGGATGAAGCGGGTGTCCGTGCCCAGCGCGGGTTGCCGGCTCCCAGTCCTCCAAGGCCGAGCTCAGGCCACTGTCCTGGAGGCCTTTTCCACGGAGCGGCAGAGAAGTCGGCCAGGACCGGTCCGCAGGAAGCTTTTTAAAACTCAAGTCCACTGAAGGCCTCCACAGGAGCATCTGCCCCGGTTCCCCTGGCCCCGACCTCCTCGGCCTCACGTGCGGCGGACGCGGAGCACTGGCGTCTGGAGGGCCGGGGCACGGAGAGAGGCTGACCCAGCGAGGGGTGCAGGACTCACCACAGTGAACCCCAAAGATGCCCGCTGGCAGCTTCCAAGAAAATGCTTATGAAAAACCTGGCCTTGTCTCCACGCGTCAGCCTAGCCTCTGTCCTCCTCCCCAGCGAACCCTTCCTCCTTCAGGCATGTTATTTCCAGACTCAGCCCGGTATCCAATGTGTGATTTAA
Source organism: Rhinopithecus roxellana (assembly GCF_007565055.1). Taxonomy (NCBI): domain Eukaryota; kingdom Metazoa; phylum Chordata; class Mammalia; order Primates; family Cercopithecidae; genus Rhinopithecus; species Rhinopithecus roxellana. The sequence continues at coordinate 149,087,504 of NC_044552.1, forward strand.
CCTTTGCCCTGCACCCCTCCCTGACATCAGGCTGAGCGGCCCTGCCTCTGGGCCACTAGGATGAACTGAGAAGGTATAAGAGAAATCTCCCAACAAGAATTTTTTTCATAACAACAAATAGTATGTTCTCTGCATTGTTGTATTTTGTTTTCCATTTTCCAATAAGATTTTCCAGAAACAGCAAAAATTTTCTTCCAAAAATGGAATTTTAAAAAAATTTTGGCTGCTACAGTGCATTAAATATTTTGGTATAGGCATGCAATGCTTAATAATCATATCATAGAAAATTAGGTATCCCTTCCTTCAAGCATTGTTACAAACAATTCAATTATATTCTCTTAGTTACTTTAAAATTTGCAATTAAACTAAATTATTATTGACTATAGTCCTCCTGTTATGCCTGCAAGTACTAGATCTTATTCATTCTTTCTATGTTTTTTGTACCCATTAACCATCCCCTCCTACCTCCTCACCCCACACACCACTACCCTGCCAAGACTGTGGTAACCATTTTTTCTACTCTCTATCTCTGAGTTTAATTGTTTTGATTTTTAGATTCCACAAATAAGTGAGAGCATGTGATGTTTATCTTTCTGTGCCTGTCTTAATTTACCTAATATGATGACCTTCAGTTCCATCCATGGTGTTGCAAATGACAGAATCTCATTTTTCTTCATGGCCGAATAGTACTCCATTGTGTATATGTACCACATTTTCTTTATCCATTCATCTGATAATAAACCTTCAGGTTGCTTCCAAATCTTAGCTATTGTAAACAATGCTGCAACAAACATGGAGTGCAGTTGTGTCTTCGATATACTGATTTCTTTTCTTTTGAGTATATACCCACCAGTGGGATTGCTGGATCATATGGTAGCTCTATTTTTAGTTTTTGAGGAACCTCTAAACTGTTCTCCATAGTGGTTGTACTAATTTACATTCCCACCCACAGTGTACAAGGGTTCCTGTTTCTCCACATCCTCATCAGCCTTTGTTACTGCCTGACTTTTGTATAAAAGCCATTTTAACTGGGGTGAGGTGACAACTTATTTGGCACCTTTGTCAAAACATGAGTTCACTGTAGGTGTGTGAATGTGTATCTGGGTTCTCTATTCTGTTCCATTGGTCTATGTGTCTGTTTTCATGCCAGTACTTTGCCGTTTTGGTTATTATGCCTCTGTAGTATAATTTGAAGTCAGGTAATGGGATTCCTCTAGTTTTATTCTTTTTCAGGATAGTTTTGGCTGTTCTGGGTCTTTTGTGATTCCATATAAATTTTGGGACTGTGAAGAATGCCATTGGTATATTCATAGGGATGGCTTTGAATCTGTAGATTGCTTTGGATAGTATGAACATTTTAACAATACTGAGTCTTCCAATCCATGGACATAAACTATTTTTCCATTTTCTTTCTGTCCTCTTCAATTTATTTCATCAGTGTTTTATAATTTTCATTGTAGAGATCTTTCACTTTTTTGATTAATTCGTAGGCATTTAATTTGATTTGTAGCTATCATAAATGAGATTACTTTCTTACTCTTTATCAGATTGTTCACTGTTGGCTTATAGGTATGCTACTGTATTTTGTATATTGATTTTATATCCTGCAACTTTACAAAATTTATCAGTTCTAATAGTTTTTTAGATAGAGTCTTTAGGTTTTTCCAAATATAAGATCATATAATCTGCAAACAAAGATAATATGACTTCTACCTTTCCAGTTTGGATGCCCTTTACTTCTTTCTCTTATTTGATTGCTCTAGCTAGGAAATCCAGAACAATGTTGAATAACAGTGGTGAAGGTATATATCCTTGTCATTTTCCAGATCTAAGAGGAAAGGCTTTCAGTTTTTCCCCATTTAGTATGATACTAGCTGTGGGTCTGTCATATATGTCTTTTATTATGTTGAGATATTTTCCTTCTATATCCACTTTTTTGAGGGTTTTTATCATGAAGAGATGTTGAACTTTATCAGATGTATCTGCAGCATTGATTGAAATGATCATATGGTTTTTGTCTTTTATTCTGTCAATACGATGTATCACATTGATTGACTGGAATATGGTAAACCATCCTTGCCTCCCTGGGATACGTCCTACTTGATCAGGATCAATGATCTTTCTTAACATAGTGTTGAATTTTGTTTGCTAGTATTTTGTTGAGAATTTTGGCATCAATATTTATCAGAAATATTGGACTGTGGTTTTTTTTTTAGGATGTGTCTTTGTCTGGTTTTGGTATCAAGGTAAAATACTGGCCTTATGGAATGAATTTGGAAGTATCCCCTCCTTTATGTCTTGGAGCAGTTTAAGTAGGACTGGTATTAGTTCTCTACATGTTTGGTAGAACGTAACAGTGAAGTCATCACGTCCTTGGCATTTTCTTACTGAGAGACTTTTTATTGTGGCTTCAATCTCCTTACTTGTTATTGGTCTGTTTTGGATTTCTTTATGGTTCAATCTTGGCAGCTTGTATATGTCTAAGAATTTATCCATTTCTTCTAGATTTTCCAATTTATTGGCAAATAGTCATTCATAGTGGCCACTAATGGTCCTTTGAATTTCTGTGGTATCAGAATGTCAGATACCACAGAAATTCAATGTCTCCTTTTTTAAATCTCTGGTTTTATTTACTTGGGTCTTCTCTCTCTCTCTCTCTTTGGTCTGGCTAAAGGTTTGTCAATAATTTTATCTTCTGAGAAAACCCAATGTTTTGTTTCATTGTATTTTTTCTTCATTTCAAATTATTTATTCTTCTTCGATCCTTATTTCTTTTCTCCTAATTTTGGGTTCAGTTTGCTCTTGCTTTTGCAGTTCTTTTTTTTTTTTTTTTTTTTTTTTTTGAAATGGAGTCTTGCTCCATCACCCAGGCTGGAGTGCAGTGGCGCAATCTCGGCTCACTGTAAACTCTGCCTCGCAGGTTCATGCCATTCTCCTGCCTAAGTCTCCTGAGGAGTTGGGACTACAGGTGCCCACCACCACACCTGGCTAATTTTTTGTATTTTTAGTAGAGATGGGGGTTTCACCATGTTAGCCAGGACAGTCTCAATCTCCTGACCTCGTGATCCACCGGCCTTCACCTCCCAAAGTGCTGGGATAACAGGCATGAGCTGCTGCGCCCGGCTGCTTTTGTAGTTCTTTAAGATGCATCATTAGGTTATTTATTTGAAGCTTTTCTTCTTTAATGATGTAGGCACTTAAGCTATAAATTTCCCTTCTAGTGCTGTTTTCACTGTATCCCGTAGGTTTTGGTATGTTGTGTTTTCATTATTATTCATCTCAAGAAATTTTTCAATTTCCTTCTAAATTTCTTCATTGACCCACTGGTCATTCAGGAGCATATTACTTAATTTCCTTGTATTTGTACAGTTTCCAAAATTCCTCTTCTTATTATTTTGTAGTTTTATTCCATTGTGGTCAGAAAAGAAGTTTGATATTATTTCAACTGTTAAAAATGTTTTAAGACTTGTTTTGTCACCTAATATATGATCTACCCTTGAGAATGATCCATGTGCTAAGGAGAAGAATGTGTATTCTGAAGCCAATGTAGGAAAAGCTCTGTAAGTATATAAGTCAATTTTTCCTATAGTGCAGATTAAGTCTGATGTTTCTTTGTTGATTTTCTATCTGGGAGATGTGTCCAATGCTAAAAGTGGGGTGTTGAAGTCTCCAACTATTATTGGGGTCTATCTCTCTCTTTAGTTCCAATAATATTTGCTTTATATATCTGGGTGCTCCAGTGTTGGGTGCTATATATTTATAGTCATTATATCTTCATGCTGAATTGACCTCTTTATCATAATATAATAACTTTTTTGTCTCTTCTTATGATTTTTGTCTTGAAATCTATTTTTTTCTGATTTAAGTATAGCTACTCATATTCTTTTTTGGTTTCTGTTTGCATGGAATAACATTTTCCTATACATTATTTTCAGTCTAGGTGTATCTTTTCAGGTGAAGTGTGTTTCTTGTAGGCAACAGGTCATTGGGTTTTGTTTTTTCATCCATTCAGCCACTCTGTGTCTTTTGATTAGAGAGTTTAGTCCATTTACATTTAAGGTTATTATTGATAATTAGGGACTTACTCCTGCCATTTTGTTATTTGTTTTCTGGTTGCTTTGCAATCTTCTCTTTCTTCTTTTCTGTCTGTCTTCCTTTTAGCGTAGGTGATTTTCTCTGGTGGCATGCTTTAATTTCTTGTTTTTTAAAAAAGTTTTTAACTTTGACCCCCTCCTTTTTAACTTTTTGTTGTTTCTCTTTATGTCTTACTGTATTATCCGTGTCTTGAAAAGTTGCCATAAGTTTTCATTTTTGATTGATTCATCATTTAGTCTTTCTACTTAAGACAAGAGTAGTTTACACACCATTACAGTGTTATATTATTTTGTGTTTTCTGTGTGCTTATTATTGGCAGTGAGTTTTATACTTTCAGATAATTTCTTCTTGCTCATTAACATCCTTTTTTTCAGATTAAAGAACTGTCTTTAGCATTTCTTGTAGGACTGGTTTGGTGTTGATGAAATCCCTCAGCTTTTGCTTGGAAAGGTCTTTATTTCTCCCTCATGCTTGAAGTATATTTTTGCCAGGTATACTATTCTAGGCTAAACGTTTTTTTTCCTTCAGCACTTTAAATATGTCATGCTACTCTCTCCTGGCCTGTAAAGATTCCACTGAAAAGTCTTCTGCCAGATGTATTAGAGCTCCATTATATGTTATTTGTTTCTTTTTCTCTTGCTGCTTTTAAAATCCTTTATTTATCCTTGACCTTTGGGAGTCTGATTATTAAATGCCCTGAGACAGTCTTCTTTGAGTTAAATCTGCTTGGTGTTCTATAACCTTCTTGTACTTGAATGTTAATCTATCCCTAGGTTTGGGAAGTTCTCTGATATTATCCCTTTGAATAAACTTCCTACCCCTATGTCTTTCTCTGCCTCCTCTTTAAGCCTGATAACTCTTAGATTTGCCCTTTGGAGGCTTTTTTCTAGATCTTGTAGGGATACTTTATTGTTTTTTATTTTTTCTCCTATATCTGTGTGTCTTTTCAAATAATGTGTCTTCAAGCTCACTAATTGATCGATTCTGCTATTAAGAGACTCTGATCCTTTCTTCAGCACTTTTCAGTTGCACTTTTCAACTCTAGAATTTCTACTTGATTCTTTTGAATTATTTCAATCTCCTTGTTAAATTTAACTGATAAAATTATGAATTTATTTTCTGTGTTATCTTGAATTTCTTTGAGTTTCCTCAAAAGAGCCATTTTGAATTCTCTGTCTGAAAGGTCATATATATCTGTTTCTCTAGGATTGGTCCCTGGTGCCTTATTTAGTTCATTTGATGAGGTCATGTTTTCCTGGATGGTGTTGATGCTTGTGGATGTTCGTCAGTGTCTGGGCATTGAAGAGTTAGATATTTATTGCAGTCTTCACAGTTGGGGCTTATTTGTGTCTTCCCTTCTTGGGAAGGATTTCCAGGGGTTTGAAGGGACTTGGGCCCCAAACCTAATAATGCTGTGGTTTTTGTAGACTCATAGAGGTACTTCCTTGGTGGTCTGAGATAAGATCCAGAAGAATTCTCTGGATTACCTGGCAGAAATTCTTATTCTTTTCCCTTACCTTTCCCCAAACAAATGAAGTTTTTCTCTCTCTCTCTTTTGAGCCACCTGGAACTGGGGGTGGAGTGATATAAGCACCCCTGTGACCACCACCACTGGTACTGTGCTGGCTGAAACCTGAAGCTTGCATATCACTGGCTGTTGCCCAAGGCCATTCCCTTCAGGGTAATGAGTTCTCCCAGGCCCTGGGCATGTCCAGAGATGCTGCCTGGGGGCCAAGGATTAGAGTAAAACACCTTGGCAATTTACCATATATTCTATTCTACTGTGGCTAAGCTGACTCTCACAGTGCAATACAGAGTCTTTCCTGCTTTTCCTCCCCATTCCACAGGCAGAGGAACCTTTCCCTGTGGCCACCACAACCACTGGTCCACAGGGGTTCTGCAAGGCCACCAGTGATGTTCACTTAAAACCCAAAGGCTCTTCCATCAGATTGTGGTGAATGCTTCCAGGCCTGGGATTCACCCTTCAGGGCAGTGGGCTTCCCTCTCACTCATGGTAGGTCCAGAAATCCTGCCTTAAAGCCTAGGCCTGGACTCAGGGACCCCAGAGCCTATTGGTCTCTCTAACCTACTGTGTTCAAGCTGATACCTAAGGTGCAAAACGAAGTCTCCTTCGATTTTCACTCTGCTTTTCTCAAACAGAAGGAATCTTTCACCATAGCCTCCCCAGCTGGGAGTGTGGTGGGTCACTCATGAAGCCAGCATGTCTCAGAGCCTAAGGCTTACAGTGTAGTCCCTGGGTATTGCTGCTGGTTATTCAGGCACCAAGGCTCTTTAGTCAGCAGATAATAAATCCTGCCAGGACTGGGTCCTTCACCTCAAGGCAGTAGGTTCTTTTTTGGCCCAAAGTGCATCTAGAAATATCCAGGAGATAAGGCCTGGAAGGGAGGTCTCATGACGTTGCCCAGTGCCCTATCTTACTGTGGCTAAACTGGTATCCAAAGTGCAAGACAAAGTCCTTTTTAGTCTTCACTCTGCCCTCCTTAAGCAGAAGGAAGGAGTCATTGTCATTGCTATGAGCTGTGCTGCCTGGGGTTGGGGGAGGCGTGGTGCAAGCACTCCTTTAGCCACCCTAGGTCATGTGTCACCCTAGTCCTCTGGCTCTAAGCCCAGCCTCAGAATTGCAGTCCTAGGAATTACAGTCCTTGTATCCTAGACTACCTTTCAAGTTTATTTAGAACCCTGGAGCACTTCAGCCAACAGTGGAAAAGCTTGCCAAGAAACTCAAGTTCTCACTGCTGGGATGAGCAATTTTCCTCTGGCTAGGGCTGTTCCAAATGCTTCCTCCATGCATCGGTGCTGCTGAGCCCACCATTCTCTGCTGTGACTGGGCAGCACTGAGCTCAGTGTAAGGTTCCCCAGTCGCTGTGCTTTCCCTCCACAGAGTGCCTAAACTCTTTGTGCCACATGGTTGCTGCCAGGGGCTGGAGGACAGTGACAGCCGTCCTCAAGACTGTCCCTGCTGCCCTCCTTCATGACTTTTTCAGTGATATGAAGTTAAAACCAGATACTGTGATTCCTCACCTGATTTTTGGTTCTCGTGATGGAGCTTTTCTGTGTGCAGATAATTGTTAAAATATGGTATTCCAAGGCTGGGTGTGGTGGTTCATGCCTGTAATCCCAGCACTTTGGGAGGCTGAGGTTAGCAGATCACTTGAGGCCAGGAGTTCAAGACCAGCCTGGCCAACGTGGCAAAAACCCATCTCTACTAAAAATACAAAAATTAACTCAATGTGGTGCCTCATGCCTGTAATCCCAGCTACTTGGGTGGCTGAGGCACATGAACCACTTGGATCCAGGAGGCAGAGGCTGAAGTGATCCGAAATGACACCACTGCACTCCAGCCTGGGCAACAGAAGAAGACTCTGTCAAACAAACAAACAAACAAACAAACAACAAAAACATGGTATTCCATGGTGTTCCCGCAAGGGGATGAATGGTGCAGGTTTCTATTCCATCATCTTGTTCTGCCAGAATTTTTAAATATATGTATATAAAAGCATAGAAATTGCTTTCTCACTAAGAAGAACTTCTAGTGTTTTGTCATGTTTGGTCTATTTGGGAATATGGATTACATTTTCTGCCATTTATCTTGGATTCTTTGTATTGAATATATTCTCCTTACTATTAAGATATATGGCACTAAAAATAACTCTCTGATGGTTAATTTTATGTGTCAACTCGAGTGAACCATGGGATGCCCAGGTATTTGGTTAAACATGATACTGGGTGTTCCCACGAGGGTGTTTCAGGAAGACACTGGCATTTGAGTTGAGGACTGGGTGAGGGAGATAGCCCTCCCTAACTTGGGTGGGCATCTTCGATTCCCTGAGAGCCTGAATAGAAATGAAGCTGGAAGAGGACTGTATTCTCTGCCTGGCTGTTTGAGCTGGAACATCCATCTTCTCTGGGTGTTCCTAGCTCTCTGGCCTTCAGACTCGGACTGGAATCTACACTCTTGGCTCTCTGACTCTAGGCCTTTGAACCTGACCACTGACTGCGAGTCTCCAACTTGCAGACAGAAGATTGTGGGAATTCTCGGCTTCAGTAATCACGTTAGCCAATGTCCCATGATCAATCTCTTTGTCCGTGTGTGCATGTGCCTGTGCATCTCCTATTGTCTGTTTCTCAAGAGAACGCTGGCTGAGCCACTCTCTAAAGGTAAGTCAGAAAATGTGTTGTTAGAGCAAGCTAATAATGTCAGAAGAAATTGCCACTCCGGGAACCAACTTCTTTTTAAAGGTTTGTATTTTCTCTGAGCAATAGAAGCTGTTGACATACTCTGAGAATTAGAAAAAAAAAACTGTGCTGAGAAAGACTAGTCTTTTCGTTGCATATGTGTTAAGAAAATAGATAAATACGTTAGTTTTCTCCTTAAATTGAAGTTAACAGAAAAGAAAAACAAAAGAAACCAAGTGTTCTCCCTCTCTATACAAACATGTAATTGCACTTATCCTATATATTTAACAAATGTATTTTAAATTAAATGGCAAATATTTACTGGGCATCAACTATGCACTCATATTCAAATTGCTTATAATTTAATTGGGGAAATATAGCTATATGCAAATCAAATCACAAGATAATATTATGTCATATTGAAATGGGAAATTTTCCTTGACCCCTTCATGGACCTTGAGATTGAGGTGCCTCACTTAGTCTGCAGCTCTCAACTGCTCAAGGGAGGGTGTTTTGGTCCATTTTTCACACTGCTGATAAAGACACACCCAAGACCAGGCAATTTACAAAAGAAAGAGGTTTAATTGGACTTACAGTTCCACGTGGCTTGGTGAGGCCTCACATCCTGGCAGAAGGCAAGGAGAAGCAAATCACATCTTACGTGGATGGTGGCAGGGAAATAGAGAGTTTGTGCAGAGAAACTCTTGTTTTTGTTTTTGTTTTTGTTTTTTTTGAGACGGAGTCTTGCTCTGTTGCCCAGGCTGGAGTGCAGTGGGGCAATCTCGGCTCACTGCAAGCTCCGTCTCCCGGGTTCACGCCATTCTCCTGCCTCAGCCTCCCGTGTAGCTGGGACTACAGGCACCTGACACCGTGCCTGGCTAATTTTTGTATTTTTAGTAGAGACAAAGTTTCACCATGTTAGCCAGGATGATCTGGATCTCCCGACCTCGTGATCCACCCGTCTGGGCCTGCCGAAGTGCTGGGATTACAGGCGTGAGCCACCGTGCCTGGCAAAACTCTTGTTTTTAAAGCTATCAGATCTGATGAAACCCATTCAGTATCACAAGAACAGCACGGGAACGACCCGCCCCTAGGATTCAGTCATCTCTCACCGAGTCCCTCCCACAACACGAGAGAATTATGGGAGTTACAAGATGAGATTTGGGTAAGGACACAGAACCAAATGATATCAGCAGGTGTGCACACAGGTGAATGGGTGCAGGAGCCAGAGCCAGCACTTTTGGGTGCCAGTGGGAGAAAAACTTCATGTGGCCCTGAACTGAACCAGTGTCTAGGGGGTACCCACAATCCCTGAAGCCCTAGAGGATGTGTGTTACAATGTCCTCTTTTAGCTTTGCCATCCACAGAGGCTTCGGTGTTAACAGTTCGGCGTAGGGTCAGTGTGACAGCCTTTTGAATCCATACCTGAGTCCTTTTTCAACGTCCAGGAGGAATGAGGTCGCACAAACAAATTGAATGGTGGTGAATGCAGAGGATTTTATTGCCGATGAAAGTGGGTGTCCGTGGAAAAGAAAGCTGGAAGGGGGATGGGGTGGGAAGGTGATGCTCCCCTGGAGTTTGGCCATTTCTAGCTGGACTCTTCTCTAAAGTCCTACCACTGAGCCATCCCTCTGAAGTCAAGCTGCTTCTCTCTGATGTCTGGCTTCTTTATTTCTCTCCTTCTCTCTGCCCTCTGCCACTCAGGCCAGAGGTTTTAATGGGCACAGAATGGGGAGCAGGGTGGGCCATGCATGATTTTGGAAAAGGCACAATTTGAGCAGGAAAACAGGGATGTAATGTTCTCACTGGGCCACACTTACAAGGTTGAGGGTGAGGCCATCGCCAGGAACCCCACCCTTTTCTGCCTAGAATTTCTCTGCCTTCTGACCCTGTCATTCCCCTACCCCCAACCCGAACAGTCACATCTAACTGCCATTAGAATATAGATGATGATCAGTCTTAGCTGCTTTCTGGGGACAGTGGACATTGTTTTGGGGAGAACGGCAGTCAGATTCCTCCCAGAGGTCTACCTAAGGGTCCCTGGCAAAAATCATCTGAAGCTTTGGTTGCCTGACTATTTGGAGTTTCATGGCCTCTAGGCAAGAAGAAACAAATTTTACAAGGTTAAGTATGTAAGATTAAGTATATGTATTATACAAAAAGGGGTTAAAAGGAAAGAACTGAGTATCAAAGATTACAGAAATAACAAGTGAAACATGATAATCAATCTGAAAACAGCACTGTACCCCGTGATACAGAACAGAACAAAGGTAAAAACAGCAATCATTGGCAACACTATAGAGGATATCCATGGAAGATTAATTGTTAACACTTATCTTTTGTGATTTTCAGCTTGAGATCACCAGTCTTTTCACTGTGGTACTTTGGATGCTCTTCTGGGTTGGTGGAGGTGACTGCATTGGCCTCCCAGGCCTTTACTCAGGCATAAGGAATCCAAGAGTCTATTCCAGTGACCTTCACTGCAGTAGGAGTAGAAAGAAGTACAGTGTAAGGTTCCTTCCAACCTGAGCTTAGAGAAGGAGAAAGGGAACGTAGTACCTTTAGCAGTACCAGATCTCCCAGGTGAATAGAAGTGGCTCTGGTTCATGGGATTGGGCCTCTGACAGATATTGTAGTTCCTGTTGGAAATGAGCTAAAAAAAGTTATGTGTTTGATAAAGTCAGAAGTTTCTTGGTCTAGCAAGAAATCATTGGTGAGAAAAGGCTGTCCATACATCATTTCAAAGACACTTAAACCCAGCTTTGAAGGAGTGTTTCTAATACATAGTAGGGCTGTGCAGAGAAGGGTAGTCCAGTGGACATAAGTCTCCTGAGACAGTTTCCTGGGGTGCCTTTGGATAATACAATGTATCTTTTCCACCTTTCCTGAGGATTGTGGTCTCCAAACACAGAAGTGCTATATGCGATGGTACTGTATGCCTAGTGCCTTTGAGACGCCCTGGGTGACAGCCGCCTTGAACGAGGGGTCATTACTACTCTGGAGGTACTTAGAAAGTCTAACATGAGGAATTACGTTATTAATTAGTACTTTTATCACCTGAGAGGCTTTCTCTGTTCAACATGGAAATGCTTCTACCCAGTTAGTGAACGGATCTATCCATATTAAGATACGGGAGGCCCCTGGCCTTTGACATGTGGGTGAAATCCATCTGCCAGTCTTCCACTGGGTAGCCTCCTGTCTTTTGAGTTCCTGGGGGAGGAAGCCATCAGTTGAGAGGATTATTTTTAAGGCAAGCCTCACAAGCATTAACAACTTGTTTAACCATTTGTATCAGATTTTTACCTGAGAACAATCTCTGGGCCAATTGATAGGTTTTGTTCTTACCTAGGTGGAAGGCCTGATGAAGGCTTTGAAGGACTTTCCATTTGTTGGCAACTGGTAGATAAAACTTGCTGTCCTTCCATTGTAGCTGCCCGGAGGACTGAATGGTGTATCCCTGAGAGGTGGCCCCTTCTATTTCCTCAGGAGACTATTGAGTTTTTATTTCCCTGGTTGGACCTTCTCAGATGAGTGGACCTTCAAGTGGGTCAGAGACCTGGGGCCCCCTTGCTGCTGATTTAGCTGCTTGGTCTGCCAACCTATTTCCCTCAGCCACTTCATCCCTCCTTTTTCAGTGGCCTTTTCAGTGTATAACTGTCACTTCCCATGGGAGGAAAACCAAGGATACTAGTCCATTAGTTTTCTGATGGCATTTAATGGGAGACCCATTAGCTGTGAGGAAGTTCCTCTCTTTCCAGTCCGTGGCAGGGCATGCAGATTAAGAAACTGTACTTAGAATCAGTATAAATGTTGACTGCTTTCCCTTTGCTTAATGCAAGCACCGCATGAGGGCGATGAGTTCGGCTAATTGAGCACTCGTGCCTGAGGAGAGAGGTGTGCTCTCAGCAGTATCATTCAGGGTAACTTTTGCATACCCTACTTTATAGGTCCCTTGTTCTACAAAACAACTTCTGTCCATAAAGAGAATCCAGTCTGGGAGTTTCCTTGAGATTCTACCTCAAAGGAGGGAGGAAGGTGGCTGGATTTAGGGAGGGACAGGTTCTTAATTGGACTGCAGATTCCTCCAATAGCAGAGCTTGATATCTGAGGGGATGGTTGTCCATTAGCCAGAGACTCTCTTTAGAAGACAGCAGTCTTGCCACATTATGTGGAATGTAAGCAGTGAAGTTATACCCTATGGTTAACTTAGTAGCCTCTGGTACCAACAAGGCTACTGCTGAAACCGCCCAGAGGCAAGTTGGCCATCGTTTAGCTACCAAATCAAGCTCCTTACTTAGGTAGCCTACAGGCTGCTGGGCTGGACTTTGGGCCTTCGTTAGAACTCCCAGTGCTATTCTTTTTCTTTCTAACACATAAAGATTAAACATTTTCCCTGTGGGGAGACTAAGGGCTGGTGCCTTAAGCAAGGCTTGTTTTAGTTGGTCAAAGGCCTTTCTAGCCTCTGGACCCCAAATTAGACAGTGAATTTTAGCTGCCTGAGTCTCCTTTATTAGGTGGTATAAGGGCTGAACTATTTCACCATAACCAGATATCCATAGTCTGCAGAAACCTGTAATGCCTAAGAATCCCCTTAGTTGCTTGAGGGTTTCGGGGAGGGGAAAGGAGGAGATGGCCTTAATCCTTTTTTCACCAAATGCTCTAGTCCCCTCTGACAAGACCAGGCCTAGGTACTTCACTGAAGCTGGCAGAGCTGAGCTTTAGGTTTTTTTTTTAAACCTTATATCCTCTATTAGCCAAAAATTAAGAAGAGCCTTACTGCCCTCCTGAGAGATTTCCTCAGAGCACAGAGGAGAATGTCATCTACATATTATAAAACTTTAACCCGAGGATAAAGGAACTCGGAGAGGTCTCTTGACAATGTCTGCCCAAACAATTGGGGACTATCTAAGAATCCCTGAGGTAACACTGTCCAGGTTAACTGGGTGGTTTGGTTAGAGGGATCCTCAAATGCAAATAAATACTGAGAGTTGAGGTGTAATGGTATGCAGAAGAAGGCATCCTTTAGATCCATGGCTCTGAACCATTTAGTTCCCTCGGTTATTTGGGCTAGCAGAGTATATGGATTGGGAACCGCCAGGTGAAAGGAGGCAGAGGTCCCAAAGTAGCCTCCATTCCCTGCTGGGTTTTTGTACCCCCAGTATCAGGATATTACAAGGGATGTTGCAGGGTTTGAGGAGGCCCTGCAACCTTCAGTTATCAATGATGGCTTCTAGTCCTTTCCTAACTTCTGATTTCAGGGGATATTGTTTCTGGTTATGAAAGGAGGTGGGATCTTTAAGATGGACCCACACAGGTATGGTGGTTGTGGCTTGGCCAATCTTCCCCTGAATTGCCCAAACTTCTGGGTTAGTATTGATTTCCTCTAGGGGGAGACAAAGAGTTTGTCATGGCCCATCAGGATGGTGGTCCCAATATGGGCCAGAATATCCCTGCTCGACAGAGGAGTTGGGCTTTCAGGCATAATTAGAAAGGCATGGGTGAACAAGAGATCTCCCCAACTGCAACTAAGAGCTTGGAAAAAAGTCAGGTTAAAGGACTTCCTGAGACACCCCTCATGGTTGTGCTAAGGTCGGAGCAGGGGTCTGGATTGGAGAGGGGAACCAAGAGACCAGCCCCAGTGTCCAAAAGGAAGTCCACTTTCCTCTCTTCGATTTCCAGAATTACCCAGCGCTCCTGGATGGTAATGGTGGTCTGGACCACTGGAGCTGGGGAGAGGAGCCCCAGGACCCATCAGCTCGGCTGCTGGACCATTTGGGAGATTGGTTCTAGACCCAGTGACCAGTGTCCCTGGGGAGAGTCAACCTTCCAGTGGTCCCCATTGCAGATTGGACAGGGTTGGAGTGGCTTCCTCATGCTGCCTAGGCATCCTTAAGATACCCCAGCTTAGCTGGGCGTGGTGGCTCATGCCTGTAATCCCAACACTTTGGGAGGCCGAAACGGGTGGATCACGAGGTCAGGAGATCGAGACCATCCTGGCGAACACGGTGAAACCCTGCCTCTACTAAAAAATACAGAAAACTAGCCAGGCAAAGTGGCGGGCGCCTGTAGTCCCAGCTACTCGGGAGGCTGAGGCAGGAGAATGGCGTGAATCCGGGAGGCGGAGCTTGCAGTGAGCTGAGATCCGGCCACTGCACTCCAGCCTGGGCGACAGAGGGAGACTCCGTCTCAAAAAAAAAAAAAGAACAGTTTTTAAACACCTTCATGTTAATCAGGTAGTCTTGATTTAAAAACTAAAACAAAGACAATATTTATGTAAAGTGAAAACAAAAGCAAAGCAAAACATAATAAAAACAAACACAGGACACTAATGTTTAAAAGTCTTAGTTAAAGAAAAGTCAGGAAATTTCCCTCTCAATTTCTTTCGCAATGCCAAGGATGGGGCAGAAGTTTACATCAGTGGTCTGAGATACAAAATATGCACCAAATAATCGCGTTGAAAATTGGCTCATGGGTTTTGGGTAACTGAGTCTCACTGATTTCTTGTTTTTGTTGTTTCTAATTGGGTAAAACACAGAAAAGTTAGCCCTTTCTTGTGGCAGACTCTGTAACTCAAGATGCAGGAGAGAAATGCATGAGCTGAAAAGGATGGTTCTAAGAAAAATCTCTTCATCACTCTAAGAATACTCAATAAAATAGATGTGAATGTTTCAGGAATGTCTCAGTAAAGCAGGTAATGAAATTGTAAAACTATTCTGAAACATGTAGTTAGAGTGATTTATCAGGTACAACTTCATACGTTGGCAAATTTGTACTTTATGTTGCCTTCTGCTTATGTGAATTATCAATTGTCCACTTACCTAAAATATTATTCTATGTACTATTTAGTTTTTTTAATTTATTTTTTTCTATGAGGCAAAATTAAGTTTTTGGCACACACTTCTGTGCATTTTGACATGCATACAGTCATATTTCCAACATTCCTCCTATGTATAGCTCATTGATGTTCTGTCACTGATTGTGTGTATGTGTGTATATCAGCTTTATTATTATGTAATTGACGTGCTTTATAGTTTACTCATTAAAAGTATGCAATGCAATGGTTCTTAGTATATTCACAGAATATTGCCCAATCTTAGGCTGCTTTCATAACTTCAAAATGAAATTCCGTACCCATTAAAATCACCTCTTTCCCCCAAACCCCCAGCCCTAGGCAACCACTAATCTATTTTCTGTATCTACAGATGAGGCTGCACTGAACATTGTATATAAATGGAATCATACAATCTGTGTCCTTTTATGACTTATTTATTTCACTTAGTGATATAGTTTGGCTGTGTCCTCACCCAAAATCTCATCTTGAATTTTAATCCCCATAATCCTCATGTGCGAAGGAGAGATCAGGTGGAGGTCATTGGATCATGGGCGATTTTCCCCCATGCTGTTCTCATGATAGTGAATGAGTTCTCACCAGATCTCATGGTTTTATAAGTGTTTGGCAAGCTCCTCCTTCAGTCATTCTCCGTCCCGCTTCCTGTGAAGAAGGTGCCTTGCTTCCCCTTTGCCTTCCACCATGATTATAAGTTCCCTGAGGCCTCCCCAGTCACGCCGAACTTTGAGTCAATTAAACCTCTTTCCTTCATAAATTACCCAGTTTCTGGCAGTTCTTTTTAGCATAATGTGTTCATCCATGTTGCAGCATTTATCAGTATTTTATTACTTTTATTTGGCAAATAATACTCCAATTGATGGATATATCTCATTCTGATTTTCCAGTGATGGTCACTTGCGGTTATTTCCACCTCATTTGGCTGTTGTGAATAATAATGCTAAGAACATTTGTATACATTTTTCTGTGTATTTTTTAGGCACAAACCTAGATGTGAAATATATGGGTCATAGGCAATTTTATGCTTAACCTTTTGAGGAACTTCTTAATTCTTTTCAAAGCTGATTCACGGTTTTATGTTCCTGCCAGTGATGCATGAGATTTCCATTATCTCCAAATTCTCATCAATACCTGGTCTTATTTAATGGGGATATGGGTGAATTAATATCTTTTTGTGATTTTAATTTGCATTTCCTTGATGGCTAATGACACTGACACTTTTTCATGTGCTTATTAAGTTTACATGTATATCTTCCTTTACATGTGTATCTTCCTTTACATGTATATCTTCCTTTACATGTGTATCTTCCTTTACATGTATATCTTCCTTTACATGTGTATCTTCCTTTACATGTATATCTTCCTTTACATGTATATCTTCCTTTACATGTATATCTATTCAGATCACTTGCCTATTTTAATTATTATTTGCCTTTTTATTATTACATTTAAGAGTTCTTTATATATTCTGTATATACTCCCATTATCAGACAGATTTTCTCCCATTTTCTGAGTTCACTGATCTCTGGAATCTTTAAATTTGTGTTATTTGTCAAATTTGAAACATTTCAGCCATTACTTCTTCAAGTTTTTTCTGGAAAAATTTCTTTTTTTATTTCCCTCTCAGACCTCAATAACATGAACATTAGATGCTTGATATTATCTCACAGGTCCATGAAACGCCATTTATGCACTTGTCTAGTATTTTTTTTTTTTCTGTTTGCTATTTAAACTGAATATTTTCTATTGCCTATTTTAACTTTCACAAACTTTTTTCTTTGCTATCTTCATTCTGCAAAAAAGCCCATTTAAGAAATTACTGCACTTACTGTATTTTTCATTCCAATTTTTTTGGTTCTTTTTAATAATTTCTACCTCTGCCAAGCATGCCTACATTGTATGGATTTCAATAGTTTTCCCTCTTACTTAATAAAACATGGTAAAAATAGCTGCTTTACAAGTCTTTTTTGTATAATTTCATCTGGGTTGTCTCTGAGCTAATGTCTGCTGATTGTCTTTTCTGTTAAGTTATTGAAATTGTCCTGGTAATTTTTTTGATAAGAAACTCTGATTATATTTTGGGGATTTAAAATATTTGATAAGAAACTGTGGGAATTGTTAAAAGTCTCTGGAAAATTTTAAGTATGTTTTTTTGCAGGCAATCTATGAATTAGGTTCAGATTATACATCCCAAGTCACCTTGTGCTGCTTGCATTTCCAAAGTGAGTTAAATTTTCAAAGCCTTAGCTATTGTATTCAGGTCCTCCTGAAGTGTGCACCACGCTGTGCCGGCAATCTATGAATTAGGCCCTGGAGTGTTCAATCCTGTCATTTAGTTCTAACATCCTTTGCTGTGCTGCTTCAGGTCAGACCCAGGCATGCACAGCTTTGCAGTGAGCCCAGAACTTGAACATAGATTAAGGGGAGCCCTCTCCAGATACCTCCTCTCTGAAACTTTCCTCACACTCCATGGTGACTAGGGGCACTTTTTTCTTGTCCTCTTGTTAAAAGTCTGGGATCCTTGCCATTAGGCACCATCACTGTTCTTATAAGATTTGAAGAACAAATCCCTCTTCATGTTCCAGGGGCTCATTGTCAAATTGTCACAGTTCCCAAGTTTACTCCAGTGAGAGAAACTTCTACCATGATTTTATAAAATAGTCTTTCACAGTCTCCTTAAAATCCTATTATCTTTACCTTATTATGCTGAGATAGAAAGCGCCTAAGGGAAAAATTCTAAACATACATGCATGTGACCACCCCCCGGGCTCACACAAACAACTTATCTAGAAAACCCCTAGCCGTTTGAGGTTGCAGCATACATGCATGTGACCACCCCCCGGGCTTACACAAACAACTTATCTGGAAAACCCCCAGCCGTTTGAGGTTGCGAAAAAGGCGGGAACCAACCAGAAACTGCCGAATGTTCAACTTTAAATGTTAACCAATAATAAGCTTGTAACTACTGTTTCTCTGTGACTTGTTTGTACCTCGCTATAAAAGAAACCCTAAAACAGCAGCCGGGGCCTCTCTCTTTACCTGCCATTGTATAAAGCGGAGAGGTCCGGGTTCGAACTCGTAATAAAGTGACCCCGGCTATTTGGCTTTGACTCTGGACTCTGGTGGTCACTTACTGGGGTCTCGCGACTTCGGGCACAACAATGCCAACTCAGATAATAAAAGAGACACAGGAAACGTGTCTGGTGTTATCCATCCCAAGATGCTTATCCTATCACAACTGACCAAACTAGACTACACCAAATCCCATGATGTGCCTCCAAAATTCTAAAAAACACATATATATTTGTATTTGTATGTACATGTGTATAATGGGAAAAATATAGGCTTTCATCTTTTCTTCTCAGAAGGGAAAGATGTTTATATATTTTAAGTATTATAAACAAACAAAAAACCCAATATGTAATACATGTTTACTCACAGCTGGTATTTCTTTTTTTTTTTCTTTTTGAGATGAAGTCTTGCTCTGTCACCCAGGCTGTAGTGCAGTGGCATGATCTCGGCTCACTGGAACCTCTGCCCTTTGGGTTCGAATGATTCTCCAGCGTTCGCCTCCTGAGTAGCTGGGATTACAGGTGCCCGCCACCGCACCTGGCTAATTTTTGTATTTTTAGTAGAGACAGGGTTTCATCATGTTGGCCAGGTTGGTCTCAAACTCCTGATCTTAAGTGATCTGCCTGCCTCAGCCTCCCAAAAGGTTGGGATTACAGATGTGAGCCACCGCACCCAGCCACAGCTGGTATTTCTGAAGTTTTTGTCAGGTAATGGAAGAGGAACAGTCTGGATGTGTTTTACTACCCTTTTTGCACTTAATGCTAATTTTAATTTTACATGACATTTGTATTAGTCATCCTATTCACTTGATTATTAAAATTCTCCTCTGCTGAGGTCACCCGTTGATGAGCACTCACATGGGATCCAAATATCTTCCCAGTTTTTGATCACTCAGAGAGATCCATCCAAATATCTCTTCCCTAAATTTCTTTGTCACCAATTTTTCAATTATGCTTCTTCCAAGTCCCTGCCCATCCAGCCAAACCATTGACTATAGTCCATGGATCAGTATATAAGTCCAGTGTGTTTGCTACTTCTTGCTCACTGGGTCCATCAGCATAATGTCATCAATGCAATGGACCAGTGTGATATCCTGTGGAAAGGAAAAGTGATCAGGATCCCTGCAAACAAGATTAGGACACAAAGTTGGAGAGTTGATATACCCACGAGGTATGACAGTGCTCACTTTTGCAGGCAATCTATGAATTAGGTTCAGATTGTACATCCCAATTCACCTTGTGTTGCTTGCATTTCCAAAGTGAAATGCATATTGTTGGTCTTACCTGCTAAAGACAAATGGCTTCTGGTGGGCCTTATGGACAGGAATGGAGAAATATGTGTTTGCCAAATTAATGGCTGCATACCAGGTACCAGGATGTGTGTTAATTTGTTCAAGCAATGAAACTACATGTGGTACAGCAGCTGCACTTGGAGTCACCACTTGGTTAAGCTTACGATAATCCACTGTCATTCTCTAAGATCCATCTGTCTTCTGCACAGGCCAAATGGGAGCATTCAACGGGGACATGGTGGGAATCACCACCTCTGTGTCTGTCAAGTCCTTGATGGTGGTGCTAATCTTTGTAATCCTTCCAGGGATATGATATTGTTTTTGATTTACTATTTTTCTGGGTAGAGGTAGTTCTAATGGCTCTAATGGCTTCATTTGGCCTTTCTCACCATAATAGCCCTCACTCTACCAGTCAGGGAGCCAATGTGGGGATTCTGTCAGCTGCTAAGTTTATCTATGCCAATTCTGCATTCTGGCACTGGGGAAGTGACCACAGGATGAGTCCGGTAACCCACTGGACCCACTGTAAGTCAGACCTGAGCTGAAACTCCATTAATTACCTGACCTCCGTAAGCCCGTCCTTTAACTGGAAAACCACAATGACATTTGGGATCCCTGGAATCAACATCAGCTCAGAGCCAGGGTCCGGGAATTTCTGAGAGATATGATCAGTTCCCTTTCCCCAGTGCACAGTTACCCTGGTAAAAGGCCAGGGTAGGATGGGAGAAAAATTGACAGTATAAACTCTCAGTAGCGTAGCAGGATCCTTCCTCAAGGGGACCTGGCCTCTCTTTCATTCAAGAGGTTCTGGGTCTGAAAATTGGTTCAAGTCTGGAAATTGACTGAGGGGTCATGATTCTCTCTTTTTATAACTAAAATTAGTCTTTTGTTTACTAAACCTGGAAGTTTTCTGCTCATACAAATTAAGTAAGAATTAAGGCTTCCTATTAATTTTACTTCTAAGAATACTGTGATTAATTAGTCAATGCCAGAGCTCTACATGAATTAGACTCTTCTGATTTCTGCTTTGTCTCTTCTGTCCATTACAGTAGCTACACCCACCTTGCCTTTGATGGTTGAGTGCCACCCCTTAGCCCCTGCCATCTTGGGATCCAATTATTCACACTGTGTTTAAGTTTTCTAATTGAGTGACTGTGGTTCCCACTGTAAGATCCAGCGTACAGAGAAGAGCAATCACAGATCTTCAAGGATGTAGGTGATCCTCACAAATCTGTTTTGCAAGGTATTGGTGAAGGGTATGTCTTCTGGACGTTCCCAGTTGAGGTAAGGTAGGTCTAAAGTGACTAAACCACTCCACCATCCCAATCTCACTAAGCCTTTGAATCTCTTCCTCTACATTAAACCAAGGGAGATCAGGCATTTCCATCTTGCTCACAGTGGGCCGTTTTTTGATCCATATTTCACCTAACCAAGCAAATAAACTATTAGAACCTTTTTTTAATTCCCTGAACTGCAACAGTAAATACAGAATCCCTGCTTAGTGGGCTCATATCAATAAATTCGGTTTGATCCAACTTCATGTTCCTTCCCCCATTATCTCACACCCTTACTATCCATTCCCATGTCTGTTCTCCAGATTCCTTCTATAAATTAGAAAACCCAAGCAGTTCTTTCAGAGTGTACTGCACCTCCTTTCGGGTGACACTCTGAATCTCACCTGTAGAGTCTCAAAGGACTTTAGTTATAGGTAGACTTTAGTCTATAATTATAGAAGCAAACAGGGGTGTTGGGTGTTGGTCCTGAGGAGAATAAGCGTTGTCTTGTCTGGCAACTGCCCCAGGGGAGGCTGTCACTGTTGCCTCAGGCAACAGAGGGTTAATCTCCTCAAACAAAGGTGGAAAGGCTGATGGCAGCACGAGTAGGGGAGGGGATGTTGCCACCACTGGGGGTGGAGAGGCTGTTTCCTCTGGCAAGAAAAAGGGTCATCAGAATTTAGAAGCTCAGTGTCCCCAGCTTCATCAGTGTCCTCCCACACATCCCCATTTCAAGTTGCAACGTCCTATTCTTTTCCAATCCATGCCCTCACTGTAACAATAGACACCCGGCGAGGCTGAGTGTGTACCTTTCATTGCAGGTCAGCCACTGGTATGGTAAGAGCTTGCGTCTGAGTTTCCACAATTTCTGCCCCTTGTCTACAGGAGATAAGACTTTCCACTCAGGGAAATCTTAGAAGATTTGAGGCTTGGTATGTGCTTTTGGAGTCTGGAGTTGGAATCCCTGATATCATCTGGTTTTTTTCATCACTTTGACCAGTGAACTTAGAAGCAGTTAACCAACTTCATTATCTTCCTTGGTTCTCCACATATGTTTGACGGTATTATGTATAGAGTCACTAAACTCCTTGCCTCTCAAGAGCAGTGAATCAGGAGTATCAGGTGCATTTATTTTGTATAACTTTCTAAACAGTTCATGCCAAGGACTATTAGTCTTCTCCATTTTATTAGAAGTAAAGTCATTGGCATTTTTGGATCTAATCAGATTAAGCAGCCAACTTCAGAAACTCTCAAACCAACTAATAAATTCATCCTTAAATTTCAGTTCCTCTAGAACCACTCCTGGTACCAAAATCTGTATTAGTCAGAGTTCTCTAGAAAGACAGAGCTAATAGGATAGATGTTAACATGAAGTGGGGCTTATGAAGAAGTATTGACTCACATGATCAAGGTGAAGTCCTCAGTGGGCCATCTGCAAGCTGAGGAGTGAGGAAGCCAGTCTGATTCCCAAAACCTTAAAAGCAGGGAAGCCAACAGTGCAGCCTTCAGTCTATGGCCAAAGGCCTGAGAGCCCCTGGCAAGCCACTGGTGTAAGTCTGAGTCCAAAACCTGAAGAACCGGGAGTCCAGGGTTGGAGGACAGGAAGCATCCAGCATGGAAGAAAGATGAAGGTTGGAACACTTAGCAAGTCTGCTCCTCCACCTTCTTTTGCCTGCATTGTTCAGCAGTACTGGCAGCCGAGGGGATGGTGCCCACCCAGACTGAGGGTGGGTCCGCCTCTCCCAGTCCATTGACTCAAATGTTAATCTCCTTTGGCAACACCCTCACAGACATACCCAGGAACAATACTTTGCATCCTTCAATCCAATCAAGTTGTCACTTAATATTAACCATCACAAGGTTTCTCTGTGTGAATTAATATTGCTTTACACAGTGTAAGATCTTGCCAGAGAAAATATAATTAGCATTTAACACCAAGATATTAAAACATGAATAAAAGATGTTCAAAGTCCATAAAATTCCTTAAAGTTTACAACACATGCATGGGAAGCACCTAAAGAATTTGCTGTAGATTTGTAGAGACAGTGCAGGAATCCAACAGCTTCTTTATGATTTTTACTGGGCAGTTCCAGCTACATTTCTAAAATGTCTACTCAGACAGCTCAGCTTAATTCTTAAACATCACAGGTGACCAGTGTTCCACTATCTGAGTCCAACTTAGCTTTCCATAAAAACCTTCCAGCTATTTCCCTATGTGAATTTTTTTGGTCTTCCCCCAACACCACTTTTAACCAACACCTCTCCATGGGAGCTGGTTATTTTTTTGTGTAGAAAATTAATTCCTTTGGAAGAGCATGCAGCCTCTGGAAGGCTGGCTATGGAATGGTGCAGGCTGAGGCGGATATTACTTTAGTTGCCAAAACAGGCCCAGAGCCCAGTGATCAGAGGTGAGCACATGACAAGGGAGGCCACACCCAGCATCCCTCTTGTGCCTTGCTCACACCTGTTTCCCCTCCTGGAAAGCCTCCTGCCTCCACTTCCCTGCTCAGTTCCAGTTCACGCCCGGGAGTCAGCAGGGACTCAGGCCTCTCTGTGTTAGGAGGACAGGCTGTCCATTTTCCCCATCACTCTGAGCATTTTTGGCCATCCTCACTGAGCCTTCCCTCTTTCCCATGGTGCTTCTGTGTGCTTCCACTCTTGGTGAGTTAGGAAATCTGGGCCACTACTCTTACTTCTGTCCCTGGAGGCCCCTCCCTCAGATCATTTTTTGGAGGTAGGAAGCTTCTAGAAGCTAAATGGTGAGCTGAGAGTGACCCTCTGTCTCTGGGCTGTGACTCTTCAGCAGAAATCCTCAAGAGCAATCCAGCTCCTTAATCCCTTTTTCTCAGTATACAGATTCATAAGAAACCCTGGAGTCGAGCTGGTAGTTAGCAGCATGACCACAGGGGTTAGCTACAGTCAGCTCACACACCGAGCGGTTGTTATTCATGCTCTACTACTTGGGTCAGTAGCCTCACGTTGTTCCGGATTGTTAATGCTGTAAGACAGAGTAACACAGGGCCCTGGAGGCAGAGAAGACAGATTGAACAAATGTGCACTAATAATAGTGATGCAGACGAGGGGAAGAATGGGTGAAAATAAGAGGCTTCCCCAGGAAGGAAGAAAGAAAGTCAGGATTGAGTTCTGGGAATGTCAGTGGATTACTCTACAATTAAAATCCGAGAAACAGAAAGATTATAAGAGATAGGCTTATTGTGAGCACAGCCGTGTTTTATATTTCCATAAAGCTAATTTCAAATCTCAAATTATTTTAATATTTTATGCTTATACTTTTTTAAAAATAGCTAACATTATAATTAAAATGCCTCAAACAATTATTAATTGGGGAAATATAGTTATTTGGGGTTAGAACTAAATGTTAAAACTACAACAATAAATATTCTAGAGAAAACATGGGAGAAAAGCTTTATTATTTTGGATTAAAATTATTTTAGATGTCACAAAAAGTCAACTTTATCAAAATTAAAACGTCTGTTTTTTTGAAATAAATTATCAAGAGAATGAATGTTAATATAAAATATTTAAAAGCCACATACTTGACAAAGTTTGTATCTAGATTATATAGAACACTAAAATCTCACTAATCAGAAAAAAAAAAACGATAAAAAAGTGGGCAAAATATTTTAGTAGACACTTCACCAAAAAAGGTATACGAATGTCAAATAAGCACCTGCATGGCATCCAGTATCATTCGTTACCAAGACAATGCAACTGAGCACCTCTGGGGGGCTCCACCACTCCCCTGTGGAATGGCTAAAACCAACAGCCTGGCCCCTCCACAGCTGGGCAAGGGCATGGAAGAATTGGATGACATACTCTGCAGCGGAAAGGTAAAATAGCTTCACTTTGAAACCCCGGTTGGGAAGTTTCTTAACAACAAAATCATACAACCTGTCCTGCATCCATTCAGCCCACCCTGGATCCTCACCCAGGAGCAGTGCCGGCAGGCGGCTGTGCAGGGACTTGCACACAACTCTTTGGAGCATCTGCATCTGATTGTCAAAAACCAGAGGCAATCCTCATCTCCATATCAGATGGATGGACATGTGTTCTATGACCCTGTGGCAGAACGCTGATCAGCAGTAAAAAGAAATAGATTCTTGATACACGGTACAACACAGATGAACCGTAACATAGTTATTCGGAGTAAAGGAAACCAGACTAAAAAGAGTACCTTCTGTGAGATTCCGTTTACACAAAATGTGAACTACTCCATAGGGACAGAAACGAACTCACGCTCCCCTGCGGGGTGAGGAGGGAGCAGGGAGGGTGGAGAGCCGTGGGGCAGAAATGAGTGTGGAGGGGCAGCAGTCCGTTCAATACCTTGATGCCAGCGATTGTTAAAACATCCAATTGTACGCTTAAAATCTGTAAAATTGTACCTCAATGCCTCTGTTACAAACATGGTAGGGTGAGTGTTATTGGGGCGTTATATAGTTCGGCTCTCTGTCCCCACCCAAATGTCCTGCTGAGCTGTAATCCTCAGTGCTGGAGGTGGGGCCTGGTGGAGAGTGGTTGGACCGTGGGGGTGGTGTCTCATGAATGGTTTTGCTCCATCCTCTTGATGCTCTTCCCACAACAGTAAGTGAGTTCTCTTGAGATCTGGTGGTTAAGAGTGTGCAGTTTCTCCTCTCTCTCTCTCTCTCTCTCTCTCTCTCTCTCTCTCTCTCTCTTTCTCTCCTGCTCCTTCCATGCAAGATGCTCTCTCTGGCTTTGCCTTCCACCATGACAGGACATTTCCTGAGACCTCCCCAGAAGCAGAAGCCGCCATGCTTCCTGCACAGCCTGCAGAACCATAAGCCGATTAAACATGTTTTCTTTATAAATTACCCAGTCTCAGGCATGTCTTGACAGCAATGCAAGAACGAACTAATGCAGGGTGGTGACTATGTGTGTGGAAGTGGACATGGATGTTAAAGGGGGCCCTGAGGGTCCTCATGCTGGGCAGAGTGAAGGGCCACCCTTGGCAGAGCTCCACTGTTGTCCAAGTGAAGATGCCCAGTGACTGCACGGCCTGTGCTTTTCTCTCCTTGGTCTTTTGAATTCTCCTGGCTTCCTGGCTGAGATCTCTGCCTGACTCGGCACTGCATCCATATCCAGCCACCTCCCAGGCCTGCAGAGCCTGCGCCTTGTCCTCGACCGTGCTGCTCCTCAGGAGAAGGCTGTTTCATCTTCCCCTGACTCAGTTTGACCAGGAGCAACTTCTGGTGGATGGGAGCTGGGAATGCTGCATCCAAACAACCACCAAGTCTTCTGATTGATGGTTTTCTTCTTTTCCTGCACCTTGACCGTCATTCACAACCTGAATCTTGGCTGCTGTTTTTGAAGCGTGTTGTCTGAAGGTGACAGCTCTGCTGATGGTGAAGAAAGATTACAAGAAAAAACATTTTTTTCAAATAAAAGTTTAAAAATGTGTTGAGCAGAGTTGTTAGTTTTGTTTTATGTTTCCACTGTACATCTTCCAAGGCCAAAAAGTTATCATTTGCACCATTTTACAGCACATATTTGGCCACCAAACGTGGTTTGCTTTAACTCTCCCTGTGAGTGGCGGTCATCAGACTTATGCAGGTGATCGTGGCTGACAGCCCCAGAAGACCGCAGAGCTACGAGAAGAAGCCCACTGCACAGCCAAGTTCCACGGCTATCCAGGTGGCCCTGGAGGCTGCAAAGCCCTTCTCTTGGAAGGAAAATGTCCATTCATTCCCAAGTCTCATCGGGTGCAGATTCTCTACCAAGTCTCAAGAACCAGAGTGGGTGGGGATCCAGGCCTGAGCAAGACAGACAGTGCTGTGTTCTCTGGGAATTACTTGAATAATCTCAGCTGGTGAAAAGTTCCATGAAGAAAGTAAAAAGCAGTATTGGAACAGGCCCAGAAAAGGTCACCGGCAACTCCAGTGGAGTGGCCGCTACTGCCAGGTAGAGCCCCCAGGTGCTGCCAAGGCAGACCCAGAGGGATGGAGGTGTGGGAAGGGTGAGGGGACTGGGCATTGCAGGGCAGGCAGGGACTGGAGGGGCCAGCATAGCCCAGATGGGGGCCAAGAAGAGGTCTGCAGGGGCACACACCCTCATGCCTGCAGAGCAGGAAGGGCAGCCTGCTGAGGCGGGGGAGGGGAGACAGGCCTTGGGCAATGTGGGGAGTTAAGAACCATGAAAAGTGCACTTTATAGTTTTTTGGGGGGAATAAACTCATTATGCTGCTCATAAGAGGGCAAGATTTTATCATTCACTTTATGCACATAGATAACTTTTATAGATCATTCTCAGAACCACTCATGTTTTATCTGTATGATCTTAGGAGCTACCTAGAGACCTCAGTGGAATACACATTGGTTTACACTCTGTGTCCTTCCGACAGGAATCATCTCCCACCTCCAGACCTGAATAAACGCTGCCCTTTCGGCCCTTCCCAGTACCTTACCCTGCGGGACTGGAGCCAGCAGCCCCGCCCTGGGGAGCACTTCCCACCTCCTGAACTGAGCGGGTGCTTAGGGGTGTGTTCTGTGCTTCCCCACAACACACTTTTGTGTTTCTTGCATGGTCTCCTCTGTTAGAAAGCAATGACTTCATCGACTGTGTCCCTGTTAGACACAGAACTCCTGCAGCACAGTAGGCATATAACAACACAGACTTCATGAGCAAACACACATTATGACATCCAGGTATCTTCAACAGCAAAGGGTATTCACTTGGGGAGAAACATGGAGTCTATGTTTTGTGGTGAAGGGCAGATGGCGAGCGAGTGCACAAACAGCACGGTAAAACCCAGGCCTATTAGAACATGGAACCACAGTCATCACCAGAATCTGCAGTCACAGCGGAAGCCCCATCACCAGGGCTCAGAGGTGAAGCGGGAAGAAGCTCGGTTGAAAGGAAAGCTCGGTGGAGGTGTGCCATTGACATTTCACACTGAGAAATACGGCAGGTGGGCAGTGCTATTGACATTTCACACTGAGAAATACGGCAGGTGGGCAGTGCTATTGACATTTCACACTGAGAAATACGGCAGGTGGGCAGTGCCATTGACGTTTCCCACAGAGAAATACGGCAGGTGGGCAGTGCCATTGACATTTTACACTGAGAAATACAGCAGGTGGGCAGTGCCATTGACGTTTCCCACAGAGAAATACGGCAGGTGGGCAGTTCTGAGGCGAGTGCAAGCTTCCCCATCCACACCGAAAATCAGATCTTCCACAGCAATTCCTGGTCGCCTTCCAGGTCTTCTGGACTCCAAGTGCTCCACGACCTCACTTGTCAGCTTGTAAATTGTTGCAGGAATCTTGTGCTTCACAATCTGGAAGGGCATGGTAATAGTTATCATATGTGACTTCAAATTATTTTTATCTTGGGAAAGGAAAACTTTGACCACGAAATCATTACATATTTATTTTAACATTTCTTGAATAGAAACACATTTTCTTTGTTTGATTTTGCCCTTCAGCTAGTATTTTGGAAGAGTTGAAAGAAAAAGGCTTTGGAAAATATAAAAGGGAGCAGGATTTTTTTTAATATGTTGGAAATATTTAAACTTTCAACTCTCTTGGAATTTTATCAGAAATATCATCCTGAGGCTTCAAATCTATTGTTAATTTGATGAGTCCAAGCTTTTTCTATGATGAATTATGCTTATATTCTCTAGGAATTCCTGTGTGTGCTTCCATAAATTGTAGAAGCAAATTTTACCCTGAGTTCTTTCAGAAAAATAACAGTAGAGGTGACAGGCCCCAAGGCAGAGTGTGTCCTTATTTAAGGCAAGTTTTCTAGTCTGTTGTTTTATTTTTTTACCATCACATCTCATGGAGGCATCATTAGGATCTCTGTTTTATGAAGGTGAAACTTGAGCTTAGAAATATCAATTAATAACTGAGACTGGGAGCCTCAGGCCTTGCGAGCTATGTGAAAAGGGAGATGGGTACTGGGAGTGAAATCAATCAGCACCAATCCAGCCTGAGATCAGATGAGTACCCTGAGCCGAGTGTGGGAGGAGTCCCATCTCTAAAACTAGTTAACTGTGGAGTGTGGAACCAGGATGAAACTGTACAAGACACACAGTTGGAAGACTTCCAAATTCTACACACAAACAAGTCAATATTTTCATTGATAGCATAGCCACAAGTGCCTACTAAAACAAAGTCCAATTCCCACCAGAGTGAACCAGAAGATCCAACCTCCCGTCCCTACCAAGGATGTCTGTCAGCAGCTCACATCTGATCTTGACCCCACAGCTTGAAAACTTCCAGTGCTCCCTGTTTCTCTTAATATAAAGTGTGGAATGCTCAGGGTAGCACACGAAGGCCTTTCCCTCTGACTGCTCATCTTTCCAGCTCCTCCTCCTCTGGCTAATCTTTCCCCTCTTGCCTTCACTGCATCCTCACTGAGTTCCTGAGTTTATTTTAAAACCTGTGTCAGTCTTATGACTTGTAAATATCTCTCCTATTTACCATGATTATAACCTGATTGATTTGTTTATTTCCATTTATTTCTCTAAACCAAAACCTTCTTCAATTTTGAATTCATGCCACAGGGATGTCCTGTTTCCAACTCTGGGAGGTATAGGGTGGCATGCAGTTGTGGGTGATGTGGGAGGAGAGTGAACAGAGAAGACAAATTCATGCTACATGTCTTGTATTAATGTATTAGTCCATTTTCATGCTGCTATGAAGAAATACCTGAGACTGGGTAATTTATAAAGAAAAGAGGTTTAATTGACTGACAGTTCTGCATGGCTGGAGAGGTCCCAAGAAACTTACAATTATGGCAGAAGGCACCTTTTCACAGGGCTGTAGGAGAGAGAATGAGTGCAGGCGGGGGAAATGCCAGATGCTTATAAAACCATCAGATCTGGTGAGACTCACTCATTATCAAGAGGTCAGCGTGGGGGAAACTGCCCCTATGATTCAATTACCTCTATCCGGTCCCACCCTTGACAAGTGAGGATTATTACAATTCAGGGTGAGTTTTGGGTGGGGACACAGGCAAACCATATTATTCCACCCATGGCCGCTCCCAAATCACATGTCTTTTCACATTTCAAAACCAATCATGCCTTCTCAACAGTCCCCCAAAGTCTTAACTCATTTCAACAGTAACTCAAAAGTCCATAGTCTAAAGTCTCATCTGAGACAAGGCAAGTCACTTCCACTTATGAGCCAGTAAAATCAAAAGCAAGTTAGTTACTTTCCAGATAGAATGGGGGCACAGGCATTGGGTAAATACACCCATTCCAGTTGGAAGAAATTGGCCCAAACCAAGGGGCTACAGGCCCCATGCAAGTCTGAAATCCTGTAGGGGAATCATTAAATCTTAAAGCTACAAGATGATCTCCTTTGACTCCATGTCTTATATCTGGGGCTTGCAGATGCAAGAGGTGGGCTCCCATGGCCTTGGGCAACTCCTTAATGGGCTGGCATTGAGTGCCTGTGGTTTTCCAGGCACATGGTACAAGCTGTTTGTGGATCTACCATTTGTGGGTCTGGAGGATGGTGGTTATCTTCTCACAGCTCTACTAAGCAGTGCCCCAGTGGGAACTCTGTGTGGGGGCTCCAACCCCACACTTCCTTTCCACTCTGCCCTAGTAGAGGTTTTTCATTAGGGCTCCAACCCTGCACCAAACTTAGGCCTGGACATCCAGGCATTTCCATAGTTCCTCTGAAATCTAGGAGGAGGTCCCCAAACCTTAATTCTTGACTTCTGTATACCCACAGACTCAACACCACGTGGAGGCTGCCAAGGCTTGCAGCTTGTACCCTCTGAAGCAATGGCTTAAGCTGTACCTTGGCCCCTTTGAGCCATGACTGGAATGCAGTGCACCAAGTACTGAGACTGCACAAAGCAGCAAGGCCTTGGACCTGGCTTATGACACCATTTTTTCCTCCTAGGCCTCTGGGCCTGTGATGGGAAGAGCTGCCGTGAAAGTCTCTGACATGCCCTGGAGACATTTTCCCCATTGTATTGGTGATTAACATTTGGCTCCTCATTACTTATGTAAATTTCTGCAGCTGGCTTGGATTTCTCCTCAGAAGATGGTTTTTTTTTTTTCCTATAATATTGTTAGGCTACAAATTTTCTGAACTTTTATGCTCTTCTTCCCTTTTAAACATAAGTCCCAATCCAAACCATATATTTGTGAATGCATAAAACTGAATGCTTTTAAGAGCACCCACATGACCTCTTGAACACTTTTCTGCTTAGAAACTTCTTCCACCAGATACCCTAAATTATCTCTCTCAAGTTCAAAGTTCCACACATCTCTAGGGCAGGGGCAAAATGCCACCAATCTCTTTGCTAAAGCATAGTAATATTCACCTTTATTCCACTTCCCAACAAGTTCCTCATCTCCATCTAAGACCACCTCAGCCTGCATTTCATTGTCCATATCACTATCAGCATTTTGGTCAAAGCCATTCAACAAGTCTTTACAAAATTTCAAATTTCCCCGCATCTTTCTGTCTTCTTCCGAGCCCTCCAAACTGTTCCAACCTCTGCCTGTTACCCAGTTCCAAAGTTGCTTCCACATTTTTGGGTATATTTGTAGTAGCCCCCCACTCTCTGCACTACCAGTTTACCATATCAGTCCACTCTTATCCTGCTACGAAGAAATACCCTATACTGTGTAATTTATGAAGAAAAGAGGTTTAATTGACTCATAGTTCTGGATGGCTGGGGAGGCCTCAGGAAAATTATAATCATGGCAGAAGTCACCTCTCCACAGGGCAGCAGGAGAGAGAATGAGCGTAAGCAGGAGAAATGTCAGATGCTTACAAACCCATCAGATCTCATGAGACTCACTTATTAACAAGAGACCAGCATGGGGGAAACTGCCCCCATGATTCAGTTATCTCCACCTGGTCCTGCCCTTGCCATGTTAGGATTATTACAATTCAAGGTGGGAGTTGGGTAGGGACAACAGAACCAAAGCATATCAATTAATGATAATCAAAATATAGTGTTTAGTATTTCATTATACATATCTTAAATG
Organism: Rhinopithecus roxellana; assembly: GCF_007565055.1. Taxonomy (NCBI): domain Eukaryota; kingdom Metazoa; phylum Chordata; class Mammalia; order Primates; family Cercopithecidae; genus Rhinopithecus; species Rhinopithecus roxellana. The sequence continues at coordinate 149,119,276 of NC_044552.1, forward strand.
CTTCCTGTTGAAAATGAAAAATGTGGAAATATATGGAAAATAAACTAAGAATAACCGCACTTCTACCCTATAAAAGCAGATATACACACGGACTCAAGGGGAGTTTTCCCATGTAATAGGCAAAATGGGAAAAGAATAAGGCCTTGAGTTGTTTGCAAGCTCAATGTAATTCAAAGGAGTTCTGTGGCCACCCCCACATTAAATGCTACTCTGAGGAGAAAAACTGGTTTAATTCTGTGTCTTATTTGACCACATTCTGTGAGCTGAGCACTGAGTTAGACACTAGAGACCTAAAGGTAAGTAAGTGGTTGTGCTCCACGATTTTTCAGGTCTTGATTATTGAATTAAGTAATCGATGACTTATAAAATATATTGACAAACTGGAGCAGGTTTTAAGAAAGCTCATCAATATATAAGGAAGACTGTTGAATCAGTCCTCTAAGCGGATTTGGTGGAAATAAGGATGTGAGGCTTCCAAGAGGAAGGATTGAAGGGGTCAGTGTGATGGATACCCAGATATGAAAAGCCTGGAACATGGAAGAGACGGTGTTTTGTTCTGCATTGTTTCAGAGGGGCTGGCATGTCCTGGCATTTGGAAGCTTAAGAGAAGCAACACTCAGCTCAGTGAGGTTGACTGCTGGCCTATCAGCCTCACAGGTCACAGGGGAGGAGGCCAGGAGCTCCTACCCCACCACGGACACTGCAAAGTCTCAACAGCAACTAACTGAAAGGATGAAGTGTATGCTTGGTCAACTGGACTAGATTATTTTCTAAGAATTATTCAGGGACCTGATTCTTACTTATCTTAAATATCTTTGCAATTGATAGTGGATTATTTGGAAAAAAAGTGTCGTGTTGTAAACATTCTTAAAACTGTTAAAAATTATTATTGTGTATGTACCTTTGCCTGATACTCTGCCAAATTATCATCATTTGCTCATTATCTGACATAATCTAATTCTAAGGGTTATCGTATTCTAGACTCCTTTTGCATGTTTGTGTCTTGACACTGCATAGCCTACGTCTCATCACTTGGATTCAGGGCAAAAGAGATTGGTTTTACTTCGGTCGAGACTAAATCTGAGGACATGCCTGGTCTCCTGCCATCGACTAATCCTCAAATGTATTGTTTTATTTAAATGATAATTAGGTTTATGATAGGCAGATTAGATTTTTGTGTAGTGTTATAACTCCTAACAGTTCCACTCCTCAAATGAGCAACGTCAAGAATTTATTTTTGTTGTAAGACTTAAATTTACTCTAGGAAATAATTTTAATGCTGAGGGTATGCACATTTCTTATCTTATTTGCTATATAAAATTTTCAGTAGACTGCAATGCTGAGAAAATTAAATGTCAAAGAACAGCTATTCTTGAAAAAAAAACTCATTTCCTTCTGATGATTCATTAAAGACAAAATATAAAAATGTCCCATAACAGTTTCAGGAGCAAAATTACTATTTATCTTTTTAAATGGATTTTTAACAAATTCTTTGAGGGACCTGGAATTTACAGTAGATTTAAATAAATGCCCTCTCTGTTGTCAGTCTTTTATATGGAAATGAGCCCCTGATTTGTGGAATCAGAGAAGGAGAGTAAACGTTTATGTTTGAACAGCAATTCCACCAAAAATGCTGGTTTGGAAAAACGTGGAATGCCAACATTCCAGTGGGAATTCCTGCTCCACATTCATTGGGAAAGATGTGGAGGCTCATTTACATTCTTTATGTTTTCCCAACTCCCATAAAGTTTCTTTCCTTTGTTTTTGCCCTTAAGGAAATGCTACTTTTTCCAAGGTATTGTGGGGGGTAGGAGAGGTTAGAGGAGTGGAAGAGGGGAGTTTGGGAGTGATTTGAAAACCTACCAACAAACATTGGTTTTGCAGTTGTTCCCTGTCTTTCCTTTCCCGTCAGCAATCAGAGACAGCTGGTATTTTTCCTTTCCATCTCTCCTTGCCCAGTGTGCATTCCTCCATCCCAGCTTCTTTAACTCCTGCTGCTCACAGGCCAGCGTGTAAAGCCTCTTACACATCATGCAAGGCACTGAATGGAAACTCTGTTTTCCCTCTTTGTAGTTTCTTAGAGCTACACACTTTGTTTCAGTGTGTTTAAAAGTAACTTACAGGCCAGGTGTGGTGGCTCATGCCTGTAATCTCAGCAGTTTGGGAGGCCGAGGCGGATGGATCACTTGAGGTCAGAGTTCAAGACCAGCCTGGCCAACACAGTGAAACCCCACCTCTACTGAAAATACAAAAAGTTAGCTGAGCATGATGGCAGGCACCTGTAATTCCAGCTACTTGGGAGACTGGGGCAGGAGGATTTCTTGGACCTGGGAGGCAGAGGTTGCAGTGAGCCAAGATCCTGCCACTGCACTCCAGCCTGGGTGACAGAGCAAGACTCTGTCTCAAGAAAAAAAAGAAAGAAAGAAAAAAAGTAACTTGCATAGTGTTAACACATAAGCAGACTTCAGTGACTCATTTAAAAATGGGTTCTCTGTTTCTAATTCTTTGGGTTTTAAGATTTGCGACCGGGCACAGTGGCTCACACCTATAATCCTAGCATGTTGGGAGGCTGAGACAGGAGGATTGCCTGAATTCAGGAGTTTGAGATCAGTCTGGGCAACACAGTGAAACCCCGTCTCTACTAAAATACACACACACAGAAAAATTATCCAGGCATGGGAGCATGCACCTGTAGTCCCAGCTACTCGGGAGGCTGAGGCAGTAGAATTGCTTGAACCTGGGAGGCGGAGGTTGCAGTGAGCTGAGATCACATCACTGCACTCCACCCCAGGTGACAGAGTAAGACTTTGTCTCAAAAAAAAAAAAAAAAAAAAAAAAATGCACTTCCCATCTCAACTGGTAGTTTCATAATGGTAAAGCAGTTACTAATGTTACTGGAAAGGGGTCCTGATCCATACTCCACGAGAGGGTTCTTGGATCTCATGCAAGAAAGAATTTGAGGCAAGTCCATAGAGCAAAGTGAAAGCAAGTTTATGAAGAAAGTAAAGGAATAAGAGTGGCTACTCCATAGGCAGAGCAGCCCTGAGGGTGGCTGGTGACCCATTTTTATGCTTATTTCTTGAATATATGCTAAGCCAGGGGTGAATTATTCATGCCTCCTCTTTTCAGAGTCATAGAGTAACTTCCTGGTGTTGCCACAGCATTTGTAAACTGTCATGGCGCTGGTGGGAGTATAGCCATGAGGATGACCAGAGGTCACTCTTGTCACCTTCTTGGTTTTGGTGGGTTTTAGCCAGCTTCTTTACTGCAACCTGTTTTACCAGCAAGGTCTTTATGACCTGTGTCTTGTACCAACCTCATATCTTATCCTGTGACTTAGAACGCCTTACCGTCTGGGAATGCAGCCCAGCAGGTCTCATCTTTATTTCACCCAGGCCTACTCAAGATGGAGTTGCTCTGGTTCAAAGAGCTCTGACACTAGTGTACCCTGAGCTATCTGGAAAACTCTGAAATTATGTTGATAGTACCTTCTAATAAAGTAGTCGTTTTCATACGTACCATGATTTCAGTATGATGTGTGTATTTAAACACATTTGTAAATTGTCTGATATAGTTATCATCATAGAACTCATAATTTTCAGCCTTTCTTATAGAACTGATGAATACTAGAACATAGTCATTTCATAGATATAGCTGTAGATTTGCAAATGTTAACAATGTTTAAAAATGATTAGGGACATCCTTCAAATTGAAACATTCAGGGATATCTTTGAAAACCTGCTGATGAGCAAATGTGTGGCTCCCACTGTGGTCCCTGGCTCCCAGCACAGCTTTGAGGAGAGGCAGTCTCACAAGAGAAGGTGCTTAGGAGAGGCGTGTGGCTCACACGTTACTGCAGGCCACTATAAAGCATATTTAGAGAAAGAAATTAAGTAAACTTCTTGTACAAAAGGACTTGAGAATTTGGGGAAATGCATAACTGGCAAGATGGAGTCTGGGACTCAGGAGCTAGAGTATTTGTGTTCATTTCTTGTTTGTAGAGTAATGTCCTCATATACACATGAAACGGTGCTGGATCACAATATTGATTGTTAGCTGAAAAACGTTTCCTGAATCGTGTGCCCTGTGCTGTCCTAAGTCAAGCACAGACAGGGAGATTAATTAGTATATTGCTGAGTGTAAAATACATTTGCGTGTTTTGTTTACTGGAGCTTAAGTGAATTTTTTTATTTAGCTATTTCTGCTGGTTATAAAAGTCATCATTTGTGAAACCCAGTTCAGGGTGTGAATTTAGTGGAAAAGTTAACACTGCTGTCATTTGGAGTCAGGGGCATTGGTGTTTGGGAAGGAGAGCACATATCAAGGCTCTTTAAATATCTTTAAATGTCTCTCTCCCAGGGACATTGCATGAGCTGACCATCTGAGGTTGGGTGGAGCCATGTGCCTAGGTGTGGCCAGCAATGTGTATCATTTCTAGTCAGAGCATTTAATTACAGGAGTGAAATTGTCAAGAACTCTCTTTCTGCCAACACGGTGGGTAGCAAAATACAAAATGATGGCTTCTCTGTTGACTAGGAATTTTTGGGTCCCTGATGAGCAGAGCTCCCTGCTGACCTGAAATACACTGTGTATATTGAGTGAAAAACAGCCTTTCATAGTTTGAACGTACTATGTTTTGTGGGAATTTTTACTTACCACAGAATAACCTTAGTCCATGCTGCCAATACAAAAATCGGTTCCTAGATGTGGGCAGCTGCCTGAAAGTATAAGGCACTGGATTAGGATGCAGGCAGTGAGCAGTGAGAAAGCTGTTGGGAAAACTAGCCCCACACCACCCGGTGGTACCCCGAGTCCAGCGGAGACAAAGAAGTTAGAAAGACACAGAATAAGAGTTGAAAAGGCGGGTCCGGGGACCAGAGCATCAGAGGCTTGCTCACCACCCAAGCTCTCAGCCCCCACCCAATTTACTGGTTTACAAGTAATTTGTTCTTAGGGCTAACGGGAGGGGTAGGAAGGGATGAGGAAAAGGATTAATCAGTGAAGGAGAACTTATGAGTCATTCAATAAGATGTATAGCAGTGGCGGTTTCTGTGAATTTCCTCAAGCAAAGGCGTGTGTCTAAACTACCTAAGATCTTTAATCTATCGGGACTGAAATGGGTGGGAGCAGGTTTCAGGAGAAACCAAGATGTTTGATTATACTCCACTGCTTCAAGGGAGTGTTATAATGCCGCTGTGCTGTTATGCTGGAATGCCGCTGAGCTGTTATGCTCTCGGGGCATAAAGACATGAAGGCAATAAGGAGTCTTTTCTCCTCAGAGGCCGCCCAGGTCTCCCCATGGGTGTCTCACACAGGGGAGACCAACTCATCTGGCATCCCAGAAACTCTCTTTCCCACAAAAGCTGGTATTGGAAATGCAAGGTAGCAGCCCTGTTACATGGTGCTGAGGCGTTTGGCAACACCAGCACCAGTGACCAAATGAAAGGAAGATGATGTACCTTGTAAGTAGTCACTCTAAGAGAGACTGCAGGACACAGGCTGTCTGTAGCATGCTTTGGTTACCTGTTGGCTGCATTTGACACAGCCCAACAAAACAAACAAAAAGGTAAAATGAGACTCAGCTTGTGCATGGAAATCCAAGGATCTCCAGAGAGTGCAGACCCTGGGACTTGCAGGGATGGAAGAGTCAACCACTTCTCATGCTTAAATTTTAACAGTTAAATAAAGAAAAAAAGCGGGAAAAAGACAACAAACAAGAGGGCCTTGGAGAGAGAGCCTAGTTAAAACCAACCCTGATCCAAAGAGCAAATCCAGACCCACTTGCCACTCCAGCTGTGAAAACTTCTGAATGAATTATGAAGCTTCCGAGCTAAAGCACAGCCCAGGTTTCAGTTCCAGCGAGGCCTGTATGTCTTTGAAAAGGGAGACCGGGGTGTGGCTCCCCCACCGAAGCCTGAGGCCTGACACAGAGAAAGAGGTGCTGGAGAAGAACGCACAGAAAGATACCAAATCTAAAACGCGTGTCTACAAAAGGAGCGTAGATGTGGCAGTTGGCACATGGATCTGTCTAGAATCAAATAAATGAGAGATCTAGGAAGGTTTTAAGAGAAATACACCCCCAAAAATAACACAGCAACAAGATAAAAGCATGCACCTGGATTTGAATCTCCGTGACTTCTTGATATCTGAAAGGTCCTTGCACTGCCAGACTTCTCTAGGGAAGGAGTTCGCCGAGGGCTGTGTGAGCCCAGGGGAGGCTCATCCCAGCTCACACTTCAGAGGTGACCATGGAGGATGGGGAAGAAGGCCCTGCTGGGCAGCCCAGGGACAGCAAGAGCCCACCCTGGCAGGAAAGGGCTTCCCAGGGAAGAGGGCCAGGGCCTTATCAAGAATCCTGTGCCTCAGGATATGAGGGTTCCCACAGACCACTGCCTGCTGTGCCTCTTGGGTCTTCCTGTCTCTCTGTCTGTTCCACCACTGTGTGGGGCTGCAGAGAGGCTCTGGCCCCTGTGTCCAGCTCACAGACTCTGTTGGCATCAGATTGAGGGACTGACTGGCACATATTGTGCTTAGCTCCTGCCTCCCTCAGAGATGCTGGGCTATGGTCATGGCTGATGTTTCTCCAAGTGTTGCTGGGTCTTGGCCTTCCAGGCACAGGTAGGATAGGAGTTACCAGCTTCCTTCAGCTTGGGTGGACACAAGGATCACGTCAGGCAGCTGGGTGGTGATGAACAGCATTGACCTGGGGTGTGATGTGGGCTCCCGCACAGAACGGCCAAGGTCTGAGCCCTGTGTCCTCAGAGGTGCTGAGCAGAGCCCCCCGGAAACTGAGCATAAGGGAGACAGGAGCAGAGGCTGTGAAGGCAGAGGCAGGGGCACCTGCTGTCACCAGGCATAGACTCCCCTCTCTCGAAATGTGGGTGTGGAGTGCGGGGCAGGGTTATAGATTTTGTTTTGCTCTTACATTGATAAAGTTAGCAGCTAATTGTTGGTTCCATGATTCCAGGCTTTCATAAATGTGAGGGCTGTGTTCTCCTGATGTTACGCAAGCTTCAGGATTCCATGTGACGATGATCATACTTTTATGTATTCACTGCACAGGTTTGCCTGGTGTTCACATAGATTAAAGAATCTTCACAGGCCTGGCGCGGTGGCTCACGCCTGTAATCCCAGTACTTTGGGAGGCTGAGGCGGGCGGATCACAAGGTCAGGAGATCGAGACCACGGTGAAACCCCGTCTCTACTAAAAATACAAAAAAAAAAAAAAAAAAAATTAACCAGGTGTGGTGGCGGGCGCCTGTAGTCCCAGCTACTCAGGAGGCTGAGGCAGGACAATGGCATAAACCCGGGAGGCGGAGCTTGCAGTGAGCCAAGATCGCGTCACTGCACTCCAGCCTGGGCGACAGAGCGAGACTCCCTCTCAAAAAAAAAAAAAAAAAAGAATCTTCACAAACACTCAGGGGCAGGATTGGACCAGCTGGTCAGGAGGAAGAAACTCAAGTACCTTCCACTGCCAGGTTTGCAGTAAGAGCTGCTGCTGCCCAGCAAGGCTGTTGGGATCTTGATGACAGAGTGGTCAGCACCCTGTGGGGAGCCCAGCTCACGGTTGCTGCCGCTTCTTATTTCCCACGACAGACTCAAAATTCAGATTATTTCATGAGAAATACTTTGATTTTTAAAATAAATGAATGAGTGGCTAAATGAATGGATGAGTGGGGCGTCAAGTTGTGCTCTGTCTCTGGGCTCCCAGAAGGGATGAGATGGAGAAACCTTTAAACCGAGTGAAGAAAATAAAGTCTGGCTTCAGGGATTTTGTATCTTATATTTGGTTGGTTGGCGAATCTCGGCTAGGTGGGAATTTTTAATATATGTAAGGATTATGAAAAATTACACTCAAATTATACCAATTTCCCAATATAATTAAAGATATTTTTTTCCTTAAGTATATAAAGAGTTTGTTGACTTGCATTACCCACATTTTCCAGATACATGACTTAGTTTTTAAGTTAACTTTAAAAGGCATTAATGCCACTACAAAAACATGAATGTTTGATCAACTTCTTCCTGATTTTACTCCTTACTATAAGGTGAGAATTTTATGATGGCATGGTCGTCAAATTTGTGATTTTTAACTGTAGCAAGATGTTATTGCATGTGTGTGTGTGAGTTTCTGTGTGTGGTGGAATGTGTCAATCATTCTTTTGATGATTATGTTGTTTTATTGCACGTGTGTATCAGTTTCTGTGTGTGTTGGAATATGTCAATCATTCTTCTGATGATTATGTTGTTTTATTGCATGTGTGTGGTGAGTTTCTGTGTGTGTTGGAATGCGTCAATCATTCTTTTGATAATTATGTTGTTATATTGCATGCATGTGTTAGTGTCTGTGTGTGTTGGAGTGTGTCAATCATTCTTTTGATGATTATGTTGTTTTACTGCATGTGTGTGTGAGTTTCTGTGTGTGGTGGAATGTGTCAGTCATTCTTTTGATAATTATATTGTTATATTGCACGTGTGTGTTAGTATCTGTGTGTGTTAAATGTGTCAGTCATTCTTTTTTTGATGATTATGTTGTTTTAGTTTGCTGAGGCTACCAAAACAAAGTACCACAAACTTTGTGGCTTAAAATTAAAATGCATTGTCTCACAGCTCTAGAGGTGGCAGTTCATGATCCAGGTGTCAGCAGGGCTCTTTCCCTCTGAGGACCATGAGGGGATCTTCCCTAGGTCCCTGCTTGAGCCTCGGGGTTTGCCGGTAATCTTTGGCATCCGTGGTTGGTAGAAACATCGCCCCCATCTCTCCTTCAATTGCATGTGGCATTCTCCCCAACCGTCTCTGTGTCCAAATTTCCCTTTTTCATAAGGACATCAGTCATGCTGGATTAGAGCCCCTCCAATGACTTTGTGTTGATTTGATTACCTCTATAAAGACCCTAACTCTAATATATGTCCTAAGGCAGTGGGGATTAGGACTTTAACATATGAATTTTGGGGGGACACAATTCAACCCTTGGCATAGGGTGATTAAAATATCTTTAGTGTTACACATAGCATTGTAATAAACACCATTTACATAAATTTTTGACGAATTTTTAAATTATTTGCTTATTATAGATTAAACCTAGGAATATTAGGCCAAATTACATAACTACATAAAGATTCATGGTACATAAATAGCCTTTCAAGAAGGATCTGTTAATGTTCACTTCCAGCCCCATTTACTGTTGGATTTGGGTGATTTGAGTGTATCATCCAATGGTCGTCTATGGAGTCTTATTATTATTTTATTGTGTGTTTATTTGACTTCTAGAGAGGCTGCAATATATCACATGATTCTATAGCTTCAGGAAAGGAATTTATATTCATTCTAATGCTCTATAAGGTGGGAATGCCTTAATTTGGCTTTGTTCTTATTAATAGAGCTAGTAACGAGGCTCTGTTGAGTCTCTACCTTCTGACAACTAAAATAAGAACATTTTAGTCACCAGCCAGTAATTGGGAAATACTTTTGACTGCAAAAACAGTCATATCCCAGTTATTCAGTCCATTTTAAAACACTGTAGTACATTACTACCTTTTACACTTCACAAATATATTCATACATACGTATGTGTATATGTACACATTTACATGATTGCATACATATTTATGAATATATGCACATACATTGTCTTTATCTAGAGACTTCTTATTCTGAAGTAAGCTCAGACTTGTAGAAGTGCTGTGAAGGTAGCCCAGAGAGTTCCTGTGTATCGTTCACCTTGCTTCCCCCAATGCTAAAATCACACATAATCATGGTACAAACATCAAACTAAAAAATTTACGTTGGCTCCATACTATTAACTAAAGCACAAGCTCAACTCTTAATTTCTCAGTTTTCCACCATTGCCCCTTTTCTGCCCCAGGATCCAATACAGAATCCCACCTTGAGGGAAGTTATACGTCGTCAGTCTCCAGCTGTGACGATGCCTCAGCCTTCTTTGTCTCCCATGAACTTGACATTTTGAAGCAGTTCTGGTCAGTCTTTTCTAAAGTGTCCTATGAATGTTAGTCAGTCAGATTGTATCACAGTGTCATTTATATCATCTCTATCCATGCTGATGCTTTGTCTGCCTGTTCCACCGATAACTTAGAGACAAGTACTGGCTTGTGTAACTGCAATTGCAAGACCAACCTGCAAAGTTCTATTAGTTTTTAAGTCTCACGTATTTTAAAGGAGTATGGCTAGGTGCCTGCATATTTAGGATAGTTTCATCTTCTTGAAAAATTGATCGCTTCATCATTATGCAACATCCCTCTTTGTCCCGGGTAGGTTCCTTTTTCTGAAGTCTACTTTGATATTAATATAACTGCTCTGACTCTCTTTTAGTTAGTGTTTGTGTGGCGTATCTTTCTGCAACTTTTCACTTTAACTTATTTATGCCTTTATACTTAAAGTGAACTTCTTCCAGAAAGACTGCAGTTTGGTCTTTTGCTGTTTGATCTAATCTGGAAGTCTTTGTCTTTTAACAGACACGTTTAGACTATTCATCTTCAAGGTTATAACTGATGTGATTGAATTAAAATCCAACATCTTTACTGTTTTCTATTTGTCCTATTTATCCTTATTTGATTTTCTTTTGTTTTCTGTCTTCCTTTGGGAAAAGTGAGATTAAAAAAGAAAAGATTATATTTAATCTCCTTCTTTAACATATTATTTATAAACATATAAAATTATTTATTTTCCAAGGGTTTGTAACACATACGCTAGATGAATCTTCAAGGGTTTGTAAACATACGCTAGATGAATCTTCAAGGGTTTGTAACACATACGCTAGATGAATCTTCAAGGGTTTGTAGCACATACGCTAGATGAATCTTCAAGGGTTTGTAACACATACGCTAAATGAATCTCCAAGGGTTTGTAGCACATACGCTAGATGAATCTCCAAGGGTTTGTACCACATACGCTAGATGAATCTCCAAGGGTTTGTAACACATACGCTAGATGAATCTCCAAGGGTTTGTAACACATACGCTAGATGAATCTCCAAGGGTTTGTAGCACATACGCTAGATGAATCTTCAAGGGTTTGTAAACATACGCTAGATGAATCTCCAAGGGTTTGTAACACATACGCTAGATGAATCTTCAAGGGTTTGTAGCACATACGCTAGATGAATCTTCAAGGGTTTGTAGCACATACGCTAGATGAATCTTCAAGGGTTTGTAGCACATACGCTAGATGAATCTTCAAGGGTTTGTAACACATACGCTAGATGAATCTCCAAGGGTTTGTACCACATACGCTAGATGTATCTTCAAGGGTTTGTAACACATACGCTAGATGAATCTCCAAGGGTTTGTAGCACATACGCTAGATGAATCTTCAAGGGTTTGTAGGGTTTGTAGCACATACGCTAGATGAATCTCCAAGGGTTTGTAACACATACGCTAGATGAATCTCCAAGGGTTTGTAACACATACGCTAGATGAATCTCCAAGGGTTTGTAACACATACGCTAGATGAATCTTCAAGGGTTTGTAACACATACGCTAGATGAATCTTCAAGGGTTTGTAGCACATACGCTAGATGAATCTACAAGGGTTTGTAACACACACGCTAGATGAATCTCCAAGGGTTTGTAACACATACGCTAGATGAATCTCCAAGGGTTTGTAACACATACGCTAGATGAATCTCCAAGGGTTTGTAACACATACGCTGGATGAATCTCCAAGGGTTTGTAGCACATACGCTAGATGAATCTCCAAGGGTTTGTAGCACATACGCTAGATGAATCTTCGTTGATACTGCCTTGCATTGTAGCTGTCCGTTCCCCATTCTAATGATTCACAGCAGCATTGCAGTCACAGCCTCACTTACCACTCCCAGCTCCCATGCTGATGCCAGGGGTGTGTGTAGAACTCGCCTTGTACACCTGCCCAGAGCCAGATTTGAGTGACAGGTCTGTCTTCCTCTCTGCCTGGCAGTGCCACAACAGGGCTCTTTCTCTGCTGGAGTGGTCCACTCAGTAGAACGCTGGGAGGATGATGTGGCACCCAACCAGAGATTGAGACCGAAGCCTTCACCATCCTTCACTAGCCATCCTGGGGCACACCTGCCCACACACAAAGCCCACTCATCCAGCTTCTAGGTCAGGGGAGAATGCAGTGTCCCCTCCCCCCTCACAGGTGAAGGAAGTGTGCATGTGTGGTGTGGTAGAGGGGATGGAGTAGAACTCACCAGAAAGCCAACCTGTATCTCCCTGCCAGTTTTGGTGTCCCACGGTGGTAGGGTACATGCCTGCCTGCAAAGGGGGTGTGGCGGAGGGTACTGGAATATTGGTGATTTGTGACCCATAGCGGGTCACAGACCAAGTGGCCCCGTGGGATGGTGGCAGGCCCCAGAAACTGGGCTTGTTGAGTGTTCACGTCTCAGAGTCCATCATGAACAGTGTCACAGCCCTCTCCAGGGTTGGGAAGACAGGAAGCATCTCCCTGAACCCACCACGGGCTCAGGACAAAATGAATTTACTTTGTGATTTCCCATAGCCAGTGTTAGGGCGTGATGGGATGGTCCTCCTGGTCCTGCTGGAGGAGCTCAGGACATGCCCACAGGGCTGGACACTAGAAGGATTTTGGCAACACTTGATTTAATTAGCTGCAGCTGAGGCTCAACTCCATGAGTCCACAATTAACGGATTAGAGAATGAAGAGTCTTCAGTGCTTATATTTTCATAAATGTTTATTCAACGTAGTTTTGTTGGTCTTTTTCTTATGAAAAATAGACACAACTAGACATTCATTTTCTGTTTCTGAGGCAGTCACCTACGAAAAGCCTCGGTTTGGCACTGGAGATGCCAAGGCAGCCGTGAACCATTCTGGGTGAGAAACATCTTCCGGCGGGGCCTGGGGCCACAGCGCGGCAGGTGTCCCCGGGCTCCGACATCTGCTTGTGCTTTGGTTGTGTGAATCACTTTTCTATTCGCCTTTAGAAAGCGTTAAAAGTGGGGTGCTTTCCCTCATATTGTGTGGATTCCAAATACACTAAGTGCCTTAGTAGGTTTTTATCTCTTAAACGGAAGAAATGGAATTGTACATACTCTTAATTTTAAACAATGTGAAAATAGTTTTGCTATATCCCATGTTTAGTTACACACAGAAAAACAGCACAAGAATATAAGGATACATAGTTTCCCACGGCTTTTTGCTGCTATGTTTAGTTGATATATTTCTAATAAAACACAAAGACCTCTACCTATGAATACTTACGTTAACTATTGTCTAAACTCGAATAATGCAACAAAATCAGTATCCTCAAATATTCTCCCAAAATCCAGACAATGTATAATTTCGTATGTATCAAGATGTTCAGATTTACTCATAGATTTTTGAGAGGTGGAAGGAAGGTGAAGAGGTTCCTCAAGAGAACATTTTTAAAATTGGAATTAGCTTTTAATTTGAATATAGGTGTAGTTGTAAATGAAAGAATGATTTCTAAAATGACATGAATGTAACATGTGTATCCTTTCAAATTAGAAAAAAACACAGTTGAAAGTCATATATACAGGTCAGCTTTAAAATTAATAAATGCAAAACCATCTTCTTCCTTGCCGGCATTTGTGAGCCAGATGCAGCATAGAACATAATCTGCCCGTCCGGGGAATGACAGTGTGAATGTGTGTATTATCGAGGTGAAGTCAGTTCCGTCAGCAATGACGGGCCCAACTGCCCCTGCCCTTCTTTGCTCCAACGTCCTAAAATACAACTCAAATCTGGCACTGTTTTCAAACTCCTTCCATGATGGGCCTTCGTGTCCAGCAACAAGCTGGAGCGGCCTGGCGTGGTGTGTGGGTCATGACTCAATTGCTTCAATCCCTTTCTTCCCTCAGCTCTCCCCACTCTCCCAGGTACAACTGGTCAGTTCAATGAACCTGACCTTCACCATATTCTAAGCACACCAGACACACTGAAATCTCCTCCTCGTCCTCACTTGGGAAATTTCTACTCAACATTTAATAAAGAATCCAAGTGCTGCCCCCTCACTGGGGCTCCCAGAGCCCCACACTGTCCTTGCATTCCTGCTGCAGCTCATGCATCCTTTCCTGTCACCTGTGTCTCATTCTCCAAATGCTACTCCTACATGGGACATACTGATGGTGTCCTGCAGGAAGGGGCTAAGGCACTGTAAATAGGGAATCCATTTCTAGCTCTACTCCAAGGAGGACACAGTCCTTCTCAGACAAGCATACTAGAACTCACTATTCCTCACCAGCTCCTCAGAGTGCAAAGGCTCAGGCTTCCCTGGAAAGCATGCAGACCAAGTGTGCACGGACCACAGACTCAGAGCTGCAACAGTCCTGAGCCCCAGCTGGGAATCCTCAGAGCCTGATGGAAAGGGCAGTTCTTCACAGACATCAGTGGACCGAAGGCTTCCCATGGAGCTCATGGACAATGAAAGGACGCCGGTCCTGATGGGCAGGATGCTCGGTGTGTAGTTCTGTAAAGACACTGGGACTCATGGGATTCCACCCATCCAAGCAGGTCCAGCCTGGGCCTCCCCTGAGATTTGGGCCTTGGTGAGTGCTTATCATTTCTTCTTCTGGTGCAGATTCAGGCCTGTGAATGAATATGACCACATAACCTGTGCTTCCCTGGAGGTGCTGTACACATTTCAGTTGTTGCTCTGTCTCCTTCTCCCTTTTCGCAGCCAGACTTCTCAGAAGTATTGACTGCATCCATTGTGTCAATAATGACGACTTCAGCAGCATCTAACCAAATCGAATTACAGCAGCCTCACCAAAAAAGATGTGTTTTCGGGGAATAGAAAGTTCAGAAGTAAGCAGTTCAGGGTGATTGCAGCTGTTCAGAGAATTCACCCAAGGCCCTGGCTCCCTCCCGCTTTCTGCCCCACTGTGGATGGACCCAGTTCACCCTCAGCTGACCTTGGGCTTATTACCTGTGTTCTCTCTTTTACCAGGCTAGTTGCTGTATTGTTGCTTAAAAACTAATGCTAGGGGCTATACACTTGCAAATGTAATTTTGTGCCAGACATAAATTTCTAACCACATGCTAGAATTGCTCAAATTGTGTCTATTTTTTCTCAAAAAAACTTGGCTGCCTATCCATTGCTTATAGAATCAAATAGAATCTCCTTAATTTATTATTTAAAGATTTTTTGAGCAAATTTCTCCCCCTTGTGAGGTTTACCTCAAGTAAACGCCATCACGTCCTCCACACCCTGGAGGAATTGCCCTCCATGCCCCTCAGTCACTCCCCTGCCTTCATGTCCTGTGGTGGTTCAGACCTCAGTAGAAGACATGGCTAAACTGCTTCACCAGAAAATGTAATGTGTTGTAACATCCTTTCTGATTTATTTTCTTTCCGACCTTTGTATTAAGAACTAAAGATCGTGTGCAGCTTGGTCGTGTCATTCCGTTGTTGTGAAATGTTTTCCGAATGAGCTTTGTAGAATTTCTCTGCATCTGTGCAGTTTTTCAGTGGAAGAGAAGCAGGCCACGTGTCCATGACCCAGTGCAACTCTTCCCATGTTAGCTGCCACAGCCAAGAAGGGAGCCTGCAACTTCTCTCTTCCTTGCCTCAGCTGTTGGCCACATGCTGAAAACGAAAACCAAGCAGTGTCTCCATAACTCCCCCAAAACAAGGCTCATTCCCACTGTGCAAGAATGCCTCAGCCCTTACTGAGTTTCCATTTTTTTTCTGGCTCAGTAGACAAAGTTTATGTTGTACCTCTCAGCAGCTAAATGTATGTTCTCAAGATTGTTGCTTTGTGCGCTAAGATTGTCTTATCAAGCTGTAGGGTCCTTACACACAACTAAACACGTGGGGAGCACATGAGAAGCTTTAGGGGCTATTTCATAAACACTTCTGAATAGCATTAGCCAGAAACAGTAAACCCAGCGCCTTTCTCATACCCTCACATGCCTTTGGATATCCTCTGACCTCCGCAAGTGACCTTAGGTGTCATTTTCCTTTCCTTATTTCCAGGTCTTGAATCCAAGCGGTGTTGAAGTCTCATATTGACTCATTTTTGAAGACTCGTAGCATAGGGCAGCCCCTGGCTTATTCTCAAGCTGCCCAATATCTTTTGTTTGTTTATTTTTTCCAGATATGCCAAGACAAACTTTCCCTCAAGCAGAAATGATAAACCCACATGGTTTATTTACAGCAGTTCCAGGGGACTAGAGGGAAAGGATGAAAAGACGCCAGTGGGTCCCTGTGAGGCCAACATTCTGGAGGCCGCTCCAGTCAGGGCCATTCAGTTCCGATCGCAGTCAGTCCTCAAAGTGGGAATCTTGATGTCTATTTTAGGAAAGGAATTTAATCGTATGTATTAAGAATTTGGGGCAAAACTCGGTAGAAAGCCATAAACATTTATTTGATGAAGACGCATATGTCCACGAGTGACAGACAGGAGTTGCAACTAACGTGTATCAGATTCCAAAGCATTTTTTGTTTTTTTAGCCATCTATACTCAACAGTATGTTATGTGATCTGCCAATATCATCACATAGACTTTTAAAAATCTCGGCCAGGCACAGTGGCTCACGCCTATAATCCCAGCACTTTGGGAGGCAGAGGAGGGTGGATCACCTAAGGTCAGGAGTTCGAGACCAGCCTGACCAATACATTGAAACCTTGTCTCTACTGAAAATATGAAAATTAGCTGGGCGTGGTGGTGTGCGCCTGTAGTCCCAGCTACTCGGGAGGCTGAGACGAGAGAGTTGCTTGAGCCTGGGAGGTGGAGGTTGCAGTGAGCCAAGATCTTGCCACTGCACTCCATCTAATCTGGGTGACAGAATGAGACTCTGTCTCAAAGAAAAAAAAAAAAAAGCAAAACAAACTCTTTATTTTGACCTTTAAAAATACACTTTTTTTCTCTCTTATCAAGATGCTTACTTTCAAGAAATAGATCCCAGTTACACTAATAACGGTCCATGTCTTTGGAATACCTGCCTGTGCTCCTGGGAGGTTGAGCTATTTCCCCATTTCACACATATGGGAACTGAGGCTTCAAGGAGTGAACTAATTTTGCTAGGATGGAACTGTAATGAAATCACCGAAGTCTGTAGCCGTAGTGGTCTCATTACACAGAGAAGGCTGTTCTCCTCAACGCGCTGTGTGTCACGGCTGAACTCTTTCACAGCCCCGAGTGGCTCTCTGGCATGAAACTGGTCACATAGTTTTCTGAATTTGCAATGCAGTAATTATCTAGGGTCAAGTTGAAGAATTCTGGAGGAGAGGCAGCTGGGATATCTTGGTGAATTCCCAAATACTTCTATAGCCACAGGGTATTTATGAAGGCCCGTGGTGATGGTCAGCATTCCTAACAGGGGTTGGGAGCACTGCACTTGACCCCAGCTCCGTCCGTTCAACTGGGCTGCTCTGGGGCTGGTGCAGCCTCTCAGGATGTGGAGTCAGGAAACCCAGGAATCCCGTTCCTTGCTCCAGGCCACCCAGAACATCAGGGTGGGGCTGGTACAGGAGCTGCAGCCTCCTGTTGTTGGTCTTATCCAGACTCCAGGCTTCTCTAACAGACATTCTAATGTAAAATCGTATTTTGGAAAGCGATTTCATCATCTAATTCCCAAGATTTTCCTGCAGAAAATTCTGCTTTTTTATCACTTCTCAAAAGCACACTTGTAAATAAAAACCATCAAGTGTCAGCTCATTTTGTTTATTCTTGTGGACAAATCTGGTGTGTCAGTAAGAATAAGGTGCTTTTGAAACCTAGACACACTGTGGTCCCGATGCATTTGGTTCAATTCAGGCGAGTGTGGCTCTCCGGACGTCCCCAGTTACAGAGCCAGGTGGGTCCTTAGCTCCAGCCTCTCCCCCAGCTGTGATTCCCTCATCAAAATTCACTCCCTAATTCTCAGGAACAACTTCAAACTCCTGCCATTCTCTTCAAACCGTGGATTTCAGTTGAAGTCTCAGCTTAGCTGGATCCATCAAAGAGCGTTGAAGTAGAAACTGCATCTCGGGATGTGTCCTGCCTTGAGGCGAGGGCAAAGGGTTTTTGCCCCGGTCACTCCCAGACCACAGACCCCCTGGGGCTTTGGATTCCTAAGCACTCTTACTTCCAGGTGGGACGCCCTGTTCCACAGACTCTGGATACTCTCACGAGGTCTGCAGTGTGGACCCCGAGCAGCAAACCCACAGGTGCTCTGCTGTGCATGGAATCTAAGAGGATCTGGGCAGGGCCCTGAGTGGTCTGGGGCTCCGGGGAGCAGAGGCCACGCTGACATTAACTGGGTGAGTATTTTACCAGGAGGAATGCCTGTGCAAGGGAAGCAAGGTGGGAGAGTGGCTAGGCTGGGACTCAAGTCCTACGCTAGAGGAGGACAGAGAGAGAGGAGGCTGGGAGGATGCGTCTTGGACCTCTGTGCAGACTGAGAGACTTTGCCAGGGCTGCTGCAGAGCCTCAAGGCCAAAGCCAGTGGCAGAGCAGCCCAGTGCCTCCCCAGTGACTGGCTCTGCTAAGCCTTCCTGTCCCCTCGAATGTTGCTGAGAAGCAGCTCTCAGGCAGTGCAGCCTTAGCACTCGGGCAGCAGTGGATTTCAGAACAGGCGGAGCACTCAGGCAGCAGTGGATTTCAGAACAGGCCAAGCACTCAGGCAGCAGTGGATTTCAGATGGCTACAGCTAGTGTCCCGTGAAGACATATTCATCGCTCTCAGGTGCCCACACTGTCTGCCACATCAGACATCATAAACGTGCATATGAGCACCACGGAAGCACACGGTGTTGTATTCATCCCTTTTCATACTGCTATAAGGAACTGCCTGAGACTGGGTAATTTATAGAGGAAAGGGGGTTAACTGACTCACAGTTCAGCATGGCTGAGGAGGCCTCAGGAAACTTACAGTCATGGAGGAAGGTGAAGGAGAAGCAAGTACCTTCTTCACAAGGCAGCAGGAGAGAGAGACAACCAAGAACCAAGTGAGGAGCGCCACCTTTAAACCGTCAGCTCTCACGAGACTCCCTCCCTATCACAGCAGCCTGGGGGAACTGCCCCCACAATCCAATCACCTCCCACCAGGTCCCGCCCTCGACATATGGGGATCACAATTTGAGATGAGATTTGGGTGGGGACACAGAGCCAAGCCATATCAAGTATGTTCATAGAAGTCTTACTCATTATGACCTCAGACTGAGAACAGATCAAATGTCTACCAGCAGTAATGTATCAATAAGTGACGGCGTCTCTTTTTACAATGAGTTACAAGAACGGCATCTTCTCCACTGCATAGGACATGGATGAATGCCACAAACATCATGCAGACGAGAGGGGGTCAGACACAAAAGAGCACGAGACACGGTGTGTGCTCAGCTTCAAACAGACAGAGCCGCTTTGCAGTGCTGGCCCTCAGATTAGGGGCCACCTTCTGGGAGGAAGGGAGGGAGGGTGAGGAGGGCAGCAGAAGTCCTTCTGGGGTGTGAACAGTACTCTATTTGTGATTATGGTTGACATAGTTTTAATCTGTAAGCAACTTGCTTAAATGTTGACAGTTATTTTGTGTGCATGTGTGTATCTTAAATATAAGCCCAGCTCCCTGGTTTGTAACATTTGATATTAATGATTCCTTACTGCAGAATCAAAAACACAGGTAGGTGCACAGTCCCAGTGCATGAAAATAATTGCTATAACCACGTATTAATACGTGAGGCACAATCATGGAACCTATCTTTTTGTTGTTGTTGTTGTTAATAGTATAAAGAATGTTATCACTTGCAGAAGTGTTATTGACTCAGTCCATGCACTGAACTGGACACCAGGCGCTCTGAGAACAAATTGCTTGGATATTCCTGGGCTTGTTTATTTTGACATCAGTTAAAAGTAATATTGTGAACAAGGATGGAAATAGATGTTGAAATGCTATCTGGCAGGACAATGATTCCAATGCTTAGCACGAGGTCTGTGGTCGGTCCAGCTTGAATTCCTTTTCTCAAGATAGGTTACCTCGGATTCTCTAAGAAATGTGCACATTGCTTAAATAAAATGCCTTTTTTTGTCAAATTGTGTAAAGACACAAAACTCAAACAGAAAACTGGCACCACAGTCCCACTTTCTGTCACAAAACCATCTTCCCCCTCAGGCTGATTCATTCGGTCATAACCCAGCAGCCCATGAGTCTGTAAGCACCTACTGTTGGTGGAGCCTGAAGCAGTATCATGCGCCTCGCGGGGCTGACTCACAGCCCAGGGCTCAGCCGTCCACAGCGACCTCAGCATGACTCACGCTCAGGACCCAGGTCCTGTCCAAAGCTATTAAAGCTGCACTCAGGCTCTCTGTGCCTCTGACCATCGCGTTCCTTCACAATTGTTAGCAGAGAACCCCTCCTGGTGAGAGCAGGCTGAAATATCTGAAATCCATTTTCTTCTAAGAGACTCCAGTTTGGCACATAAATGTCCCCCCTTTGCTCTCCCCAGAAAGCACACGGTGAATCTGGCATTTGTTTGTCATTATGCTGAGAACACATGGGAACGTCATAGTTTTAATGTACTGTATCGTATATATTTAAGGTGTGTGACACGCTGTTTGGATCCAGTGATCGGGTCAGGCACACTCACAGGGAAGCGAGGACTGCAGTCAAGTCAGTTAATGTGGGCATCACTTCACACAGTTGCTGGGTGCGCGGGGATGGTAAGTGTGCTCGTCAGGCTTCTCTCGAGGTACAGAGCTAACGGAATAGATGTGTATCTGAAGGGGAGTTTATTAAGTAATAACTCACCCAATCACAAGTACCACAATAGGCCATCTGCAGGCTGAGGAGCAAGGAGAGCTAGTCCGAGTTCCAAAACTGAGGAATTTGGATTGCGATGTTCAAGGGCAAGAAGCATCCAGCATGGGAGAAAGATGTAGGCTAGGAGTCTAGGCCAGTCTCTCTTTTCAAGCCTTTCTGCCTGCTTTATATTCACTGGCAGCTGATTCGATTGTGCCCACTCGGATTAAGGGTGGGTCTGCCTTTCCCAGACAACTGACTCAAATGTGAATCTCCTTTGGCGACAGCCTCACAGACACACCCGGGATCAATACTTTGTATCCTTCAATCCAATCAAGTTGACACTCAGTATTAACCATCACAGTAAGGTAACCTAAAATTTACTTTCTTGGCAAATTTTCAGTGTAAGGAGCAGGAATGAATGCCCCAGAAATGGGAGGTTGTAGGTCAAACAGTACAGTTTCAGCTTTGTAGGATAAGTCCAGACATCTAATGTACAGTATAGAAAAAACATATGTGTTAAGGGTTTCAAGGGGAACACTAGGAGCTCCCAGAAAGTCAGAGGCTGGTCTCCCTGGCCACCCACTCATGGAAGACGCATCCCCTGTTCTTGTTGTCAAGGTGACACTGACACAGATGGACATCGGAGTAACCAGGGCAGAAGCACAGCCTCGAACTAAAGAATGCAATTAACCAGCCAAAAGGCAAGAATTACCTTAAAATAACATAACAATCACAATAATAAGCATGGCTGTTCTAAGGGTATTCATCAGAGCAAGCAGGTTTAATGGAGCTTCATTCTAAACATTGCCTGAAATCAGAACACGAGTTCTCTTCAATAGTGAACAGTAAGCCATGTGTGTGTAAGTCTTGCCTATAATGCCAGCAGCCAAATCCGAACACTTCCTTTGGTTTCCTTGCTCCAGGTTCCTCTGGGTTCGTGGAAGCCAAAATGGGTGGCTCATCCTAGAGATGGATTCACCTGCACAAGCGAACACAAGTGGTATTTCACTTCCTATCAGTTTCTGCTCAGTCCTCCGAGAACTACCAGACGATGGACAGTAGCTCAATGGACTAAACAATCCACTTAGGACTTCCAGATCACTTAGAAACTGCGGCCAGGTTTCAAGGGAGTCTGAATTCGCCCTATTTCCCAGTGTTAACACACCACCCTCATGCCAATGCTAGGTGCACATCAAAAAGATGCCCTTGATTTTTAAAAATGACTTATCCATGTAAGCGGTAAAAATGAGAAGTCGATGGACTATGGCGTAACTATTTTTAAACCCTTTGCCGGTCTCACGTGCAAAAGCCGATTCAGATTACAAAGTATTAAATTCAGTCAAAAATGATGTGTGGCGGCCATGGTTGGCAGAAGCCGTTTTAGTTGATGGGACCCTGGACGCCTGAACGTTGAGCCTTTGACGTCTCCCCAGCCTCGGCCAGCAGTTGTCTTTGGAGGACAGCCTCACTCAAGGTAGTCTTTCCTTTCTCTTCTGAATCTGGTTTTGTGCTTTTTTGGTTTTCCCTCTCAGCTTCTCTCAAAGAACATGGTGATTTTTCTAGATTTATCTAGCAAAGAAAAGAAGCAAATTTAAACAGCCATTGTAGCGGCAATGCCATTTTGACTATGTTTATGACAAACAAGTGATCCCTGTTGCTGTTGACTTGGTCTGACATTTTGGTTCTTTGGTGAAAGTGTCTTATAAAATGGGGGTGGAACTGCCTGGGTCAGTGGACGAAGTAAATTCAGATTTGTAGGGAGGTGAACATGAGCTTTCTGAAGTTAGCCTTGTGAGTAGGTTTTGCCTAGATACCTACAGATTATGCTGAAACAATAAAAACTTTTTTTTTTTTTTTACTTATCCAGGTAGAAGAAAGGTCTTAAGTATTTTGTGAAATCAATTCAGAATATCATTGTAGGATAAAAATATAAGTAATTATGTTAATTTTGTGTAGGAAATAAGCTTTTTAATGAAAGAATAGAAATCTCATATGTGAACCAAATAAAGCAATGCAATCTGTTTTTATATTTCTATATTCTAATGTATGTTTTAACATAATCCATTGAAAGATTTAAGAGCAATAGCAACTTGGTACCAATGAAGACCTCTAGCAGCCACAAAAAAAAAAAGAAAAAAAAGAAAGAAAGAAAGAAAGAAAGAGAATATCACTTATTCTCTAGTGCTTTAAAATTTACAAGGCACTTTTTTTTACAACCACATATATTTTATACTTTGATTCTTCTAGAAACCCTGTAATGGAGGTGGAAGTTGGTCTAACTTTATACATTAACAACAAACTGTGGTTAAAAAAAAGTCGCGTTATGATGCTAGGCCCCAGAGAGCAACGTTTAAGCGAAGTTTGCAAGGCTCCATACCTGCCTCTCTTTATCCCTCCCATTGTGACTGCATAATTTATTGTATGCGAAATATTTTTTGGGCAGTAGATGCCACATTTACGTCACTTGGAAAACTACTTTGCTGACACACTCAGGGATTCCTTTGTTCACTCATTTATGAGGCAGATGGCAATCCAGCGCACAGGCTTCGTGCTGTGTCCCACTTTGTCCTGACGCCGGAACGGTGCAAAGATTTGATCCCTAACCACCACCTGTTGGGGGGTGGGGTCCCTATGTTTGATGGCATTCGATGGTTAAATTTTATACTGGAAATTCATTCTACATTTTAAAATGAAATGTTACTGCATTAAACTCCGTATTAGGAGACAAGGACTTGCAAGGAGCCATGCACACAGCACATACCCAAATGAAAGTTATTGGATAAATATCAACCAGCTCCTTCGTCTTAGACTGGACACGTCCTAATAACATCGCACTTGCTAATAATCAGCACTGACAGGGCCCCACGTCTGCTCTCTTCCTGTGCCAGTTATGCCTTTATGCCATGTAATCAGGGAAGATACAAAATGTGAAAGGTCATCCTAAAGCGTTTTCTAGGTGGCTAGTATTAAACCAAAACTTTGAGATGATGGAAATACTGAAAAAATAAGCACTGCTTTAAATGCCAATTGTTTCTTCCATTACACATCTTAGATATAGAAAATGCAAACATAAAATTTTCTTACTACATCAGTATCAGAAGATGTGACTATCTAGGAGACTTCCTGACTCATAAATAGTTCATTTTATTGAAAATACCAGAACGTAGAGATACTTCAGCTGTTATTTCAGCATTTGAGAAACTATAGCACTAACCAAAACAAGTCAAGAGGAAATTTGCTTTTGCAATTCACCCTGCATTGTGTTGGCCTGTGTAAGAGAGAATTATGAATTTCACATAAAGTTTGGAAAACAGAAATTGACATGGAATCACTGTGAGTCAAAGTTTAATGAAAAATATCTGGAAGAGATTATGGAGTAAAATATATTAGTTGTAAAATTGATAGACCCTTAAAAAAATTGTAGACATCCTGGAAAAAGCATGAGTTGAAGCCTTTTTGCTTTCTTAAGAACTTATTTTTGGTAAATGTATTTTGCACAAATGAGTCTTTAGCTAAGAAAACATTACCCAGTTTAAATAATGGAACCACAATTTAGAAAGGTGTGAGCGGGGAAAGTGGCCACATTGGAAAGGATGACTTGGAAAAGTCAAGTGGAAACAAGTTCTGGAGGAGGGTAACGAGTAGGCTAAAGTTGATTTATATTTAAAAAAAAAAAAAAAACTGCAAAAAGGGTAACCACAGGCATATAAGTATTATTTTTTAAGGTTGTGAGTTCAGCCAAGAATAAAGATGCATAAAAAAGAAATAAAAATTCTGTCCCAAAATATCTGAGTTCTCTTTTCCAAAAACATGATCAAATATTCTTTGAAGTCAACATGCAGAATCAATAATATTATTAAATAACGTGAGTCATTTCATACTCTTCATTTTAAACAATAAGGCAATTTTAGAGTTTAAATGTTAGAGTGGGTAATCAAGACGTTGCCATAGAAATTATATTTGTCGAAATGAGTTGCACCTCTTTTTAAACAGTAAAGGAATACAGGATTTGAAGATTTTTCTGCCAGACGTTGAACAATGAAACACAAGTTCGGTTCACACTAAGCCTTGGGCTCTTTTTTTCTTTTCTTTTTCCCTTCCCTTCCCTTCCCTTCCCTTCCCTTCCCTTCCCTTCCCTTCCCTTCCCTTCCCTTCCCTTCCCTTCCCTTCCCTTCCCATTTTTCATTAACTGTCTTCACTCCACTTCAAGTCTTTGGGGAAGGCCCCGAGGTTCTATGCATGTTGGCCCCGCATCGACCTTTCTATGGTTAACCTTACTCAACAGCTCTTCAAACTGGTAAATACATGATTCCAGGCTACCTAATATTTATTCAAGAATTAAGGTAACCAAAGATTTTATAGTCATCTCATATGAAAGAGTTTGAAATGGAAAAATTGCTAAATCTTAATGACATACAACGTATCTAATAACAGTGTCTGGAAAGTAAACAGATTTTTTACTGTTTATCACCTTCTATAAAATTCAGGGGAATACTCATCAAAACAGGGAATTTAGCTTAGTAAAATGGACATTATTGAATTCATATCCTGTTTGTCCGCATCCTCTGGGAAACAGATGGCAAGCTGGAGTTAGAAACCACGGAGACTGATTTGAACCAAATAACTGAAAAATGAAGGGAAGAAAGGGTGGGCGCAGGCGGGGGAGGAACAGAACGAGAGCAGGTCTGATGCTCCTGAGAAGGCCTGGAGCAGAGGGGACGGGGTGGAAACGGCCTCGGGAGGCCGCTCTGAGGACCAGTTCTCGGGAGCGCCAGGCTGGAGGCCTGAGGGTCTACAGGGGACACCCGCAGATCAGAAGCACAGCCCAGCTGGGAAACGCGGAATGCGCTGCCTTCTTCATATTCTAGCAAAACGTCCCCGTCATCAAGGCGTGTATCGTCCGTTCCCCAAATCAAATTCAGAGACGTTACTCACTCTGTGCCTGTGAGCTTTCCATTTCTGTTGTAAATTATGGCCCTAACTTCAAAGAGGAGCTAGCAAAAATGATAGATAAAATGTGTGGACCGCTGTAATGGAGATGAACGGGGGCTCTGGGGCTCACAACTGAGGTCTGAGGCTCAGACCAGCTGCGACATCGGGAAGCTTTTTCTAACCGTTTTGTATAAATGAACAAACCCCAAGATTACCACATTTTGTCCATTGACTGCTCCAGAACTTGAATTCCACTGAAGGTGGAATTATTTTACAGTTGGTTCTTCAATAAATTTAATGAAACATAAACTATAAGAAAAATGAGTCTCTTTTTCCCCTTTGAACATCTGCAGTTTAAACCAGGATCCAGCTTATTAAGCACAAATCAAACCCATTTGGATTACTTTAATCCTGATAATGCCCTTGAGCTCTGAGACATTCTTACCCCTGATTTAAATCCGTCCACCTTTCCAGACACTAAAAACTCTAAAACTCACATCTCCGTGCAATATAGTAGCTTGTGTTTCAACCTCCAGGAAGCAAAACAATACAATCTGGTGAGGATATTTTTTAGCCAGGTTGTCTACATTTAGGGAAATCCCATGGGCTGGGAGACTGATTTCACTTTCTTTCAAACGAGTCTTTTAGAACACCGCTATCCATCTTTGGTGTCCAGCTGTGATGATTATTTTTCAAAGTACACATGTGTTTCAACAGGAAATAGTTTCAAAATTTGGTTGTATTTTAGAGGAAAATAAAACATTTTAAAATTTATCCCCAACTTTATACCTTGAATATAGAATCAACAGGCAAATCATTTATTTAAAGAAAATTAAACTAGATTTTTTCCACCATTTATCATTTTCTTTTCTTCTTGAAGTGGAAACTTGTCCAGCAAACAAAGTCTTGAGTTGCTAAAAGGCAAAATGGAGACTCACATGAAGTGTCCCAGGCCCCAAGCTACAGGCTTCATGAATATACTTCCTTTTGTATATCAATTTTTAAAAAGTAATAAATTTTTTCCAGGGTAGAAACAATAGATTCAAAGAACTGCCGAAGAATAAACTTGAAATGAGACTTGGATGTGCTGTCGTTTAGTCCTTTCATTACACAAATATACAAACTGAAGCCTAGAGTGCTCAATTAATTTGACCAAAAATTAATAGATAGGTGGTAGCTATGGAAAATAATGTCAAAAAATTATAATAAAATTTTGGTTTATCTGTTTCTGATATTATAATATGTTTTAAAGGGAATGATTTTACAGGTATGGTATAGTGGCCTAGATAGGCAGATGCATTATTCCAGAAACAAACACAAGTATTTACTAGAAACTGATTTTATTAAGGTTAACAATAAAAAGAGCAGAGGTTGACATCAGAAAGATGGCAGAGTAGATGACCGTTTCATTTGCACCTGCAAACAGAAAACAACCATTAGCTATTCATAAACTAACACAACCCTGGGAAAGTTCAGAAGTCAAGAAGTTGCAGCACCACAGTGGAATGAGAGAGAGAGAGAGAGAGAGAGAGAGAGAGAGAGAGAGAGAGAATAACTTCACAGAAAGGCTAAGGAGATCAGTTTAATTTTGCCTGCATCACCCCATCCCCAGGCTGGCACAGCTCAGCATCAGAAGGAAGCTCCCTGACCTGTGAGTTTCCTCATGAGGCAAAAAGACAGCAGCATGAGTGACCAGCTTCCTGAGGCTCTGCCTGAAGCACCCGCTTCTGTTTCAACCCACCGAGATCACTGGGGAAATCCACATCATTGACACATCTGAATACAGCTAGGAACAAAGAAGAAAAGTGCCTGTTAGTATCAGCAATGCAGCGGGTACCAGTGCAGTGCCTCATGGCCCGCTCTGCAGGGGACCCCAGTAGCCTTTGCCATTAGGATTGCAGCAGCCCTCGCAAGCACCATGGACCTCCCTTCATGTTCAGTGCCAAAGACCACATAGTGTTCACCACTGTGGACCCCAGTGGACTGCTCCATAGGGAACCTCAGCAAATTTCTCCCCTGAGAAAGCCAACAGCCATTGCAGCTGACTAAGACTCCCCACAGATTTCACCACCAGGGGCCCTCACATTTTTTGACTTTACAGACCCCAGATGCCTAAGCCACCACTCCCCTGCCCCACTGCTGTCCTTAGGCATCCTGAGCCTTTAAACAGTCGTTACTTCCTTTCCCATCTGGAGCTGCCCTAGCCAGTGTGATGGCTGGTGCTCTGGCTCCAAACCCAGGACAGCCACTATCCATGCCCACAAATGTCTCTCCTACCACTAGCCCCAGCTCCACTATCACATGCATACTCAGGCTCATACAGTTCCCACTGCCAGCCCTCGGCCTCGCTTTCCTGGAGCCACTCACAACTAGACAACTAGACCTAGATGTGATGCTGAAGCCCCCACAGCCCTCACAGACCCCGTGGATTTCCCCACAGCTTTGGCACTAAGGGCCATGCAATGGCCAGTGTCATAGACCCCAGCTGCCTGGGTCGCTGAGCTGCCACCTGCCCTTCCAGAGCTAGAGCCACTGTGTGATGCAGAGCCACCAGGTGCCCTGCACACCAGACCCAGTGCCATAATGTGCTTCTGCACGCCCTTCTCAGTAGACATGCCCACGCCTCTCCACTCAGGTGAAAGCCTTTCCTTACTGAAGTCAGCCCATAAGGTCTAGAAGAGGTGACTGCTTATTCACATGTGCAGACACCAGTGCAAGAATATAAACAAAACAAAAATACAGACGTATAACATTGGCAAAGGGAGATGATAAACTTCCAGAAATTATTTTAAATAATGGAGATCTATAATTTATAAAAAAATTTAAGTAATTGTTACAAAGAAGCTTAGAAAAATGCAAGAGAACACAGATAAATGATTTAACAAAAATTAGAAAAACAATACAAGAACAAAGTCAGAAGTTAACAAACAAATAGAGAACATGAAAAAGAACCAAACACAAAAAGTGGCACTGAAGAATAAAATGACTGAACAAAAAATTCAATAGGGACCTTCAACAGCAGATATTAATTAAATCAAGCAGAATAAAACAACAGCTAACTCAAAGACAGGCTATTTGAAATCACCCAGATGGGAAAGGAAGTAAAAACTGTTTGAAAAACTCAGAAAGCCAATAGGACTTATAGAACATCGTCAGGTGAACTAATACACACATTTTGAGAGTCTCAGGAGGAGAAGAGAAAGAGAAAGGAGCATTAAACTTACTTAAAAAATAATAATATGACATACTCCAAATCCAGTGAGGAAATCGAGATTCAGGCTCAAGAAACCCACAGGACCCCAGAGAGGCAGAATATAAAGTGGACTCTACACTGAAACACATTATAGTTAAACTGCCAGAAGTCAAAGTCAGAAAGAATTTTAAAAGCAGAAAAAAAAAAAAGTGACCTGCTTGTCACATACAAGGGAATCTCAGTAAGTTTATTAATGGATTCCTCAACAGAAACTTCACAGGCCAGGAGAGAGCAAGGTGATGTATTCAAAGTACTGAAAGAAAAGAAAGAAAAGATGAAAAAGGGCAACTAAGAATACATATGCTGCAAAGAGATTCTTTAAAAATGAAGGAGATATAAAATCTTTCCCAAGGAATGAAAAAGAGTTTTAGTTTTTTTTGTTTGTTTGTATGTTTGTATTTGTTTCCCATTAGACTTGCTTGCAGGAAATGCTTAAGGGAATCCTTAAATGGAACTGAAAATGCGCCAGCCTGCAACATGAGAGCACATGAAAGTATAAAGCTCACTATAGAGGTAAATACATAGTAAAGTACAGAATAATATAACACTGTAGTGGTTGGTGTGTGTGACATGCACATAATCCGAATGTAAAAATTAAAATACAAAATTATTAATAATAATAACCACCAAAATTTGATAATAAATTTACAATGTAAAAATAAGTAAACTCTGACATCAAGAAGACAAATTGGGGGAGTGGGTATAAAAGTATAAGTTTCTGTGTATAATTGAACTTAAGTTGTTACCAAATTAAATTAGAGGATAATAAATACAAGATTTAAACAGGCCTCATGATTACTAAAAAGAAAATACATAGTAGAGGCTGCACACAGTGGCTCATGCCTGTAATCTCAGCATGTTGGGAGGCTGAGGTGGGCGGATCACTTGAGGTCAGGAGTTCAAGACCAGCCTGGCCAATATAGTGAAACTTCATCTCTATAAAAATACAAAAATTAGCCAGGCGTGATGGCGAGTGCCTGTAATCCCAGCTACTCAGGAGACTGAGGCAGGAGAATTGCTTGAACCCAGGAGGTGGAGGTTGCAGTGAGACGAGATTGTGCCATTGCACTTCAACCTGGGCAACAGAGCAAGACTCCATCTCAAACAAACAAACAAACAAACAAAACAAAAAAAGAAAGATAAAATATGTAGTAGATACACAAAAAATAAAGAGAAAAAGTCAAATCAAACCACTACAAGAATGATAAAATAACAAAATAAAACAGCAAGAGAGAAAGACATCAAAAGAATTTCAAAACACACACACAAACCAAATGGCACTAGTAAGTCCTTACCTATTAATAATCACTTTAAATGTAAGTGGATTAGAGCCCCAATCAAAAGACAGAAAGTGACTAAATAGACTGTTGACTAAATCAAGAGATATGAGGAATCTTTGAGAACACCAACCTAAGCTGAGAAAGCTGAATAAAGAACACACAGTTGCATTGCACTGGCACCATAACTGCTCGCTCCACCCAACCAGCACTCTCACACCTACTCCCCAAGTAGGAGAAGGTTTTTCACACCAAATGTAGCCTGTGAAGTCCGCAGTAGGGGACTGCTCTACCGAATGTGCACACATCAACAGAAGGTGAGAAGAAACATGAAAAACAGGAGGCATATCAGCACTGAGATAATAACCACAGTAACTTCCCAGTAATGCATCCTTAAAACATTGAGCTATACAAAGTGCCTGACCAAAACAAGAAACAACTAAAAAACTAAAAATAATTGTTTTAAGGAAGCTCAGCAAACTTCAGGAAAATACAGAGAAGCAGTTCAACAAAATCATAAAAACAGTACATTAACAAAACAAGAATTTTTTCAACTTTAATTTTAGATACAGGGGTGCATGTGCAGGTTTGTTCCATGAGTATATTACACCTAGGCAGTGAGCACTGTACCTAACAGGTAGTTTTTTAACCTCTTCCGCCTCCCTTTCTCTCCCATCTAGTAGTTTGCAGTTCCTGTTTTTGCCATGTTTATATCCACGGGTGCTCATTGTTTAGCTCCCTCTTCTGAGAGAATGCAGTATTGGGATTTTTGTTCCTGTGTTAATTTGTTTAGGATTATGGCCTCCAGCTCCATCCATGTTGCTGCAAAGGCCATGATATAATTCTTTGTATGGCTGCATAGTATCCTATGGTGTATATGAACCACATTTTCTTCATCCAGTCCACCTTTGATAGGCACCTAGGTTGATTCCATGTCTCTGCTTCTGAGAATACTGTGGTGATAAACATATAAGTGCATGTGTCTTTTTGTTATAATCATCTAGTTTCCTTTGGGCATATGCCCATTATGGAATTGCTGGGCCTAATGGTAGCTGCTTTAAGTTCCTTGAGAAATCTCCAAACTGCTTTCCACAGTGGCTGAGCTAATTTACATTCCCAACAATAGTGTACAACTGTTATCCGTTCTCCACAGCCTTGCCAGCATCTGTTTTTTGACTTTTTAATAATAACAACAATAACAATGAGATGGTATCTCATTGTGGTTTTTATTTGCATTTCTCTGATCATTAGTAATAATGATAATTTTTTTCATATGTTTGTTGGCTGCTGGTATGTCTTCATTTTGAGAAGTGTCTGTTCATGTCCTTTGTGCATTTTTAAATGGAGCTGCTTGTTTTATGCTGTTTGATTTGTTTAAGTTTCTTATAAATTCTGGATGCTAGATCCTTGTTGAATTCATAGTTTGCAAATATTTCTTTCCATGCTATGGGTCAGCCATTATTTACTCTATTGATAGTTTCCTAGGCTGAACAGATGCTTTTAAGCTTAATTAGGTCCCACTTCTTAATTTTTTACAAAACAAGAAATTTAAATCATAAAAAATATAAAAGAGATATTTAAATCGTAAAAAATATAAAAATTTTGGAGCTGAATACTACAATGAAAGCAATGAAAAATGCAATGAACATCAACAGCAGAAATGATCAAGGAGAAGAAAAATTTTGTGATCTTGGAGACAAGTTATTTGAAAATATGCAGTCAGTGGGAAAAAAGAATGAAAGGAATTAAGAAAGAGTACAGAAATTATGGAAGAGAATCAAGACAGAAAATATTTGAATTACAGGAATTTAAAAAGAAAAGAGGCAAAGGAACAGAAACTTTAGTTAAAGAAAGAATAGCTTAAAACTTCCCATATCTGGGAAACATAAATATTCAGGTATAGGAAGGTCAAAGGTCTTCAGATACAATCCAAGCAAGACATAAAATCAAACTGTCAAAAACAAATGACAAAGAAAAGATTCTGAAAGCAGCAAGAGAAAAGAAAGAGAAAAGAAATGTATCGCATATAAGGACGTTTCAATAAGGTTTGTTGTGACTTTCTCAACAGAAACTTTAGAGGCTAGGAGAGACTGAGATGATATATTCAACATGCTCAAGGAAAAAAATCTGCCAACCAAGAATACTTTGGCTGGCAAAGCTACACTGCAGAAATAAAGGAGAAAGACTTTCCCAGATAAACAACAAGAAAGAGTTGAGAAATCTTATTATCAATAGATCTGCCTTCTAAGAAATGCTAAAGGAAGTTCTTCAAGCTGAAAGATAAAGTTACTAATTGGTGAAATGGAAACATATGATAAATCACTTCTCAGTCTTTTGGCTAAGATCAAGCGAAGACATAGGAGAGACAAAAACTCACTGATAAAAGTAAGTGCACTGTCAAATTCAGAATATTCTAATAATGTAATGGTGGTGTGTAAACCATTCCAATTTTTGGTATAAAGATTAAAAGACAATTAAAATAATCACAGCTGTAATTATTTCTTAAGATATACACAACATAAAAAGATAGAAATGGTGACATTAAAGACATACAATATGGAAGGGAATGGATAGAAGTTAAATTTCAAAAATGTGATCAAAGTTAAGTTATCAGCTTATGATAGCCTGATATAACTATCAGATGTTTTACATAAGCCTCTTGGTAAACACAAAGCAAAAATCCATAGACACACAGAGAAGCTAAAAAGCAAGCAATTAATTCATACCACTAGAAAAAAATGATTTAATCAGAAAATAACACAGCAAGAGAGGAAGGAACAAAGAATCTACAGAAAAAACAACCAGAAAACAAATTACAAATGACATTAGCAAGTCCTCAGTCTATTAATAATTACTTTGAATATAAACAGATTAAATTCTCCAATAAAAATATATAGGATAGATAAATGGAATTTTTTTTAGAGACCCAACTAAAGGCTTCCTATGAGAGACTCACTTCCCTGGTAGTAACACAAATAGAAAGTGAAGAAATAGCAAAAGAGATTTCATACAATTGGAAACTGAAGGATAGCAGGGGTAGCAATACTTGCATCAGATAAAATAGACATTAAGTGCAAAATTGTGAAAAAGAGGCAAAGAAAGGAGTTAAACTGGCATAATTCATGTTCTTGCACTTCACTTTCCTGCACTCCACGGATAGCGCATTGTTTTACAAATTGAAAATTTATGGTAACCCTGCATTAAGCAAGTCTAACAGTGCCATTTTTCCAGAAAGCACATGCTTAATTCATGTCTCTATGTTGCATTTTGTTATTTCTAGAAATATTTTAAATGTTGTCATTATTATTGTATGTGTTGTTATGATCTATAATCAGTTATTTTCAATGTTAATATTGTAATTGTTTGGGGGCATAACAAATCATGCCCATATGACAACAAGCTTAATAAATGCTCTGTGTGTTTTGATCAAATGGACATTCTTGTATTTCTTTCCATCTCCTCAGGTCTCTATTCTCTAAGAAACAACAATATTGACATTAGGCCAGTTACTAACCCTATAATGGCCTCTAAGTTTTCAAGTAAAAGGAATAGTCATACATTTGTCAGTTTAAATCAAAAGCTAGAAATGACTCAGCTTAGAGAGGAAGGTATGTCAAAAACTGAGCTAGGCAGAAAGCTAGGCCTCTCCTACCAAACAGCCAAGTTGTGAATTCAAAGAATTAAGAAGTGCTACTTCCGTGAACACAGGAATGGTAAGAAAGTGAGGCAACCTTGCTGCTGATGTAGAAAAAGTTTTAGTGATCTGGATAAAGAACAAAACAACCACAACATTCCTTTGAACCAAAGCCACATAAAGATCCAGGCCCTCAATTCTCCAAATCAGCGAAGGCTGAGAGAAGTGAAGAAGCTGCAGAAGAAAAGTAGAAGCTAGCAGAGACTGGTTCATGGGATTTAAGAAAAGGTGTCATCTTCATAACAAAAAAGTGCAAGGTGAGGCAGACAGTGCTCATGTACCAGCTGCAGTGAATTATCCAGAAGATATAGCTAAGATAATTGGTAAAAGTGGCTACACCAAACAACAGATGTTCAGTGTAGACAAAGCAGCCTCATACTGCAAGCGGATGTCATCTAGGAGTTTCATAGCTAGAGAAAAGAAGTCAACGCCTGGCTTCAGATCATCAAAGGACAATCTAATTCTCTTGTTAGGGGTTAATGCAGCAGATGACTTTAACTTCAAGCCAATGCTCATGTTCATTCTGAAAATCATAGGACTCTTAATTACGCCAAATAGACTCTGCCTGTCCCTTATAAATGAAACAACAAAGCCTTAATGACAGCATATCTGTTTACAGCATGGATTACTGAATGCTTTAAGCCCACTATTCAGACCTACTGCTCAGAAAAAAAAAAAAAAAAAATCCCTTTCAAAATATTACTGCTCTTTGTCATTGCACCTGGTCACCCAAGAGCTCTGATGGAGATGCACAAGGAGATGAATGTTATTTTCATGCTTACTAACATGACATCCATCGTGCAGCCCCTAGGCCAAGAAATAAATTTGACTTTCAAGCCTTATTATTTAAAAAATACATTTCATAAAGTTACAGCTGCCATAGAGAGTGATTTCTCTTTGCCTTGAGCAAAGTAAATTGAAAACCTTCTGGAAATAATTTAACACTCTTGATGCCATTAAGAATTCACGCTCAAGGAGAGGAGATGAAAATATGAACATGATCAGGAGTTTGGAAGACGTGGATTCCAACCCTGCAGGACGACCTTGAGGGATTCAAATTCCAGTGGAGGAACTGGCTGCAGATGTGGTGGAAATAGCAGGAGAACTACAATTAAACATGGAGCCTGAAGATGTGATTAACTAAATTGCTATAATCTCACGGTAAAATTTTAACAGGAAAGGAGTTGTTTCTTACGAATGAGCAAAAAGCAAAAGTATGCTTTACGGAGATGGAATCTAGGAGATGCTGTGAACATTGCTGAAATAACAACAGAAATGTGGAATATTACACAAACTTAGTTGGTAAAGCAGTAAAAAGGTTAGAGAGGATTGACTCCAATGTGGAAGAAGTTGTACTATGGATAAAATGCTATTAAACAGTGTCACACGTTACAGATAAATCTTTCGTGAAAAGAAGTCATTCCGTGTGAAGAACTTTATTGTCATCTTATTTTAAGAAATGGCCACAGCCTCCTCAACCTTCAGGAACCACCACCCTTATCAGTCAGCAGCCATTGACATTGAGGCAAGACCCTCTACCAGCAAAAACATGATGACTCACTGATGGCTCAGATGATCGTTAGTATTTATAACCAATAAAGCATTTTTAATTAAGATATTTATATATTTTGAACATGATGTTACTGTAAACCTAATATACTACAGTATAATGTAAAACAAGCTTTATATGTATTGGGAAGTAAAAAAATTTGTGCAGCTCACTTTATTGTACTATTTGCTTCATTGTGGTGGTCTGAAATCAAACCCACAATATCTTTAAGGTACGTCTGTATAGTAAGGAAGTATAACAATTATAAATATATATGTACCCAATATCAGAGCACCCAAATATAGAAAGCAAATATTAATGTATCAGAAAAGAGAGAGAGACAGAGAGACTAAAACAAAATTATACGAGGGAATTTCAATAACACTTTTTCAACAAAGTTTAGATTATATAGACAGAAAATCAGTAAGAAAACATTGAACTTAAACTACACTTTAGACCAAATGAGCCAGACAGACATATACAAAAACTTCTACCCAGCAGCAGCAGAATATATTTTCTTCTCAAGTACACATAAAACATTCTCCAGGATATATTATTTGACAAACAAGTCTTAACATATTTAAAAAGACTGAAATCATATTAAGTATCATTTCTGACCACAATGGCACAGAACTAGCAATCAGTAACAGAATTTTAGAAAATTTACAAAAGTGAATATTAAACAACATGTTCGTAAATAACCAACTGGTTAAAAAAATAAAATGGAAAATTTAAAAGTATATTTAGACAAATGAAAATAGAAGCACTAAAACTTACTAGATGCAGCAAAGCAGTTCTAAGAGGCAAGTTCATAGTGATAAGCGCCTACATCTAAATAGGGGAACTATCTTAAATAAACAACATTATGTTACACTTCCAGAAACGAGAAAATCAAAATCTTTATTTTATGCCATAGTCAAAATTAACTCCAAACAAAATAAAGACTTAAGTATAAGACCTGAACCTATAAAACTACTAGAAGAAAACATAGGGGAAAATCTCCATGACATTGGTCTAGACACTGATTTTTTTAATATGATCCCAATGGCACAGGTAACAAAAGTAAAAATAGACAAATGGACCCGCATCAAAATGAAAAGTTTCTGTACAGCAAAGTAAACAATCAACAAAAGGACGAGGCAACCTACAAAATGGGAGGAAGTATCTGTAAACCATGTATCTGATAAGGGGTTGATATCCTAAGGAAGTCAAACAACTCAACAACAAGAAAGCACATAACTAAATTACAAAGTGAGCAAAAGACCTGAATAGGCATTTGTCAAAAGAAGACATACAAATAGCTGGCAGGAATATGAAAAATGATCAAAATTACTAATCACCAGGGAAATGCAAATGAAAACCACAATGAAGTGTCAATTTACACCTGCTAGAATGGCTATTATCCGAAAGATAAGTGCTGGAGAGGATGTGGAGAAGAGGAAACCCGTGCACACAATTGTGAGAATGCAAATTCGAATGGCCATTATGATGGATAAATGGATAAAGGCAATGATGGGGCTGGAGGACATTGGGCTAAGCAAAATAAGCAAGACACAGTAGGAGAAATACTGTATAATCCTACTGATATGTGGAATCTATAGTAGTCAAACTCAAGGAAGCAGAGAGTAGGATGGTAGTTGCCAGGGACTGGGATAGGAGGAAACGAGGAGATTATAGCCAAATTTTTCAAAGTTTCAGTTAGACAGGAGGAATAAATTATGGAGATCTAATGTACAACATGGTGATAATATTCAACAATACTTTGTTATATACTTAAAATTTGCTAAGGGGATAGCTCTTAAAGAAAA
Source organism: Rhinopithecus roxellana (assembly GCF_007565055.1). NCBI lineage: Eukaryota > Metazoa > Chordata > Mammalia > Primates > Cercopithecidae > Rhinopithecus > Rhinopithecus roxellana. Next base: position 149,156,481 of record NC_044552.1, read on the forward strand.
TCTTCTCACCACACATGAACACACACACACACACACACACACACGCACACACACACAGACAGACATAATAACTACATAGAGGTAATAGTTATGCCAATTAGTTGAATCTCGCTGATAATTTCACAATGTATATGCATATCAAGACATCAAGGTGTACACCTCAAATACATACACATTTTTACATGTCAGTGATATCTCACTAAAGATATTTGACAAAAAAGATAAAAAGTTAAAAAAGGACGGAGAAAGACTGAATTATTCTTGAAAAACAACCAAATTGTGGGCAAAATTTAAAGTGACACTAAACATGACTGTATTTCCAATGACCTAAGAGCCTACCATAAAAATTCAACCATATAAAGCTACAAGAAGGAAAGGTAAGTTGATATTTATATCATCATTTATTAAGGCAAGACATGGCATAAATAATAGTGGTTATGGTAAAATCGGTTTAATTGCGTAAATATCCATACCTTCTGAAAATAAAAAAATTAAAAAGTTGAATGTTAAATACATTTGAGAACAATTCATCAAATATAAAATATAATTGTCCAAAAATTAATGTAAATTTAAAATAAAAACACTCATTAAAATAGTGACCTACTATTACTCACAAATCAATATGTCAACGTGTAAACTAGAAACAATGTGCTTATATATTTAGAGAATAATAGAAAATTGATTCTTGGATACACAACTGCTGGACGTATAACTTCTGAGATGGATACATAACAAAAGCTAATAGCACAGCAATTATAATTCAATGAAATTATACTATGAAATTGCATAATTATTGGAAAGAAACCAGCATTTCTCTAGTAGGTTGTTGGTTATGTAAATTATGTTTGAATTATGAAGTCTTAGAATAATATTTTGTGACTTAGAAAGTATTTCTAATATAGTGATACCTAAAAAGTCTATATTAAAAAGAAGAAAAGTAATTTTGCTGACTATAAAGATGATTTATAAAACTAATATACTTTTTTTGCCAGCTCTAAGAAGATAAAATTAATTTTTTCTATTGATAACATTAAAGATATTTAAAAGCAGAAAATGTGTCAATTTTGAAATATGTTAAAACTTTATTTGTGTAGACTGCAGAAACAAAGCAAAACAAAAACTGAATCAGTGGTAAAAGACTCATATGCATGGAGTAAAATTGCAGAGAAAGGCGAGAGACTTATTAGCATTAAAATAAGGGTAGAAGTAACCTGATATGGGTAAGGGAACCACAAGAGGCTTCACGTGGGGTTTTGTTACATATAAAAATTGTAAGTTCTGCGATTATGTTTTAGGCTTTAGTAAGTATCTGTATTTTCAAAACAAATAAGTTAAAAATCTACCACATGATTCATTTAAACAATATTTGCAGGAATTGAGAAATCCATATACAAGTGCATTTATTAGCATGCTAACACCAGTCATCACTGTGTATTCTCATTATGGGGCATTGCGAAATGTGTAAGTTATCAAATTTTTAAATAAATATATTTGTTGTATGAGATGAAAAAATAACTTTAAGGTTCTAGGTGTGTAAGCTTTATATAAAAAAATGAAAATTGGGAGTAGAGTGCTAAATAAATACCATTATCCTGTATATTCGAAGAGTGCGCATGTCTTTCCCAAAGAAGGGGGGGAAAAAAAGTCCAAAATGACTTAAATTAAAGCTCGTGGGATACTTTAAATAGACTTTATAATTACTGAGATCCCATACTGAATATTTTGTTATACCATCATTTGTTTCTCTAATGGATTAAAATTGCCCTGTATATGCAACCTCCTGAAGAAAGTTTCAGAGAAATTAATGTGCCCAAAACGTTAGCTAATAATTCCCTGGGAAACTGCGATTGCAGGCATTTGGGACTCTGAGTGATGGAAGATGCTGGTTCACAACGGGAGGTGTGGCTGCTGCTGTGTTGAGGCCACGGTGAGGAGGGATCCTGGGATGGGGGGCTGCTGCCGCACCTGATCCCAGGAACTCCAGGGCTGGGCTGGGATGAAGAGAGGAAGCAAGTTTTAAAACTGGAAATGGAAACCTGATGACATCCGTGTAAAATCACAAAATCATATGTAATTACAAGTAGGTTTCTTCTTAAATACTGAGTTTGAATACAAAATTACGTGAATTTAGTTAAAAACGCGAAGGCAGCCTGGGTCCCTGCTCAGCAGAATGAGGGCGGAACTTCGCTTCGGCTCCCAGAGATTTCGCGCCCGGGGTTCTTGCCTTTCCAGTTAGACTCAGCCCGCTGTGTGTTAAAGTCGTGCAGTGAGATGGGAAGGCTTTGACTGCTCTTGTTGTTGCTGTTGTTAATATTTAAATTTCACAGCTTCGATTGGACAGGAAGACTGACCAAAATACACATTTAAAAAATAGAATTCGGCCGGGCTTGGTGACTCATGCTTGTAATCCCAGCACTTTGGGAGGCCGAGGCAGGTGGATCACAGGGTCAGGAGATCGAGACCATCCTGGCTAACATGATGAAACCCCATCTTTACTAAAGATACAAAAAATTAGCCAGACGTGGTGGCGGCGCCTGTGGTCCCAGCTACTCCGGAGGCTGCGGCAGGAGAATGGGGTGCACCCAGGAGGCAGAGCTTGCAGTGAGCTGAGATCTGGTCACTGCACTCCAGCCTGGGCGACAGAGCGAGACTCCATCTCAAAAACAAAAACAAAAACAAAAAAAAAGTAGAATTCATGTTCTTCTGTTTAATCAAGAAAAATAACACACTTTTTTGCCCTCCAGCCACACCTGAGGAATAATTGTCCTGATGCTCCTCCCTCGGAAGAGAGGCCTCTACGCTCACAGAAGAAAAGAGCTACCTGTCCAGGTGCACAGGCGACTTGAGGTGAGGTGGCTCCCAAGGCCTGCTGCGTGCCGGGCCCTACAACCCTTGCAGTTTATCTGGGCGCTGGCACGGGGAGGGGGTTCCCCTCTCAGTGAGTTCCCCTCTCTGCCCAATCATGAACCAACAGCACTGCTTCCTCCATCCTTTCTGCCTGCTTTACAGATTGCGTTGTAAAAATTCCTCTCATGTAAGATATATATATATATATATATATATATCTCTAAAATATACTTCAAGGGAAAGCAAGGGGGAGAAGAAGAGGCTGCCCACCACACTGTGAGAAAACACACGTTCACTCATCAACATTTCTCGTGTGTGTGTGTGTGTGTGTGACGGATTCTTGTTCTGTCGCTAGGATGGAGTGCAGCCGTGTCATCTCGGCTCACTGCAACCTTTGCCTCCTGGGCTCAAGCGATTCTCTTGCCTGGGACTCCTGAGTAGCTGGGATTACAGGCACCTGCCACCATGCCTGACTAATTTTTTGTATTTTTAGTAGAGGCGAGGTTTCACCATGTTGGCCAGGCTGGTCTTGAACTCCTGACCTCAAATGATCCGCCTCCCTCAGCCTCCCAAAGTGCTGAGATTACAGATATGAGCCACCACATTCAGCAACATTTCTCTTTTTTAAACAACAACCTTTTTTTCTGGTCGGAGTGCCTTGGAAACCACACATTTCTCCTCTACAACTCCCTTTGGTGCCATTTATCTCGTCCCCCACAATTGCTCCCTCCAAACTGCCTTGCCGTGGGGTCTGCAGGGCAGGGAGATAAGAACCCTCCTCTCCCTGTGGGATCTCCCCCTCTACAATGGCAAGCAGCCCTGCCCAGGCCCATGCTCCACAGGGTGCGGACGTGCAGGACCTAACAGAAGGCACATCCCACGGTTGCCCAAATCAGTGCCCATCACAGCCTGAGCCCCCAGAGGTCACTGTCCTTGTCATTCCTCCTATTTCACCTCCAACTTTATTGAGTAATTGGTTGTTATTTTTTTATTTTGAAATTTTGTTTTTATTCTGCTAAATTCCAGTGGACAACATGACACTTTGAGATACAAATTCACAGCCCAGTGATCACTACAGCCAGTGAAGTAATGCATCCATCCCCTCCCATGGCTACTTTTTTGTGCGATAAGAACACCTAAAATCTACTGTCGTAGCAAATATCCCGTCTATGAGGCAGTATTATGAGCTACGGTGCCCGCACTGCACACTGGTTGTCTAGACTACTTGATCCCACATAACTGTGACCCAGGCCCTTCATCCTCAGCCCCTCATTCTGCCACTCCCCTGCCCTGGCACTCGCCATTTCACTCCTGTCTGCATGGCTCTAGCCTTTTGTTAGCTGCTGCATACACCAGAGAAGTCAGTGGCAGGAATGCCGTTCCTCCCCTGCTTGCAACCCTGCCTTGCTTCTGTTCTGTGGGACAAGCACCGCACATTCTTCGGCCCTTGTCCTCAGCAGGCTCTTGTGGCCCTCCCAAAAAATCAGTGCCTGTCTACCTGTGAGTTGCTTCAGATGCTGGTCTCAGCAGCACTGTGCAGCCTCATGTCTCATTTTGTCTCTCCTGCTGGTCCCTGAGCATCAAGGGTAAAGACCGTGACTCACTCGGCTCTCCAGCCTCAGTCTCTGGCACACAGTCAGTGCTTCATACATCTTTGTGGAACTGGATCAAAATGAATGGCATCCTTGGTCACACTCCAGCCACAGAGATACAGGCCAAGATTTATTACAAGAAACTGACTCACACTGTGCTGGGGCTGGTGAAGTAAGTTGGAACCACGTAGAACAAGATGGCAGGAGGCAAGAACCTGGTGCATTGGGAATTCCAGGGGCATTAGCCAAAGGGTCATCCTCCAGCAGAATTTCTTCTCATCCTCTGGGAAGTCCCAGTCTGCTCCCAGGCCTCCAAATTAATGAAGTCAGACCCACCAGAGTAACCCCTGTACTTAAAGTCTACTGATTAGGAACTGTAATCACAGCTGGAATGACAGTCTCAGGCTTGGTTATAAGAAAAGGTATTCAGGTCTGTGTTTTGGTTGCTAGATGTATTTCTGTGAGTACTTCAAACTTATGTAGTTATAAAAATCAGCTGGGTAAACATATCCTGGTATTTAATATAAACCACAGACAGCAGATGAGTTACAATGGATAATTCACTTACTTCAATGCAGGAAATAGCCACTTGGCATTCAACTTATATATTCCAAATATCCATTTCTCCACATGCAAAGAAATGCCAAGCCTAATAAAATACAGATTACAAAAATAAAGTTATTTCTTCTGGTTTCATTATGAAATAGTATTTGTAAGCATTTCTGTGTCCTAGAAATAATACTTTTTCAGTAAAAGGTAGCATAAGATTATTATAATCTTGAAGAAAGTTATATTCAAGAAAATCAATTGACTCATAACTAACATAGAAATCTAATGTATGTTTGTATTTCTGAACTGGTGTCCTCACTTTGGACATGGTCCTGTAACAGTTTTAGAAAGTGATTGTTTGAACCCAAATTATCTGCAAAGCAGAGCCTGCGGTGGAGGTTAAAGTACTGAGCTTTATTTGGCAGGTGCATGCCCAGGGCTGCACGGTGATACCGGAAAGGCAAGAGAAACCCAACAACCCGGGCCAATGCTGTGCACACTATGCTGTGAGCCAGTGCCGGCAACAAGACGCCAACAAGAGCAAAGAGGCCGGGTGCTATGAGCCAGTGCCGGCAACAAGACGCCAGCGAGAGCAAAGAGGCTGGGTGAGGTGGCTAACGTCTGTAATCCCAGCATTTTAGGAGGCTGAGGTGGATATATCACCTGAGTTCAGGAGTTCAAGACCAGCCTGGCCAACATGGTGAAACCCCATCTCTACTAAAAATACAAAAATTAGCCAGGGGTGGTGCCACATGCCTATAATCCCAGCTACTCAGGAGGCTGAGGCAGGAGAATTGCTTGAACCTGGGAGGCTGAGGTTGCAGAAGTGAGCTGAGATCATGTCACTGCACTCCAGCCTGGGCAATAGAACCAGACTCCATCTCAAAAACAAAAACAAAAAGAGCAAGGAAAGAAAAGTGCAGGTATGAAACTTGTGGCTGTCATTCCAAAGGACGCAAAAACAATGCCTTTGGGCACTTTGTAGGAGAAGCTTCACCCTCTCTGTGGTGCGGCTGGTGCTGGAGGTTTGTTTAACAGATCTTTGGCTGCAAACGTGTTTGACGCAGGAGAAACGTAAAACCACTGTTGAGAGTTAGGTCTTGCCCTTGACCAAAGTCGACAAATATCCTTTCAAGTTTAATTCAAACAGTTTCATGGGGAGCTCTCACAAGAAGTGTGGCTTTTTTCTACAGCCTAAATAGGAGGCTGACATTATGAGGGCAAGAACGTCAACAACTGTGGCCAGGTGCTGCACAGATGTGCCGACCACCTTTGCCAGGGGGGCTGGGTCCCTGGCCGTATGAAGCCCCATCAGACTTAGCTGGACATGGGCAGAAGCAGCGCGGCCTGTCTCCTACATGTCCCTCTCTCTTCTGCAGCTTCTGAGCTGTTTTTATTTTGTAGTCTTTTATTTTTCTCTTTGTGGAAAATTCCCTGAACCAGCTCTTCTGAAAAGAGCTCCAAAAATCCCACTAGCAATCTTGAGTCAGAAAACCTTGGCATTTTCTATCTCACTCTGAAAAAAGTGTTTGCAGGAAGCTCTGGTACTCCACTTTGCTGACTGAGCAAGCCTCATTTTTCAGGCCCTTAGGAGATCACACCACTGCTTAGCGAGGAAACTCAGGCTGGAAGGTTGGTGGACAGGCAGACGGATACGGAGGTTTGCAGTAGCTCAGCCTTGGAGGCCTAAAGATTTCAGAAACTTTTTTTTTCTTCTAATACAGCATTTCTGTAACACAGCTTCCTCATTTTTATTGTTCTTATGGACTTAACAATGGATCTCATTCGCTATCAGAAACACAGACGGGCGTCCTCCCCATCATACGGCCCAAGCCCATGGCCAGTGAGACTCAGAACCGGCCCGTAAGCTTTTGTGTCTACCTCTCCTGACTGGCATGAAAATCCTTTGCTTATACTAGCTCAATAATCTGATTTCTCCGGAATGCCATTTCATTGCTTTGGGAAGAAGGCTATGCATATGAAATATAATTCAGAAGCACATCTTCAGACAGCACAGGGGCCCCCACATGAGTATGAACGATGCAGTGAATGATGTAAAATGTAAATACTTCTCGAGAGGCTGCTCCATTCCATTCCACACACTGTTTCAAAAACTTTGCCGCATTAGCTAATTTATCCCTCACAGGAATGCTCTGAGGAATTATTTAGATTAGACCCATTTTACGGATAAAAAACGAGAAGCACAGTTTGAATGATGAATGCTGCATCCTTTGATCACCTCAATGTGTTCTTTTGTTTTGTCCTGTGGGAACAAAAGCCCTGCGACAAGGGAAAGTTTGGCGCTCCTGGCCCTGGGGTTCTGGAGGGCGCCTCATGAAACCCAGTGAAAGCCAAGACAGCTGCACAGTCACTGATACCAAATTTCACTTGGCTGTTTATCTTCGGTATCACGACAGGCATCGCATATCCGTGACCTTCAAGGTATCACTCCAGATCTTGGACTTCCTTATAAAGTATGCATCAAGTGAAACTGACACGGGGGAAGAAGTGCTGTTTGGAGAATAATCCACTTGAAAGAGGAGACTCTGGAGAGGGTTTTGTTTGTGGCGCTTCCCCAGGGCCTCCAGGTTAAGCGGAAACCCAGGTTCTGTTCTGTCTTCAGGGCTTGGTCTTTCCAAGATGAACCCTGTTCTCCTCATCAACTGGCCCTGGCGGGAGCTGAGTCACAAGGCGGACGTGGACGGGCACCCAGAGTCCAGCACTGAGCCTGGAGCAGAGGTGCTGGGGAAGAGGCAGTACTGAGGGCTTCCTCTGTTTCAGAGCTCGGAGTAACCAAAGATGTGGCAGTAAAAACACCTCAATATATGCATGGGAAAGATGGTGCTGCACATGGGGCAGTGAGCCTACCACGGCCCGCAGCTGCTTAGGCAGGTGTGAAACCTGCTCACCCTGCTCTCAGCAGGAGCCCCTGCCCACCCAGTGGGCACAGAAGGCACGGGTGCTGAAATCTGTCGTGACCAGCACGGGTCACATCGTCCACAGACTGACGAATCATTAGAGAAATCAGTAGGATTTCAAAGGGAGTATTGTTCCTCACAGAACAAAGCAGGAGTTGCAGCCGGGCGGGTTCCAGTCCTCCTTCTTCCAGGGATACCCGCGGCACAGGAAGGAACAGCCAGGGCTGCCACCCTCCTAAGGCATGAGGGTGCTGGCTTCCGGGGGCAAGGCTTCTGCCCCGGGCTCTTCTCCCTTTATCTGCTGCCCAAACTCTGCTCTTCTTCAGAATCCAGGAGCGGCCACTCTTTGGTAGCGTTTGGTACTTGTTTGGAGTTGGCACCACTGTATTATGATTATGATGTTCAAGCTTCCGTTTTATGACAACTTGAGCTTTCTGGTAGAATTCTAGTTACTTTTCTGCCTGTCCACCAGCACCATCCTCCCCCTGTTCTCCCTAAAGTTATCGGAACTTTAATTAGTTCTGGGTTAAAGGAAGTTGAACAGGCCGGGCGCGGTGGCTCAAGCCTGTAATCCCAGCACTTTGGGAGGCCGAGACGGGCAGATCACGAGGTCAGGAGATCGAGACCATCCTGGCTAACACGGTGAAACCCCGTCTCTACTAAAAAAATATAAAAAACTAGCCGGGCGAGGTGGCGGGCGCCTGTAGTGCCAGCTACTCGGGAGGCTGAGGCAGGAGAATGGCATAAACCCGGGAGGCGGAGCTTGCAGTGAGCTGAGATCCGGCCACTGCACTCCAGCCTGGGCGACAGAGCGAGACTCCGTCTCAAAAAAAAAAAAAAGGAAGTTGAACAAAGATTTGGTTAAAATTTGGTTAAAATTCCCATTTTAGAGGCATGTCGTTTAACACGTTGGGTCTTGCGTATGGAATACAGCAAGTTCAATTCCATTCCATGTATAGGAGGAAATCGGCTTTATAAATACTCATTCTAATGAGTTAGTTAAATGCTGGGAGTGCCCTGAGTTTAAGTTCAAGTGGACCCTTCTCCGTTCTTTGCCGGCAGCTGAGTGTAGTCAGCTGGAGGAGGTGAAGAAGGGGTAGGGAAGCAGGCCCGGGGCTTGGGGCTAGTGGTGTGTAGGTCTCCTCGGGCTGCTGGGACTGGCAGAGATGGACCCTCTCACCCTCTCACAGCTCTGAGGCTCTTCCTGTGTGTAGCGCTGGATTCGGTATTGTATGTGCCGAATGTTCAGGAGTTTGGAGTGACACATTGAGTCCAGGGGTCCTTAAATAGGAGTGGGTTCTGTATGTAAGAAAAGCAAATCAGTGTCTTCGATTCAGCAAGCCCACTTCCACCACCTGCCTGCAACATCCTCTTTCTTCCTAAGTGGGGGCATTTTTATTACAATCTGTTTATTTCAAGTTCTGAAACACCATGAATCACTCTGTTTGCACAACATTGCATACTTAGCAAGGTATAGCAAATACTTTATAACCATAATTTTTTGTAAAAAGAAATTCATATTAAGCTAGTCAAGTCCTATCAAGGACAGCCTGCTGTTAGCTTTTCCAACAGCAGAGTTTCAGAAACGCTTCCCCAGGAGGCCCCTCAGCCAGCCATGGTGGGGAGAATTCTGAGCTTCCCTCGGGCTGTCTTCACAAAAAAGCAGTTGACTCTAAACATAGAAGAAGCCACAGAATAATTCTCCAATTGATCCTGGGGAAACACGAAACACAGGAGAGAGGGTGACCACACGCCCCATGTCCTCTGCAGGGCCACGTCCTGCGAATGGCAGGTCAACCTTTGCTGGTGGCTGTCAGCGTCCCCTGGATCCTCGTCCTCCCTGGTGAGATCATCTCTGCTCAACATCTTCCCTCATGTGGAATCCGTGTCCAGGCGACCATCTCCACTCTCCAGGGCTGGCCTCTTCCCTGCACGGCGCTGTTCTCTCAGCAGCCAGGCCTGTGCTCACGTCACTGTGATTTGATAAAATGTTCCCCCTGCCCTCCCACTGTGGTTTGCACTATTTCCCAAAAATGGGAAGTCTTCACCCCTGATGCCTGTAAAAAATGGGACCCTATTTGGAAAGAGGGTCTTTGTCATTAATTTCAGAGGCGCTCACGAGGGTGGGCCTGACCCCACGTTGCAGGCGCCCTTGTAGGAGGGGTTTAGGACGGAGCCCAGGACAAGGCTGTGTGAAGGGCAGAGCAGGGGAATGGCCCCGTGATGATGGAGGCTGAGCTGGGAGGGTACGTCTGAGCCAGGGAATGCCGGGGACAGCTGGTGTCCCCAGAGGCTGAGAGGAAGCCCAGCCCTGCAAACATCCAGTGTCAGGCTTCAGCCCCAGAGCTGTGAAAGGGTGAGAGGGTCCATCTCTGCCAGTCCCAGCAGCCCGAGGAGACCTACACACCACTAGCCCCAAGCCCCAGACCTGCTTCCCTACCCCTTCTTCACCTCCTCCACATTCTCTCCACATTTTCCTCAGCATCTTTGCTCCCTGTTCCATTTGCTGGTTGATCTGGGAGCTCGTTTCTTCCTTAATCCCTTATAATCTCATGGAATGATGTTTGGGAGCCCCACAGATAACTCCGGAAACACAGGCTGGGCCAGGTCTTTCAACTGGGATTTATTGCACAGGTGCCTTTTGAGATTCGGCCGCCTGGGCCCCTGATATCAGAGGCAGTGCCTACCAACAGCTACTAGGGCTGTGGCTGACGTTAAAGTTTAAGGAATTGGCGGACAGTTCCCTCTCCCATCACTTGTCTAATTCAGAAAACACATCCTGTCTCCATCACAGGGCGGGCAGGGTGCGTCCATCTAAGTTGGCTGTAATCCTCTTTCTTTCCAATCCAGTTATTAACATAGGGTGTGACGACACAGTCCAAGACCACACGTGGGTCTCCAATGCCATGCAGCTGCGGATTGTTACTAAGAGTTTTAATTTTTGCCTTTTCCCCTTTGCTTCAACTCATTTACCATCTTTTGTCCTCATGAATGCCCCAAGAGCTTGATAATCCAGATTAGGGTTGAAAGAGGGTCCTCATCGGCATCCACTTTTCTCTCTCTCTTCTTCCCTCTCTGTCTCTCTCACTTTCTCTCCCTCTCTCTCATAATTTGTAGTTTCTTCTACAAAGTGGAGAAATATATGAGAAAAACATAAATAAATGAGAAACGTAGAAAACATACGGTTTCGCAGAACGGTTCTGTCCTGAGTCTATGAACATTTTCTAAAAATCCCTAGGATTTAAATTATCCGCAGTGGCATTAAAATGTTACTCTGGGCATAGAAAGAGCACAGTCAACAGAGAGAGAAACAAAGGCTGCTGGGTGTGTCTGGGGAGACTCAGGCCTGGGCCTTGCAGGGCACCCACCCCTTCCTGCCAGGTGCATGCACAGGGCTGCTCCTCACGGGAGCCCGGGATGGGGCAGCTCTTCCCTGGCTGCTCTATGCATCAGCCCATTTTCTAACTACACTAGTTTGCAGCAATACACTATCATTCTGTTTTATTTCATTTTAATGCAACTCCTTCTTACTTGAAGCTCATACTTGACTTGCAAACATTTCCTTTCTAGTAGAAGACAGCCTTTGCTGTGGCACCAAACGGTGGTGACTGAAAGAACAGAGGCTGAGTCCACGGCTCAGGGATGGACTGCGGAGTCCAAACTCCAGCTACGACCCATTTCACGGGTCCTAAGTAATCTTTCTGTGCTTGAACTTTCTCACTTGTGAAATGCAGCAGTCGTATCTGTTTCATAGACTTGTAACTGTAAGCAATGAAAGAATCATATATATAAAGCACTCAGCACAACACTTAGTAACATAGTAACATCCAGAAAGTCTGGGTCTCATTAACGCTAAATGATTTTGTTGTATTCTTGAGTGTTAGGGTTTGTGTGAGGATGGAACTCCCTTTGCAAATAGAAGGGGCTGCAAATAAGCATGATTCCATCTAAATTTGAAGACTGGATGCCTACAAGTTACTGAGGAATAATGTTAAGAAATTAAGTATTTTTTATTGGTATAAATGGAAGGGGTACAAGTACAGTTTTGTTACATGGATATATTGTGTAGTGGTGAAGTCAGGGCTTTAGCGTAGCCATCAGCTGAATAATATACGTTGTACCCCTTAAGTAATTTCTCACCCCTCACCTCCCTCCCACCCTTCCACCCTCCAAGTGTCCAGTGTCTTTTATTCCACTCACCATGTCCATGTGTGCACATTATTTAGCCCCATTTATAAGTGGGAACATGTGGTATTTGACTTTCTGTTTCTGAGTGATTTCACGTAAGAGAGTGGCCTCCAGTTCCATCCATGTTGCTGCATAAGATATAATGTAATTCTTTTTAATGGCTCAGTAGTATTCCATTTTGGAACAATACCACATTTTCCTTATTGAATCATCTGTTGATGAACACGTAGGTTGATTCCATGACTTCGTTGTTTTGAATAGTGCTGTGATAAACATACAAAGGCAGGTATCTTTTCTGTATATAATGATTTTTTTCCCCCTTTGGGTAGATGCCCATTGGTGAGATTGCTGGATCCTATTGTAGTTCTATTGGGTAGATGCCCATTAGTGAGATTGCTGGATCCCATTGTAGTTCTATTTTTAGTTATTTGAGAGATCTCCATACTGTTTTCCATACAAGTTGTACAAATTTTCATTCCCACCAATGGTGTCTAAGAGTTCCCTTTTCTCTACATCTTCACCAAGATCTGTTACTTTTGACTTTTTAATCATTCTGACTGGTGTAAGATGGTAGCTCATTGTGGTCTTAATTTGCATTTCTCCAATTAGTAGTGATTTGAGCATTTTTTTTCATATGCTTGCTGGCCATTTGTATGTCTTATTTTGAAAAATGTCTATTCATGTCCCTTGGCTGCTTTTCACTGGGGTTATTTGTTTTTGTTGTGGTTGTTTGAGTTCTTTGTAAATTCCGGATATTAGTTCCCTGTCGTTTGCATCGTTTGCAAATATTTTCTCCTCTCCTGCAGGTTGTCTGTTTACTCTGTTGATTGTTTCTTCTGCAGTGCAGAAGCTTTTTTATTTAATTAAGTTCCATTTTTCTATTTTTGTTTCTATTGCTTGTGCTTTTAAGGTCTTAGTCATAAATTCTTTGCCTAGACTAATGTCCAGAAAAGTTTCCCTAGGTTTTCTTGCAGTGTTTTTTTTTTTTTTTAAGTTTCATATTTTATATTTGAGTCTTAATCCATCTTGAGTTGATTTTCATATATGGTGAGCAATAGCAATCCAGTTTTATTCTTCTGCATATGGCAATCCAATTTTCCCAGCACCATTTATTGAAAAGAGTGTTCTTTTACCAGTGTATGCTTTTGTTGACATTGTCACAAGTTAGCTATAAGTATGTGGCTTTATTTCTGGGTTCTCTATTCTGTTCATTGATATATGTCTCTATTTTCATACTGCTGTTTCATACTATGGTGCCATGCTGTTTTGGTTACTATAGTCTTGCAGTATAAGTTGAGGTCAGGTAATGTGATACCCCCAGCATTGTTCTTTTTGCTTACGATTGCTTTGGCTATTTGGGATCATTTTTGGTTCCATATACATTTTAGTGTTGTTTTTTCTAATTCTGTAAAAGTGGCATTGATATTTTGATAGGAATTACATTGAATCTACAGATTGCTTTTTGTAGTATGGCCATTTTAACAATATTAATTCTTTTAGTTCATGAGCATGGGATGTTTTTCCATTTATTTGTGTTATCTACAATTTCTTTCATCAGTGTTTTGTAGTTTTCCTTGTAGAAATCTTTCACCTCCCTGGATAAATATATTTCTAGGTATTTTATTTTTTATAGCTATTGTAAATGGAATAGCCTTCTTGATTTCATTCTCAGTTTGATTATTATTGGTGTATAGAAATGCTACTGATTTTTGTACATTGATTTTGCATCCTGAAACTTTACTGAATTCATTTATCAAATCTAAGAGTTTTTGGAGGAGTCTTTAGGGTTTTCTAGGTATGAGATCATATCATCAGCAAACAGTGATAATTTGATTTCCTCTTTTCCAATTTGAATGCCTTTTATTTGTTTTTCATGCTTGATTGCACTGGCTACAATTTCTAGTACTATGTTGAATAGAGGTGGTGAAAGTGGGCACACTTGTCTTGTTCCAGTTGTTAGAGGGATTGCTTTCAACTTTTCCCTGTTCAGTGTGATGCTGGGTGTGGGTTTGTTGTATATTGGCTTTATTATTTTGAGGTATGTTCCTTCTATGACTAGTTTCTTGAGAGTTTTCAACATGGAGCAATGCTGAATTTTATCAAATGCATTTTCTGTAACTATTGAGATGGTCACATGGTTTTGATTGTTAATTCTGTTTATGGGATGTGTTACATTTATTTCTTTTGCATTCAAAAGTTCTAAACTAACCTATATAAAAGTTATTTTTCAATGGGGATGTTTACATCAATGTTTTTCTACACCTATAATTAATTCTGTGTACTAAAAAAGTGATCTTAAAGAATGAAGAAATAGATATCTCTTACAGGACACTTAGAAAATTCAAAATTTTAGGAAAAGAAACATTCAAAAAATTACCCACAATGAAACCAGCAACCTCTTGATATATATCTTTCCAGATAATTTTATCTCTCTGTGTGTTTATATCAAAAAAGATAGATTTATTCACCACATTATTTAAAACTTAGGGACAAGTATGTCTTTGCATTTTGTCATATCATTTTAGTTGTTTTCTTAATGAATTAATTTATTCATAAAACAACATGCATTTTGAATATATATGTCCCTATTTCCCATCTTAGTTAAGTTAAGCAGTCCTAATACTCTTGAAATATTGTGTGTCCTCGGGTCAAGAAAGCCAGGACCAACTGACACACTGAGTCATAATCCTCATCATGGAAGAATAAAAATCTAACTTCAGAGATGAAGTGCACTTTGTCAACCAATGAAAAGATATTCCTGCCTTGGAGAGAGACATAAAATGCTTGTTTTCTAATGTTTAGGTATTTTATTTTATAGTTTAAAAAATAATATTAGCTGAAACATAAAAAATGGGATGATATTAACTGACCTGAGTTCTCAAGGCTGCCGGTGTAGACACACAGACTTGTATGTGTGCATACATGTACATCCACAGGTACAGCCCCACCTGTCTGTGCCTCTGTCCACTGGAGGCTAGAACCAGATTTCTCTAATGGAATAGTAGCAATAATAATAATATGTATTTTTATCTCTTATTTGCAATTCATCAGAAGAAACCTAGCACATACTTGGGAGTTGTCTTTTGTGTTGTTATGTATTGTGTTGTTTAATTCTTTTATATCCAGTGCTGCTAGACAGCTACATACAGCATTGTTTTTTTACTTACATTCTAATCATAATTTTTGTGTGTGTTCCTAAAGTCAAAGTACTGTGACTCTCCATTGTAACAAAAGCAATATGAGCAAAAGTCTCCAAGTTGTGAATAACATTTGAGTGGATTTCTACTGAATATATTATTTATAAAAAGCTTAAAATTAAGCATGCTTAAAAATTAATGTGAGTTTAGGGAAAGGGCAAACCAGCACAAAAATAAATCAGGAGGATATCACTTTGTTATATTTCTTTTACGTCTGTTACATATTGTTAATGGAAAAAATAAATCTCTGCTGAAGCTTGAAAACCCAGACATGCCTGTGGTACTGACAAAAGTCTGTCTGGTATTTCAGTTGGTATGGGCATGAAACCAAGAGAATTATCCTATAGGGCACAAGTGTTCTTGGTGACTGAGTCTGCAATCACAGTTGGCCCTAGGGGAGGAATCTGTGCCGCCGAAAATCAGATACTTTCAACAGCAGAGTCGAAGCTACCCAGATTCACTTTGGTAAGCAATCAGTGACAACAGAAAGGACCGGCTTTTCTGTGCACAGAGTGCTGGTGCTCAAGTCAGTGCAGTGCAGCCCGTAGTAGCCTGGGCTGGCTCAGCGTTCTGGGCACTCTTCCCTGCCTTGCTCCGACGCTCAGGCTCAGCCAGAGGTAGGTTTGAGTTGGCTGTTTTTCTGCTTAGAGCAGCTCTCCCTCCCTGGATCTGCTTCCCGGTCTTCATTCCGTGCAGCCATGCCATCCGCTTAGGCTTTGCAGATTCCTCTTTCTCCTAACGATGGAAGATAATCAGGGATCCCAGAACTCTTAACCTCTCAACCCTGACCCCTCTCTTAGCTCTCCATCTGAGTGTTTGTTATGATGTGGTGGAGGGCAGCAGGGAGAACTCTCTCTGTGTGTCCCGATCCGCAGGAAAATGCATGGATAATAGTCACGCCCTGTGTCTTTCACATCCTATGTGTGCACACTAACCACAGGCAAGAGACCATCCGATAAAAAGAAATCCATCAAGGGACATGCGAAGGAGGCAGCAGCCACGTGGAACTCGTGTCTCGAACACAGTGAAGTCTTCACACCTCAGCACTGGGCATCGGGAGGCAGTCTTCACAGGATGCTGCCCTACGAGGCCAGCGAGGGCTCATGGGAAATAGAAATGGCAGCAGCCAGCGCCCAGTCCCAGCAGCAGACAGGAGCAGGTTAATCCACACCATGGACACTGTCTATGCAAAGCAGATATTTGGTCCCAGACGGCTCAACCCTGGGCTATTACGCATCCTTAAGGCTGACACTGGCACAGCACATGGGTATGTAACACTTAAAGTATTGCTGCAACCTTTCAGGAAGGATGTCCTGAAAAGCTGCATACCCCCAGGCGTCAGTCTTCTGACATCGCATGAGGAGGGGCTAATACAACATTTGGAGACCATGTGTGCTGACACGGTTTGGATGTGTGTCCCTCCAAAACTTATGTGAAATGTGATCCCCAGTGTCAGAGGGGAGGCCTGGTGGGAGGTATTGAATTACAGGAGTGAGTCCCTCATGAACAGTTCAGCACCAACCCCTTGGTATGAGTGAATTCTTGATCTGTCAGTTCACCTGAGCTCTGGGCATTTAAATGTCTGGGAACCCACTTCTCTCCTGCTCCCACTCTTGCCATGTGATGTGGTGGCCCCCTTCACCTGCCACCATGATTGGAAGCTTCCTGAGGCCTCACCAGAAGCAGATGCCAGCACCATACTTCCTGTACAGCCTGCAGAACTGTGAGCCAATTTAACCTCTTTTCCTTATAAATTATGCAGCCTCAGGTATTTCTTTTGTTTTCTTTTTCTTTTCTTTCTTTTTTTTTTTTGAGATGGAGTCTCCCTCTGTCTCCTAGGCTGGAGTGCAGTGGCACGATCTCGGCTCACTGCAAAGCTCCGCCTCCCAGGTTCACGCCATTCTCTTGCCTCAGCCTCCCGAGTAGCTGGGACTACAGGTGCCCGCCACCATGCCCGGCTATTTTTCTTTTTTTTGTATTTTTAGTAAAGATGGGGTTTCACCGTGTTAGCCAGGATGGTCTTGATCTCCTGACCTTGTGATCCACCCTCCTTGGCCTCCCAAAGTGCTGGAATTATAGGCGTGAGCCACAGCACCCAGCCTAGCCTCAGGCATTTCTTTACAGCAATGCAATAACGCGCGAATGCATGGGTCATCAAGAATGTAGATTTCCATGTTTGATTAAATAATAAGCAGCTAATTGGCCAATAGAGTGATTGCACTTTATTGATCCTTTCTTACTAGGTTACAGTCCATTTGCAATCTTAGATAGCTTCTTACAAAGCAAGTTAATTATTTATTGACCACAACATACTAAGCAGGCATCTGTTGTTTTGCATCTGTCCATCAAGTTACTCCCAGAAATGCTTGAGCACACTTGGTAGCCAACTTCGAGCAGTGCAAGAAAGTGCAGTCACTTTTATTTTATCCTGGAGTTATCTGCCTTGGTCCTCATCCCTATGGAAGCCCCTTCCCTGGCTGTGAAGTGCGTCATTTGATTCCCTAGAGTTTTAGTCTCTGTTGCTGCCCCCAGGCTACACATCAGATGAGTGCCCTTGGCCTTGAAGGATGGGAAGACCACGGCAGCTGAGTTTCAACGAGCCCCACTGCCACTTCACTCTCCAAGCCATCTGTTGCTTTTCATAAAGCACTGCAAAACTCAGTGTCTTTAAAAACAACACTAAATCACATTGTGCTCAAATCGAGGTTCTTAGGGTTCAGGTCATCAGCTCACCCCAGAGGAATGTCAGACAGCTGAGTCTGCAGCCGTCTGTACAATGATGAAACCAAGGTTGAGCGTCTTGGGAGGAGTCGGGGGTAGAAAGGTAAAACACAGTTCCTGGTTGGATTAACAAAGGCACGCGGTGACAGGATTTGGAGCCCACTGGGGATGGCTGGCCATGTCTAAGGTTTGAAGGATGACAATTCTAGTCGCCCCAGACTGGGGAACTCAATATTTACATAAGTAAGTGTTTTTCAATCAGCTCCGGTTCCACTGCAGGCAGCGGTGATGCTGAGGAAGTCAGAGGCAGGGGAGATAAGTGTCGGTGGAAGGGAGCAGTTTGAGCAGGATTGTGCTTCTGAGTGCTGCACACTGTGCTAGGTCTGAACATGATCCATGAGATAAAAGGGTGAGGGCAACATGAGTTTGCTCAAGTGTATTTCCCTTCAACCAGAGGGCAGGAGAGTGAAGAAACACAGGGAGGTGCACAAAGTCACTCCCGCATATGCAGACACCAGGGAACAGCACCCAAGGAGAAACCACCTTTTTTTTTGCCTACAGAAGAGTCATTTTCACCCTGCATGGCGGCTTATTCTTTACACAGGCACAGAAGTTATTGAGACATCTGCCAGGATTTGGACTCTTCAAACTCAGCTATTTGACCAGAGATGTTTAAATTAGGAAAAGCCACGGTCTGTTTGAGCGCGGGACAAAAATAGCATTTGCCCTATTTGCAGATTTCTCCAGCCGACTTAATGATGGTCTTTGCAGTCAGCTGTATGTCCTAGGATTTTTTTCTGCCTTCCTTTCTGCTTGAAAGCTAGTTTCCAGGCAAAATTTTCCTCTCTTTCAAAAAGCTGTAATTATGTCAAGAAATCCTGCATAAGTTATGCTCATTTACTTTTATTGTGGCAGTTGAAGGTTTGAGGTGTGTGATTGCTAATAAAATATCAAGGCATAACATTTCAACCGCACTTTTTCCAAGAGTAAGTCTGGCGCTTTTAGCAGCGTCAAGAGTGAGTGCACAGAGCCCCAGTGCTGAACACCAAGCGCTCACTAGCTCAGGTGGATAATATTTATTAAAGAAACTGGGGCCCAGGGTGTGCTGTAGCTTGAGGAAGACCAGCATTCTGGAGAGTGAGGAAAACAGGGACATCTAATTTTAAAAAGGATTAAAATCATTTGTGAGGTGGCTCAGGCAGCCAGTCCTGAAGGGGCAGACCCTTGATGTGGGGGACCCCAGAGAGGCCAGATGGTTCTCTTCTTCAGGATGCACCCCTAGGCATCCTGGTATGGGACAGCGTCCGAGCCGAAGGCGGGGAGCCCCAGTGGAAGGTGGCAGACAAGCAAAGCTTCTGCAGACCTCAGGGTGCTGCAGACACAAACCTTATTGGTGTGGAAATTCAGGATTAGGAACCAGATATCTCAGGAGGGTTAAAAAAGGAGGTCCTGCTCTCTTCTCCATCGAAGTGCTCGTGAATCCACAGCTGGTACAGACTAAGAGGCTCAGAAGTTCAGCAAAAAGAGATAAAGATCCAATTTGAACTTTTAAAAGTTTTCTTAAGAAATAAGACGTAATGAATGCTGAGAGGACAAACATTATAGTCTAAAAATCATTTAAAACCATAAATACTCTTAGAAACGCTCCAGGTCTGATCTGGGACCCCAAGAGTTACTTCAGGGGATCAGACTCAAGAGATGCAGACTGCCCTCATTGGCTGTTCCCAGGCTCTGCGGACGTGGTCTTCCCCAGTGCTGCCTGGTCACGTACGAGAGGACCAGCCCCCTCCGAGGGAAACTTCCAGAGTCAGTGAAGCTTTCCACTTAACATGTCAAACAATGTTAGATGAAAAATTACCAGCCCTAATGAGATCTGGGACAACAGTAAAAACTAGACCCCAGAAACAAAGGGACAGAGGCCTGGCTATCAACTGCAGCAGACACAGACTAAAAAATAACTGACTCATATGTTCACAAAAATAGAAGACAAGATGGGGCATTTTTTTGCAGAAATAGAACCTATGTTAAAATAGCAAATGGATATCAGAAAGCTAACACTGACCCTAATTAATAAATAGATTTAACAGATTGGACAGCAGAGGCGAGTTGGAGGCAGAGAGAGCAACAAGGATGGAAAATGACAGAAGAGAATTTCCCCCAGATAAAAACAAGTAATAATCAAAGGCAAAGACTCAAGAATTGTTAGAAATCTCAGTAGGATAAACGCAAATAGAGCCAGGCATAGTCATGTTCCAGTCAGAAGCTAAAACCCAAAGACAAGGAGAAGCTCAGAATGTAGCCAGAGGGGAGATCACCTCACCCTCAGAAGAGATGCTGGAAAACTGATGGCCAAATGCTCGGAAACGTCAGCAACTGGTAAACAGTAAAGTTGATGCAAAAAAAAAAAAAAAAAAAAAAAAATGCCCACCAACCTAGCAGTGTATTACTTCTTTTATAAATAAAAATGCAATGCTTTTAAAATAGATTATTTTCCATTCACATTAAGCAACGTATTGAAGGATAGTGCATCCCATCAAGTGGGATGTTTATATAAGGACTTCTACACACCTGTACAAGTCCCGCGACTGCTGGAAGTGGCAGGAAGAATGAGTTCACTCACATTACTGAGTGAAACATGGCAGTCAAAATACAGAGGTTATGGTCCACTTCTGTGATATAAAGAACAGGCAATACAAGTCTGTAGTTTTGGAATTCAAGCTAATGCCTACTTCAGGGAGCTATTGAAGGGGAACTGCCTTAAGGGCACCAGTGGGAGTGCTACGAGTGATCTCTCTCTTGATTTGGGTAAATATACATAAGTATATTTACGTAATTAAATATATATAAGTGTATTTACACAATTAAATATACATAAATATATTTAAACAATTAAATATGCATAAGTATATTCACACAATTAAATATGCATAAGTATACTTACATGCAAAAATCATAAAGGTGTAGACGAGTATGTTTAACATAAAAACTCATAAAGTTGTAGACTTAAGAGTTTTGCCCTTAATTTTCAATGTCAGGTTTAAAACTTCAAAAAGGTAAGAAAAACCTAACTATTTAGAATTAAATAAAAATTCTCAAAAATAATTTCAGCTCACTAAAACAAATTTAAATGAAAACTACTAAAAATCAAACTCAACAGTGCAGATGTCATATGTCAAAAACTGTTGAATTTCGTCAAGTTTTACTCCAAAAACATTCAGAGCCTCAAATGTTACTCTTGTGAAGTAAGATTGACTAATAATTATTGCATAATGGAAGAAAGGCAAAAGAACTGAAGAAGAAACTGCCTCCTGATAGCATCATACAGTGTGTTCCCATGAGTCCTGTGTCCTGTGTGAACCGGCTTGGCTAGGTTCAGGCTAAAGTCCCAGGTGACACTTTGCACTTCCAGCTGCACCTCCCGGGAGGCTCAGGACATCATGTTCAACTGCTCCTAATACTCACCGTCAACTGCTCCTAATACTCACCGTCAACTGCTCCTAATACTCACCGTCAACTGCTCCTAATACTCACCGTCAACTGCTCCAAATACTCACCGTTAACTGCTCCTAATACTCACCGTTGAGCATTTAGGTAAGGCACTGGCCATCACATCTTTCCAGTGACATGGTCCTTTTTCTCCCTTGTGCAATTAGCAAATAATCTGTGGGTTAATACTTAAACTCATGTGAATATTTTTTATTACCTTTGACTTAATAATTTTGGCGTCCATTGGTGAACCTTATCTAATCAATTATCTCTTTAGGGTTTGCAAAATTATGATTTTCTAATTCTGCATTTTTCCGTATTTTATTCGCTGTTATTCTTCTATAGAGAAGAAACTTCCTTTTACCAACCTGAAACGTAGTAGAGTCTCTCTTTTAAAGGCAAGAGAAAAATGTAAATCTTCCCTTTGAGCTACCCAGTTGCCCAGTGAAGAGTTGGTGGAATAGTCACTATAACAGCAGCAAAACAAGAAGTCATTTCTTTTTTGTTTTTTTTTGTTTTTGCATATAATAATGGAGTCTTTAAAAAATATTCAGTATGTAACAATTAATTATAATAATTTTTATGCTTAGATCATAATTATTCTTGCCAGTAGGAGTCTTGTCTATGAACTTTCAATCATCCCTGTTAGTTTTAACGCTTTCCTTGTCATTTTTTGTGTCTTCCCCCTTTCCATGCACTAGAAATAGGATTAGCCACATATTAAAATAGTTCTAGATCTTTTGTAGAAAACAGTGTTTAAAAATCGAAAGTCTATTTTCTCAATTTTCTCTCCCTCCTTCTTTTGTTTTATTACTTCTATTAATTACTTTTCACTTATTTCCACCTGTATTTTAATCTAAGATAGACCATAAAATGCATTCCATGCTCAACATAAGTTTTTACTTCCTTTTCTCTGTGCTTTCTGGGTTTCAGTGCTTCTCTCCTAGCAGGTGGGTGAGGCGGAGATACACCATAAAATGCATTCCATGCACAACATAAGTTTTTACTTCCTTTTCTCTGTGCTTTCTGGGTTTCGGTGCTTCTCTCCTAGCAGGTGGGTGAGGTGGCTGTACTGTGAAACGCCTGTGGTTTCCTAAGCTTTGATACCTGTGAGAAACTTGGGTGAATCATAAATTGACCTGGCGCGGTGGCTTACGCCTATAATCCCAGCACTTTGGGAGGCCAAGGTGGATCACTTGAGGTCAGGAGTTTGAGACCAGCCTGTCCAACATGGTGAAAACCCGTCTCTACTAAAAATACAAAAATTAGCTGGGAGTGGTGGCACACACCTGTAATCCCAGCTACTCAGGAGGCTGGGCCAGAAGAATCGCTTGAACCTGGGAGGCGGAGGTTGCAGTGAGCTGAGATCACTCCACTGCACTCCAGTCTGGGTGACAGAGTGAAAGTTCATCTCAAAAAAAAAAAAAAAAAAAAAAAAAAGCTTGACTCACTTTTGTTACTGGAGATTTCTGTTCTCTTACATTGTATAGTGCTTTTGAAAATATCAATACTGACTTTTTTTTTTTTTTAAGAGATTTCACCATTTTTCTGGAGGCTCGAGACATTTTTCCCCTGTTTTTAAAGTTAAACACTCTTCTGGATCAATTTTTTAAATTATGACAAGGGCTACATGAGTATATAAAATTATGTATCATATTTGTTTTGTTCCATTGCTTGGTTTTTCTTCTTTAGGGCCACATAATTTGGTATTTAATATCCATTCATTTTTCTTCTTTATTTTTGACTCAAATTTGGACTGTTTTTACCATCTGGAATCCTTACAATAGTTTCAGTTTTATCCATTTTCTCTTAGATACCTAGAAATTTAGTCTTTATCCTAAGATTTTGTCTCTCTTAAGGGTGTCGTTCAGGACTTAAATTACTTTCCATGTCATATCTTTCTACGATTTGTCCATGTCTATCCAGAGTTTTTAAAATTTTTATTCAGTACGACATTTAACTTTGAAATTTCTTCTCCAATTGTATTCAATTAATGAAGAAGAAACAATCTTCTGAAATGCTTACGTATTTTCTGTTTTCATTTTTGAAATTTCCTTTGTATGTTGAGTTCCTTTGTTTATTTGCAACTAAAGTCACTAATTTGGGCAAGTTGAGAGGGTTTGGCTGGCTTGCTTGTTTTCTTAGTTTAAATGCTTCTGTTGCTATAGTGAAGGGCTGTTCCCAAAAATAAATCATTTTCTTCGTGTCCCCCCTTTGGTTGTGTGAGTTCATTGATTTCATTATCTTTAGTGTTTCTTGCTTGTTTTCACCACCCAGACTCCAAGTGGGAGGCTCCCTTTTCAAAGCTGCCTTCTTTGACCTTGGAAGTGATGCCTCCACAAGACCAGTAGGCAAAGTCCTGCAAACTGTCCCCCTTCTTTCATTTTTTTTCCCCAGTAGGCAGTGTCCTGAGGCTTCCCTATGGCTTAGAACGGCTTCTAGAATTTTCCTCCCAAAGTGGGAGACTTTCCATCAGAGGCAAAGCCTAATCAATGTCTTCTGCTGTCACTTTCACTGGGATCCTTAGGTGAACATTTGAAAATGACGTAGGGGTTGGATAGTTTTAAGACTTTTAAAAATTTCATTGAGTTTGGTAATGACATTGTGGCTCCCTGAGAACAGGCCTTTATCTTTTAGAGCCATGCAGGGAGAATTTAGGGAAAAGACCCATGATTTATTGGTGTTACCATAAAATACTATAGTCAATATTTAAATAAATATTGATGAAGGGAAGACATAAACATCATACACACACACCCCAATAAGCAAGAGAGAAACCCGTCTTACACACCGCGTAAACTAGCTCAGTATATATATGGATATACATAAACATTTTTTCCAGAAAGTAGTGGTTGAAGCTCCCATCAGACATGCCTGATATTTCGAAGGTCTCAGCACACGTAGAAAGTGGCATTTGTTGGTGGCTCTGGGTGACAGGGCCCGTTCTCCACACAGCCCCTGTGAGCCCCGGGCTCTGCACAGCTCCCCGCGGGCGGCTGAGGGGTCAGTGCCGGGAGATGGGGGCAGTGAGAGTTCTCGACACCAGAATCATCTGCTGAGCCCCCATTCATTTCACTAAAATAACGAAAACCTACTCTCGCATGTCCTTGACGGCCATTTCCTTCATATTTAGGAGGCTGGATGGGCGAGGTCCCTGGTCTCGGGGGCGCTGGGCCGGCGGGGACAGGGTCGCTGCAGGCGGAGCAGAGGGGGTCTGCCTGGGGGCGAGGGCAGCACCGAGAACCGGCGGCCCCGAGAACCGGCGGCCCCGAGAACCGGCGGCCCCGAGAACCGGCGGCCCCGAGAGCCACCTGCGGGGCCCAGGCCCAGGCCCAGGCACACCCCGATGTGGGGGCGGCTGCCAGGGCAGCTGGTTTCACCAAAGGCGGTTTTTGGAACCCACGCCGGGCCGTGAACAACTCGAGCGCATTCAATACCCACCGTTAGCCTTGGTGTCCTGGAAACCTCCGGGCATCCGAGCACCAGGCACGGGCGGCTCATCGCTCCGGGGGACCCGCCGCCGAGTGGGGGAAGGTGAGGCGCGGGCGCAGGATGGACGGAGGCCTCGAAGAACCCTCTCCAGGTGCCCGGGCAGCCCCGAGCCGCGGGGGACCGGCGCCCCGACAGCACTCCAGCCCATCCTGCTCCGCTGCGCGGCCGGGCACCCCCGCGGCAGCCCGAGCTGTCCTGGCAGGCGTGTCTCCCACTCCCGCCCGTCCTCACCCACCTAATGACCACGCTGACTGCTGGGCAGGGTCCGGGGCCAAACTCAGCCCATGGCCCCCTGCTCCTCCGTGCACTGTCCACCCGGTGGCCACCCTGCCACCCCCGGCCCCCACTGGACTCCCCGCAGCCACCCCTGCCCCTTCCCCACTGAGCTCCCCGTGACCTCCCCTGCCCCTCCCCCCTGCCCCCCTGCTTCTGCTGCTCATATATAGCCAAGTAGATGAATTGCTCATTTTGGGAAAATATTTTGTCCCCGAAGCAGCCTTTCCCTCTTGTGAAGCCGAGGAAGCTCGAGTGCTGCGGCCGCCCTGGGGCTGTAGGGCGACGTCACTGATGAGAGCTGGGGCCCCGGCCCTGCCATGGAGCTCTGAGCCCCTGCGGCCCTTCTAACGCCCACAGCTCCTAAAAGTCTTTAAAGAATACACACATTTTAAATTAGGCTGCAACCCGTGAATTAACAGTATTCTTTGTCCTGACCTGTGAAAAAATGGCGGTTCCATATGGTCCATCTTGACATGACTCAGCCATGGTTGTTCCTGGTTTTTCTGCTACTCGAAGCCAAAGACTGACCCCTCCCGCCTTCTCAGGCCTCCCTGTGCCGCCGAATGCGGTGCTGGAGACGTGGCCCGGGACTTCCGCAGCTCTGGATGGGATGTATTCACCGTGTCCTGTGCAGAGCAGCTAACATCACCAAGGCTGTAAAAGGGTATGATGGTATCCCCTTCAAAAAGCTGAGAAAAAAAAGAAAATAAAAACCAGAACACTCAGAACAATAGTATATTGTCTGAACAGGCTCAAAATAATTGATTTCCATTTTCCCCGTTCCTCACAACTTCCCTCTTCTCCCGATGCCCCGCCAACCCCTTAACAGACGCTTCCACTTTGCCTCTCCTAACGAGACCTGGACACCCGCTGCCTTGGCTTCCCGCGGTGCTTTTTCTCCTGGGTGCCTTTATCCAACTGGACCAGAGACTCATGGAAAATGACATCTAAATGGAATTCCTAAATCCAGGCCACGTGAAGTTCAGAAGTGCATTGTCTGGCGACACGGGTGTTGGAGAGATGGTGAATATTTGGTAGAGATTTGGGCAAGAAACGAAACAACACTGAAAAGGCGGCCCCAGGTCTAGACCCACTTCCCAGCCACACCAGTGGAGCACAGGAACCCTGGATGCTGAGTCCACAGGCCTGGCCCAAAGCTCACTCACCAATAACTTTCTATGCCTGAATGAAAATGAAGGTTTTCAGTCAACCCAAAAATGCAAAAATGAAGGCACATTCCAGTGAAGGTAGCATGTGTTCACAGAAGGATGCTTTGAAGCAAGTTGCATTTTCTGAGCTTTTTCTTTCACCAAGCCTGGGTACGTGATTGTTTTTGAAACCTTTTTTTCAGTAAGCCTTGGATGTCTTTTTTACCTCCGGCATTTTTAAAATTTATTCAAGCTAAAGATTCACATATTATTGAAAGCAGGAGTTGTGGGCTGCTACATGTGTGCCTAATAAGAACGAGTTTTCATCATGCTATTTAAAGACCTAGTTATACAATATTTTGGTTAAAGTGACTCCACCTACACATTGGCTACTTTTTCTTCCTGGTGTGGATAAAATCAACATCCAAACGTTAGTGCTAATGCTTCCTGACACTGATACAAAACACACGAGGGGAGACGCAGATGATGGAGTTAGGATGCTTGGCCACATTCTGACTTCTCTGTGTCATGCCATCTTTGGATTCCCACAGATGTCTGCACAAGCCTGGGGTTCCCACAGCATAGAGACGTCTAAATCATCAACTAAAAATTGGAAAGTACGGTGAGTGAGGAAGCTTTGAAAGTAGAATAAAATATTGTACCCTGAAGATAAATTCTATTGTAAAAATAAAAATGGTAGCTAAGCAGTCAGCCAATAAATCGTGGGGAAACATATAACCAGCACAGTGGGCCTTCGGTCACATGGATGGTGCAGTTTTGCTCACCAGGAGATGAGGGGCTTCTGAGAGACACGGACTCAACCAGAGAGAGGCGCCTGCTTCCTCACTGGCCGCCTGAACGTAGGGCCACACTGCCCCCTGCACACTGCAATGACTGGTGTCTATTGCTTCAGCGTTCACAGGACCCTGTGCTCTCCACCAAGTGACAACCGAGTCCCAAACGGCATCATGCATCAGGTTTTTGTTTTATTGTTATCCTCGTTTTTGGCAAAAGTAAAGAAATGATAATAAAGCTATTGTCCTGAAATTTGTAATGAGATAGACCTATATATGTATAGATATTTTACATTTGATATTGGTATGTGACATTGTTGAGTTCCAACATAACAAATATGCAAGTAATTGAGTAGGGGTGAGGGTGGAAAATATATACAGACGTCTTCTTGGATTTTATTTTAATTCCTTTGGCTCAGATGTAAGCAGCTTTTCATTTCCATGGCTATCATTTCGTATTTTCCCTGCTATATCTGTTATCTAAGCACCATCAGTTTAGACCATAAAGAGTGATAACATGTTATTAATGATTAGAAGCGAGTGCTCTTCCAGTATATTTTCTCCACATTTTGACTTAGGCAACTACATAGAAATATGTAAACCTTCCATTGCCATTGAAAACTGTGTTAAACAATGCTTTGGATCTTACATAGATTTTTCCAGTAAAATGTGAGCTGCAAACAAGCTCTTGCTCTGTGGCTGCTGGTGGACTTCACAATGCTGAAATGATTCTGCCTGTTCCCTGCCTGGGTTTGCTACTTCACTGCTTTTCCTCCTTTTTTGATGCATATTGTAGTCATTCTTGTTTTGCTTTTTGTTTCCACTTAGAAAGAAAAAAAAAAGAACACAAGAGAAACAATAATCTCTAAACTGATATGAACTATAGGGCTTTGCAGTGGTTTGTAGAGTTTTGGGGAGTGAAAGGTGAGCGGTCTTCTGAGTGACCAAGAAGCTGACAGCTGGCAGCCGACACAAAAGGCAGGCCCTTGCCTTTCTTTCCTTTTCAAGCAAGATTTGTAAAACAGTGGAACAGGGATTGAATTTAGCCAAGAAAGACAAATTGTGTGGTCAGGAACACACTGCAAAATGCAACTTGTTTGAATTTTAAGGTAGAACAGTTTCCCAAGCATAGGGTCCTATGAGAAACAAAGGTGAGAAATAACCTGGGAGTGGGGGTGCAGTGAGAAGCACCAGCATCTGCCTTTCCCAGGTATTCACCCCACGTGAAGCTGGAATAAATTCCATGGAAGACACAGCACTTGCCCCTTTGTACCCTCCAGGAAGGCAGATGTTGCAACTGTGCTCCACCATAGGTGAGTTCCAGAAGAGACGTTTCCAGAAGGTAGAGCCTGTACAATGGCCAGGGTGCCTCTGTCACCATGCCTTGCCATTGCACACCAGGCACTGAAGATACTAGAGTCCCTACTTTCATGCAGCTTATGGTTTAAACTTGTCCTGCAAGGTGCAGCCGACACAAGTGTCTCAGAAGAAGGGCATCATCTGATGTGTGTGAGGGGGATACAAAAATTGATTGATAATAGTTAGGTTGTGGTTTCTGCTGTATTCAACCAGAAATTTCTACAAAAAGAATTTAACTGGCAGTCCTAAATTATTGAAAATTATTGGACTCAGGCAAGTATTTCATACTTTTCCTTACTCTACATGAAAGACATTTCAATAATTCACTTCCTCATTAGCCATTTATTAGGTAATATCACCAGAACAGCAAATATGCAAATATGATCAGAACAAAGTATACTCAACTGTCTTATGGGAACGCACACCCAGACAGATACACACCAGAAAGCACATGTTGACACTTTCGTATACAAGCTAGGATTTTTGATAATACCTAGATTATTTCGGGCCCTAATAGCTGCAGGCAACAGGGGAAGACGACAACAACAGCAAAAAGCACCTCAAAATTGGTGTAGGGAAGAATGGAACAACCTCATTGGCTGCTGCCATCTACAAGCCCACGTGGCACATTGCTAGCTGCAGGTGGATGCAGGCCCTTGACTCACTAGGATCCAGTGTCTCCAGGCTTTGCCTCTGATTCGGTCAGTGCTGACCCCTTGTGTTGCACTTTGCCTACTGGCAGCTATACCCCTGATCCTCCCAGATTCAAGTCCAGGGGCAAAAAGCAAATATTTCTCTCTCCTAACAGCTTCATGGGAAGTCCCCAGGTGATTCTGACAGGGTCATACTAATGTCTTATGAGCTAAGTGCCTTGGACCATTGGCTGCTGCTGTAGTAGAATACAGAAAGGGTAGTTTATTACAGAGTAGAGACAGTTATTTGGCTCACAATTCTGGAGGCAGGAAAGTTCAAGAGCATGGTGCCAGAATCTGACTAGGGCCTTCTTGCTGTGTCATCTCATGGCAGAAGACAGGAGGGCAAGAGAGGACAAGAGTGAGAGAGGGCAAGAGGAGGCCAAACTCTCTATTATAACATGACAGCACTAACGATATTAATCCCTTCCTAAGGGAAGAGCCCTCAGGACCTCAACCCCTCTTATTATCTCACACTTCTCAACACTGTTGCTTTGGGGGTTAAGTTCCCAGCACATGAATTTTAGGTAGCACATTCAAACCGTAGCACTAAGCTTGAGTTAAACTCCAAACACGTAAACTAGAGATGGGGCTCACAGGTTCCCCAAAAGGAAAAAGAAAACATGTTGAAGATTTAGCAGAAATCACTGGAAAAGGTCCAGGGGCAAAACTCAACATAGCTCCATTTAAAAAATACTAAAGCTTCTTTTTTTTTAAAGTGACTTCCGATATGGTAGAATGGAATCTAGGTCTTTGGATGATACAGCCCAATGGGATTCTTAACAAATGCTTGAGGATTAAGCTGGCGATGACAAAAATCTGCTACCACTGATGATTGCAGTGAAGCAGCAGAATTCTTCTCTGGGGCCACTCAGGTCCAAGGCTCATCAGGAAAGCAAGCAGAGCTCAGTGTCTCCTGTGACCTATCCACCAGGCATTTTAATTGTAAAAGTATTATCAGATTAAAATAAATATTAAAAGTGTGTCTTTGGAAGATTATAGAAGACTAAAACAATATTATTAATTACCTAGAACTAATTTATATTTATAGAATATTTCAGTCAACAACTGAAGGGTAGACACTGTTTTCAAGTACACAGAATACATTCATCAAGAATGACTGGCGGGGGGGGGGGTCCAGATGGCAAACTAGAAGCAGCTCATGTGCTGTCACAGGAAGCAAAAGTGCTGGTGAACATCAACTCTGCAGGCTGGTCATCTGAGAAACCACGTTGGGGTCCATCAAGGCAGCAGGGGACACAGATAGCAGAGAAGAGTCAAACTGGACACCAGCCTGTCTGGGCTCAGTGTGGAGCCAGGAGAACCTCTCTAATGCAAGAAAGGGTGAGTGAGCGAGAGCCCCTGGGGGATTCATGCTCTCCACAAGGACCTTTGCAAGACTGGGAACAGGAGAATTCTCCTGGCCCCCGTGCACCGCCCCCTCCACTATTCTACACTGAGGCAGAGAGCCACCTGGACGTTTTGCAGGGACAATTCTTGAGTCTACAAGCCTTGGGCCCCAAAGCAGTCCAGTACCGGTGCCATGGCCCCAATAGAGGCTGCAGTGGCAGTGGTTGGGAGCAGAGGGATTGCTCCATGTCCCCTTGCCAGACAGGGCTCAGTACCAGCTTCAAGCCCAGCAATCTCACTTGGGCCCCAACTCAGCTGGCCATTCCGCCCACCCCTGCCACTGGTAGCCTGGCAGGCAACACTTGCTAGAGCTTCCAGCCCAGTGACCTCTCTTTTGTGAGAACTCAGCTGGAGGGCACAGCCTCCCGTTTTCCCAGGAATCACCCAGATAGCAGGAAGTACAACCTTCCAACCTGCCCCCACCACTATAGCCAGGTGGGCAATGCCTGCTAGAGCTTCTGACCCCATGATCCTGCTTCTGTGGGAACTCAGCTGGTGGACACAGCTTCCTGTTGTCTGAGAAAGCACCTGGATGGCAGGGCAGGCTTCCCCACTCATGCTTGCTGCTAGTAGTCAGGCAGGCAATGCCTGCTAGAGCTTCTGGACCAGTGGCCCCACTTCTGTCTGAATTTGCCAAGGGACACAGCCTCCTATTGCCCTGGAAACATCCAGATAGCAGGGCAGGCAACTCCACCCATCCACACCTCCCATAGGCAAATGGGTGACACCTGCTAGAGCTTCCAACACAGTGATCTGGCTTCCACCTGAAGTCTGTGGGCAGGTGCAATCTTGTGTTTCCACAGGAAGCACATGAACAGTAGAATAGGGCTGACTTGGCAGGGATACAGCCCATCTGCCAACTGCAGCCACTGCCTGAGGGAGTCCTAGGGACCAGAACACCCAACAAAAGAGACACGGGCACAGAGACGGTAATCAGAGGAGGCTCCTCCAAGACCCAGGAGTGAACTAGAATCAAAGCCAGTTAACTGAACCCACCTTATACCATAATCAAACTCCCAAGGGCATAAAAGAAGAAAAAAGCAAAACAAACAAACAAACAAAAACAAAACAAAAAAAAACCACCCAAAGGAGAGCAACTTCAAAGATTGAAAGAACATCATCCATCATCCTATAAGATGAGAAAGAACCAGTGCAAGAACTCTGGCAATGTAACAACCCAAAGAGTCTTCTTACCTTCAAATCACCACACTAATTAGCCAGCAATGGTAATTTACCAGGTTGAAATAGCTGAAATGTTAGAAATATCATTCAGAATGTGGATACAAATGAAGATCATCAACATACAGGAGATACTCAAAACCCAATCCAAGAAATGTAAGGATTATAATAAAACAATACAGGAGCTAATAGACAAAATGGCCATTATAAGAAAGAACCAAACTGATCTGATAGAGCTTAAAAACACATGACAAGAATTGTATAATGCAATCACAAATATTAACAGAAGAATCGACCAAGCAAAGGAAAGAATCTCAGGCCTTGAAGGCTGGCTCTCCAAAATGACTCAGTCAGAAAAAAAATGAAGACAAAACGACAAATAATAATGAACAAAACGTCTCAGAATTGAGGGATTATGTAAAGAGTCCAAACCTATGACATATTGGCATCTCTGAAAGACAGAGAGAGAAAGTAAACAACTTGCAAACATATTTCAGAATATTATCCATGAAAATTTCCCCAACCTTGCTAGGAAGGCCAACATTCAAATTCAAGAAATGCAGAGAACCCCTGAAAAATATGACACAATAAGACCATTCCCAAGACACACAGTCATCAGATTCTCCAAGGTCAAAATGAAAGAAAAATTGTGGAAAGCAGCTAGAGAGAAGGGTCAGGTCACCTACAAAGGGTGGTAACCCCATAAGGCTAGTAGTAGATCTGTCAGCAGAAACCATACAAGCCAGAAGAGATTGGGGGCCTAAATTTGGTATTCTTAAAGAAAAGAATTTTCAACCAAGAATTTTATATCCAGCCAGACTAAGCTGAATAAGTGAAGGAGAAATAAGATTCTTTTCAGACAAGTAAATGTTAAGGGAATTCATTACCACCAGATCTGCCTTACTAGAGATCCTAAAGGGAGTGCTAAATATGGAAAGGAAAGACCATTAGTGGTCACTACAAAACCACACTTAAGTACATAGACCAGCTGGGCGCGGTGGCTCAAGCCTGTAATCCCAGCACTTTGGGAGGCCGAGACGGGCGGATCACGAGGTCAGGAGATCGAGACCATCCTGGCTAACACGGTGAAACCCCGTCTCAACTAAAAAATACAAAAAACTAGCCGGGCGAGGTGGCGGGCGCCTGTAATCCCAGCTACTCGGGAGGCTGAGGCTGGAGAATGGCGTAAACCCGGGAGGCGGAGCTTGCAGTGAGCTGAGATCCGGCCACTGCACTCCAGTCCGGGCGACAGAGCAAGACTCTGTCTCAAAAAAAAAAAAAAAAAAAAAAAAAAAAAAAAGCACATAGACCATGGTACTATAAAGCAGCCACACGTACAAGTCTATATAATAACCAGCTAACAACATGATGACAGGATCAAATCTTCATATATCAATACTAACCTTGAATGTAAACCAGCTTAATGCCCAAATCAAAAGACACAGAGTAGCAAGTTGGATAAAGTAAAACCCTACTGTATGTGGTCTTTCAGGGACCTATCTCATGAGCAATGACACCCATAGGGTCAAAGCAAAGGGATGGAGGAAAATCTATGAAGCAAACAGAAAAACATAAAGAGGCAGGGGTTGCTCTTCAACGTTCAGACAAAACCAGACTTTAAACCAACAAAAATCAAAAAAGACAAAGAGGAGCATTACATAATGGTAAAGGGCTCAGTTCAAAAAGAGGACCTAACTATCCTAAATATATGTACACCCAACACAAGAGCACCGAGCTTTATAAAGCAAGTTCTTAGAGACGTACCAAGAGACTTAGATAAGCACACAATAATAGTGGGAGACGTCAACAACCCACTGACGGTATTAAACAGATAATCAAGGCAGAAAACGTATAAGGATATTTGGGATCTAAACTCAACACTTGACCAAATAGATCTGATGGACATCCACAGAACTCTCCACCCATAAACAACACAATATACCTTTTTCTCATCTGCACATAAAACATATTCTAAAATCAATCATACAATCAGGCATAAAGCAATCCTCAGCAAATTTTAAAAAAATCAAACTCATACCAGCCACACTTTCAGGCCACAGTACAATAAAAATAAAAATCAATGCAAGAAAATCACTTAAAACCATGCAATTACATGGAAATTAAACAACCTGCTCCTGAATGACTTCTGCATAAATAATGAAATTAAGGTAGAAATCAAGGAATTCTTTGAAACTAATGAGAAAAAATGATACAACATACCAGAATTTCTGGGACCCAGCCAAAGCAGTGTTAAGAAGAAAGTTTATAGCACTAAACACCCACATCAAAAATTAGAAAGATCTCAAATTAACATCCTGACATCATAAATACTAGAACTAGAGAAACAGGAGCAAGCCAACTCCAAGGATGGCAGAAGACAAGAAATAAAAGCTGAACTGAAGAAAATAGAGATGCAAAAAAAAAAAAAAAAAAAAAAAAAGCAAAACATCATTGAATCCAGGTGCTGCTTCTTAGAATTAATAAGATCGACCACTAGCTAAACTAATGAAGAAAAATAGAGTGGAAATGTAAATAAACACAATCAGAAATGATGAAAGGGACATCATCACTGACCCCACAGAAATAGAAAAAAGCCTCAGAAACTATTATTAACACCTCTATGCACACAAACCGGAAAACCTAGAAGAAATGGATAAATTCCACGAAACATACAACCTCCCATAATTGAACCAAAGAAAAATTGAATCCCTGAACAGACCAATAATGAGTTCTAAACTTGAATCAGTAATAAAAAGCCTACCAACCAGAAAAACCCCAAGACCAGGTGGATTCACAGCCAAATTTTACCAGATATATAAGGAACAGCTAACATGATTCCGACTTATATTATTTTTTAAAATCTAGGAGGAGGGACTCCTCCCTAACTCATTCTATGAAGCCAGCATCAGATACCAAAACCTGGCAGAGACACAACCGAAAAACAAAAAAACTTCAGCCAACATCCTTGATGAGCATAGATGCAAAACAAAACACTAGCAAACCAAATACAGCAGCACATCAAAAAGCTAATCCACCACAATCAAGTAGGCTTTATCCCGGGGATGCAAAAGAAAGACTGGTTCAACATACACAAATCAATACATGTGATTCACCACATACAAAGAACTAAGAACAAAAACCACATTATCATCTCAATGGATGCACAAAAAGCCTTGGGAAAAATTCAACATCCCTTCATGTAAAAAAACCTTCAACAAACTAGACATTAAAGAAATATGCCTCAAAATAATAAAAGCTATCTGTATTAGTCCATTCTCACAATGCTAATAAAGTCATACTGAGACAGGGTTATTTATAAAGGAAAGAGGTTTAATTCACTCACAGTTCCGCATGACTGGGGAGGCCTCAGGAGACATACAATCAAAGGAGAAGGGGAAGCAAACACATCCTTCTTCACATGGCAGCAGAAGAGAAAACTGTCAAGCAAAGGGGGAAAAGCACCTTATAAAACCATCAGATCTTGTGAGAACTCACTATCATGAGAACAGCGTGAGAGTAACTGCCCGCATGATTCAATTACCTCCCACACGGTCCCTCCCATGACACATGCGGATTATGGGAACTACAATTCAAGATGAGATTTGGGTGGGGACACAACCAAACCGTATCACCATCTATCAAAAACCCACAGCCAACACATACTGAATAGGCAAAAGCTGGAGGCCTTCCTCTTGAAAACTGAAACGAGACAAGGAAGACCACATCTATTCAACATAGTACTGGAAGTCCTAGCCAGAGCAATTAGGCAAGAGAAAGAAAGAAATAAAATAGGAAGAGGGGAAGTCAAACTGTTCCTGTTTTCAGATGATATGATTTTATACCTAGAAAACCTCATAATCTCTTTCTAAATGTTCCTGGATCTGATAAACAAATTGATCAAAGTTTCAGGATAAAAATTCAATGTACAAAAAGTCAGTAGCTTTCCTGTACACCAACAACATCCAAGCTGAGAGCTAAATCAACCACACAATCCCATTCAAAATAGACACAAAAATATTAAAATACCTAGAAATATAGCTAAGCAAGGAGATCAAAGAGCTCTACAAGGGGAACTACAAAACACTACTCAAAGAAATCAGAAAAGACACAAACAAATGGAAAGACATCCCAAGCTCAAGGACAGGGAGAATCAATATCAATAAAATGGGCACACTGCCCAAATCAATTTACAGGGTCAATGTTATTCCTATCAAACTATCAATGGCATTCTTCATGTAATTAAAATGGAACCAGATAGGAATCTGAATAGCCAAGACCATCCTCAGCAAAAAGAACAAAGCTGATGGCTTCACGTTACCCAACTTCAAATGATACTACAAAGGTATAGTGATCAAAACAACAGGGTACTGGTATAAAAACAGTCACAGAGGCCAATGGAGCAGAATAGAGAGCCCAGAAATAATGCTACATACCTACAAACCATCTGACCTCCGACAAAATAAACAAAAACAAGCAATGGGGAAAGAACTCCCTATTCAATAAACAGTGCTAGAAAACTGGCTAACCATATGCAGAAGATTGAAACTGGACCCCTTCCTTACACCATATACAAAAATAAACTCAAGATGGATTAAAGACTTAAAGGTAGAACCTAAAACTATAAAAACCCTGGAAGATAACCTACGAAATACGATTCTGCACATAGGACCTGCAAAGAGTTTATGATGAAGATGCCAAAGGCAACTGCAACAAAAACAAAAATTGACAAATGGGATCTAATTGAGAGCTTCTACATGGCAAAATAAACTATAAACAGAGTAAACAGACAACCAACCTACAGAATGGGAGAAAATGTGTGTAAGCTGTGTATCTGACAAAGGTCTAATATTCAGAATCACACCAGCCAGAATGGCTATTATTAAACTTTTTCATGGGGTTGTTTTTCACTTGTGAAAAAGTGGGCAAATAACATGAACAGATACTTTTCAAAAGAACATGTATATGTGGCCAATAAGCATATGAAAAAATGCTCAATGTCATTAATCATTACCACAATGCAAATCAAACCACAATGAGATTCCATCTCACACCAGCCAGAATGGCTATTATTAAAAAGCCAAAAAATAACAGATACTGCTGAGGTTGTGGAGAAAGGAGAACACTTACACAGCACTGTTGGAAATGTAAATTAGCCATTGTGGAAAGCAGTTTGGGAATCTCTCATAGAACTTAAAACAGAACTACCGTTTCACCTAGCAATCCCGTTACTGAGCATATCCTCAAAGGAATACAAATCGTTCTACCACAAAGACACATGCACCTATATGCTCGCAGCAGCACTATTCACAATAGCAGACATAGAATCAACCCAAATGCCCATCAATGGTAGACTGGATTTTTAAAAATGTGATACATATACACCATGGAATACTATGCAGCCATGAGAAGAATCAGATAGCAGTTTTTGCAGCAACATGGATGAAGCTGGAGGCCGTTATTCTAAGCCAATTAATGCAGAAACAGAAAATCAAATATCACATGTTCTCACTCATAAATGGGAACTAAACTTTGAGTACATGCAGACACAAAAAAGGGCTCACAGGCACTGGGGCCTACTTGAGGGTGGAGGGTGAGAGGAGTATGAGGATCAAAACACTCCCAGTTGGGTACCATGCTCATTACCTGGATGACAAAATAATCTGTACACCAAACCCTCGTGAGAAGCAATTTCCCTTAACTGCACACGTACCCCTGAGCCTGAAATAAAAGTTTAAAAAGAATAAAGTAGAATAATATATTATACGATGATTTTTTTAAAAAAAAGGAAAGGCCATACATTTTAGCCACAAAGCAAATCTCAAAACATGTTTTAAATGCTTAAAATTGTACAGAGTACATTTATTCACCATAATGCTATTAATTAGAAATCAATCACAGAAATATCTGAACAATCATTAAATATTTGGAAATAATCTTGTAAATTTTTAAAGTAACCCATGGGCCAAAAAATAAAAAAAATAAAAATAAACCGTAGGGGAAACTAGAACACCTTTTACAAGCTAATAAAAATAAAACAAAATTCAAACAATTTGCAATATAATTAAACAAATGCTTAGAGGATACGATCGTGCTTGAAGTGCTCATGTGAAAGTCAATGACGCAAATGTCTTCAAGAACCCGAAAAGGATTATCAAAGTAAATGACATAAATAAAATTAAAGAAAAAAGGAAGACAATATAAATCATTAAAATTAAAATAGACAAAGAGAAAAAAATCAATAGAACCAAAAATGGTCCTTTGAAAAGATCAATAAAATCTTTAAAACTCCAGCCAGACTGAATAACAGTAAATGAGGGAAGAAACACTCTACTAAGATGATAAGTGAAAGGTACACTTTTTTTTTTTTTTTTTTTTTTTTTTTTTTGACACAGAGTCTCACTCTGTTGCCCAGGCTGGAGTGCAGTGGCACAATCTCGGCTCACTGCAAGCTCCGCCTCCCGGGTTGACGCCATTCTCCTGC
Source organism: Rhinopithecus roxellana (assembly GCF_007565055.1). Taxonomy (NCBI): domain Eukaryota; kingdom Metazoa; phylum Chordata; class Mammalia; order Primates; family Cercopithecidae; genus Rhinopithecus; species Rhinopithecus roxellana. The sequence continues at coordinate 149,194,810 of NC_044552.1, forward strand.
CTCAGCCTCCCGAGTAGCTGGGACTACAGGCGCCCGCCACCTCGCCCGGCTAGTTTTTTTTGTATTTTTAGTAGAGACGGGGTTTCACCTTGTTAGACAGGATGGTCTCGATCTCCTGACCTCGTGATCCACCCACCTCAGCCTCCCAAAGTGCTGGGATTACAGGCGTGAGCCACCGTGCCCGGTCGAAAGGTACACTTTCTTAAGATTCTACAGATTTAAGAGAATAATTAAGAAATTTTCTGTGAAATTTCACACTAACAAATTTGATGTTAAATAAAATGGATAAATTCCTCGAAAGACACAAATTGCCAGAGCTATCTTAAGAAAAAATAGAAGACCTAAAAAATCCTTTATATATTAGAAAAAAAAGGAAACTTTTTAACCAAAAATTCCAGATTGTAGCCCATGTAATAAGGCAAAAACAAAGGATAAAGGGCATATACATTGGAAACGAAGTAGTGAAATTGTCTTTATTCGCAAATGGCATGATCATGAACATGGAAAATCCTAAAGAATCTATGAAATAGAGACTAGAACTAACTGGTGTACTCTGTAAGGTTTCTGAGCATCAAATAAAAACGTAAATATTGGCTGGGCGCAGTGTCACATGCCTATAGTCCCAGCTACTCAGGAGGCTGAGGCAGGAGAATCGCTTGAACCCAGGAGGGGCAGCTGCAGTGAGCCAAGATGGTGCCACTGCACTCCAGCCTGGGCGAGAGAGCTAGACTCCATTTCAAAATAAAAACAAAAGGTAAATATCACTTATTCCTACATACTATCAAAAACTGAAAGTTTGTAGTTGAAGTCCCATTTATAACAGCATCAAAATATGACATGCTTAAAGATAAGCCTAAAATATGCACAAGATCTATAAATCGGCATCCAAAAATACTGCTGAGAGAATTAAATTAACGAAGACCCGAATAAATGGAGAGAGAGATGTTGTTCGTAAATCAAAAGACTCAATGTTATTATAGTGCCAGCTTTGCCCAATTTCATATTGACAGACTCAAAACAATTTTATTTAACATTCCCAAGTCTTTCTTTTCTTTTCTTTTTTTTTTTTTTAAACAAATTGACAAGCTGATTGTAAAATTATATGGGAATATAAAGGATCTAAAGTGTCAAAAGCAACTTTAAAAAATTGTGTCTCATAATCTGATTTCAAAAATTGCATAAAGACACCAAAATGAAGACAGTGGAATACAACAAGATAGACATATTGATCAATAGCACGCAACAAAGCATTCAGAAGTGGATCTATAAGCAATGGCCATTGACGTTCCGATGAGTTTGGAAATACAAATCAATGCGAGGAATGACGGGGTTTCTAACAAATGATGTTGGAACAACTGAATTAAAACATGAAGACAAACACCTGGACACTTCCATCACACCAGGGACAAATGTTAATTAAAAATCTATTGTTGGCTGGGTGCTGTGGCTCACGCCTGTAATCCCAACACTTTGGGAGGCTGAAATGAGTGGATCACTTGAGGTCAGGAGTTCAAGACCAACCTGGCCAACACAGCGAAACCCAGTCTCTACTAACATGGAAAAAAATAGCCAGGCATGGTGGTGCCCACCTATAATGCCAGCTACTCGAGAGACTGAGGCACAAGAATCGCTTGAACCCAGAAGGCAGAGACTGCAGTGAGCCGAGATCATACCACGATACTCCAGCCTGGGGGACAGATCAAGGTTGTCTCAAAAACAAAAAAAAATGTATTGTAGACCTAAGCATAAAAGCTAAAACGATGAACTTTTGAGGGAATTGTGAAAAACAATATTGGAGACTTTGTGGTTATTTCTTAGATAGGAAACAAAATAAATGTATCATAGAAGAAAAATATGATAAATTGGACTTTATCAGAACTAAAAACATCTGCTCTTGAAAAAATGAAAAGGAAGAAAAGGCAACCCGCATAAATCAATATCCTGTGTCCAGACATACAGAGAACACTTGCAACTCAATGAGATAAACAAAGCAATGAAAAACGAGGAAAATGTTCAAACACATACTTTCCAGCAGGACAAACTGTCATAAGCACAGGAAAAGATGTTGAACATCCGAAGTCATCAATGAATAAAAGTTGGAGTCATAATGACTAAAATATGCATATTAAAATGGCCTAAATGTAAGTGGCTGCTAACAGTCCTTCAATACTGAATACGATCCTAGGCAGCTGAAAGGCCTACACTTTGCTGGTGGGGATGTGAAATGATTCAACCACCTTGAAAAGCAATTGAGCAGGTTTTTTAGGGTTAAACATGCACTTTCCTTATGACCTAGAAATTCTACAACTAGGTGTTTACAAAAAAGAAGTGAGAATGTCTGCCCACAAAAGACGTGCCTGTGGATGATCATGGAGGTTTTACTGATAACAGCCAAGAGCTGGAAATGATCCCCATGTCCATCAACCGTGAATGAATGCACAAGGAGCTGTGTGGCCATACAACGCAACATGGTGCAGCAATTAACATTCATAAATTATTGATATCAACAAAAGGGTGGGTTAGCTAAAAAATATTGTGCTGAGCAAACGAAGCCAGACAAAAGCCAGACAAAAGAACTGCAATAATGTGTATTTCAATTTATATGAAACCTAGGAAAGACTTACCAGATCTATAGTAATAGAAAGTGGTTGCCTTGGGCCAGGCTTTGTAGAGGGGGTGACTGGGAAGAGGTCGCTGGGAGGATGGGACTCTGCTGTGTCTAGATGATGTAGTGACTATGAGGCAGAAGAATAGGGTCTGGAGGCCGGGAACCTGAGGCCGATTTGCACTGACTTCCTAGAACTGGATCAAAAGGAAAACTCCACCTCTTCATGCCCAAATGGCAAAGGATCAGAGGCTACTTCCTCTATACCAACCCCTTCTGCTGAAAAATGGAAAGTACCTCTGATTGGCCACAGGGCAAGCATGGGTCAATCCTTCATTTGCATAATGTACCAATTCACTTCCACCTCTGATTGGCCACAGGCCATGAGTGGGCTAATCCTTCATTTGCATAAGGCTCCAATCTATGAGCCAAACCTTCACTTCAATCCCTCATTTACATAAAGTTTACCCAATGGAAAACCTCTAGAGGGCACTTAAACCCCAGAGAACTTTGTAACCAGAGCTCTTGAGCCACTTGCTTGAGCACCCCCATCCTGTGGAGTGTACTTTTAACCTTTTTTAAATCTATGTTCACCCTTTCTGGGATCAAACTTTGACTCAACATGTGTGAGTGGTTCCAGTCGTGGTGAAGGTAGTTAGTGGGAAATCATGTGGATCACCACGAACTTCGGGTTCATGTATCTCGTTCGGAAGGAATTCCTAAAACCAAAAGACCTTCAGGCTATGCAGAAGCAGTTACCTCCAAAGACAGCATGTTATCTTTAAGCCTTTGACAACTTCTACCTTCATTTCAGATTGTTTGAGGAAAGATACACAATCACTTTTATCCTGAGGGTATTAATGCAGAAGACAGTCGGGGAACTCGCAGAGTCCCTGGAAAGCCATGGAACATGTAAAAATAATTAGGTCAAACATTACTACAGCTTAAAATACCTTAATAGAAATAGCACATTCCACTTACTCTGTGTTCAAGTTGAAATCTTTTCACACATAGCTTAGTCATAAATGTCTTACAGCTTATAAGAAGAGCCTTTTGGAATAGTCATTATTTTTTACGTCAAATGACTTGCCTGAGAGTTTTTATACTCAATGAGGGAACTGAGACCATGCACTTCACTTGCTTGCAAACAGTGTTTCAATTCAAGACCTGAGAGATTACGTCTCATAGGAACTTGGTGCAGTTGAGCCAACTGAAAACCAATGATTACTAAAAATAACATCTAGTTCCTCTTGTTCCTTAACTCGAAATTCTTTCATTGAAATCTGAGCAACTTCTTCAAATAACTGGTGGGTTAATAACTGAGAATGCTGCACCACTTGGGGGATGTCTAGGAAGGATGGTGGGCATCAGGGATGGTTTTTGCATCTCTCTATTTTGCTAACGAAGAAAAAGGCAAACTTTGATGTTTTTTGGTGTCCATGGTTCTTACTACAAACTCTTCCCCTTGGCAGCCACCTCTCTTCCTGATGCACCGTTCTTCCCCACCGTCCTCACATTCTTCTCCTCTGTCTACCATCTTCGTATCATCTGCTATCATATCTTCTGCTCTTTTATTCTTGCTTCCTTTTTCTTTTTTTTGTCTTACTTTGGATTAACAAGGACTTTTTTTCTTTAGGATTTCATTTTAACTCCTCTGTACAGGAAGAGTCAAACTCTGTAAAATATTTGAAGAGATTTATTCTGGGTCAAATATGAGAGACCATGACTAACATCGTCAGGAGGTCCTGAGAACATGTGCCTAAGGTGGTCGGGGTACAGCTTGGTTTTATACATTTTAGGGAGACGTGAGACTTCAAATACGTTGGTTTGGTCCAGAAAGGTGGGACAACTTAAAGGGGGGCTTCTAGCCTATAGGTAGATTTAAAAATGTTTTGGTTAACAATTGCTTATCTAAAGACCTGGGTTCGATACAAAGGAATGTCTGGGTTAAGATAAAGGCTTGTGGAAACCAAAGTTCTTATTTGCAAAGGAAGACTTAAGAGAGAATAGGTTGTAAAATGTGTTTTATCTGTGTTAATGTTAATGAGCGAGGAGAAAAGGAAAAATTAGCTGGGAGACAGCTAAATCTGGTCTTTGGTAAAATTCTTTTAAACAGAAAGACAGGCCAAAAAAGCATGGCTACAGGCACAGAGAAAGCAGCATGGGGAGAACTTGGGCTGCAGCCACACAGATAAGGGAGCAAGGCCCAGCATAGAAGCCTTTGTTCTTTGGGTAATCCACGGGCTCCTGGGAAAGGGGCTTCCTCCCCTTTTCAGCCATGTACATGGTGGGGTCCGTGGGAACTTGCACAGGGAGGAGGACTTACCTAAAGCATACCTGCAATTCCACAAACAAGAGAAGCTGCACTCTATGCTTACCTAAGACACACCCGCAGCTGCACAGATAAAGAGAGTTATGTGGACAACTACTGCACAGACTAGGGAAGTTACACAAACAGCTACAGAGATGAGGGCAGCTTTTTCTTACACATGCTATTGGATTCAACTGTAAAAACAACAGTCCTCTTTTGGGCTCCCTCTCTGCTGTGGAGAACTTTCTTCATTCACTTATTGAAATTTCTCTCCAACCTCACCCTTGTGTCCATGCTCCTTAATTTTCTTGGTCAGGAGACAAAGAACTCCAGGTGCTACCTCAGACAACAACACTGATACATTGTGGTGCATTGGCAACACTGTAGCATGAACACCAGAGAGGTATAGTCAGGGCTGTCCAACCCCCACTTCCCTGAATCAGCTTTTCAGGTTAAATTTTAAGAATGCCCTGTCTGAGAGCACGGTGGCTCATGCCTGTAATCCCAGCACTTTAGGAGGCCGAGGCAGGCAGATCACCTGAGGTCAGGAGTTAGAGACCAGCCTGGCCAAGCATGGTGTAAACCCCAGTCTCTACTAAAAGTACAAAAATTAGCCAGAAATGGTGGCAAGTGCCTGTAGTCCCAGCTACTTGGGAAACTGAAGCAGGATAATCACTTGAACCCAGGAGGTGGAGGTTGCAGTGAGCTGAGATTATGCCACTGCACTCCAGACAGGGTGAGAAGAGCAAGACTCCATCTCAATAAAAAAGTGCCCTGGCTGAGAAGGAAGTCCATTCATATCATTGGTGGGGCCTTAGAATTTTTTTATTTATACCTCTACTGTGTTTGTATAACTATAACTCTTTATATTATATTTTAGTATTGCTATAGGGTTTATCAATATGCATCACTAATTTAATAAGATTTACTTGAACTAATCTACCGGATAATGTGAAATTCTTTCAATGTTAAAATACCATTTATCTCCTTTCAACCACTGTGTTACTGTAGATTATATCTCTTAAATTAGCATACATTATAGGTCTTACTATAAATTATATTACTTTAAAGAATTAGTTACCTTTTAAAGACATTTAGTTTAAAAAAGTTGCTTATACTAATCCAGACTTTTACAATTTCCAACAGTTTTATAAATCCAAATTTCCATTTCCCTTTAGACTGAAACCTTCTTTAGCAATTCTAGTGTGGTAAATTTGCCAATGCATTCTTTCAGCTTTTGATCATCTGAAAATATCTTTATTCTGCCTTTGTTTTTGAAGCATATTTTCATCCTATGTGGACATCTAGATTAGCATATTTTGTTTCTGTCACTTAAAAGACATGGTTCCATTTTTTATGCCTTCTGTTGCTTCTAATGAAACAAATTCATAATTGTTCCACGCTATGAATTGTCTTTGTATATGCTTGCCTCCAGAGTTTTTAATAAACTTTTAACTTCATAAATAGTTTCATGCTTACAGTTTTAGATTTTCAGAAAAACTGCAAAGGTAATTCAGAGTTTTTATAGGCCATCTGTCTATTCTTTTTTTCCTTTTCTGGGATAGAGTCTCGCTCTGTCACCCAGGCTGGGGTGCAGTGGCAAGATCTTGGCTCACTGAAACCTCTGCCTCCCAGTTTCAAGCAATTCTCCTGTCTCAGCCTCCCAAGTAGCTGGGACTACAGGTGCACACCACCATGCCTGGCTAATTTTTGTATTTTTAATAGAGACAGGTTTCACCATATTGATCAGGCTGGTCTCAAACTCCTGACCTCAAGTGATCTACCTGCCTCGGCCTCCCAAAGTGCTGGGATTACAGGCGTGAGCCACTGCACCAGGCCCCCATCTGTTTATTCTATTCCATTTATCATCTTAAATCACAGCCAGCCACATGACCAACTTAGCTCACCCCAAGGGGAACAGCTTATGGCAGTGGGGGCCATTTGTCACAACGGATGGACACTATTGGTGCCGTCTGCCCAACTAAAGTCCGCACTCTGACCTCCTTCGTTTTCACTCAACATCCCTTTCTCTTTCAGGGTCTCATCTGGAGCCTCTCGGGTAGGTCATACCTCCTTGGCTCACTCCTATCTGTGAGTTTCTCAGACTTTGCTTGATCCTGGTGACCCTGGCAGTTCTGAAGAGCACTTGTCAGGTATTTGTAGGACTTCTCTCCACTGGGATTTGCCTGGTATTTTCCTTGGAGTAAGACTAAAGTTCTGCATCCTTTGGAGGAAGAGCACAGAGGGGAAGTGCACCTCCGTCAGATTGTGAGGCCCATGCAGCCTGGCCCACCCTGCTGATGCTGTCCCTGGGCTCAGCTGAGCCAGTGCACATCAGGCTTCCCCACTGTGAAGTTCCTCCTTTGTGCTCTTTCCAAACTGTCCTTGGGAGGGAGCTGCTGTGAGCAGACCACAGGGATGGAGCAGGAGTCTCACACCACCCCATAAAGCTGCATGTCAGCCTGGATTACTTGAAAGTCTTGTGCATGGAAAGCTGTTTGTTCTCCCTCATTTCTAATTGATCTTGTAATTTGTTTATATCAGCATGGACTTGTACATTTATCTTATACTTCGGGTGATGATCCACTAACTTTATTTTGCTTCTCAAATTGTGCCAGTTTTGGCTCTTTACAAAGCACACACAGCTCCTGTGTGCCTTATAAAGCCACATTCATGCACCCTGCAGGTGTCTGCCTTTGCCTCCCATCACTGCAGATGGATGTCGGGGTCTTCCTGCCCACTCAGGGAGCCATCCTGGTGACTGGCACAGAGATGAGAAGATGAAGGTTAAGTTGACAGGATGGGGTGGGAGCTTACTTTAACTTTGCTCTGATGGAGATTGTAATTTAATATGGGTGCACAATTTATACATTAGAAATGTCTCAAGAGCATTGATTTCATTCAGTAATTTGCGTATTATTTATTTAATGTATTTTGTCAAATTTAAGTATGTGTGATTGCACATACAATGCATAATGCATTCTTAATAAACAAAGATTCAAACCATATTGAAGTACACAGAATAACATGACAGCCCCTCTTTCCTGCCACTGAACCCCCCCCCCACACACATACACGAACCCACACAAACACGTGTGCACACTTCTTTCCATCTGTCTTACCTGATCAGTTCCTCAGCCCTGTAGAGCAGCAGTCCCCACCCTCCTTGGCACCAGGGACAGACTTCAGTTTTGTGGAAGACAATTTTTCCATGAAGCAGGGGTGGGGAGGGTTTCGAGATGATTCAGGCACATTGCATTTATTGTGCACTTTATTTCTATTATTAGTGCACTATAATATATAATGAAATAATTATACAACTCACCATCATGTAGAATCTGTGGGAGCCCTGAGCTTGTTTTCCTGCACAAGACGGTCCCCTCTGGGGGTGATGCAGACAGCGACAGATCATCAGGCGTTAGAGTCTCGTAAGGAGCACACAGCCTAGATCCCTCATATGCACAGTTCACAGTAGGGTTTGTGCTCCTATGAGAATCTAATGCTGCCGCTGATCTGACAGGAGACTGAGCTCAGGTGATGATGTGGGTGATGGGGAGCGGCTTTCAATACGGATGAAGCTTCGCTGGTTCACTCCGCTCACCTCCTGCTGTGTGGCCTCGTTCCTAAGAGGCCCTGGATCTATGGACCTGTCTGTGGCCGGGGGGTTGGGGGCTCCCGTTGTGGAGAATCAGGGTAGTGGACAAAGCGAAAGCAAGAACATATAGATTCACTGTGGAAAGCAAAGCACAGAGAAGTAGAAGCAAGTGGAAAAGAGGGGAAATTGACCCTGGAAGGGGAGGAACAGAAGGACGGGAACAAGTAACCACAGTGCTAGGCTGGAGAGAAAGAGAGAAGCAGGGATGACTTAAAATGTTGCTTGTTCTCTCTTTGGAAATTTTGAAAGATTTCAGAATATATTTTAATGGCTTCTCATTTATTTTTGGTTTTCTAATTGACACTTTCTGAATGACCCACTGAGTGGAGATTTAAGGTGCAGCCAAGAAAGTCATGCTTTATATGAAACACAGACATGTGAGCAGAACAAACAGAGAACACGGAATTCACCCCAGCACCTGCTCCCCCAGCACACGTAAGTATCCTGGGCCTGGCTGCGTAGACTGGGAGTCTGGATCCTGGGCCCAACTGCATTGACTGGGAGTCTGGATCCTGGGCCCTGCTGCATAGACTGAGACTCTGGATCCTGGGCCCGGATGTGTAGACTGAGGGTCTGGATCCTGGGCCCGGCTGCATAGACTGAGGTCTGGATCCTGGGCCCAGTTGCATAGACTGAGAGTCTGGATAATTAGGTATCCTGGGCCTGGCTGCGTAGACTGAGAGCTTGAATCCTGGGCCCAGCTGCATAGACAGAGAGTCTGGATAATTCAGTCCTAAGCAGTGAACACTCACCACTCCGCACATGCTCCTCCGGTTTTACCTTCAAGGTCGTTGTTAGCTGGTGCCGTGCCGACGTGCTGTTCACATGGTTCTCACCCACCTGGACTCACTTATCACCTTCCTCACACTGAGCAGAAATTCCTTCTTGTCTTCTAAAGTTACCCTGAACAGACCACTCAGTATGAGATTTCCAAAATACAGATAGACAATGTCTAATTAATTTCCAATTAAAACCCTTCACAGGGGGCTACTCCGTGGCCTGCAGAATCAGGGGACCCCCAAGGTCAGGGGTGGCTCTACCGCTGGAAGCCAGGCTTGAGCCAGGATGCACGCGCCTCACCTCAGCTCCTTCTCTGTGAAACTCTTCTGTGTTGTGAAGATTAAGTGAATATACATAGATGCACAACAATTAGATTTTATTTACTAAATATTCATTTATATAGAAATATAAACATCAAAATATTTAATTTTATAACATAAATATACAATATGAATGCATATAACATATACACAATAAGGACATAACATATATAAAATATATTCTACCTATATGTTTAATATACAGCTGACCCTTGAGCAACATGGCCTTGAACTGTGTGGGTCACTTAGAGGAGGATTTTCTTCCGCTGCTGCCACCTCTGAGACAGCAAACCCAGCCTCCCTCCTCCTCTGAGTGCCCCACGTGAAGACCATGAGGATGGAGACCTGTATGATGATCCATCCACACTTAACGAATAGTAAATACATCTTCTCTTCCTTGTGGTTTTCTTAATCACATTTTCTTTTATCTAGTTACTTTATTGTACGAATACAGCATATAATACACATACAAAATATAAACATATAAACACAGACAAAATATGTGTTAATTGACTATGCTATTGGTGAGATTTCTGGTCAACAGTAGGCCATGAGTAGTAAGTTTTGGGGGAGTCAAAGTCATGCATGAGTTTTGACTGTGAGAGGGGTTGGCACCCCTAACCCCGCATTGCTCAAGGGTGAGCTGTTCGCACCATCCTGAGAGTGTCCAGCATGGAATGCGTGCTGCTGACATGTTAACTGTTGCTGTTAGTATGAACAGATCACACCTGCAGTACATCTCAGGTCCAAGGTGATCTGGGAACAGAGTCCCTTCAGCTTGATCTCCTGCCTGGGCATCTCTCACCCCAAGTCTGCCTCACTTGTGTGCACACAGCAGCAGGTGCACAATAGTGTCATAGCCAGGAGAGCAGAGGTTTGTCAGAAGGCAGAGGTGGCCCTGTGTCCTGTTTGCTGAAGGTACTTGGAGTTAGAAAGATGGACAGCCAGGGCAGCCCCTGCCCCTCCTTCAGGGGAGTGTCAGTCAAATCCTGCCTTTACCTTTATGATTAGGTGTTTCTATATTTGTTATTACTCTATTTCCCCCACATTTTCAGACCTGTAGCTTTTATAAATGCTTTTATGATGCTGTCTTTGAAAGCTGTAGGGTTCACTTTGGGGTCACATTTCCTATAAAAATGTTAGCCGTGTGGATTGGGGTAGTGTGAAGATGACGTTACAATTCAGTGTTCCAGCAGACCCTTGAGTTTCCGAGCACTCATTTAACTGAGCCACTTGATTTCCCCATGGGGTCATAGAAGGAGTTGGAACAAACCCAGAGGGAAAATCAAGCAAAACTCTGCTTTACTTTGGGTGAGTTGGGTAAGAGATCCCAGTAGCCTCAGACCCTGTGTTTAGTGACTTGCTGGGCCATGCAGAGGACACCACTTTGTTTTCTGCTCTAGGGAGGTCTGAGCACTCCTAGATCAAATCAGGCACCAGGGCTCACTCCTATGTATTTCCCTTTGATGCCCATATCTTACCGTCAGCAGGCATCCATTTGACGGCACAGAAGATGGATGTGACAGGACCCTGGCTTACCAAGAGCTGCTCAGGCCCCGGCTCTGCAGCAGGCCTGTGCCCACAGCCCCAGCTCCTCCCCTCTGTCCACATGGCGAGGTCCCGCATGGAAGGAAAGAGGGGGCATGAAGACAGAGAGTGAGGAAATTGGGGTTTCGGAGCGCAGGCCTGCCCAGAATGCATTCCTATAAATTCTGAAGGAAGAGAGTGGGAGAGACCCACCGTTCTGCTTTATGTATGCAAGGAATACGTCAGGAGCCTGAATTCCCAGGAAAGGTAAGACATCGGGGCGGATGCCAGCCGGTTCGTCTTGTTCCTTTCTCGCTGTGGGTGAAGAAGAGAAGACGGTGATGGACACTCCGGCTTCCGCTGCAGGAGCTCCACAGCCAGGGAACCCCAGTGCTCCCTTTGCCGTCTGAAATCGCATCCGGCTCCTCCGCCAGAGCCACCGGGCAGCACTGGAAACACACCCCGATGAGAACTCAAAAACCCGCTTCCGCCTGAGGTTTGCAACCTCCCTGTAAAATGCAGGGACGGCCCCTTCCACTGGAGTTACTTATTCCTACAGATGAGTCACAATTGCACTGAAACGACATCTCTTCCCTTCTTGGGTTCCCCTGAAGAAAACCCCAAACCATGGTCCTTTTCCCACTTACTCTGCTTATCCTTCCGAGCCAGGAGCTGAAATGGCCCTTTTTTCAAGCCTGATTTGCTTAATCTTCAATTTTAGCCCGTGGACTCGTTCACGCAAACTGATGCAACCACCTCAACACCCCGGAGCCGGGGTTTTTCAACCGCAGCACCCCGACTTTCTTCGTGTCTCCCCCATTCTAGGAGCAGTCAGTGCAGTTAGGAGCAGGACAGCAATGACCCCACATCCACAAAACCGGGGAAACATAATGAATAAGAGAACTAAAAGTGAACGCGACAGGAACTTTACATCTCAGTGCCAATTCGAGATGGGTGTTGCGATCGATACAGTCAGCAGCCTCGCCCGGACGCTCCTCCCTGCCCACTCGCCGGACGCTCCGCCCTGGCCGCTGTGCTATTAAACTGCTCCAGTCATCGCTTTCCTCCCTGCCTTTTTATGTAATAGTTATTTCAAATATCCTCCAGCATCCTGACACCACCACAGGTTTCCCTGCCTTGGGAATCACAAAAAAACAGAGAAGCCACATGCAAATTTCTTTTACATTTTATATTAAAGCCAAAAAAGTTACTTACATTTTTGTTTGTCTTCCCTCCTTCCTTCCCTCCTCCCACCCTGTGCCTCTGGAGCTCCCTTCCTCTCGCCTCAGACATTTGGTTCATTCAGCTGTGATCTGTCTTTCTCCTCTCAACCTCTTCATTTCTAACAACTTCTCATCAGCACTGTGACGGTTAACACTGACTGTCAACTGGATTGGATTGAAGGATGCAAAGTACTGTTTCCGGGTGTGTCTGTGAGCATGTTGCCAAAGGAGACTACCATTTGAGCCACAGGATGAGAGAGGCAGAGCCACCTTCAATCTGGGTGGGCACCATCTAATCAGCTGCCAGCGCGGCGAGAATTAAAGCAGAAGAACATGAACAAACTAGACTGGCTTAGCCTCTGACCCATCTCTCTCCTGTGCTGGACGCTTCCTACCCTCGAACATCGAACTCCAAGTTCTTCAGCTTTGGGACTCGAACTGGCTCCCTCGCTCCTCAGCTTGCGGACGGTCTACTGTGGGGCCTCACCCTGTGATTGTGTGAGTCAATTCTCCTAATAAACTCCCCTTTATGTCTACATCTACCCTATTAGTTCTGTCCCTCTAGAGAACCCCGACTAATACGACACTAAGCGTGTTCAAGCACATCGTCCATAAGAACACCTCCCCTGATCTTACATCTGCTTTTAGTTACCGCTCAACACACCACTCTCGCCAGTACCATAGGAAGCTTGCGCAGGGTTTCAGCATCCACTGATTCTCTCCACTCCCTCCTTCCTTCTGTCTTACACCACACTATTTCACTGAGGACTACTCCTGATGGGTCCAGCACTTACTTTCCAACCCCCAAATCCAGTCGGTCCCGTGCAGGACCCATTGCTATAATCACTCCCAGGTTTCCAGTTAATCAACGTTTGTTGACAGTTTATTATGCGCCAGCCACTGTTCTGCGTTCTGAGGGTGCAGTGAGCAACACAGACAAAACTGCTGATCTCACTGAAGGATGCTGGGTTAAAAACCGGAAAACAGGAGCAGATTCGTTAACGATGAGCATCAAGGGAAATGGTAAAGAAGACACAGGACATAGGAACCATCGAGAAAAGATACTGAAGACTTAAATAGCTGCTCATAGAGAAATCACTGAGGTGAAGACATCTGAGTAAAGACAAAAAGAAAACATACGCTGAATTGTGCACTTAAACTAGACGAATGTGTAGCATGCAATAAAAAGAGCTAGTAGCGAATTTACAGTTTATCAACAGAGAAATAAAGGGAAGAATCTTGTGTAAGATTAAGAAGAACAATCTTGTTTAAGCGAATTTACAGATTATGGGCAGAGAAATAAGGGAAGAATTTTGTTTAAGAACGAGAGAAATATTGGGCTGGGTGCAGTGGCTCACACCTGTAATCCCGGCACTTTGGGAGGCCGAGGCAGGCAGATCCTTTGAGTCCAGGGGTTCAAGACCAGCCTGGGAAATATAGCTAGACCTTGCCCCTACAATAAGAATTAAAATTAGCTAGGCGTGGTGGCACTTGCCTGTAGTCCCAGGTACTTGGGAGGCTGAGGAAGGAGGACTCCTTGCGCCCAGGAGGCAGAGGTTGCAGTGAGCTGAGACTACCACCTCACTTCAGCCTGGGGGATAGAGACCAGGTCTAAAAAAAAAAAAAAAAAAAAAAAAAAAGGAGATATTGTACAAGCTAAACACACGAATTTTGAGGTTATGACAGGAAATTAAGGTGAAAGTGGAAATTGAGGGATGGAATTGAGGGATGGAAATGCTTGTTCAGGGCCCTGAAAAGACATCCAGGCATGAAGAGTGTGCAGGTGCTGCCAGGCCCACCAAGTCTTATCCTAGATCTATTCAGGTATAATCTTTTTTTTTTTTTTTGAGACAGAGTCTCACTCTGTAACCCAGGCTGGGGTGCAGTGGCACAATCTCAACTCACTGCAACCTCCACCTCCTGGGTTCGAGCAATTCTCCTGCCTCAGCCTCCCAAGTAGCTGGGATTACAGGTGCCTGTCAACACACCTGGTTAATTTTTTTTGTTGGTATTTTTAGTAGAGACGGGGTTTCACTATATTGGTCAGGCTGGTCTCAAACTCCTGACCTCAGGTGATCTGCCCACCTTGGCCTCCCAAACTGCTGGGATTACAGGAGCCACCACTCCTAGCCCTACTATTCAGGCATAATCAAAATTGCTGCTCTACCCTCAGCATTCAGGATAACTCAAATTTGACTCCTTCAAACCATCAATTTTTGGTTATTCTATTCATACCTACTTTGAGAAATTTCAATTTATAGTCTGAGACCATAATTGTGTACTTAAAATTTATTGCTGAATTTAAAAGTAATTTAATTTTGTGAGATGTACAGTCACAGTTACCCACTTAAATAAATTTTATTTCATAAGGCATAATAGTGGAGTTTGTTATTTTAAAATAAAAATTTGAAAATGTAGAATACATTCACTATGTATAATTTATGTTGCTTATTGAATTTTAAATCGTTTTGCATTTAGTGAAATACACAGTGCCAATTGTATCATCAAGTTTAAGAGACTGATTTCAGGTTTCACTCCATTTGACCAAATGGGAAGATTTGGTCCAAAGAAAAAAATTTCCAAGGATTTCTCGTCATTAATCATTTCTTATAAAGAGCTTCTTCAAAACGTTAATGGTAACTTAATCAAATACACATGACTTGATACTCTCAGCAAATGCAGTGGCTAAAGGAAAAAGAAATTTTATGCAAAACATACTTGCCAGAACTTTTCAAAAACAGGCTGAGATGCATTTTGTTGAAAATGAAAGGCTGCTGGTTTCACCCAGCCTATCAACAGACGTCACTGGAAGTAGGAGAGCCCACACCAGAAAGGGTCTGACCCTGGAGGCAGACGTGGAGGTTCACATAAGAGTGCTTCATAATGTTCGGAAGAGGAACATGCCCCGCTGTGGTCACCATCAAATGGAAACTCCTTGGCTGCCTGGTGCTGCGTGGAGCTGAGGGGTTCCAACCCTGTGAATGCCTTGGGGCGGGTCCAGGGCCTTCCCTCCTCTTGCCTGATCATCTCCAGAGTCACATCCTCCGCATTCGCCTCCACCGAGCTCCGTCCAGCCCACGGCCTGCGCTTCTCATGCATCCCAGCACGGCTTTGAATGTGGCCCAACGCAAATTCGTCAACGTCCTTGAAACATGGTGAGATTTTGTTTTGTTTTGTTTTAACTCATCAGTTGTTGTTAATGATAGTATATTTCACTTGTGGCTCCAGACAATTCTTCCTCACCCATTGTGGCCCAGGGAAGCCAAAAGACTGGACACCCCGGTCTAAACCTCATCCACGAAATACATACACATATAGTACTTTTTTCTATTAAACACAACTGCACTTTACGACATGTGGAGTGCCGAGTGTGGTGTGGCCCCCAGAGCGGGGCTCTCAGGACATAGTGAACGCGTCCTCCAGTCCTGTAGGGCCTCAGCTTGCTTCTGTGAGGCCTGTAATCATGAACAGCCCTTGCCATGGGCACGTCCTGTGTGGTGGAGCCACAGCACTCACTCATGAACGTACTTCCTGTTCATCCGCAGGAGACACCGGTGTAGGGGGAAGCACCCGGCTCTGGAAACATAGCGATTTTCCTTAGCATTTGACATCAGCGTTCCTGCAGGCATTTTATTGGCCTGTGTAGCTGAGGTTCCATGAGTAAAATGGGCGATGTCACCTGCCTTCTCATTTGTTGGCCACTCAGTGCGGCTGCACACCCAGTCTAGAAGAGCGGCTGGTAGGTGGTGTGATGCCCTCCAGGCTCCTGGTGACCAGGATAGGTGAGATGGGAGAGTGGTAGGGCTTATTTTCTGGTCACAACTGGCCCAAATAAGACCTGGTCCAGACTTGAAGAAACCACAGGAACCAGGAGGTGGTAACGAAAGAGATCCCTGGCTGCCTTCATTACTCATTGGCATAAGACACTCCCACCAGTGGCATGACAATTTACAAATGCCATGGCAGTGACCCGGAAGTCACCCCTGCTTTACATGGCCATGATCTGGAAGTTACTGCCCCTTTCCCAGAAAGTTCTGAACAACCTGCCCCACCATTTGCATTGGCCCACCCCTAACTTGCATATAATTAAAAGTGGATATAAGTGAGTAAAAATACAGGTGCCAGGAGCCACACACTGCCTGCCCACAGTTAGCCCTGCTCGGCAAGATGCAGCACTGTTCAGGAAAGGTTGCTGTTTAACACCACCAGCTCACTCTTGAATTCTTTCCTGGGTAAAGCCAAGAACCCTACTGGGCCAAGCCCCAGTTTTGGGGCTCATCTGTCCTGCATCACAGAACCAGGTAGAGGCTCACCAGGTAGAACAGAGGCTCACCAGGGTCGCAGGTCACACCCCAATTCAGCTATATGCAGGGCCTTTTGCTATGGCACTGCAGTGATGGGTCCAAGTTTTGTTACAATTCCCATGTTTTCTGTTGAAACTGAAATCCAAATGGAATAACACAAACTAAGATTTATGGGAAGAGCACCTTGGTAGACAATGAATGTGTCAGGGGCTCTGACTGCGTCACTCTCAGCTCTCTCTCCCCTCTGCCCCCACCACTCCCTCACTCTGTCTTTCATCAGCGCTTGTCAGGTTCCCCTGTGTCAGCTCGGTGCACCAGTACCCCTGACCCCAGCAGGACACACAGCAGCTAGATGCCCAGGAAGCAGCTCCTTAGAGTGGGAGACATCTCCAGAGAGTTAGAGGGAGAATCGAAAGAATGGCTTCTCCTGGGTTGGCGGTTGTGGAGGGGTGGAGGCTGCGGTCCAAGGCCTCAGACAGGACCTGCCCTGTGTACGGGTTGGGAGTGAGTGCAGCACCCCGGCCCCTGCCCATGGATGGAAGAGATGTGGCTCCACGCAAAGAAACTCATTTCCTACAGAAGCAGCAAAACATACTGAGCTACAGTTATCACCAAGGTGTGTGTGAGCATGAGTGCGTAACTTCACATAGACATCTCTGTCTCCAGATAGGATTTCTAGGCATACCAAAATATGGAAACATTTGAACATAGGTTGATCACCTTAGGTGGTTCGAATCATTAGCGTATTTTAAAACATTAGGATAGGCCGGACACAGTGGTTCACACCTGTAATTCCAGCACTTTGGGAGGCCAAGGCAGGTGGATCACCTGAGGTCAGGAGTTCGAGACCAGCCTGGCCCACATGACAAAACCCCGTCTCTACTGAAAACACAAAATCTAGACTGGTGGTACGTGCCTGTAACCCCAGCGACTCAGGAGGCTGAGGCAGGAGAATCACTTGAACCTGGGAGGCAGACGTTACAGTGAGCCGAGATTGCACCACTGCACTCCAGCCTAGACAACAGAGCAAGATTCCATCTCAAAAAAAATGAAATAAAACATTAGAATAAACAAATCCTCACCCAAATGATGCTAATGGTCCATTCACAACTGAAAATTAGCTAAGAAAAGAGAGAATGTAGGCCGGGCGTGGTGGGTCACACCTTGTAATCCCAGCACTTTGGGAGGCTGAGGTAGGCAAATCACTTGAGGCCAGGAGTTCGAGACCAGCCCGGCCAGCATGGCAAAAACCCATCTCTACCAAAAATACAAAAATTAGCTGGACATGGTGGCGTGCGCCTATAATTTCAGTTACTCAGGAGGCTGAGGCAGGAGAACCGCTTCAGCCCAACAGGCAGAGGTTGCAGGGAGCCAAGATCGTGCCACTATACTCCAGCCCAGGCAACAGAGCAAGACTCTGTCTCCAAAAAATAAAAATAAAAAGAAGAAAAGGAAAAACAGAATGAAAAGAAGACAGAATGTAAATCCTTTGCAGATAGTTCAGAAATCATGCTTTCAACAAACAGGCAGATTTGAAGTTCCCTTGTCCTCAGTCATAACCCCTGATTCTCACTGCTAAAGAGCACTTGTTTAAAATGGGACCTTCTCGACCATCTTCATACTCTCCTCTCATTCACGTATGGGTTAAAAACATGTATTAAAGTCCTAGTAGGTGCTAAGCACTATTTCAGAATTGGAATATGGCAAGCGATATCATACAGAGGATTTATTCCTTAAGAAACAAGGCTCTGAGTGTCCTAATAGTGATCTCTCAGTGGAACACCTTTTACATCCTGGAAATATGACTTCATTGTGTGGCCCTGGGAACATTATCCATATCTCTTTCATTATTATGTTGCAGTTAACCAAGCATTTTTATGAGAGCATTAAATTGTTTAAATGTTATCTTCCATGGGACACATATATTCAAAACTTATATTCCCACTTAGTTAAACATAGTTTTGTTTCATAACATTTAAGTCATGGACAATATCAGATGCTAGGAACACTCGCAGTCACCCTTCTGCTTTGTTTTATCTCTGGAGCCCTTTTCACTTTACAACACACCATAAAATGTGCTTATTTATTATATTGGCCATCCATCTTCTCCACTAGAGTGTCCTAGATGGCAGCAAAGGGCAGCCCAGCCGTTCTGTGTCTGTGAACGGGTCTTGTCTTCAAAGGTCAATTTGGGGAGTGCTCTTTCTAAGACAGTGACTAAACTCATACTGAAGTTGACGAGCTCCCGCACGGTAAGGGTAGGAGATGTGAAAGCTCAAGTTAGATGGTGGGTTACAAGAATTCGGTGGTCCATTGCCAGGCAGGTCGCCTCATTTCTGCTTAGTAGGTGATTGGGAGCTGCCGGGTGAGGGGTGCGGTCCCAGGGATGTAGGAAGAGCAGCTCTGGGGGGGGGGCGGTGGGGGCAGCTCGGAGTGCAGGGGCACGTGGGGGGGACAGGGGCACGCAGGGGGCAGGGGCACACGGGGGGCAGGGGTATGCGGGGGGCAGGGGCACACAGGGGGCAGGGGCATGCGGGGGGCAGGGGCACGTGGGACTCGGGCACACGGGGGGCAGGCGTATGCAGGGGGCAGGGGCATGTGGGGGGGCAGGGGCACACAGGGGACAGGAGCATGTAGGGGGTCGGGGCAGGCAGGGGGCGGGGCACATAGGGGGCAGGGGCACGTGGGGTTGAGGGGCACACGGGGGCAGGGGTATGCAGGGGCAGGGGCACAGGGGAGGCAGGGGCACACGGGGGTGGAGGGGCACGCAGGGGGGCAGAGGCACTCAGAGGGGCTGGGGGCAGCTTGGAGTACAGGGGCATGCCGGGGTGGAGGGGCACGCTGAGGGTCAGGGTCATGCAGGGGGCAGGGGCACGGGGGGCCAGGGGCACATGGGGGCGGAGGCGCACGTGGGGGCCAGGGGCATCCAGGGGTGCAGAGGCACGCGGGGGGGCAGGGGCACGAGCGGGTGGAGGGGCACGCGGGGCGCAGGGGCACGCGGGGGCAGGGGCAAGCGGGGGCAGGGGCACGCGGGGCTGTGGGGGCATCAGCGGCGCTGCCTGTGGACCTGAACCCGCTGAGATGCTGGTGCCTGCCCCTCTGAGGATGAGGCCCCCTCTCCCAAAAATAACGTTCCTCGGGGTCGTGCTGTGAGCATGGGCAAAGAGAACGGACGACAGTTGTGTCAGACACAGGAAAAGGATTTTCCATACACTTTCGCAGGCGACTCACCCGAAGGTCCCAGCGCTGGGAGCCGTGGCCCTTGCTCTACAGCTGAGAGGGCGGGGAACTGAGTAACGGGCTCCAGGCCCACAGCGCCCCGAGTGTGGAGCGACTGGCTCCAAAGGCTTGTCTGTTTGCGAACTCAGGCTGGTGCGTGGCAGGGTCTGAGTTCAGGGACTGGTTTCTAGGAAGCTACAACCTGCGTGTTGATGGCAGCAGGCATCAGAGGGGAGGCTCCATCCGGAGGGCAGAGGACACCTGGGACGAGGAGAGACGATGCCTTCTGGGGGTCTCGGCACAGGTGCTGCTTGTACCAGTCCATGCACTGTTCTTTATCAACTAGAGCTTTGTGTAGACTTTGCTGTATGTTTGCCATATCCCAGTTGGAAAAAGAAAAGAATAGATTCATCCTCAGATTTAAACTTGGGGGTAGAACAAGCCAGCTTATCCCGTAATGAAAAGAGTTTCCTGACTCCAGCCCAGTTTCCGAGCAGAAGTGGCAGTGCATGTACTGTAGAAATGAATTCAGCCACGAAAGACTGAATGACTTAATACTTGTAAAAGGCTTGGAGCAAAGCCTTGGAACATATTAAGTATTATATGCCTTTATAAAAATTGCATTAAAATAACTGCGAGTGGATGGAGAAAGCCACTGCTGGTGATAAATGTGTGATGAGATACATCAAGAAACAGGCAAGTAGAACTAATGAATTTTAAAAGAAAATAGAAAAGAAATGGAAATGGATGGGAAAATAAAATAAGCAAGTTCTTTTTTTTTTTTTTTTTTTTGAGACAGAGTCTTGCTCTGTCACTAGGCTGCAGTACAGCGGTGCCTTCTCACTGCAACCTCCGACTCCCTGGTTCAAGCAATTCTCCTAAAATAGGCAGGTTCTTTTAAAAGTGTATAAAACTTACAGTGGAAAACTGCTGTTCAAAACGTTTTGAATCAAAATCCAACCCTATGTAATTCTGCGGTAATGACCTCACCAGGGAGCCCTGTATAATTGTGATATTACATTGTCTGAAACACGGGTATGAGGCATGTTCTTAAGTGAGATGTTCTGTTTTAAAGCAAGCTCTGGGAAGAGGAACATGAAAATATCATTTCTCACTGAGCTTGCTGAATAAAGGTTGTCATGGAAGAAACGCTTTGATGGAAAGGTGGTAACAGCAGGGCTAAGGTCCTTCATTGTTGCAGCTAAAGATCAACTTGTCTTTATTCTGTTCTTTCAGAAGCTTCAGTGGCACCTTGTACCTCGAGCTAAACTTTAAAACCAGTTCAAGTAAGTGTTTATCCTTAGTCCAATCTTGGATGAACTAGAGTTGGACAGAAAGGATTTTCTGTGCCCAGACATGAAAAGAATACAACCGACTGAAATTATCTTTGGAAATAAATCTCTCACCAATGTCATTAATGAAAGAATGAGAGCTCCTATTTCTGGGAAAAACATAACTTCAAGTAAGTTGCGGGGGTTTTAAATGTCATTGTCACCCTCCCTTCTGTATTTTAGTCTTGTGAAGTTACACTAGCAGAAGGCCTTTAGCCTGTGCCGTGTATGTATCTTGAGTTCCTGCATAACAAACTGCAACCTAATTTAGTACTTAGGCACACAGACATTGAACTTGGTAGTATATTGTTTTGTAACAGCCAGGTTTTAGCCAATTGCAAGCAGCTGGACTTTAGCCGATTGCAGGCAGCCAACTCATCACAAGATGGTGTATTTGATGAGTATTACAGCACATGAAAATGGGAAGTATTATCAGTATTTTTACAAAGATTTTAACATTTTTAAACAGACTTTTCAAAGCAGTTGTGGAAAAGGGAGAAAGCAAGAGAGTGCCAAAGACTGGGAAAGAGTGAATTTGTGGATACGGTGAGGAGGGAGACACCGGCATTTAAGACTGTACTGAACTGAATCGAGCCTATGGGAAGATGTTTGCAGACAATTGTGCTAATGAAAAGAGGAGAAAAAATAAAACACACTGATGAAAAGACTGGACCATTACTACTGACATCTTGCTAAATTAAGGCTTAATTTGGCTTAAATTTTACTCAGTGATAATGGTCATTTTCCCCTCTGGAAACCATTTTCAAAAATTTGTGAGTAAGTAAAATTTTCTGCTTGGTAGCCCAAGTCTGTCGCCCATCTCCAAAGCCAGGGAAGGATGGAAGTGTGCTGGCAAGCACTTTCAGATTCTGCGCAGAGGACACGACACGATTCTTAGTACTGCTGACTTATGAGGAACATCCATTGAAGTGAACCGTGTCGAACAGTTTTGAGACCAATGTTTCTTGGAGCCTAAGACCTCTAAAGTTCTGAGTATTCAAAATTTGTGCCCTGGGGATTGCATTTATCCAAAAGGAACCACCTTATGTGGCTCCCTGCAAGGCTTCTGAAATAAAAAGGAGGCCTGGCCCACCAGACGCCATCAGCCTGGAGTGAAGGGGTCACTTTCAGGCCAGGTGGTCCTGACTGCCACTAGTTCCTTTGAATTGATCAATTACCCACATTAACGTGGATCTAGGAATAAAATTGTGACTGAGTATTTCTCTTGCTATTTGGCAATACGATTGTTTATCAGTTTAACAAAAGCCACTTCCCTGAGTCTATTTATAACTTTGAACCTTGGAATCTCTATCTCAGGGCCAACCTCAAATAAAATGGCTTCCCACCAGGTTTCCTCTCCTGCAGCCACTGGCAACACGAATTTATGCTGCCACCCGAGGAGTCCGGAGAGTCAGTGCTCATGGTGCCATTACCAAACACCTGGGTTTTGGTTTTCCTTTGCTCGTCCTCAGATATGTCAGAAAATTTAATAATACAGGAAACATTGACAGTTGACATGAACTATAGCTATGTATTATCCATTTATAATAATTTATCACATGAATGTGGAATTCACAATGCTCTTTAGTTTCCCACATTCAAATTCTTTGATTTATTTAATTTTTAAAGCATACCATGAAATAGGTATTATTTTCTATATTTTAAAGATAAGAATATTAAAACTTGTATCTATGCAATGCCACAAAGGCCATAAAACAGCCAGGACCAAACATGTATCTCATAACAGAGTAAGTGCTCTGTTCACGTCACACAACTGCTTTCTCCCTCAACTGTCCAAATGATGCCATTTAAAAACATTATAAAACTATAATTTTTAAATGTGAATTTTATAATACTGGTGCAGCTAGATCAGTGGAATGGACTAGAAAGCTAAAGAATACAGTGTGAGCTTGCAGCACGGTCAAAATTCTGAAGCAAAATTATCTCATTACAATCGTCCTCAAATAAATTCTCACATGTCCTTAATAAACGTGTTCACTAAAAATTGACACAAATGCAATGTACCACTAAAATACATGTACAGATGCACATGTGATGCATACATACACATACAGGTATGTGCACAGAGACACATGCATACACACACATGCACAATAACACCGATCAGACAAACATAGATGGAAGAGAAATGAATCAGAGGGGAAAAGCATATAGAAAGCAACACACCTTCTCTCCATGAGCTTTCTAAATGGGCCGTTTCTCATCCTAGAAACGGTGCTCTCCTGGAGTGAGGGAGAGCCATGACTTTGGCGCCAGGCAGCCCAGGTTTAAATCCTGGCACTGTATTATTATTTTTTTTTTTTTTGAGGTGGAGTCTCTCTTGGTTGAGCCCGAGTTTCACTCTTGTCACCCAGGCCGGAGTGCAGTGGCACGATCTCGGCTCATGGCAACCTCCGCCTCCCAGGTTCAAGCAATTCTCTTGCCTCGGCCTCCTGAGTAGCTGGGTTTACAGGCATGCACCACCATGCTTGGATAATTTTTGTATTTTTAGTAGAGATGGGATTTCACCATGTTGGCCAGGCTGGTCTCAAACTTCTGGCACTTTATAATCTTTATGCTATTTACAGCCATTGTAACCATTTGGAAAGTTAACTAATATGTGTTTAATGGCATCAGTTGAAATATTGAAAAAATAACCATACCATCTCCTAGGGTTTGTAATGATTAAATGAGTAAGTGTTAGAACAGTGCTCAGAATAAGTACTCAATATGGATTAGCAATATTGTATTTTGGCAAAACTTGAATATTTAAAAAATAGAGTTTACAAAATAGGAGAAATTAAAGGCAATGACCCTGGTGTTAGCAAGACCTAAGTCCTACTCACAAACCCTACACACTTTAAGCACATCAATAACTCTCTATGAGCCTATTTTTTCTAATATACATGAATAAAGATATTAATCACCTCATTATATTATGAAATTTATTTCAAGAACAAAGGCTTTAAATGGTAAATGTGTGCTGATTATTTTATTTTCATTTCTTTTTTTTTCCATCTTACATTAGTATGGTGCATGTGGCAATTAATAGACCAATACTGATACATTCTTAATAACTCAGGTTGTACTTCATTTGGATTTCCTTGGTTTTTACTTGAGGTCTTCTTCTGTTTCCCGACCCTGCCCAGGATCCCACATGCTACTGAGTCCTTAGGTCTCCCAGCTTCCTCTCAGCTGTGAAAGTTTCTCGGGCATTCCTTGTTTTGATGACTTTGACAGCTCTGAGGAGCACTGGCCAGGTGCTCTGTAGAATACCTCTCTATTGGAATTTGTCTAGTGTCTTCTGATGGTCAGACAGGGCTTTCGGATTTTGTGTGTGTGTGTGTGTGGCTCCCAGTCCACAGCCCCCCACAACCAGCATTATACTCTTCATTTCTATGAGTCTGACATTTTTACATTCCACGCATAAGTGAGATGATACAGTATTTGTCTTTCTGTGTCTGGCTTATTTCACTTAGCAAATTGTCATCTGCATCTAGTCATGTTATTGCAAATGGCAATATTTTCTTTTCTTTTCTTTTTTTTGAGGCGAAATAATATTTCATTGTATAAATCAGGTTTGCTTGGTGCTTTTTTTTTTTTTTTTTTTTTTGGTTGTCAGCATGGCCAGGCTGGCTGAAGTACAGTGGCACAAATATGGCTCACTGCAGCTTTGACCTCTCATGCTCAAGTCATCCTCCTGCTTCAGCCTCCCAAGTAGCTGCGACCACAGGTGCACATCACCATGAGGTCCTGGGCTTCTCTTTTATGAGAGACTTTTATCACAGCTTTGATTTTGTTACTTCTTATTTGTTTGTTGAGGTTTTCTATTTCTTTATGGTTCAATTTTGGTAGGTTGTGTGTTCTAGAAATTTATTCATTTCTTCAAGATTTTTCCATTTTGTTGGCATATAGTTGTTCAAAATAGCCTGTAATGATTGTATTTCTGTGGTCTCAGTTATGGCTCCTTTCTTGTTTCTAATGTTATTTGGATCTTCTCTGTTTTATGTAAGTCCAGCCAAAGGTGTGACAATTTTGTTTATCTTTTCAAAAAACCAACTTTCTATTACGTTGAGCTTTTGTATTTTACCTTAGTCTCAACTTCATTTATTTCTGCTCTGATTTTTTATTATGTCTTTCCCTCTATTAATTTTGGATTTGGTTTGTTCTAGCTTCTCTGTCTCCTTGAGGTGCATTACTAGGTTGTTTATTTGAAGTATTTCTCGTTTTTGAAATAAGCTTTTATTGCTATAAACTTCCTCGTTAGTACTGCTTTTGCTGTATCCCAGAGCCTTTGGTATGTTGTATGTCCATTTTCGTTTGCTTCAAGAAATTTTTAAATTTTCTTCTTATGTTCTTCATTGACTCGTTGGTCATTCTGGAGGACATTGTTTAATTTCCATGTGTTTGCAAAGTTTCCAACAAGCGCCTCTTGTTATTGATTACCAGTTTTATTCTATTGTGGTTGGAAATTATTTTTAATATTATTTCTACTTTTAAAATGTGTTCAGACTTGTTTTGTGATCAAAGATATAGTCTATTCTGGGAATGTTCTATGTGCTGATGAAAATGTTCCGTGTGCAGAAGATTTGGGTACAGCCTTGCTTGTTTATTTTGTTTGTGATGCCTGCGTTCTTCGTGACATAGCTAAATTCATTGCCACAATTAGTGTCAAGAAGATTTTCCCTATGTTTTTGTCTAGGAGTTTTATTATTCCAGGTCTACATCTAAGTCTTAAATTTGTTTCATTTTGAGTTATTTTTTTGTGTGTGTGGTGTAAGACAAGGGTTTAATTTGTTTTTGCTTTTGTTTTGCATGTGGATATTCACTTTTCCAAACACCATTTATTTGAAGAGAATATCCTTTCCACATTGTGTATTCTTGGCACCCTGACCAAAAATTACTTAGTAGTTTATGTGTGGGTTTATTTCAGTTCTCTCTATTCTGTTCCGTTCGTCTGTGTGTCTGCTTTGATGACAGTATCATATTGCTTTGTAATGCCGTATCATAGTAAGGCTTTAAAATGCTGTCCGTTATCAGGAACCCTAATGCCTCGGGTTTTGTTCTTCATTCCCCAGAGTGTCTTGGCTACACTTACATACTTAAGTGCTCCAATGTTGAGTGCATATGTACTTACAGTTGTTATAGCCTCTTAATGAATTGATCTCTTTATTATTATATAATGACTACTTTGTGTCTTGTGATATTTTTTACTTAAGGTCTATTCTGTTTTGTACAAGTATGGCCACCCCTGCTCTCTTTTGGTTGCCATATGCATGGAATATCTTTTTGCATTTTTTCACTTCCAGCTGATATGTGCCATCAAAGTTAAAGTAAGTCGCTTGTAGGTACCATAGTGTTGAATTTTTTAAAAAGTACTCATTTAGCCACTTATGTTTTTGATTGGAGAATTCAATCCATGTACATTTAAAGTAGTTATTGACATGTAAGGACTTACCACTGCCACTTTGTTGATTGTTTTCTGTCTATCTTAAAGATCTTTGTTTCACTTTTCCCTCTTGCTGTTTTTCTTTATGATTTGATGATTTTTCTTGTAGTGATATGTTTGCATCTCTTCTCTTTTTCTTTTGTGTATCTACTGTGATTTTTTTAAGTGTGTGATTACCATGAGGTAAATAAAACAACTTATAAGTAGTCTACATATAAAAACTCTACATTTCACTTCTCACTTCACATTTAATGGTGTTGATATCACAATTTACATGTTTTATATATTGTATGTTCGTTAACAAATTATTATAGTAGCTATTTTAATAATTTTATCTTAAACATTTTTATTACAGTAAAAGTAATTATACACCTCCATTACACTAACAGAGTATTCTGATTTGACTATATTCTTTCCATTAAAGTGAGTTTTATACTTCCATATGTTTTCACGTTGTTACTTGCCATCCTTTCAAAGCAACTTGAAGAACCTTTTTTAGCATTTAACCTAAGGCATGTTTCGTGGTGATGATTGATCTCCCTCATCTTTAGTTTGTCTGGGAATGTTTTCATGTCTCCTTCATTTCTGAAGGTCAGTCTTTTTCAGGTAAAGTGCTTTTGGTTAGCAGTTTTTCTTTAAATCCAACACATTAAAACGATTATGTGTTATCCCTTTTCCCCTCACCTGCAAAATTTTGTCTGAAAAATTTGCTGATAACCTTGTGACAGTTCTCTTGTATGTGGATGAGTAACTTTTCTCTTGCTTCTTTCTAAGTTATTTTTGTCTTTGAGTTTTAACAGTTTATATATAAAGTGTCTCAGAGTAATTTTCTTTGGATTTTTTTATTGGCAATATTTGAGCCTCGTGAATTTGGATGCCCATATCTCTTCCAAAATTTGGGAAGTTTTCACCAATTATTTCCTTAAATAAGTTTCCTGTCCCTTTCTCTCTCTTATTTCCTTCTGGAACCTTCATAATGTTTATATTTGTTGGTTTGATGGTGTTCCATAGGCTTTACATGCTTTCTCCAAATTTTTTTTCTGTTGTTTCCTCTAACTGGCTAATGTCAAAGAACCTGTCTTCAAGTGTACTGAGTCTTTCCTCTACATTACTGAGTCTGCTGTGGTCTCCATTAAATTTTCAGTCTGTCATTGTATTCTTCAGTTCCAGGATTTCTAATTTGTTCTTTCTATGGTTTTGGTTTATTTATTCTCATTTTATCCATGCATTGTTTTTCTGATTTTTGTTTAGTTGTATAGATGTGGTTTTTATACCTCATTAAGCTGCATTAAGGTGATTATTTTGAATTTATTGTCAAATAATTTCTAAGTCTCTATTTCTTTGGGATAGGTTAGTGGAACTTCATTAGATTCCTTTGGTGGTGTCTTATTTGTGTGATTTCTTGAGATTCATACAGCTTCTACTGGTTACTGTGCTTTTGAAAGAATAAACACCTCTACCAGTCTTTAAAGATTGGTTTTTGGCAAGTAAAGACCTTTCTCTGCCAGTTTCCTGGGTGGATGGAATTACTTCTAGGATTGTAGTAAAGGAGAGTTTGAGGCAGGTTTGGTGACCACTGCTAGGTCTGAAGTAGGTTCTGCAGTTTGCAGACCTGTTATCAGGGACTCTGGCAAGCGTGGATCCTGCTTGGTTTATGGATGAATCAGACTGCTTCTGGCACCTTGGTCCACAGGGCTGGTGGACAAAGGTTCATTTCAAAGTCAACGGTTAGGTCTATAGATTACCTGCCACCAAGTGCACAGGCAGATGTAGTTCCCACTGGGTTACTGGTCAGATCTCTGGGTGGGCAGGTCTTGCCCTGGGCTGTAGCTAAGTAGGACTGAAATTGGGTGACAGTTACTCTAAGATTTGCAGTGGGACTAAGTTTGATGAGCCTGTCTTCAAGAGTACAGAGAGGCATGTCTCCTGCTGGGTCACTGGGCAGGGCAATGCACCTCTTTTCTTTGATAATTATCCTTGTTCTAAAGTCTGTCAATTATCTTTAATTAATCATAGGCAGGGAAGATATTCAGAAGAGGCTGAGAGATGAGCAGGGTAGTGCCAATGTCCATGGCAGCCTTGCTCAAATTTAGGTCCTGTTATTTTAAATGGAATGCCAATTAGAAATGTTTAAGGAATGCCATTTGTTCCAGAGACTCAGTGACACCTCAGGAAAAATCTGGTCATTTTCCTAAATGCTCAGTGCAATGATCTAAATTCCTGTAAAATGTTTCAATAGACTGTGTCCTGAAAAGGCTCTTGAATATTCTAACATATTACAACACTAGAGAGACTTTGACGTTCCTTTAAGAGTGGAAAAAATGTTAATATTCATTTTTCTGGTTAAGAAAAAAGAAACCAAAATTTATTTATGGGAATGAATTGAAGACAAAATTGTTAAGCAAAATGGAACAATATACATGTACATATACGTGTGTGTGTGTGTGTGTGTAGAGAGAAAAAGGGAGGAAATGTTTGTGTTTGTACATATATGTGTGTGTGTATATATGTGTGTGTGTTTGTGTGTGTGTATGGAGAAAGGGAGGAAATGTTTGTGTTTGTATATATATACGTGTATGTGTATATGTGTGTGTGTGTGTATGGAGAAAAGGAGGAAATGTTTGTGTTTGTATATACGTGTGTGTGTATATGTGTGTGTGTGGGTATGGAGAGAGAAAGGGATGAAATGTTTGTGTTTGTATATACATATACATATGTGTGTGTATATATATGTGTGCATGTGTGTATATATGTGTGTGTGTGTGTGCATGCATATGGAGAGAGAGAAAGGGAGGAAATGTTTGTGTTTGTATATACATATATATATGTGTGTGTGTATATATATGTCCATGTGTGTGTATATATGTGTGTGCGCGCATGTATGGAGAGAGAGAGAGAAAGGGAGGAAATGTTTTTGTCTGTGTCCCCTTCAAAATCCATATGTTGACTGAGGTTCAAATTGTCAGTACCCCAGTATGATAATATTTGGAGGTAGGGCCTTTGGGTGGTGATTAGGGTTAGATGGGATCATGAAAGTGGAGCCTCCCTCATAGGAATTAGTACCTTTATAAGGGGATAAAGAGATCCGAGCTCTCTCTCTCTCTCTCTCTCTCTCTCTCTCTCTCTCTCTCTCTCTCTCTCTGTCTGCCATGTGAGGATAGAGCAAAAGGGAGCTGTCTACAAACCTGAAAGAGGGCACTCATCAGAACCTTATCATGCTGGTGTCCTGATGTCAGACCTCCAGTCTTTAGAAGTGTGAGAAATAAATTTCTATTGTTTAAGCCAACAGTCTATGGCATTTTTTGTTACTGCAGCCCAAATTGATTAAAACAGAAATTGGTATCAGATGAGAGTTCTGCTGTAACAAGTATCTAAAAATGTGGAAGAAGCTTTGGAACTGGGTAATGAGTGGAGGCTGGAAAAGTTTTCAGGCCCATGCTAGAAAAAGCTGATACTGTTCCAAAAGGATTGCTGATGGCAGTTCTGCTGAGAGCTAAGAAAGAAAAGAAGGCTGCGGATAAAACTTCCCTCTTCTTAGAGATAAAATGTAATCACATGTAGGATGTTGATAGAAATATTGCTAATAAACACTCTTCTGAGGAGTTCTTAGGAAGAAAATGAAGAACGTGTTATAAAGGGGATCTTTGTTACAAAGTGGCAAAGAAATTTGCTGGGTTGTGTTCATGTTCTAATGTTTTGTGGAAGGTAGAACTTCTGCGTATTGGAATTGAATATTTAGCTGAGTGGATTTCTAAGAAAAGTGTTGAAGGAGTAGCTTAGTTCCTCCTGACTGATGATAGTAAAATGCAAGAAGAAAGAAATAAAGATTGAATTGTTAAGCAAAATGGAACCAGAATTTAAAGATTGGGAAATTCTAAACCTGTACATATTACAAAAAATAAAAAAGCATGTCAACAAGAGAACACTCGAGGTGTGGCATACTGAGTATTTGATAGAGATTAGTGTGGACATGAACTCTGGACTTAGTCAACCGCACTACCAGGAAAATTGCCAATTTTAACTGAAGGAGACAGAGATGGAACAGAACGAAGGAAGACCATTGAATTTGCAATCACAGGATAGGGCTATAGAGCTGTTTAGCTGCCAATGTGCATTATTCGTCAAGCAAAGGGAAGAATGACCCAAATAGTAATTCAGAGATTACCAGGGCTGCCTCTTTAGCTTTAAAAGAGGGGGGATATTACCTGGGTCTTAAGAAACAAAATAGTCTATACCCAATGCTGTGGAGATTAGGTCACTTGCAGCCTAGGGGCAGGGCCATCACACACCGGAGTCCTGGGAGCGTGGCCCCTGCCCAGCAGAGCTGTGGAGATAGGTCTGATGCCCCAGTGGACCAAAAGTTGGGCCTCTACTTCACCAGGGCCTGCTTGGTACCCATTACTCCATTTTTGTCTTCTGTTTGTCCCTTTTGGAAGGGCAATATCCACGCTATGTCTGTTCCACCACTGTGTTTTGTAAGCACTTAGCTTATTTGGTTTCACATCCTCATAGTTGGAAAGAAATTTTGCCTGGGATAAATTCTACCTCATGTGTCACCTAAATCTGATTTAGAGGTTATTTAGTTGAAGCTTTAGACTTTGGAATTTAGATTTTCTGATAAAACAAGTTCAGATTTTTAAAGCAGTTGAGATGAAATGAATGTATTTTGCAAGTGAGAAGATGCAAAATTTGGAGGGACAGGGTGAAATGCTATGAACCCAAAGCTTGTGTCCCCCTAGAATACAGATGTTGAAGCCCTAATCCCCAATATACTGGTATTTGGAAACGCGGTCTTTAGGAGGTAATTAGGTTTACATGAGGGCATAAGACTGGAGCCAAGCCCCCATGATGGGATCAGTGTGTTTGGAAGGCAATCACAGCTCTCTCTCTCTCTCTCTTTCTCTCTCTCCACTATGTAAGGTTACAGAAAAAAGGCATCCCTTTGCAAGCCAGAAATAAGGCCCTCAACAGACCCTGGCATTGCTGGCGCCCTAATTTTGAATTTCTAGCCTCTAGAATTGTGGAAAATAAATTCATGTTTTTGTTATAGCAGCCCAAACTGGCAGAGATTGTGTGTGTGTGTGTGTGTGTGTGTGTGTGTGTGTGTGTGTGTTGGGTATATGTCTCCCCAACCCAATCTAGTCTCTCTCAACTTGTGTTTGTATAGATACATCTCCATGATCTGTCAGAATCACAAGGGCCGACCCAGTCAACAGCACAAAAGGCTCTTCATGACCTGGTTCTTCCCAAACCCTTGAATGCCAGCTCCACCACTTACTGCCATGCTGGGCTCCACTGATCCAATCTACTGTTGACCTTAACATCCAATGCTCAGTGCTTTCATCACTCTGTCTCCTGTCTCTGTAATATATCACCTCTTTCAAAACCTTGATAACTTCCTATCACACTCTATTTTCCTATAATGCATGCTCATTACAGACTCATCAGTGGGGTGTATTACAGCCCATGATAACTTCCTAGCACACTCTGTTTTCCTATAATGCATGCTCATTACAGACTCATCAGTGGGGGTGTATTACAGCCCATGATAATTTCCTAGCACACTCTGTTTTCCTATAACGCATGCTCATTACAGACTCATCAGTGGGGTGTATTACAGCCCATGATAACTTCCTAGCACACTCTGTTTTCCTATAATGCATGCTCATTACAGACTCATCAGTGGGGGTGTATTACAGCCCATGATAATTTCCTAGCACACTCTGTTTTCCTATAACGCATGCTCATTACAGACTCATCAGTGGGGTGTATTACAGCCCATGATAACTTCCTAGCACACTCTGTTTTCCTATAACACATGCTCATTACAGACTCATCAGTGGGGTATATTACAGCCCACCTGAGCAGGTCATTAAAGCTGGATATTTTAACACTGAATAGCAGACCTCTTTGCACCTAGAAGTAAACTTTTCCTAATTCCCTTTTCAACGTGGAATGTATATGATAATCACGTACTGGGATTCCTTGCCTTTTAACTTCCTCCAATGTCCTTTCCCTCAATCTTTAAAATTTCTATTTTTCTCTTATGCAGTGCATTTTAACTATCTCTTAATCTAATACAGGTTCCAGACGATACTTAGGAAGCCTCATAGTCATAACAAAATGGATCAGTGATAGAATGATTTTTAAAATATCAGTTATTTTCTTAAACATATTCACAAGTTGCTCCCCTTTTTTTTCAAGACATGGGAAAATATACTATTTTATCTCCCAGGATGATGGAATTTACTAAATTACCTAGTGACGATTACCGAAAAAGCTAACTGATCACATACTTCTTATTTCAAAGATTCATGTAAGAAAGGTGCAGTGTTACTTCAGAAATGGTAACTTTGATATGAAAATTAGATGTGTTCGTAGATCATACATTTTACAGAAACAAAACAAAAAATTCATGACATCAAAAAGCAAAGCAAAAATTTAAAAACAAATAAAGCCAAAGGAGCCCAAGGAAGAAACAGAAACAAAACAGGACTCAGTAGAAAATACTCAATGGAAGATAACAGTCTCATTTTTTATTCTCATTTTTGGAAAAAGCTTTGGGAGGTGGGTTTGATTTCTCTCTTTGCCACTTGAGTCACTTGCAGAGCCATTAAAGCTACAGTCTAGTCTAAGGATAATCATTTCTCAATGAACTTTTGCAAATATTTTATATGTAAAGCGTATAGTCATTTTTTCAGGGTTAAAGTTTGGGACTATTTCTGAGTATGTCTGCATAGAATATTTGTTTTTAATTTTAATGATAATTACAATACACTAAAAAGGATTATTTCTATTTAATTTAAAGTTGTGTGTATAGAAGTGTGTCCGTGTGTATAGAAGTGTGTCCATGTGTATGAAGAGAGAAAGAGATACCATTACGATGTTTTAAAAACTACACAGCAGTTTGTGAGCTTCTATCAGTCTTGTTGTGCAGCACTTAGCATCTTCAAAAACGCCAAAGACGAGGTGGAAAAGCCACCCCTATGTCCATTCCATTCTAAGCATAACAGGTATTCTAAATTTCTGCCATAATTTTTTAAGGCAACGTTCAGTTGAAATATCTGCATATTGTCATTCTTGAGGGATTTTGCAGCACATGAGTTATGCTAGCTTGTAAGTTATAGTAACTTTCATCATTTTAGCGCTAATCAAGTAAAAAGCTCAGCAAGTATTTTAAAATAACTTTTCAAATAGAAATAATTACCTCATCATAAGTGTCCATGTTTAGAGATACAACATCAATTCCACAATATGTGAGGAAAGCCTACTATGAATGAAGCTCCGGGCATTTTAATACAAACATGATTTGACAATACAAAAACATATTTCTCTGGACTAAAGGGCTATATTTTGTGTCACTGAGCAGTTTCCTTGCCAACCATCGAACTTCAACTAAATTTATGTAGCAATAATATCTGCATAATATCAGTATTTATATAAACATAATCATTTGTATGAAGACACATATGTGAGCAGGCATGATTCACAGACACACGTGTGCCAACGCATGAGCCACAGACACGCGTGTGCGGACGCACGAGCCACAGACACGCGTGTGCCAACGCACGAGCCACAGACACGCGTGTGCCAATGCACAAGCCACAGACACGCATGTGCCGACGCATGAGCCACAGACACGCGTGCGCCAATGCATGAGTCACAGACACATGTGTGCTGATCTATCTGCATTCTGTCACTCAGTGTCTCTTCAGTGAAGTCAGCCAAGTGAGTAGAAAGGGGAATGTCATGCGCAACTGGAGAACAGGGTGAAACTAATTGGTCCCACGTGATGAAACTGCAATCTCAACTTTATCACCATGGCGACCTAACAAACGGAGTTACAGCCACAGCTGCTTTGGTAAATACTGACACACTCATGCTCACGGATAGTTATTTAGAGTCTATTTTAATAGAAAACAACACTCTGTTATCACCTGCCAACCTCACAGAGTCTAGAGCTACTAACATTGTACAGACAATTCAAAACGTATTAAATTTTGCTCAGTATTCTGAGTAGTAAACATAAAACAAGATGAATAGAACCATCACCTATATTCAAGGTCAATTTTATTATATATAATTTTTAATGTTAGTATATGCTCTTATGTTACGCATTGATACTGTAAAACAATATATACTTGTAATGCATGATTGTGGAAAGAACAACAAACATGAAAAGAAGAATGGATGTATAATAGCTATCCTTTTCTATGAGAATATTCATGGATGGTGAAAAGAGAAAGGCATTGTTGAACTGATTTAGACAAGAGAAACGCTTTGTAGATGATCAGAGAGCCATGGCAGTTCCAGGGGACAAAACACAGGTCTCTCAATCATGGAAGCAGCATGAGAGGCCTTTTAAAGAAGACTAGACTCTCCAAGGTCAAGGTAAGTTCAGCCAAGCTATTAGCAATGGTGGACATGGTGGGATGGATTAGAATCTGGAAGATTACCAAATGAAACAATAATTTGTTTATGCTGAATATTATCCATGGCACAACATCAACTTTATGGAAAAAGGAAAAAAGAAAAAGTAAGTAAAGTAGAAACTGAAAATCAGAATTTGCAGAGTCTTGCTTATTCTCATGGTGTGTGGAACTGAGGGCCTGATACAGCTGAAGCCAGCCTCTTTCTGGATCAAACACTCTACTATGAAAATATAATAGACCAGTCCTTCCACTGGGGCCACAGTGGGGATGTGGAAGGCTTGAGGCTGGCCTCAGTGCAGGCAAATTCATTCTTATGAAAGTAACAGTGTAGCACTGGTTCAACATGACTTTCGGTGAAACCTGATGATTACTTCCTCATTTTACTCCACAGACACAGAAAAGAGCTCACATTCTCTGGAAATAAGATAAACACAAAACATTAGAATATTTCAATGCCCTTCTATATACAATGCTTTATACACCATGAAAAATTCGGAGGTGTGCAAAGTGACATGAGGCTCACAAACAAGAGGAAAAAAAAGACACGAACAGAATGTTCTTCTGGTTCCAGAATTGGAGCTAGCAAATAGAAGTTTGAAGATAATGATCATAAAGATATTCAAGTATTTATAGGGGGAAAAGGAAGGAACAAGTGAACAGATGAAGAATGAGAACAGAGAAAAGCAAGTTAGAAAAAGGAACCAAATGGACATTCTAGATCACAAAATTGTAACATCTGAAATCCAAAAAATACATTGATAGGCTTGACAGCAGAATGGAGAATGCTGAAGAAAGATGATTAAATTTGAAAGTCTATCTGTAGAAGCTGGGTAAATTAAAGCTTAGAAAATAAAGATGAATAAAAACTGAGCTGTGTGCCAGTGTCAAGAGGCCCAACATACATGTAATCAGGTCATCAGGAGGAGAGAGTAGGGAAGAGAAAACCATCTGAAGAAAGAAAAGTGGAAATGTCACAAATCTGATGAAAAGCAATGGACAGGTACAAGACACCGAAGCCCCAAGGGGATAGATGCAAATAATTCCACAACTATGCACATCATAAACTGTGAAAAACGAAAGATGAAAAGGAAATCCTGAAGACAGCCAGAGAAAATATCACTTACAGATAAGGATTGTTTTTTTAATGTGAAAAGAAAGGGAGAAAACATCTGTCCATTTAGAATCTATTGCCAGGAAAATTATCCTTCAAAATGGAGGAATGCAAAGTAAACCATTTTCAAATAATGTAAGCTGAAACAATTTCTTGCCAGTAGGCTTGAATTTTATGAAGTGGAAGAGATGATTCCCCAGGCTAAAGGGGACTCATAACAGGTAGAATCCAGAATCCTTAGAAAGAATTCCAGAACTGGTAAATGTATGTATAAATGTAAAAGACTGATTTTTCTCTTATTTTTTTAAAGTAAATTGACTTTAAAAACTAGGACACTGTATTGCAAGGTTTATTTTATATGTACTAGTCAAATAAGAGTAAATGTATGCATAAATATAAAAGATTGTTTTTTCTCTTTCCAAATTCTTTCTAAAAGTGAATTGACTTTAAAAACTAGAGCACTGCATTGGAAGGCTTATTTTATATGTACTAGTCAAACACATGGAAAGTCTGAAAACATCTTGTGTAATGCCTACATTTCATAATACTGATTCAAGATTGACTGAGACAAGTGGAGGTACACCTTGTAGTCATAGAAATATCTATAACATAATTCTGCACAATCAGTTTATAATCACATAAGGGAAATAAAATGGAATACAGCTGACCTTTGAACAACACGGGTTCCAACTGTGCAGGTTCCCTTCTGTATACATTTTTTAAAATACACATATTAGAATATTTTTGAAGATTTGAAATAATTGGGAAAACTCACAAACTGTGTCACCTAGAAAAGAGAAATTTAAGAAAAAGTTAAGTATTTCATGAATGCACAAAATATGTGTAAATACTAGTCTATTTTATCATTTACTACCATAAAATATACACAAATCTATAACAAAAAGCTAAAATTTATCAAAACTTATGTATGCAAACATCTACAAGCCATACATGATACCCTTCACAGTCAAGATAAATGTAAACAAATGTAAAGATGTGGTATTATAACTGCATAAAATTGACTCTAGTAAATACAGTACTGCTGTAATAATTTTGTAGCCACCTCCTGTTGCTATTTGGGTGAAATCAAGTTTTGCTAGTATCTAAGTATCTGCTTAAAGCACCATGTAACACTGACCATCTCCATGTGGGCAGTTCATTGCTCCTGTAAATTGCACAACACAGAAAAAGTGATTTCTTGCAGTTCTCATGTGTTTTCCACTGTGTTTAGTGCAATGACATAAACACTGAATAACACCATGAGACTCATACAACGTGCCACTAGTGATCCCAAGAAGCAAAGAAAAATCACTTTATTACAAGAAAAAGTTGAAGTCTTGATATGTACAGTAAATTGAGCTCCACACTTGTGGTTGCTGCTGTTTTAGAGATGATTCACCTTGTAAACGATAGGCCATGAGTAGTTAACGTTTTTGGAGGAATCAAAAGTTATACATAAATTTTCAACTGCATGGAGTGGTTGGCATCCCTAATCTTGCATTGTGCAAATGTCAACCATACTTATAATTACTTCACTAAACCAAAAGAAGACAAAAAAATAAGTATAAAAACAAAACAAAACAAAACAAAAGATGTAAGATAAAAATACAACAGCAAGATGGTAAATTTAAACTAAGCTAAATCAATGATTATAATAAATATAAATTGGTTAAAGCATTCAGATTAAAAGGCAGAGATTGTTAATGAATTTAAAAAATTGAGACTATTGTCAGGAGGTTATTCCCATAAAATAACTTGCTTTGGATTTAATATCTGCTAATATTTTACACTTTAAATTTTTATTAAACATTTTCCTGGGTGTCGTTTTTCAAAACCTTAACATAAATGTTACAGATAATGTACTTATATAATATCTGGAATAATTAATTCAAAGTTAGAGAACTAAGTATTTTCCATAGTCAGTAGATGAAGCTGGTAAGTAATAACTCCAAAGGACAAAGAACTTTATTTTAACAAAGTTTCACTGGGCAAAATGGCTCACTCATTATTCTCATACTCTCAGAAATGAGACCTGTGTGACAATTAACATATTTAATAGATCTTTTAGCCTGTGGTACTTGGTCCCTCTCTTGCACTGGGAGTCAAAAACTATGTTTCCACTTTGTGAATTTTTTCCCAAGGAATTGACATAACCAAGTATGGAGGCTGAACTACAGCTGACCATGGTTTATTCTTGTCTTAATTTAATGGAGTGTCTACATGAAAGACCCTCCTGGGAATGTATTACAGAAACTTCTCTTACACTTTATTAATACTTTTGTGGGGATTAGCAGAGAGGGCACTAGGCTATTCTTTTAAATTTGATTCATTTAAAATGACTCATTGACCATGTCTAGTTTACAAAGTAGTTTATTCTCATTACAGAATTTGAAAATTTTATAGAAAAAAAGTCAAAATCATTATCATGATGTTATCACATTGGTATGATTCCTAATGTTTTATATATGTATAAATATATACACAAAATATATATACACACAATTATATCACACTGTATATACAGTTGCATATGCTTTTTATGCAAAGTATATCAAAGTATATGCAAAATATAATTAATTTTATTGGAAACATAATTATAAAATTTTTATATGTGGATAGACAATACTTTGATTACTCTTCCTTATTCTTGCACTTTTAATATGTTACCAATTTTAACTCTATTATTTAACATAGTCATGAACATCATTGTACTTAAAATATTGAATCTCTCTCTGACATATTATTACTTTTATTATTCTTAATACCATATTGCACATGTAAAATAACATATAAATGTGCAGTTTGTAAAATAAAATAAAAAATAATATACTCAGCACACAGCTTAAGATATGAAGTAGTTTTGGTACTTATGAGGCTCACACTGTTTATCTTTCCAAATACGTTATCTTTCCTCCACTTTCTCCTCCACCTTGATAAAAGTGATTCTAAATCTTGCATAAATCATTCCTTCTTTTTAAATAACTTTGTTATATATATGATTTCTGAGTAATTCATTATTCAGTTGGTTTTTGACTAACAAATAAACAAAGATACACTATATACATTCTTCTGGAACTTGTTTTTTACTCATTTGGTTTTTGAGAAACATCTGAGATAAGTACACCTATAGTTCACTAACTTTCCTTCATATTTAACATTCCCTTTTATGATTGCTCCTTTTAACCATGTCATTTGTGATAGTTCCACTTTTCTCCTCTTGCTGACATTGCTTTGCACATTTTTGTGTTTCTCTCAACGAGCACAATTCTTCTTCTCAGGCAGCATTTTTCAAATTAAGAGTTTGATCCATTAGTGGATCATTAAATACATTTAATAGGTGGTGAAAGTATTATTTAATTAAATAAATAAAATTCAGTGGAAGAGAAGGGAAGGGAAGACAGTGGAGAAAAGAGGAGAGGAGAGGAAAAAGAAAAAGAAAATCAGATTGCATTCCACAAAGTAAGCAAAATTAATGTTTTGCAAAACTTTTATATTATATAACTGTGTTTTGTCTTATGATACTAAATGTTTTCTGCTTTTATCATTAAAAAAAGGTTGAAAGCTGCGAGTTGAGTTTATATACTTTGGAGTGGGATTTCTAGCTTTCAATAACGCCAATTTAGTTAAATAAACTAATTTGGTTAGCTAATGCAAGTAACTTTGCTACATAATGGTATCAATTTACACCATAAGAGGTGTGTGTCTCAGAGCTTGCTTTATCTCGATTCTCAACAACTATCTTGTAGTTACAATAATAAAGTACTCCAATAATAACAATAACTATTTTTTACTAACTTCCAGAAATTTTTATGAGTGAGTTCACCTTTTTGGGTCTGTTTCTTCACCTGCAATAAGTAAAGTCTGCAATATGAGAACTTCTAAAGTCCCTGTGTAAAATGTTTTAATTACAAAACACTTGTAAAAGAATCATATTGGTCATTCTCAAGAAACAGCAGATGTGACTGTTGGAGAGAAGGGCCATTGTGGTTTCACTGTTCTAACCAGCACATAGTAGTCGTTCAATTTGCCTGGATTAAATGAATGATTATGTGCTTTTCACTTGGTAAATATTTAACATATAAACGTAGTCCTTTCCCTAGCAGTGGGAAAGGTGCCAGCTGAGCTTATCATTATCCTTGATCTGATTCAGTAACAAAGGTTTGTAAAACTTGCTGGTTATATGTACGTTGGGTACTTAACTGAATGCAACATAATTCACTAAACATAAGCAACTTGTAGTTTCTCGTGACCATTGAACAATTCAAGTGACTTGAAAAATACCGATTTTCCACCAACTGCCAGATTGCTGAGGATTTCACCATGAAGATTTGGCCTGAATACACGAGTGAATAAATCTAGAAACACATTTACGGATGGACTTTTCAGAAGGATTCCGATTGTGAAGTGAGGAGAAGACTCATCACCTTGCTCCAGTGCCTGGCAGGCCTGTGTTACGTGTGCTGTCCACAATGTACCTGGAGCAGGCAGTGCCTCTCTCCCGAGCATCCTCACTCCCAGAGCTCTGCGTTCTGCAGTGATGGGCTCTCTCTTTGTTCTCCACCTTCAGCTATATCCTAAAAGCACAAAGCCACCCAGCTCTTTTTAAAAATGCTCGAGGCTTAAACCACCTATTGGAATGCTCACTTTACTCGCGAGAGATCATGTTGATTGAGCGTTCTCCTGTGCCATTATAAATACACAACCCACCAACGAATCAAGAAACCATCCATGAGTGAGGGTCAGAGCCTTGTCAGGAGCTGTTTCTGGAAGACGTGAGGGTGGCAACGTTGCTTTCGCCAGTGCTAGTTTCTGTCCAGATGGCAACTTTGCCTCAGTGTAATCCCAAATGACACGTCCAATTTCCCTTTCTCAACTCTTGAGTTTTTCCAGGAAGAAAATGTGGTTTTGCCCTCCTTTTAGAAAAGTGATGTTTCTATGCTTTTGCTTTGCTAGTGCATCTGAAAACATATGGACGCTTCTGGCTAAAAAAAGGAAAAAAAAGTCTTTTTTGATTCATCTGGCTGAACACATGAATTTTCCAAATTCAGTAAAAAACCCTTTTATGAGACACTTTCGTCTACCATAGATTCCATTAGACCACGGAGCAGAGCTTCTCCCAGTACACACAGTCATGTTGTCATCACAATTCCCAATGTTCCAGAATGGTAGACACTTCCTGACCTTTATGTCTGATACATTATTTGAGAGAATGTCTCCACTGACCCCATCACCTGGATTGGATCACCAACCTCTCCCAAGAGGAGCCTGGCTTCCTCCTAGCTGGGGAAATGGTAGGGAGCTCCCCCAAGTAAAGCCTCTAGGGAGAGTGACCAGGGCCCGGGTCAGGAAAGGTTCTGGTGCCCAGAGGGCTGCCCACAGAGCCTGACGTCCCTGCAAGTGCACAGGGAGGAGAGGTGAGATCAGATTCCAGCTGAGTCAGGCTTCCATGTCAGCCTGGGTGTGTTTATGCAGAGGTACAACTCAGGAATTACTGAGGAAAAAGTACAGGGCCAATTTAACCTCCTCTGAGAGACCTCTATCCCTGCTCATCACCACTCCTCGCTAAAAAGGGCCCTCGCCAGAGAAGAACCCAGAGGGAGACCGGAAATTCTCCTCCCCTTGGAGGAAGAGTGCTTCCTCTACCCTTAATGTATGAACTGACAAAAATTCAAACAGAAGGAAACTGGGGTGTGAGAAATAAAGGAAGCCGTTTCATGCTCTATGTCCACTGGCTTCGGGCAGGTCCCAGTGGAAGTCCAAGAAAAAGAGCCTAAGGTCCAAAAAGATGGTTTGAGCCAAAGTTCTAAAGCATACCAGACATGAATTAAGGTATGTTAATTCTAAAAGCAACTTAAAGAAAATAGAAGCATGATATGGTTTAGTCTCAGGTATTAAAAAATGAGCCGTCTCAGAAGTGGAGACCAACTGAAAATCTTCCTGTATAACCTCTTTTATAACTCTTTGATGCCTCTATGTTTGATTGATTTTTATCAGTTTACCCAGTCTCCAATGAACCTGATTCTATAGGCAGTTACTCTGTGTCCTTATTGATGGGATTCTAAGAAGTGAGGAACAGCATAGGAAACAATTTGCTGTGTAAAATCAGAGAGAGCTCGACTCACCATGGGTTAGAAACAGAGGGAGACTCTGCATTGAAAACAGGCTCCCTGACAGCAGACTCAACTATAAACTGGTTAGGAATTTATTATGAACTTCCTCTACATTCTAAAGCAGAAGGTTTAAAATTAGGCTGTAAGTCAGAACCCACAGTACCCATTTCCCACAGTATGACAAGTTTATATGGGCAACACATATATTTTAGAGTAATTTGTTGTCCCAGGAACTAATCTTGAGTGCTTTACACATGTAGCTGTTTAGCCGTGGACCCTTATGGTCCTCTGGGTTGGAATGATGAGTTGCCAGAGGGAGACGTCACTTCCGGATCCTCAAGAACACATGGAGAATCGGAAGACAACGCCAGAGGGAGACGTCACTTCTGGATCATCACAAACACATAGAGAGTGGGAAGACGACTCTGGGCTCGTCTTCACATTTTCCGTGTTGTCACTTGCCCGTTCTTTGTAAGCCGACCCTAGATGTACACACTGTCTTGCCAGGACCTTTCTCTTCTCCTCCCCTGTGACCACGCAAGTCTTTGATTCCCTGCCCCCTGTCTCCTCCCAGCCCTAGGACCAAGCTTTTGAAGAACTGCACATGGGAGGAAATACCAACCAGTTTAACTTCTTCAGAGACAACCTCTAACGCTGCTCACCACTGTGCTAGCTAATAAACGGCCCTCTCCCAGGAAAATCCCTAAGGAAAAGTGGGACTTCACCAAGGAGTGCTTTCTCTACCCTTAATTTATGAACCGAGAAAAATTTTAACAAGCCTACTATGAAATAAAGATGCCCTTATCCCATTTATGCCTAGTGTTCCATTATTGGAATGCTAAGCTTGTGGGAACTATTTATATCCTACCACTCAAAACCATTCCCAAGGTCTGATTTTTCACAAAAAACTTTTGCAGCCTTCAGTATAAATGGGTTAATTCCAAAGCCTAAAGCAACCTAGTGTGTCTGGAATTGGTGGGTTCTTGGTCTCACTGACTTCAAGAATGAAGCCACAGACCCTGGTTGTGGTGAGTGTTACAGTTCTTAAGGATAGCGTGTCCGGAGTTTGTTCCTTCAGATGTTCAGATCTGCCCAGAGTTCCTTCTGGTGGGTTCATAGTCTCCCTGACTTCAGGAGTGAAGCCACAGACCTTCATGGTGAGTATTACAGTTCATAAAGGCAGCACGAACCCAAAGAGTGAGCAGCAACAAGATTTATTACAAAGAGCAAAAGAACAAAGCTCCCACAGGGCGGAAGAGAACCTGAGCGGGATGCCAACACTGTCTCGGTGGCCTGCTTTTATTCCCTTATTTGGCCCCACCCACATCCTGCTGATTGGTCCATTTTACAGAGAGCTGATTGGTTCATTTTACAGAGAGCTGATTGGTCCATTTTACAGAGCACTGATTGGTACATTTACAAACCTTTAGCTAGACACAGAGCACTGGTTGGTGCATTTACAATCCTTTAGCTAGACAGAAAAGTTCTCCAAGTCCCCACCCCACCCGGAAGCCTAGCCAGCTTCACCTCTCACTCAGTCCACAGTGTACCCAGCCTCCAGCTGCAGGTGTTGGCTTCCACACAGCACAGGACTAAGCAGTTTTGTGCTGAGTCCATCTCTGTGGCCACCAGCCACCCAGTGTTGGGGTTGGTCCTCAGCTTATCTGCACAAGGGCAAACCCGCCGGTTGGTGGAAGAGGCCAGAGGCAGCCTGGGCTCTGAATTCCACCCAGACCTGGAGAATAGACTTGGTAGGGGAGCGAATACCAGGGCCGCTGGTGGCCTTGCCTCTTCTGCACGGCAGCAGCTGTGGTGGCCTGAGAGTAAGGAGTTACCATAAGGACGTAGAAATAGATCACCTGATCTGCATCCACACCTAGAGATAGGCCCACACATCTGTGGTGTGTTCATTTCAACAAAGATGCAGAGATAATTCCATGGAGGAAAAACAATAGCCTTTCAACAAATGGTGCTAGAACAATTGAACATCTTACGCAAAAAAAATTAACTTTTATCTGTATCTCATATTACGTAAAAATGGAACCAAAATAGATTATAAACATAACGTAGAATACAAAAGTAGAAATTATGGTAGAAATCATAGGAAAAAAATATGTGCTACCTTGAGTTAGGCAAAGATATTTTAAATTTGACAGCAAAAGTACAATCCCTAAAAGAAAAGAAACTGATAAATTGGACGTACTCAAAGTGAAGCACATATACTAGTCAGAAGACACTACTGTTAAGAGAATAAAAAATATAAGCCACAGATCTGGAGAAAACATTTGCAAAC
Organism: Rhinopithecus roxellana; assembly: GCF_007565055.1. NCBI lineage: Eukaryota > Metazoa > Chordata > Mammalia > Primates > Cercopithecidae > Rhinopithecus > Rhinopithecus roxellana. The sequence goes on from NC_044552.1 coordinate 149,239,480, forward strand.
CATATATCTGAAAAAATGGCTTGTACTTCACATCTAAAAAGACTCAAAAGTCAATAATAGGAAAAAACAATTTAAAATGGGCAAAATAGTTGAAAAGACAGATCAGCCAAGAAGATATATGAATGAAAATTAAACACATTAAATACATCCGATGTCAATAACCCTGCTACCTACCAGTTAGCGGATGTTGAACAGGCCAGCTCCACCGCGCATGCGCGGGCACATGTGGGCGGGAAGAGGAAGTGCCCCAGGACGCTGAATCAAACCTGCCTACGTGAAGGGCTGAGGACACGACATTTCCTGACAGACGTCGCCATGTCTAGCAACACAAGCCTCTCCATGAAGGCATGAGGGGAGAAGGCCTCTTCTCTACCTTGTCGCAGGTCCTCCAGGACAGGCGTCTCCTTTGAGAAGTAGGATTGCTTTTATAAGTAAGAAAAATACCGGTTCTTCATTTTCAAAATGACGTCTCACATACGTGCCCAAGTGTGTCACACTGCAACAACTGCCCAGCTCTGGGGTTGGACTTGGGGAGCAGAGGGGACTAAGGGGCCTGCCTCATTAGGAGCTGCACAGGAGGGCTGAGCTTGCATTAGCAGCCTCTCCCGCCAGTGCAGGAGAATGCATTGAGATTTATGGTTCATCTGAAAGTAGCTTAGAAAGACACCATATGCACTTACCATCTCCTGCAGAAGTTGCAGACAAGTTATTTAAAAGTCTCGTTTTCTTAAACTGTCTTTATGGCGAAGTAAAGAGCCTCTGGGATCCACTTCAAGTGGTCATTGTGGAGGGTACAGCGAGCCAGTCCCGGGCTAAGCATTTACCCCACTGATTCACCACCACAGCAAAGTGGGGAGCCTTGAGTTTTTGCCTGTGTTTCACAAATGAGGAATCCGAGAACTGAAGTGACCTGTCCAGTACGCAAGAGTGAACCCAGGGACAAAGCCAACCCGCTTTGCTGGGGCCAGTGCCTTTCCACACTCCTCTGTTTCTATATTTAAACCAAGTGAAAGGAGACCTGGAAAGTACATTAGCCCATTTGGAGGTGAATTTGATACACTCTCATTTGTCATAGAGGGTAGAAAAAAATGGAAAAGAGAAACAGGCTGGTTGGGAGGAGGGAAGAGCAGAGACCAGGGCCTCAGCCCAGCCTCCATCCGCTTCCCATTTTCCCTCCCTGTCCTTTTCCTGGAGGCCTTGCTTGCTCCTCACAAAACTGTCATTCTTAGGCCCTGCATGGATTTGGGTATTTTAACTTGTCTATTAAAAATACAATTCTGGCCCCATATATATACTTAATATTATCATGTGTCCCCTTCAAAATACTCTGTGGCCAAAGTGTGTGCCCTTTTATGCAGGATCAGGAATGGATTCCCTAATAAATGTCTTGCATTTTTCCCATCACAAAATTTAGCGTCTCAAAAATCTAGTTAAATTAGCGTCTCTTCATCTTAATTTTATTTCTCCATTTAGATAAAGCATCTTCACTTCCAGCAGCTGAGCTTTTCAAAGAGATTTGTCTCTGTGTAGAATTTTTTAAAAAAATACTGTATATTACCATTTCTGAAAATAAATAACTCAAAAGTTTCCTTTAAAATTATTGCAAAAATTTCATAAATTCAGTTAAATACATGCTTAGGGAAAAATACAGAGTTTGAAGGAATTTTTAAAAGACCACATATTCTGTAATTCTATTTATAGGAAAGTTTTAGAACAGGCAAACCCATGGAGACATCGAGTAGATTGGTGGTGGCCAGGAACTGGTGGAGGGAGATGGCGGGCAATAGAGTGGCTGCTGACGGGTGTGGGGTTCCTTTCAGAGTAAAAATGTTCTAAAATTATCTTATGGTTGTGGTTGCACAGCACTGAGACTATACTAACTGGCATGTACAGTTTATTAATTATATTTCAACAAGGCTATTAAAATGTTCAGTTTCCAAAAATGTATCAGTGCATGTAATTGCAATATGTTTAGATCTACTGGAATTTATTTAATGAAATTTAATAAGTAACGTCTAGTTAATACACTTCGACGGGGATTTGAATTTTATATGTTTAAGTTACTCGTCTGAATTTTTTTTTTTTTCAGTTCTTATCAGTGCTTCACAAGGTTGGAATTCCAGCTGTTAAACTTACTATCGGCCGGGTGCAGTGGCTCACACCTGTAATCCCAGCACTTTGGGAGGCCAAGGCGGTCAGATCACTTGAGGCCAGGAGTTTGAGACAAGCTTGAGCAACAGGGCAAAACCCCATCTATACTAAAAATACAAAAAATAATTAGCTGGGTGTGGTGGCACGTGCTTGTAGTCCCAGCTACTTGGGAGCCTGAGGCAGGAGAATCACTTGAACCCAGGAGGTAGAGGTTGTAGTGAGCCGAGATCACGCCACTGCACTGCAGCCTGGGCAACGGGAATGAAACCCTGTCTGAAGAAACCAAAACAAACACACAAAACCCAAAAACCTTACTATGTAGCCTTGGGCAAAGTGACTTTTCAAAGCCATGTATTCTTTATTCTCAAACAGTACAACCAGCACCTCCCCCATTACACACATACACCAGCATACACACACACACACAGACACACACAAACACAACCAGCATATAATTATTTTTTGCAAAGACTGCTTAGAAAGACCAAAAAGATAAGTACTAGTTTTTCATACATATGTGTGCTACAAGAACCAATCAATAAAACAAAACAACAAATAATATATATTGTAGCTTCTTAAGAATCTTCAGCTTTTAAAGTCTCAAGTCTCTCCAGGGCTCCCAGAACCCCAGTGACTCCTCCTCAACAGAGATGGGATCCTGGAAGAGCCCAGATCATAGTGGGAGGGAGGAAGATAAGGGAACTCCAGTCTGTGCTAGAAGAATTTCCTGAATTAACGTTTTCGTCAGGATTAAGTATGAATTATCAACTACACAGGAACCAGAGTTTGCTAGAATAAATGGTAGGTTTAAGTGATTCTTTTAAGATGAAAATTGATTGAGATTGGGTAAAGTTTGTGATGTGATCACATAAGGTTTGTGGACAGAAGACAAGAGTTTTGAAGTGAGCCTTCACAAGAACATTGCTGTTTGGTAAATGAACTTTTTGCTCAGATTAGCAACATGCTGTCCTGACAGAAGTTTGCACAGGTAAACCAACTGTTTATCTTGATAAACTGATTTATAGGAATGCCTTGAAACAAATATTAGAGTTGCATGCAAAATGTCACTTCATTTTTTTTTTTTTTTTTTGAGTAAAATTACCCAGAAAACCAACATATATGCCACAAGACACTGATACCAAGAGTCTGGCTGTCACACAGAGACAGTGAGACCAAGCCTAGGAATGATTCTGATTATCAGAATGAGCCCCATTGTGAGAATATCAAACCAGAAATTAGACTCATGACAAGAAGCCACTAGGGATGAACAAGGCGTAGTAGGGGAGGAACATTACAGACACCATTGCTGAGAGGCAGCAGGTGCCTGTTAACAGTACAGAACCGTACATAGGCAACATGCTAAGAAAATGCCCAGGAAAACAGGGAAGGAAAGCCCCCAGATTTGAGGATGACACTCTAGAGCCAGTCATCTGGCACACTTAACAATGGGTATTGACGGAAACTTCACTTCTCACGATTTTCTCCTTCTTCTGAAATAAGTTGCCTTCATTTGCATAACTTGAGTTCTCCAGAACGTCATCTGCTCTGGTACGTTCCTCACCATCTTTGCTGTAAGGTTTTCTGATGGGACAGGGGCCCAGGTGTTGTTGTACCTGGGTGACGTAACTCTCAAGTTAATTGTGGACTAGTGGCCAAAAGCAAAGTATGGTGTTCCTTCCACATGACTCTAGGGCGTTTTTTCTCTTTTCATCTTTCCTTAAAAGACAACACTTCCAGGTCTTAATCTAGTGGATGCCGCTTTGGAGCCATGGAGAAAAAGCAGCCTGTGCCGATTGACCATGAGCCTGAGTACACTGCATGAACCTGTGGAAGCACCTTTTCTGTGTCTGCGTGAAGTAAGATAAAGTTGAAAACCTGGGGGTAAATACTTTGCATAATGGCGAACCTGTGATAGTTTCACAGGGTGAGAGTTTATAGGGGCTGCCAGGGAGTGTGGACTCATGAGACGAGTGTGATGTCTTCACCAGGGAAGCCATGCCGGATGCTTTGGATGGCTTTAACTCTGTGGTACCGCTGGATGCCTCAAGGTTCTGAGCGGGCAGAAGGCTTCTTTCAGAGCTCTTCAGTGACAACGCCAGCAAAACTAGAACAATGAATTCATTCTTTACATTGGGAGCCAGCATAATCATGCTTATTTATATATTTGCTTTCTCTACTATACAGTCCATAAATCTCTGATCAGTAAAACTCCAAGTAAATTCTGAGAAAAGTTAAACAATGACCAGGACACAGTCAAAACTCATTATACAGTGTAGTCATATGAAATTCAAAAAGGGGCCCAGGCTCTGTGTGTAGAGGCTTGGGCTCCTGTGCATTTTCCATTTTTCAGTGTTATCAGTGTCATGCTGTTGACCTGTAGACATGCTCCAACGTCGTGTTCAGCAAGTGGCAGTGTCGTCACTGGTATTGATTGAGTGCAGTGGCTGAGCCTTCTTTGCTGTCTGGCTAAATTATGTAAAATCATGTGCAAGGTTCTATTGGAGGTCCTCTGGCACCACCAAGTGGCTGGCCTGACAGCCCCCAGCCTGCCTGGCTGAGTTCCCCACCAGATTCACACTTCTCTTCTCTGATTCTGCAAAATTTCTGAGTTGTGTCATCATTTGTAATCAGTTAGATTCATTTGTCACAGTCGTTCTTCTAGTTTGAGATTCCCTCAAATCCTAGTTGAGCTTTTTTTAAAATTTGCATACGATAAATTTGACTTTTTGGCTTTTCTATGTCTTTGCACAACTCAGAAATGCAGTCAAAAATCTTCCACCCACTACCACACAGAACAGTTCTATCACTCATCAACCCATCCCCAAACCCTTAGAAGCCCTGCACCCTTTTCTGTTCCTACACTTTTGCCTTCTCCAGGATGTGATATAAGTGGAGCATATAATATGCAGACTTTGGGGGCTGCCTTTTTCACTTACCAAAATGCAGTTAAGACTCGTCTAGGTCATGTGAGTCGGTTGCTCACTCCTTTCACTGTTAAGTAGTCTTATGTCGTGTGAACACACCACAGTCTGTTTCTCCACTCATGTGTTGAAGGACAACTTGGTTGTTTCCAGTTTGAGGTGTTATGAATAAAACTGTTACAGACATCTGCAGATTGTTTTTTGTGTGAACGCAGTTTTCCATTCACTTAGATGAAAGTCTGGGACAGGACTTCATGAGCCTTGAGATGAGTGTACGTGTATCTTTATAAGAAATAGGCAATCTGCCATCCAAGGTGTATGGACATCCAAGTAGAATACTACTTTTGCATTCCTACCAGCAATGGGAATTCTTGTGGCTTCACATACCTATCAGCATTTGGTGTCGTCGATTTTATTTTAAGCTTTAATTTTAGCAGTACTTGAGGATGATAGAGAGAAAAAAAATTCTGGATATAAGTACTTTATCAAATATGAAATTTGCAAGTAATAGCTCCAAGTCTGTGGCTTGCTGTTTTACCATATTTACAGGGTCTTTTGCAAAGCAAACACTTTAAATTTTGCTAAAGTCAAATTTTAAAAATTCTTCTTTCATTGAGCGAGCTTTTGGTATTGTATCTTAAAACTCACCACCAAAACCAAAGTCATGCAGCTTTTCTGTTATGTTTTTTCAGAAGATGTATGGTTTTGCATTTTCCATTCAAATCTATAATCCACTACGAATTAATGTTTGTATATGGAAAAGGTATATATTGGTCGTATTTGGGACATTTGCATACTAATTGTTCCAACACAATTAACTGAAAAGATTCTCTTTCTTTCCTAACTTGACTTGTACCTTTGCCAAAAGTCACTTGTCAATATATGTCTGAGTCAATTTCTCTGTTCTTACTTTTGTTCCATTGATTGACTGTCCCAATGCCAATACTACATTGTATTGTTTACTGTCGCGTTATAGTGTCTTAAAATCAAGTTATATGAGTACTTTACCTTTGTTGTTTTGTTCGTTTTCCAGAATTTTGTTTTGTTTTTCTTGCAGAATTTTTGTGATTATTATAGTTTCTTTGCCTTTCTATGTTAATTTTGATTCAGCTTGTTGTTATCTACGAAGTAGACTTGCTGGAATTGTATTGAGATTGCATTGCTCAAATCAGGGAAAATGGGAGAATGGACATCTTTGAAATATTGAGTCTCAAATCCATGAAACTGCATATTTCTTCATTCACTTAGATTTTTTTCTTTCTTTCATCAGTGTTTTACAGTTTTCAGCATACAAACGCATACAAACGCTGCACCTATTTTGTTATATTTATACTAATGCTTCATTTGTTTTAGTGCAATTTAATGCATATTGTGTATATTTTAGGTTTACAACATGATGCTACAAAATATAGATAGTAAAATGGTTACAGTGGTGAAACAGATTAACGTATCTATTATCTCACATATTTTTTTGTGTGTGTGTGACAAAGACAGCTAAAATCTACTTATTTAACAAAAATCCTTAATATGAGGCAATTTTATTAAGTTAGGCCCTCATGTTGTGCATCCAGTCTCCGGAACTGTTGGCCCGCATACCTTCTATGATATTTTGATTCCCCATGTCCTCTTGCAATCCCCACCCATGGAAACACTGTTACACACTCTATCTCTGTGTATTTGAGGGTGTTTTTTTTTTAAATCTCACATATAAGTGAGATCATTCAATTGTTTTCTTTCTGTGTCTGAGCATTTCACATAGAATCATGTCCTCCAGGCCAAGCCATGTTGTGCAAATGACATTTTATAAAATTCAAATTCCAAATCTTCATTATTGCAGGTAGAAACATTTTTAATTTTCATGTAAGTTATTTCCTTTTGGGCATAGAGGTGCTTATAATATTACTGATTTTAGGTGTTTCCTATTTTCTATTACAAGCACTTAGTACTCTACATTTCCCTCAAAGCACTGCTTAGCTATATCCTGATAATTTTAATATATAGTATTTTAATTTTTATTTGATTCAAAATATTTTTAGTTTAGTGTAAGACTTCAGTTTTGACCCATCGTTGATTTAGAAGTGTGTTGTTTATTTGCCATATATTCAGGGATTTTCCAGATATGTTTTTGTTTATTTTCAGTGAATTTCATTATGGTCTCAGAACATACTTTGCTTGTTTTCTACTCTTTTATCATGTTTAAGGTTTAGTCTGTGGCACAGAATATCAGCTATCCTGGTAAAATATTTCAATTTAAAGATATACGTTGCTGCTGTTTGGAGGAATTTTCTATAAATGCCAGTAATAATTAGTAGCATTTATGGAATAAAAATAGGACAAAGGATTAGTGATCTTCTGTTTGGCAAAGTTTTCCTAAAAAGGACACAAGAAATTATACATTATAAATTTTAAAAAATGAAAATTATAATATTTTATTCTTCAAAAGACGTCATTAAAATTATTATAATAGATTGAAAGGAAGTATTGCAAAATAAATATCTGAGAAAGAGCTTTTGTTTTGAATATACAAATAATTTACAATGCAATGGTAAGAAAACAAACAACTCCGTACATTTGTGGACTGAGTTGGACAGGTATTTTAATGGATATTTCAACAACAACAACAACAAGAACAAGAAAAGATACACAAATGGCAAATAAGCAATGGAAAAGATGCTCAACAGTATTAGTCTTTAGGGAAAAGGAGGTTAAAACTATAAGGGCAATACCATTGCACACCTGTGAGAACAGCTAATATTTAAAAGTATGACCATAGCAAACGCTGGTGAGGATGGAGAGCAATTTCAAATCTTATACACTCCAGCTGGGAATGTAAACCGTTTTGGAAAACAGTGTGGTCAATTTATAAAACATTAAACATTCACCTACCTTATGGCTCAGATATTCTAATCCTACAATTAATACATTTGAGACCCAAATTTTGGATACAAATGCTCGTATCACTTTTTATTTTTAATAACCAAAACTTGAAAATAATAGAAATGTCCATTAGCAGGTACATGGGTAGATAAATTGTGCTGTGCTTACGCAACGGGCAATGACTCAGCCATAAAAAGCAACAAGCTACTGGGGGATGCAGTGAGTGGATGATGCACCCAAAGTTGTTAGGTGAAATTAAAGCAGCCAGATTCATAGTAAGAAAGAGCATGCACTGTTAAGACTCCATTTACATGAAATTCTGGAAAATGAAAACTACTTTACAGTGGCAGAAATCAAACTGCCAGTTGCCTCAGACAGGAGCGGAGGGAGAAATGGACACCAAGGAATATGAGGAAGCCTTTAGGTTACAGAAACACACGTTTTCATGGGAAATCAATATGTCACTGTATTAGTATTCATCAATACGTGCAACTTATTTTACAGCCATCATACCTCATTAAACATAAGATGAAATAAAGACATTTCAAGTCAGAGAAGAGTTGATCAATTTCCTGCCACAGAATGACATCAGAAATAAACAGTAAAAGAAGTTTCTTGAGCGGAAGGAAAAGTCCAGAAGATCCTACAGGTAAGCAGAGATCATCAGGAAGGAATGAAGCACTCCAGAAACTGTAAAAATAGCAAGAACTGTTTAAAACAACAACTATAACAATTTAGTGCAAGTTTTATAAGGTGTGCATAAGTAAAATTTTATATTAGTGCAAAAATGGAGTTAACTATTGGAAGCTTCTTGTATTTTCAGAGAAATATTAAAATTACTACTTTAAACATTAGCTACTCAAAGATGCTTAGGGTAGTTGCTAAGAGGATAATAAAATAATGTACTAAAATATAATGAAAAAGAAAAATCAATGCATGAAAAGATGACTTACCTGAAAGAAATTAAGAAAAGTGGAACAAAAATAAAAACAGACAAGACAAATAGAATCATTTAGTAGGATGGTAGGCTTACTTAAACACAATTATTTTAGTAATTAAATGTATAAAACTGAACACTCTAATTAGAAGACAAAGATGGTCTGTATGAAAAACCAAGAACCAACAATATGAAATTTGCAGGAGGCACATTTTAGATGAAATAATACAGACAGGCTGAAGATCAATGTCTATAGAGTGGGAGTCATGAACACACTGTGTTTAAGAGGCAGCTGAGGTAGCTATAGCACTATGAGACAGTTGATTTTAATTAAGGCAAAAATATTCCTAAAGATAAAAACTGCATTTCATAAAAACAGAAAGATACAAAACTCATTATTGTGTGCGCATGCCTAATAACATTGCTAAACATGTATAGGAAAAAAAAAAAAAAGACCTAATTAAGCAGAGGAAGATAAATATTCAAAAGCATAGTTGAGGATTTTAACACCTGTTTCTGAAGCTGAGAGAATAAACAAACCAAAAAAAAAAAAAGTATAAAAATAGCCTTTGAGGGACACAGCTAAATTTTCCAGAACACAGCACCCAACAACTGCAGTGTAAACTCTTTATCAGGGGAACAAGGAACATTTACCAAAACAGACTCGACCATAAAACGCATCTCAACAAATTAAAAATAAAAAGATAAGTAAAATCACACAAACTCTGGTTTCCTGCGCAACACAATCACACTGTAACACAACAGAAAGATAACTGAAATAATCGCACAAACACTTCCACGTTGTTACGCATAGAAGGAGCACAATGGACATTGAGAATGTTTTGTATTGAAAAATGATAAGAAGTGTCATATCAAAACATGAGGGAGGAGCTAGAGCAGTGCTTAGAGAAAACTCTATAGCTTTAGTTGCATATATTTAATAGGAAGAAAGTTTTGGAATAAAGGCTCAGAGCTTCTGCCCCCAGAAACTGGGAAAAGAACAGCAAATTAAACCCAAAGATACAAGGAAGCAAATTATAAACTAAGTTGGAAAACTAAGAATTTTCTGGTTTGAGCAGGTAATCGTTTGATGTTTCATTGCTCCAATTAAAAAACAACCAAAATTCTTTTTTTTTTTTTTTTTTTTTTATTTTTTTATTTTTTATTTTTTTTTATTTATTTTTTTTTTTATTATACTTTAAGTTCTAGGGTACATGTGCATAACGTGCAGGTTTGTTACATATGTATACTTATGCCATGTTGGTGTGCTGCACCCATCAACTCGTCAGCACCCATCAATTCATCATTTATATCATGTATAACTCCCCAATGCAATCCCTCCCTCCTCCCCCCTCCCCATGATAGACCCCAGTGTGTGATGTTCCCCTTCCCGAGTCCAAGTGATCTCATTGTTCAGTTCCCACCTATGAGTGAGAACATGCGGTGTTTGGTTTTCTCTTCTTGTGATAGTTTGCTAAGAATGATGGTTTCCAGCTGCATCCATGTCCCTACAAAGGACGCAAACTCATCCTTTTTTATGGCTGCATAGTATTCCATGGTGTATATGCGCCACATTTTCTTAATCCAGTCTGTCACAGATGGACATTTGGGTTGATTCCAAGTCTTTGCTATTGTGAATAGTGCCGCAATAAACATACGTGTGCATGTGTCTTTGTAGTAGACTAATTTATAATCCTTTGGGTATATACCCAGTAGTGGGATGGCTGGGTCATATGGTACATCTAGTTCTAGATCCTTGAGGAATTGCCATACTGTTTTCCATAATGGTTGAACTAGTTTACAATCCCACCAACAGTGTAAAAGTGTTCCTATTTCTCCACATCCTCTCCAACACCTGTTGTTTCCTGACTTCTTAATGATTGCCATTCTAACTGGTGTGAGATGGTATCTCATTGTGGTTTTGATTTGCATTTCTCTGATGGCCAGTGATGATGAGCATTTTTTCATGTGTCTGTTGGCTGTATGAATATCTTCTTTTGAGAAATGTCTGTTCATATCCTTTCCCCACTTTTTGATGGGGTTGTTTGTTTTTTTCTCGTATATTTGTTTGAGTTCTTTGTAGATTCTGGATATTAGCCCTTTGTCAGATGAGTAGGTTGCAAAAATTTTCTCCCATTCTGTAGGTTGCCTGTTCACTCTGATGGTAGTTTCTTTTGCTGTGCAAAAGCTCTTTAGTTTAATTAGATCCCATTTGTCAATTTTGGCTTTTGCTGCCGTTGCTTTTGGTGTTTTAGACATGAAGTCCTTGCCCATGCCTATGTCCTGAATGGTACTACCTAGATTTTCTTCTAGGGTTTTGATGGTATTAGGTCTAACATTTAAGTCTCTAATCCATCTTGAATTAATCTTCGTATAAGGGGTAAGGAAAGGATCCAGTTTCAGCTTTCTACTTATGGCTAGCCAATTTTCCCAGCACCATTTATTAAATAGGGAATCCTTTCCCCATTTCTTGTTTCTCTCAGGTTTGTCAAAGATCAGATGGCTGTAGATGTGCGGTATTATTTCTGAGGACTCTGTTCTGTTCCATTGGTCTATATCTCTGTTTTGGTACCAGTACCATGCTGTTTTGGTTACTGTAGCCTTGTAGTATAGTTTGAAGTCAGGTAGCGTGACGCCTCCAGCTTTGTCCTTTTGACTTAGGATTGTCTTGGCAATGCGGGCTCTTTTTTGGTTCCATATGAACTTTAAAGCAGTTTTTTCCAATTCTGTGAAGAAAGTCATTGGTAGCTTGATGGGGATGGCATTGAATCTATAAATAACCTTGGGGAGTATGGCCATTTTCACGATATTGATTCTTCCTATCCATGAGCATGGTATGTTCTTCCATTTGTTTGTGTCCTCTTTGATTTCACTGAGCAGTGGCTCAAAGAGAATAAAATACCTAGGAATCCAGCTTACAAGGGATGTAAAGGACCTCTTCAAGGAGAACTACAAACCAAAATTCTTTTTTAATAGTTCTAATTAAAAAGCAGCCCAAACTGTTTTTCACTCACACACTTACCTGTTTCAGGCATCGTGTTGAGCTTGCAAGAACTATCAAGCATAGTCCATGTGAGGAGTCAAAACCTTCAATAACAGCACAAGAGAGTAAGGGATACAAGAGTTTCCACAAGGCGAAATTAAAGGAAACAATAAATCCTGTTGTGAACCATCCGACATTGCAGAGGGAGTGTGTGAGAATAGCTGGGCTGGTGAGGGGCGGCTCCCCACCTTGCTCTGCCCGGGGCTGCTCTGGGGACACAGAGCGAGTCTGGCTGTGCTGCCATCTGTCCTGTCGGGGACAGGTCTGATATGTCCACCCAAGAACTGTTGGCTTTTTCTCTATTTTTAAAATCTAAAGCATTTTCTTTGATATTCCACCACACCCCTGCTTCAGGATGGGGAAGAAAATTGCTCTCCCCACTGTAAAGATGAAGAAAGTGGGATGTGTAAAGGTGATAACCCTGCACACCGCACAGTCAGAGTCAAGACTCAAGACAATCTCCTGCCCTTCTCCTGTCCCCTCATAGCAATGGCACTTGGAGCTCAGCAGGAGGTGAGGAAGCAGCCTGGAGACCATTCAGAGGCAGCCGTGGAAAATCCTGGCTTGAGCTGGACTGGGCAGCTGCCGAGTGCCGGGGCAGAAAAGCACGCAGCCGGGCCAGTGGGGGAGCACACACAGCTGCACACAGGACAGAAGGCCCACATGTCTCAAGACGCACACGTGCATTAGGTTTCTTCCTTCATAAAAAGTCACCAACTCGGTAAATCTGTCACATTTATTCAACACCAGCTGCATTGGTGCCTCAGAGTTTGACCCAAATATGTGTTCTGTCACCCAGGAGACTTGAAACAGATGCTAACTCAGTCATGGCAACTTCACATCGCAGGCTTGAAGTCACAGGGGCTCTTCACAGAAGGGTGCAGGGGTCTGGGTGTGAGCAGGGCCGAGAGACCAGAGCCACGGCCTCCAGGGCTGCACAGCCTATGAAATTCACTCTGGCCATTTTTGCTTAGGCCAGCAATAACCTCCCTCATCAGAGGAACATCAATTTTGTTTTAATATGCCATGAGTCTTTTGTTATCCCTGAATGGTGACTAGGCATAGATTATTGCCATATTATATGCCATATTGCAAATAACAAAAAATAACCAGGCTCTATCACTGTGGTGAAATGCAAATCCTAGATTTAAAACTGTTTTTCAACATAAAGTCATGGGAATGGAAGTTCAAACACCAAAACAAAGTTATATAACAGGAATAATAAATTAAAGATGTCAAGCAGCAGATGCGGAGAGAGAAAGCACACACACTCACTCACGCCTGCTGGAGCCACAAAAGCTAAGGCCTGTTGCCACAGTTTATTTAAAATGTATACGCACGCATAACTCCCAAACCCGGCAAATCACTGCTTAGGCATTTTGACAAGCATTTAGATAAACAGAAAGAATTAGCTGTTGTAGTTCTTTTTTTTTTTTTTTTTTAATAACTGTCTCAACAAACAAAAGAAAAATATTGAAAGTGTTTCACAGCTGAGGCTGCAGGAATTGGGGCAATAACAACGCTCACAACTGTCAGGTTCAGTGACTTACAGGAATAGTAACACTGTGAAAGTACTCCGTGGACTAAGTACCAAGAAATATGCAATAACTTTCACTGCTCCTTTGCTCTAATACATACAGCTCATAGCTGCTTTGAAGGGATGTATTCCTTATTTTCATGTTTCATGAAATTTTATAATTGTTAAATTTTTCTAATCCCTGCCCTGACGTTACTGGCTGTTTGATCTTGGGCAATTTAATTCCTTTCTCAAAGCCTGTTTACTGATTTATAAGATGAAATAATAGTGTCCACCTCATAAAAATACCATGAACATTTATAGAAACGATGCATTTAACACCATCTCAGTATGGGGCTTTCCAGCTAGAAGATCTTTACCAATTCAGCTTTTATTGTTTACAGTTTATGGTGCCATGTATAATCTGCTTTCTTCTTTAGCTACTCACTTTTGTTAAGTTATAAATCATGCTTTTCTATGTGAAGTAAGGCAAGATAAAGGGAATCCAGGGCATTGCAGTGGGAAGTGGATATATTCTAACTCTAAACAAAATGACCAGACTTGGGAGTGAGGGTGTTATCTGATGTGGGGTCCTGATTAGGAAAAGGAGCCAGGGTAGGGGGAGCAGGGAAAGCAAAAAGGCAAAGCAGATAAATTATAAATCTGCCTTTCTTCATGGTGCAGGACACACAGCCCTCCTGCACAAATAGTCCATCTAACACACAATCTCCCTATGCCTGACTTACCAGCAGACACCTCAGCTGATAGAAAAATGCAAGTGAGCTCACTGCAATCTTAGTGTTACCAGTACTGCACATATCCCTCTCCAGCACAAGCACCATCCTATAAAATACTCAGCAAGCTTTTGTCTCCTGGAACTCAGCATCTTTCTTGCTGATCTACCCATTGCATCCTTGCAACATATTTTCATACTTTCTTTAATAAATCCTCCTTTCTTTGCCTTGTAGGTAAAGGTAAACTGCCTTTGTAATTCCTTTACTGTATGCACCACTGCTCCCAGTTAGTCACTATCCACAACACTCAATCCTTCTGTTTAGAAAGCCTGGAGAGTGATGCACGTGGATGTCTGGAAGCGCATTCCACATAGAAATGATGACAACTTCAAATTCGTGCTTGTTGTTAAAGTGATAGGAAGGAGGACCACCTGGCCAGGCCATGAAGAGAACAATAGGGAGGTGCATAGCAAAAAGTAAGTGCCCTAGCAGGAAGCAGATGGCACGTTCAAAAGAGAAGTGTGGAGGTGTGATCAGTTAAGCAAACCATTCCAAACCCTTGGCCTGAAGCAAGGCGAGGTATAACCATGGAGCCCCACAAGAACCTGGGCTGTAGGGTGCCCACTGGACAGGATCTGTGAACACACAGAAGAGCAGCCTTTGCCAATACCTGGCCGAGGAGAAGGGAGAAAGAGAGACTTCCCCAGCTTCACCCTTCTCCCACATCCCGAGGTCCTCCTGGTGTTTCCAGTTCTAAACCCAGCAGAAAACAAAGCAAGGAGCCTGCACCTAAAGGTCATGAGGTTCAGCCTCCTGGCACGTAGCAGTGGGGAAGAATGGAGAGCTCTCTGAGACGGGCAGAGAGGACACGTGCAGCATTAGATAGAGGAGAGGTTGTGGGGTGTATTACATGAGGTCTTGAAAACCCTGCAAGAGATTTCACCCTGCTGGAGTGGGAAGTCGTAGGAGACACAGCAGGAGAGGGACTGCGTCTGACTCAGACTTACAAAGGTCCTTCTGGCTGATGTGTTGAAAAGGGCAGAAGAGAGAAATGGGGGAATAACATTAGGAGGCTGCTACCATCATCAAATGAGAGGGACAATGGCCTAAGAAGATGGCTAGTTGGAAAAATGCAAAGGAGAGGTTAGATGCTTGATATGTTCTGATGGTAGCACCAACGGGACTTGGTGATGATTGGATCTGAATGATGAGATAAGGAGAAGCATCAGAAGACGACTCCAGGATCTCTGACCGAAGTAGCTGGAAGGGAGAAGTCATCACTAACAAATGTGAGGGATCTGCAGGAGGAACTGGTGTGCAGGGAAGATGGAAAGTGGTTTGGACACGTTGAGTCTGAACTGTTTACATAGCAAAATAGAGACTTTCATGAGGCAAAAGCTGATACAAGCCTGAAGTTCAAGAAAGAGGTTAGGTCTCAATGTATTAATTTAGGAATAGTCAGCAAGATGGAAGCTAGATTCCTACAGTCAGGGAGCACATATGCACGCACGTAAGTGTGTATGCCCAGCACAACATCAGCTCTACATAAACCTTCGATATTATTCTTATTCTTGATTCTTCTTCTTCTTTCCCTTCAGTATACTTGATTAGGATTTATACACTATTTTTTGTTTTGCTAAAATAAACCTTGCCATTCTGTGACACTGTAGCTTCAGCAGAATTTCTGACCGGTTCAAGCTTATATAGACGTGTGTCTTCCTGCCTATACCAATAACTACAACTAGAAACTCTGAAAATAACGCAAGAAACAACCAAAGGAGAACCCTGAATGGTGGCTGGGTAAAGGTGGAATAGTTTGGTACCTAAGGACTAAAAAGAGGAAAACATGAGCACAGCAGCAGGGCATCCGATATAGCCCTACCCATACAAGAAGGAGACCCAGAGGCACCATTTCCAGACCCCCAACCAATGGCAGAACCAAACCTAGGTAGATGTACAAGCAATAAACATCATTATTACAAACATTTTCTCGGGTCGTTACCTTTTTATCTTGGCTGCTTTCCCTTAGAGATGCTTTACAATGGAATGTTGTTCTAATCTGTGGATCACTGACTTTCCATGCCTTCGTGGTTTTAAAAACGTTAGTCTTATCTAGACGTGCTTTTCTCATTGCACAGATTAACTGAGTTAATGTGTGCACAACTAACGGGGGAAGGACGATTTGAGCCGAATCCCACAGCGCAACACACACCTGTAGGTAATGAACACAAAGAAAAAGCATCTTGAAATTGACCAGAAAGAAACCCATTACATATAGGTGAACAGCAGTTAAAATGTAAAGGATTTATCATCTGAAATGATGAAAGCCAGAAAGAAGCAGCCCAATAGTTTTTTTCTTGTTTTTCCCATACCATTTAACCACTGAATGAAAAGAACTTTCAACTCGAAATAAAGACATACTCAGATGAAAGAAAAGTAGAAAGATATTTGTTGCTCGTGGAAACAGAGATAAGCCCTAACATATCAATAATTATATAAAATGTAAATGGCCTAAATACATCAATCAAAATACATAGATTGGCAGAGTGGATAAAGAAAATGCCACTCACCTATATGCCCTTTATTAGCAACTCACTTTAAATTCAATTATATGGCCAGTTTGAAAGTAGAAGTAGGAACAAAGATAGACCATGCAGCATTAAAGATATTCTGATTCTAAATGGTCTATTAAAGACCATTCTGATTCTAAAAATCAGAGGAGACTCTATTAATATCTAAAAAAGTAGACTTCAGAGCAAAGAAAATTACTAGAGACAAAGAGGGACACTACAAAAATGATAAAAAGATAAATCTACCAGGAAGTTATAATAATTCTAAATGTATATGCACCAAACAACAGCACCTTAAAATGCATGAATCAACAACTGAAAGGAGAAATAGACAAATCAAACATTATGGTTGTAGATTTTAATACCTCTCTCTCAGCAACTGATAAATAAGCAGAAAACCAGCCAGGATACATAGGATCTGAATAATCACAATCAATTAACAGTATCTAATTGACATAAGCAATACATTCCATACAACAACAGCAGGATATGGATGTTTACAGGTGTCCACGGAGCATTCACTAAGATAGACCACATCATGAGTCATAAAACAAACCTCAATACATTTAAAAATTATAGTCATATAGTCTATTATCTGACATAATGAAAACAAACTAGAAATGAATAACTAAAATCAACAGGAAAATCTCTAAACATAAGGAAATTAAACTACAGACTTTTAAATGAGCCATTTGTCAGGAAAAAGTCTCCAAAGGTTTAAAAAATACATAGACTAGAATGAAAATGAAAATACAGCATTTCAAAATATGTGCAACACAGCTAAAGCAGTGCTGAGAGGGAAATCTATAACATGAATTGCTTATACTACAAAACAGTAAAGGTTTCAAATTAATTACCTAAGTGAATGCCTCAAAAAAGTAGAAAAGTACAACAAAATAAACTAAAATCAAGTAGATAGAAGGAAATAATAGGGAGCAAAATCTGTGAAACCGAAACAGAAATTTAATAGAAAAAATTAAAATCTAAAGCTGTTTTTTTCAAAAAAAATCAACGAGGTTAACAGACGCTAGCAAGACTGACAAAAGAAAGAAGATACAAACCAGAAATATCAGGAGTAAAATAAGTGATATCACTACAGATCCTACTGTGATCTAAATAAAATAAAGGACTGCAACAACCAATTTATGTTCATAAATCTGACCACTCAGAAGAAATAAATCACTTCCTTGAAAATCACAAACCAAAACATCTCAACCAAGATGAAATAGATAATTGGAAGAGTTTTATAAATATTAAAGACATTGAAGCCTAACTAAAAATCTCCCAAAAAGAGATTTTCAGGCCCACATGATTTCACTGGAGGATTCCAACAGACATGTAAAGAAGAGCTAACAGCAATTTTATACAACCTCTTCCAGAAAATAAAAGAGGGGGAAACTTTTCAACTTATTTTATAAGCCCAGAACTATCCTGATACCAAAACCACCAAAGAAAATACAAGAAAAAAAAATCTATCACTGAAAGCTTTTCAAGGGGAAGACCAGACTTTGGCATTAGGAAATTTTAATTTCACTAACCATTCTTCCAATTTATTTGCAATTGTTTCCTTGTATTTTAGTTGCATATCTTTTTTAATCCCAAGATATATTATGATTTTATTATTGTTTATATCATTATGGTTGTTTACATTTAGTCACACAATTATCACTCTCTTTTCTCTTAATTTTTTTTTACATGTCAGATCTTCATTCTAGGATTATTTTCTTCTTACTGAAATCCTTCAAAATCATCCTCTAGCACTACACTTAATAATAATGTTCTCCCTATAGGTGACTTAGTTTTTTGTTATCTAAAATGTCTTTATATTGCTGTAATTCTTGAAGCTAATTTTGCTAGGTACACCATCCTCAGCTGGTAATTCTTTTCTTACAGTGCTTGGAAAAGGTTATTCTTCTGTCTCCTAATTCTCGTTGTTTCTGTTCACAAATCTTATGGCCGTTGAAATTTTTCATTACAGATGTTTCTCATGTCTCTGTAGCTGCACTTAAGATCTTCGCTTTGTTTTTGCCGTTCGGAAGTTTTATTAGAAAATGCGTAAGTGTGGATTTCTTTTTTATTTTCTTACTATTAGTTCTTCCATAGTATGGCTTTCACACCATTCCCTTCACTCTTTCATATGTGGCTCAGCTTAAACTGAAGCTCGAGTTTTTCAATCGACTTTTTACATCTCTTAACCTCTTTTATATTTACCATTTCATTATATTTCTGAGTATCTCTGTGTAATTTCTTCAGAGAAATCTTCTATTTTACTTCTCTCATCGTTCACTTTGACAACTATTGAGTTCTTAATTCACCGATTTTATTTTTTATTTCTAAAAGTTATCTATTCTAATTATGTCTGGTTATTTTTAATAGTCTCTTTCCTTGGGCTCATTTTTGATTTGGTTTCTGTGACTGTCATTTCTGGTGCCACTTTTTCGGGTTTTTCTGGTAACTTTTAACTGTGAGCTTCTTTGTGGTTCGCCTTGCTACACAGACATACAAAATGGCCGAAGAAATGCGCTCCTTTGGAGAGGATTTGCATTTGCTTCTGTTAGAAACCAGGGAATACCTTTAGTGTAGGAGCCCTCCGGCGCTAGGAATCTTCAAGGAGCTCTGACATAAGTCTCTGGTGCTAGGACATGCAGGGTAGTGGCCGTCTTAACCCGAGCCCCAGCTGGGGTTATACACATCCAAATGTATCTGAAAGATTGATGGCAGGCGCCTGCTAGAATCTTGCTTGAAAAAGAATCTAGGAGCCTCCTGGGAAAGAACATATCCCAAAGGAAATAAAAGCAGGAGTGATAACTGCCAGTCGAGGGGTCGAGGTGGTCAGGGGTGGAGCATCGCCAGTGGAGAGTGCGGTCTGTCTCCTGCCCGTCTCCCCTTGGCCAGCCCCAGCTGGCTCCTACATGCCTCTCCTGGAAGCGCAAGTGCAGCGGGACCCAGGCCTGGGCAGCTCTGATGGAGATTGCGTTCTTGCAGGTGTTAAAACTGTGCATATGGATATACAGCTTAGACGGCCTCTGCCGTCACCCCAGAGGTGCAGTCTCCACTCCAGCTCTCACCCCTCAGTGAAGGTCTTGCTGTGCATGCGCAGTAGGACATTGAGCTTTTCAAGAGGACTTCAGATATCCTCCCACCGTGTAGATAAAAATACTCTGTCCGTGGTCAAGGCCTGCCACACAGCGGGAGCAGTACAATCTGGTGCTTTAGACCAGGGGTCAGCACACTTTTCCTGTAAAGGGCCAAAATATGTATTTTAGGCTTTGCAGTCTTCGTTGCAATGATTCAACTCAGCTGCTACAGCTTTGAAAGCAGCTACAGACAATGTCTACGTGGAGTGAATGCCTGTGGCTATGTGCCAGCAAAACTATTGACAGAAACATTTGTGGGGTGGGCTGCAATGACCACAGGCGCCAGCCCCTAGTTTAAGGGCAGATTCAGGTCCTGCCCTGCTGGGTTCACCCGATGACTCCCAGGTCTGCCGCTGTCCCGTGGGTGACTTTGGCGAGTTCCTTTGTTCCTCTGTGGCTCGGTGTCCTTGGCGGCAGAACGTGCTTAAGAGCGGCACCTGCCTCCTCAGGTTCTCCTGAGATCTGAAGGGTGCAGGACAGTCATGGTGAACAGCTTGCTGTGTCCGGTCCCGTCAGTCCCTACACCTGGGGTCTTAAGCCGCTCACTTCACTTCTCTGAATCTCAGCTTCTTCTGCATAATGAAGAAACCAACAGCAACTTTCTCAAAATTGTGGGGAAACCATAGCTACAACACCTACTACTGTGCCTGGAATAGAGATCTTTACACTCTAGTCACAAAGAATAGGGGGGAGGAGGAGTGAGACCTCAGGACACAGAGCTCAGATGTGTTCCTGGAGAGGATGGACATGCCTGTGAGCTGAGGGAAAGCAAGGAACTGGTGGGGTGGTGTGTGGGCTGCTGAGGTGTCTTGGCCTTCCTGGCCTAGGTCACAGGGTGGCATGTCTCAGCCAGCGGGAGGAGGCTCAGGCATCGCTTAGGAGCCTCTGTGCATCCACGTGGCCTTAGTGCTACTGGCGGGAGCCTCACCCCTCTGGTCCCCAGGGCCATGGATCTGACCCACAGGGAGGTGAGCCGGCACACAGCATGGTGCAGGGTTTCTCTAAGGGACAAGGTGTCAGATGGAGACCGTGGGGTGCACAGCTGCAAAAGCTGAGGGAGGACTGAGTGAGCAAGAGGAACATGCACTCCAGACCCCTTGGCCACCATTGAGATGGACATGTCATAGGTGGGTATTAAGCAGGGTGGTGCATTGGACACAGTTCTGATTCACTGTGCCTGACTCATCAATGCTTGAGGCACAGAATTCTTCCACACATTTTTCGTGAGAAACCTAGACTAAGTGGATTATGCCCAATTACCACAAATATGTGCTTAACGGGAACATGTTTAAGTGGCACAAATACCAAGCTAAGTAGTGCCTTCCTGCGGTGTTTATAGGAATGGGGTCAAAACAGGCTGGGACTGCACTGCAGAGGACCAACCTTGGTGACAGCATTCAATGCACACATGAAAAGCAGTTCACGCGTTTTATTTATTAACAGTCGTCTCCTAATGCTGTGCGTGTTTACTTTTCAGGAGAACTTTTCCATGGCTTTCCCACACTCCCTGAGAAGAAGGCACCTGCCTCCTCGACAGCACACACAGCTGAGAATCAGGCACTGGGAGGAAAAGGCACCACTTCACGAACCACACAAGGCAGAGCCTGCACTTTGGGTGTTCCTACTGCACACCTGACCCCGTGGACCTGGTGTCCCCACTGCCCTCCATCACAGGAGGCCTGACTGCACACCCCAGACCCTGTGCACGGGGTACCCCCGCAGTGGCATACATGGTGAACAATAACAAGGAGGGCATTTAAGGGACTGGGTTATATTTTAAACTGCAAAGAATAAAAGGATTTTAAAATGTGCTTCAACCCCTAAGGGAAGCCTTTTGATAAATATCAAATTGGTTCTAAGCTCAATACAGGGGCTCTGTAGTCTCTGCTCTCCAAACGCTGTAAAATGTGTGCTTCTGCTTCTCCAATGGCACCAACATTTGAGAGGCCACATCCAGGCACAACTGCACAGCCTTGGTTTCCTCTGATGGTGCCTGACCCAGAGAGATGAGGGAGGCAGGGAGGTCTCCACTCTGATGTCCAGCCAGTCAGCCTTCTGCTCTGGAATCTGGGGAACTGTGCCATGCGGATAGGAGTTATGGCTCCATAGCTAGTTGGCTCAAACGCTTTCCAAGCCCGTGTGAGAGGGTCATCTTGCAGAGGGCTAAGATGTATTAAACTCCCATACAATCTGGGCTTTTATTGTTAGCATAACCCTGTCTCTTTATTCGCAGGTTAATGAGACATCCTGGGTTATCCTGATGCTGTGATTTTATAATTGTGTGTGTGTGTGTGTGTGTGTGTGTGTGTGTGTGTGTGTGTGTGTGTGGTTATAGTATCCTTACTTCAAACATAAATGGAAGCCCAATGTATAAAAACAGATCCAGTACTCTGCTTCCCTCTCTCCTTGCTGTCCCTTCCTCCACCCTCTTCAGTGGCTCTCAGAGGAGCCGTGTGTAAGGCACAGGGTCTCTTGACCACGGATGGGAACCATGAGCCCAGAATGATGTTATCCAGTGGAGGGCAGGGAGTCACCCATGGCAGCCATAGGAAGTGTCAGGGCAACCCTGTTATGCACGGTGGGATCTGCCCAGAGCTTCAACTCCAAATATAAAGTGTGTCTTCTCATCCAGTGGGGTTTAAATTGCACTTCTGCAACCACAAATACATAACAAACCTGCAAAGGCAACTCAAAAAGGGATAGAGACCGAGATAGATGGAAAACCAGAACAGCACAGAGCTACCCTCCTCAGCGAAAACTGCAGAAAAGAAAAGATTCTCTGTCACAAAACTGATTAAAAAGCTGCTCCTTCAACACCACACTTGGAAAATGTGCAGGAGCCATCGCCAAGGACGTTCTGTAATTTCTGGTAAGAGAAATAGCAGGCAAAACAGCCCAAACCGTAAATACCAGAGACATGCTATTACAGCTACTTTCTGACACATGTATGTGTCATTGAGATGGGCACAGCATAGGTGGGTATTAACCAGGGTGGATGCATTGGACACCATTGAGATGGGCATGTCATAGGTGGGTATTAAGCAGGGTGGTGCATTGGACACCATTGAGATGGGCATGTCATAGATGGGTATTAGGGTGGGTGCATTGGACACCATTGAGATGGACATGTCATAGGTGGGTATTAAACAGGGTGGGTGCATTGGACACCATTGAGATGGACATGTCATAGGTGGGTATTAAGCAGGGTGGTGCATTGGACACCATTGAGATGGACATGTCATAGGTGGGTATTAAGCAGGGTGGTGCATTGGACACCATTGAGATGGACATGTCATAGGTGGGTATTAAGCAGGGTGGGTGTATTGGACACCATTGAGACGGGCATGTCATAGGTGGGTATTAACCAGGGTGGATGCATTGGACACCATTGAGATGGACATGTCATAAGTGGGTATTAAACAGGGTGGTGCATTGGACACCATTGAGATGGGCATGTCATAGGTGGGTATTAAGCAGGGTGGTGCATTGGACACCATTGAGATGGACATGTCATAGGTGGGTATTAACCAGGGTGGATGCATTGGACACCATTGAGATGGACATGTCATAAGTGGGTATTAAACAGGGTGGTGCATTGGACACCATTGAGATGGGCATGTCATAGGTGGGTATTAAGCAGGGTGGTGCATTGGACACCATTGAGATGGACATGTCATAGGTGGGTATTAACCAGGGTGGATGCATTGGACACCATTGAGATGGACATGTCATAAGTGGGTATTAAACAGGGTGGTGCATTGGACACCATTGAGATGGGCATGTCATAGGTGGGTATTAAGCAGGGTGGTGCATTGGACACCATTGAGATGGACATGTCATAGGTGGGTATTAACCAGGGTGGATGCATTGGACACCATTGAGATGGACATGTCATAAGTGGGTATTAAACAGGGTGGTGCATTGGACACCATTGAGATGGGCATGTCATAGGTGGGTATTAAGCAGGGTGGTGCATTGGACACCATTGAGATGGACATGTCATAGGTGGGTATTAACCAGGGTGGATGCATTGGACACCATTGAGATGGACATGTCATAAGTGGGTATTAAACAGGGTGGTGCATTGGACACCATTGAGATGGGCATGTCATAGGTGGGTATTAAGCAGGGTGGTGCATTGGACACCATTGAGATGGGCATGTCATAGGTGGGTATTAAACAGGGTGGGTGCATTGGACACCATTGAGATGGACATGTCATAGGTGGGTATTAAACAGGGTGGGTGCATTGGACACCATTGAGATGGGCATGTCATAGGTGGGTATTAAACAGGGTGGTGCATTGGACACCATTGAGATGGGCATGTCATAGGTGGGTATTAAACAGGGTGGGTGCATTGGACACCATTGAGATGGGCATGTCATAGGTGGGTATTAAGCAGGGTGGTGCATTGGACACCATTGAGATGGGCATGTCATAGGTGGGTATTAAACAGGGTGGTGCATTGGACACCATTGAGATGGGCATGTCATAGGTGAGTATTAAACAGGGTGGTGCATTGGACACCATTGAGATGGGCATGTCATAGGTGGGTATTAAGCAGGGTGGGTGCATTGGACACAGTTCTGATTCACTGTGCCTGACCCATCAATGCTTGAGGCACAGAATTCTTCCACACATTTTTCATGAGAAACCTAGACTAAGTGGATTATCCCCAATTACCACAAATATGTGCTTAACGGGAACATGTTCAAGTGGCACAAATACCAAGCTAAGTAGTGCCTTCCTGTGGTGTTTATAGGAATGGGGTCAAAACAGGCTGGGACTGCACTGCAGAGGACCAACCTTGGTGACAGCATTCAATGCACACATGAAAAGCAGTTCACGCGTTTCATTTATTAACGGTCATCTCCTAATGCTGTGCGTGTTTACTTTTCAGGAGAACTTTTCCATGGCTTTCCCACACTCCCTGAGAGCATGAGCCGGGTTTTTCTTCTTTGCAGAGTTGCATGCCTGGTGGAGAGGACATAGTGGGCACCCGGTAAACATGGATCAGATGCCCCATGAGAGGATCCAAGCCATCAGCACTGATGATGATTTAGGCTCTGTCGTTGGAAGTTTGTAAAACCCCACTGTTAATGAAATCTTGGGCTTCTCCTGAATGAAATGGGTGAAAGCCTGAATCCTCCAAGACGTTGGTCAAAGCTAAGCAAGGACAGGAGCCCCGAGTTTAGTTGTAAATAGTGGAGAACACTCTCCTGGGATAAAGGGCGGAGAGAAAAATGAGACCACGAGGCAAGAAAGTGTGGAAAGCGTTGTTGCCACCACCTCTGCTTCTCTTCCTGCTGGTCTCTCCACATTCTGCTTGTTAACGGACCTTCCTTCATCACCATTGGGTGCTTCATCCTCAGGGTCACTCACAGAGGCTGCCGGCTGTAGCCGGGCACCAGGCAAGGATCCCTAGGGTCAGTCACAGATGTTGCCAGCCGCAGCCGGGCACCAGGCAAGGAAGGGCTGCTGGCCAAAGACCGTGGCACTCAGCAGCAAATGGCTCCCACTGACGGCTGGGTCTCCACCTCCTGTGCTGTAACTCTGTCAGTTACATGGAATTCAGAGTGGAAGGAAAACTACCAGCAGGATGAGAGGTTAGAATGGCATCTCAGGATTGATTGACTTTGCCTTGAACCCATAAAAGGTCATTTTAATGCCAGGTCACTTAACTCTCCTGGAGGATGAGCAAACTCTCTGTGAGCTCTGGACAGGAGAGTGAGAATAATGCTGTCCATTCAGGTCATGTCGACATTTACCAAGTGAGAAATAGCCTCCTGTTTCTCGATAGGGAACACACGTTTAACTCCTCCCTGGGCAGATCACACCAGAGTGAAATGTGGCTCTGTGTCTTGGACCCCTGGCATCTGTGCACCAGTTTGTGACACTCTCCCACAGCTGTGCCTTTGCCGACCCTCTCTTACAGTGGAGGCGAGACAGCCGCTTTCGGGTGACGGGTTTGTTAACAAAGAAGTGAACCCATCCCATATCACGGGCGAACGTGTCCAGCGTGCTGGGGCCCAGCGGCTGTGGGCATAAGCCCTCCTGATCCTCAGCTTTAATGACTACAAATCCCATCTCAAGTTTCTCAACAGCCAATTATGGATTTTCTCTTTTCCTCCAACAAACCAGTTATCATCGAATCATAAGGTGACAGGATATGTTAGAATTTTCATGCAGTTACATCAGAACATTTTAACCAGTTGGCTTATGAAATAATCTATTTTAAAATCCAGACTTTTAAAAATATAAAGCTTGGCTTTATATTCTATTTAGTGGATGCAAATACTGGCTTTCTTTTAGAAAATATTTAGTGTGTGTAGAGAGCAATACCAGCTCCTGAGTCAGACAGACCTGGTATAAAGCATAACCCTGCCACTGATTAACTGCGCATCTGACAACTTGGTTTAATACTGAACTTCAATTTTCCTATGTGCAAAAAGGAAATAACAACGTCTAATTTAGATAAGCATTTCTTATGTTCTGAACAGATGTTTCATTTTACTATAATCCAGAAAATCTTAATTCAGAACTCAGAATGGCATCAGAATTACCTGGAGCACTTGTAAAATTCAGACTCCTTAACTTCCTTACAAACTTGAGTTTTTAAAGAGGAAATGAATGTAAGCAAAAAAAAAATATTTTCAGAGTAAGTAGGCCGGGCGCAGTGGCTCACGCCTGTGATCCCAGCACTTTGGGAGGCTAAGGTGGGTGGATAGCTTGAGGAGGTTGAACCTACAGTGAGCTGTGATCATGCCACTGCATTCTAGTCTGGGCGACAACACCAGACTCTGACATCTGAAAGCAATAAATAAATAAATAAGTAAATAAATAAATAAGCTTATAAAGAAATGTTCAGTCTCATTATCACTAAAGTCTCAAAGATGCTGAGGTACGAGTTTATCTTTTTTTTTTTTTCTTTCCGTTTTTGAGACAGAATCTGGCTTTGTTGCCCAGGCTAGAGCATATTGGTGCAATCTTGGCTCACTGCGACTTCCGCCTCCCATTTTGAAGCAATTCTTCTGCCTCAGCCTCCCCAGTAGCTGAGACTACAGGTGCATGCCTCCATGCCTGGGTAATTTTTGTATTTTTAGTAGAGCCAGGGTTTCACCATGTTGGGCGGGCTGGTCTAGAACTCCTGACCTCATGTGATCCACCTGCCTCGGTCTCCCAAAGTGCTGGGATTACAGGCGTGAGCCACCATGCCCGGTTCTACTTTATCTTAAATAAGTCACTGTATTGTGGTAACCAACACTGTTGCAATCTGGTAGACATCTGTGTTAAGTTCTTTCAGTGATTTTAGCAAATTGGACCTTCCAGCATTTAACTTTAGACATCTCTTCAGTCCTGGCCCTGCTGGGGGCCAACGGGTCCGGTGGCCAGCCCCACTGCTGGGGAACAAGTGAGGTGCCCACAGAGAGGGTGTCTCGGGTACTGGATGGAGAATGCATCTGTACCGCCAGGCATGCAGTAGGCATGCAGTGAGCTATGATTTAATTACAGGATTGTTTAAACGAAGTTTCCCAGTCCTTCCAAAGAGCCCTTCCCCACTTGCTCAGGCACAGCACAGGCACAGCTCTCTAAGGGCTGAGGAGGTGGGAAATGGAAGTGACACTGAGAGCCTGGACCCTGTCTCCGCGCTGTGCTGCAGGTCTCAGGCCTGCGGAGATGACTTTTCCGGAGAGAAATCACGTTCTTCCCAAACTTCTGATCCCTCAGCATCACTAAGTATATGATTTGTATTAAAACAATGTCCTGATTGAAATTCCTTACATCTTTTTAAACGCCTGGTACCCTGTGATGTGGTTAACCTTGGCTGCATCAAATGAAGGGTGGTGCATCAGCCACTGTGTCCAATACATGGATAGAAACTCTTCAAACACATTAAGATGTAAATGCTGCAAACGCTCTGACAAAAGTGGAGAGATACAGAGCCAGATAAATAATAGTAGATACCTTTGAAAAAGATGAGCTTGAAATTAAAAAGCAGCGCAAGCACAGACCCCCTTGCAAATCGCACGTGTGAGAGCTGGCGCCAGATTACTGTAGTTCCCAGGAACCTGTCCAAGACCCCCAAACCATGTACACTGTGGAGGATAAGTGCAAGAAGGCAGCTAAGCATTGGCCCGGTTTCTCTTCCTAGCTTCTAATTGCAGATTTTACTTTGGTGTTGGAATACTTCCCTTTGTTATTCAGTTTTTATCAGGACCTGCCTCATTACAGGATCACACACTTTTTAATGAATGTGGGTTCATCTATATCCTGTTTCTTTCCTTCTTCATTTCATAAATGTTTGCATTAATAAATATTCAGTGAACACTTACTCTGTTTGGTTATTTCTTTAGCTATTTTGGGGGAAAATGAATTAGGCATAGTCCCTGCCCTCAAGAAATTTCTTGTCGCCCACTCGCAGGATCATTGACTTGTCTTCACTTTCATCTATGGGAAGATTTCCTCCTCCTTTCTCCTTCCTTGACACAATCTTCTTCCCTTCCCTCTGCCTCTAAGTCATGAGCATAAACTCTTTAACAGGACTAGTCTTAGGCTGAAACCACAAGTTATTTTCTGTTTTGAAAACATACGGAAAACAAAAAAACCCTCTCAATCAATAAATGACAAATGGCTTCTATTCCTATCTGAAACTAAGAGAAAATACTATAAAGAAAGATGCAAATTTACATTTTGTACGTTTTTTTCTGCCAAACCAATTTGCCTGAATCCGAGGCAGAAACTGTGGTGTCTGAGTCTGTGTAACCCCTGGATTTTCAGAAAGAGGAAAGACTCTGCCGACAGCCAGATCTTGCTGTTCCTAACTGAGGACCAGCCAGGCTCAGAGGGCAGCAGCAATGCTGAGCTGAGACCACACTGCAGCAGGGCCTGGAGCAGGAGGGAGGCAAACCCAGCACATATCAGATACCACCATGCAGCCCCTCGGACTCACAGGGACACCTGCCACTTCATCCGTGCCCACACGCGCCCCCTCAAATCTCCCCTCTTGGGACGACATGTATGACGGTATCTTCATCCATCCAGCATTGGCTCCCTCTCCTTAATCTCTCTTTGGGATTCACCCATCAAACATTGGCTCCCTCTCCTTAATCTGTTCCTCACCCATCCAGCATTGGCTCCCTCCGCTTAATCTGTTCTTCACCCATCCAGCATTGGCTCCCTCCGCTTAATCTGTTCTTCACCCATCCAGCATTGGCTCCCTCCGCTTAATCTGTTCTTCACCCATCCAGCATTGTCTCCCTCCGCTTAATCTGTTCTTCACCCATCCAGCATTGGCTCCCCTCTCCTTAATCTCTCTTTGGAATCACCTAGCACAAGCCCCCATGCTTTCAGAAGCCCCTCTTAACTCCCCGTTATTGAAAGGGTTTCCTGGTTCATTTTAATTCCACTCTTGCTTGTCTCAGAAAGTTAAATAAATCTAATTTTTTGAACACAAGTGTTCCTGGTGGTCTTTGGATGAAGAATATGAGTGTAATTGGAACCTGATAGCCAGTTTGCTCTTGGGCAATATCATGAAATCCAGATCTGTTTGGTTCTTGAGTTCAGACAGTGAAAGTGTTTGGCAAGCCGGGGGTGCCTGTCACCGTTCCTCACATCTTTACACATCTAACCCCACTGCCTCCAGGATGCAACAACCAACACAATTTCATGCCAACCTGATTACCGCTGCTTTTTGAGTGTCTTTCTTTCTGAAAGCATTTGGAATTTTGTTCATTTGCTCTGGTTCTCTAACTTCATCCTGGATGCTTTGAAATTCACAGGACTGTACACAGTCATGTGCTATTACATGTACATACTGCCAGTCACTTACTGATCCCCGAAGGCCTGTGCCTTCTTTCAGCACCAGGGAGTGACCTTCTGAAGCGTGCTGGGCACAGGCACCCTGGGTAAAAAATGTGCAACAGAGTTAAGAGCACCCACTGGGGTGTCAGGTTGCCTGCTTTTAAATCCCGGCTCCACCGCTAAGGACTGTGGGATCCAAACCCTCTTAAACGCACCATGCCTCAGTTTCCCTATCTGTAGAAGGAAGATAACAGCACCAACCTAAGGTGTTTGGAGAAGTATACTTCTCAAGCACCTGAGAGCCATGAAGCCTTAACAGGTGTTAGTGGTTGGTGTTATCACTAGCTCCTTCATTCCTCTGTTTTCCCCTTTAGGAGCATTTACGAGCAGGCTGCCCAGCCTCACCTCATGTCTCCCCTGCCCTGTGTGTTGTCACTTTGTCCATTGCATTCAGTTTTCAGACAGATCCTCAGCACCTTTCAATCCTCGCCAAATATTCTTTATGACTATTAATGGAAATACATGTTAAAAGTGTATACACAGAAAAGAAATATCTCCCCGGCTCCGAGTCTTTTTAGAGAGGTGATCTGGTAATCATTAAATGGGCAAATAACTGTATAACCACACATATTCTTCCAGAGACCAGGAAAGGAGGAACACTCCCCAAATCACTGAATATGATATCAAAATCTTAGCCCAGCAAAATACAGCATAAAAATAAAACATTACGTGTCAATCTTATTGACGAATATAGATGCAAAAGTAATAAACAAAACGTTAAGAAAGAAAATCCAGAAAAAAAATACTAAAATATTTACATCATGACATAGTTGAGTACATTCTAAGTCAACAAGACAAAAACGTTAGAAAATCTAGTAATGCTTTTCAAAATTTGCTATGGCAACAAAATCAAGGAGAAAAAAATCCCACATGGTGAGATTAAAAAACAATTAGCAAACTAAAAATATAAAAGAATACTCTTATTCCAATAAGGTATGGCTAACTAAAGTAACCATGTCAAATATCAGAAATTACAGTGACATGGAAGCAACATTCCGAGTTAACTTAGAGAATGAGCAGCTTTCCTTATTTTTTAACAAACGTTTATGTGGTATTCAATATAGAGCAGGCACTATTCTAAATAGGTTAATAGGAAAAATTAAAATCGTTATTGATCACAGCTAAAATTCCATTATACTCCTTTGCACCATCAAAAAGAATAACTCAAGACTTAGAAACATTACAGGTAACAGAAAAAAAAACATAAAAACAGAAAGTAACAAAATTTTCATGAGATAGAAATGGAGAAAATTACAAAATTTTGAGGCATATTAAAAACAGGTAAGTGAATGGAAAGATTTACCATGTTCATGGATAGAAAGATTCAATATTGTGAAGATCTCAAAACTCTGCAAAGTAATTTATAGATTTCATGCCCTTCTCATTATAATCTCAGCAGGATTTTTTAAATAAAATGTGGCAAGATTGTCTAGGCCTTATAACAAAGAACAAAGGTCATAAAGTAGTCACAAAAATACAGGCACAAAAGAAAGAAGAAAAAAGATGATGAAAATTATGATACAAGGTATCACAGTTAGTTATGTCAGTACTTTTAAAACAACATAATTGTGATGGCTAATCTTATGTGTTAACTTGACTAGGCTGAGGGATGCTCAGACAGTTGGTAAGATGTTATTGTGGATGTCTCTGTGAGGATGCTTTTGGATGAAATTAATGTTTGAATCAATAAATTGAGTACAGGATATTCGACTTTACCAGGGAAAAGAAATACACATTCTCTCTCTCCCTCTCTTCCTCCCTTTTTCACTCCCTCCCTCTCCTTGGGCTGGAACATCCACCCTTTCCTGTCCTTGGACACTGGAGCTCCAGGTTCTCAGGTCTTGGACTCCTCAGTCAACACCAGCAGCTCACCAGCCTTCAGGCCTCAGATTCAGACTCATCTACGCCAGAATCTTTCTGGCCTGCAGAGGCCAGATCATGGGACTCCTCAGCTTCTATAGTTACAGAAGCCAATGGTCATAATCCATCTCCTCTTATATCTCTCTACATCCTATTGGTTCTGTTTTTCTGGAGAATCTGGACTAATAAGTAAATTTATGAGCAAAATAGAAATCTGGAGAGGGTTAAGAAAACTGTTCCACACTCATGGCAGTGTGATTCCTGCAAAGATTGGGAGAAAATGTGGCTGCATCTGAAGTTGGAGACGTGAGTTCCTGTGGCTCCGTGGCCCAGCTATTCCACTCCCAGACTTCCAGCGTGTTCCTGTGGCTCCGTGGCCCAGCTATTCTGCTCCTAGACTTCTAGCATGTTCCTGTGGCTCTGTGGCCCAGCTATTCCACTCCTAGACTTCCAGCATGTTCCTGTGGCTCCATGGCCCAGCTATTCCGCTCCTAGACTTCAAGCATGTTCCTGTGGCTCCGTGGCCCAGCTATTCCGCTCCTAGACTTCAAGCATGTTCCTGTGGCTCCATGGCCCAGCTATTCCACTCCTAGATTTCCAGTGTGTTCCTGTGGCTCCGTGGCCCAGCTATTCCACTCCCAGACTTCCAGCGTGTTCCTGTGGCTCCATGGCCCAGCTATTCCGCTCCTAGACTTCAAGCATGTTCCTGTGGCTCTGTGGCCCAGCTATTCCACTCCTAGATTTCCAGCGTGTTCCTGTGGCTCCGTGGCCCAACTATTCCACTCCTAGATTTCCAGTGCATTCCTGTGGCTCCATGGCCCAGCTATTCCACTCCTAGACTTCCAGCATGTTCCTGTGGCTCCGTGGCCCAGCTATTCCACTCCTAGATTTCCAGTGCGTTCCTGTGGCTCCATGGCCCAGCTATTCCACTCCTAGACTTCCAGCATGTTCCTGTGGCTCCGTGGCCCAGCTATTCCGCTCCTAGACTTCTAGCATGTTTCTGTGGCTCTGTGGCCCAGCTATTCCACTCCTAGATTTTCAGTGTGTTCCTGTGGCTCCATGGCCCAGCTATTCCACTCCTAGATTTCCAGTGCGTTCCTGTGGCTCCATGGCCCAGCTCTTCCACTCCTAGATTTCCAGCATGTTCTTGTGGCTCCGTGGCCCAGCTATGCTGCTCCTAGATTTCCAGCGCATTCCTGTGGCTCCATGACCCAGCTATTCCACTCCTGGACTTCCAGCATGTTCCTGTGGCTCCATGGCCCAGCTATTCCGCTCCTAGATTTCCAGCATGTTCCTGTGGCTCCGTGGCCCAACTATTCCACTCCTAGATTTCCAGTGCATTCCTGTGGCTCCATGGCCCAGCTATTCCACTCCTAGACTTCCAGCATGTTCCTGTGGCTCCGTGGCCCAGCTATTCCACTCCTAGACTTCCAGCATGTTCCTGTGGCTCCACGGCCCAGCTATACTGCTCCTAGATTTCCAGTGCTTTCCTGTGACTCCATGGCCCAGCTATGCCACTCCTAGACTTCCAGTCTAGAAAAAGTGCTTCCACAAGGGCCTAATGGGACAGATTTTCATAAAGACAGAAGGACAAAATATTGGAAACAACTAAAAGTCTATGAAAACAGGAGACTGTGTGAATAGTAATGCATTCATTGGTGGGGTAATAAATAAACAGTACTACACATCTCAACCTGAATTAATCTCATGAGGAACATGTTTAACATACAAAGCCAGTCATGAAAAATGTAAAATGTAAGATTCCCCTTATACACGTTAAAAAAAATACACAGACTGATCAATACCAAATATTGAGCAAACCTCCATACATTTGTAGTAAAATACGAATAGATATTTGGGAAGAATAAACACCCATGCAATCAGTGATAACTTGAGGAATGGGAGAAGGAAGCAATGGAAGTGAAGCCTTTGCTTTGGCAGCATTCGCCACGTTTCATGTCCTCTGCTAGTGGCTTGTACTCATCTGTCATCTGATTATTCATAACTGCTTTGAAATATTTCATTAGACCTTTAAAATAAAGACAGTTAGTCAAAGGGACAAGAGGTCCAGTGAATGAGCAATAGATAGAAACAAAGGAGAGAATCTTAAATGGATAAAGAAACGGGCTCCTATTTTTGGTTGTATGCTCTGAATACAACATTATTTCAGAGTATAAATTGGAAAAATTCCCCAAAACATACCACAAAATTAAAACAGTGTTTTAGTATGACACAGTCAATAATGGTTAGTTGTTTTGCTTTTGTTTTCGTATTTATGCTTTTTTATAACTGCATTTTAAAATATATATGCTGTTGGGCTTCACAATTTCTCTACTGGCACAGGATGAGAAATAGCCAATGAAATAATTCATCTAAGTCACTTTTACAAATTAATTAAAACGTGAAATGTAGACAGCCTTCCCATCCAGTCAACCTCAAGGAGACCCAGCTGCTGACGAGAGCTGACCTCCGTGTCTGGTTGAAGACGTCAAGAACAAGCTGTTCTCATGCATGGTCCTTGTTTCTTTCCTCCATAAAACAACTAATTGAATTTGTCTGGGCTTGGTTTGGTCTGTCTCCACCCAATCTCTGGTGCCTGTTGGTGGCTTGGCCCACAGTAGGTGCTCCCTGTCCATTAGCTAAACAGATGACAGTGGACATGGCAGCCAATGCCGGTTAGAAGCTGGCACCTGCCAGATGGTTAGAAACTGGCACCTGCCAGATGGAAAGGAGAAAGCCCAGGCAAGACACCATCGTCCCCTGGCTCTCAGGCACCATCTGCACGCACAGTATATGAGAGCCTCTCCAACAGCAGTCATGATTCCTACTAGAGCCCTGCAAAGAGGGAGGGTTTTGCTACTTTCATTACATGAAATGCCCAGATGTCTCTAAGTTCCTAAATAAATATTCCATTTATAACTAAGTCTAATCTTTAAATTTCTGATACTCCTGAATATTAAAGAATGTCATGGGCCTGGACTATTACTACCAATAATAGTTATTTTGTAAGCATTGAAGTCTTTTTCAACAGATGACGAGAAAAACTGTAGATGGGACTATTTCATTTCATTCCACAGTTTCCAGCAGCTCCTTCCCGGAGCTGGGCCTGCAGCCACAGACCCTCAGCTCAGGTGGGAGGCATAGGAGCTGCCACCATGTGGAGCCAACAGTTCTTTGTCTGAACCCACCTGTATTAGTGTTTTCACGCTGCTGATAAAGACATATCTGAGACTGGGCAATTTACAAAAGAGAGGTTTAATGGACCCAGTTCTGTGTGGCTGGAAAGGCCTCACAATCATGGCAGAATGTGAAAGGCATGTCTCACATGGTGGCCGACAAGAGAAGAGAGCATGTGCAGGGAAACCCCTGTTTTTAAAACCATCAGATCTCGTGAGACCCACTCATGATCATGAGAACAGCATAGGAAAGGCCCGCCCCCATGATTCCATCACCTCCCACCAGGTCCCTCCTACAACATGTGGGAATTCAATATGAGATTTGGGTGGGGACACCCAAATAATCTTATTATTTTTCAGCCCCTGTATTATCCACATGACACCCTCTGTTACTGATGCTTAAGGAGTAGCTTTCTCATTCCCGTGGCATGTGTCTTCATCAGCTCCCCAAACAAAGGGTCAGCTCGAGCTGCACTTCCCCAGCCTGCAGGGTTTTTGCACAGGAAGCCTCAATCTCTCTCCCGAGCAGAACGTCCTTGACAAACGCCAAGTAGGACTTTTTAACAGGGCCATCTTGCGTCTCCTTCAGAACATGGAAAAAGTTGGCAGCAACTCAGACCCACAAAACGAGCAAAGGACTTTCCATGCAGGTGATCTGTTTGGCGACTCATTTACCCGTGCAAAGAGAGAGTTCCAACGCATGCTTCAAGAGCACAGTGAATTTGCCACTACTGTTATTTGGTCTTATTATAGATGTATAAAAAAAAAAAAACATTTTGGAAGGTGTTCCAGTCTTAATGGGAAATAAGGCCTGTAAATTTAAAAAGATAGCCAAGCAGAGTGATCCACAAAGTGGCAGCAATGTGAAACCTCTTTTCCTAAATATACATTATGTCTTTAAAACAGTACACATGCAGCGTATGCCACTCATTGTGTATTGGTCATTGAGGAAAAAATTCAGATAGATAAATATAGATAATTAGTACATGTAGACATATTTTACATTATTAAAATAAATATATGGGCAAACCACATCTTTGATTTAGGTAACCATTGAGCATCTACTAAGCAGCATTTAAAAGGTTTTTGAAGCATTCTTCCTAATTCCTTTCTGCAAATCCTTTTTAAATATCTGATTCCATTAACTTAAAACCCTGCCAGTGTTACAGTTTCCATGGAAGAGGGCATTTTCATTACTCTGACACTAAATTAAAATCTTTCTTTGTCCTTGTAGCTAATAGAGAGCACCGGCATTGCCAGCCCAGCACAGTGGCGCTGGATGACAGGGATTCCACCACAATCATGAGGGCAGCCATCCTGGGACTGGGGGGAAAAGGCACAGCGTTTGATTGGTGAGTCTGTTTCTTGTCTCCAGGCTGCTTTGTGCTTTTCCCCCGGCATTGTGTCCCTTCCATCCCCAAGTTTATATCATTCCGTGAGCCTTGGGTAACAGGGTATTTCCATCACTGGCCCTGGTGCATGAAAGCCACACTGCCAGCTTGTCATCATCACCAGTCCGGGTTCCTTTCCAATGGAGTAAGGGAAACTCCAGGCCTGGACTGGAAGAAGCTTATCTCCATCGGGGAAATGTCTGCAGGTGACTGAAGCTTTCATTCCACCGTAGCATATTTCAAGAGCACATACTCACTCACCCTAACACTTAGTAAGGACCCGTTTACAGGAAAACATTTATTTTGAAGCCTGCGTCTCTGCCAAAAGATACAGAGTGCTAAGATGTTCCATTCCTTTTTAAGGAGATTGCACTGACCCTTTAAGCAAGAAATGACTTCACAGTCGAAACTTTGGTTTGGAAGACTCTTGTTTCAAATCTCGGCGGCATCCAATAAGCCCACCTCATCAGCTGGTGGTAAGCACCTAGGACTTGGGCCAGCAGAACGAAGGAAAGAAACACAATAATTTAGTAAAAAGGTATCATAAAACATCAGATCTGCTGTTTGTGGCTGTGGGGTGCTTTGGAATGTGCACACACACGAGGTTTTCCTCTCCTTGCCGCTTCCTCCTTCTCTTCTCCCTCTTCACACAGAAGTAGCTGCATATCAAGAACTGGTCTTTCCCAAAGCCTAGGCCTTCAGGAGAACTTGGAAGTTTTCAGACAAAAAAGAACTGTGTTTGTAAAACAGGTAAGTCTTGGAAAGGGCATCTTGGAAGCGGGTGGGATAGGAAAAGGGCCCCAGTGCATGCCAGCACCACGACAGACCGAGACCTCTTCTCTGTGTGCGGAGGGGAAGTCTAAGCATTTGGAGCCAGTTGGAGCCAGTTCTTTGCTTCCTGGCATGAAATAAAGAAGCATCAGACAGGAATATCAGGTGTGTTTAGGAAAACCGGGTCGATAGCCACTTTCACAAAGTAGTTCTGGGACCCAGCCTGGTGGGTGTTGTAACTAGAAGGCCAAGTGAGCAGAGAGATGGTGGCCTCAGGAGGTCTGACTGAGAGGATGAGCTTTGGAGCCAGGCAAGAAGTTCAGATGCCACTTGTCTTCCTAATGCTATCTCGCCTTGGGCAAGTTACTTCACATCTCTGTCCTTAAGCTTCTTCATTTATAAAATCACACATTCCTCTGAATTTATTGTGCAGATTAAATGAGTTAATATTTACAAAGCATTTGAAGCAGTGCCTGACACCTGGTAAGCATTATATAAATACTAGGTACATAACCTATTGGCCCCATGCAAGTCTCCTAAACTGAAGCGTACATCCCAAGAAAAATCAAAGTTAGGTTTACCCCAATCTTAGTGAAATTTCAGCTCAGAAATACAAAGAAATAGCATTTTCAGTAATAAGGCTAGCAATAGTTATTGCATACAGAATGCATGGACTGAGATTTATAGGCAATATCATTGTGGATGCAATGACTTTGAAAGGTTTCCTCCGGACGATACCTCAGTCTTTTAGTTATCATGTGAGTGTGTGGGGGGGGTGTGTGCATGTGTGTGCACTGGGCACACTGTGCGTGCGTGTGTGGTGTCACATGTGTATGTGCTGCTGTGTGTGTGCATGTGTGCATCATGCACACTGTGCATGTATGGTGCCACATTACATGTTGTGTTTGTGTGCGTGTGCATGTGCACCATGCACACTGTGTGTGTGGTGTCACATGTTACATGTTGCTGTGCTTGTGTGCATGTGTGTGTGGTGTCATATGTGTATGTGTTGCTGTGCTTGTGTGCATGTGTGTGTGGTGTCATATGTGTACATGCTGCTGTGTGTGTGCATGTGTGTATGTGTGCATCACGCACACTGTGCATGTGTGGCGTCACATGTTACATGTTGCTGTGCTTGCATGCATGTGTGTGTCGTGTCATATGTGTATGTTTTGCTGTGTGTGTGCATGTGCATGTGCATTGTGCAGACTGTGTGTGTGGTGTCACGTGTACGTGTTGCTGTGCTTGTGTGCATGTGTGTGTGCATCATGCACACTGTGTTCATGTGTGTGGTGTCACGTGTCTGTGTTGTTGTCCTTGTGTGCATGTGTGTGTGCATCATGCACACTGTGTGTGTCTGTGTTGTGTCGCATGTGTGTGTGTTGCTGTGTGTGTTCCTGCCTGTGATGGTGCCCATTGCTGGGCTCATTCTCAGCCCCTGAGAGACAGTGCTCACAGCTAAACTAAAATTCCCACTGCAAACAATTTGGTCAGAATCAATTTACATGTGAATGTGTGGGTAACGTTACCTCAACCAAAAATGTGAAGAATTGTGCTCTTCTTCTCGTGCTAACAGGCAATAATTAGCAGTGCACTGGTTAAGCTAGTTTTGTTTTCCCCTGGTGCTTGTTTAAGTCTTTGTTGGTCAGGGCCTAAAATGTGCCTCAAGAACTGCAGAAGAGCAAAATTCGGCAGAGGGAAGAGGAAGGAGCAGAAGATGGAAGGAGACTGGAAATATGTTGACAAACGCATCAGACTCAGAAGTGGCACCCGGCCTGGCTGTGTTTTCACAGAACCCATTCCCAGTCTTTCTTCACGGCACCATTGCAGCCTCCCCTTTCACAGAGATGGTTCCACTTAAGGAACTTGCCTTCGGAAATGGAAGACACGAGGGAGGTTAGAGGTGGGTCCCGAGACAGACACTGAAGATAGAGAACAGGAAAGGGTGAAGCTGAAGAAGACCAGCACATTTGTGTTCAGAGCGGTCTGTTATCACAAGAACAGGCCCAGGCTCCTGCTGCCAGAGACTGAGGTTCAGTTGTTTGGCTTCTTAACAACAGCAATTCAGCAATCAGCTTTTTTTTTTTTTTTTCCCATACCCATGTGTGAACATGTACATATATGTTTGTTTAATTGTATTAAAATATCTTTTTGCTTAGCAAAACATGTCTAAAGTTTTGATAGGTTTATGAATAAAGTTAAAAGTGATCATCCAATTTCAATTAGCAAAAAAATTTCAAAACTTACTTCTTGATATATTGCTTTATTTTAGCAACTACCCTGTTCCGTCTTATGGTTTGACTGCAGTTACATATAACTGTTCTTGCAACCCATGTTAAATGAAGACAATTAGACAGAACTTGAAAGCAATCTGATTACAGTGTGCACTGCATTAGTAGGATTCATGTGGCTCACTGCATACCCTGTTCTTGGGTTACCATCAAGGAATACCTGAGACTGGGTAATTTATAAAGAAAAGAGGTTTATTTGGCTCATGGTTCTGCAGGCTGTACAGAAAGTGTGGTGCCGACATCTGCTCAGCTTCTGGAGAGGCCTCAGGAAGCTTCTAATTATGGAGAAAGGCGAAGAGAGGGTGGACATCTCAGGGGGTGAGAGCAGGAGCAGGTGTGGGAGGCGCCACACACTTCAACAACCAGATCTTGTGAGCACTCATTCACTATCATGAGGACAGTGTCAAGAGGATGGGGCTAAGCCATTCATGAGAAATCCACTCCCGTAACCCAATCACTCCCCTCCAACATTAGGGATTCCGTTCAATGTGAAATTTGGGCAAAGAAATATCCACACCATTTTAGTCACGAAGGTAAACGTGGATTTTTGGCTCAGCCATTTTTTATCAAGAGACCTAGTACCCAAGTAAGTTATTTTGTACTGCAAAATGAATACAATAAAAAGACATCAAATTTATTTACCAGCACTCACTATAAACACAGATCTTACTCTTTAAAACTTATCATCCTGTCTCAGCCGGGCATGGTGGCTCACACCTATAATCCCAGCACTTTGGGAGACCAAGGCAGGCAGATCACTAAAGGTCGGGAGTTCAAGACCGAGCCTGGCCAACATAGTGAAACCCCGTCTCTACTAAAAATACAAAAATTAGCTGAGTGTGGCGGTGCATGTCTGTAATCCCAGCTACTCAAGAGGCTGAGGCAGCAAAACTGCTTG
Source organism: Rhinopithecus roxellana (assembly GCF_007565055.1). Taxonomy (NCBI): domain Eukaryota; kingdom Metazoa; phylum Chordata; class Mammalia; order Primates; family Cercopithecidae; genus Rhinopithecus; species Rhinopithecus roxellana. The sequence continues at coordinate 149,279,614 of NC_044552.1, forward strand.
AACCTGGGAGGTGGAGGTTGCAGTGAGCTGAGATCACACCACTGCACTCAAGTCTGGGTAGCAGAGTGAGACTCTATCTCAAGAAAAATAAAAATAAATAAATAAATAGATAAAGCTTATCACCCTGTCTCAGGGGAAAAAAAAAAAGAAAAAGCTAAATGAAGGAAATGGGCCCAAACCCAATGAGAACATGTTTGAGGCTGTGCTTAGGTACAAGATACAAAGTATCCATTATAGTTGTTCCAGAAGAAATGACTCAGTGCAGCAGGGGCCAAATAAAGGTGATGTAATTGAAGGGAGAAGAGCCGGGGGCGACCCGGTCCTGAGAGAAGTCTCCGCTGGCTTGCTTGGGGGTTCCTCAGATGGGGAGAGACTGATGTGGCCTCCTTTTCACATGAAAAGTGCTCCCTGAGCACCATCTCCATGGGCTTGAACAGGACCTTGGTCTCTCGGGGCCTCCCTGAGTCCTCCTGAGGTCAAGGATCAGCTTGTGACTTGAAAGACGCAGAACTAGCTCCCAGCCATGGTGGGACAGCATCTTGATTTGTGCAAAGCAAAAGGAAATCACATAATATGACTTTGTCTTCAAAAAGGAAGATGGAGTGAGTCTGATTCCAGGGCGGGACTCCTCTGGGGATGTGAACGCCAACAGCAAGGCTCAGATGTAAATACGAGACCACCTGTGCCCACCAGGAGAGGAGAGCGGCCCGGCCCCTGGATGAGGGGTCTGTGAAAAGAAGTCTTTCGTGTCAGGGACCCCAGTCTTCCCTTCACAAGGTCAGGAAAGCCGATGAGGGAAGACGAGCGGAGATTCATCTCCACCCACAATAATAAAACATCAGAGCTGGATTTCAGGTTGAAAAGAGAAAAAACATAAACAAGTCTTTTCTAAAAAGCATATTTCAGTGAAACTATATTGTTGATCTTTTAATGAAAACCTTTTTTTCAAACTTTTACAAACTATGCTTTGTTGGTTCATTTTTTTTTCTGGAATGTTGGAAGAGTTATGTCAAACCCTTGTAACCCAAGGTGCTACGGCTTCTTCCCCTGGGAGGATGGTGTGGTCTGCAGCTTCCCACCCCACACGGTCCTGCCTTCGGTGCAGGCTCAGCACCCAGCCTCCCGGGGGCCTATGGCGACAATAATACTCATTTCTGCATGGTGAGCTGTAAGTTGTGGATGGGGGCAGATATCCCTCCCTGAAGAAAAGGACAGAGTCCTACAAAGCAAATGCTTTTGATGGGTTTTTCCTCCTGCTGGGATGCTGATGTGATGCCTGGAGGTGTGGCAGCCATTCTGAACCTAAGAGACAATGGGGTGTGGACAACGGAAGACTCACAGTTCCCGCTGACATCCTGAGTGCACAGAGCCTGTCACTCCCTCTTTCCAATTTCTTCTAACAAACAGTTAAGAGGGAAAATATTGTTACTTAAACCATTCTTTGTCAATTTCTGATTATCTACAGTTGAATACACAACTATGTAATTGATTTGTATTTATGTTTATAAATGCAGATTTAGAAAAGACGTGGAAAATGGCCATGACATGGGCAATTAAAACAGGTTAAAATCCAGGGCACCTGTAGGTTGCAGTAAGCAGCTGTGGTTAGTTAGTACCTGTTCCCAGGTCTGCACTTTGCTTGCGAGAAAGCACCATAGCCAGCACCACCTCAGTCTTCCAGGAGTGGCCTTGATAACGTTAAAAAAAGGATGAAACTCACTGTAATAATGTTTGATTTAGCCCAGTTTATTCCTCAGATTACTATTCCAGCATGTATTCAATATGACAATATTAATTCGATACTTTACATTCTTTCTTTTCTACAGAGTCTTTGAAATCGGTGTATGTTACACCTACAACACATCCCACATTGAGGGAGTCACCTTCCCAGGGTGAGATGGCCACACAGGCCTCCTGGACAGTCTTTGAAATTGGTGTGTGTTACACCTACAACACGTCCCACATGGGAGGAGTCAACCTCCCAGGGCGAGATGGCCACACAGGACTCCTGGACAGTCTTTGAAATCGGTATGTGTTATGCCTACAACACATGCCACATTGAGGGAGTCACCTTCCCAGGGTGAGATGGCCACACAGGCCTCCTGGCCACCCACACAGATAGTGAGGATTTGATTTTCCACAGTTACCAAATCCCACACCTTCCCCTAACCATACAGTACCAGAAGTGGATAACTAGCTCAGAGCATGAAATCAAAAATCTAAAGTGATAATAATAATTTACTGAAAAATATATTTCGATCTTCAAAAGTTTTAACAAGTATGACCTCATGTAATTTCTTTCCCTATAAATGTAAGTAATGGTAGTGCTCATGCCTTAGCTTTCTGCAAGACTTAAATAAGAGGCTGCTTGTGAAGATATTTTTGTTGCTGTCTTACAAGCACTTCTGAAACGTTTGCTAAGCTTGACCAAACTTTGAATCCCACTACATTTTAAAGTATTGGCATCATAACGAGCACATTCTCTGACCACAGTGTAATAAACGAGAAATTAATAACAAAAAGATGACTAGAAAATATGCATATGTTTTAAAATTAAACAATACACTTCCAAATACCACATGCCAAATAAAAAAATGTAAACTAAAAAGTAATATAAAGTAAATGACAAGGAAAATACTCCACATGGAAACTTACAAAATACAACTACATCCATGCTTAAAGGACATTTATGGCCTTGAATGTGTATATTAGAAGAAACGAAAGTGCAGGTATAAGCCAGTAAGTTAACCCTATCCAGGAGTTAGCACCAGCCAAAAAGGGGGAAAAATTATATTGGGGTCACATATACACTAAGAAATTATTTTCACAAAAGACCGATTAAGAGAGTAAAAAGGTAAGCCACTGAGAAAAAAGAAATACTTGAGACTCATTTAACAAAGGACTCTTATCAAAAATACATAAAGATCTTCTGCAAATCAACACAGCAAAAGCAATCAGTTCAAAAGAAAATTATGTAAGATACAGATATCCAGTGGACAACTAATATAGGAAAATATGCTCAATCTCAATAATTCTCAAGGAATGAAAACTAAATCAACAGGAAGGTGCTATTCCACAACCCCCGCAATGACTGATGGTCCCAGGCATTCGCAAGAGGGCGTGTGGATGAGAATTATCCTCACACACTGCTGGGGGGACAAAAATCGGTGAAACCACTTTGGAAATGGTTTGGCGATATCTACTAAAGGTGAAGGTGTCTACACCTGGGTTCTAGCAGTTCCACTCCTGAATGGGAATTTATGTTTATGGGCATGGAGAGACACACACGATTATTTAGAGCCATGTTATTAGCATTAGCTGTACAAACCTACGTTTTTCTCAACCAGAGAATAGATATATAAACTTCGGAACACAGATGTGATAGAACAAGACAGTGTACAGCAGTGACACCAAAGGAACCATGGCTACAGGTAGCAGCAGGTGAACCTCACAAGTAAAACCGAGAGAATGCAAAGGACTGGACTGTATGACAGCATGTCTGTAACGTTCACAAGGAAGGCAACACCGTCGTACTTAGTGATGATGAGTTAAGCCTCAGCAGAAAGGCAAAACTGTGATTGCACAGCAGCCTGTAGCATAGTGAACTTTGCAACGTGGGGAAGGGCATACAAAGTGCAGGCCTCATGGAGTCCTGGCCATTCTGTGCACTGACCTGGGTGTGGTCACATTTCTTGATTAAACAATTGAGGAGCACGTTTTTGCCTTGTGCCTATTTTTTATGTTATATTTCACAATATTAAAAATACGTTAAGAAGGAAAGTGAGCTACTAAAATCGTAGTACATTCAAAAATAAAACAAGCATTCTCATGAAGCTGGGATCAAAGAGAATCTGAGAGCAGGGAGTTGAGGCTGAATCTGCAGCCCTCGGAAGCTCCAGATCCGATTACGAGGAGACTCTGAAAATACGGAGCACCGGGCAGAGGGTGGAGGCCAGGCTCATTACTGGGCTTACGGGAAGGATCTTCTGCCATGTCATTTTAATTCTGTGGGAAATGTGTCTTCCTCTGACTTGTCTTTTCCGCCAGGGTGCAGGCAGAAGGACTTGACGCCTGGTGCTCCAGCAGCTGTTTTGCCACTGACAGGGTAAAGCCAGGGAAAGTGCAGAGTCAATAGTCCAGAACGCTGAGATCCTCCCGCCACTGGAGGATCAGGCACCATCAACCTCTGGTCTTCTCAAGAAATCAAAAAAGCCTTATGGTTTCCAGAAGATTAATTTTATGAAGTGTCTAAAAACTCTTTTTCAAAACATTTGTTAATTTAAAAAAAAGTTTCAAAACAGGTCTGACTTGTAAGTTTACACAGCGTGAAAGCTGAAGACACGCTGTCTTTGTATGGCTTTTGTTGAAAGGTCAGTAGTCATGAGAGTTTAATCAGACTTTTCTACAACCACGTTAACTGTACTCAACCAAAACCTCAGGTCGCTGTGTGGAAAACAACCACTGTAGCATGAAAATTAACACTCAGAATGTACCAGAACGCTGTAATTTGAACACTCAAATGAAAGTAGATACAGCATGAGAGCAAGGTACAAGATATGCTAAGAGGTGGTTTTAGCCTCAAACCCAAGTTTCCTGGACTGTGGGTTCAAGTCACATCTGCAGTGTACTTTAACATATTTCTGTGGCTTAATTTCTGCTGGTTTTCTTTACAGTCATGGTTTGAAGAAATGGATGAACTGATCTGAACTTGCTTTTTTAACATTTAAAAGTACAAACTAAATTCGTCTAGCTAGATTTGAAAATTGGGGGAAAAAAGCTTTATAATTGTTTTAAAAGTCGCCTCGCTTTTCATGAGGTGATCATGATTATTTCATGAGAAACACAAAAAGAAATGCCGCTGAACAAGGATGCCATGTCATTGTAATGGAATTACTTGGTTATCTGTGGTCATACAGGTATTGTGGGATTTCTTAGACTCATTTTGTTAGATAATTTTTGAAATGAATTTAAAATTTCTTGTAGAACACATGATCACCCCTGCAGTACCAGAAATGGTGACTTTATCTGGTAACTTTATCCGGAAATCAGAGCTCTGCACAGCTTACGGGACACCTCAAGCCTGCAGGATGAGCCAGGGCGCCCTCTATGGACCAGCAGGTCTACTCAGGGATTGCCACATAAAATACAGGACACCAGTTGGATTTCAACTGAGGGTAGACTGTAATTTTTTTTAGCATAAGTATGTCCCAAACATTTCATGGGATATAATGACACTAAAAGAGTATCCCTTGCTTATCTGATATTTGAGTTTAACAAGGTGTCCTGTTTCGTTTGCATGTTGGCCAAGTCTGTCAATCCTAACTACAGACATCCCAGGGCCGACAGTGGGGGCCTCTGGTGAGTTATCTCACGATTATTTAGCTTCAGTGAACAATTCCCTTAAGGCTTGTCTGTCAGGACACCCCCTCCCCCATCTCCTGCCTGAAGCCAGTTTTAAACAGCGTATTCTTCAAATCACTACTTATGTTTCATTCAATGCATGACAAAACACACACACAAAAATGGGACCATATCTGGCCATCTCTAAATTAATCCATAACTTATCTTTTCCACTTCTTCTACAGTTGCAAAATACTGCTCCAACTAAGAAGCTCTTGGGAGAAATATGAGTGGATGCTTCCTTGTTGTGAGAAGCTCTGGCCCACCCTGTCCCATCCATCGTAGGGTGGCTGAGAAGCCACAGCAAGGCAGGGCCGACAGCTGAGAGAAGCCGCCAGGGAGGCCAGACGGGCCCCGATGCCTCACACAGGGACACACTCCCTCGTGATTTTATGTAATCATTACAGCCCTCACCAGGAGTCCAGGGAGGAGCAGGACCACCGTCATTTTTACTGATTAAAAAACTGAGGTTCAGAGAGACACAAGACCTGCCTGCATCTCTACAGTGGTGGCTCCTGGGAGCTCGGCTGCAAACTCACACTGGTTTCTCGGCCACCCTGGTCTCTCACTGCCTCTCACTGCTCTTTTGCAATATACAACATTTAAAATCGATCTCATTTCAGGAGTTCGAGACCAGCCTGGCCAACATAGTGAAAATCTGTCTCTACTAAAAAATACAAAAATTAACCAGGTTTGGTGGCGGGTGCCTGTAATCCCAGTTACTCGGGAGGCTGAGACAGGAGAAATGCTTGAACCTGGGAAACAGAGGTTGCAGTGAGCCGAGTCCACACCACTGCACTCCAGCCTGAGTGACAGAGCGAGAATCGGACTCAAAATAAATAAACAAATAAATAAAAATAAAAACACTCTACCTCATTATCTCAGTTTTCATAATTAAATAAACATTTCTTTTTTAATGTAATGCTCTTAACTATAATCCTCATTTTTAAAAAAGAATTTTATTTTATTAATTTACAAGAAAGAATTGTACATAGTCATGGGGTGCCTAGCGATCATTTTTTTTCTAGACTGAGTTTTACTCTTGATGCCCAGGCTGGAGTGCTGGCACGATCTCCGCTCACTGCAACCTCTGCCTCCTGGAGTTCGAGCAATTCTCCTAGCTCGGCCTCCTGAGTAGCTGGGATTACAGGCGTGCACCACCACGCCCGGCTAATTTTTGTATTTTTAGTAGAGACAGGGTTTCATCATGTTGGTCTGGCTGGTCTCAAACCCCTGACCTCAAGTGAGCCACCTGCCTCGGCCTCCCAAAGTGCTGGGATTACAGGCGTGAGCCACCGTGCCCGGCCCTCTAGTGATGGTTTGATAGATGAATTTCTCATATCATCATCACTAACATGTAGTTCTTAATATATTCAGCAATAAAGGTTCCTGAGGTTAAATAAATTTCTCCGTAGGAAAGAGGTATCGCTTTGAAGCACACACTCCCTATTGCTAAATTAACCATGGAAGATGAGGCCCTGCACGAGAGTTCATAGAAGGCGACTGTGATTTTGGAGTGTGTGTGCAGGGGGAAGGCACCACGTATCTCTGGGAAACCCTTCCCCTCCTCTTTAAAAGCATCAGAAGAAAATGATGCTTTTGGCCCTTTAATAACTCAAAGCCAGGCCCTGGCAGAGTTTGGTTGTGAAATAATAGAAGGGGAAAAAGTTTGAAAAAGAAAGATTAACTGATGCAGAGTGGCTTTTCCCCAGCTGCAGGCTTCAAAAGCCAGGAATTTGGCAGCAGGGAGGCCTGTGGATTAGAGATCTCGCGACTGGCAAAGGCCATTTCCGGGAACAGGCCTGCCCTGGGTGGCCACAATTTTCCTCTGATCTGGCAAAATCTAAGCCATAGGATATGAAGAAATTCCTCGATTCTGAAAAGCAATGTCAGAAATCCTTTATTTGAGTAAGAAGCATTCAAGCAGCAGCTTAGAAATAAGAGGAAGCGATAGGACAGCTGCTTTTCTATCTGAAGCCAGACACTGAGCACCGGGGGGCCCAAGGGCAGCTTGGTGGGGCTGCGTCTGCCAGGAGTCCCCCAGGTCCCCAGGGATGATGACGCGCTCCTGCATGGGGTCCCCTCCACACCCTGCAGCAGCACCCCTGGCTCGACTTGGGAGGGCCACGGTCTACACTGTGACGCGTCTCTGTGCACCCAGGCAACACCTCCCAGGCTCATCTCTGAGGGCTTCAGAGCGACATCATAACACGAACTTCACGAAGCTCCTCAAGGCAGAGGATCAGCACGTGCCCGTTTCACAAGCTTCTGACTATAAAAGAAAAAGTGCGACGCAGTCGTCTGCTAACACGCAAAACCTCATGTATCAGGCCATGACTTCCCATGTTTGTGATTTGGGTGTGTAGGATTTTGTTCAAGAATAAAGGTATTTTTAAACTCTTCACTTGTTAGTCATGTTTTAAAATTTGATTGACAAAATCTCTCACTCTTCTTCTATATCCATACATTAAGCTTTCTTATATATGTGGTTTTCCATTTCACAGGGACACCCAGACCAGCTTTGTCACAGCTGGTGCTCTATGAATATTTGGGATTCAATGAATGAATTGTTCTTACGTAATAATAAATGAGTATGTTTGCTTTTCTATCCTTTTTCTCCAGGCCAGTATAGCGTGTTGTAAAGCTGTATGTAAACAGTACATAATGATAATTTCTCTTGTTCTAGTTACCAGTAGAAAGCATCCCCTCCCCAGACTGTTTCTGGAAGTCCTGAAAGCCATTTTATACATGCTTGTGGGTGATCCCTGGGGGCCGCTCCTGAGTCCTCTCCTGTCCCTGCTGAAGCCACCAGTGCAGCCGGCCTCTGCCTGCCGCAGTGCTCCTACCTCTGTAGGCAGAAGCCATGCTCAGGTGCCAATGTGCTGCTTTCTGCAAGATTCTGGCTTGCTGCTGCTAAAGCTGTGTTCCAGCCCTCAAAAATCTCAAACACGTCCTAGCTCCAGGCCCTGCTATCTGGAGCCAGTTGCGAGGCTGGGTCCTAGGGGGGCTTCCTGCTGCCTCCAGCTCAGCCCTGGTGCCGTCTTGCTGTGGGGCTCCCTGGCTCCGAGCCGCATGTCTGTCAGCTCTGCAGTGAGTGCCACCTCCCAGGATCTCAGCAGGCGCCTGCACTGGAGCCCTGTGTGCACCAAAGCGAAGGGATGCCCTCACCTCCCCATGCTCCCCTCTCTGTCCTGCGGCCCTCACACGGGCCTCCCCTGCCCCCTGGGGTTTCGGGGTGGCCAGCAGCACCAATGTCCGGCAGGAGAAAGGGAGGAAGCGGAGGGAGGGATGGAAGGCAGGGAGAGAGTCAGGGAGGCAGGAACTGAAAGGCCATTCTGAAATGAGCTACAAGGTGGGGAAACTGAGGAGCCAAAATAGGGACATGGAGGCTCGGGTGGTCCTGGGCCCTGCAGGACTGGGGGCGACCTCTGGGCTTCTGCATGGTGGGGTGCGTTTTAGCTGGGAAGTGACAGCTTTGTTCTCAGCAGGTCTAGTGGCTTCACTGCTGCCCCAGAGACCGGAGGTCACAGGAGGACACTCGTCTTACACATTTTGCACACACCCGTAGGCTGCCCAGAGCTGACCGCCACGTGGGAAGAAGTGGCTCAGACAAGAAACGTACGTGATGAAAGGAAACAGAAACGGCCATGGAAATGAACCAAAAGTGATTCGGAAGCTGAGTACCATATGTCAAAGAAGCACGCGCATAAAACAAACCAAACAAGGGCAGCGCTGCGCCAGGCCTATTGTGCTGCTTGGCACAGAGGTCACAGGTGAATTCTGGCCCCAGCAGAGTCCCACCCCATGGGTAGGGGTTCCTACCAACTCCGCAGTAAATAGTTGGATGTCAGAGCTCCCTGGAAAACTTCCAGGTTGGCAGTGCACACCCACACTGGGGCACAGGGATGACGGTGCACACCCACACTGGAGCACAGGGATGACGGTGCACACCCACACTGGAGCACAGGGATGACGGTGCGCACCCACACTGGAGCACAGGGATGACGGTGCACACCCACACTGGAGCACAGGGATGACGGTGCGCACCCACACTGGAGCACAGGGATGACGGTGCACACCCACACTGGAGCACAGGGATGACGGTGCACACCCACACTGGAGCACAAGTCAAGTACACTCACTCCCAGCACACCTCGTCCTCATGAAACCTGGCGATGGGGATGGCTGGGGACCCCGCGTGGTGATGGGGCCATCCAAGGGCTGGGGTGGGTGAGAACCCCAGTGGCCCCTGCTCCAGTGCTGCCCTGGCCGGGCCCCTTCTGCAGAGGTCAGCCTGTGGGGAAGGTGTGATTCCACTTCCTGAGACAGAGCTGCACACTGGGTCTTACATACATGCATATAATTTGGTCACATTCTTGTTAAACCAACTACCCAAGGGAAAAACAGAAAGAAAAAAAATCTGCTGTTTGTTCAAAAATAAAGTAACCTGAGTGAAATAATATATAAACTGTCTTTGCGATGACTCAATTACTCTTCATTTTATCAAGCCCAGGCCCACACATACTTTCTCTCCTTCTGTCTCTCACTGTATTTAAATAGACATACATAGGCAGATAGATAGATAGATAGATAGATAGATAGATAGATAGATAGACAGATAGATAGATGGATAGCTAGATAGAGGAGATGTAATTTATATAGAATAAACTCTGTTTATTTACATTTTTTCAGCAAAATGACTACAAGCCAGGGGGTAGTCAAATCTCACTTTAGCTTGAGTCAGTTTTTTCTGACATTTTGCTGCTCTATCATAGCACCTGACAAAACATTTAAATTTTACTCAACCAAGAGAAAAGTAGCTGCCAAATGCACAAGAAGGATCTGTAAATATTTATGTCACAGTCACGTGTGAGGCATCGCCATGCACCCGCCGTCACAGATGAGGCATTGCTGAGCACCCAGTCCCAAGCGGCCTTTCGTCTGTTTGTCCACACTATGTAATCCATGTCTAAAAGTAAAATCTGTGTCTATCATCTACACGTTCATTTTAAATATTTAGTAAATAGAATTAATCACACATTCAAGTAAATAGACATTTAATCTTTTCATTTCACTTTGTTTCATCCAACCATGTTATCAGTTAATAACTGACCAAAAATAACTCTGTGTAGAAACATTTTTTAAATGCATCTTCTTATTTTCCACATTGGTACACATGTTTCAGCTTAATGCATGCACATCCATCTTTAGGAAAAACGTGCCTGTTCCTCGGAGACTGGGGCTGGTCAGTCCTGGGTTTTTGGATCACAGGAGGCGTCAGAAGGGAGTGACATATCCATGTGAGAACAAAGGCTTCTATGCCACCGGGGTTCGCTAGGAGTGTCAGCACTGGATAGAAGCAGAGCCCTGACAAAAACTCTAAATTCAAAATGTTCCAAAATTTAAATTAAATACCAATCGCTGAGGCAGGATAGGTAGTCAAGGAAGTAGCCATGTCCTTGGGTGGACATCGGTCCACAGTGGTGGTGGACATTGGTGTACGTGGTGACTGTACAATGGACACAGCAAGCCTCGGCATTGGCATCGGCATTGGCTTTGAGCTCGCTCAAGCAAAGCTACCTTCAGTAGGGAATTTCCCCTGCAGAGAGCATGTGCACTTTGATTTTACCATCCTCAAACTGACCCTTTGCTCATTATACTCATAAAACGCAAACCTTGGGTGGAGATACAAGACCCTGAGACATGTGACATGTGAGCAAGCATGGACAGCTACCATGCATGCACCCAGAGGACCATCCGGAACACGCCCCAAGCAGCGTGTCTTCCCACCCTCCTGGGTAACCATGGAAGATTTCCACAGAGGGAGCCTCCCTCCTGCTGGTCTCTGCTGTCTCACCCCGGAGAGGACCCGCCCTGAATCTTCTCTCTCCCAAGTTCTCCTGACTATTCTGCACCTAACTTTCAAAATATTATTTTTCCTTTGCAATAAATCACTTCACACTGCATCTCCTTTGCTGTGTGTCTCTTGCTTAAATCCTTTTAAACTAAGACCAGACCCAAAGTCTCACAACCTCCATCACCATCATCACTTTCAAGCAAAAATAATACAGCAGCCCCCTCTGTTCTGGTGTGGGTGAGTCGTGTAAGAAGGTCTGATGTCTGAATGCTCTGCGGATGGGGGAGCAGGGGACAGATGATCTGGGCTCTTCAGGAACACACCACACCATGTGGGTATCCACGGACCGCCCTGCTTATTCCGCGTGGCAAAGTGTTTGGTGCCACTAGTCCCCATGCTGTAGTCACTACCAACACCCCCTCTTCAGTGCTGGAAGTGTTGGCGTTTAGGGAGTGCTGATGACTCCTCTAAGGTCACGCAGCACCGGACGTGCAGCCGGATGACTCTGGCGCAGGAGCTCCTCACCACTGCGTCCCAAGGGGCTTCACATTAGCCGCTGGTTTCAAGACCACAGTTCAGATTCTCCCTTTGCCACAATGGGTGGACAAAAACTACAGAGATTGATCTGTGATTGTCAGGCTGTTGGGCCCCAAGTCCTGCAAATTTTCTTTTTGCCAATCACCATGCTCTAGTAAAGCCATACAATTTGTTCAAAAGCACATTTTCTAGTCTGGGGAATTTGGGGATCTATGTGATATAGAATTGCTCTAAGCCAAGGAGCACCAGGGCCTCAGTAGAGGATTCTATAAAGGAGAAGAAAACCTCATGCTGAATAGAAAGAGTCACAGAAACTACCATCACCCTGTGGCCAGATGCCAAGCACTCACGAAAGCAGAGCTCACGGTGCCCAGTGGCTCCTGTTGCACGTCTCTGTCCTGGGGAGCTGCCTGTATTCACTGGATGGTTCCTCGTGGTTGGCAGACATGGCGTTTCCATTCTCCTCCAGATCTCCCGTGGGGTCCACCACACTCAGGTGTCTCCCCAAGTCACCACTCTTGGAGGGCAGGGCTTTGTGCAGTGGTTAGATGCAAGGGTCCTGTGGGCTGACCCTGCTTCCGTCTGCCCAGACTTAGCAGTCCTGTGTTCTCAGGCAGGGCCTTCGCCTCTGGAGCACCCCCTTCCTGTTTGTAATAGAAAATCTTTATCACTAATTCATTACATAATTGGGCTCATGTGAGCATTAATGGGTTATTGCACGAAAAATGTTTACAATGTTGCTTAAACATTTGCTAATGAAAGAGAGGGCAGTCCCCCAGTACTAAAACAACACTGTGCCTCCCAGGACACCCATTCCCCAACTGACAAACATGCCTCTGCACCACCTGGGATAGGGAGTGGAAAGACACAGGAGCTTAGGAAGCTGGGACTCAGTTCTCCGGCGGGTCTGGCACTTCCCCTTGGATCACACAGATGTAAACCTAGGGAGACTTTCCAAATTTCCTTGTCAGCAGATTGTGGATGGCATTAAGAACCTATGGATGAGATGGATGAGATGCACTGCATGGCATGTGGAAGGCGGATGAAAGTAGAAGCCCCCTCTGTCTTCCTGCAGCACAGGATGCAGGTGGGTCTGAGCAGGTGTGGCTTTCAGCAGGTGACCTAAGCAGCTGTGGCTTTCAGCAGGTGACCTAAGCAGGTGTGGCTTTCAGCGGGTGACCTAAGCAGGTGTGGCTTTCAGCGGGTGACTTGAGCAGGTGTGGCTTTCAGCAGGTGGACCAGAGCAGGTGTGGCTTTCAGCAGAGATCCTACCCTCAGCACTGGGTGTGGAATGTAGGAATGTTTTCCGAAAATGTTAAACTGATTTCATTGAACAAATAGAAGTTGAAGCAAACTCAACGTGACAGGACATTGGGAAGTGCGCAAAGTCATCCAAGTGCAGGAGGGGCCTGTCCTGGGTGAAGACAGAGCCCCATCCATGTTTTCATTGAGTCAGAAGAAATGGAATTACTGAAAGTTGCAGGTTGATTTTGTTCTAGGCCAGTGCTGTGAGGAAATCCATGCTGGATAGGCAGGAACAAGAGGGTGGTGGGGCAAGGTGAATGTTCCAGGCAATAGGTGAGCATCGGGGTCCTTGGTGTGCAATGTGATTTGAGGATCGTGGAATTGTGCTGACTTTCAGAACAGATGAGAAGCCGGGAGGAGTCTGCGCAGAAGAGGAAGATCTATGTGGAGAAAGGCGAGGGTGTGAGGAGCAGCTGGGATAAGGCGCTAAGCAGGAGCGCGTCCAATAATGGGAAGGAAGAGAACCTGGAGGAGGCCCAGGGCATGCTGGTCACAATGGGGAAACTGAGGCAAGGAAGATAATTGCTAGCTGGGAGTTTCAGGATGTAAGCGGAAATGAAGTGTCATAGACAGATATACATGGGAGGGGGCAGTGAAGACAGAAAAAGTGGGGTAAAGTTTAAGCTTTTGCAAGATTCAGTGGGCAGCATGAGATCATGTAATTGTAATTTACCTGTGTGCTACAGGGTGAGCCCGCCATGCCTTTGGTGCTGCAGGAGATGAGGGAATCTGAGCATGAATGAGAGAAGGAACTAGATCTCTCAGCTCCTGACGTGAGTCAGTCTTTTGATTCTGTTATTTGACTTAATTCTCTCAATAACTCGCCAAGGTTGAGTGTATTAGTCAGGGTTCTCTAGAGGACTAGTAGGATAGATGTATACATGAAAGGGAGTTTATTAGGAGAATTCACTCACACCATCACAAGGTGAAGTCCCACAATAGGCCGTCTGCAGGCTGAGGAACTAAGTCCCAAAACCTCAAAAGCAGGGAAGCTGACAGTGCATCCTTCAGGCTGTGGCCAAAGGCCTGAGAGCCCCTGGCAAACCACTAGTGTAAGTCTGAGGTCCAAGAGTCCAAAAGCTGAAGAACTTGGGAGTCTGATGTTTGAGGGCAGGAAGCAGCCAGCACGGGAGAAAGATGGAGGCCAGAAAGACTCAGACAGTCATCTCTCCATGTTCCTCTGTCTGCTTTTATCCTAGCCAAGCCGGCAGCTGATTAGATGGTGGCCACCCAGACTAAGGGTGGGTCTGCCTCTCCCAGCCCACTGACTCAAGTATTAATCTCTTCTGGCAACATCCTCACGGATACAGCCAGGACAACACTTTGTGTCCTTCAATCCAGTCAAGTTGGCACTCAGTACTAATTATCACAATGAGTATTAGAATCTTCTACATTTTTGATTCAAGGAAACCAAAGTTTATGGAATTTTGAAGATTTGGCTAAAAAAATTTCTGAAATGGCAGAACATGCTTGTGGTGGAGATTGTATGAGGATATGCACTCCTGAGAAGGAGCAAGTCAGACAAAGGGAGAGGCAGGGAGAACAAAAGAAGGAAGAGGAGAGAAGCAGGGAAGAGGAGGAGCACATGAAAGCAGGAGAGGAGGAAAGTGGGGAGACAGAGACAGGAGGAGCTGCAGAGAGGACCCCGCTCACCACCCGGGAGGACAGAGGACCCCGGTCCCCACCCAGGAGGACAGAGAGGACCCCGCTTCTCACCCAGGAAGACAGAGAGGACTCCGCTCCCCACCCGGGAGGACAGAGAGGACCCCACTCCCCACCCGGGAGGACAGAGAGGACCCCGGTCCCCACCCGGGAGGACAGAGAGGACCCCGCTTCTCACCCAGGAAGACAGAGGACCCTGCTCCCCACCCGGGAGGATCATCACTGCTCTGTAACTTAAACAACCACAACAAGGGTTAGATACATGTCTGCTTTACGAAACAGTCAGATGGGACGTTTTTCTCTCTTTCTTTTCCTTCCTTCCTTCCTTCCTTCCTTCCTTCCTTCCTTCCTTCCTTCCTTCCTTCCTTCCTTCCTTCCTTCCTTCCTTCCCTTTCTTCTTTCTTTCTTTCTTTCCTTTCTTATTTATTTCTGAGACAAGGTCTTGCTCTGCTACCCAGGCTGCAGTACAGTGGTGCGATCCTGGCTAACTGCAGGCTCCACCTCCTGGGGCTCAAGCCGTCCTCCCACCTCAGCCTCCTGAGTAGTTGGGGCCACGGCCTCCACAGCCTACACCACAATATCTTGTCAATTTTTATTTTGTAGAGATAAGGCTTCACCATGTTGCCCAGGTTGGTCTTGAACCCCTGGGCTTAAGTGAACCCAGCCTGCTTCGGCCTCCCAGGGTGCTGGGATCACAGGCATGAGCCACTGTGCCTGGCTATTTATTTCTTAAAGGGAGATTTAGAATTCCACTTTAGGTAATGGGCTTTTGGAATAATTAAGAAGAATCTTAAACACATTCTTCAAAAAGAGCAGGTCAAACTGTCACAGAGCAGGGGAAGCTGCAGAGACGTGAGGACAAAGTGTCACGTGGGATCCTGGGCAGGAGGGAAGACTGCGGGGACACAGATGAAGGACGGCCTGAGCTGATGCTGATTATCAACACTGCCGCCAGGACGCTGACTACCAACACTGCTTCTATGACTGAGGCAGACGCACCACACCAGGGAAAACCACCACAGTAGCAGAAAGTGGCGTGGGGCTCGTGAGATTCCAGTACTGCTTTCTCAATTTTTCTGTAAATGTAAAATAAAACAGAGTTTTAAGAAGTTTATTTTAAAAAACCACTTCCATGTCAGACATTTCAGACATGTGGAAAGCCCCGCTGCACCACATCCGACCTCTAAGATGGGGAGGGCGAAGGGCGAACGGTGCATGATTCCTCTGACCTGTATTCAACCACTTCTGTCTCCAAACTTCCGTCTGACGCAGTGGAAACCACATGCAGAGATTTCAATCATAGTTTAAGTTTATTTATGTGTAATAAGTGAGCTTTATACACTAGGACATTACCTGATTCAAAAGGAAAAATTTAGAAACATCTTCTTCTTTTTTTTTTTTTTTTTTTTGAGACGGAGTCTCGCTCTGTCGCCCAGGCTGGAGTGCAGTGGCCGGATCTCAGCTCACTGCAAGCTCCTCCTCCCGGGTTCACGCCATTCTCCTGTCTCAGCCTCCTGAGTAGCTGGGACTACAGGCGCCGCCACCTCGCCCGGCTAGTTTTTTTTTTTTTGTATTTTTAGTAGAGACGGGGGTTTCACCGTGTTAGCCAGGATGGTCTCGATCTCCTGACCTCGTGATCCGCCCTCCTCGGCCTCCCAAAGTGCTGGGATTACAGGCTTGAGCCACTGCGTCGGGCCAATTAGAAACATCTTAACCCTTGGGCATAGTGGAATAAAATCAAATGATCATGCCTAAGAAATACTGGAATTAATCTTTTTCTAAGGACGCCTTTGAAGACCCTGCAGACCAAGTGGAAAGGAACTCTGAGTCCCACTTGGACAGCAATGAGGAGTAGTCATGGCCCACAAGGGAAAAACAATGAGCAGTGACAAATCCTGAGACTATTTCCATGACATGGGACTTTGGATGCATTAGTAAGTTCACGACTTGAGCAGTCTCTGCTGGTCATAGGTACACAAAGTGAAAATGTTTCTGGGAAAAATATTTTCTCTGATTCTGAGTTGTGTTTGATTATTAGTAAGAAAAATATAAATAATGGCAATATTATAAATAAATAAAATAACAATATTATTAAATATTAAATCAATAGCAATATTATTCCATAACAGTTAACATTGTTAGAGCTCTTAGGAGATTTACATATTTTCTCAGTGTTTGCAACAGCCTTGTGTGGCAGGAAATACTGTTATATTTGCAGAAAAGAAGTGGAAGGTTATTGATGTTTTATGACTCCACCAAAATCCCACTTCATAGAATGAAGAGTTTGGGCCTAAATCTGGCCTGCTTGCCTCCACGACCTCCATCATATGCCATAGGACTGGCACAAACCTCATATCCCAGTGATAAATTCTGCATCACTTCCCAACCCTCTGCTTAAGACAGAGAAAGTCATTACATGTTGTCGTAGTTTTAAAACTCCAGAAAAAGAATCAGCTGACTACTTGTAGGTTTGCCTTGTTGTGGTGGTTGTACTTGTGATTGTTAGCAACGTTTTGAGCAGTCTCTGCTGGTCGTAAAAGTAGAGCTGTGTTAACTTTAGACTTCTGAGGCCTTGTCTTTACCACCAGCTTCATGTTGGCTGTGTGAGAACCTATTACTTGGCCGTTACTAAGTCCAGGATTCACAATGTGTGAAAACTGGTAGTGAGTACACATATGCAAACATATGCTAGTGGATAACTTCTGCTTCAAGTGTATGAAAGGGATCTAATCCATCTCCTACCAAAAGAGGGATGGAATCTATTTAAAATGGCTTTTGAGACACTGGACATGGAGCAACAAAGGTCAGTGACCCATGAGACAGTAAAGCAAAAATCACTGAGCCCCACAATGGCCCAAAGGTGCTGCTTTGAGGGGGTTCCAGGCCACAGCCCAGACGGGAGGAAACCGAGAAGAACCTGGTGACTCCCTGAGCGGAGGAGGCAGAGCTGAGGCCTCAGGAAGACCGAAAGGGCTACACAGGCCACTGGAATGAGTCTCTGAGATGAGAGAGCTGGAGTGAGAACTCCACTGATCTGTCCTGATCTTCCCAGGGTAATCCTGCAGCATTCAATAGAATATTGATCAGCACATGCCTATGGGAAAAACCACCTGAGGCCAAGGTAGTTACTCCCAGGGAGGGAACCATCTGGAAGGATTGAGAGAAACAGTGTCCCCAGCTCACCCAGGCCTGGAATGGTGCCTTTTCCCACTAGTTAGAAAGGCCTCAGAAGCACAGCCCATTGGAGAGGCTGCACAAGGGGTTTGCCCAGCTGGGGGAAATATCGGGGCTGGACAAAGCCCTGCTCTGGTCTCTCCTAAAATATATAAAAAGCAAAACTCAAATGGCTCAGAATCAAATTGCTTTCAAGTAACTTACTGCCTCTCCCAGAAAAGCTCAAGAATAGGATGTGGCAAACATGTCCCGTATCCAATAAGAAAAATAACTCTGTCTAGCACTGAGACAAAAATTACCAGACATCAAGAGAAGCAAGAAAACGTGTTTTATGATGCAGAGAAAAGGCGATCAGACCTCATCCACAATTGATAAAAATGTACAGATAGCAGATAAGATGATTAAAATTATTATTATAACTATGCTCCATGTGTTCAAAAAGCTAAGTAGAGATATGGAAGATTTCAAAAAGGCCCAAATCAAATTTCCAGAAGTGAAAACAATAACTTAGGATGAAAACCCTACTGGGTGGGATTTATGGAAGATCACAGGTTACAGAAGAGAAAAAAACCTGATAAACATGAAGACATAGAAATAATTTCAAAGATAGATACATTGAGATAGGAAAAGTTTTGAAATATGCTAATGATTTAAAAAAATGGGTAAAGAAATATGGCATGAGAACTAAAAATAAAATCCTCCGCCCCCTGCAACTAACCCACGCCCTCTTGGCCAAGGGGACCCCAGAGAAAACTTTACATGTTAGTGCTCCGTCCTGGTGGTACAGGAGGTCAGACATGCCTCCTTATACCCACTCCCTTCTGCAGTTTAAACACAACAGCCGACCAGCACTAATGTTAAAATAGAGGTCGTAAGACTGACAGGACTGATTCTTTGTGGCAATAAAACACCAGGTTTTCAATAGGACCTAAAGCAATGCCAGGAAAGGGCAAAGTCATGCACCCTACACTTCCAGAGTAAACTATGTTCTTACCAACACAAGGCTTTTATTTTTCTCTAGCAGCTAAACAAGCACTGGCCAAGAGATAAGCAATGCTGAAGCAATTGCAGCTCACCAATCATGAAACGTGGACTGACCGCCTGCTCCACCAGCCATAACTATAGCTTTGATTGACAAGAGGCTGATTTCAATACCTCTCTCCTGTTGAGAAGGTCACTGACCCCGGAATGGTTCTGGCTGGTTTACAGCATCTGTCCCCACTTCACACTGTGACATATAAGGTCTAATTGTAATGCATTTGAATGTTAAGTCTCCACCTCAAAGTAAACATGGGTCATATGTAATACGCATGTTTGTTCAATAAACATGGGTCGGGACACCTTCATGAATATTCATAGCTCCTCCTATAACCTGTTGAATATGTGTGTTGAGCCAACCCCTTCAGCATCAGTTCCTGTCTCACCTTTTCTCTTTTGAAATGCCTGCTAAAGGTCCCTGCCAGAGGCTATACTTCCCGGCCTGTTGCACCTCGTTGGCTGTAACCCTCTGCAAGAAATAAAGTTGGCTTTCAAAATGTATAGACTTTATCATTTTGAAGTTGAAAGGCATGTGGCAAAAGCATGGTTGCGGGAACTCACATGAAACAAAATTCTGAGATCCAGCAAGAGTGTCCCCAGATCTAGAAGTGTCTCCACTACTCTGACATAAGTTCTGTTTCATGTGATTAGTGACTTTAAAATGTCTTGACATAGCCAGGCAGAACAACATTTCTCTGAATCCACCTTTCGTATGTGTCTTTTTAAGGTAGACCACAAGAAAATGTTTGTTTGAGACTTGGAACAAAGTCTGAACACAGTCTTCGAACAAAGACTGAAAAAAATTTCAGGCTAAACAAACATTTGGAAGATGGAGGGGAAGCGGCAGCCATTTAGTAGCTCACACGTGTTGCTGCTGATCCGCCGATTCACCGCATCGGTGTGAAGCAGCAACTGGTCCTGCAATTGCTTTTTTTTTTTAAACTGGATTCTCTCTCAGCTCTTCTGCCTTCAGGCTAGATATATGTGTGGAATGCCCTAGCAAAGGGCAGTTTCTGCAGGAAGCTCACAGCAAAGTCAGAGGCAACAGGAATGGACATGAGTTTCAGCTCATCCCAATGGGATTCCAGCTCAGGCTTGTGACCATCCCTTCCTGAAAGCCTGGCTTCTCAACTTCAGGACCCAGTGTCAGGTTCAGTCTGGTAACAACAGCCTGACATAGGCTGCTTTAGCAGTTCCCACAGTTGTGTAATCCAAGTCCCTACAGCCAATCCCTATAATATACAATTATATACACACACATGGACAAACACACACACACACACTGAATACGTACCAATGTGGTTTTCTGGTCAAACCATTTGTGATGCATTCATTTTTTTAAATGCCTGGTGTTCTAACAGAATGCTTACAAGTGTGCATTCGACTTGGCTCCTGTATTAACTGACTGTGTGTCTTTGGCCAAGTGACTTGTCTTCTCTGAGTCTCAGTTTTCTCACCTGTAAAGTAGGAATAATATTTTCTCCCATAGAGGTAATCATGCGATAATATAGGTAAAGTTCTTAATTTAGTAATTGACTTATGCTACCCAATTGGGTACATACTGTTTTCTTCAGTATCTTTATCAATTCTTCATTAGACACCAGAAAAGTATGACCTCAGAAAAAAATGCATGATGATGACACTTTAGAAAGCAGAAAATAAAATCCAAGACAGAGAGGAAAAAGGGTAGCCCAGAATCTGAGACATGATTGCGGTCAGGGTCCCTCAGCCTTGGGAGGGGAGAGGCAGCAGAGTCAATGCTGGGTATGGGCAGCAGGGGAGCACACAGGAGGAAAGGAAGGGAAACCTAGAAAAGGCCCGAAAAACAAAAAAAAGAAATGCAAGGTGATTTCACGCCTGCCTTAGGCTAGCCCAGAATACAAAAGCAAGCATGAGGCTGACCTCATTATCAGGTAGTATTATGGATCACTGTCCATTACCTTCATTTCTTAATGGATGATAAAAATTTTCTTAACAAAATTTAAATACTTAGTATTCATTCATAATGTATAGCTGTATTATGAACCCAAATTGTTTATGATAAGTTTTATAAAGACTTACATTTGTCCTCATTTACAATTCATACAGAACTTCCTGATGTGCAGAGCTCATACTCCACTTAGGCCTTGTTTGTTAACTGAATAATAGTCATTTTCTGTTGCACAGTAGTTAATTGCTAAGAAGAGGAGTCGTCAGGCTAATTCTTTGACTGTAGCTCTCTATTCATCTTACAGTTACATCTGTATTCCATGATCATCTGTTAGATTCAAAACATGAGGAACTCGAGGACCCAGTGAAAATCACCTTCACATCCCTGGCCATAACCCAATATGACAGGACATGTTTTCAATGGAATTATAAACCATCAAAATGGAACAGCCGAAAGTCAAGCTATTAAGAATGGGGCATTTTCCCCCTGAGAACAATATCTCCATTTACAGCTTGTTTTGTTAGTTCATTTAGAAAATACAAAAGTGCTTACCCGTGTATACTGCGGCTTGCTGGGGAAGGTTCCAATCTGGGGACCTTAGATCCCTTCTAATGGAAGTGAGTTATCTCATAGAGGAACTGAACTTTCCCTGCCACATGCCATTCCTCCCAGTCAGTGGGGGTGCTGCAGGCCCCGGGTGCAGGAGGTGACCCTGGCCCTGCTCCCTTACCACGGCCCCTGGTTAGCTCCTGTTCTGTCTCTAATCTCCTCCCTGTGGCTTCCCCCACTCCACTTCCTGTCACATTCACTCATCCCTTTCCCCCGGCGCATTTCAGATGTGTGCTTGGAGATGCATATTTATAGGTGGGGGATCCAGTGCTGTTTATTGCGAGAGTGTTTTGATTTATTGATTTATATAAACAACTTTGTGCTATGGGGTATATCCTGCTTTTTACTTTCTCACTCAAAGCTACGCTTCTGAGATGTGCCACGTCACTGCTGGGATTCGTCTCTCTGCTGTGTAGCATTTCATAGCAATGGCCGTGCCTGTGGCATTGCCATGTGCGTGACAGTGAAGACATGGTAGGCTCCATTCCCTGCACTACAGGTGCATGACATTGGCATTGTCACTGAGCTCCCAGCATGGGGGTGCAACGGTGTCACAGTGTGGGGCAGCGGAATTAGTGTGGCAGTTCGTGATTCAATGAAGCACATCTATTGTCATATTCTGCTATGGCTGTGGATATGGAGGTGATTTTAAATGGGTCCTCAAGGCTCTCATAATATTTTGAATCTAATAAATGATAAAGAAATAAAATAAGAATGTGCCCATAAAATAAACTGAGAGTCATTGCCAAGGGATTAACCTAACAAATCAACTGCTTGTTTTACCCGCTTAATTCTACTTAGCACTGCTACATGTCTTTCCACAAGGACTCTGCTAATGACAGGACGGCCAAGGGCACCTGGAGTCCTACCTTCTTACATTCAATCATTATTCAGTCACCCCTTCATACCTTTCATCGACCCAAATGGCAGCTGAGCTCCTACCACAGGCCCAGTGTTGTTTTAGACAGGAAGAAGCAGGGACTAACGAGAGGGACAGGACCTTGGAAGTATAAAGTGTACGTCCTCGTGGGAGAGACAGATAATTCACCTAGACAACTACTCAAGGTGATTTCGGATAGTGGTGATGCACTATGAATAACTAAAATAGGTGAAAGATTAGAGAACACCTTAGTATTTGTTAAAAATAATGTGGGGGCTGCAATGATTTTGCTGATTAATTCATTTCAGGAGCAGGTGCTGGCCCCTACCGGACGTCAGCCCTCAAGTGCCCTGAGGGTTTCCGTGGTGTGTGAAAGGCAGGAGCCCCTGTCCTCAATGGGGGTAGGAAGGTTCCCCTTTTAACTCCATTGAAAGATGCAAAGAAAAATGAAAGGCTGGTCCATGTAGAGGGTCCTCAGAATCCCCCTCCTGCCATCCACATTGTGGAAGGAGGGAGCGCTGGGGCCCTGGGACGCTCCGTGCAGCTCTCATGGGTCTTTGGTGAGTCCTCCCTGGGCCCATTCTCTCCCCACTGCTACACAAAGGCACAGTGAGCAAGAACCCTGGATGATACCTCCCTAGTGCCTCCAGTTCCTCAATGCTCATGTCTGGCCACCTGCCCTCGGAGATGGGGACTGGTAGGGCCTAGGGCTCCTCACTTAGAGCACTTGGGCACAGAGCCAAGTCCCTGAATAAACCAATTTCCTGGGCTTCCGCACTTCCCAAAAGGCCAAGTGCACCAGGCCCCCCTAAGCCCACCCAAGCCTCCAGGCTCTCCGTGGGTCCTCCCCTCCCAGCCCCCCACCCTGCATCACCAAGCATGAGGCTCACTATAGGGTGGGAACGCAGTTAATACCACTGGATAAAGGCATTATCACCTTCAGTCATCATAGGTGAGGTTTGGTGCTGGGAATCCTGAGTTCTACAAAAGGCTTAAAACATTAATAGAAAAAGAAAGAATGACACCGTCAAAAAATATGAGCCCAGGTATTATTAACATCTAGCCTCCAACAGGATAGCAAACTAACACAGGCTACAGGGAAGTTCCTCCAAGTTCAGTCCTAGAGACGTCAGATCGCTGAGAAGGAGGTTGATTGGTAAGGAACAAATGTCAAAACTATTAGAAACGGTTAGGGAGATTGAAGGTGGCTGAATCCTAGAACGTAAAAAAAAAAAAATCGGATTCCCACCTCGTAACACTTGGTGAATGCCAGATCCATGAAAGCCCTAAATGTGAAAGGTAAAAACATTAAAGATGATATAAGAAGACGTATAAGAATATCTGTAAGTTTGGGATAAAAAGACTTTTAAAATCATACGCCAAAGAACGAAAGTTAAAATAATCGATACCTCAAAATTAAGGATTTCTTTTAAGTGAGGGACAAAGTTAAGAACATTAAGAGAAGTAATGTACCAAGAGACCATTTTCCAATGTATGAAATCCACGAGGGGTTCACTACAGAGCAGATCGGTGCTTAACAGAGAGTGAAACTGACCGGCCAACCAGTCCTAGTCAGAGTAGGAGCTCCAGAAAAAGGAGGTTCCCGTCTTCCCTCTTGTTCCTCCCAAAGGCCAAAGTTCCTCAAGCGTGACATTTTTCCAGGACAAAGATGAGCTGTTTGAGGAAGGAGGGCAGGGAGCATTGCTATGCAGTCCAGCTTGGATCCAGGGAAAATTTGAAGATAGAAGATTAAAGTCACCAGTCTCACTCCCAACGAGGCATCGAGACAGTGAGCAGGTCGCTTAGGGCGGGTGGTTCTGTCTGCCCCAGTGCTCCCCTGGCGTAGAAACTCAGGTCAAAGCCCTCAACTTTAGGGACAAGTCTTACTGGAGAGGCTACTCATATGGAAGGGCGAGAAGGTGAAACTGTGGTAGTTTATTAAACAGAATTTCAGAGTGGGGGTTGGAATTTCAGAAAATCCTTTGAAGAGGCGGAAGGAATGGCTCCAGCTGTGAGGAAACGCATGTTCCCAGCTTGAAAAAGAGCGTCCAAGAGGCAAGTGGGCCAAGGAGGGGCCGCGGTGTCACGTCGCGTGAGCTTGCGGGGGCAGAGTTCACTTCTTCCTTTGCCAGTTCGAGGATTCACCATGTTTGTCCTTTGAAGATCGTTTGGGTTTCATTCCGTGTGACCACGTTCACCTGCTGGTATTGTTTAGTTACAAATCCAGACAGAGTCAAAACGCTTGAAGAACAGAAAACATGATGCAAATCCAGTCATTTCCAGACTGTTTTTCCAAGGTGCAATTATGTGGCTGGAGTCAGACAAAAACAGCCTAGGAGCCAAGTCCTGTTTCTCTCCGTGTCTCATCTTGGGCCTCCCAAGTCCTGTTTCTCTCCGTGTCTCATCTTGGGCCTCCCAAGTCCTGTTTCTCTCCGTGTCTCATCTTGGGCCTCCCAAGTCCTGTTTCTCTCCGTGTCTCATCTTGGGCCTCCCAAGTCCTGGAGCCGCTTTTTCTCTCCTCCTAAATGTTTAATTCTGATGCCCTTCAAAACTTAATCATGTAGTATCTCCCTAGGTCAGCGTTTCTTCAACGGTGATCCACTAACCAGTATCACCTGGAGTTCTGGTTTAAAATAAGGACTTCCAGACCCTACTTGGTAGCTGGTATATGAGTTTCTAGTATTGCCAAGAACAAATTACACAACTTTATTGGCTTAAACAACACAAATCCATTGCCTCGCTGTTCTGGAGGGGGAAAGCCAGGGACAGAGGTGTCAGCCAGCATGGCCACACTACCCCCAGGGTCGGGAGAGAGCCCCTTCCTTCCTCTTCTCACCCCTGCTTCCCTCCTCTTCTCACCCCTGTGGCTGCCAGCATTCTCGAGTGGGCTTTTCTCAGCACATGGCCTTTGTCCTCACATTCCCTCCACTTCTCTGGGTGCCTAAATGCCTGCCTCTCTTTTATAAGGACACTGCTCCTTGGATCTGAGGCCCAACAGATAACCCAGGATGACCTCGTCTCAAGATCCTGAACTTAATCCCATCTTTCCAAACAAACTCACATTCCCAGGTTCCAAGGATGCTGGCCTGCATGCATCTCTGGGGTCACTACTCAGCCAATTATACCTGGTGAATTGCAGATTGAAGTGAGGGAAAATAAATCACCAGAAATATGCATTAAATTGAGAAGACCACTACCAGGGTAATTTTATGGACTCCCACGGCTTTAAATCTCATCTGCATGCTGATTCCAAAAGTTCTCCCTCCAGGCTAGATCACACATTAGAATTCCCAAATTATATATATTCAATCACCTACTTGGCATTTCCAACTAAAATATCTTACCAGCATTTGAAACTCAATACACAAAAAGTATACATCTTCAGGTTGTTTTTCAGAAACCACTGTCTCTAAGAGTTCTAATTTCAATTCACCATCCTCCAGCAAGTCACATGAGCTGGAAATCCTCATGGCATCCTCTGCCTTCCACTCTCCTCCAACCCACCATCAGATCACCAATGTTTCCTCTAGGACACCCAATTGGAAATAAGGAAGAGGAGACGGCTCTGAAGCCGAGGACCTGTTTTCCTAACCGAGGAAGACGAGACGGCTCTGAAGCTGAGGACCCGTTTCCCTAACCGAGGAAGACGAGATGGCTCTGAGGCCGAGGACCCGTTTCCCTAACCGAGGAAGACGAGATGACTCTGAGGCCGAGGACCTGTTTCCCTAACTGAGGAAGACGAGACGGCTCTGAAGCTGAGGACCCATTTCCCTAACCGAGGAAGACGAGATGACTCTGAGGCCGAGTACCTGTTTCCCTAACCGAGGAAGACGAGACGGCTCTGAAGCCGAGGACCTGTTTCCCTAACCAAGGAAGACGAGATGGCTCTGAAGCCGAGGACCTGTTTTCCTAACCGAGGAAGACGAGATGACTCTGAGGCCGAGGACCCATTTCCCTAACCGAGGAAGACGAGATGACTCTGAGGCCGAGGACCTGTTTCCCTAACCAAGGAAGACGAGATGGCTCTGAGGCCGAGGACCCGTTTCCCTAACCGAGGAAGACGAGATGGCTCTGAAGCCGAGGACCTGTTTTCCTAACCGAGGAAGACGAGACGGCTCTGAAGCCGAGGACCCATTTCCCTAACCGAGGAAGACGAGATGACTCTGAGGCCGAGTACCTGTTTCCCTAACCGAGGAAGACGAGACGGCTCTGAAGCCGAGGACCTGTTTCCCTAACCAAGGAAGACGAGATGGCTCTGAAGCCGAGGACCTGTTTTCCTAACCGAGGAAGACGAGATGTCTCTGAGGCCGAGGACCCATTTCCCTAACCGAGGAAGACGAGATGACTCTGAGGCCGAGGACCTGTTTCCCTAACCAAGGAAGACGAGATGGCTCTGAAGCCGAGGACCCATTTCCCTAACCGAGGAAGACGAGATGACTCTGAGGCCGAGGACCTGTTTCCCTAACCGAGGAAGACGAGACGGCTCTGAAGCCGAGGACCCATTTTCCTAACCGAGGAAGATGAGACGGCTCTGAAGCCGAGGACCCGTTTTCCTAACCGAGGAAGACGAGACGGCTCTGAAGCCGAGGACCCGTTTTCCTAACCGAGGAAGACGAGACGGCTCTGAAGCCGAGGACCCGTTTCCCTAACCGAGGAAGACGAGATGGCTCTGAAGCCGAGGACCTGTTTCCCTAACCGAGGAAGACGAGATGACTCTGAAGCCGAGGACCTGTTTCCCTAACCGAGGAAGACGAGATGACTCTGAGGCCGAGGACCTGTTTTCCTAACCGAGGAAGACGAGACGGCTCTGAGGCCGAGGACCCATTTCCCTAACCGAGGAAGACGAGAGGGCTCTGAGGCCGAGGACCCGTTTCCCTAACCGAGGAAGACGAGATGACTCTGAGGCCGAGGACCTGTTTCCCTAACCAAGGAAGACGAGATGGCTCTGAGGCCGAGGACCCGTTTCCCTAACCGAGGAAGACGAGATGGCTCTGAAGCCGAGGACCTGTTTTCCTAACCGAGGAAGACGAGACGGCTCTGAAGCCGAGGACCCATTTCCCTAACCGAGGAAGACGAGATGACTCTGAGGCCGAGTACCTGTTTCCCTAACCGAGGAAGACGAGACGGCTCTGAAGCCGAGGACCTGTTTCCCTAACCAAGGAAGACGAGATGGCTCTGAAGCCGAGGACCTGTTTTCCTAACCGAGGAAGACGAGATGACTCTGAGGCCGAGGACCCATTTCCCTAACCGAGGAAGACGAGATGACTCTGAGGCCGAGGACCTGTTTCCCTAACCAAGGAAGACGAGATGGCTCTGAGGCCGAGGACCCGTTTCCCTAACCGAGGAAGACGAGATGGCTCTGAAGCCGAGGACCTGTTTTCCTAACCGAGGAAGACGAGACGGCTCTGAAGCCGAGGACCCATTTCCCTAACCGAGGAAGACGAGATGACTCTGAGGCCGAGTACCTGTTTCCCTAACCGAGGAAGACGAGACGGCTCTGAAGCCGAGGACCTGTTTCCCTAACCAAGGAAGACGAGATGGCTCTGAAGCCGAGGACCTGTTTTCCTAACCGAGGAAGACGAGATGTCTCTGAGGCCGAGGACCCATTTCCCTAACCGAGGAAGACGAGATGACTCTGAGGCCGAGGACCTGTTTCCCTAACCAAGGAAGACGAGATGGCTCTGAAGCCGAGGACCCATTTCCCTAACCGAGGAAGACGAGATGACTCTGAGGCCAAGGACCTGTTTCCCTAACCGAGGAAGACGAGACGGCTCTGAAGCCGAGGACCCATTTTCCTAACCGAGGAAGATGAGACGGCTCTGAAGCCGAGGACCCGTTTTCCTAACCGAGGAAGACGAGACGGCTCTGAAGCCGAGGACCCGTTTTCCTAACCGAGGAAGACGAGACGGCTCTGAAGCCGAGGACCCGTTTCCCTAACCGAGGAAGACGAGATGGCTCTGAAGCCGAGGACCTGTTTCCCTAACCGAGGAAGACGAGATGACTCTGAAGCCGAGGACCTGTTTCCCTAACCGAGGAAGACGAGATGACTCTGAGGCCGAGGACCTGTTTTCCTAACCGAGGAAGACGAGACGGCTCTGAGGCCGAGGACCCATTTCCCTAACCGAGGAAGACGAGAGGGCTCTGAGGCCGAGGACCCGTTTCCCTAACCGAGGAAGACGAGATGACTCTGAGGCCGAGGACCTGTTTCCCTAACCAAGGAAGACGAGATGGCTCTGAGGCCGAGGACCCATTTCCCTAACCGAGGAAGACGAGATGACTCTGAGGCCGAGGACCCATTTCCCTAACCGAGGAAGACGAGACGGCTCTGAGGCCGAGGACCTGTTTCCCTAACCGAGGAAGACGAGATGACTCTGAAGCCAAGGACCTGTTTCCCTAACCAAGGAAGACGAGATGGCTCTGAGGCCGAGGACCTGTTTCCCTAACCGAGGAAGACGAGATGACTCTGAAGCCGAGGACCTGTTTCCCTAACCGAGGAAGACGAGATGACTCTGAGGCCGAGGACCTGTTTCCCTAACCGAGGAAGACGAGACGGCTCTGAAGTCGAGGACCCATTTCCCTAACCGAGGAAGACGAGATGACTCTGAAGCCGAGGACCCATTTCCCTAACCGAGGAAGACGAGACGACTCTGAGGCCGAGGACCCGTTTCCCTAACCGAGGAAGACGAGACGGCTCTGAGGCCGAGGACCTGTTTCCCTAACCGAGGAAGACGAGATGACTCTGAGGCCGAGGACCCGTTTCCCTAACCGAGGAAGACGAGATGACTCTGAGGCCGAGGACCCGTTTCCCTAACCGAGGAAGACGAGACGGCTCTGAAGCCGAGGACCTGTTTTCCTAACCGAGGAAGACGAGATGACTCTGAGGCCGAGGACCTGTTTCCCTAACCTTTCTATCTGCCCTTTCTGTGCTGTCACAGCAAGTGTGTTGCCTTCTACCTGATCTTCACATTCAGATGTTTTTAAGGATTCAGCAAGTCATGCTTCCCAGAGCATGTTTCTTTTCTTTTCTCTTCTTTTCTTTTTTCTTTGTTTTTGAGACAGAGTCTCACTCTGTCACCAGGCTGGAGGGCAGTGGCGCGATCTCAGTTCATTGCAACCTCTGCCTCCCGGGTTCAAGCGATTCTCCTGCCTCAGCCTCCCAAGTAGCTGGGATTACAGGCGCCTGCCACCATGCCCGGCTAATTTTTGTTTTTTTCAGTAGAGACAGGGTTTCACCATATTGGTCAGGCTAGTCTTGAACTCCTGACCTCGTGATCTGCGTGCCTCGGCCTCCCAAAGTGCTGGGAATACAGGCGTGAGCCACCGCGCCCAGCCTCCAGAGCATATTTCTTATGACACAGCCCACCGAGCCTGTCCAGGTTCTTCAACTGTCAGGAATCTCCACATCTCCACTGCCCTAACCCGAGTCCAAGTCCCGAAAACCTGCCACCTACACAGCCTTAGCTTCTCCCAGTGAGCCCCCTGGATTCTTCTTTGGCCCTCTCTTCCCCTCTTTAATCCGCTGGTAATTCAGGTCACAGTTATCTTTTTGCCTATGAATTATGTCAGCCACTCCTGACTATGCTGTTTCAATGTCTCCCCATTGCAGTGTATAAAACGTAGGCCCTTGGCTTAACGTGGTCTGCAGTACTCTATGTGGCACCCTTTCCTTTCCTGCTTTCACTCCTACCCCTTCCAGATCACTATCACCCGATTACTAAAATCCATCCACACCGGCTTCTTTCAGTTACTCTGACATGCTGAAAAATTCTTTCTTATCCTAGGGAATTTGGCACAAGGTTTCTTATGCCTGGAATGTTTACTTCTTTATTCTTCAGCTCCTTAGTGAACAATGTCTTCTCATCCTTTAAGCATTAGCTTAACTATTACTTGCACAGCCAGACCTTCTACAAACACACTCTCTAGTGACTTTCTCTATTATTAGGGTAATTACATCAGGCAGTTTCTTTACTTCATGACATATTAGTTCTTGCAATTATGAATATACTTGTTTACATGGTTATTGTCCAAGCAGTTAATAAATTGTTTTGAAGGAATGATTGAGTAAGTGGTATATTTGCCACTATGAGCTAAGCTTTGTCTTCATGACAAAACATAAGAGTTGGTGAATAGCCTTTGGATTAGAAAATGCGAAAGTGTTTCTTGTAACCAACGAGCTAGTGTTTGTAAAGAACATGTCAGAAACTTCCCTCTCTATAGATAGGCACAAATGCATTTCAGTTTTAATAGATATTTAAATATATTAATTGTGTTGTCACAAATTGATTATGAAAAGCCCTTATATGAGCATTAATGTTGATCAAGCCAAAAATTAACCTAAAGAATGAGTAGAGATGACTGGATCAGAAGAGCCTGTCACAGGAACAGAGATTACACGTTGTCTAAGAGAGAAGAGAGAGGATTTCTTTATTGAAGATACATTGAAACCGTTTTTGTTTATAATAATGGCTGAAAGGCTCCCATCAGAGCCTATTCACCTCGTTTGAGATAACAGCTATGAGTTTTCCTTTGTACTTGTTCTTTTGTAGAACTACTACCTTACTCCTAACACACACACACACACACACACACACACACACACACACACACACAGACATATAACAGTTATCTGGAGGAATAGAGAAAAACCAGAAGCTGGCAAGTCCTGAATGGGAGTCAACATTTGAGAAAATAAAGTGGTAAATGTCTTGGATAGCAGTGTACTCATTAATTGCCCTCCCCACAAAAAGAAAAGAGAGAGAGAGAGACCTGGTTTGTAGTTTGTCAGGTACCATGGTATAAATAGTCCCACCATGTTTAATGAATTTCTGGTTTCAAGCTACAAATGATTGAACAGCCCACTTGGAAATTGCAGAATGTTTAACAATGACTCTTGCAAATCAATGCAAGCTGGTCCCAGAACACCCTGGGGTGGGTATCCCATTTCCGTGGCCTGTATGTAGCATGAAAGGAGGCCAAGTTTACATCATGCTCCAAAGCAGGCAGATTCTGGGCCAGAATTGACACTTGGAGGAGAGGAGTTGGCACTGAGTGAATATACCAGCTTCACAGCTTCTAGTCAAGGCCAGGCTCCAGTGGGCCACATGAGGCAGTAAAACTCCAGTAGGTAACTTGCAGTCCTTCCCATCTGAAGAACCAAAGGGTAAAATTGGGGGCAACCATAGACACAAAAACCTTGAGGAGAAATCTGGGGAAAAAGAGACAGAGGGGGCATCCACACATTTTGTGTATAAATTCTGCCCTAATACCTGATGACCCCTGAAACATGCACATGCAAGACAGACCTCCAGGAGCCCAGTGAAAGGTCTGAATTGAGATTTGACCTGCTGTCCAAAGACAAAGCCTGCAGTTGGCTTCCAGTCTAGTGAGTGTTGCTCTACCAACAACAGCAATGACACAGCTGAGCACTGTTCGGAGGAATATAACAGAACCCAGAGTCCGAACACATGACCGTCACTGTCCAGGACAGTGACAAAACCTTTACAACCTTCAACCGAGGAAACAGAAAAATAGGACCCAATCCCAGAAGAAAAGTCAATCAGTGGAGACCGACCTCCATGTTGTAATTAGTACACTATTCCTTTAAAGCAAGTGTTAATAGTAAGCTCTGTGATATAAAGAAATACAGATTCATAACAAATTGAAATATGGGATCAGTTTTTTCCAAGGGACTTATTGGAGAGAGAGCACAAGAAGCTGGGGAGAGCTTCAGGCTCCTGGGGAGGGAGAAGGATCGGGGGACGGGACCTGGAGGGCAGCACGATTCTGCAGAAGCTTTAGCCAGGCTGGTGAGGGTGGTTGTGCCTCGTCTTCAACACCAGAGTTCTGTCCTGCCAGGAAGGGTTCACTGCGGTGCCCCTGCCTGAATTAGTTCCTGGTTGAAAGCAGGTGGAGATGGGAGAGGACTGAGGCTGCCCACAGCCTCTCACTCTTGGAGCCTCAAGGAGGGTGTGCAGGGGTGGGGCAAGGGAGGGAAGGCAGGAGCCCAGCTTCGGGGGCCACACCACTGTCTCGGCAGGAGACGGGAAGGTCAGTGGAGCAGTGATGGGACACACCAAGCAATGCGGGGCTCAGGGCCAGTGCGGCTTCCTCTCTAAATGGAACGTGAACATGAGGGATGGGGCGCAAAGTCGAGTGGAAAGAAAACTCTGGGGGACATGTGAAGACACCCGGGTCCTGGCTGCAGAGAAGAGGTTCTAACGCGAGGTGAAGATGACTCTTCCTCTGAGAGTCTGAAGGTGAGAGTGGAGGGAAGGGTGCTGTCCTGACGTTGGAAAGTTTAAAAACAGAGGGTGACGGAGGTGACCAGTTCCTGCCTTCTTCCCATGGCAAGAATCAAGGCCAGTGAGTACGCAGGAGAAGGAATGGAGTGATCTCTTGTAGTTCTGAATACACACTCCCAAAGGACACAGGGAGCATGGTGTTGTGGTCGGTACCTCAGATACTTATTTAGGGAGTAAAGGGAAGGGGGAGAAAAAGGGAAAAGGGATGGTGGGATGGGGAGAGAAAAGAAAGAAGGTAGAGAAGAAAGCAGGGAGGGAAGAAGGAAGAAGACACAGGCCTAGAATTCCAGAGTTTCAGGGAATGGAGAGGGCATCTAATCAAAATTTCGCCCTCGTTCATCTGAGATGCAGACCTGCACAAGTGACGATCCTGTCCTGCCACACCACTGCCAGCAGCAGACCCTAACATACGCGTGGACGAGCAGAAAGGTGATGGCGGTGACCTAACAACATGTTTCTCTTTCTGCTGGTCGGTGCCAGTTGTGGAAAAGGCAGAAATCTAAAGGGAAGAATTATGGGCTTTGGACTCCAGCAGATATAAGGCAGGCCCTAGACAAAGGCCAGCCTGTCTTTTTCTTAGTTGATGGCTTATCTGGGACACACATACACACACACAGACACGCAAGCACAAAAAACATGCACGCTATGCATGTGTACACACACATACACGCACACACACATAGACGCACACACATATGGCTGCATATATACACACACACATACACACATTCACACACATACATGCACACACACGGATGCACACATCCATACCCACACATGCACACACACACGGATGCATACATACACACGTGCACACACACATGCACGCACATGGATGCATACATGTATACACACATGCACACACACATATGGATGCATACATACACACATGCACACACACGTATGGATGCATACATACATACACACATGCACACACATACACGCACACATATGGATGCATACATGCGCACACACACGCATGCACACACACGGATGCATACATATATGCACATGCACACACACACGTGCACACACATTTTCACTTGGGGAGGCAGTATCATAATATTCTTCTTGGATGTTAAATACATTTTTGAAAACGTGCACAAAGGGGGTTTTTGCAGGGCTTATTACCCTTTTTAAAGTTCATAAGCTTCTGAGATCCGATAATGCAGCCACACATCCCAGGAAGCAAACAGGAAGGGAAATAACCGGAAGGGCAACTTTTCACCTCAGGGAACGACGACCAGGCACCGAAAGGCAGGTTTCAAGTGCCCCCTGGTGGCCAAACGTGGACATTGTGCCAGGGCAGAAAGGCAGGCAGCGCCGCTTACAGAATGGGGTGAACGTGGTTTAATTTGTTCTATTATTAAAATTCATTAGATTGAACCGTCTGGTCTTTAAATGATGAATACTATTTTCTTTAACAAATGCTAAGAATAATTTTAATAAGACCCAATAAAAATAAATAATGAGAGATAACACAACACTTCACAATATGTAGGTGAATAATTTGCCCAACATGGCAGAATTTTGATTCCAACTTACTCATCTGACCCCATATTTTGCACCGGTAAGTTATTCTGTTTAAATTGAGTTCAAAAGCCTAGTGAGTAAAAAATAACCACATCATAGTCACAAAGATGAAAACCCAGCATACTATGAAATCAAGACAAAACGCTATTAACTGGTTAAGGGGGATGCAAAGAAAAGAACTAAAATAAAATAGTCTTATCAGTGAAGACAAGGGTTTCTCCTCAAAAATGTTAGGATCTCAGGACAAATCATGAACATCATGAACCAAAATACTTTGTATTCAAAAGCAATTGTACTTGACAAGAATAATGTAAGAAGTAAGTAAAATAAAGGGAGAAAGGCAAATTTTAGGAAAATGGGGGGAAATATTATATGTATATGTATATGTATCCAAACACAGAAAACAGAAATATGGATACTTAAGTTTAGACAGGCCAAAGAAAATAGGAGAAAGCCGTTTTAAAAATATTACTGTGGGCCGGGTGCAGTGGCTCATGCCTGTAATCCCAACCCTTTGGGAGGCCGAGGCAGGTGAATCACCTGAGGTCAGGAGTTCAACACCAGCAGGGCCAACATGGTGAAACCTCGTCTTTACTAAAAATACAAAAATTAGCTGGGCGTGGTGGTGGGTGCCTGTAATCCCAGCTACTCAGGAGGCTGAGGCAGGAGAATGGCTTGAGCCGGGGAGGCGGAGGTTGCAGTGAGCTGAGATTGTGGCACTGCACTCCAGCCTGGGCAACTGAGCGGGACTCTGTCTCAAAAATAATAACAATAATAATAATAATAATAATTGTAAGAAAGTCAATTAGAGGCTCAATGCAGCCATGTCGCCCATGCCCAGGTCCACAGGTCACGGATGGAAGAATGAAACCCACACAGTGTACACTCAAGAAGACAGTGCCTGTCCACACATGGCCCAGGAAGCAGAGGTGCTGGAGCTCTGAGTCAGGCCCTGTACGCGGAAGAGCTTTGTCTCGCTTGTCCTTCACACAGGGGAGGATGGGGCACGTGATAAAGGGACCAGCTCAGCATCGGAGGAGCATGGCTTTGACATGTGACGGCCTCTGCTCTGTGACTTTATCAAAATGACCCCATCTCCAAGAAGGTCTCCAACACAGACAAGGCAACCACAGATGAGCAGGTTCTTGGAAATGAGACTAAAACGTAAGATTAATGATGAAGCAAGCCAGTGTGACTCACTGGGGGAAGTGAGTTCAAGTCCTTAAAGGGAAACCAAGCAAGTCTAATTGCTTAGAATTCTTTTAGGGGAGAAAGAGCAGTGCCAATAACCAAATGCACAAAAGGGAAGTCATGGATAGAACCTTCCGGACACAGAGGAGGAGGGTTCGCAGCAGAATGTGGGATTTGAATTGTAAACAGCTGTCACTCCCAGGCATTAATGCACTAAAATCATGAAAAAAGGTGTAGCTATAAAACATAAAAAGATAAAAAGTAATTTAGAAACATAAGACAACTATTATAGACGTGTATAAAATTAGAACAATTTGAAGACAGGATAACCGTGAACTGACTAAAGCCTAAAATATCAGAATCGGAGTTGCCTTTGAGAGTGTGAAAACATAAACATGAAGAGCTTACCTGTATTTGCTTGAAGTAAACTCACAAATGCATGAAAGGAATAAAGTCACAGGCAACTGGCTCACGTTTTAACACTGAAGGAAATTACGAGTTGGGAAGGATGTTCCCGAACGGAGCTCAACCTTCGAGACAGCTGCACCTTCCTGCAGAGAAACCTTTGGCAATAAGCTCAAGTATCAAATGATACTTGATTCTCAGGATGTCAGGTGCATTTTTCATAAATAGAATCAGCTTCTGGGATACTGACAAACACAGAATTATTAGAAAGTGAGCATTCAAAGTATAGAAATAACTTTCCTTTTTTTTTTTCTTTATTTTTGAGATGGAGTCTCGCTCTGTCGCCAAGGCTGGAATGCAGTGGCACGATCTCAGCTCACTACAACCTCCATCTCCTGGGTTCAAGTGATTCTTCTGCCTCAGCCTCCTGAGTAGCTTGGACCACGGGCGCCCATCACCACACCTGACTAATGTTTTGTATTGTTAGTAGAGACAGGGTTTCACCGTATTGACCAGGCTGGTCTTGCACTTCTGATCTCAGGTAATCTGTGTGCCTCGGCCTCTCAAAGTGCTGGGATTACAGGCGTGAGCCACTGCGCCTGGCCTAGAAATTACTTACAAACATTATTTTCGGTGTACTTTTCCCTTATTTGTGGATATGAAAGAAGGGAGTTACTAATCTCAGAGAACAGACACAGAACCTGTTTTCATAGAGTTTAAGTGTGTAGTCAAGTAAGACGTAAAACAGAATATCCAGACCAGTGAGCTGTCTTGAACTTTGCAGTAAATGCGGATTCCCCGACTTTCGATGCTGAACGTTAGTGGGAGACGTGTGCAGCCATGCCCACGGGGTTCTGCTGGGTTGGGGCAGTGACGGCCGCGCAGGTCCAGCCACCAGTCCCTTGACGTCAGTGTTAAAATGGCAGCATCTAAGTCAGGACGACAGGAGCCATGGCTTGGTGGAGATCTGTCCATGGCCAGCACACCAGCGGACAGTGTTTGCAGAGTCGGTTCTAAGGATGCTGTTTAAAATAGCTCTGGACTCCTGGATAAGCCAAGAATAAAAGGATGAACAATCCGTGAATAAAACTGCCTGGCTCTGTTTTTACCCTGGCATCTGGACATACCCTTTGTGGTCAGTTTTGATGAAAATAATTAGCAAGTCACTTGAGTGATTATAATCAGTATTAATCTTTCACAGCTGAAACACCTTTTTTAGTCTACCTTTAAAAATAAATGATCTACTGGTATTCCTAATCCCTCCGAGGCTGGCCGTCTTCCTGATGTTAGGTATATTTGAATCCTTAATACTGGGCACATTCGAAACCTTGGCATCTCACACCTAGAGAACAACCCACTCTGTGCCCAACAGCCTGCAGGTGGGCACCTGCCCGGCCTGGGGTCTCCCTGTCCCCAGCACCCCAGCGCATCCCCTGCTCTTTCTCTCCATACTCCCCACAACTGGGCCACAAACTCCGATCCATGGAGCACAGCCCCTGTCCCGGCCTCGCCCTCAGAGCAGCTGGAGAGCAGCACCACATTCATCATGTTGGAAGATGCCAAGTTAGGGGGCAGGTGAGCCAAGCCCCTCGTCTGGAACAGGGATCCTCAGAGGCCAGCAGAGACCCTGCAGGAGGGGGAGCGGGCCCCGCATCTCATCCTGAGACCCCAGGAGCAGCTGGGATCAAGTTCCTAGGACTGCTCGTTTGTTTCCATTGCTGCTGTAACAAATCACTGCAAACCACTGCTTAAAACAACACAGATTGATCCCCTCACAGTTCTGCAGGCCGCAAGTCTGAAATCCAGGCAACTAAAGTCCAGGTGTCGGAGCCTTCAGGGAGAATCCCTCTTACTGCCTTTCCCAGCGTGAGAGGCTCCCTCCATCCTGGGCTCCCGGCCCCTTCCCCATCACCACACCTCAGCCTCTGGTTCTGGGGTCACAGCTCCTTTTCCTAACTTGGATCCCCAGCCTCCCCACTACGAGAAGCCTTGTGACTGTGTCAGCATCCTCACCTCCAGATGGGCCAGGGTCACCTCCCCATCTCACCAGCAGATTCCCAGCTTGAAACAGTAATTTAATTGCACTGCAAAGTCCATTTTGCCAGGTAAGGAAAAACACAGGTCCCTAGGTAGGTGGAGACGCACAGATCTTCAAGGGCCGTCGTCCATCCTCCTATGGAGGGCCCAGAGACACAGGTGCGGTCAGCCGCGGACAGCGGTGCAGGCACTACACACATGATTCTTTTGCTGCTGCGAGCTCTTCAAGAGTCTGCGGAAATGTTTCTGAACACAATTTTATTGGCTCCCGAACAGCAAAAGTGACTGCAAACTTTAAATTAATAAAGGTTTACCCATTCACCTACAAAAATTTCACTTGTGTACTCACAAACGATCATAACTTTTATTTATTTATGTATTTTTTTGAGATGGAGTCTTGCTCTGTCGCCCAGGCTGGAGTGCGGTGGCGCGATCTCAGCTCACTGCCACCTCCACCTCCCAGGTGGAAGCGATTCTCCTGCCTCAGCCTCCCACGTAGCTGGGATTACAGGCACCTGCCAGTGTGCCCAGATAATTTTTGTATTTTAGTAAAGATGAGGTTTCACCATGTTGGCCAGGCTGCTCTTGAACTCCTGACCTCAAGAAATCTGCCTGCCTCAGCCTCCCAAAGTGACGATCACAACATTTAAAAATATTTTATAGATTGATTTTCTTACTTTTCAATAGGTCCTAAATGGACCTTGTGTCATAGAAAATTATTAATGGAATGAGATATTATAGCCAATTATTTCAAATTTTTGCAAAATGTTTTATAATTTTTATAGAAAAAATTCAATATGGTGTGTGGGTGAATTTTTAAATATTTGTTATACTGGGGAGGGAGGGGCGCTGTCTACGTGAGGGTGGCTGAGGACAGGATGAGTAACAGCAAATGTTTAGTTCTTGAAACAGAAGTTCCAGGTAATGAAAAGGTTATTCTCCACGAGTTAGGGCCTATTTCCTTCCCCATTTCCTGTTACACTTTCCCCAGAAACATTTACAGTCGAAAACAAGGACTGAGTGTGTCTCGTCAGAAGAACCACCTGGTTCTCCTGCAGAATCACAGCCCAGGATGAAACATTTCTCCCACTGAAAGTTGCATCCAAGGACTCAATATCTTTTCATCATATGGCACACCTCAGAGAACAAAAACAAAAAAATACAGACAGAAAAGCAAACCCAGCATCACCCACCTCACCTGAGAGTGGTGCTCACTGGAAGCCAGGTGCCTCATTCCGTCGCTGGAAACAGCAGGAAGGTGCAGGGATCCTGGTGCTGGCTCCTGCATGATGGGACTCTGGGGGCCGGGCTATGCTTCTCCTGTCCTGATGGGCTCGGGGTCTGGGAGTCAGGTGTTCTGGCAGCTGCACGGAGAGGAGATGCCTATGGGCCGTGCTCTTCCTGTCCTGATGGGCTCGGGGTCTGGAAGTCAGGTGTTCTGGCAGCTGCGAGGAGATGCCTGTGAGTTGGAGAGGCAGCAGGTGAAGGGGATGGAGACCCTGCTGAGCCACCTGCGATGAGGTGTTGTCTGCAGGTTTGCAAAAGCATCTTCTGCCCCGGTCCCCAGAAAACAGGAGCCCTGGGGAGGACCAAGGATGTACTGACTCCAGAAGGCAGAAGCCCCAGAGCAGCGTCGGCCTCCAGCCGGTGGTGGTGGCGGGTGCTTTCGGGCCGTATTTGGGAGTGAAATCTGTGAATGTGTTCAGGGCACCATTCAAGTGAAAGTGTGGCACAAACAAAAAGCGTGTGGATTTTCTTTTAAAATAAATTAAGCAAAAGACACAGACGGGTAATCAGATGAAATCAGACCAAATGGCCTTGGGCAGTTAGGCTCCCACATTGTGCTTTACAGTGTTTTACATCAGACTTGAGAGCAGACCACAATCCTGTTGCCTGTTCACTCCCAGGGCAAGCGCTGTGCCTGTGCGCTTCCTGAGATAAGTCTCAGCGACGGACGGGCACAGCCTCCATTTGACTCTGAAAATGCTGAGTGTGGGCAGGAACCGCTTTTTAAATATTAACTAACTTTAAATAACATCAGTCCACTTTTCAGTGCAGTGAAATCCGCCAGGATGCAAACACAAAGATTCTTTTTATTAAAGGAAAAAAAAAATCACAAACAGGAATACAAAAAGAATAGCTAACTGTTATTTTTAGAATACTTCTTACACTTTTTACTTTCTCATTAACAACTGGTAGTATGTCATGCATTTTAAATTTCCTTTTTTTAAAGAGGAAAAGGAAGAAAGAAAGAGAAAAAAGAAGAGAAATAAGCCGCAGAAGCTGACAAAAATCCATCGGCCCACAAAGATTAACATTTTATGGACTCCTAGTCTGTGTCCAGTGCTGGGCTGGGCTGAATATTCGTTCTGTCACAACCTGCTTTCACGTTTTTCCATTGATGGGCTGCCTGACATAACCTCTCAGTAGATACAGAAAAACAGAAACAGCCCTTGCATAATACATGCTGGAGGTGATGTAGGAACCCTCTGCTGTGCCGTGTGGGGACGCTAATAAGAAAGCTGGGCTGGTCTGTCGACTCTGTGGGCACCGGTGGTGTGTAAATCTTGTGCGTGCCCGGCCAGGGTGGCCAGACTGCGGCCTGGGGATGGAGGGGCACGGCTGCCCCAGACGCTGTCCGTGTGGCCCGGCCAGCACCGGTGCCACCTCCCGGCCACAGCCTCCGACGGCCACCGCCTGGGGAGGCCCCGCCAGTCCCAGCGCCCACTTACTGGAAACTGCGTGGCTATGTCTTGGGGTCAGTTCCTGAGCAGCCCATAAATAACGGTTTCCAGAGGTGCGTTTTCTATTTGCAGTAACCCCCTTCTCCTCCCACCTCCTCAAGTGATAAATCTAGCAACAAACTCAACAGCGTCGTTGTTCCCGCAATACTATGGTCAGAGGTGAATCAATGCCACAGTGTCGCTCGGCCGCAGACAGGCCATAAATATACCATTATTAATCTCTGCTTAATAAATGAAAAGGCGGGGCCGCATAGCTGCCGGCTGCCAGTGTCTGTGCGGCCAGGATCAGTGGCCTCTTTGTTTGGGGTGAGGTGGGTGGGGGACTGGTGTTGTCACCTGAAAACGGAGACACGGATCACACTCCTGTCCCGAGAAGGCCCCGGCGTTCACCATTGATGACTCACAAACACAACGTGGGGCTCTGAATCCGGAAAGAATGCACACTCGCTGGGCGTGGGAGCAGTGTTGCCTCTGGAATAAACATTTACCCTGGAGGTGTGTGTTTGCTTGCAACACAAACGTCTGTCCGTGCTGCAGTCTCTGTTCCCATCGCCCCGCATGATGCTGCCTCTTCACCGGGTCAGGAACGGCGCCTGACTGAAGGGTGCGGGGAGAAAGAAGCAGCAGTTGTTGGCTCTAAGAGCAATTTTCCGTGTCCTTCCACAAAGCTCTCCCTCCTCACTTTCACAGTCACCTGCAGTGGTGGAATTTTTTTACCCTTATTTTAAAAATTAAAATGTACACACATGAAGGTTCCAAAAGAATTCGTTACTTCCTCAAACTGCAGCAAATGGGGAAAGTCAGAGCAAGACCCAGATCTTTGGAATTCAGATCTACTGTTCACACGGCCAGACGAGGCTGGGATGGCCTGGGATTCAGGAGAGACAGTGAAGTTGGGGGTGGGGGGGTCAGCAGCCCTCATGGCTACATCTGCAGGAGGACCCCCAGGGGCCAGGCCTTGCACTGGGTGAGCCTCCCTCCTCCCAGGCTCTGCAGCCTCCTGGGTCTGGGCTTTCCACGGCCCCCACCCGAACCCCCGCTCTTCATACATTCGGTTTCCCAGCTTCTTCCCAGGTAATCTCACCATTGGTTTTACCCAAATCATCAGGATTCAGGAGGAAGGAGCAGGTGAGGCAAAAAGGAGAAATGGAAGCACAGAAAACTACGAAGAAATAAATAATTAACAATCCGTCCATTTAACAATCCTTCCATGCTAGAAAGAGAAAAGCACATTCTTCCTTTCCCAACCCTGCGGGGCGGTTCCCGCCTGGTGGAGTCAAGGTCCCCGTGGGTCTGGAACCCCTGGCAGGCCCGGCTTGATGAGCCATGCACGGTCTGGTAGGTCTAGAACCCCGGGCAGGCCTGGCCTGATAAGTCTTGCATGGTCCTGCAGGTCTGCGGGTGTGGACCCCTGGACAGGCCCGGCCGGATGAGCCATGCACGGTCCTGCAGGTCTGGAACTCCGGGCAGGCCCCTGGGCAGGCCCGGCCCTTGGCGGCACCCGCGGAGTCGGCGCGCTGCGCAGCCTGAGCACCAGAGGGCGCTGGCGCGCTTTCAACGCGGACAGGACTTGGAAACCCTGGTTCTGCTCCTCCCATGTCCTTTTCTGCGCCTCGCAGGAAGCCGGCCATGCAATTATTTGTGCACACAATTACGGCATAAAACGGCCGCACGGTGAGCCCTTTAACACACCCTGTCTAAATATCTGATAATTTTCAGTTCCATGGACACATTCGGGTGGATTCAGGTTTTGACACTTCAATGATTTCGCAAGCCCTCTAAGAAAAGTAAAACCAGATTACAAATAGGAAGGACAGCAGGAAGCCCTGGCCTGCAGTGAGAAGAGAAACCTCAGCACATGACGCATTCTGAAAACCTAGCGAATCTTCTCTAACGAGGCCCATCTGAACGTGTTACAACGTTTCCACTGAATAACGGCCTCACATAAACATTTCCCCCCAATTTTTCTGCATATTATTCAACCACCTTTTCATGTGCCAATGGCTCTCTCTATTTTAATGTTGTTTTCCATTGAGAGAACAGAAAGAAAACTCAGTTTCCAGAGACGCAGGAAATAGAGTTGTATCGTGACAGCACGGCGAGCCTAAACCCATGGCCCGCCACAGAGGCAGTTGCCTTTCCAACTGCCAGTCCCACTGGGCATCGCCGACGCTGGGTTCTGAAAAGTTCTGTCTTGCACATGTAATTGCCGCCGTGTTTGTGGCATACGTCTTTTCCTGTGTGTGATGTGTGTTTATCGCTGCATGTACTGCATTCTGGACAGGAGTTGCTTGACAGATGAGGACTTTTGTTGGATGAGGTGAGGATGAACCTGCATATAATTTAGGGTGTGTAGAGTGGAAGAATTTCCCACAGAACAACTTCGGGGTCGTGGCCTTTGAGCCTTGTGTCTGCCTGGCTGCCCATTCCCCTGGCCCCGGGAGGACACTTCTGCCTCAGAACTGACCTCTGGCCCTGCTCCTTGGTATCACAGGCCGGGTGAGAGGCACGGTGGTTGGGTGAATGTTCTGGAAGCCATTTCCACACTGGGAAGATCAGCAGTAATTCAACTATCCACAGAAGTGACAGTGAACCACGCGTGGATCCTACCATGCCAGAGTGAAATTATTGCAGTTCATCTCTTTTCAAATTGGATCTCAAAGTCCTCATGATCC
This sequence comes from Rhinopithecus roxellana, assembly GCF_007565055.1. Taxonomy (NCBI): domain Eukaryota; kingdom Metazoa; phylum Chordata; class Mammalia; order Primates; family Cercopithecidae; genus Rhinopithecus; species Rhinopithecus roxellana. Next base: position 149,322,892 of record NC_044552.1, read on the forward strand.
CTTCAATCCCACCAGACACCAGGGAAGGGCGACAGACAGGACATGGGATGGGACGGAGAGCTGTCCAGACTCTGCGAAGACAGACATACGTCCAGCTTCCCTCGAGTCCCTGCAAGAGACGGCCGCCGAGGGAGCTCACATTCAAGCTTCGTGGACTGCACTGTAAATCCGTCTCTGAACACATTTGAAATGATTTAGAATAAATGAACCTAGAGTCATACAGCCACTGTTATTTGACATGTGAAGGGAACTTTTTGTACACTGTCTGGCCTGAGCCTCTGTCTGACAAAAGAGAAAACAGACCCAGAATCTCAGAGGAGGGGGATGATGGAGCCCCAGCTCCCAGTCGGCCCTTTATCACCTTCTAGATGAAAGCTCTTCTCCCTTATTGGCAACCTACTTTAGAAGTCATTAAGTATCTATTGAGGAACTGCATGTGCTTCCAAAAGTTAAGCCAAGTTTCGAAGTTAGGTGCTGCAGCAAAACCTTTGAAAAAAAACCCAAACTCTACATAGGCTGCTCTGTGCCCTACGATTGCAATAGGAGTGCCCCTTCTAGTGTAGATCAACTCCAAAACCAAGTACTTAGGGTGGGGTCGGGATAGTGAAAAGGGGAAGTGTGGATGTCCACCCAACAGGATGCTGGGAGCTGTGAGATGGATTTAACCTGGCTGCACAGCTAAGAGCATACTTGTCATGGGGCAGAATCCTCTGATTCCTGCGTCTTTTATTGCCATGTTCTTAAAGCTAGGGAAGCAGTTCAAGCCTTGACAGGCTTCACATGAAAAACAGAGTAAATATGGGACAAAATAAGGAAAACTTTGATAGATTGTATTTGGAATATGCCACCCCCGTTTCCACTGTGCCATGATAAAATAAAAATGCAGAGCTTATGGTTTATGTTCTGGGAAATATTGATTGTTTTAGGAGCATGATAAATACTTTTCATTGGAGCCTAGGCTTGTTCCTGTCAGACTCATAGAACATTTTGCTACATAAAACTCTGGACTCCTACACAAGGTTTTTCCTTGCATGTTTACATGAAATAAAGCATTATTACAACATCGTGAATTTTTTTACAATTAAAACTGAAGTATTTGATTGTTATAGATGGGCCAATAAGTTTCTTATTGGAAACTTGGAATTCTTCTTCTAGAAATCTTTACTATTCCTGCAATATGTCATCATTGCAGACACCATCAACCTCATTTTCTACAATTTGTCTATATTCTACTATTTCTATATTAAATAATTTTATTTGCTTTAGGCACCATTCTGTGGTCTACACCATGGCAAAATGTGTGTGTCATGGGGCCCAGAACTGGACTCTAAGAAACTCAGAGCTTCCGCCTCCTTGCTGGGAGCTGTGGAAACGATTGGCTTATCAAGTGATGACTTCTGCTTCTCACACATCTTGCAACGCTGACCCCCTGCATCACATCACGCAATATCATGGTCTCACACACAGACCATTCAAAGACTGGCATACCTGATATTTCAGATTTCAGCTCTCTGTTCCCAGAAGCACATTCTATTTGTCTCCAGGATTTTCTTTATAAATACTCAAATCTGCTCAAGTCTGTAGGCTGGAACCTGAACTCCTCCGTAGCTCGTGAGTCTCCACGGAATCCACCCGTCTCTGTCATCTTGTGCCCCCTTTCCTCTGTGAGCTCCAGGTTTAAGCTACAAAAGACCCTTCCTCGGCCATCGGACACAGCTTGCCTTCTGAAGATTCTGCGGCTCAGCTTAGCACGGCCTCCCTACCAAGGATTATTCAGTTAAAATGTTCTTGAAACTTGGATTACACTGCTTGTCTCTCTGTTTGCAACATTAACGGCACATATTTTCTAACATAATGCAGTAATCTTATTTTAATGACATGTTTATCTCAAATTTTTGCATGGCAATGTGAGGTTCTTCAACTCTACCTTCTTTATGCCAATTCTGAGCACAGCACCCAGCTTAGCTCATGGCTTCCTTTAAGAAACTGTCAAAGATATCAATGAATAAATGGGTGTATATACATTAGTGGGCAACAGTAATTGTCAGGCTCAATTATAGACTATCCAGGACAACCAGCCAGAAATTAAGCTAGGAAAACACTAAGGGCATTCAAATATTTCAGGTTCTCCTCTAAAGGAGCTCCTGGATGGCTAGGAAGTCCTCTGACCTTGAATCTAGCTCCTAAGATCTTGCTAAGCCCTCAGTGGTCACTGAACTCAGGCAGAACTACCCCCTCAATGAGTCTGAGCTGCGCTCTGCATGTCAACCGCCGCCCTGAACAGTGGATGTTTCACGGAAGAATAAGTGTTTGCTCTCAAGGAGGAAGGAAGCTCATATACACCCTCAGAAAGGCAAAAAGGAGCCCCCAAATGAGGAAACAGTCAAGACAAACTACCAGCAAATTTTAGGTCATTTAATAGCAAATACAACAGCTATGGGAGCTTAGAGAAATGCTGAACGTTTGCAGACCACAGAGGAAAATCCAGGCTCCATGTCTCAGCTTCTCTTCCTCAAAGACTGCAGAGATGAGAAACGAATTCCCAAGACAACAGCTCTCTGCTCACCTGCATTCCCCCACATCTGTCTCCTATAACACCCACGCCATTTTTACATTAAAAATGAAAAGAGTAACTTTGACAACAGCCAGCACTTTTGAATGCTAGACACTGTCCTAATTTCTTTATATATCCTTAATGTATTCATTTACATCTTTGACAAAATCATAAACCTATGACATAGGTAATATTGCAGAAACTGAAGCATACAATGATTAATTATCTTGCCTAAGGTCACCCAGCTCTCACAAAGCAGAAACCAGTGAGGTTCAACTAGCAATGGCTCTAGAATTTCAGTTGATAAGGAAGGGGCTTTGTGGGCACTTCACTGAGGAGCGGACCAACGGACCTGCACAACACTGAGATGACTGGATAGCCATGTAGTGTGCAGCGGTTTAGATACAATCGATCTAAATTGCACAGTGGCTCACACCTGTAATCCCAGCACTTTGGGAGGCAGAGGTGGGTGGATCACTTGAGGTCAGGAGTTCGAGACTTTGTCTCTATTAAAAATATAAAAATTAGCCGGGCATGGTGGCACATGTCTGTAATCCCAGCTACTTGGGAGGTTGAAGTAGGAGAATCACTTAAACCCGGGAGGTGGAGGTTGCAGTGAGCCGAGATCACCCCATTGCAGTCCAACCTGGGCAACAGAGTAAGACTCCATCTCCAAAAAGAAAAAAAGAAAAGAAAAGAAAAATAGTTACTTGCTAAATTGTAACTGTAGGATGAACTACGACTGGGTTTGTGCTGCAGGATGGGCAGGGAATCCCCACTCCACGCAGGGAGTCCCCACTCCACGCAGGGAGTCCCCACTCCACGCAGGCCTGGCCAAGCAAACCGTGTCCGGTAGGCGCAGCAGCCCTGAGAGGGAATCTGCAGGGTCCAAGCTCCCGAAGCCATGGGAGGGGCCTGAGGCCGGCCTGTCTGACTTTCCCACCTGTCTTCTCACTTTCCATCCGCTCTTCCGTCCCCACGATGCTTATCCACAGGAGGCTGGGCCACGTCCTGTAGGTGGAGCGGGGGCAATTCTGACCTGGGGAGGCAGTTCTCACCTGGGTGGGGGAACAGCTCTGACCTGGGGAGTTCTGACCTGGGGGGGACAGTTCTGACCTTGGGGGACCTTTCTGACCTGGGGGGGACAGTTCTGACCTGGGGGGGCCTTTCTGACCTCGGGGAACAACTCTGACCTAGGGAGTTCTGACGTGGGTGGGGGGGGGCAGTTCTGACCTGAGGGGACAACTCGGACCCGGGTAGCCCTGCACCCTCTCTTCTTTTCTGTCCCCAAAATTTTCCTCTGGACAACACTGGGAGAGTTTCACCACTGAGAGATACAACGTTCCTCCTCCATTGTACTGGAAATAGAATCCTTTCTGAAAGAGAAACACTGTCTAAGTGCTGTGTTAGTTTTATTTGTCACAGAGCGAGTTTGCAGTTTAGCGCAGAGGTTTGTGACTCCACCCCAAGCTGGGTATGGACATTTCCTTTAGTCCGAGGCAGCTTTGGCTTATGGTTACCTGTGTCGGCCACTCACAGCTGGACAGTGCTTTGCTCACCGTGCGGGCCGCAGGTTCCTCCCCGTTCACCGTCCGCTCCCTCCACTCCCAGACTGTGCATCCAGCCCATGCCTTATGCTGGCCCGTGGCAGAGCCCTGAGCAGTTATGGTTTTCCACAGAACAGGGCCGGTGTCATGCCATAGAGTGAGCCCAGAGCGAGGCCACAGCTGTGGGGACATACTCTCCTTGACTGAGTACCAACAACTCAGCCACTGCCCGCCCTTAAAAGGTTCTGCTTTCAGATGGCATGTACCTGGCGGGGCCAGCCTCCTGTGAGCTCACGGGTCCAGTTGACTTCCAGCTGCACGTCCACAGCCTGCCTGGCAGAGACCCCAGCCGTGCTGGAGAGCAAAGCCAAGCCCCTCCACGTCCAGCAAGAGGCTGAGCAGAATGAGGTGCACGGAGACGTTCAGAGATAAAGAACGCAGAGATCATCACAATGATTTGCTCTATGTCAGTCCCTTTGGAGACAACTTAGTTCCTAAGCTCTCAAAAATACATTTGGATGTACAGGGAAAAAATTCCACTTAAGGTATGATGTAGAGTTCCCACCCAGTTAGGTATATTTTCTCAGAAAGAAAAGTTGGCAGATTATTTCATTACTACCAACAATTGTATCTTAAGTAACTTATTTCACACCTACCGTGCTATCCAGCCACAGGGATCAGTCTGTAGCTGTCCCCTCCAGGCAAGCCCAGTGCTTTTTGTGAAAAGAGCATTTTGCGAACTCGTTATCTCCAGGCAACAACCTGGGCAGGTAGAAACTTCTGGGCATCTCAGAGGGGAAGTTTCTGCTTGTTCAGCATGGCAAAGCCTGTCTGCCACTTGAGGAGCGATTATTGGCTGGCACTGGTGAGGCGAGGCAAAGGCTGTGGAACCATTGAGCGGAAATTCGTCACTGTCCTGTCCAGCCACTTCCCCCCCTCAGTGATGCCGTGTCTAGGAGGCCCTGTCTCAGACCCTGACTCAAGCCCACAGGCCTCACGCTGCACTCATCACACCTGCCCTCTGTCTCCAAGACTGCAGTGCCCTCCACCGTCCAGGCCTTCCTCTGTCCTCTTGCACTGCCATTCCCGGGCCAACATTCCTTACAAAAAGCAGATGTTTAGCTCACCTGGCAGACGGTTCTCCCCTCTTTAAAACCATCCCGTACTGAGTGTACACAATGTCATGAAAATTGCCTTTCAGCATACTCTGAGGTACTTCAACAATCACAACTCCTTCAACTCGGCATCCCCCTCTGGTTACCTGGAGTCTATGACTATCCTCTCCCAGGCACACCTGTGGAGTCTCTCCTAAGCTTCTGCCCTATTCAGCTTTCCTAAGAGTCTCACCAAAGGACCAGCTCCTGGCATCTGCAGGATTCACCCCATCCTTGTCTAACTCCCCATTTTTCCTCTGGGCCCCGGCTCCATGCTCCCATCCATGGCAAGCCTCATGGAGCTTGTGTCCCCGAGTTCCACGAGCACACGCGTGTAGCCTTTACCACCCCACACTGTCGCACATGCACCAAACCACAGGGGGGCCACAGGTCCAGTTACAGCCTCAGCAGGAGCAGGGCTTCTGGGTTCTTCCCTGCACCGAGACGAGTTGCCCACACAGCAAACGCTTCCTAGGTAATTGACGGTTCGTTTGTTCCCTGTGAGAACTGCAACATGGACCATGGCACAGTCCACACATGTGAAGAGGGACGTCCCTCACAACCACACGTGCGTGAACACACCACACAGCTCTACAGGCTGGAGGTTTATACAGAGGTCTAACAGGCACAGTAGATGTGCGTTCTTCTGGGGGAGTTCATGTTTAATCATCAGGGAAGCGTCCTTAATACCACAGACAGAGCAGGTGATTCCAGGACATTCGGAGACGTGATGAGATGAATCCAAGCCCAGGCGACGTGACTCCTGGGGTTTCTCAGAGGAAGTGAGGTTCGCGGGACCACACCGTCAGGCTTCGGTGAAAGTTGTTAATGGCTGGGGCCCTTTCATACAATCTGCACGGCTCACTCTGTCTTCTTTGAAGCCTCTGTAGCTGTCACTTTCTCGATGAGACAATGAGCCCTGCCCAGATGGAAGATCCAGTGTCAACAGCACAGAACCTGCCCCTGGCCCACCCCAGCACCTCCTAACACGCTCTGTCCCCACTGTTCACAGAGCCTGTCCCAATACACCCCAACACCTCCTAACATGCTCTGTCCCCACTGTTCACAGAGCCTGCCCCTGGTACACCCTCAGCATCTCCTAATACACTCTGTCCCCACTGTTCACGGAGCCTGCTCCTGATACACCCCAGCACCTCCTAATACGCTCTGTCCCCACTGTTCACAGAGCCTGTCCCGATACACCCCAATACCTCCTAACATGCTCTGTCACCACTGTTCACAGAACCTGCCCCTGGCCCACCCCAGCATCTCCTAACACACTCTGTCACCTCTGTTCACAGAACCTGCCCCTGCTACACCCCCAGCACCTCCTAATACACTCTGTCCCCACTGTTCACAGAGCCTGCCCCTGATACACCGCAGCACCTCCTAATACGCTCTGTCCCCACTGTTCACAGAGCCTGTCCCGATACACCCCAACACCTCCTAACATGCTCTGTCACCACTGTTCACAGAACCTGCCCCTGGCCCACCCCAGCATCTCCTAACACACTCTGTCACCTCTGTTCACAGAACCTGCCCCTGCTACACCCCCAGCATCTCCTAATACACTCTGTCCCCACTGTTCACAGAGCCTGCTCCGATACACCCCAGCACCTCCTAATACGCTCTGTCCCCACTGTTCACAGAGCCTGTCCCGGTACACCCCAACACCTCCTAACATGCTCTGTCACCACTGTTCACAGAACCTGTCCCTGGCCCACCCCAGCATCTCCTAACATGCTGTGTCCCCACTGTCCACAGAGCGTGCCCCTGCTACACCCCAGCACCTCCTAACATGCTCTGTCACCACTGTTCACAGAACCTGCCCCTGGCCCACCCCAGCACCTCCTAACACACTCTGTCACCACTGTTGACTGTGCCTGCCATGACTATTGGCCGTATGCACAGAAGGGCAGGGCCCCCACACTGGCTTGTTCAGGAGTGACTCTCGGCACCATGGCTGTGCTGCTGGCCCTCCATCCTCTACCCCTGCTCACTGAAGAGCCACTGAGCCTTAAATGAATTTAAAGGGTTTTTAAGGATCATTTTAAATATTAACAATATCCCATTATTTGCAGACTTTGGTTATGCACAGGTACATATATGCATATGTGTATATAGCAACTCTCCCTGTATACACACATGTGCACGTTAGTACACACATGCCTGTGTGTACATAGTGACTTGACTGTATACATGCATGTTCATATTAGTACATACATCATATGGGTACTTAGCAACTCGCCTGTATACACGCATGCTCATGTTAGTACATACATTCATGTGTGTACATCGGGACTTGCCTGTATACACGCATGCTCACATTAGTAATTGCATCATGTGTGTACATGATGACTTGCCTGTATACATGTATGCTCACGTTGGGACACATACAAATGTGTGTACATAGGGACTTGCCTGTATACACACATGCTCACGTTAGTACTTGTATCACGTGTGTACATGACGACTTGACTGTATACATGTATGCTCACATTAGGACATAGCAACTCACCTGTGTACACACATGCTCGTGTTAGCATGAGCTACTCAGTCTATTTCTCTGTCCTTTCTAGAGTAATGTTTAGTTACTTTGATTTCTTCCATTACTGTGATTATCTGTGTTATCTGTGATTCAAAGATCTAAATGTGAAAAAGCAAATCTGTAATACAAGGAAATAGAATATATTTTATTACCTCTATATTTAGGAAACCAAAGTTAAAAGCTAAAACTCAGACTGGAATAACCCTCACGTCCTTTAGAGCCATAATTTGAATACATTTGACCTAACATAAAGTAAAAATCACACAAGACCACACTGTAAGTTTTTCTTCACAAAGACCCCCCAGAAGGGGGACAGGGATGCAGCAGGCAGCGCTTTGTCCTTGAGGAGGATGTGGCTGGCTCTTCCCTCTTCCATCTGAAGAGCGCCCCACACCCCCTTCCGCAGCCTCCCCAGCAGGATGGTCCCACAGCAGCCACAGAGCCACGAAACAGCAGTGTGGGAGTCTGAAGCCTTGTGGAACACACCTGAGAGATGGGCCTCCGTGGAGGACTCCTTGGTGGTAGCAAAAAACACAAGAACAACAATTCTAGTTCCCTACAAATCAACCGGTTCAGAGCTGTCCCTCAAAATCCTGGCTGTCTCAGTGTTAAAGAAGCACGACCGCTCCCCGCCCCGAGTGGCGCCATCTGGACGAGGTGGGGGAGACGGTGCCCTCTCTCCCCTTGTGTCCCTCTCTCTGCCTCTCCTTCCCTCTTTCTCCAAGCCCAGCAGATCCATTTCTCCTCCCGGCTGTGATCATGACGAGTGTCCCCGTTTCTTCCTTCTCTCCCTGAGCGCCCCCTTTTAAAATGTGACCCACGTTGACCTCCACGCCATTACATCTGAATGGGTCACCTGCAACCGATTAAAATCCGTGAGCGCAGCACAGATGAAAGACGAAGCGGATGAACCGGGGGCTCCGTAAGATTGACTCTTTGCTGTAGGCAACGGAATCTTTTCTTTTTTCTTAACAATCAATCAAGAGTGAATTAAACAGAAGTGTTTCCGAAGACGCTCATTATCTCCATTCCTCGAAACGGCCCCTCCCCATCGCTCCAGCCTCTGCCCCTCACTCGCCGGCTGTGCCATCCCTGCGTGTGGGCTTGCACCGGGCCATTCATTTTTCCTCGCCTCTGGGAAGAGTGGCGACCACCACTTGTTGGCGACGACCATGGGGCCCTCTCAATAGGCACAATCAGGAGTTGGCAGTGCCCCATACCCAAGGCCCTTTCATGTCAGACGCAAACATTCACGTAGGCTGCGACTGGCTGCAACCTGACGCCAGCGGCCGCCGGCTGGGGTTCTGTCACCAGGGCAGCGCTGGCCAGCAGCGAGGCAGGGGACGCCGCGTTCACCGGGAGAGGGCTTTCATTTCTCTTCTGCTCACATTTTTCTCATTAAAAATTTCAAAACCTCCCAAGACTCAGAAGTAATTGTAGCAGATTTCTAGTTCAAGCCCCTTTATTTGCTAGAAGAACCCAAAGGATGGGGGCATGAAGCGAACAGCCAGGCGCAGGCGTTGGATCTACGGGGCGCTGGACGCTGAGGCCTGTCCTTCCTGCTCAGCACAAGGTTGGTAAGAAACCCAACTTCCCACTGGTAATAATACCTTGCTCAGAATCTTACTTGAGTCATAGATGGTTTACAGCTGAGAGGGAAACATTTTAAACCCCATTCCTTATTTTTCAAACGAGGAAACTGAGGCCTACACAGTTTAAAAGACCTGGCCAAGGGCCCACTCACCCCTCCAGCCAGGTCCCCTGCTGTGTTGCAGTGTTGAGAAACGCTGGGTCCCATCGAATCATGGTGGAAGACTCACCGAGAAACCTGATATTGTGTGTGGGCCTCTCTCAGCAGAGCCCAGGCTGCTCTCACCACCAATGCATTCCCAAGCAGTTCAGAAAAGGCAGACGGAGTTAAGGGCATGGACTGATGAGGTCTCCACCGCTGCATCTCAGAGGAACTCTAGAGGCGCCTACCTACATTAACATGTATAAATTTACACTGTATTGATGTAAACGTAGAATCCGTCACAGCAATACTTCCGTAAAATACAATAAAATTAAAACGTGAGAAAAATCAAAGGTAACAAAAATTAAAATACTACAAAATAGAAGCCCATTTTAAATGTACCATATTCGACGATTGTCAAATTCTGGCAAAATTCCTACACGTTGTTCTGAATGTCTCCACCCACCTTGGTTTGCAGGGCACACCTCGCCCAGCCACTCGGCTCTCAACCCCACATCAGTGAGGGAAACGGATCGAACAGTCAGATGATTTTTTAAAAAAACGTATTTCCATTTCATAACATAGTTATTTTATGGAAATTAGAAAGACATAGACAATATTTAGCCACTTTGTTAAAATTAGAAAATAAGTATAACAAATTACAACCTCCCCGCTCATTACATCTTAAGTGCTTAGAAATGTTTTGTTTCAGATGGACTTTTAAGAAAGTTAAAACCATGTTGAGGTCTCAACCACTTCACTATCCCTGTAGATTTTCTCTCTCTTCTTAGTATGTATATTTTCCTTCTATTGGAGAATTGCCCGCTCAGTGCTTCACTTAAAAACTTTGATACAACATTCCATAATCAAATAGAAATAACCGAGTATAATGACGGTGAGGAACGTGCCCCAGGAGCTGAAAGTAAACATGATAGCTGTGCATTGTAAGCCCACAGAGACGTGGGGAGGACAGCCATGTAGAAATACATCGATGCCTGTTCTTACAAGAACACGTAGTCGGCTGCTCACTTAAGCACCTGCAACTCAGGTGCTCAGTCCCTGCAAAGGGAAGCGGAAAGCTGTGCTGGATGGAGCTGCTCGGACTCCACCGGGAACACAGCCTGGACAGCGCAGAGCAGCTGGCTGGGTGTTCTCCCTGGAGGCCTCCGGTCAGATCTCAAGAAAGCCAGGTTCTGATGGTTGCTTCCCCACCGGCTGGCTGCATGTCTGCGGGAGGGGCTGTGTATCCTCTGGGAATCCATGAGAAAACTGGGTTGGGGTTGGCTGTTCTACTGAAGCGCTCGCTCTCTCTCTTTCTCTCTCTCTCCCTCTCTGCTTTCCTGAGCAGGTGCATGGCTTCCAGAATCTCTTTGCTCAGTGCTCATTGGGTTTTACTTTCCAGGTTCGGGAAGACAATTTCGATAACAAAGCAGATAATCTTTCGAATTGCCCCTACCTGGAGTTTTAAAAGACTGTAGATAAGATTCCTTAGGCGTTAAGACATGAGGAAGCTGACTCTCCTCACTGTTTCTGGCTAGGACAGTGCAGGTGAGGAACAGCCCACTGAAGAGTATGGAATGTAAAAGTGCATGCATCATTTTTAAAATCCAGGTCTCACTACTTTATAACACTATAAAATTGGTTCCGCATGAAAGATTTTCTGTAAGGCAGCAAATATCCCGTTTATATCCATGATTGGAGCCCAGGCTTGGCTCCCTCATCCTTCTGCTCCACTCCCAGGAGGAGCGGTTGGCGCGGGTGGCTGGCCGGCATCTGCATGGGGCAGGCAGGTGGTGACCATGCCCCGTATTTGCTTGACTGGATGCGGCAGGCAGACATTGGAGTCAGAAGCTGTGAGACTAAAGCTCCGCTTCCAACGTGGCCAGGACGCCGGGGAGCTGAGGCCACCCAAAAACGGGGTGCACTTGTCAGGAACAGAGAGCTGAGGCCATCCAGAAACGGGGGGCACTTGTCAGGAGCAGGGGGCTGAGGCCACCCAGAAATGGGGGGGCACTTGTCAGGAGCAGGGGGCTGAGGCCACCCAGAAATGGGGGGGCACTTGTCAGGAGCAGTGGGCTGAGGCCACCCAAAAACGGGGTGTACTTGTCAGGAACAGAGAGCTGAGGCTACCCAGAAACGGGGGGCACTTGTCAGGAGCAGCAGGTGTTTCATGGACAAGGCAGCTCCACCGGGGGCTTACAGGGCAAGTGCTCAGCCCAGAATTTGTAGAATGACAGCTGAGTGCACCAGGTCACACGCTGACCTCCAGCCGCCCTTAACAAAGGTGCTCAGATGAAGGAATGTTCTGGAAATCAGAAAAACTGAGCATGAAGACAAAGAGCACAGGCACGGCCTGGAAGAAGATGGTCCTGGTGATGTTGCTGCTCTCCGCAAGGGGGCTAGAGGTGCAGCCGTCGGTCTCGGTCCCAGCAGCCCAGGCAGAGAACAGTGCCATTCCACCTGTTCAGAAACCAGAAGGCATCCGAGACAAGTCTCAATGGATTCAGATATTTATTTTGCCAAGATTGAGGACATGCACATGACAGCCCCAGGGGCACCTGACAACAAGCCCCCCAGGAGGTCAGGGTGCAGCTTGCTTTTTTATAGATTTTTGGGAGACATAAGTCATCCATCAAGACATGTAAGGTGCATAGGGGTTTGGTTCAGGAAGGCAGGACAGCTGGAAGTGGTGGTGGGGGCTTCCGGGTCATAGGTGTATTCAAAGATTTTCTGATTGGCAATCGGTTGAGAGTTACATTTTTATCTAAAGGCCTGGAATCCATAGAAAGCAGAGCCTGGTTAAGGTAAGGGCTGTGGAGACCAAGGTTCTTATAATGCAGATGCAGCCTCCAGGATGCAGGCTCAGAGGGATCCCATGGCAAGTGTTTCTTATCAGACGTATAAGGTGCCACACTCTTAGTTAATTCTCTCCTAGACCATGGAAAAGGCCTGGAAAGGGAGAGGGATTCTCGACAGAATGTAGATTTTCCCACAACAGACAGCTTTGCAGGGACATTCCAAAATATGTCAACGAAATATATTTTAGGGTAAAATACTTCCATTTGCTTTAGGGCCTGCTGTCATGGGATGCTATACGAGACTCAGGACGGAAGTCAGTGTCATTGCTACAAAAAGTCTTAAGATCTCTGTTTTAATGTGAATGCTGGTCAGTTGTGTCTGAACTCCAAAGGGAGGGGGGTATAAGGAGGCCCGTCTGACACCCCCCACTTCCCACCATGGCCTAAGCTTGATTTCCAGCTTAACTTCAGAATGCCTTTCACTGAGACGAGGAGCCCGTTCAGATTGTTGGGGGGTTTAGAATGTGGCTTTCAGCTCACATGGCGGAGCAGCCTTGTCTTTGTAAGACACACGGAAGCGTCTGTGCCCCATATGTTTCCACACAGTTTCCAGGGAGACTTGGATCATCGAGTGATTCAGGGCTTCTCCAAAAGTCGCATCTGACTCGTGATGCCAAAAGTCCCAAGGACCGAGTTACAGTGCAGGAGCTGCTCTGTCACACCCACAGTGCAAATGCTTAGGGAAAGAGAGCCTTTGAGGCTTCTATTCTGATGGATGACAGCGTTTTCCTTTCTTTGTTTTGTTTGATTTCTTCTAAAAAAACAACAAACAAACAAACAAACAAAAAAACAGGGTACATGTGCAGAATGTACAGGTTTCTTACATAGGTATACGTGTGCCATGGTGGTTTGCTGCACCTACTAACTCGTTCTCTAAGTTCCCTGCCCTCACCCCCCACCCCCCAATAGGCCCTGATGTGTGTTGTTTCCCTCTCTGTGTCCATGTGTTCTCAATGCTCAGCTCCCACTCTGAGTGAGATCATGCGGTGTTTGGTTTTCTGTTCCTGTGTTAGTTTGCTGAGGATGATGACTTCCAGCTTCATCCATGTCCCTGCAAAGGACACTAACTCATTCCTTTTTATGACTGCTTAGTATTCCATGGTGTATATGTGCCACATTTTCTTTACCCAGTCTATCATTGATGGGCATTTGGGTAAGTTCTGCATCTTTGCTATTGTGAATAGTGCTGCAATAAACATATGTGTGCATGTGTCTTTATAGTAGAATGCTTTATATTGCTTTGGGTATATACCCAGTAATGGAATTGCTGGTTCAAATGGTATTTCTGGTTCTAGATCCTTGAGGCATTGCCATACTGTCTGACAGCATTTTCACGGGTGTAATAAGGAGGCACTGCCTCCAGCATTATATTCACACCTATATGTGTGTATTTGCTCAAATTTGCATAGACATACATTTATATAGGCATTTATTTACATGTACACTTTTGTACATACATAATTACGTAAATAGCTCAATTCCTTATGGTTTTGTCTACTGAGAAGTGTTCGTGTTTTCTTCACCTTAGGAATGTTTGCCATTGCACAGATCTACCCATCCAGTCTGGTATACTCAGTGGCTTCCTGATAAACTGAATGTAAAAGATTTGAGAGAAGAACTGGAGATGCATATTACTCTTTAAAAAGTGGGATATGAGCTGGGCGCAGTGGCTCATGCCTGTAATCCCAGCACTTTGGGAGGCTGAAGCGGGCGGATCACATGAGGCCAGGAGTTCGAAACCAGCCTGGTCAACATGGTGAAACTCCGTCTCTACTAAACAATACAAAAATTAGCTGGGCGTGGTGGTGGGCACCTGTAATCTCAGCTTCTTGGGAGGTAGAGGCAGGAGAATCACTTGAACCCGGGAGGCAGAGGTTACAGTGAGCCGAGATCACGCTATTTCTCTCCAGCTTGGAGGACAAGAATGAGACTTCATCTCAAAAAAAAAAAAAAAAAAAAAAAAAAAAAAAAAAAAAAAGCGGCCTATGGCAATGGATTTCGTTTGCTTGTTTTAAGGCTGCGCATTTGCCAAGTGCTCTGCACGGCACGTCTGTGGTGTGAGGAGAGTCTTTAAGCGTAAATGAGAAAGTCTGAGAAGACTGCCCAGAAACATACAAATGGGTATTTGAGATAACCGGACCAAGTTTTGACCCTGAACTGCTAGTTCAGGCAGTTACAGCTTTCCAGCAATGGCTGCTACATATCACCACCAATTCACAAAAGTTCCTTCCCTCTAAGCGTTCACTTATCCATCATTCTTAATTTCTGAAAAACGCACAGGAAGTTTGCTCAGAGGCAGGAGCTAAGGACGCCAGGAAGAAGTACAGTGAGGAAGGCAGGAACACAGCATCTAAACCTCCAGGGCTGGTTTTCACCTCTGTCCGGCCACCTTCCTGGCATCGTGGGTCTCTTAGGGGATGGGGAGGTGATGCCTGCAAAAGGACTCAGTCTGGCTCACGGCTCAGAGCCGGGGCCGCAGTAGCCACAGGCCTGCAGAGGAGGGCAAGGCAGCCTGCTGGAGGGAGCACGCTGCCGTCCACAGCCCAGGCTGGCAGTAAGTCCAGGGCATACACAGAGGCCCGGAAGGATGGTCAACCCAGCTCTGAGTACAGACAGTGAGGAGCCTGGCCACCATGAGCCTGTGACGCAGGCTCCAAGCAGCCCTCAGCCTGGTCGTGTGGTCACAGCGCGGCCAACCCCCACACTCACAACGGCCACTGCAGGGCCTGCCACTCAGCTTCTGACCCACGGTCCTTTAGGCCGGCTGCCTCCATCCCCGTGCTATCCCTGCAGCCGAGACCACCTGTCCACCCCCATTGTGCTGGAGCTAACGGAGGATGAAAGCTGATGAGCCAGTTTATTTTCTACACCCAGTATCCAGTCCCCACCTCTCCCGCTCCTGCTGTCTCTGAGCTTCCCCACCCAGAGCTTGTTCTCGTTATCCTGAGCAGCCTCGAACGCTGGCCTCCAGGTACTCACAGTGATGGAGGACGCCTCCCAGGACACAGGTGAACCTTCATTTCCCTTTCTCCCTTTACAGTGGGACCCTGGGTGGCTCATTGAGTTCCCTGAGGCTCAGCTTCCCATCTGAAAATGGCATTGATGTCACTCCTGGCTGTGAGAGGTTGTGAAGATTAAGTGAGAAGTTGCATGAGAGTACTCGTGTGCCCCTGGCAGTTGCCAGGTACTCAGCCAAGGGGCATGCACCAAGCTCAGTGCTCACCCAGTGGGCCCGCACCAACCTAAGTGCTCAACCACAGGCTCTGCACCAAGCTCAGTGCTCACCCAACGGGCCTGCACCAACCTAAGTGCTCAGCCACAGGCTCTGCACCAAGCTCAGTGCTCACCCAACGGACCTGCACCAAGCCCAGTGCTCACCCAATGGGCCTGCACCAACCTCAGTGTTCATCCAACAGGCCTGCACTAAGCTCAGTGCTCACCCAATGGGTCTGCACCAAGCCAAGTGCTCAGTCAAGGGGCCTACACCAGCCTCTTGTGAACTTGCTTGGCCTGCACCAAGCTCAGTGCTCACCCAACGGTCCTGCACCAAGCTCAGTGCTCACCCAACGGTCCTGCACCAAGCTCAGTGTTCACCCAACGGCCCTGCACCAAGCTCAGTGTTCATCCAAGGGGCCTGCACCAAGCTCAGTGTTCACCCAACGGCCCTGCACCAAGCTCAGTGTTCATCCAAGGGCCTGCACCAAGCTAAGTGCTCAGCCAAGGGCCCTGCACCAGCCTCTTGTAAACTTGCTTGGCCTGCATCCTACACAAACCATGAAGAGTAAACCCCCTTTCCCTTAAACCTATGCTGTCACTGTACAAAGTCCCGCTGTGATGCCAGGCTTTTCACCCTGGGAAGCAGAGCCTATCCGATTGTAAGCTTGCGGTGTGCGCAGTAATGTGTACACGATTTGTGTTAGTTACGTGCACAGGTAACCAGGTGCTTGGCCAGGTACCCACCTAGGGGTAAAAGCCAAGTCTAGACTTTGGCATTAAGATATCTTTTAGATGAGATGAGCATTTGAATCAATAAACTTTGAGCAAAGCAGGGGACCTCCGTGATGTGGGTGGGCCTCATCCATGTGGTTGAAAACTTAAGATTAAAAAGTTGGTGATTCCTTGAGGAAGAAGGACTTCTGCCTCCAGACTCCCCGCAGGTGCAAGCTGCAACATCAGCTCTCCCCGGGCTCCAGTCTGCAGCCTGTTCTGCAGATTTTGGACTTAACTCCACCAATCTCATGAGCCAATTCTTGACAGCAGATTCCCTCTCTCTTTCCCTCTCTCCTTCCTGTTGCTTCTGTTTCTCCGGAGAACCCTGACTAATACATCCTATTAGTTAATTCTGACTCTATTATAGTTTCCTATTTTCTGCTATCACACCATGCATGAACCATTCTATCGTTCATTCGGTGAGTATTTATTAATAATCTATTGTTTCCTGGTGCTGCCCTGCCAGGTAACTAGACCACTTCCTATGCTATTAGAAGATTAGCTGTCTGCCTGATACAGAAGAAGCAGTAAATGGTGATGATGGTGATGATTATATAAGTTATAATTAGCATGTAAACCATGAAGCATGACCCCTGACCCTTCACAGCACAAATCAGTGTTTCTTGATGGAGGGAAAAATAGTAACTAGTGTGTAGCTTCATTGGGATCTTGATTCTTTATCTGAATCATGGTCAACATGCTTTAATGTTTTCAGTTTGCCTGCTGTGGTAACAAGCTTCTGGAAATAAATCACAGATTTCCAGTTTACATTTCTCAGATACATTTTCCCATCAACATGGTACTCCCCTTGGAAAGGAATCTAATGTAAAACGTAATGTTAATGTAAAATGTAAAAACGCTGAATAGGTTGGGTCTCCTCTCAATGATTAGCTGTTCTGTGAATATTGGTGAGAAGACATTGCTGTGATGTTGAGCTCAGAAACTATGTCTGCATGTTGATGTTCTGAGTGTCCGGTCATTCTAGGTGCTAAATCAGTGCTTCTCCAGTGAAGGAGTAAGTGAATGAATTGTTTGAGATCCATTGATTGGCTTTAAAGAGCTGGTGATGCATATGCAACTTATTTTTAGTTGAGACTTTCCAGAATTTAAAAATCACACACACACACACGCGCACACACACACACACACACACACACAGTCTCTCTCTTTCTCTCTCTGTCTCTCTGTCCCTTTCTCTTTCTCTCTCTGTCTCTCTCTCTCTCTCTCTCTTTCTCTCTCTCCCTCTCTCTCTCAGTATCTTTCTCTCTCTCTCCCTCTCTCTCTCTGTCTCTCTCTCCCCCTGTCTCTTTCTCTCACTCTCTGTCTCTCTCTCTCTCTTTCCCTCTTTCTCTCTGTCTGTTTCTCTCTGTGTATGTGTGTCTCTTTCTCTCTCTCTCTCTCTCTCCCCCCCTTTCTTTCTCTCTCTCTCTCTCGGCAGCAGCAGCACAAGGTCAGTTGCTGAGCTTTTCTAACTGGATGATGTCCCTGAAGAATGAAACACACCCAGTGGGCTGGCATCCACTGGCATCCTGAGGAGTGGGGTTATGTACATTGTCCTCTTAATACACAAATGCTGAGAGAGCAGAAATAGGCTTTCTTCTCTTCTGTCCATTACCCACCACACTATTCAAACTTCCAGTGGATAGAACAATGGGAAATATCTCTGCCAAATCATTCTTTAACTCTACGATCCCTTGCTGCTGGTCATAAGATCTTGAAATAATACTCCCCAAAGTGTTTCCATTCTAGAATCATGGGAACTGGAAAAATTAACATCCTTTTTTACTAAGTGAAATTTGAGTGTAATGCAATTTGTGATCACCGAGGAACAAAGCGAGACGGGAATTAATCATCACGTACGTGAAGAAGTTTGGGTGGAAGTGTTTACAATGATCTTTGGTGTACTGAAATTTAAAAAATGAAAGAAAGCCGTTTGGACTGACAGCTGGTTCAAGTTAAATTAAATTTGACTCAGAATATTAATTTTAAATACTATATAAATGAATGCAGGTTACACACCCTGCATTATTTCATAAAGTATTATGAGACTTAAAGTTTTAAGATGTGATTTTGCCCCTGCCCCGGGGTGGGGGCGCTTAGGAGCCTACTCAGCCCCTTACAAGGGGCCTTAGCAAACGTGCAGTCTCGTGGTTTAGGAAAAACCTCTTAAAGTTTTGCAAATGTCACTCATGGTGCAGATTATCTACTATAGTCTAAGGGAAGGGGAGGTGTTGAGCAATTCTGATTACAAATACAAAGACTGCTCATGTACAAGTTATGTACAAGTTCAACACCTAAACAGCCCACTGGGGTTCACTGACCACAGCGCCCAGCGAGGCACCGGAGCTGGAGTGGGGACTGGGAATTGTGGGCTCCGAAACATGCATGCAGGCCTGGGGTTCACCTCACAGGCTTGATGGAGTAGGTGTATTTAAACCCCTTAGCAATTCCAACTTAAGTGTTATTTCACTTTATAGGATCCTGGGCTCTGGAACAATTCATTTTCCCTAATGATGAATGGCCTGATTCATTTCTGCATTAGTGAATATCTAAAGTGATTTCTTTTTCTAGATAACATTCACCTAAAACCTCCCAAAGATTGCATGACTAAGGCCGAGTAAAACTACAGCGAAGAGGTGAAGAGATATCGGAATAAAGGTCCCTTCAGAGAATCAATGCAAATTAAAAGTTAGCAACTCACCCAAAGAGAGAGCGGCCTGTGGGGAAATCTAACAGTGTTCTTTCCATTTCAGATCCAAAGTGTAATACAAGCTAAAATACAAGTCACCCCGAATTAATTGCAACAAACATATTGTGGTGGCAAATTAAGTGTTCTCAGTCATTTATATCCTGGAGACATTCTGGACATGGGCCGATACATGAAGGAGCGTTTCATGTCCCTCCTGGTCTTGGTGATTTCTTTTCAGAAAAGCACCAAGGGGCCAATCAACTGTCAAATTATGTTTCCCTGGGCTGGGCTTATCCAAGAGTAATCTCCTGTGGACGTTATTGCACATTTTATAATTGCATCATTTCTCAAGTCTTCCATGGATGTTATCATTATGATAATTTAGGGCTATGGAAAATTTAGGGATCACAGGCAGTTCCTCCCATGGTTACTTAAGACCATGACCGACCTGCCAGCCCTGGTCATTCAGACTCGGGAACTGGCAGACATTTCTCAAAAATGAGGAAGTGAGTCTGTCTTTTCAAGGATGACGGCTGGCAGTTTTTGTTGCCTATGATAAAAATTCAAGCATCACTGTGAAAGTGACAATTCCAAAGACCTTGTATCTCCCTCTGTGAGCCTGTCAGTGGCTTAAAGGGTGTTCTGAGGAGATCTGTGGGGAGATTAACAAAAATGCTTTTCATATTGTATAGTGAGAAGTGTCAACATTTGGGAGATCTGCAGAACTCAGCAAGCTGATTGTTTCTACCACAGGATGGTACAAAGTGACGAGTGAGTGAAAACCACCGCGGTGCCACGGGCCTGTGGATTTCGACGCAGGGGCGGGTGCGTGCCCAGGCAGGAGGGCTCAGATCCCACAAGACGGCGCACCTTTAAGAAGTTACCACCTTTGGGGTTTGGGGGTGGTATCGAAGAACAACCACAATGACCTAGGCAAGGTTAATAAAATAACCTCCTCTTTTCTAATACATTTGTGAGTGACACTGAGTATTCACTGCACACTTCACACCCACGCAGGTGGAGTGTGGGAGTGGCCTGGGACTCTGGCTGCCTTCCGGGAGGTCGGACACTGGATTTGCAAAGGAAAGTATTACACTCTTGTCAGTCAAGATGGTTTGGTTCAAAAATTACATGGATTTTTCATTACACGCTATTTATGTTGGCATGGAATGGGTTTACTATTGTGTTTTTAATTAAAGAGTGAAAACATTTTTAAGTTTTTCTAGTTTAATTTCTAGTAGGATAAATAACAAGAGACACAACCCGCTTTATCCGTTCGTCTGATTTTCCTGCCGGAGTAATGTATTCCTATCTTTGTTCATTTCTTGCTTTTAAAATGTAGACCTTGAAAAGACTAAACACATAGAAATGTAGGTGTTGCCCTGGAGTTTTTATTTTCAGTATCAGGTTACATTTCGTTTTGCATTTAAATTAAGTATACAAAATGAATATCAAAATAATGCATTTTCAAGCAAATGTATAGATGAGTGAATCTCGTCTGGGCCCCGAAGGCTATGACACACAGCTCTGTAACTGACCACTTGAAGTGACCTCGCCTGCTCCTCGAGCGGGCTTCAGTCGTGTGTGACCCTCATGTCCACTGTGAAAATCCCCGAAATGGGGTCCTATTTACTGAACAATTTCTTCTTTAATTGCATTAGGCTATTTTATATCTAACTGTTCTTAGCCTGAGAAATTGTTCATATTCTGTGTTCCATTTCAGCTTTTCATAAAGTCAACTGAAAAACTGCCCACTTGGAAAATGAAACACGTAGTTGTCAGATTAATAGATCCTTCTGCCCTCGAGTCCCCTCCCGAGGACCCAGTCAATCCTGAGCCCTGCAACACAAACAAAAAGGGTGGTGTATCTTGTGCATTTTCTGCTTCCTTTTTCTTGCTTGTTTCCACTTTTTCTTTGGATGTTAGTGTATCAGAGGATTATAAAAGCATGGGTGTGGACTCTAAAGGAATTTCATTTATCTTGCAAACTATGTGCAAACAAATTCCATTTTCCTGGTACAGAGTTACTTCTAAGTACCTCTTTAACCTACCTTTCTTTGCAGACAGGGCAAGGGAACATTAATGAACGAAACTTGTCTTTATGGTCTTTTTAACAATGTTTTTCTAGACAACATGTTTTTGGAATTTGTCAGTGCCTGTGCTTCTAGAATACCTGACTCCTTTCTTCCGATGTGGTTGGGGCGGGACAGAACCAAGGAGGTCTTTGCTGTGGACTCAGCTCAAAGCATACGTGGCGGGGAACGGGCTGGAAGACGCTCCGGAGATGACCCGGGCGAATGGGATTCAGCATCCGGGCTGCCGCTGCCTCTCAGGCGCTCCCTGCAGACGTGGCCGGCGGGGGAAGGAGTGTCCTGGGAGAGCTCTGATCGCAGGGAGCCTTCCTCAAATGAGCGCGGTTCCAATCAACCGGGTCGGCCCAAAGGCAGATTGCAGCTCAGTAGCTCAGAGGCCTGGTTCTGCATCTCAGCCGGCGCCAGGCCACCCTAGTGCTGCCGGGTCCACTCGGAGCCGTGGGTCCTGGGCACGGTGGAGAGTGAGGAAGCAGGTGGCTTTGCTCCGTTTCCGTATGCAACACCGTCTCCCCTCTCCCTCCTGCAGGCTCCTCCTTCCTCCTTCCCTCTCTCCTCATCTGCCTCCTCCTCCCCGCCCCCGCCCCACCTAGTCCCCACCCTCACGGGACACTCGCCCCGTCCGGCCCACCTGACCCTGCCCCAGCCACCCTCTTCCTCAGCGCTCCACGTGCTCGTATGTCATTGCGGAACGCCTCGCACCCCTTCTCCTCACAGTACTTCTCACTCTATCGCCGATGTTAAAAGACAAACGTCAGACGAACCGAATGTCACAGAGCTTCACTGAGCAAATGACTATTCGTGAACGGGGCAGCCCTGGACCCAGCCTAGGTTCAGGGCGACTCCGTCGCTGCCACGTGGTCCGGTAAGATTTGTGGACAGAGAAAGGACAGTGATGGCAGAAAACTGGACAGAGGCACAGAAACAGCCAGACGGGCACCGCTTGGCCTGGGACCCACTTCCACGCGGTGTGAACCGGGACCACGGTGCGTGGTGACTCCCCGCTGCTCTGATCCGCTGAGGTGCGGCTGCTTGGGGCCAGGGTGGGTTAAGTGTGTTCACACACCCAGTTAGGTGACAGTCACTAAGTGTGGAGAGGTCTTAGGCTGACCCTAAAATATGTAAGGAGGCAGCTTTCGGCTAAACTTAACGTCACACAGAATACCACCCTCTGGGCTGTCAACCCAGTGGAACGTGGGGAAAATTTTCTCCTTCAATTTTTGGATGAATTGGATTAATAGGGGCAGAATAATCAGATAATTTTTAACCAAAATTCATGTTTTCCTTCAGAAGTTTTCCATTTAGGTTGCCTAAAGCAAAAAATTCACAAGAGAGGTGTCAAATATCTGCTTGACTTAAAACTTTTGTATACCCAGCTTCTATTTTTTAATATATTATATTTAATTTTTAAGATATTTAAATAACATATCTCTCTATCTCTTTTCTTTCTCATTCATAAGACAGGGTGCTTATCTTCAACCGAAGTTCCCAGGTAATTATTTAGTTCTTAGAAACCCAGATATGGAAAACCTTCTCTTCCTTAGAGTTGTAGGAAGGCAACTTTTAAGAGATTCTTGGGTACATTATTCGAAATTGTGGCAAAATTCTTGAGTTCCTGTATGGCAATTATAGAAAATATTTTCTCACATGTTGGATATTGTCATCAAAGATCTCAGTCAAATTTTGTTTTTATCTATGTAATCAGAAATGAAAAAAGAGAAGTCCATAATTCCTTGTCAATCATAAAGTGTTATGGGTAAAATAGATTTCTTTTGGGTCCTGACCCAGGTACTGTTGAGCCACACTGAAAAAAAGTGAATGTATCTTGTAGCCTATATTTTACTCTCAGAAATTTCCTGTCATGAAATTAACAGTTTTTTTTTAATCCCCATGGCAAAAAAAAAAAAAAAAAAAAAAGCGTTTTTCTTAAGATCTGATTTAGAAGAGCAATGGGAAAGTCACCTTGTTTTAACCTTTGTTTATTAGGAAGTTTGTTGGCTATTTCTCCTCCTACTCCCTTTTTACATAGGACAGAAATCCCAGATCTTGACCGTATTTTCAAAAATCATTTTGTCAGTCTCTAAGGATGGAAAGTCAAGCAGCACCATTGATTTTCGAGGCAGGTCTTCAGGGCCCCAGGGCTCTTTCACATGTTTTGCTTTATGCTTTGGTACCTGGTGATCAGGGATTGGGACTTGTGTCCTGCTTAGGAAAAATGTAATGCTGTGGTAAACAAACAAAATTCACAATCATTATGAACTCAGAATGGATACCTGTGGTCACTGCAGAGAAGAGACAAGCCCTGCCTTGTCAGTACTGGTCCAGGCTGCCTTCAAAGCACAGGGTCTTCCAAAAGAGTTTCTTCCCTGTTGTTTGCTCACCCATAGAATTACCCACCCACACATCTGCCCAGAGTATTGACAACCAAGTGTTTCCCCATGGATGCCAAAGTAGACAAATAAATTATAGTTCCTTTAGTGACTCTGTTTTCCTAAACAAATGCCAGATGTTCTACAGGTGGCCTGAAAAGATGCCAGAATTCCCTGATTTCTATGAATAACAGGAAACCTGTCAAGAAGAATAAGCAAAGACACATCATTCTCAAAGCCTGCCTGCATTCCTGATGTTTCAACTCTTTGTCAGACACACACAAGAAACAATTGTTTTTTATATCAAAAGAAATGTTTGTAATGACTGAAAATTCCTGATTTATGTTTCTATGCTGTGAAATAAATGAGACTTTCACCTTGGCATCCCAAGTGCACTGAAACCCTTCTGCATGGAGCACCGATGTGCAGAAGATGCGCTGTGGGGCAGGAACTTTATGGGCCCTCTGGAGCAGCTACAAGTGCAGGACAAGAGATTGCTCAGGTATCCTTCATTCTGCAGCCTCTGCTTGAAAGAGGCCTTATTGCACTCCTGTTAGGACAGAAAATCCACCACTAGCATAAGGCTGTCCTCTTCCTCACACCTCAAAGCCCTGGAAACCCCAGGTCTACTTGTCTCACGCTAACACATCTGCATTTTTGTGTCTGATGTTTGCCTGAGTAGCTTTTCTTCTTTTATTTCACGTTTCACCTATCTGTATTTGTAGTTATGGTTTGTTTCTTGTAGGCAGCATATATTTCAGTCCTGTTATTTTATCCATTCTGACAACCTTTGCCTTTTAAATAGATCATTTAAAACATTAACATTTTTTAAATCTTTTAAACACATACTCAGCATGCAGGATTCTAAGAGGAGTACAAAAATATAAATGTAGGCTGGGCATGGTGGCTCATGCCTGTAATCCCAGCACTTTGGGATGCCAAGGTGGGAGGATCACCTGAGGTCAGGAGTTCAAGACCAGCTTGGCCAATGTGCTGAAACCCTGTCTCTACTGAAAATACAAAAATTAGCTAGACATGGTGGTGCATGCCTATGATCCCAGATACTCGGGAGGCTGTGACAGAAGAATAGCTTGAATCTGGCAGGTGAAGGTTGCAATGAGCCTAGACCATCCCACTGCACTCCAGCCTGGGCGAGAGAGTGAGACTCCATCTCAAAAAATAAAAATAAATAAATAAAAATAGATGTAATCGAATCTTTAACCTCACAGAGCAAGTCCTTAGGGATCTTATCACATTTGTTTATTTTTAATTTTTATCATACATGTATATTTAGCTGTAACTAACATAAAATAAGCTATATATGTTGGAAGCATATAATTTGATAAGCTTTACTTCATTTTTTGCCTCTTTACTGTGGTATAATTAATGTTTAATTCGTTACACATTTTTTGTGTGTACAATTTGAAAGGCTTGCCGTAGGTATATATCTGTGCCCCTTTGTGATCTCTCATTTTTACCTTGTCCTCCATCTATCCCCAGGCAACCACTGACACTGGAGATGAGCTTGCATTTTCCTGACATCTATATTGATGGGCCATAGAGGATGTATTCTTTTGAGCCCATTTGTATTTAACGTGATGATCAATATGGTTGAGGCTAAAGCCACACATTTGCTCTTAGGTTTCTATTTTGCCCATCTGGTTTTTGTTTGTTTGTTTGTTTGAAACAATTTTTATGTCATCTTCCTTTTTTCACAGCTTTATTGTGGTAGAATTTATATATCATAATAGTCACCCATTGTAAATGCATAATTGAATGCTTTTCATTGAATTTATGGAGTTATGCATGTAACACCATAATTCAGTTTTAAACATTCCCGTGACCCCAAAAATTTCCCTCATGCCTCATCTGAGTTCACCTCCAGTCTCTTAGCCCCCGAAGTACTGATTTTCTTTCTCCACAGATTTGTTTTTCTAGAAATTGCATGAACGCAAAACACTCAATACGCATGCCTCTGTGTCTGCCCTCTCCACTCTACACGATGTGTTTGTGATTCATTCAGGGTTTTGAATGCATTGGTAGCTTGTTTCTTCCTAAGTGGTAAATAATACCCAATGTATGAATGTATCACCACAATGTGCTTATTCACATGTCTCCTGATGGACACTTAGGCCATTTCTAATTTGGAGCTATTATGAATAAATTATGATAATGGTGCTATGAACATTCAGCTTCAAGTCTCTGTGGACATGTGATTTCCTTTATCTTGGTGTGTATTTATAGGACTGAACTGCTGATTTATACAGTAAGCAGATGCATATTTTTAAATAAACTGTCAATCTCTTTCCAGTGAATGTTTTCCAATGTGTGTACCGTTGAACATTCCCACCAGCACTATAGGAAGGCATCGGTCTCTTCTTCAACGCTTGGTAACCTCAGACTTTGAGACGAAAGTCATTCTGTTAGGAAAGCACCGGTCTCTTCTTCAATGCCTGGTAACCTTAACCTCAGACGCTGAGACGACAGCCATTCTCTTAGGAAGGCACCGATCTCTTCTTCAACACCTGGTAACCTCAGTCTTTGAGATGACAGCCATTGTGTAGGAAGGCACTGGTCTCTTCTTCAATGCCTGGTAACCTCAGACTTTGAGATGACAGCCATTCTGTCGGGTATGTTGTGTCAGCTCGTCATGATTGGTTTTTGTTTCTAAAGGCTGTTTTTGCTGGGTATACGATTTTTCACTGACAGTTGTTTTTGCTTTCACACTTTCCCAGCACTCGGCGTGCCTGCCATTTCCCTGTCTTCTGACTTCTGTAGTATTTGTCATGAAGCCCACAGCCATCATCCTCACCTTTGCACCTCAGCATAGAATAGGTCTTTTCTCTCTAGCTACTTTTAAAATGTTTTCTTTACCACTGGTTTTCAGCAATGTGATTGTGGTAGGCCTTGTAAGTATTTATTATGTGTCTGTGTGTATGTGTAGACTTTTTTACTTGAGATTATTTGAGCTTCCTAGATCTATACACTTAGAGTTTTCATCAAATTTAGAAATGTCTTGGCCCCTATTTGTTCAAATGTTCTTCTCTCATTTCCTTTACTCCTTCTGGGATTCCAGGTATAATTATGTGACACCTTGGCTGTTGTTTCATAGGTTACTGAGACTTTTTTTCTTTTTGAGACAGAGTTTCACTCTTGTCGCACAGGCTGGAGTGCAATGGTGCAATCTAGGCTCACTGCAACCTCTGCCTCCTGAGTTCAAGCTATCTCCTGCCTCAGCCTCCTGAGTAGCTGGGACTACAGGCATGCAGCCACGATGCCTGGCTAATATGTATATTTTTTAGTAGAAATGGGGTTTCACCATGTTGGCCAGGCTGGTCTTGAACTCCTAACCTCAAGTGGTCCTCCAGCCTCCCAAAGTGCTGGGATTACAGGTGTCAGCCACCACACCTGGTGTGAGATTCTATCTTTTTCCTCAGTCTTTCCACTTTCTGTGCATCATTTGCAATTTACTTGATTGCTATTTTATTAAATCCACTCATCTGCTTTAGGAAAACATATGGTCAAACTCAATCACCAGATTTTGAGAATAAATTTTTGGATTTTGAAGCTATAGCCTTCTCAGTCAAAAAGTTCTTAACTAGGAAAGGTTTAAGCAAAGCAAGGCTATGGGCTGTTGTCTGTGGATTTTGTTATTGCTGTTTGTTTGTTTTTAAATAAAGTTTTAGCTCGGCACAGTAGCTCACACTTGTAATACTAAATACTTTGGGAGGCTGAGGTGGCAGGATTGCTTGAGCCCATGAATTTGAGACTAGCCTGGCCAATACAGTGAGATGGTGAGACACCCTGTCTACAAAAATAAAACATATTAGCCAGGCACAGTGGCACATGCCTGTAGTCCCAGCTGAGGCAGGAGGATTACTTGAGTCCAGGAGCTTGAAGCTACTGTGAGCCATGACCAGGCCACTGCACTCCAACCTGGGAGACAGAGGGAGACCTTGTCTCAAAAAAATTTTAAAAAATGTTTGATTGGAGCATAGCTGTGCTTATTTATTTATGAATTCTACGATTTATTGTGATTTATATTGACAAAATTCAGTAGTTAAACCTGAGACCATATGGCTTGCAAGGCCTGAAATACTATCTTATTGTTTACATAAAAGAGTAAATAAATCATAATCTGGAATATTCTAAAGGGCATGTACTGAACTAGACTGGGT
This sequence comes from Rhinopithecus roxellana, assembly GCF_007565055.1. Taxonomy (NCBI): domain Eukaryota; kingdom Metazoa; phylum Chordata; class Mammalia; order Primates; family Cercopithecidae; genus Rhinopithecus; species Rhinopithecus roxellana. Next base: position 149,350,601 of record NC_044552.1, read on the forward strand.
GATGGATATTTAGGGCTTTGACCACTTTTAATCCCAAGTATCACCATTGTTTTTCATTTACATAGAAACTTTATCCTTCCAAAAAAGCATTATTTTATTTCATGCAATATTTAATGGAGTATATAAAGTTGCGTATAATTGGTTTTCTTCACTAAATTTCAGTTAGTTACAGGCATTGCCTAGTTTAACATGTGTGTGCTACTCTACTACAAAGGAGAAATGCTTGAGTGCCATTGAGAGTCACAGAGCCTAAGTGTTCAGCAGCTCCGAAGCACGCACACGGGGCCCCTGAGCTTCGAGTTCAAGTGGCACGTGCACCTCTCAGGTAAGGTTATCATCAGAGGTGCAGACCTCCTGGAGGGGAAGGGGGTACCTGGATTCCAGGGCTGGCGTTTGCCTCACTTGAGCCATGCTTGGAGTTAGAAGTGCTGAGGCATCCACGTGCAACTTACCAGAAGGGGATTGTTCCTTTGGGAACTACCATTTAGCAACCCCTCTGAAAGCTTCCTAGCTATACCTGCATAAAAGGGAATCTGGTGTGATGGCTCACCCCTGTAATCCCAGCACTTTGGGAGGCCGAGATGGGTGGATCACCTGAGGTCAAGAGATCGAGACCATCGTGGCCAACGTGGTAAAACCCCATCTCTACTAAAAATACAAAAATCAGCTGGGCGTGGTGGTGGGCACCTGTCTACTCAGGAGGCTGAGACAGGAGAACTGCTTGAACCCAGGAGGCAGAGGTTGCAGTGAGCCATGATTGTGCCACTGCACTCCAGCCTGGCGACAGAGCGAGATTCCATCTCAAAAAAAAAAAAAAAAAAAAAAAAAAAGGTGGGGAATCTGTTTTCTGCTCTAGTGTCAAACTGGATGCATTGGGTGAGAAACGGGAGAAAAAGGACTACCTGGCACACAAACACATGGCAACAGTTATCTTCCACTTGCAAGAAACATTCCCCTCACACACAAACACACATGCAAAGGATTCTCCCTGTGCCCTCCCAACAAACAATTACCATCAGCATTTCATCCTTCATCTGTAGGACACTTCTCTGGAATCCCATCTTCTTTCTGCCATTTTTCCGACACACACAGCACCAGAACAGTGATAAGGTGTGTGTGTGTTTGTTTGTTTGTTTGTTTTTCGAGACAAAGTCTCACTCTGTCACCCAGGCTGGAGTGCAGTGGCACGATCTCAGCTCACTGCAACCTCGGCCTCCCAGGTTCAAGTGATTTTCCTAACTCAGCCTCCCTAGTAGTTGGGACGACAGGCACGCACCCCCATGCCCAGCTAATGTTTGTATTTTTGCTAGAGATGGGTTTTCACCATGTTGACCAAGCTGGTCTCAAACTCCTGACCTCAAATGATCCACCTGCCTTGGCCTCCCAAAGTGCTGGGATGACAGGTGTGATCCACTGCCCCCGGCCAGAACCATGTTAAGTTTTATAAAGAGGATATTAGTTAATCGTCACTACTGTGCTGTGAGGTAACAGCTATTATCATTCCTATTTGCAGACATGGAAACAGAAGCTTAGAAAGATCAAATGAGCCCAGTTGATGAGTACGTGTGCTGGGTAGCATTCTATCGAATAAATGCACAACCATTTGCTCATATGCGTGTCCATATATTGAGAGAGTATTTGCAGAAATGGTGATTCCTGTGGAATTTCATAAATTAATATATCGAATCTTTCATAATGCTGTTTCTCACAATATTTTGTTGTCTATTCTGTAGCTTAAATTTTGATTTAAAAATATCAATCTTAAACGGCAAAAGTATCATAATCGAGGCTATCTGCCACGCCACTCCGCGCAGTCTCTGTGTTTGTCGCTTTCCAGCCAGCGGGACTCCCGGTTTCAGGAATAGAGAGAAAGGTGATGGCTGCAGCTGGAGAACCCTCCAAATGTCCTCTGCAGAGAGAGTAAGAGTTGCTCTTTCGCTTCCCGCAGGGAGAGCAGCTGCCCTGTTGACTCTGCTGTCCCTGTGCAGTTTCAGCCCAGACCGTTTCCATTCTCCGTGGAAGAGCCCATTGGCCCAGGGTGTCGGCAGCCCCGTGGACAGTATCTGCCTAGGACTTGGTGTCCCCAGGCTTGCCTGGGCTCTAGTCTATGCACCAGAGGGGTTGAGACAAGGTCTTCTTCTCCACATCTGCGAAAGACCGTCGGTCTCCCACAAACTTCTGGGAAATCCATCTGATGTTTGCCTGATACATAAGGACGCAATTTCATGCATGACAGCTCAATAAAGCATATTTAATATATTCAACTCCTCAAATTTAAACCAGACACCTGGCTTGAGTGAAATTTCCAGTTGAGTTAATATCCCTCCCAGCCTCTGACATTTGTAACTGTTCACATGTTAACCCAAACCATTCACTCGTTCACCTTAGTAAAAGCGTATTTTGGGATTTTATGTGCTGGGATTGGACATCAAAGAATTGTTTTTATTACAGAGCTTTTACTAGCCAAGTCTGAATTCAGAACAGGCCGTGTTCAGCAGCAGAGCCTGGTGAGCAGTCATGCTTCGTAATAAAACAGGTGAGCTGTGATCCATCAGACCCCAAACCAAAGTCCCCCCATCTGGAGCCTTCGGGAAGAATCCCTGTGCTTTGTGCAAATGAAACTCATCTGGCCTTTCCTCCGATTACTTTCGCTTTCATTTTCTTTCTCAGAGGAGATTTTTTTCTGGATCATGACAGCTCAGGCCGGTTTGGCCAGGTGATGAAAAAGGTCTCAGATTCCCAGTCTGGGGACTCCTCTGGGAGACTGTAACTTTGGATCAGGCAGATGTCTGCTGGAATCAAAGAGTATTAAACGTACAAAGAGAACAAAAGGCCCTGTTGAAGAGGATGGCTATTCTGTGCATCATCGCAGCCCCAGCCCCAGCCCTGCCCTATTCTATGGCGACCACTAACCTGCCTTGGCCGCGTCCCCAGGGATCAGCGGCTGGTACTGGGTGCAGCCACGTGGGAGAGAGCCCTGGTCCCCGAGCAAGGTGTGGGGCCATCCGTGGTCAGGCGGGCTTCAGCTGCATCCTCATGGTTCTCACGATACCCCTAAAAAGAGCTCTGGAAACCTAAGCCCCGTGTACTCTGCTTCAATGCAGAAATGGGTGTTCTTCCTCCTGTACCTCTCAGGATAATCCCATCATAACCTCATTCTGCAGGTTCATGATGCTCTCTCCTTCTGCTCCCAAAAACAGTAGTGTTAAGATATTGAATCTGACACACAAAGGCAGACTCTAAGAGGAAAATCTACATGCTTTCTCTAAAAACAAACTGAAACACCTGTGAATCAAAGCAAACGCTTTTGGGTTCCCCATGCCCGCTGATTATCCTCCTCACCCCATCTCAAGGTGATGGCGGGGAACGTCAGGTGCCCTTCAGGGTCTCCAGATGAAGGCCTGCTCCCAAGAACTACTTGAGACACTGACTTCTCCTTTCTTGAGAAAAAAATGCCACTGTTTATGGTTAATTATTAAGCTAGAAATAGACTCAGTAAAATCAGCTTAACCCGTGAAGAGAGGGGAAGGGATGGAAGTCGGAAGACACAGAGATTAGGGTGGGAATGGGCTTGTTGTTTTTGACAGTATGAATGTTCTTCATGAAGTGTTAAGAAGTCATTTTCTCTATCCACAGATGTTTGAGAAATTGGCTTAAATTTTAGAAAAGCAAAACAAAACAAAATGTTTCAGTTTCACACAAGTAAAAACTTGACTGGAAAAAAGAAATGCAGTCCCTTGAGGACGTGTTAGCTCCGAGCGGGCCTGGGGCTCCCGGTGCAGCCTGTTCTGTGGAGCTGGGGGTCACACCAAGGTGGGGACAGCGGGGAAGCTCAGGCCGGTGGCCTCGTTGTCCTCCAGGGCCCAGTGCCAGTGTGCACAGTGGAGGTGAAGCCACGTTTGCACGCCAGAGCCGCGAGGACTTCAGGCGAAGCTTGCCAGGGCCTGAAGCCAGGCCCGTGCCACCTCTGCCCACGAGGCCGTGCCACCTCTGCCCACACCTGCAGATCCCAGGCCAGGCAGGAAAGCCTCCTCTCCACGCCTCATGTGCACTTGCTTTCTGGACAGTCACCCACCCGGTCCTCCAGGGAGACAAGCTGCTTCTGTGAGCTGAGATTCTTCGGAAGTATGTATTACACCTGAGCCGCCCAGGGGGATGACCAACGGAGCAGGCCCTGCCTGGAAATGACCGGGGAGGCCTTGCCTGCAGGCTTCGCTTCCCACCAGCTCACCTGGTGTGTCAGGGGCTCAGGGGCCAGGCATCCCTCAGGGGTCCTGAGGCAATGCTTCGTGACGCCTCTGTGTTCTTCTTGACAGTCTCTTGGGGTCTGTTCTGGGGTGGGGCCACTGTGCTTCTCCATTTGGCAGGATGAGGAGAAGCTGGGGAAGTGAGTGGGGATGGGAATGAGGGTTCAAATACGGCCCCCGGCATGGGTATAGGGTACCAGCGCCCTCGAGGGGCTCTGCAGCCCAGCCTCAGGTGTGTCCTGGAACCCCACCAACATCCTCACCTTTGTCATCTTTTCTTTCCTCCACTCCTCTTCTTCTTCCTCTTTTTTTCTTCTTCTTCTTTTTTTCTTTTTTGAGACACAGCCTCGCTCCGTCACCCAGGCTGGAGTGCAGTGGTGCAATCATGGCTCACTGCAGCCTCGACCTCCCAGGCTTAGCTGATCCTCCCACCTCAGCCTCCCAAAGTGCTAGGACCACAGGCATAAACCACTGCACCTGGCCCGTCTTTCTTATCTAAACATTTCCCCATAGAGCATGTGAGGGAAATCCTTCAAAGGAAGAGGAACTATGCGAACGTCTTCATGACAGTGACCGAATGGGGCTGCCCATGTTGGGCAGGGTGGCCAGTCTCCAGGGAGAGGCCCCCCCAGGGCCCGGTGTTCTCCTAGCCCACTGGGAGAACTCACAGACCTTCTGCTTCAACAGAACTCATGGCTGCTCAAAATTATTCTCCTGAAGAAATACAAAGCATTTACCTTATATCAGCCTTTTCTCAAGTTCTGTGTCAAAATATGGATTTGGCCGGGGGCGGTGGCTCACGCCTGTAATCCCAGCACTTTGGGAGGCCGAGACAGGCAGATCATGAGGTCAGGAGATGGAGACCATCCTGGCTAACACGGTGAAACCCCGTCTCTACCAAAAATACAAAAAACTAGCCGGGCGAGGTGGCGGGCGCCTGTAGTCCCAGCTACTCGGGAGACTGAGGCAGGAGAATGGCGTAAACCCGGGGGGCGGAGCTTGCAGTGAGCTGAGATCCGGCCATTGCACTCCAGCCTGGGCGACAGAGCGAGACTCTGTCTCAAAAAAAAAATATGGATTTATTCTAAGATCCTAGTGAAATTTTGTTCGTATAATCACCGATTTGAGGCATCAACCCCAAACTCAACACTTTTTTAGAATGTTTTAATCCACTTTCATTTAGTTTTTATCCCATTTTATACACTTTGAGGAGGCAGCCTATACAGCATCTGATGCAAATGAGTGCTTACAATTCAATAATTTAGTGCTTCCAGAAACTGTGCGACTATTACCTGGGAGCATTGCTATGAATGAAGAATCCCTCAGCCCCTTGCTAAGTACTAAGTCAGAGCCTCTGGGAGGGCGGTGGAACAGGGGGTTCCACTGAGTCAGGGGACTCCAAGGTCAGTCCCCTGAAGGTCACTGTGGTCGGGCCGGACTGGCGTGGTCCTACTGAGATGCTGAGCGGGGAGGGCCCCTCTTCTGGCCTCACACCCAGACCAGCCAAGCTCTCCCTATCTCTGAAAGCTCTCATCTCCTTGGGTCCTGTTTCTCCCTGGAATCTCTGATTCTGCTCATAAAACAAAGGATGTGTTTTCAAGGAACCACTTTCTTAATTGACAGACGGGGAACCCTTGTAAAGGCTGTTGTCCCAAACACACAGTCATGCCATTCAGTGTTTGTGTTAAGGAGGAGAAACCACAGAGGCTCTGGCCTTGGAAAGATATTTCTAGATGAGGATGAAAGACTTGTTGCGTGAACTCTGAACAATATTAAACCTCACAGTTTATTCTGAAAATTAAAAACGGCAGTTGAAAAGTTAGAATAAAAAGGTAAATTTCATGATGTCAGAGGCAGCTGTTTCTGAATAGGTCTGAATACAGCTGAGGGCAACTGCGCCACGTGTCCGTACTTTGGAAAATTGGTGAGCTGCAAAGGGAAGAAACAGGAAGTCAACAGAAACAGCCCGTCCCCCGGCACCATCAGTAGACCTGGTGTTTTATCTTTGGCTCTTCCAGCAGCGCAGATGTGCTCACAGGGTTGACTGCATGGACATAAAGAGCGCAGGAGACTGTTAAATGTGAAATCCCGTATTTGCAGAGGTCTAGAGAAATCACCTCTTACTCACTGTTTACTTCGTGTTTGTCAGTAAACAAGTGCAAGAAATGACAATTACGTCTTTACCCACCTCATGTCTGGTCTTTGTCTTCTGAAAAAGTCTGTACTTAGAATTTTAGAGTTGGAGGGAAGCTAGAGGTGAGGATCCTTGGCGCTTTCTTAAAGGACCTGAAACAAAGCTTCCCACTCTCTTCACACGACACCAGTAGTTTTCACTCTGCTGTACCCTCCCAGCAGGGCCTGAGGGAGAAGCTACAGAGAACTGAAGAAAGGGAATGTATGGCTTCATCGGCCCCAGAACCTCACACATGGACTTATACATTGAATTTCCTTTCAAATTGTATTTAAAAATTAAGCTAGAGGGACATCCTCCATCACAAAACCCACCTTCTCACATCAAAATAATTGGCATTCCCTTTGTGGACACGATTGTCCAAATTTAATCTCCCAGGTGAATGCCATCTCCTAGGTAAACGTGTACATGATGAGGGCTCTGTTAATGCCAGTGCAGGGCAATGGGATTCCATGGCTGCTGCGATGTGTGAGTGTTAAGTGTCTACACTTAATCACTACAGACTCCCCAGTGTAAATTAAGACATATTTTCTGTTGTGTGTGATATGGTTTGGCCGCATCCCCAACCAAATCTCATCTTGAATTGTAGTTCCCATAATCCCCGTGTGTCAGGAGGAAAGAAGTGGGGGTAATTTAATCATGGGAGTGGTGACCCTCATGCTGTTCTCATGAGAGTGAGTGAGTCCTCACAAGTTCCGATGGTTTTATAAGGGGTTTTCCCCCGTTTTGCTCAGCGCTTCGACATTTCTCCTTGCTGCCATGTGAAGAAGGACGTGTTTGCTTCTCCTTCTGCCATGACTGTAAGTTTCCTGAGGCTTCCCCAGCCATGCTGAACTGTGCGTCAATTACACCTCTTTCATTTATAAATTACCCAGTCTTAGATATATCCTTATAGCAGCATGAGAATGGGCTAATACAATGTGCAACGATTGGATAGAAATCTCTCCACAGGGTGGTTTCTCATCTTCCGAAGGAACAAATCTAGAAGAAAGCTCTGTGCAGGTCCTTTGGCTGAGGAAGGGTGGGGAAGAAGCAGCCACCCATCGGGTCTGCGGTATCAGCATCTGTGCCAGATGGTTTTTTGATCAGTCAATCAGCAACATTAATTGGGACGCCCTGTGTGAGGAGCTCAAGCAGAATATCAGAGCTGCAGACACGTTTTCTCTCTAGGCTGACTATCAAGTGTCAGTCTACTGAATAGACCGATTTTGTTTTTTCCCAGACCAAGGGCTCCTAAGTGGCTTCAATGATTCAATCTGCCCTTTTCACCTTGTGCAGAATGAGACGGCAGCTTGCATCACGGCGACCTTAACTCACACGTGCTTCTCCACTGACCCTCACGGGGCCTGTTCTCCAGGATCTGGGCTTTATCCAGACCGATCTCACTCCCCCTGGCTTTACCTTTGTCTTTCCAAACATAAAAACAAAAATGTAGCCAGGCAGTTGCTTCTAGCACTGGGTCTGACCTGAGTGTAGCAAACTTCTCCAAGAGCACATTGACTATCGGACGGCTCACCAGGGCCTCTGCCTGGATGCTTTTTCTTACATGGAACCCTGGGCAGTGGTCACGGGTCACGGTGTCACTGCTGAAGGATGAACAGCTCCCGAGTTGCCTGTTTGCTGTTGCTTCACCACCGGCAATATGTGTACGCACCAGCTCCTTCACACCTCTCTCATGGAACCCTCAGACCCCTCAAGCCCTAAGTTTTTACCTTTTCCACGGCTTTCTTGACAAGAGAACCAGATAGAAAGAGGCCGAGGTGTCCAGTTCCTCAACGATGATGACTTAGATTTCATATACACCCCAAAAACAAAAGGCCAAAGGCCTGGCAGAGGACATCTCAAATGTTGTAGGCTTCCCACATGTTCCCAGCAGTTCATATTATATAAAATACAATTGGAATGTCTCATTTTCTATTTTTGCTCCCTATAAAATATCAGCTTTAGTGGGTCCTGAGTGACCACACGTTTACACAGTTTTCCATCTCTTATCTTCCCCCATGTGTTAGGGTGCATTTCACAAGCAAGGCCTCTTATTTCCTGTCTGGAGACTGTTCTGCCAGGGCTGCTGTCACTCGCTGGACAGGCAGTGCTTGGGGGTTATTCCTGGTGGCCTGGCCAAACGGGTGCCACCCCTGGACGCTGCAGTCAACAAAGCTTCCAAGGCCCAAACTAGGAAGGCATCGGATTCCTTGCTATTGCTGAAATGAATGCCTGCTTCTAGCTTAAGAAATCCAAAGCATCGAAACTTACAGAGCCTGCGTCGGTGGCTGGGAGGATGTTGGAGCCGCAGTGGCGGTTCCTCCTCTGAGAAACACTGGATCTCAAACACTCTTTCACGGCCCGTAGCCACAGTTACCTGGAAAGCCAGGGGCATTTATGACACCATTGTACTCTGAATGGAAATATGTTTTCGTAATACCCTAACGGATTCACTTAATGGTATGGTCGGCATGTTTGTGTTCCCCCAAATCCCAATACTGAAATCCTCATGCCATATCGATGGGAGAGGAGGTGGGATCTTGGGGAAGGGACGGGGTCATGAGAGTGAAGCCCTGGTGAACAGGTTAGTGTCCTTACAAAAGGAACCTCCGAGCTCTTCTCCCCTCCACCACGTGAAGACACAGTGAGAAGCCACCGTCTGCGACCTCGCAGAGGGGCCTCACCAGAACCCACCACGCGGCTGCTTTGGGCTTGGTCTTCCAGGCCCAGAACTATGGGAAACGAATTTCTGTTTTTATAAACCACCTGGTCTATGGTAGCTTGTTATAGAAACCCGAACTCACTCAGACTCTTAGCTTTCACTGTTCTTCCTGTGATTTCAAAACAATAATATACAATACAAGTCTATGTATACATAGATAGATGTATGTAGATATACTTGTAGATGTTCCACAAAATACATTGAAAGAACCCTTTAAATAAGTATAAAATAAAACATCCAAGTCAGAAAGAAGCATTCTGCTTTAGTGTACTTGGTACTGTATTTTCTCTCTTAGTGGAACATAAAATAATGGTCTGTCTTTGAATCCACAGTGCTGCCGCAGACTCAGCGAAGTTTGGCACTTAAAGTAGACCCTGAGCGACGGGACACGGTTCCAGCCACTCGATACGGGGCTTAGAGGCCCCAGGAGGTGCTTAAGGCTCCTGCTTCCGGGTACCGTCTCTCAGGAGAGCCTGAAACAGACCCACAGGCCATATAAAACCTTCGCATTTGCTGATCAGACACAGCGTCATGCCACATTCTCAGTGACACCATTCAAATGCCTCCTCCAACCCTCATTTAAATCATACCCCATGATTCATAAGGTGATCACCACACTGAACTCATTTTCTCATCTATAAATACATGCAGCCATGCTGTCTTCATGCTGAGCTTCTGGGGTGATACTGACAGATGGCAGTGGCCTGACACGTGGCTGGGACACGCCAGCACCTGCATGGTGTCACACGGGTCACGGCAGGGACACGCCAGCACCTGCATGGTGTCACACGGGTCACGGCAGGGACACGCCAGCACCTGCATGGTGTCACACGGGTCACGGCAGGGACACGCCAGCACCTGCATGGTGTCACACGGGTCACGGCAGGGACACGCCAGCACCTGCATGGTGTCACACAGGTCACGGCAGGGACACACTGCCGGCCCCCGCATAGTGTCACACATGTCACACACGTCATAGTGGGGACACACCAGCCCCCATGTGGGGTCACTCACATCACATCATGGCATGCTGGCCCCCATGAGGTGTCACACACATGTCACAGCAGGGACACGCCGGCCCCCGTGTGGTGTCACATGTCACGGCAGAGATACACATGTGTCACAGCAGGGACACACATGTCAGGCTTCCCCAGGCCTATCTGCCGGTTCCTGGGTTCTCCAAGGCAACTGTGGGGCATATAGGCTTTGTGTAGGTTTCCCTGGTGTCCTTGTTTTTATTTTAATCAGAGTTCAGTCCCATGGTTAAAATAAGTAGGTATTTTCATAGGAATGTCTAGAATCTGTTAATGTCGAGTCTTTGGTTGAAGGATTTTGCTAAGCATCATTGAATACCGGTAAAAGACGGTCAGCATGGACAGGGTTCCCTTTAGAGGAGGATAAGCATCCTGGCCTACATGGGAAGATGCGGAGTGGGTGCTGTGGTCAGTGTGGTCCCTGTGCAGCTGTCCTGGGCTCTCAGCTCCATGCCAATCTTCACTGCCCATTGATTTGGATGGAGCCCATCCCTCACTTTCCGAGTCTGTCAGCCTCTCCTCCACATCGCTCCTGCTGGTGTCACGCAGGAAAAGCAGCACGTGCCTCTCCCAGAGTCAAATGCCACAGCAGCCAGTGGGGACAGCCTGGGCCTGAGTGTAAAGCTCTCTTCTCCTTCATCAGCAGGATCCCAGGGGCATCCTCACTGAGCTTCCTGCTTCTGCACAGACTCCAGAGAAGCTCTCCTTGGCCTTTTTGGAAACCCAACTACCCCATCTCATCCCTCCTGTCCTGCAGCTGAGATCCTCCTGTCCCCCATCCCTCCCTCCTGTCTCCATCCCATCCCATTTCCCTCCCTTCTGCTCCCATCCCTCCCTCCTGTCCCCATCCCTCCCTTCTGTCTCCATCCCTCCCTCCTGTCCCCATCCCATCACTCCCATCCCATTCCCTTCTCTCCTGTCCCCATCCCTCCCTCCTGTCCCCATCCCTCCCTCCTGTCCCCATCCCTCCCTCCTGTCCCCAGTCCCATTTCATCCCTCCCGTACCTCATCCAATCCCTCCTGTCCCCATGCCTCTCTCCTGTCCCCATCCCATCCCTCCCTCCTGTCTCCCAGCCAAACCCCTAGTGTCCCCCAGCATCCTGCACAGGGGCGCCTGCCCTAGGCACCTCCTGCCACCTGGTGCTGCTGGGCACGGAACTACCCTGTGGGCTGTGGCCACACTCCAGGGGCCTCTTTCCAGGTCGTGCCCTCCTGACTCCAGGGGTACCCGCGTGTGATCCCTGTGTTTTCATCCCAGATGCTCTGCAGCACCTGGCAGGTTGCACACCCTTGAGAACTGCATGTTCCTGAACCAAGTGCTGGGGGGTTGCCTACCTCACAGGGCTGGCTTTAGCACACAGTCAGCATCACCTGCCACCTCTGCCTGTCATTCTGGATGGCTTTGTGCCTCCCCTGCTGAGCCCCCTTGGCGGAGCCCTGGACCCTCCACACCCAGGTTCCTGCGCCTCCTGGCTCTTTAGTCTTCACAAGCCTCGCCTCACCCTGAAGCCCAGCCTGGTCACCTCTTCCCTGCTCCCATGGAACTAGCACTTCCTGAACCTCCTCTGTCCTCATCAGCACCGTTTCCTCACCATCCATCCTGTTTCCTCCGCCTCTACCGCCCAGTGGAAACACTGAGCTCCCGAGGGAACTCCTTGCACCCTAAACCCATCGGCCTCTCGGGCCTCGTGCTCCCCCATCTCTCAGATACCTGTGGCCCTTGACTGCTCCCCTCTCCACTCCCCACCTCAGACGTGTGTGGCCCTGTGTCCGCTGCCCTCTCCACTCCTCACCTCAGACACTTGTGGCCCCGCAACCGCTCCCCTGTCCACTCCCCATCTCAGATGCTGGTGGCCCTGTGACCGCACCCCTTTCTGCTCCCCACCTCAGACACCTGTGGCCCTGTGACCGCTCCCTTCTCCACTCCCCACCTCAGACGCGTGTGTCCCTGTGACCACTCCCCTCTCCACTCCCCACCTCAGACACCTGTGGCCCTGTGACCACTCCCCTCTCCACTCCCCACCTCAGACACCTGTGGCCCTGTGACCACTCCCCTCTCCACTCCCCACCTCAGACACCTGTGGCCCTGTGACCACTCCCCTCTCCACTCCCCACCTCAGACACCTGTGTCCCTGTGACCACTCCCCTCTCCACTCCCCACCTCAGACACCTGTGTCCCTGTGACCACTCCCCTCTCCACTCCCCACCTCAGACACCTGTGTCCCTGTGACCACTCCCCTCTCCACTCCCCACCTCAGACACCTGTGTCCCTGTGACCACTCCCCTCTCCACTCCCCACCTCAGACACCTGTGGCCCTGTGACCACTCCCCTCTCCACTCCCCACCTCAGATGCGTGTGTCCCTGTGACCGCTCCCCTCTCCACTCCCCACCTCAGACACCTGTGTCCCTGTGACCGCTCCCCTCTCCACTCCCCACCTCAGACACCTGTGGCCCTGTGACCGCTCCCCTCTCCACTCCCCATCTCAGACGCATGTGTCCCTGTGACCGCTCCCCTCTCCACTCCCCACCTCAGACACCTGTGGCCCTGTGACCACTCCCCTCTCCACTCCCCACCTCAGACGCGTGTGTCCCTGTGACCACTCCCCTCTCCACTCCCCACCTCAGACACCTGTGGCCCTGTGACCGCTCCCCTCTCCACTCCCCACCTCAGACACCTGTGGCCCTGTGACCACTCCCCTCTCCACTCCCCACCTCAGACACCTGTGGCCCTGTGACCACTCCCCTCTCCACTCCCCACCTCAGACGCGTGTGTCCCTGTGACCGCTCCCCTCTCCACTCCCCATCTCAGACGCATGTGGCCCTGTGACCACTCCCCTCTCCACTCCCCACCTCAGACACCTGTGGCCCTGTGACCGCTCCCCTCTCCACTCCCCATCTCAGACGCATGTGGCCCTGTGACCACTCCCCAAGACAACCTCCTCCTGACTCACTCTCCAGCCTCCAGCGTTTCCTTCCATGCTGGAAGCCCCCTTCCTCCCCACCTCAGGCCTCTGAGCAGAACGCCCTGACTCGACTCCTCTTCCCTGCAGGACTGCGTCTCAGTGGACTCAACATGATGTCCATGTCCCTGACGTCCCAGCAAATTGCCGGCTGTCCATCTAGAGAGGTGCATCTCCACCTACATTAGCTTTGCCACCTAGAACTTGCCGTGTCTAATATCAAGCTCCTTGCATTCCCCTCCAACCCCCAGCGGGCCAGTGTCTTCTACTTTTAGTGGAACCATCCTCTTCCTGGGACAGAAACTACCAAGCCTCTTTCTCTTTCCCCCTTGTCATCTCTACTAAGCAGCCATGAAGACCATCAGCTTGTTCTTGGACACAGTTGTGTCCCCTGGGTTCGACTTCCTCTGTGGTCTCCAGCAGCCTCTCTGCTGGTGACGTGCCCACCGCCCCAGGCCTCTGCCCTCTGGACTCAGCAGCCTCAACACCTATTCACCCCTGCACGCCTCTCACAGAACACCTTCTCTCAGCAACACGCTTGTCCTGTGACGCTTCTTGACATTTACACGGATGTCTACACTCTGCGAGCTGCCCAAGCCCTTCTGACAGGTGCAGCCTCCGTCCTGCTCTGGGACCCAAGCCATGGCCAGCGCACTTCCCTCCAGGCCGTGTCATGAACTGCCTGGCCCCAGGGTCGGTCCTACAGTCCTGCAGTGATTGATGGCCAGAAATTCCATGAGAAGATGTTGAAATGCACCTGATGTTTCTTTCAACAGCACGACCAGGCTCAATCCCTGTTTAATGAAATGTTTCCCAATCCTTGCCAGGGACCACTGAGAATCTAATAACTTCAAGAGGAATAACGTGTTCTCAGTCCATCTCAGTCACGTCCAACACTCTAGTTCTCGTTACCTTGTAGAAACAGCAGAGTTGGAAATATCTGCCTGGAAGAACAAGTGCCATCTGTAAGTAGTTCTCATCTAAGAGCAGATCATTCCTTTGTAATCATCACTTCATTAAAACGGGACAGTAGAGGCCCTATTGCTTCTTGCAGAAAGCACAGAAACAATATTTTAGAGCAGTGAAAAATAATTCACTTTAATATGTCTTGAGATGTCAAATAAAGGTTTAGCTAATATCCAGGATTTTATCTCCCTTTACACTAAAGAGAGTGCATAGTTGGTTTTTAAAAATATTTTTGAACTGGACACATTTACTGTAACCATATTAGAGTAAATTGGAAAGATGCTGGGAGAAAAAGAAGAGATAAGAGTGAAGGTCCTGGGGAAATGCGTGATTTTTATGCCACCAAACCAGAATTCTAATCCGGGCTGTGTGGAGGCATTCCTGGCTGTGTTAGATCTCGGTGCCATGGGTGGGCTCTGGGACTGCCTGTGTCACCGGGGCCTGTGTGCACCCAGATGAAGAGAAGACACACACACGCACACACACACACACACACACACACACACACACACACACACACGCAAAACACCAGGAAAGCGAAAGGTTTGACTTTGGTAAATCAAAAAAACCGTCTGTTCTGCTAAAAGACAGCAGGACATCTGCACAGCCGTTTCATGACAGCCTCGTCTGGACAGTGTTTTCCAAACACCTTGAGTGGCAGAGTTTTGCCTGAAGGGAGAGCCACAGCTGAGGGGCAGGTGTTTAACACACCAGCCGCTCCCGCCCGTGCACATGAAAAAAAGCCTCCCTTTCATGTTTGGGTAAACAGTTTCCATTGCTTTGATTTTTTTAATAGACTTCGAGGCCCGCAGCGTTCTGTTCTAGCACAGATGTGCCACCACCCTGACAAGGTGTTGAGCCACGGTGCTGGCTCCCAACCCTCATAGTGCTGAGCTCCACGGAAATCTTAATGTAAACTGTGTTCCTGTTCAGTGTGTGATTGCGTGGTGTGGATACGCACACACAAACATACAGTATCAGGGTGTGCAGAGCACATGACAGGTGCTGCCCGAAACACGAAAGGCTTATTGAGATGAGACAGAGGGACAGACAGTGTTTACATCGCGGGTGTCCACACAGGCAAAGTGGGTGCATAAAAGCATCCGGGTGAAAGAGGGCTGAGACTCACTGGCAACCCGGTCCCTGTAGAAACCCACATGCTGTCTAAAAAGACGGCCTCCCCTCCCTTCCAGCTGATTTTCTCAAGTCCAAATGTCGGACAACAGTGTCAAATCTGCCAATTTTTAATAAGAGCCGGAAATATGTATTTTGTGTCAGATAATTGATTTCTAAAATGTTATTTGAACAAAACAATTCTATGGGTCACCGAAGATGACCCTTGGTTTGCCAATTTGCACCTTCTTGTCCATCCAGAGTGCTTGTGTTCTAATATTTTAAAAAATCAAAATCATGCATGAGTCTCTAATATAAAAACTCATAGAAAGCTGGGCACCATAGCTTATACCTGTAATTCCACATTTTGGAAGGATGAAGTGGGAGGATCGCTTGAGGCCAGGAGTTTGAGCCCAGCTTGGGCAACATAGTGAGAACCCATCTCTGCAAAAATAAAAAATTACCCAGGCATGGTGGTGCATGCCTACAGTCCCAGCTACTCAGGAGGCTGAGGTGGGATGATTGCTTGAGCCCAGAGGTTGAAGCTTCCGTGAGTGATGATCACGCCACTGCACTCCAGCCTGGGTGACAGAGAGGACATAGTCTCTAAAAACAAAACAAAATTCAACTCATTGAAATACTTTTTCCACTTACATCAAATTATTTTGTTAGTTTAATTTTCACATATGTATTTATTACAACTGAGACAATGATGAGACTGTTTTGGTAGACATTTAAAAGCTGGAAATGTGGGGAAGGGATTGCAATGACTGGTTTTTTTTTTGGCTTCAGAATCCAAATTATTATTACATTGTGTTTTAAGTAACACTATAACAGGAGAACTTCAATCTGCAGAGACTCGGAAAGATAGTTGCAAATAGTGATTTTCTTTTTAAAGTATGCTTTCCAATCCTGGGATTCTTCCAAATAAAACTAGATCAGGTGCTTTAAAGATGGGTAACAGAAAATGATTTTTTTTTCAAAATAAATTAACTAGCAAAATGTAATAACTTCTTTCCTTACCATGAAAATAAAAATCATTCAAGAAGAACCCAACACTCATAATTAGCACCGAAACTACCCATAGCACACTTTTATCATGACTCATAGTTCATGGCAGGGAAAACATTCGCCATCTAAAACAATTGCATTTTTCCTGAAAGTTAGTCATTAACCTCAGCACTGAAGATATTCTCAATCGAGTTATTTCACTTGAGGGGATGTGCACAGGCTGGATTCTCAAGAAAGAAAACTGCAAAGCTACAGCCTTTATAATGATGTCATATTCACAAATAAATGTACAAGCAGACATTAAAGGAAATCTTCGTTTAGCCTGTGAACAAATCTGACACCACTTGCTCAGAAGCAAAACAGCATGATGGGATGGATGGGTGAGTGGGTGAGTGGATGAATGGATACATAGATAGATAGATAGATAGATAGATAGATAGATAGATAGATAGACAGACAGACAGATGTTTCTGGGGTCCCTAGTTTAAAAATTATTTATTCACAAAAGAGGATTTTAATGTGCCTGGAAGTAGTATCATACTAAGAACTATTCTTGGAGTAGATCTAAGAAGCAAAATACCTGGAAATAAAATCATTTGAAAAAATTTCAGCAACAACATAGTTTACCACAGATTTCTTGATGAATTCTAGTGAGATATCCTTATAGTTTTCCAGTTTTGATTTTAGGTTTTAAGCTCCAGTAATCAGGGCTGTTGCTTTTATCCCTTTTAAACCTAGGAGTGGATATTAATTTGGGGAAGACGAGGCTCCCCCAGCATGATGTACCCCCACCAAAACCTCCCTAAGGGCAGCCTTGCTCTTGACCATCCTGGTCATAAATGTGCTTGAACAAGTCACACAGCATTTCCGCACCTCAGTTGCCCATCTGGAGAAATGGCATGGGAGAGAGCATCTGCTGCTCACTTTGTTTATCTGACATCTGAAAAAGTTATTGAACCATTAGTTTGTTTATTGGTTTGTTTGTTTGAGATGAAGTTTCAATCTTGTTGCCCAGGCTGGAGTGCAATGGCACAATCTTGGCTCACTGCAACTTTTGCCTCCTGGGTTCAAGCAATTCTCCTGCTTCAGCTTCCCAAGCAGCTGGGATTACAGGCACCTGCCACCATGCCTGGCTAATTTTTCTTATTTTAGTAGAGACAGGGTTTCACCATGTTGGCCAGGCTGGTCTTGAACTCCTGATCTCAGGTAATTCACCTGCCTTGGCCTCCCAGAGTGGTGGGATTACAGGCGTGAGCCAGCATGCCTGGCTGGCTACTTTTCATTTTTATTTCCATGTAGTTGTGTAAAAAAAAGGCTGTGTGCTCTTTTTTAATCAAATAGAATGACAAGTGGCAACAGTCCATTATTCCCATGAAAGCCCGCGGAATAATCCACCATCCATGTTGGCACAGACCTAGTCATGGATGTTGACACGGACCGAGGCATGGATGTTGACACGGACCAAGGCATGGATGTTGACACAGACCTAGGCATGGATGTTACACGGACCTAGTCATGGATGTTAACATAGACCTAGGCATGGAATATTGCCCAGAAGACAGTGGTTGAGATTGGGGTCAGATTTCAAACAAACACCACGAAGAGCTTGGTGAGAGGCTGCAAAACTCTAGTGTTTGACCCATGCACGTGACGAAGCCCCTCTGAGGAGGAAAGCAGGTGATTCACACTAGCACGGCGGTTTCAAAGTCCACATTTCGGCAAAAGTGTGGCCTTCTCACTGGGGTGAACTCCTGGGTCTTCTCACCACTCAGAGGAGACCTGAAAAGCCCTGGAGAAGGACTGACCCCTGCTGGTGGTGACGGTGGTGATCAATTGCATCCACAACGACCAGAGGCTAAAGCGCTGCAACGGTTCTGAGGCCTCTTTCTTGAATGACTCTAGACAGGGCTGTGTTCTATACAGGGGATACTTTCAGATTTATTTCAGCTGCAAAGAGCTGCAAAGAGCATAACTGGAGAAAGCTGATGAAGGTTTTCTGTACACAAGCTTGCCTCAGAGCGGTTGCATGGATTACTCCTCCCCCTTGAGAAGATCCGCCTTCAGATCTCACAGCCACTTCTCCATGAACCAGATTTTCATTCCAAAGTCACCCTCTCAGAGAGCCTTTCTCTAAGAGTCTTGATGATTCGGTCCTGCGCTCACCCCACACTGCACTCTGAGTTTCTCTCGTGCCACTCTTATGTATTTTCTTCATGGTAACCCTGAATTTCTGAATTTGTTGTTTATCTTCTTCCACTAGAGGAACGTGTTCCTACTGGTCCTACTGTGTTTAGATCAGTGTCTCCACATGTTTAAAATTCTCACAATATTTTATCAATAGAAACTTCAGTGTTCACATTGTGGGAGGGACGACCATGGCTTTAGGGTGAGACATTCCCAGCCAGAGTCTGGCCCTAAGCCACATGACTGAGCGAGGCACGACCTCTCAGGACTCATATTTCTTATCTTTAGTACAGGGGTAACAGCATCCACGTAATAGCATTATTATGAAGTTAAATAGAAAAAAAAGCATGCATTCTACCAGCAAAGAATAGTATCAGTATAAAAACAGACACAGAGACCAACAGAACTGAGAACCCAAAAGTAAATCTCTGGGTTTATAGCAAGTCTTCTTCAACAAAGGTACCAAGAACAAACAATGGGAAAGGACAGTCTCTCCAACAAACGCTGCTGGGAAAACTGGATATTCATGTGCAAGAGAACGAAGCTAGACCCCGTCTCTCACCCTCCACAAAACTATACCCCAAGCAGATTAAATACTTCAATGTAAGACCTAAAACGGGAAAATGATAGAAGAAAACACAGGAGAAATGCTTCAGGCCATCAGTCTAGGCAAATATTTATTTTCCAAAACTTCAAAATCACAGGCAACAAAAGCAAAAATAGACAAATGGGAGTATATTGAACTCAAATCATATGCACAGCAGAGGAAACTATCAACAGAGTGAAAAGACAACTTCTGGAATGAGAGAAAATATTCTTCTGACAAGGGACTAATATCCAGAATATACAAGGAACTCAAACAACTGAACAGCAACATCAACAACGACGAAACACAAAATTGATTTAAAAATGACCAAAGTATCTGAAGAAACATTTCTCAAGAGAAGACATACAAATGGTCCAAAAAGTCTATGAAGAAATGCTCGATGTCATCAAAACCACAGTGCGACATCGTCTCACCCCAGTTAGGATGACTATTATCCAAAACACAAAAAGATAACAAATGCTGGCAAAGATGCGGAGAACAGGGAGCTCTCATATATTATCTCTGGGAATGGAAGTTAGTGCAGCCACTAAGGAGAAGAGAACAAAGGCTTCTCAAAAAGCTAAAAGTAGAACTCCCCTGTGATCCAGCAATCCCACTGCTAGGCATATACCCAAAGGGAAGGAAATGGTTACATGGAAGAGATAACGGGCGCCCCCATGGTCACTGCTGCACGACTCACGGTAGCCAAGATACTGAATCAAGCTACAGTGTCCATCAAAGGCTGGATGGATAAAGAAAATGTGCGCTATATGTAGACACACTGGGCTACTACTCAGCCCTAAAAACAAGGAAATCCTGTCACTCGCAGCAACATGAGTGGAACTAGAGGTCACGATGTGAAGTGAAATAAGCCAGGCAGAGAAAGGCAAACAGTGTATGTTCTCACTCGCACGTGAGAGTTTAAAAAGTGGATCCCGGCCGGGCGCGGTGGCTCACGCCTGTAATCCCAGCACTTTGGGAGGCCGAGGAGGGCAGATCACGAGGTCAGGACATCGAGGCCATCCTGGCTAACACGGTGAAACCTGTCTCTACTAAAAATACAAAAAAAAATTAGCCGGGCGTGGTGGTGGGCGCCTGTTGTCCCAGCTACTTGGGAGGCTGAAGTAGGAGAATGGCATGAGTCCAGGAGACGGAGGTTGCAGTGAGCCTATATCATGCTCCTGCACTCCAGTTTGGGCAACAGGGCGAGACTCTGTCTCAAAAAAAAAAAAAAAAAAAAAAAAAAAGTGGATCCCATGGGGGTGGTGCATCAAATACTGGTCACCAGAGGCTGAGAAGGATGTCAGGGAGGGAGGTGAAGAGAGGTTGGCTAATGGGCACAGACAGACCATTAGATAGAAGGAATAAATTCTAATATTTGATAGCAGAGTAGGGTGACTATAGCTAAGAATACTTTACTTTATATTTCAAAATAGGTAGAAGAGAAGCTCTAAGATGTTGTCAACACAATGAAATGACCAGTGTTTGAGGTACTTGAGATGACCCTGCCCCGATTATTACACATTGTATGCACGTATGAAAAAGTCGCCCTGCACCCCATAAAGATGCACAGTTATTATGGATCAATTAAAAATGCATCAAAAAAGAAACCAGAGAGGGATTGGAGTTTCTTAAACCTGATCCATCTTTGAATCCGGTTTCAATCCCAAACTAGTTGGTGTGAACTTAGGATTTCATCTCCTAATTCATAATTCTAATTATAAAAGTTAACCAAATGGAATAAAACACTGTGCTTTCAGGTGCCAGGAAAGTGGCTTGGGCAGGTCGGCAAAACTTGGAAGAATCTAGTGAAGCGAATCATTGCCGAAGTAAATAAACACAATGGCTTGTATAAAAGGAGTGGAAAAGGAATGGTTAACAGGAGCAGGTTTTCTCCACTGCAAAGAGGACTCCTACACCAAGACCTCCCCTCCTGGGACTCTCTGAGCCTTTCTATCCCCAGTTTCACCCTGGACTATTTCTTTGCTAGTGTATGTGGGTTGGCTTTGATGAGCTCTTTGGCCCAGCTGACTAACGGGCACCATGCTTCATGTGCTCTGTTGTTTACCCAAGTCTGGAGTCAGTGCATTTCCTTTGAAAAACAAGGGAGGTATTTTATTGCGTAGAGTTTTATTGGTGGTAACATCACTGATATTTACATTCTTTCACTGATCCCAGATATAAACCCACTGAGAGACACATCACATGCTTTTGTAGCTAATTCAAAGCCAGGAACACCAGAAAGACCAAAGGGCTGACCTGCAGATACAAAAACGTTTCACACACACTGAAAAAAAACCCCACACAACCATTACTACATTTAAACTCAAATAATCTAAAATCGAGACTAAATGTTTTCCAATTATACTTAACAATTTCAAAACATGTTTTATCATTTGTGGTTGTATAGGTAATCACTAACTTTCCAAAAAAAGAAAAACAGAAAAAAACCTTTCTGAGGGTAGAACAAATTTCCTAATTCTTAAGGATCACAAAAAGAAAAAAAAATGCAGATGTCCTCAGAATTCCTGGGACAGGCAAGTGTAAGGCAGGGTTTTTTTTAAAAAATGTATTTGTGCACAACAGACTATTCCAAAACGCTTGTTTAAAACTCCACCACCATCAGCACCAGGGCCAAGAGCTGAGGGTGGGTGTGGTCCCCGCTCATCACGACTCCTGCAACTAGGCAGGGTGAAGCAGACACAGTTAGCACTTTCCCTAAGATGGGGGGAGGAGAGACGGGGGAGAAGAACGGCTCCATGCAGTTCCTACATCTGATTTTCCTGCTGTCTTCCTCTCCACCTGGCCTCTGAATGTTCAGGGCACCTGAACCATTACCTGTCAGCTCGGGCTTCCCAAGAGCAGAGAAGCAGGAGGTGTAGGCTCTGAGGCCAAGGCTGTGAGCCGCAGGGACTTAGCCCCAACTCAAATGGAGGATGTTTCCAAGTACGAGTGCCAGGGGCCTCGAGGTAGTAGGGGACAGAATGTCACGGACGGTCACAGCCCTTCAACTGGAAGCCGTTCGTTACTTTATTATTCACAATGCAAACAATTATTTCCGCTTATGGACTTACAATTGTTAATATTTCACACACCACATTTTGTGCAAATCATGCTTTTTTTTTAATCTCCAAGGATGCCAGGAATATGCTTAAATACAAGGACATATTTTCGTCCTCGGTTCAGGAGTTATAGCATCTTGCTCTTCCTAGAATGTATTTCATATCGTTGGTTTCAACACCACTACATAATGTGGCCAATGTTTTACTCCTTCTTGCTGTAGAAACTGCTGACCTGTTAGGCTGGCCCCTCACTACACTTCCAGCCTCCAGAGTCCTGATTTGGGGTCAGGTTAGAGGTGAGTTTACTTGATAACTAACCCCTTCCTCTTCCACTAACAGAACCGCTGGAGAGGAGCTGCCAGATGTTAGTGAACTGAACTGTGGTGAGGTTGTCTTCCTGGAATAAATGTCCCGGTGTACTTTCCCTTAGTGTGTACATGAGTCTTTGTGTTTATTTATACACTCTCCTACAGTTATTGAAATACACAGACCTGTAAATCAAAGTATTAACTTTGAGTCTTAAATTCTTAAGGTAACTATCCAAATGAACTACGGACAGTGAACTATCTCACCTTTGGAGAAAAGATACACACACATGCACATATGCCATCTAAATGGTAAAGAATAATAACAACTGAATGGGAAGGTAATGGGCAGATAAACAGAGAAGGAACTCTGGGCGCACTGTGCATACACAGGACCGGAGGACAGGGACGCAGCCCATTCGTTGAGAAACAATTCTGAGCCTAACAGATCATAAGGTATAACGCATTTGAATTACAACAAATTCCTGGTGAACTGACCTTTGTTCAAACACTATCTATCTTTAGGTCCAGAATAGACAATATATTAAGTTCTAAACAAGCCTCAATTAATATAAAATTAATTGTCACATAAAAATGTTCTTCAACCACAGAGAAATTAAATTAAAAATCAATAGCAGGAAGAAATTTAGAAAATACACAAATACAAACAATACACTCTAATATTATTTCAAGGAAGAAATCTCAACGAAAATTAGCATTTTGAATTCAATGAAAATAAAAAGACAACATTATAACTTTTATAAGATGCAGGAAAAGTAGTGGCTGTTGGAAAAGTATAGCTTGAAATGGAAAAAAGAAAAAAAGAAAGATCTGTATTGTATTGGAAAAAAGAAAGATCTCAATAAAATCACCTGAGTTTTCACCTTCAGAAGCTAAAAAAGATGTATAAAGTAAACCCAAGGGAAGCAAAATGAAGGAAATAACAAAGATTAGAAAATAAAGCAATGAAATAGAAAAGAAAATCATTACAGAAATGAATGAAACCAAAAGTTGGTTCTGTAAAGAAATCAACAAAATTGGCAAAGTTTTAGCTAGATGAGTCAAGAAAAAAAAAGACAAAAATTACCAAAATCAGGAATAAAAAAGTAAACATGACCACCCACTTTATAGAAGCCAAAAGAATAATGAGGGAAAACAGAACACACTTAGGCCAACAAATAGATATTTAGATAAAAATGAACAAATTTCTGGTGACACAAATTACCAAAAATCACTCACAACAAAAAAAACTCAGAATATTTCTATGAGAAATAAAAAGAATTAATCATGAAAAATCTTCCAATCCACAAAGGAAATCTGAAGCACAGATGGCTTCAGGACAAATTCTACCAAAGACTGAAGGAAGTAGTACTAATTCTTCACAAAATTATTTTAGAACATAGAAGAGAAAAGAATACTTCCCAACTCATTCTATAAAGCCAGTATTATTCTGATATCAAAACCAGAAAAAATGTCATGAAAAAAGAATCCAGATGCAAAAATTTCTCAACAAAAATACTAGAAAACTGAACTTGGCAACATATAAAAATATGATATATCATAACTTAGCAGGATTTAGATTAGGACTGCAAGGTTGCTACAACGTCCAAATGTCAAGTAATGTAATACAGCATTTTAATGAAGGACAAAAATACATGATTATCTCAATGAATGAAAAAAAGAAAAAAGCATTTGACAAAACTCAACATCCACTCACGGAATAAATTCTCAACAAACTAGTAATAGGAGACAACTTCCCCAATGTGATCAAATGTATCTGTGAAAAACCCACGGTTAACATCATACTTAACAGAGAAAAGCAGAATGATTCCTCCCTAAAATCAGGAATAGGAGAAGGATACCCAGGCTTTCCATTTATATACAAGGCCAATCCAGAAGACGATGGTGGCTGGGAGCAGTGTCTCACACCTGTAATCTAATCCCAGCACTTTGGGAGGCCAAGGTGGGCAGATCACCTGAGGTAGGGAGTTCAAGACCAGCCTGGCCAACATGTTGAAACCCCGTCTCTACTACAAATACAAAAATTAGCCGGGCGTGGTGGCAGGCACCTGCAATCCCAACTACTTGGGAGGCTAAGGCTGGAGAATCACTTGAACCTGGGAGGCAGAGGGTGCGGTGACTGGAGATCGAGCCATTGCACTCCAGCCTGGGTAACAAGAGAGAAACTCCATCTCAAAAAAATAAAAAAAGAAGAAGAAGATGGTAATAACAATGACAATTTCACTTCTACATACTATCAATGAATAGTCCAAAAATGAAATTCAGAAAAGTATTCCATTCACATTAAAAAGGATAAAATACTTAGAAATAAACTTTCAAAAGAAGGTAAGATGTTTACATTGAAACCTATAGAACAAGGGTGTCTAATATTTTGACTTCCCTGTGCCACACCGGAAGAAGAATTGTCTTGGGCCACTCATAAAATACACTAACAATAGCTGATGAGCTTAAAAAAAAAAAAAAAAAAAAAATCGTCAAGAAAAATCTCCTATGTTGTAAGACAGTTCACAAATTTGCATTGGGCTGCATTCAAAGCTGTCCTGGGCCGCATGTGACTTTCAGGCCGTGGCTGGACAAGCTTGCTGTAGAATATGCTGAAAGAAATGAATGGTGATCATATTAAATAGAGAAACAATCCACGTGTATGCGTAGGAAAAGTCAATATTTTAAAGATGAAAATTCATGTGAAATTGATACATACATTCAATTCAACACCTGTAAAAATTCCGGCAAGCTTTTTGTGGCAATTGACAAGCTGTTCCTAAAATTTACATGAAAATGCAAAGACCCAATATAGTCAAAACAATCTTAAGAAAAAATTAGAGGAATTTCACTTCCCATTTTTAGAACGTACTCGGAAGCTCCACTAAATCAAAAGATTGTGATACTGAGATAAATAAACACATATAGATCAATGGAGTATAACTGAAAGTCCCACAGATAAACACTAAGGCTTACACTCAATTGTTTTTCTACAAAGATGCCAGGAAAATTCAATTACAAAGTGCTATACTTTGCAATAAATGGTATGGGGCAATTGGATATCTGTAGGCAAACAAGTTGAGTTTCTGTTAATTTTTCTCCATTCTTTTTTCTTTCTGCTCCTAAAAGGAGATACTATGTGTTGACTTACCTGCAAGTTCTCCAGTTTTTTCTTTGACTGACTCAAATCTGTTGTTAAGACCCTCTAGAGATGTTTCATTTCACCTATTGCACTTTTCAACTCACCCCAGAATTTCTACTTGGTTCTTTTTAAATAGTTTCTATTTATTAAAGTTCAAACAAACTGAATTCAGACCATGTCTTATATCACACACAAAAAGTATCTCGGGATGGATCATTTGTCTAAATTTAAGAGCTAAAGGCATAAAAAGCTATTTAAAAAAAAAACAGAATAAAATTTTGAAATGGTTAGGCAAATAGATACAACACCAAATGCAAAATCCATAAAATAAAAATTGAACTTTATCAAAATCTAAAATTTCTGTGCTTCAAAAGACACCATAAAAAGGATAAAAAGTCAAGCCATAAATTTGCAAAAAAATACTTGCAAATCTTATTTCTTACAAAGAATTGTATTCATAATATACAAAGAACTCTTACAAACCAATTAAGATAAACAATCTTTTTTAAAAAATGTACAAAGATATAATAGACTTTTTATCAAGGGAAGTCAGAGAAGAATATACACATGGAAAGATGTTCAACATCATTTATGATTAAGGAAATGTTAATTAAAACAACACTGCATGCCACTTCCTGCTCATGAGACTGGCTGTAACACTAAGGCAGACAATGGCAAATGTTGGTGAAAGTGGGAACCCTCACGCAGTGTTGACTGGAGTGTGCAATGGCCTAGCCATTATGGAAAATAGTTGAGTTTCTTAAAAAGTTCATGAAGTTACCCAGTAGACCCAGTAATTTTATCCCAAGCTATATACCCAAAAGAAATAAAAATATGCAACCACAACCGCGTCCACAACACATGATATTTTATGAGCCCTGAAAGTTCCTTCATGCCCCTTGGCAGCCAATGCTTCCAATCCCTACCAGTAGGCGAACGCTGCTGGGCTTTTGGTCACTTGGAGTTTTGCCTTTCCTAGCATTTCAAAAAACCAGAATCATACATTATGTGCTCTTTTGTGTGAGTGTACCTCAATAAAATTGGTTTTTAAAAATCTTAAATAAAAGACAAATATTTAAGGTGATAGAAATCCCAAGTACACTGATTTGATCTTTACAAATTACAGGAATGCCTTAGGTTGTCACATGTACCCCCCAAATATGCCCATGTGTTATGTATTAGTAAAACCCCTGCACCAAGCTGAAAGTAAATCCCATCTTTGGAGCCAACTCAAATCTTAGTATTGACTCTCATCCATACAACTTGGCTTCCTCAGCATAATAAAATCTTGAACAATTCTGCAAAAAGAGAAATTCCAAAAGAAAAATGGGCAGAAATCCTGACTGGACATTTTGCTAAACAGCAAAACAAAATGTTCAAAAACAACAAAAAAATTGCTCAATCTTATTAGAAATCAAAGAAATGTAAATAAAGCCAAAATTAGATATGTTTGCCTTCCGACCAAATAGAAAAAAGCAAAAAATTGACCAATACAGAGTGAAGGTTAAGATGAAACCACAAGAATGCTTACATTGTTGGTGGGGGTGTGAATCATTATTTTCACTTTGGGAATGTTTGCCATTACTTACAAAGTAGAAAATGAAAATACCCTAAGAACTGGCAATTCTCCTGGGAATACACTGCAAGCAGCTTTCGACAGGCACATGATAAATACGTGACACACACGAGATAAATATAAGAATGTCCACAGCGGCACAGCCAGAAACTGAAATCCATCCTAAGTCCATCAATAACAGGGCAGGTTTGTTCTAAAATTGTGATTTATTTATATAATGCAAAATATACAACAGTAAAAGTGAACAAATCCTACTTACATGCATGTATTTGGATAAATGGCACAGTGATGGGTTAGAAAGAAACCACTAAAGATGTATACAATATCATTTTACTTACAGGCTACAAAAACAAGTAAAACTTACCAGATATTTTTCTGTGGATGCATGTACAATAAACTATAAAGAAAAGAAAGGAAATTATGATCCCAGAAGTAGGATAATGGCTACTTCTGTTTGGGAAGGAAGAGGATAGAATCATGGATGGTTTAAGCAGAGGTGTTTTGTAGTACTGAAAACGATTCATTTCTCAACCTTGAGATGGTGACATGGGCTGCGTGGGTGTTAATTTTATCAATACTGATAAAATATACACATAGAATAATTTTATACATGTATTATGTCAAGTATAGTTCGCTATGAAGTAAAATTAACTAAATAAAACCTTCCGTCCACATAAAGACTTGCACAGTAGTGTTCGTAGCGCCACTAGCTATCATAACTAAGAAGTGGAAGTAACCCAAGGTGTCATCCCCCGTGACTCTGTAAATGACTGCGGTATATCCCCGTGATGGAATGCTATTCAGTAACAAAAATGAAGGAACTATGTGACACAATGGGGTTGAGCCTCAAAGCGCTGTGCTGAGTGAATGAAGCTAAGAACAGAAGACAATGTACGGTATCCTGTTGATAGGAAATCTCCAGAAAAGACATTTGTAGAGGTGAAACCTAGAGGAGAGGTTAGCCGGGTCTTAGGTGGAAATGAGGATTGCCTGTAACTGGGTGTGAGAGATCACCTTGAGGGGTAGAAATCTTCTAAAATTGTACTGTGGTAGTGGTTACAACGCTGTACATTTACAAGAAAATTATTGAGTTGCACACTTTAAAAAGGTGAATTTTATGTTATGTAAATTAGACTCCCCAAAATCTGTCAAAACAAAAAAATGGGGTACAAATACACAGAAAGAAAAACTATTTTTTGAACCCCAGGCAACAGTGTTCTCATGTCCTATCTCCCTCCCTCTCTCTCTGGTAAATCAGCCTACCCTGCTGAAGATGTCGAGATAAGAAACGGAATTAAAGTGATAGAAGAAACAGGACTACAGCTTGGGGAAGAGCTTAGCAGGCTCCAGGGGCCTGGAACCTGTCCCGGCACAGAGAGGCTCAGGGCAGGGAGCCTGGCTGCACTGTGGCTTTGCAATCAGCCTCATAAGCAGCCTCGGGTTTTGTCTGCTTCGTTTGGTCACATGTGAGCATGGAACGGGATGAGGCAGGGTGTCTTTAGGTTGAAAGACACAAACAAGTTGAGAAGAAGAGAATGAAAAGTCAGACCATGCAAACAATGCTTATAACCAAGCCAGAGCGGCTAAGCTCGTATCAGACGTAATAGGGTTAGTACAGATTTCACCTCCTAACCTCTCTGGATTAAAAACATCAAACCAGAACCTTAGCATCAGTAAAAAGTACCATCTCTGTGATCATTCCAGGCTTATACAAAGCGTTTGATACACTGAGCTAAGAATCCAAACTTGAATGTGGCTTTGCAAGGGGATGGGATTTTATGTGTTTACTTCTTGTAATTTTAAGATGCTGCGGCATGGATGCATTAAAAGTTATGTGTGTTAATTTTATTTAAAAGTTTTACAAAGCCTTAGCAATCGTATCACATTGCCCCATCCCTATTAAATATGTCATACTTTATAGTTTTAAAAAAATTCTTCTTAAATGCAGTGTTTATGCAGCCCTATAAATAACTACATTAAACGGCCTTCTAAAAAAGCTGATTTTCAGCCACACCGCACTGATAGCCTGAAAAAGAGGCTCGGTGTAGCTGAGGAAGATGTGGGCTTTTAAAATGCCTCAGTAATGCGGACCTGGGAACTCAGCCATCATCCTATTGTTCAAAGTCATTGCCAAAACACTTCATAAGAGCAATGGTATCGTGGAGAAAGGCAATTACACTGATCCCAGCAGGTTTCAGGCACCTGGAAGGCTGAGCGTCTCAAAGCAGGGCAGCCTGCTCCCTGGCTCACAAGCCTGCTGTCCTGCAGAACTCCGAAGGCGAGGGTGGCAGGCGTTTGTCACTATAGCTTCCGTCCAAGGTCCCCAAACACTGACAATGCTATGCAAAGAATAAAAGGACTTCGGTCCCTCCCTAGGGTATTTTGACCTTGAATACAGAAACCTTGGCGGTTTGCCGGTTGACCTCACAAGGGTAGAGGAGAAAGAAAAGCTGTTGCTTAGAGTCTGTTTTCTTTAATGTGGACCCATAGTTCCAAATTATTTAAACAAGGTAAGTATCTCTTACAGTATTTTTAGTAGTGCGAAGTTAAGTGTCATCACGCCATGTTTCGTGCCGCGTGGAAAACATGGTCTTTATTCAAAAAAAGAAGGGAGCCCAGGCCTGTCCCCACCTTGATGGCGTGGGTCCGTTTTCCAGCTCAGGAAAATGCCCACGGAGCCTCCAGGAGGGAACCCGCAGCCGGGCGGCCTCCCCTGTCCCTTCCTGCGCTCTGGCCAGGGCCGCCTCTCCACGGTCACCGCTGCAGCTCCCGCCCCCTGTGTGCCCCTCCCTCAGCCCAGGGCCTCACGAAGGTTCTGTGCTTTCCCCACCCTGGCGCCCCTGGCAGGAAAGGGGTCCCTGCTCCCTCACTCTATAGGGCTTCCTTCAAATCCCAGCAGCCGTCGTCCTCGTGCACGCGGTCCCCCCACACTCCGTCCCGCCTGGTGCACAAGACGCCCCTGCGCTCTGTCCCCGCCCCATGCACGCGGTCCCCCCACACTCCGTCCCAGCCTCGTACACAGAATCCCCCTGTGCTCTGTCCCCTCCTCGTGCTCCCGGTATCCCTCCACGCTCCGTCCCCCTCACCATTCCCTCGTGGAGGCTCCTGGCCTGGACATGGTGTCCTGTCTATCACAGAGGGCGGTACCAGAGAGGCTGCTTGGCGAGTGGCTTCCAGCAGGACTCGGGGTGAGGGTGGCCATGGCTCTGCTGACGACGGGGCTGCCATGAGGACTCTGTGACTGGGGAGAGCTGCGGTTCTTAGAGGAGCATCAGGCCCAGGGCCAGGGCTTGACCAGGACAGGCCGGCCAGTGGGGGAGCAGCAAGAGTGGATACTAACAGAGATACTAAGAGAACGTCCCGTTTCTTCTGTTTTGCTTTGCTTTTTGAGACAGAGTCTCCCTCTGTTACTCAAGCTGGGGTGCAATGGTGCCATCTCGGCTCACTGCAACCTCTGCCTCCAGGTTCAACCGACTCTTCCACCTCAGCCTTCTGAGTGGCTGGGATTACAGGCACCTGCCACCACGCCCAGCTGATTTTTGTATTGTTAGTAGAGATGGGGTTTCACTGTGTTGACCAGGCTGGTCTCGAACTCCTGACCTCACGTGATCTGCCCACCTTGGCCTCCTATAGTGCTGGGATTACAGGTGTATCCTGTCAACCATACTAACAGGCTGCTTCAGCTTCAGGTAGCAGGGGGAGAAAGAAATTGGCCCAAACAAGCTGAAAGAAAAAGGAAATTCCTTATTTCATGTGGCCCAAACGGCAGCTTCATTCTAGTTCTGGCTCTTTGCATGGGCAGAAGATGGCACCACGAGGGAGGGGGGATGGGAACAGGGTCCCAGGTGCAGGGCCCCCAGTCTCAGCCGGCTCAGCTGCCCTAACACCAACAGCCTGGGTGGTAACCACAGACGTCTATGTCCTTGTCTTTCTGGGGGTTGGAGGGCCAAGGCCGAGGTGCAGGCACGGTGGTTTCTCAGGGACCGCCTCTTCGTCTTGAGACACGGCTGCTGGCTGTGTCCTTGCACAGTCATCCCTCTGTGCACATAAATCCCCAGTATCTCTGTGCGTCCAAATCTCCTCTTTTTAGAAGGGCATCGTTAGACTGGATTAGGCACCCTTGTGGCCTTGTTTTAACTTCATCACCTCTTCAAAGGCCCTGTCCAAATACAGTCACTTTCCAACACCCACTCACTGACAGTGACCAGGAAGGGGAATGGAATCATTATTAAAACAATCAGTGGGGCCAGATTCCTCTGAGATCAACAACAACAAAATCAAGACAGTTGTGGGAGAAAGGAGGGAATGAAAATGAATGTGTGGCCAAAGAGGTTTATTACACTGGTTTCTGCTGTTCTCTCATCTGTGTATTAATTCCACCCTTAAAACAAGGGTGGGCTGGGCACAGTGGCTCATGCCTGTAATCCCAGCACTTTGGGAGGCCAAGGTGGGCGGTTCACCTGAGGTCAGTTCAAAACCAGCCTGGTCAACATGGTGAAACCCCATCTCTACTAACAATATAAAAATTAGCCAGGCATTGTGGCAGATGCCTGTAATCCCAGCTACTTGGGAGGCTGACGTGGGAGAACCACTTGAATCCAGAAAGCAGAGGCTGCGGTGAGCTGAGATGGAGCCGTTGCACTCCAGCCTGGGCAATAGAGTAAGACTCTGTTTCAAAAAACAAAGCAAAGCAAAACAAAACAAAAAGCAAGGTGTCTGTGCCTCACGGGGCAGGCCCAGCCATGGTTCACTGTGGGCTGAGTGATGCTGTGGCTAGCACTGGCTGAATTCTCCATCTAGCTTCCTCCTCGTGGGCTCTGGGGTGTCCTCCACTAAATGCCAGTCCCAGAACTCCAGCTCCTCTCTGGAGCTACATGTACTTGTGGACGTTGGGCCTGAGCCTGTGTTTCCTCAGCCTTGTCTTGCTTGAAAAGGACTTAGCCCCGCTGACCTTCCAAAGCTCCAAATCCTGTGCTGGCGTATTGGAGGGCTCTCCTCAGCTGCCTTGCACAGAGCCTCTCTTGGCTTTGCATAAACTGCTAAGATTTTCAGACCTCTGGCAGGGGTCACAGACCAGGAAATCTGCCAGCCAAGTGCTGGAAGTGGGGAAGGGTTGTCTGGAGGCTCAGGGCAGATACATGTATCCAAATAGGACACGAGAAAAGAACGAAGACTCTTCCATGAAATCAAAGAAAAACAGAAAAAGTGGTTTGTGACCTTCCTTTTAAATTATATTACAGACTATTACTTATTCACTCTTTAAGACCTTTAAGACCTTTGCAGGATTCTTGGAGGAAAGACGTTTGACAAGTTAGTTACCAGTTTAAGGTGATTAGTGCTTCATCCCAGACACACAGTAAAATATTGACCGATCAAGAAATAAAAATCATATTATCTGACTGTAATTTTCATTCTAAGCACACTCTATTCAATAGTGGGAAATACAAGAGAGATAAAGAACTTTTTTTTTTTTTTTGAGACAGAGTCTCTCGCTTTATCATCCAGACTGGAGTGCAGTGGCGCGATCTTGGCACTGCAAACTCCACCTCCCAGGTTCAAGTGATTCTCCTGCCTCAGTCTCCCAAGTAGCTGAGATTACAGGCACCCACAACCACACCTAGCTAATTTTTTGTATTTTTTTTTTTTTTTAGTAGAGATGGGATTTCACTATGTTGGCCAGGCTGGTCTTGAATGCTTGACCTCGTGATCCACCCGGTTCAGCCTCCCAAAGTGCTGGGATTACAGGTGAGAGCCACTGTGCCTGGCCAACAAATAACGTTTTAACATGTGGTCAAAGATGGGAGAGGAAATGCAAGACCACAGGGACCCCAGTGTGAAATGACCTGCAGTGGTCGCATCCAGGATGGTGATCTGCTTGGAGGCTACCCTCCACTGCACGACAGGACACCTGGAGTGAGGCACAGGCCCCACTGCGTGCCTGGCTTGGCCTGCTGTTCCCAGCAGTGCTGATGTCTGGATCTGTGCCCAGGTGCTGGGGCTGACAAGAAAGTAGGGGCTGTCTCCAGCATGCACATCTGTATGGATACAAACAAGACTCAACTGGGTGCTGGAGTGAAACCATGCTCTCTAGTCCTGACTAAACACAGCTGCAGAGGGCTCATGCCAGCCCTGATGTATAAAATAACACATGGCCGTGCAGGTCAGCTGCAGTCATAATGTTGCTGGGACCATAAAGAGACAGTTGTCTTGTGCAGTGGCCTTTGGTGTGTTGGGCAACTCTCCCCTAAACCTGTGCAGGTGGATACTGACCTCCTCTTGTCCCCACACCTTGGCATGCCATTCCACTGTGCTCAGCACTTGTTTCTGGGGCCAGACGTAGTGCCTCATGCCTGTAATCTCAGCACTTTTGGAGGCTGAGACAGGATGATCACTTAAGTCCAGGAGTTCAAGACCAGACTGAGCAACATGGCAAAACTCCATCTCTACTTTTTAAAAAAAATTTAAAAGCAAACAAACAAAAAACACTTGTCTTCTATTGGATAAAGAGAGATGAGAGAGACGACAAACAGCTTAAAAATCACATAGTACGCAGAGTCTGCTGTTACCTTTGGCCCTGACTTTGGCTGGAACTTTGTCTCCTAAAGAAGCACTTGCTGCTGACGATGCTTCCAGTGGAGACAGTTCTCACTTACTTAGCCCTGCTTTGTCATGCTCTATTCCTTATTAAAACTTTTTTTCTTTTTGAGATGGAGTCTCACTAGGTCACCCAGCTTTGTTATGCTCTATTCCTTATTAAAACTTTTTTTTTTTTTTTTTGAGATGGAGTCTCACTCAGTCACCCAGGCTGGAG
This sequence comes from Rhinopithecus roxellana, assembly GCF_007565055.1. Lineage (NCBI taxonomy): Eukaryota > Metazoa > Chordata > Mammalia > Primates > Cercopithecidae > Rhinopithecus > Rhinopithecus roxellana. The sequence continues at coordinate 149,384,497 of NC_044552.1, forward strand.
TGCAGTGGTGTGATCCTGGCTCACTGCAACCTCTGTCTCTCAGGTTCAAATGATTCTCCTGCCTCAGTTTCCTGAGGAGCTGGGATTACGGATGTGAGGCACCACGCCCAGCTAATTTTTGTATTTTCAGTAGAGACGGAGTCCCATCATGTTGGTCAGGCTGATCTCAAACTTCTGAGCTCAAATGACCCACCCGCCTCAGTCTCCCACAGTGCTGGGATGACAGGCATGAGCCACCACGCCCAGCCCCATTCAAACTTTTAATAGGAGATAATTGATAAAAATCTGTGAATTACTAATTTCAAAACGAGCAACTAGTGGGGACAATTGTTTTCTCAATTCCACCACCCAGAGACCCTGCTGGGAGTAGAACTATGTTTTCAGTCCTCTCCGGTTCTCCTTTATCCTGGTCTTCGTCTGTCCGTTTCTCTTTCTCTCCCTTTCTGTTTCATTTCTCTCCTCAACCTTTCCATACACATATTTACATTTTTATATCAAATAGAATCTTACTGCACTCTATTCTCTGTAACCTGCTTGTATTCACTACTGAAAATGTCTCCCTTTGAAATTATAATCATGCACTGTTGCTTATCCACAGGTATAACAGCGATGAGCAGGCGTATGAACAGACGAAGTGTACTCATAAAGAATCGGTCAAAAAAGAACTGTGTAAATGCATAACGCTGAGGCTGGTGATTGTGGGCACCCAGCTGTACACCTGTGGGCATCTGGAACACCATGAGGGATGACCCGAGTGTGTTGAGGAGATCAGAACTGCAACGGGTCACCACCAGCTCACATGCAGCTGCCCAAAGAGCTGAGATCTCCAGAAAGTTTCTCTGTCACAAATGCAGATGTACAAAAAGGACTCTCCTTATTTATTAAGGAAGTTTCAATGCTTTCCCATACAGCACAATCCTTACACACTAAGTCAATGTTGTAGTAATGAATTTTTTGGAGTCAAATTTGCAAAAGTAGCATAATATGAATTAGAAGTCTTTACACAATGGATACCTCCAGTATTAGAAATGATGTGAAGGAGTAAATTATAATAAATAATGCTGACAACCAAAGATAGTGGGAAAAGAAAACTAAACATAGAAAACAATGGAAAAACTAAAAATGAATTGACATATGAAAATGCATATGACAGGAACGGGTAATGGGCAATTGCATGGAGACAGCCCATTAGATCTGGCTGACTTTCAGGGCCATGAACTGTATTTTGAAGTCTTGTATCGCAATGAGTGGCTGCTTTTTGCTTTTAGCACATGGCTGTCCTCGAAGAATATGTTCATATTCATTTTCTATGTGGTGCTGCTCTTTTTGAAATCCTGTGATTCAACGTGCACTGACATGAAAATCCCCTATTAAATTTTCCCATCTTCTGTCCCATGCTTTTACGTTGCTTTGGATACCTGGACATCCACGATGCCTGCACTCATCAACAGGCCTCAGATTTGGTGGAAACAATACTACTGATAGAACAGCAGCACCGTTGTGTAAGCATCTTCTCACCCTACCCTGAACATGATTGTTTTTCAGCCAATTGGTAACTTCACTGGCTTCTGCAGGCAACTGTGGCTTTAATTCATGAAGAGCTCCTGGAGTGTCATTGGCTGGAAGGAACGCCAATGCAGGCAAATGATGACTGGCTGGAAGGAACGCCCATGCAGGCAAATGACGACCAGCTGGAAGGAAGGCCCGCGCAGGCAAATGACGACTGGCTGGAAGGAACCCCAATGCAGGCAAATCACACATTTTTAAAGTGAAGTTTCCTCATTGCCATATCACGTGGCCAATCCACTCAGCTGGCTTTCCAGCCCAATGCACTGGACTGAACATAAAAAACAAACTTTATTGGTCACTCCTTAAAACTTACTTTTAAAGGTCTTGATCACACCTAATTTCAAATCTGTCATTATGATTTGGAGATTCAATCAGATGTTAGGGATTTTCCACTTTTAGAATTTAGACTTTAGGAATTTTAATCTTTCAAGATTTCAACATTTGGGGTTACGGCATACAGGATTTTGTCTTTAGGGATTATGATTGGCACCACTTATTATTAGTAATGTATGATTTGGTGTTTTATATTTTTAAATTGCATGTAAATGGACTCACACTGCATAATTATAATGTAATCGTTGGCAACTTGCTTTTGACTAAACATTATGTCCCACAGATGCATGCATGTTGCTCTGGGTCACTGTGATTCATTAATTTTTACTGCATGATAGTATTCTGTTATGCCGATATATGGGAATCAATTCATCCGTTCTACTCAATGCACATTTTGGTTGTTTCCACTTGTGTTATTTTTACGAACTCTGTTTCTGTGATATTGTACCTGTCACTTCACGCTCACGTGCAATAGTTTCTCTAGGTCCCACAGCTTGGAGTGCAACGGCTGTCAAAATCCAGGTCCTCTCGAGTATTAGGAGAGGTGGCCATACATCAAAATCCAGGTCCTCTCGAGGATTAGGAGAGGCGGGCACCCTGTGCTCTCGTCAAGTGTGCAGATTTACTCTCGCGCCCACAGCACACAAGTGTTTTCTTGTGCCACATCCTTTATAACTCCCAGTATTGTCAGACATTGCACGTTTTGGCAATCTGATGGACGTGAAGTAGTATCTCACTGTGGTTTTTGTTTTTATTTCGATGATTTCAATTGGCAAACATTTTCATATGTTTATTGGATTATCCATTTTTGCCTTTAAGTTTGTATTCAAATTTTATGCACATTTTGTATGAGCTTGTCTTTGGCTTTTTGTAGGACTAATTTATGTATTATGATTCCAATCTCTGTCAGTTACATGTGTAGCAAATACTTTATCTCCTTTTGTGCTTTGTTTATTTCACTGTCTTTATGATGTCTTTTAGTGAACGGAAGTTACGAATTTCATTGTAGCTGCGTATATCAATCTTTTCTCTGTGTTTCTTTATGTCCTGTTTAATAAGCCATTCCCTTTTCTGAGGCCATAAATATAAATTCCAAATTATGTTCTAATAGTGTATTCTTTCACTTTGATTGTCTTAATTATTGTGTATAGTTCAAAGGAAGGATAGAATTTCATTGTATGTTTTCCTGGGGCTAACCAAGTGTCTCACTGATCTTTGTTGAAGTTCATCCTTTCTCCCACTGATCTACAAAGTTAATTGTGTCTAAAATAATGCTTCCATAATGCCCTGAGTCTGTTTCTGAAGCTTTTCTTGTTTTGCATTAGTTGATTTTACTTGTCCTATACCCATACTTTGCTGTAATAATTTTCTGCATAAAAGTTTTGCACACTTTTTGTATATTAGTCACTAGTTACTGCTTTGATGTTGTCTTCTTTTTAAAAAAATTACAGCTTTATGCTAAGTCTTTCCTAAGAAATTTTCCTCTAACAAAGAGAGTTGGCTTGCCAAAGTCACACTCCTATCCAGGAAGCAGTCCCTATTCGAAACTGGGCAATATAACAGTATAAGTCACAGCCCCCTTTCTCAAGTTAGGGCAATTCTGAGGATCCATCTCAGGTCCAGAAACCCAGTGGGACCAGCTGATGCCTCACTTGCAACTACATCACATGTTGACTTCTTTCTTTGCCCAATCTTGCTTCCCTTATTCTCTTACAGACACTGTTCATAACAGCACTGCCCAGTGACTTCCTTCTTACATAGTTCTATCTGAAGGCCAATTTCCTGTTAAATTTGTCTAAAACATCATATATTTTAAGACTATTTCATATGGATTTTTAAAAATATCCAGTGTCAAAACCTTTGTCTTTTAAATGTAAAGTTTAATGCATTTGCATTTATTGTAATTACTGATATATTTGAGTTATTTCCGTACTATTTAATATTTTTATTTGTCCCCTTTCCCATATCTGTTTTCTCTTTTATTGCCTGTTTCATGTTTTTAAATTTACTTTTTTCTCTAATAGTTTAGAAGCAATATACTGATTTTTATTATTTCTGTGGTTGTATTATAGATCTTAAGATTTTAGTCAGAATTCTCCAGAGAGAAGAGGTTTATTGTGGGAATTGGCTCCCTTGATTTTGAAGGCTGAGACTCACAATAGGCTGTAGGTTTATCTGGAAGCTGAAGAACTAGGAGTGCCAGGCTCCTGGCTCAATCCAAGCCTGAAGGCCTTAGGACCAAGGAAGCGATGATGTAACTCTCAGTCCACGTCTGAAGAGCCTAGCCACTGCTTGTGTGAGTCTCAGATTCCAAAAGCTAGAGAGCTTGGAATTCTGGTTTGTAAGGGCAAGAGAAGGGTGTCCCAGAAGTGAGAGAGCAAAAATGCGGCCTCACTCTGCCTTTGTCTTCCATCTGGACTCCCACCCTATTTGATGGTGCCCACCCACATTGGGAAGGGTGTTCCCCACTCAGTCCCCCAACTCACACACCAGTCTCCAGAAACACCCTCACAGGCACACCTGGGGCAGCCCAGTCTTTCCAGTCAAGGGCCAGTTCACCTGAGTTTCCCTTGCAGGGGGAGGACGACGGGCTCAGAGTCTGCTGATGCACTCAGGAAAGTTAACACTTTACCAGCTATCGGGGCATCCCTTAATCCAGTCAGACTGGTACTCAAAATCCACCACTGCAAAATTTAATACATCAGCACTTAAACTCATACATTCTATTTAGCAAGGTTCCAGAACTAAAATTTCTCAACAAACTTACATTATCCCATCTCCCAAGTTACAAGCTAATTTTGGGTCTATTGGTTCTACCTTTTTTGGCCCCCTAAAATATTATTATATTGTTTGACTAGATGTATTTACATATTTATCATATTATTTGCTTAATTTCTTTTTGCATCTCAGAACTTTTGTCACACTTTCTCTGTAGGTTCTTTGAAAACCATTTAAGTGCTCACAGTAAAGCCTCCATTTGATTTGTGTCAATCACTTCCCACCTACATCATAACAGCTTTCTAATCCTTCTACCCGTATCCTCTCTTGGTCCCTATAATCTCTATATATATCCTACATCTATACACACACACATACATATACACACTTATGTCTCCATACATATATATGCAGATACATATATCAGTATAGATATGTATATGTGTGTGTGTATGTGTGTATTCCAGTAATTTTAGTTTTGTTTTTTTTTTTTTTTTTTTTTTTTTTTAGTGGTAGGATCAATCAGGTTTTATCGCTTTGCCGGAAAAAGAAAATGTTATTTTATCTCATATGGTTATTTTAGTGTTGGCGTGAGCTAGAGCTCTAACTCTATTATCATCTCAAACCATTCATTTATTATCAATTGTAGATTATTGCCTTTTTTTAAATGATACAATAAATTGTTATATACACTTGAACTTGGTTACTCTGCATTTTATACATTATATTAACCTGAAAAGAAGAAGTCAGCAAAGACAATAAAAGTCAGAAGAAAGAAAATTTCCTAAAATAAATGTAGGAAAGGTCAAACAGATGTGAGACACACACACATACACACACACACATACATACACACACACATAAAAATAGGTCTTTATTTCTGCTACCTAATATTACAGAAAGCATTTAGGATTGAAGTTATATTCCTTGAGAATACCTCAATGTGTTAAAATCAAACTGGCAAAATAAACGAGGAACTCAGAGTAAAGAAATATCTGCAAGTTAGTAAACCATCCATTACATTTCTACATCCTTTACTTGTTCAGTAATTATTTAACAAAGGATGGAGAAAGAGAAATTTAGAATGTTAAAATTAATCGATAATTTATGATCAAATAAATTAAATAAGAATAAATATAAAGCCACATGAAACTGTCATGTAAGCCAGAATAACGCAAGGTTTGCTATTTTAAGAATTTCATGTTATTCCACATGAAAGCAAACACTGGTGTCACAAACCTTGTCATGGAGCTGGGAGCGTGAGCGATTAGGAGAAACAAGGAGAATGTGGATGGTGTGACACTACAATTCCTTCTTTTTCTGGAAGCCAGCTTTCCCATCACTTCAACTCTTCCAGCAGAGACCCAGCCCTGAACGATGGGAAACACCTGGGCACCCTTGAGTTGGCCCAACACTGAGTCCGCGTGCCACCTCCAGGCCCACGGGAAGTCTTGATGAGAGTTCATTCCACACACAGTGGTGTAACATACGCTCAGCACGTAGCTTAGTTCGAGGACTTCTCAAATCACAGAAACAGAAAAGCAACAGAATAACAGGGTGGTGGGAAGCTTTTGGAGACTGTCTCACTCTCTATGGTTAATTGAAGTGAAGAGACAGGAATAGGGATCTGAAAACGTGAAGAGCAAATGGGAGCAGAATGTGGGTGCAGCACAGCACAAGAATAAGGATTCAGATTCATGCCAAATCTCCATGAAAAGGACCAAATTATTTTTATGCCTTCAATTTAAAAAGCATAAGAAGGGCAAATTCTACTTTGTAATGCTTTTAAGTAAACACATGTAAAGTACATAAGGAATTTGGTTGTCAAAATGTAAATATTAATTCTCTAGAACTTCATTAGCCAATTTCATATTTTTTTTTTTTTTTTTTTTTTTTTTTTTTTTTTTTTTTTTTTGAGACGGAGTCTCGCTCTGTCGCCCGGGCTGGAGTGCAGTGGCCGGATCTCAGCTCACTGCAAGCTCCGCCTCCCGGGTTACGCCATTCTCCTGCCTCAGCCTCCCAGGTAGCTGGGACTACAGGCGCCCGCCACCTCGCCCGGCTAGTTTTTTGTATTTTTTAGTAGAGACGGGGTTTCACCATGTTAGCCAGGATGGTCTCGATCTCCTGACCTCGTGATCCGCCCGTCTCGGCCTCCCAAAGTGCTGGGATTACAGGCTTGAGCCACCGCGCCCGGCCGCCAATTTCATATTAAAATAATATCATTTTTGAAATCTAGTAGGAACATTTTATACATAAGTTCTTACAAACACACACAAGCGCAAATGACTTAAATTGCATACCTGTTCCCAGTAGCTATTTATGATGGATGGAGCTGATTTTTCAGTGACCAAATCAGTAATTATTACTTCCATAAAATAACAGAAGTACTTTTTGCCCACTGACAGTTTACCAATGACAGAGAAAAAAGAAAGACTATGTAGTCTTCATCTCTTTGTGTGAGTTCAATAGATTTGTTCTAGCTGCCAGATAAAAACATAACCATGAAGTAGAAAAATCAGAAATTTTTGAATGAGACCTGCTGTCAAAATTCTATTCTCATTTTTTTAATTCAGCATTTAACTTGTGAAAATAGAAGACAAAATGCAAAGCAGAATCTATCTCTCCACATATTAAAATGTTATGATTTAAGTATAATTTGTCAGTGCTTATGTAATTTCATTACTGTTAATTCCACAGTCAACATCATAAAAAAGACTATTGAAGAGAAACAATGTCAGTCAGCTAAACTAAGAGAGACAAATGTATAGAATGAGAAAGAAGCAGTCATCCAAAATTTGGCAATGAAATGATTATTTCAAGATGTAGTGTTTGTCAAAGAGCTTAATAAACTTCAAAATTATTTGCAAATAAAATGTTAAGGGAATACCAAGTTAGAGAACACGTGCATATGGGCATAGAAAGATGCCAATTTCATGGATGAACCATTGACTCTAACAAATTATCTTTAATTTAGTTAAAATTTCAACCATGTCAGTAACAATGCCTCAATTTATTTCGAGAATGGTTTCCTCCAATTTGTATATTATAAAATGACTTTACACAGTTCCATCTGGTTATTCAATCTTTTTCTACATCTCATGACGTTAGTGTGCTTTGCCCTCCGAAGATGCTGGAGATCTTGAAACCAAGTGGGTGGTGGTTGGAAGGAAAAGCCCAAGCTTCCACATGTAGATGGAACTGGATCACAGCAAGTCATATCTCACTGGAGTAACTAAAGTCTTGCTCAAGATTATATCACCAGCTAGGTTGAAATGGACACAACATCTAACAAGAGAAAGAATGAAGAACAGAGCAAGAGTAATCACTGTGGCTAGTTACTAAACAGCTGCAAGATGGTAGGTATTTTCACATAGGGCCACCTACTTGACTTCTCACAACAGTATTCCAACATGGGCATTATTATCTCATCTTTCCATATTGTTTTTAGATCAACATTACTGAGGGAGAATGTGCATACAATAAAATGCATTCCTTTTAAATAGAGTTTGACATGTCTTGACAAATGATGCCTATATGTAACCTCCATCACAATTAAGATAGAAAAAATTTCCATTGCCTCAAAAATAAGAATTTCCCCTATGCCTCTTCACAGTCAATCCCCATTCTATTTTCTTGGCCCAGGAAACCACTAATATTCTTTATGTCACAACAGATTAGAGTTGGCCTTCTTTGAGTATTACGTAAGTCAAACGTTATGGGTGTTCTGTCTTGCTTCTTTTGGTCATTATTATGATTTCCAAAAGTATTGAGGTTGTTCAAGGTATCAATATATTGTTCATTCTTTTGACTAGTATTCCATTCTTTGAATCTCACACAATTTATTTATCCATTCAACTGTTGGTGGGCATTGGACTGCTTCCAATTCAACTCATATCAATAAAGCTGATGTGGGTATTTCTACATACATCTTTGGATGGATCTTGCTTTCATTTCTATTGATTAAAGATGTAGGAATGCCATTGCTGGGCCATATTGTAGGTGTATTTTTCACTTTGTAGTAAACCACCAGCATAATTTCCAAAGTGTTTGCACTAATTTGCATTCTTACTAGGGATGAATGAAAATTTTAGTTGCTTATTATAACTACACCAACACGTAGAATTGCCAGGGTTTTTACTATTATCCATTGTGTTTGGTTTGAAGTGATATCTCACTGTGCCTTCATATTTGCATTTTCCTGGTAAATAATGCTGCTGATTTCATGTGCTTATTTTCCTTTTATATATCTTCTCTCCTAAATCATTTGTTTAAATATTTCTCTTCTTTGTTGATTGTTCTGTCTTCTTATTCTTTTGTTGTGTGATTTTTTTTCACCTATCCTGGATAAGTCCTTTTGTTGATGTGTTGGAAGACAAAGGAAAAACAGTTTTAAAGTAATGAGCAAGGAGCTGAAAAAAAATTTAATAAAAAAATGTTAATAAAAAATTTAAAAGAAATTTCTATTAAATTTAATAAAAAAATTTAATAGAACTAACATTATTTCAGAAATGCAATAGATCCCCATTGTATATTAGGGATATTGAAACAATGTATTTCCAAATCCTTTTGTGTTATCGAGATAGTGCTATATGGGAAAAGCTTTGGAGGAGGAATCCAAGAATCTAGAATCTAATCTCAAGAGAAAGCAACGAGGACTGAAGAACAGGAGGATGAACTGGAGACAGGCTAATCTGGATTCGAATCTGTGTCACTGGTTTTTGCTAGGGCAAATAACTTTTCTACATCTTAATTTCTTCTTTTAAAAAAGAGGGAGAGTATCTTTTTGGGTTTGTATAAACATGAGAAATAATGCATGAAAAACACCAAATGCCTACTAGGTCCTTAATAAACGGCAGCTCTTACTTACCTAATTGTGCCTTTTAATCATCTATAGAGATTGAACTAATTTATGATCAAGGTCCTTTCCACTTCAAAATTTCACCATTCTGCAGCTGGAACTTACTGAGCTGCATAAAGAATAGGGCAGTGAATGACGTTTAGTCACATGAGCTAAAATTTTCCGGGGCAACTGACTCAATAAATAAGAATGGCTTGAGGAAACTCCAACCCAAAAAATAATTTTATTTGCCGTATTCTTAAGTTTCTAAGATACTTAAACAACATATTTGTACATTCAGCTAATATTGTATACATGCAAAATAGAGAACAAAGTTTAAAAATTATGTTTTTCCCTAGAGAATATATTAAAAGAAAGTCCTATAATATGTTTCATCTAGAAATGCCCATGATGTTGTCATTACACTTATTTTCCCTACACTTTTGCAATGCCTTTACAATCCTCGCTGGGTTGTTTTGGATTTCTTACTGTTAATTTACTTACGGTTTTGAGGCATGCTTTGTGCTTTGTAACCACCAAAGTGAAATGTAAACTACACATTTTTCCTTACAGGGAAATAATGAACCTTAAAACAAAACAACACAAGAATGAAACCCACTTTAGGTGTTAAATCCTAAACATTTTACTGAATTTAAAAATGAAGCGTTAAAACGCCACTAGCTAAGAAATAAAATTCATCATTCAATTTTAACATTTAAATGCACATAAATAACTTCAATATGTAGAATCAATTATGTAAAAATGCTACATGGAAAGTAATGCTAAAGTGTCTGAAGCAGAAGATCCCACCCCTCCACCAACAGAAGAGAAATGGCCTTAGTAGTGATACTCAGGGAAAGCAGTCATTTTGTACTTTACTTCAGTTCATTCTCTTTTTCTTCCAGGCTTCAGGGACCCCAGATTAACTTTATTTTTTAAAGGGCGATACTGCTTAGAAAGTTGCATAAGTTTTACTTAATAAAATGTATAAATGCCATTATACTAATTAGAAGGCAAAGTCCTGGCCAGTATAAAACTATTTTTTTAGAGGATAATATTGTTTTTATGTCTTTAAAGTACTCACAGTATAGTTGAGAGTGACAATAAAAAGAAAAGAAAACATATGGGAAGTTAAACAGCAATAAAATATTTCAATATAAGTCTACCAATGCATGATTAAGTGCCAAAGGAATTACTTACACCAAAATTCTGTGACCTGTCTGCAGCTGAAGAGGCAGCACAAAGTCAGAGAACGTGAAGCACAGTTCTGGGCTCTCCCTGCAGAGTCCAGGCAAGTATTCCGAGATTACACAAAAGTCATAAGAAGGTTGAATATTTTGATTCAATATTTTAAAAATCTAAAAAGAATGTGTAAAGTATTAATGTGTAAACTCTATTTGTTTCGAGGTTTTTTACAAAAAAAATATCAATAATGGATACACTGAGATTTTCTGAAACCATTCAAACCCATATAAGTTTAATTTGAATGATTGTCCCAGAAGAAGTCTATGAATTCCTGGTTGCTCCAAACTTAATAATTCACATAGCCCGGCCATCTAACTTTTCCCAAGTGCTTTTTATTTCATGGGAAGCTACAAGCACATCACTTGGGAAAATGGAGAGGATAACGTTAGGTCAGTAAAGCATCTGCTGCAGCAAGACTTCACCATTCAAGCCACAATATGCACTGTTAGTTTTTTTCCCTGCTACACTTAATCGATGATGTCATTTTATGTCTTTGTTTTAATTGCTCTGATTTCCATTAAGTCCTGTGAGTCCAGAGTGTGGACGCTTGCAGCACTCTAACTGAGCCATTCCAGAGAATTCTGAGGATTTTTATAATGCTCCCATTTCAATTTGCGAATAATAACTCAAAGAGGTTATTTTAAAAAGTAATAACAATAATCAGGTATGTAAAATGATTGTACCTCATTTATTATTTTCAGTATGATAGTGTATGAGTAACAATATATATGTTTATTAGAATACCTTCAGATTATTTTGTTCCATATATATTAATGATAATGCACCCAAAACCATAGGGAAATAATGTTCTTTGCAGTTTACAGCATAATATAAAGTAAATTTTAAATAATATAACATTCCCAGAAGTTTCCTAGAATGCACTGAGTATTTCTTTTTTAATACACCAGGTTGAGTTTCTTTTCTAATTGTTATCTCTAGACTAGCAATCGCCAAATACCATTGAAAGAGACTGACTTCTGGAATGCAAGGCCTCAGTGAGCTTGCTTTCCAACTAAAACAGTGAAAATACTTGCAAAACAACTAAAATAAACCAGTTCAAAATTCTGGCAATTCACCAAAGCAAAGGATGAGCTGAAAATTTTCTATCCAAAAGCAACCTGGAGTCTAGTCTGGTGAAATAGATAGGTGGCACTGCCAGAGGCGTGTGAACCAGAGCAACTCCATCTTAAACAGGAGCTAGGTAAAACGAGGCTGCGACCTACTGGGCGGCATTCCCAGATGGTGAAGGTATTCTCAGGCACAGGATGAGACAGGAGGTCAGCACAAAATAGAGGTCCTAAAGACCTTGCTGATAAAACAGGGTGCAGTAAAGGAGCCGGCCAAAATCCACAGAAACCAAGATGGAGTGACCTCTGGCTGACTTCACTGCTACACTCCCAGCAGCGCCATGACAGTTTACAAGCACCATGACAATGTTGGGACATTACCCTATATGGTCTAAAAAGAGGAGACATGAATAATCCATCCCTTGTTTAACGTATCATCAAGAAATAGCCATAAAAATGGGCAACGAGCAGCGCTTGGGGTTGCTGTGTCTATGGAGTAGCCATTCTTTGATTCCTTTCTCTCTTTTTTTTTTTGAGACGGAGTCTTGCTCTGTCGCCCAGGCTGGAGTGCAGTGACACGATCTCGGCTCACTGCAAGCTCTGCCTCCCAGGTTCACACCATTCTGCTGCCTCAGCCTCCCGAGTAGCTGGGACTACAGGTGCCCGCTACCACACCCGGCTAATTTTTTTGTATTTTTTAGTAGAGACGGGGTTTCACCGTGTTAGCCAGGATGGTCTCGATCTCCTGACTTTGTGATCCGCCCACCTCGGCCTCCCAAAGTGCTGAGATTATAGGCGTGAGCCACCGCGCCCTGCCAAATTACTTTACTTTCTTCATAAACTTGCTTTATTATTATTATTATTATTATTATTATTATTATTAATTATACTTTAAGTTCCAGGATGCATGTGCAGAACATGCAGGTTTGTTACATAGGTATACACGTGCCATGGTGGTTTGCTACACCCATCAACCTGTCATCTACATTAGATATTTCTCCTACTGCTGTCCCTCCCCTAGCTCCCACCCCATGACAGGCCCCAGTGTGTGATGTTCCCCTCCCTGCGTCCATGTGTTCTCATCGTTCAACTCCCACTTACGAGTGAGAACATGCGGTGTTTGGTTTTCTGTTCCTGTGTTAGTTTGCTGAGAATAATGGCTTCCAGCTTCATCCATGTCCCTGCAAAGGACATGAACTCATCCTTTTTTACTCTGCACTGTGGACTCACCCTGAATTCCTTCTTGCGTGAGATTCAAGATCTGAATCGGGACCCCTTTCGTGTTATAGAACTTTAAACGGGGGCTACATTCGTTTTTCCACCCTCCTTAGCTCATGTGTGGTAGCCAAAAGCTGGCAAAGAAATTTTACCAATTTCAATATTCCATTAAAAACAACATTCCCAGAACATAGTCAGTATTTCACAGGAACTTGCAGCTCCCAGGGAAATCTCTATATTGAGTGTGGGGCTATTACACTTGACTCTTAGCTCAGTTGGGGGTGTCTGGGGTTGGGAGGACAGAATGGAGAACCTAAAAGCATTACCAAAACAATAGAAATAGACTTCAGTTGGGGCAAACTGAGAGCAGAAATTTAAGCTGACCAGAAATTTAAAGGGAAATCCTGGATACCTGGATGAACATAGGAGAGCTGGGTGCCTGCAAGGCTAAGCGTGTGTGCTGGACTTCGGGCACTCCTAGGACAGCTCTGGGGAGGAAGGAGGCAGGAGCCCCTCACCCCTGGCTGACCTCAAGGCCCTGTGCCAGCAGAAGGTAAAAGCAAAGGCTGTCTCATAAACTGCTTGACAATGAAGGCAAAACCTTCTCACAGAGATGGCCCAAATGTACAAGGAGGTCACGCCGGAAAACCGACCCATCGTTGATTTCTCACTAAATTACACTGGCCTAGATATAAATCTTAGAAAGCCAAGCTTAAAAATGACATGAAAAGCTTTAACAAAAGGCTGGGAGCTCAGTGTCCACATGCTGTAGGCACGCATGTCCAACCCTCTGAATACAAGGACTTGTTTGCTTATTTGTGGTGGTGGATACCACGAAAATCATGCACAAACCAGTTTTTAAGCTCATCAGCTGTGGTTAGTGTGCGAGCATTTTATGTGTGGCTCAGGGAAGCCCAAAAGTTGGACACCCGTGGCAGGGGTTAGAGCTCAGCAGAAGGAGTCAGGCCAAGTCACTAAACAGACAACTAGCCACAAAGGAAATGGAAACAAATCTAACAACACAACCAAACTCTGCAACAGCAAGAAACGCTTAGGGGGGTGCAGAGAAATCCGATACTAGAATCGCCTCAATATATTATTATCTGAAATGTTCAGTTTTCAATAAAAAGTTACAAGATACGTAAATAAACAGGAGAGTATGCCACACACAGAGGATAAAACGCAGCCAACAGAAAATGTTCCTAAATGCGCCCAGATTTTAGACTAAATAGGCACAGGCTTTACAGCAGTTATTATAAATGTGTACAAGCACCCAAAGAAACTCTGTCTAAAGAATTTTTAAAAGATTACAATGATATGTTTCCAAAAAGAGAACATTAATAAATAGAAACTATTTTAAAAGAATCAAATAGAAGTCCTGGAGTGAGTTGAAAAGTGTGAGAGGTGAAATAAAATGTCCCTAGAGGGTCTTAACAACAGATCTGAGTCAGCAGAAGAAAAAACTGGAGAACTGGCAGGTAAGTCGACACAGAGAATCTCATTTTAGGAGCAGAAAGAAGAAAAGAATGAAGAAAAACTAACAGACACTCAGACACCCGTGGAACAACATGAATGGAATATTCTTGACAGTCCAGAAATAAATCCTCATATTTGTGATGATTTTCAACAAGGGGCCAATACAATTCAACGAGCAAGGAATAGTCTTTTCTAACAAAGTGTGCTGGGACAACCCGACGCCCAGTGCAGAAGAATGAAGGGGTATCCCTACCTTATCATGCATCAAAAAGTAACCAAGAATGGATCATAGACCTACACGTAAGTGCTGAAGCTGGAAAACTCACAGGAGAAAACACGTGAGTAAACCTTCATAATCTGGAATTAGACAATGGTTTCTCAGATACAGCACTGAAGCACAGCGACAGTAAATAGATCATTTGGATTTTATTAAAATTCAGAAATTTTGTGCTTCAAGGGACGCCATCAAAAAGGTAAACAGACAGTATCTATCCACAGAATGGGACAAAATATTTGCAAATCACACCAGTAAAATACTTTTATCTAGAACACATAAAGATAACTCAATTTAAACTCAATTAAAAGAAAAAACTGATCTCAAAAATGGGCAAATGATTTGAATGAACATTTCTCCAAAAAAAATACACCAATGCTCAATAAGCACATTGGAAGATGTGCTGTGTCACTGTCCTGGGGAAATACAAACCGAAATACAATGAAATACCCTTTCACACATGCCAGGATGGACAATATTAAAAAAGTCAGACAACAGCAGGCACCGGTGAGGAGGCGGAGAATTTGGAAACTTGCACTTCATTTGGATGAATGTAAAAAGTTACAGCCTTGTGGGAAAACAGTTGAGCAGCTCCTCAAAGGGCCAAACACAAAGTTGACTAGCACTTTCACGCCTGTGTGTGTATCCGAGAGAACTGAGTGCACGCGTTCTGAAAAATCTTGTGCACGGAGGTTTGTAGCACCATTACCCATGACAGGCATGACAGGCAAAACAGCCCAATGTCCATCAGCTGATAAATGGGTAAAAAACATGGTATATCCTTACCATAGAATGTTATCCACCAATAAAATAGAAGGCTCTGCTGTATGCGGCTGTGGGGACGAGACTCGAAAGATGATGTTGAGTCGCAAAAGTCTCGGCCGGGTGCAGTGGTTCACGCCTGTAAAATCCCAGCACGTTGGGAGGCCAAGGCGGGCAGATCGTGAGGTCAGGAGATCGAGACCACCCCAGCTAACACAGTGAAACCCCGTCTCTACTAAAAATACAAAAAAATTAGCCAGGCGTGGTGGCAGGCACCTGTCGTCCTAGCTACTCAGGAAGCTGAGGCAGAAGAATTGCTTGAACCTGGGAGGCGGAGGTTGCAGTGAGCTGAGATTGCACGATTGCAACCACTACATTCCAACCTGGGTGACAAGAGTGAGATTCTGTCTCAAAAAACAAAAAAAATAAAAAAAGTCTCTCACTGCAGGGCTGCGTGTGGAATGCTCAGAGAAGACGAATCCAGAGAGACATGGAACAGATCATTGGCTGCTGGGCCTGGGGTGAGTGGGGAGAGCAGCCATGGCAGACCCTAATGGATGCAAGGCTTCTCACTGGGGTGCTGAAAGTGTAAGTCTGTGAATGAACTAAAACATCCCTGAAACTGACCACCTGAAAGGGTGCATTTTATGGTATATCTTAACAAGGTTCCAAAAACGTGAGAAACACTTGATTCTCCATTAAGCTATTGCAAATGACCCCAATATATAATGTCAAGTTACTAACACATCAAGATGTCAAAAAGAATAATGTCAAATAATCCAATGAACAAAAGGAAATATTTAAACATTAAATAAACTAAGACTTTTCTATTTACCTGTAAATAATGGTGCAGTGCACTGGACAGGCACAGTGTCTCCTCTGCACTGTAGCTTGGACTCCTGCCAGTATGAACATGATTAATGTGTATCTAGCTTAGAGCTCACCTCACTTTGTCTATTTCTTTCTACTGTTCTATTATTACCACATACACAGCCAATTACACTGAGAAGCTCTGTTTCTTCCCTCTGCTTCCTTCTGCCTTTCCGTCCTCTACACATCACGCCATTCTATTTCTACTGCACTTGCTCCATTTCAAACTCTTAGTGTGATAATTCAGCAGCTTGTTTTCCTGCCTCTAGGTCCTCTCCCATTAGTCCATCTTTTACTTGTTAACCAGAATTATTCTTTCAAGACAGAAGTGTCAGCGTGATCACCAGATCTGATAACTTGAAAGGCTCCCTGCTTCTAATAAAATAAACCACACACCTGCAGACCACTATGTAACAGCACAGGGGATGACTACAGCTGGGATCAGAGAGACCTGGCTTCCGTCCCGTTTCTCCACCAGCACTAGCGCTGTGATCTCAGGGAAGGTACCCCACCTTTCTGAATGTTTCCTTGCTTACACAACCAGTATAATAATGCCTAAGCAGAAGATCCAAATAAGATCATGCAAACTATCTATCAGATTACCAATAAATTAATTATTTAAAAGATTAATATGCTCATATAATAGTATCCACAGGCCTTCACAATTTAACCTACTCTAAACCTCATGGATTTCACCTCCTGAAGACGACGCTTTATCCACAGTCGAGTACTGACATTTCTTATATGGTACAAGTTTCCATCACTCAAATTCAGCAAAGCATGATTAATTGATTAGAGAACACGACTGGCACTTGATATTCATCCACATTTGCCTGGGAAACTCCTGACTGAGGCCTGTGGTGCCAGAGTAACAATCCTTTTTCCATTTTTGAAAGCATCCTGGTTTGATGGAAATAATTATATGGTACAAACTCCATTGTGTTGGAAAGCTGAAGTGCAAAAGACAGGGTTCGCAGAGCTCCTTTTTTGAGAGAACGGCTATCTGGTGCCATCTGGTTCTTTTCTTCTTTTGTTTACCACTGGAATTTGTGAATTCTTCTGCAGTAAACTTGCAAGGTCAAGGTCAAAAATAGCAGAGGCGTCCCAGGCACTCGGGTATGCAGAATGAAAGACAACAGAAGCTTTCGGGGGGTTTTTGGTTCTTTTTTAAGATCAACACAATTATGATTTCACTGTGCATAAATGCAGCTTAAAGCTACTTAGAATATTTATTATTAAAATACTTGTGGGAAGTTACTTTGATAAACTCTCTAAAGCTAGTCTCTTTTATCTCATTGAAACATACGGCTGTGATGAATTAAGCTTTGTTAGAAACTCAGCTGTCCGTTTATAGCTGAAGTGAGGGGCACAGTCACAGCTCTCTGCAGCCTTGGCCTCCTGGGCTCAAGTTATCCTCCCACCTCAGCCTACTGAGTAGCTGGGACCACAGGCGTGAGCTAATTTTTATTTTTATTTTGTAGAGATGGGAGTCTCCCTATGTTCCCCTGGCTGGTCTTGAACTCCTGGGCTCAAGCGATCCTCCTGCCTCGGCCTCCCAAAGTGCTAGGATGACAGGCGTGAGCTGCTGCACCCGGCCCAGATTATTTACTTTTTTCTCAGAAAACCATGCATTTTATTCCTTGTTCATGAAATGTTCTGCATTGTCTCCAAACATCAAAATCTCATCCCAGAACAAATGTCAATTCTTCCATGAAGCTTTTCCTAATCCCAAATCACCTCCCCCACAACCAGAAGAATTTGTCCTCCCTCCCATGCGACTGTCTTCTCAGCCATTTCAACGGCATTCATTCATCCGCTCACTTGTTCTTCCAAAATGCTGATTTCCTTCTGTGGTTTGGGAAGTTCAGTGCTGTCCCCATGTGCCATGTCCCACCTTTCCAGTCCACAGGCTGACTACGTATGTTGGTTGCAGAAACTGACTGGCAGGAAGGTGACAGAAAAGAAAGATGTGTGACCCCTGACACCTACCAGTTCACAGTCTAATCGAGGTGCCCAAACCCAGCCTCTAGAAAGGACTGTTGAAATTGCAGAGTCATTTTCCGTAGGTACAGAGGGAGACGAAGATGTCAGGGCTAGGGTCCCAGAGAAGGGAAAGCAGTATTTAGGGCACACTTCCCATGAAGCCTGGGCTTCCTTGGAGGATGGGGAGTGGAGACAGGAGACAGCGCTGCACCAGGCCAGGTCAGGGCGAATGCAAAGAAAGTCAGCGCGAGTGTGCCACACCCACACCCACTGTGAAGGTTTACGTCTCACAAACACAACACAAAGCCAGTGAAATACCTCAGTAGGGCTGGCGAGACAAAATCCACAGTTTTGAGAAGACACGTGGGTGTGCATGGTATTCAGGGGGAGTTGGGGCGGTGGGAGGTGAGAGGCAGGAAGAATACTGAGTAATCTGTATTCATAGTCCGATCCTTGAGTTGACAGTTGACCAAAACTTCCTTCAGGTAATTCATAAAAGCGTAAATTTGAGGGTGTGGCTCTATTCCTGCATCACAGATTATTAGTAAATGCTAGGCATTGAAAACACATAAAATCAATGATAATTCACTTATTAATTGGGTGGTGTTCTTGCTATTGAGTAGATTGAATTCCTTGTCTATTTTGGATATGAATCCCCTATTAGATGTATGGCTTCAAATATCTCCCACTCCATAGCCTGTCTTTTCATTCTTTACTTGTTCCCTTTGTTGTCAAGAAGCTTTTAATTTGGATGCAATTCCATTTGTCTTTTTTTTCTTTTGTTGCCCATCTTTTGGGGTCATATTCAAAGACTCTGCCCAGACCGATGTCATGAAGCTTTTTCCCTTGTTTTTTCTAGGAGTTTTACATTGGCAGGTCTTACATTTAAGCTGCTGATACACTTTAAGTTAACTTTGTATCTAGTGTGAGACTGGTGTCCACTCCTACTCTCCTGCCATGGACATCCAGTTGCCCAACACTATTTATTGAGGAAACTATCATTTCTCCATTGTGTAATCTTAGCAATTTCTCAAAGATCAACTGACCATAAAAATGTGGATTTATTTCTGGGCTCCCTACACCACTCCATTGGTCAATGCGTCTGTTTTAATGCCAGTACCATGCTGTTTGGATGATGGTGGCTATCTAGCACATGTTGAAATCAGGCAGTGTGATGGCTCCAGTTTTGTTCTTCTTGCTCGGATTCAACTTTAGCTACGTGGGATTTTTTTTTTTTTTTTGTAGTTCCATAGGAATTTTAAGATTCCTTTTTTATATTTTTGTGAAAACACATAATTGGGCTTTTGATAAACATTGCATTAAATCTATAGATTCCTCATTGATTTCCAATTTCAATTTTTTTTAATCAGTGTTTTACAGTTTCAGTATACAAAACTTTCACCTTCTTGGTTAAATTTAGTTCAAAGTATTTTTAATTTTTGCTATTGCAACTGGGATTGTTTTCTTAATTTCTTTTGTGGCTAGACTGATTTCTACATGTTGATTTTCTATCTTGCAAACTTACTAAATTTGTTTATTATTTATAGCAGCTTTTTGATGGAGTCTTTAGGGTTTTCTACATATAAGATTATGCCATCAGCAAACAGAGACAATGTAACATCTTTTTTTCCCAATTTGGGTTTCATTAATTCTTTTTTCTTGCCTAATTGTTTTGGCTAGGACTTCCAATACTGTGTTGAGTAGATGTGGTGAGAGTGGAGATTCTTGTCTTATTCCTGATCTTAGAGGAAAGTCTGTCAGCTTTTCACAGATGAACATGATGTTACCCAAGTGTTTGTTAACATGGTCTTTATTGTGTTGAGGTGCATTCCTTCTACACCTAAGTTGTTGAGGGCTTTTAATCACGAAAGGATGTTGAATTTTGTCAAATGTTTTTTCTGAATCTATTGTGATAATCATTTGATTTTAGTCCTTCATTTTGTTTTTTTGGCATATCAACCCAGTAGCAAAAATGCAAATAACCCAATTAAAAAGTGGACAAAGAACATGAACAGACATTTCTCAAAAGAAGATATACAAATAGTCAACAGGTACATTTTTGAATATCAACATCTTTCATCATTAGGGACATAGAGATTAAAACCACAATAAAATATCATCTCACTCAAGTCAGAATGACCATTATCAAAAAAGTTAAATGTTAGTGAAGGCGTGGAAGAAAGAAAACTCTTACACACTGTGGATGCAACTGTACGTTAGTCCAGCCATTATGGTGAACACTATGGAGGATCCTCAAAAAAATTAAAAATAGAACCACCATATAGTCCCCACAGCCTCACTTCTGGATACGTATCTCCAAGGAATTGAAATCAATGCATTGAGGAGACATCTCAATTCACAATGGCCATGACATGGAACCCACCTAAGTGTCCATCACCGAGGAATGGATAAAGAAAAGGTAGTACATACATACAATGAAATATTATCCAGCCTCAAAAAAGAGTGAAATCCTGTCATTTATAACAATATGAACAAATCTGGAGGACGTTATGTTAAGCGAAATTAGCCAGGAACACAAAGGCTGCATAATCTCACTTATAAGTGGAATCTTAAAAAGTCAGACTCAGAGGCAGAGAGTAGGGTGGTGGCTACCAGGACCTGTGTGTCCTAATCTCCGCTTCTGATAAGGACACCAGTCAGACTGGATTGGCACCTACTTCCAGGACCTCATTTTAACTTAATCATCCACGGGAGGCTTGGTCTCCAAATAAGTCACATTTTGAAGCACTGGGGGTTGGGGTATCAAGGCATCAACATAAATTTGGGGGGGGGGGACAATGCAGCTCACGGCAGTCACTAAGGCATCTGTCAGAGAATGTGGAGGCCAGAGCCCGGGGCTCACCCCCAGCGCTGCCAGGGAGTGAGATGTAGAAGGGCCCAACGCCTGGCCTGACGCTGGACATTCATCCAGCACTTTCTCAATCTCACCCTGCGTTTCTGATTAAAAGTACAAAAATGTTCCTTATAGAAAACCACACAACAGCAAAGAAGAAAATAAACATTACGCATACACTTCCTGACTCTATTATTTGCTGTTGATGATGGGTGAATGCCTTTTCTTTAGCTCAATATTATAAATGAGGCTATACTGCATGTATAGTTTTGTATCTTGACTTTTTAACCTTACTGTTATGTTCATGAGAATCTTTCTACAATATTAAAAGTTCTTTGTATATATCAGCTTTAATATTACTCTCTCCAGTAATATGAAAAGGGAATAGTTTATTTAATATTCTCCTAAGGTTAGGCATTTATATTCTCTCAAAATTAGTTATATTATAAATAATACTATAATAAATATCTTTGTGTATTCTCAGAGTTTTCTTCATTTATCACTATTTTATTTGGATAGGTTTCTAAAAGTAAGATTGTTAAGCTAAAGAAAATGACTTTTTAAAAATTTTGAGACAGAGTCTCACTCTGTCATCCAGACTGAAGTGCAGTGGTGTGATCACTGCTCACTGCAGTCTCGACTTCCTGGGTTCAAGCAATTCTCTCACCTCAGCCTCCTGAGTAGCCAGGACTACAGGCACCACCACACCCAGCTAATTTTTGTATTTTTTATAGAGACAGGGTTTTGCCATGTTGCCCGGGCTGGTCTCGAACTCCTGGGCTAAAGGGATCCACTCACCTAGGCCTCCCAAGGTGTTGGGATTATGGACTTGAGCCACTGTACCCAGCCAGAATATGACTATTTTAAAGAAAATTGGTACATATTGTCAAATTATTTTTCAATTAATTATTTTCCTATCAATTAAGTTTCCCACAGAAAAGAAAAAGTAAAGTACTTGTCTCGCCATATGCACAACAGCTATGAGGAATAGAATTTTTAAAATTATTTGCTAATCTGATGGGTGAAACAGTATAAGATTATATTATTCTGCACGTTTTGACATGGATTTAGCCATTCTGACTTATCCTTTTCTGCAAATATTTTATTCATGTCTTTTGTCAAGTTTTAAAGCAATTTCACTATTTTTATTGGTTGGTATATGTTACTTATTAAGTATTATTAAAGGTTATTTCCAGTTATCATTTTTAATTTAATTTGCTCTATGAAGTTTAAACATACAATTTTTTGTTTATAGAATATTATTTGTAAATATTTCTCTTTTCATTTTCTGAGATTTTACTTGGAAAATTCTACATCTTGATTCAAGATTATTATTCTCTCACATCTGTGTCTGATTCTTGAAAGGTCTTCTTTTGATCTAGGTTTGGGATCTGAAGAATGGTATTAAATATCTATTTAATTTTATTTCCATAGAAGTTGCCAAGTTTTATCAGTGCAATTTCCTGGGTCATCCTTTGCTGGCTCTTCCGAGAGAAAGATCGCCATTCTTCACATACAAGAGTGTGGAAAGCATCTCTGTTGATAGGAAGAGCTATTCATTTTTCTGTTTATTTATGTTTCAAAGTTGAGCCTGCCTCAAACTCATTACCACAGCTATGATCACAGAATTGGAATTCTGGTGCTTTGACCTGCACTTAGGCACGTCCCCTCAGTGATTATTATGTCTCTCTTGTCCCTTGGTTATCAGTTTAATTACTTTGTATGTCCTTCTCATCTTGTGTGTTGGCCGTTGTTTTCATGAGTAGCATGAACATGAAGCAGACGCCCATCTTTCCACCTTCATCCTCCCGTTTCATGGAAATGCAGATGAAGTCCCCCTCATGTGGCCAGGCAAATCATATACCTTTCCACACCCCTGATCAATCAAATAGTTTGAGGAAGGCATCATTTTAGACATAGGGGATGCAGCACTGAACAAAACAAGCAACAATCTCTGCTCCTCAGAGCTTGATCGAAATAAATAAGCAAACTTTATTCAAGGTCAGATGATGATAAGCAGGAGGGCAGCTGAAACTGCTGGCCCAGAAAAGCCAGCTGCAGGCATTTCCCCCCAGCATGGAATTCAGTGATGCCCAGAAGAGCCAGCTGCAGGCGTTTCCTCCCAGCATGGAATTCAGTGGCATCACTCTGAGGGTTTGAAGGGAACTGGCTATGGCGGATGTGGAAAGCCCCAGGTGATGGGTGCTAAAGAGGAAGTTAAAGCAGGAAATGCTTCAACTATTCTTCCTGATGATGAAAAGAAGGAGGAGCAATGGGGATGGAGGCAACACTGGGACTTCAAGACTGGATCCAGGCTCCAGCAGGTGGTATTTGAATGAAGACCTTGCGTGAGTGGAGGAGTAGTCATCCCAGTTGCCTGGGGGTGAGAGAGCTGACACAGAAGAACAAGTCGAAGGCTCTGAATAGGAGGGTCTGCTGTGTATGAAGGGGGTGGGGGTGTGTAACTGAAGCAAAGGGAACCAGGAGGACAAAGAGGAGCCCAAGGTCTTGGTAGATCTTGGGTTTCCACTTGCATGAGTGAAGGCGCCATGCATTTAGCATCCTCGATGGCCCCATGATCCTGCATCCCTGGATTCATTCCCTTTTGTTGCTCCCACCTATGTGAGGTGGTCAAAGTGGAGGTGTGTGCATTTTACGGTGAGGTCACCAATGTCACTGCAGTTTCCACCTCCGTGTTTTGAATCACTCTTTCTGCAGGAAACTGGCTACATGTCAGAAGGAAACTTGAGCAGCCCATGAAGCAGTGGGAGTAAGCAGCTGGACTTGTATGCGAGGTTGCATGAATCAGCCTGGCCATGCCTCCACAACCATGGTCCCACCTTTGGATGATAGCAGCCCTAGTCTGTATCTCACTGCAGTCTCCAGAGAGAACCTGAGCCTGAATCCCCAGCCAAACCACATCCAAATTCCTTACCTGGAGAAAATGTGTGAGCTCACAGAATACTCTTACGACTGGAAGCTGTTAAGTTTCTGGGGATTCGAAACACAGCCTTACATGAGAAGCACAGATCCTGCTCCAACAAGCATGTGACAGAAACATCTGTGATATTAGGATGCCTGACAGGGCCTGGGCGTGGTGGAGGCAGCAGCTCCAGGGAGAAATTGGGAAGAAAAAGTCTGGAGGAGCTGGGGCAGCAGCAGCAGGGCCTCGGGAGGGGGTTTCAAAGCCAGCTGTGGTGACGTCATCTGTCTGCACGACGTGTGGTGATGCTGAGGACAATACCGTGGGAACAAACAGGTTCCTAGGACTCTGCAGGACTCTTCAGAGGCCACACGTGGGAAAGGCAGCGATGACAGCAAGCATCCATGAGTCATTGGGGAGCCACTCCCTTCTCCAGCACGATCAATGTTTTGAATATTGTGTAGAGGTGTTGGGTAGAAAAATATGTATGTCACAAGAAGCGCTTACCAAACCGAGCTGGGCACTAGGGCATGAAAGAAACTCATCTGTCTTCTCTGGTGATCCACTCTGTTCTTTTAAAACAAACAACCACTGAGCCCTCCTAAGAACGAAAGCACAGACGGCTGGGGATGGAATGGAGCGGAGGACTCATACAGCCTGAAGGTGTGGGAGGTTGGACCTGGGTGTTTTGAATGAAGCATAACACACCGTGATTTGCTGTGTTCCGTGAAAAAAAATAGTGTGAACTCACACTCACTGTATCAATTCCATAATGCATGTGTGTGTTTCACACAGCACAGGATGCCAAGATGAAAGGGTGTGGCTTCACGGGGCGAGGGAGGATGCGTGTAGCGCCACAGTGTGCCCCACGCCTCCGGGCTGTCCCCCACATGGACACAGCAACAACGATTTCAGAGGAAAACTGATATGAGGCTTTTGAAATCAAGAAAGAGATCAAGAGGCACGGGCAACCTCCTTGCTAAATGTGCACACAGCTATTCTGTGTCCACTCACACCTCTGACATAGCCAGGTGGAGTCAGGGCCTAGAGTCATTGAGGTGTCAACTGTGGACTCTAAGTTCACCTCAGCAGTGGTGCTGAAGAGCAGAGAGAACCCAGAACCTGGCTGTCCATGTGGACCAGTGTTCCTCAAACTTGGAGACCATTAAAATGATGATGGGCGTTTTATAAAAACATAGCTGCCCAGTTCCTACCTCCAAAATAGAGAGAACCAGAATCCCTGAGGGATAAGAAATAGGCATAAGTATTTCTAATGAGCACATTACTGGGTCTGATGCACCCCCAAGGTTAAGAATCACTGGCTTTGGGAGGCCAAGGCAGGTGGATCGCCTGAGGTCAAGAGTTCAAGACCAGCCTGGCCAACATGGTGAAAATCCATCTCTACTAAAAATACAAAAAATTAGCTGAGCGTGGTGGCGGCCGCCTGTAGTCCTAGCTTCTTGGGAGGCTGAGGCAGAAGAATACTTGAACCAAGGAGGCAGAGGTTGCAGTGAGCCGAGATCGCACCACTGCACTCCAGCCTGGGTGACAGAGCAAGACTCTGTCTCAAAAACAAGAATCACTGGCTGTATTGATTCCATCTCTTAGTCTAAAGGTTGTAACAATCTTCTAGTTTTAAAGGGGCCATTTAATTTCGGAAGGGGAAGTGAGGTTGTGGATCAGAGAGTGAACCTATTAGGCAGCTTTTTTTTCTATCAAGATTGTTGGTGTGCTAGAGGCCTCTGTTAAGAGGCAGCACTACAGTCCCACTACCCACTGAGAAAGCAAGGTCCTTACCCTCACAAGCTGCACTCTGACGGTGCCCGTGCTTACAGGAAGCAGAGAGGCAGTGCCCCCATGACGGAAAACCAGAGACAGCTGTACTCGCCTGCCTTTTGCACACAGTGACAAATAACTGAAAAACAAATAAACAAAAAGAACTAAGGAAAATTTATACTTTAATTAACACTATCTGGGATAATGTTCTGTGCATTAATTCAGCAACTTTCCTAATCTTCTTTCCAGAAAGATCTGCTCTGGCCGTCACACATGGACAAAAGGGTTACAAAATGGATCCTGCAGGTTTGGTGGGAGGAGCAGGGCTGGGATGGAGCCTCCTGTCCTCGGACTGGTTATCTGACCAAAAGTGACAATAAGGAAACCTTTATATGATGTTTAGAGGTTTAAATTAAAGTAGATATGAAGTTCCCGGTACACAGTAGTTGCCTAATAATGTTTTTCTTTTTCTCCAAGGCATTTTTTCTGCCTAGAAAATAACGAACTGCTCCAGCTCATGTGAAGCACACTTCTAACTTCACGGCTGCAGAAGCCTTCACTGAAACGCCAGGTTCCCACAAGTCAGGGTAGGTCCCTTCGTCCAAGAATTCCTGACCTCCTCTGCAGAGGCCAGTCGTGGTGCAAGATACCTGAACGCTTATCGATCTGAGCTGCACTGATGTGCCATCAGCAGGGCTGACCGTACGAGCCTGGTCAAGGCCAGGACACGGTGTCGGGCAGCCTCCCGGGTGACCTCAGACACTCAGAGCTTGGAAAACTCTCATCACACCCTTGAAATGGAAGCAGTGGGAAAGGCCCGCCTTGCAGTGCCACCCATGCACCAGCAACAGGTCAGAGAAGGGACCTCTGGAGGGGAGGGTCCTTCACAGGATGCGGCACGGTGCCCAGAAGCACCTTTCAGAGCCTCTTGGAAGGTTTTGGAATCAAGCATTTAACATTTGCAGGTTTTGAAAGAGGCTTCTCAAATTGAATATTTATGGTTTCAGCCGGGCTACCAGAAGCTGGACAGCATAGTAAGCTAAAAAAAAAAAAAAAAAAAAAAAAAATCCCAGGCTCTGTCCACAAAGCACTCTCTTGTGTGAGACCCTGGCTGCAGCTCACACTGCAAAGGCTGGGGCCATGCAGAGACAAGCAAGCTGCTGTCTGGCTCCCATCAGGACTGGACGCGGAGCTAACACAGACACATGAATGGCCTTCGAATCAGTGTCGTGTTCATACAACGGTATAATATGCTAAGTACCCACCTGGTGCGTTCATATGGAATGTGGCACATCGGTGTACTCTCATAAAATTAATGTTATATTACTATTTCATTGGTTTATTAAACATAACTTTCTTTCACAAATTCCACATGGCAAATCTCTTTATTTGGCACCATCGTGCCTCTTAGTCCAACTCCTGTCCTTGACTCAGTGGTGAACAACCACATTTTACTACTTTGACCAATAATTGCAATACAAAATATTTATTTTATTGTCAGAAAAGTAAAAGTTTTGGTGTATCTTTGCACAATCGTACTTCTTAAAAGCTTTGTACACGTGTACAAAGGCACTGTCTCCAGTGAACTGGCCGCAAGAAATATCCATCTAGAATAATGAGAACACGGTTTGGAATTCTCCCTAAAATACACCAAATATCACTTTTCATAATGTTTGTACAGTATGCTTTGAACAAATATCTTAGTCAATAGAAAATATAATAAAAAATCAGTATTCATAATACAGGAATAGTGAATTTTGTGTAAACCCAAGGTCGTAATTTTTTGAATGTGTGGTTACCGATACATTGCACAGATTTTAATGTTATAAAGGTGTGGATTTCATCCTCACCTGTGCCTGGAGGCCGTTCATTTTTCTGCCACACACACACACACTCCCCTTCTCTGGATCCTTCTAGAAGGACCACAGGGTGACCCTGAGAGGGTTTACTGAGATAGGTCTGCCAAGCTCTCTCACTCCGACCTCTGTTTCTTCCCAGACGTCCCGCTGCTGTGCTGGCGGAAGGTACCAGACGCGGGAGAGTGCCCGGGCTGCCAGGCATGTTGTGGGCTCACCTTGCCACGGTGACAGTGGCCCTGCGAACTCGCCTTTGCCATGAAGAGGCTTCAGCTGGGGGGTGTGTCTTCCCCGCAGCCCCACGCGGCCTCGTCACCAGACCCCCAAAGTGGCTGCCAGTGCTCAGTCCTGCTGCTTCTCTACCAGCAGCAGTAATTCCCTGATTATGTCCACTTAGACATGGCATTCTCGTCCGTTCTCACGCGGCTGTGAAGAAACGCCTGAGGCTGGGTGATTTATAAAGAAAGGAGGTTTAATTGGCTCATAGTTCTGCAGGCTGTACAGGAAGCATGGCGCTGGCCTGCGCTCAGCTCTGTGAGGCCTCGGGAAACTCAGCCATGGTGGAAGGTGAAGGCGGAGCAGGTGTGTCTTATGGGGCAAAAGAAGGAGCAAGAAAAAGGTAGAGGAGGGTGGGGGAGGTGCCGCACACTGTTAAACAACCGGATCTCATAACTCACTCACTCCGCATCATGAGGACAGCACCAAGGCGGACAGCACCAAGGCGGATGCTGCTGCCCCTTCGTGAGAACTTCTCCCCTTCTGCCTTCCTCTTTATAAAGATTCAAGTGGTCACCTCCCACCGCCCCCACCTCCAGCACTGAGCATTACAATCCAACATGAGATTTGGTGGGGACGCAGATCCAAACCATATCACATGCTAAGCTGAATACCCATATCTACCCATTCTTCCAGTATACACTAAAATCACAGTGACAGATAAAGAAAATTCACTAATCTATAAGAATAAAGAGAAGACACGGAGTTGAAGAGGGCCCTGTGGCTCTCCTCTGCCCCTGGACTCTGGAAGGCTGAGGCCCCTCCTTGGAAGATGCACCCCTCAGTTTCCACACACACCTTCGCCAGGCTCCTTACTTCTGGTTCAGGCACCCTGGGTTCTTGCAGTGGCAAGACCCATTTTTACTATCAATTTCTGCATCAGTCAGGAAAATATGGGACAGGTTGTGGTTGCAAAAAGCCCTGGAAATCTTAGTGGTTTGAGGCAGTGAACACGATTCCTCCCTGATGCTGTGTCATAGGGGCTGCTGCAGCCTCTGTCCTACGTCCCTGCACTCCAGGACTCGGCTGATAACAGTCCTACCTCAAATGTGGCCACAGGCTGCGAGCGAGGGCAGTGGCTCTTTCTCAGGGCGCTGTGTGGCAGTTAAATGCCTCCGTCTGGCGTTTGCAAGCTCCTCCTTTGCCCCACATGCAAGGGGCCACGTGGGAGGCTCGAGGCTGGATATCCAGCAAAAAGCGGGAGGAGATCCTAGAGACCAACTTCAACAAACTATCAGGAGTCAGTTGGTGACAGCAGGGAAGGTGAGAAAGTTACCTGAGAGGGGTAAGCTATGCACTCAGGGAGGAACGACAATGAAAAGCTCACTCACTTAACCACAGCGTCTCTGGGAGGCTTGGAGCTTTTGCCACAGGAAAGAGAGGGTATGTGAAGAGTGGGATGGAGAAAGATTGCAGCATAACTACAGGGAGCATCAGCTGCCCCCGTGGCTCACCTTCACAGCTGAAACCGCCCTTCATGCACGCATCACACCAGGCAGAAGGAGTGTGCATCTGTCTCCCAGCGCTGCCTCACAAATCACCACACAGGCCAAGTCTGGAAATCAGAAGTCCAGGTGAGTCTGGGGGACCATCGTCAAGGTGCGGGCAGGGCTGCTTCCTCCTGGAGCTCCAAGACAGGGCCTCTTTCCTGCCTTTCCAGCCAGCGGAAGCTGCCGTGTTCCTCAGCTCCCCTTCCTCCATCCTCAGCACAGCAATTGCACCGCACTGGCCTCTGATTCCCTGGCCACGCCGCTGACATTCCTGCCTTTCTCTTTATAAAGATTCTAGTGATTACACTGGGGCCACATGAAGAATCTGGAATAACGTCCCTTTCTCAGTCACATGCTTTGCAAACTATATCTAACAAATGATATAATACCCATTTTCAGTCACGTGCTTTGCAAACTATAGCTAACAAATGATATAGCTAAAATAATTTGCTAACTGTATATAACATCCAGTATAAATGTAATTTTTCAGCTCAGTCTTTTTCAGCCAGAACTAATCTAATCTTCTGCTGTGCTCTTTGAGTACGCCTCTGTGCTACTACATTAGGCACTTTTATATTCGTGTGTACCGACACGATTTCCAGGAGGAAGGGATTGGATTGATGTGTATAGACTCGTCCAGCAGTTAGCAAAGTGTCATTCACGTAAGGGTTCAATAAATGACTGCTAAAGCTTGCCTTAGGTAAAGTGGACAATCTTGTGCAGGCTTCGGTAGGAATTTTCACTTTCAGGTCAGGAAGAGCGTGCACTTCCACCTGCTGTGCCTGTTCTCTGTGCTCATGACTGACCATCTAAGAGCTGCGATATCTGGGTCAGAAATGTGAGCAGATTGAGCACTCTTTGTCTGGATGAGGCACCTATGGACTATAGGGAGCTCTGTTGGGACCTGGTTGGAAGACTCTTTGTCTGGATGAGGCACCTATGGACTATAGGGAGCTCTGTTGGGACCTGGTTGGAAGTTGATACCAGTCCAAGAAATAGGGCAGGCAGCAGGAAGACCTGCTTGCAAAGCATTAGAAATAATTTTAGGAAAAGGGATTTGACTGTTCTATGTGATGAGGTTGTATAAGATAAAGCATGGGAGTCATGAAATTACAGAATCAGGGAAAGAAATTCTCTCCACTGGGCGCAGAGGCTCACGACTGTAATACCAGCACCGTGGGAGGCTAAAGCATGGGAATCCCTTGGGTCCGGGACACCAGCCTGGGCAACCTCATCTCTACAAAATATATATATATATATTATACATATATTATATATATTTTAATATATATATTTTATATATGTATAATATATATGTGTACCTGTAATCCTAACTACTTGGGAGGCTGAGGTAGGAGAATTGTTTGAGTCTGGGAGAGGGAGTTTGCAGTGAGCTGAGACCATGCCACTGCACTCTAGTCTGGGCAACAGATCGAGACCCTGTCTCAAAAAAAAATGCAAAAAATTAAAATAAGGAATCTGTCTCTCAAGACATTTTCTGCTCACCTCCCACCTTTCTCTCACTGACTTTCCTCAACGTGTCTCAACACGTTCTTTCTCCAGTGTGATGGCTCCATCCTTGTTTCATCTCCAGGAACCATGAGGTCAGGGAAGGTTGATTTGCTTGACTGATGAGCTGCTGGTTCTCTGCAGTGTCCAGCACATAACAAGGCCTTTATTAGAGATGGGCTGTCACCCATCAGCATGTGATGTCTTTATCACCATGTTTGACTCCACCTTTCCCGAGAGTCCTCATTAACTATATAAATGGAAATTTACTTACAAGTTCCTACTGGGGAGCAGGGTGGAGAGGTAGAGCTCGGATTTCAGGAAAGAACCCTAAAAGTTGCCGTTAGATGGGCTAGTAAAAAATTACCTTTTCTGGTTATATCCATATCATAAAGCAAAAGATGCCATGAGTCTTACTCTGGAAAGTCTGATACCTGGGATTCATAGTCTGGTGATGTCTGGATTGGTTGTGATCCCAATACCATGTTCTTTCCCTTCCCCCTTCAAGACATAGCCGGTCCCTGCCAGCACCCACCCTGTTGCCACGTCAAAGCACTCCTCACCTGTCTATGGAACTGGGTGACTGAGTTTTCTCAGCACAACAAAAGGACAGTGGTCGAAACGAGGGCATGTAGCCGTGACTGCTAGCTCCTCTTTGTCTTCTATCATTCTTGGGAAATAAATTCTTTCAATCTCAACCTGCACACTACTTCACGACTTGTTGACTCTTGGGTATAAAAAATATTGTCCTTCTTTAGGAAAACATGACAGAAATAGTTGGTTTTCTATTTTGATCCAATATATGAATCAAAATCATCGGGAATTGGCACTGTTTATGAAGTATGTTTCACTTTTTTCTCTTCTGCAGGGACAATTGGTATATAAACTCAAAATCTGTCTTAAAATTTATCTGCAAACAAAGCTGAAGTGGAAAATTGAGTCATTTGGTCAATTACATATTCCAAAACACTTCCAACCGATGGCATATGAAGGCAAAACAGAGTGCAATTTGTGTTTGCGTAATTATCTCCATTTGTCCCTGGCCCGAGAGAATTCCACCTTCAACCTTTCAACCTTTCAACCTGGTGGTTGAGTGAACTTGATTCTGCTCTGTCTCCCTAAACAACACGAAGGCCATTGAGAAGCAGGAGCAGACCCAGCCATCTGTATCCCCGTAGATGGGGCGGCGCTGTCTGGATGCCAGGATTTGGGGCGTGCGTGCTCCATCTTCGGGGCTTCGTACCTTGTTGCGTAGTCCCTAAGTTCCTGCTTACACTAAAGTCTTGGGTAGTATTCCTATTTCTGTAGCCTTTACTCACACTCATCTCAGATAGGAATCTATATCCACAAGTGCAGGACTGAATCTGAGAAACTATCCTTTTTCACTTTTCTCTTGTGATTTGTGTTTGCAGTGCCCCGCCTCCACTCAGACAGCTAGAGCAAGAAGTGCCCATTTTTAAAGCAGGTATTATTAAGGCAGCACGCAGAGGAAATTGGTCAACATCTTCACATTTGAATTTCAAAAACTGAGTCCATGAAACAAGACTTAGAAAAGTCAGATCGTGGTTTTTTTCCCACACTTGGACTTGATCAAGTTTCCTGAGAATGGGGAAAAGGAGAAAAACCCCAAATACATACTGGAATTAAATGCTGACCTTTGTCTCTAAGCAGCTCAGAGCTGCTCAGCCCAGGGCCCCTGGACTTGGCCCTACCTGCAGGGGGCCTGGAAAATGCAGGCAGAACCTCAAGCTCCCATTCCTCATTCACAGCCAAGCAGGGAAGCAAACGTCCCATCTGTGAACCGGAGGCCGGGATCCAGCTCCAGGACATCACAGCAGCCCAGGGCAGAGGGTGACTCGTATGCCTGAAAACCCCGAAGGCGTGCGGTGGAGAGCCGAGTGCTGGAGAGTCAGGATTGCAGCAGAAGGACGAGGGAAGGGCAGCACTCCCGGACCACGAGGGCAAAGGGGACAGAGGCCATCCCAGGGGGCGGTGGCAGCCTGGCAATGACCCTGTCAGGCGAGCGTCTCTGCAGGGTGGCACGGTGAGTGAGGGAGGCCCCAAGGAGCAGACATGACCTGGGAGATCACCCGGATTCTGTCCCTAACGTCCTGCAGTGGCTGTTCGAACCTTAGTTAAGTTATAAAGCATCCAATTCCATCCTGACTAACCAGGTGAAACCCCATCTCTACTAAATATACAAAAACTTAGCTGGGCGTGGTGGCGGGCACCTGTAGTCCCAGCTGCTCGGGAGGCTGAGGCAGAAGAATGGTGTGAACCCGGGAGGCGGAGGTTGCAGTGAGCCGAGATCACACCACTGCAGTCCAGCCTGGGCGATGCAGCAAGACTCCATCTCACACACACACAAAAATAAAATAAAATAAAAAATAAATAAAATAAAATAAAGCATCAAATCAGTTTTAGTGTTTTTGTGTAGATAAATCCAAATCAGAATGTGCTAATGAAACTGAAGATGTTTCCGGTTAATAGATTCCAATGCCTGCCCTTCCCCCAAACCCAGGATTTGAAGAACAGCCTGGGGCTGAAGCGCAGACCAACGCGTTTCCAACGTTGAGCCCGGGAAGAAAGCAATGCAAGGCAGCGCCTCTCGCATGCAGTCACAGCTGTGGACACTCAAGACGCACGTGTTAACCAGACAGACAGGGTGCCTGCCCCCACGGAGGCTGCATTTCAGCGGCTGAGGTAAAGCATTCCGTAAGACAAGCCAATCTGGGGTGCTGCGTTGGGCAACATGTGCTGTCCCCCTCAGTACTAAGTGGTCTTAACCCCAATACAGACTCTTTATCTTTATGCAGAATTTTTTTTTTTTTTTTTGAGACAGAGTCTTGCTCTGTCACCTGGCTAGAGTGCAGTGGCACAATCTCGGCTCACTGCAACCTCCACCTCCTGGGTTCAGGTGGTTCTCCTGCCTCAGCCTCCTGAGTAGCTGTGATTACAGGTACCCACCAACATGCCCGGCTAATTTTTGTATTTTTAGTAGAGACGGGGTTTCACCATATTGTCCAGTCTGGCCTCGAACTCCTGACCTCAGGTGGTCCACCTGCCTCGGCTTCCCAAAGTGCTGGGAATACAGGCATGAGCCACCATGCCCGGCTTACAGAGACTATTAAACAGCAGAATTAGCGTAGTGGGTGACACTGAGATGACTGTGGGTGACACTGAGATGACTGAGGAAGACTTTCTTACGGGAGCTGTTTCCCAAAACCTGGGAGCAGTTCCCTAGCGGCAGTGTGCTCAGGCCCCAGCTGCGCAGATCCCTGGAGCCCTCAGGGTGAGAAGTAAACTTTCCAGTGCCTCGTTAGGGCACGCCCTGGCCTCCAGAGCTGGCTGTGTGTTTCACAGTCAGTATCTATTTTTTTTAGAAAGAGTTCCTGCCTGTCA
Organism: Rhinopithecus roxellana; assembly: GCF_007565055.1. Lineage (NCBI taxonomy): Eukaryota > Metazoa > Chordata > Mammalia > Primates > Cercopithecidae > Rhinopithecus > Rhinopithecus roxellana. The sequence goes on from NC_044552.1 coordinate 149,418,935, forward strand.
TTATTTACATACTTAAGACTGTTTGATTCCTAAACCACAGCCCAAATATTTTCTTTTAAAATCTCTGTAAGTATCAAGACGTATTTTACAAAAAGCTCAGTGTGTTCTCCCTCAAAACAGTGGCGTTGAAAAATACCTGCCTTGTGTTTTAGAAAAACACCTAAATCATTTCTTGAAGTACAGCCATCAGTGCGTTTAGACAGAAAGCGCTTTCTGAAGAAACAAGCCTTGTTACACGGTTTAAAGAATATATATGGAGGCTTTGCAGGGTATTTAGAAACTCCTCCTGTGGTGAAGGTATATGAACCCTTCCAAAAACCATCTCAGGTTAAAATGATTAATTATCCCTAATAGACTCTTTCAGAGCTGTGTTTATCCGGCCATGTGCAGCTCAGCAGGGGCCCAGAAACTGCTTCCAGATCCCTGCAGCGGGTTCCAGGCACATGGAGGAAAGGCAGCGGCTGCCGCCCTGGTGGACACGTTCCCAGGCCCTCGCGGGCATCTGTTCACACCCAGGGAGCTTGGAGAAGGGACAGCAGCATGTCTCTCCCTTGGCAGCTTCTGCCTCAGCGTTGGGGTCTCTGATAGACAGAAACGATACTCAGGGCAGAGTATCAGCCCTGCAGGAGGGCAGGTCCCCGTGGCCAGCACGCCCAGGGTCACAGGAGACTCCGAGCCTCCCTCTGGAGCAGGTGTCCCTGCCAGCGAGGAGAGACAGACGGCGCTCTATGTGGTGACCACTGGCTGGGACTGGCCGCTCTCAGCTCTGCACAGACTTTGACTTGGCAGCTGTTGTCCTGTTACCTAAATTCTCAATTCAACTTCGGCTTCAGTTTTTTCTCTTGGCTTGGATGAAACTGTCTTTCTCTGGGTAATTTAAGACCCTGGAGGTGAATATGTGGTGTTATTTTTCTCGCTCTTTTACCGCATTCAATTTTCTGGGAAAGGCTCATAAACTACAATTACAACTCATCCACACAGAAACTTTAATTCTTTAATTTTACTTTCTGGGGATCCTTTCATTTACTTTGCTTTGTTCTAAAACCAAAGACCTGCGTAGGTTCAAGCTGTCCATAGAATGATGCCCTTAAGACATGTAAGCCTTTCCAGGTGAACACGTGAGTCAGAAAGTTACGTAAGTCTATCTCAGTGGCAGTAATCTGTGCTTCCCTAAAGAAGAATCTCCTAGCATACATTTTATTTGTAGGAAGGAGAAATGTAAATACTAAGGAAAATAAAAAAGTATAAACATCATCTTATTGAATGAAAATCAAAGTCTTAACTGCTGTTAATGTGGTAACAAAATTTTTATCAGATTTCTATAATTGATATAATTTCATAATTCTATCAAATTGTGATGATATAGAATTGATATAACCAATATCAATTTTCATTCATGATTGATGATGATAATGAATGGTGGAGGTTTGGTGAGAGAATTCAGAGGTCTTGTCAGGTGACACTGAGATCAATACCTAAAGCTGCAGCCTCTGAAGCCTCACCAGACATATCCCTGGAGGTGAGGCCAGTGCCGTCAACAAGCTTCTCTCCTGGGGAACCCCACCTGGGAGCTGTGTGCTTCCCTGTTTCGTGGAGAATATCAATCTTGCCCTCCTTCTTGATATCAGCTTCTTTCCTAATACTGTATTATTTATTTAAGGCAGTGTCTTGATCTGTCACCCCGGCTGGAGTGCAGTGATGGGATGGCAGTGATCACGGCTCTCTGCAGCCTTGACCTCCTGGCTCAATTGATCCTCCTGTGTGAGGCAGTCCCAGTCCCAAGTAACTAGGACTACAGGCACACACCACCATGCCTGGCTAGTTTTTGTATTCTTTTGTAGAGGTGGGGTTTTGGCATGTTGTCCAAGTTCCTGATACTTTACATTTCTTATGCAAATAGTATGCCCCATAGTTCCAATGTTTTAATGATAGATATGCAAAGTAGACTCTCTACATGGCATTCATAATAAAACCTAATTAAAGCAGAATATCTGGAATCAGGCCAGGTATTCATACTTTTTTAAATCTCTCATATAATTCTAAAATACAACCAGTTGGTGGCTCACGCCTGTAATCCCAGCACTTTGGGAGGCCAAGGAAGGTGGATCACTTGAGGTCAGGAGTTTGAAACCAGCCTGGGCAACATGGTGAAACCCCATCTCTACTAAAAACACAAAAATTAGCCGGACGTGGTGGTGAATGCCAGTAATCCAAGCTACTTGGGAGGCTAAGGTTGCAGTGAGCTGAGATCCTGCCATTACACTCTAGCCTGGGTGACAGAGCAAGACTCCAACTCCAAAAAATAAAAAATAAAAAACATAAAAGGTCTAATTTCATGAGAAGTCATAGCAGAAGAGTGAAAAGTGTGCAAAGGTTATGCAGTCAGACACACTGGGATCCATTCACACATCCTTGCTTCTCAAAGTCTCCTTGGAAAACCTCTTCAAAAGCTTGCAGGCATAACATGTCTAGGACTGTGCCTGACAAAATGTTAGGGGTTGCATCCTGTTCAGTCACGGCTGCCCATCACAGTTTCCAAACCCTCCCTGGAGCTGCCAGGTCAGGAGCCACACCTGCACTGTCAGCCCACACCTCCTGCTCAGAACTTTCCTGTGATCCAGCCTGGGACATTTTGTTAAAATCATTCCTCTGAATAATACTTCTGATTCAACTTCTACCCTCACAGAATGTTTTAAGTTTAAAAAAGTGTAAATTTGTGAGTCATCCTTCATTCATCCATTTATTCATTCACTTATTTAGGCACTTTATATTTATTGAATGTATACATCTGCTAGACACTGACATTGCAATGAAGAATAGCATGGAAATAGACAATGAACAAGTAAACAAACACAGTATCTGTGCACATCAAAAAAAAGTGTTGTTAAATAAATGATCTTGGGCCTGAAAAATGGCTGTCAGCAGAGCTCACCACAGACTCAAAAGTTGGCAAAGTTTTCATGGAGATAATAACACCTAAGCTGAGCTCTAAAATTTAAAATGCCATGTGTTACTGACCTATTGCTACCTAATAAATCATTCCAAAATATGATCACTGAAACTGTTTATTTCCTTGCCACCTGTGGGTCACAAACCTAAGTACCACTGGGCCCTCAGGCTCAGGGTCCCCATAAGGCTTTCATCAAAGTGCTGGCTGGGGCTGTGGTCTCATCTGAGGGCTTGTCTGGGGAGGCTCTAACTCCAACACACTCATGTGTTTGTTCACAGGATTTGGTTTGTTCATACCCATTAGTCATCAGCTCCCTCAGTTTCTTGCCTGTGGGCCTCTCCCCAGAAGAAGTCCCCATGAAGCTGCTGGTTTATGAGAATGATCACATGAGAAGGCTGGAGAGAGAGAAGCCTCCAGTTTGTATAACGTAGTCTCTGAAACGGCACCCATCATTTCCATCACATTCCACTCATTAGAAGTCAGGCCCAGATGCAACCCATTCTCAGGGGGAGGGCACTGCATGGAGACATGAAGGCCAGGAAGCAGGCATCCCTGGGGACATTTGAAAGGCTGCCTCCACACCACACCCACTGTGTGAAGGACCCAGCGAAGGAAGCTGGATGGGATGTGCATCTTAGGGTAGGGAAGATTAATAGCCAGGTTTGGAAATCCTAGTGGTAAGCCTTGCTGGCCGTTCTGCTGGTTTAGATGCACACAAAAAGTAGGAAAACAGGAGGGAACTTATGCTCTGAAGACAAGCTCATTAGTAGATACATTTCTCCCCCAGACAATCCCGTTATTTTTTTCTCTTTGTTTTGGAGAAGTGTGTTTTTCATGTTACTTTGCTACTCATAGAAACACCTGCTGTGAAGCTGTAACTCAAGATGTATTAAATATAGTTGATATTTATTCAGCACATTAAAAATTCTTTGTCAGCTTATAATTGTTTATTACCTTTGCATGTTTCGAGTTTACAGAATTATATAAAAGAGCTGTTTTTATGTGCATGACCATTAATTTTAGTTAGCAGACATTTCCTTCAAACTCCACTTTTATTCCCTTAGGTATACGGTTCTATAGCTTTCAGCGCATGACAAAATTGGATAACTATGACTACAATCAGATAACTATGACTATAATCATAGTTATAATAAAATTGGATAACTATGACTATAATCATAGTTATAATAAAATTGGATAACTATGACTATAATTGGATAAATATGACTATAATCAGGATAATCAGGACACCAAACACCAGCTTCACTTTAAAAGTTGCTTTAGCCGTAGACCCATTCAGCTCTTATACGTGAACACAACGATAAAACCCAGCTGTCATAAACACTACCACAAGCAGCACAGACACCATATTTGAGTTGTAAAGCATACAGAGCTTATGGAGTAGATGAATAGCGAATAATTAAGATCAGACACTCTACAACATTAACTTTTGAAAGCACATTTTCTGGTCTGCAATAATTTACTGAAACCTAAATTTTAAAGATATGGAAGATTTTTAAATCAAAATGTTAAGTGACTGACAATATGTAAGGTAATGCACAGTTTGATTGCTTTTAGATTCTCTGTCTTTCTACAAATAGAGGAAGTCCTTCCGACTCCAGTCGTGAGACAGAACCATGTGCCCCTCTGAATGGGACAGAGATAAATAACATACCCAGGGAATAAAGCCGTTAATCAGAGGGAGCACTGTGGAATGCCGCGCACAGGCTGCAGAGGCACCAGCAAGCCGACTTGGCCCCAGAGACAGAAGACGCTAGCCAAGTCAGCTTGCGTGATTCTCCTGTTTGCACAATGTGCTGAGCAGAATTGTGCTGTGGACTCACGGAGTCTCAGCTTTGGAGCGAGGAGGCTCAGGCATGGGCTGTGCCCCTAGGGAGCCTCCTCTGGCCTGGTGAGGATGAGCTGCGGTAAAGGTTGTGGAAGATCGAGGGCAGAATGCAGCTGGACTCCACTGCCTGGGGGATGCCAAGGTCTGTCCAAGGCCACTGAAGGTCAACACTGCTGGCCCCAAGGGTGTCTGTGACCCCCACCTCCTCCCACTCTTCCCCTTCCTTACCTGCCTCCTGCCACACTGCTGACCTCCTAGCTGTCTGTTGACCTCTGGCCTCAGCACTCTGTACTTGCAGTTTCCTCTGCTTTGGGAACTCAGGCCTCAGTGCCTGCACTGCTTGCTGTCCACATCCTTCAGATCCCTGCCCCAGTGCCACCTGCATAAAGAGAGTGTCCTAGGTGATGCCTCGCTGGTCTGGATGCCCCATCTCCGCTACCTGGTGTTATTTTTCTCCTAGTTCTTGGGTAGAGCCTAGGTGAGGAGGACAAAGCCCTCACGGCCTGAATGAACATACCACGTGTGCATGTATGTGAGGCTGTGCGCTTCCCAGTCATCCAGCACATGAATACCGTGGGAACTCCCCCAGGTCTCTGCTTTTCCCCAACAGTATATCTTCAATAAACTTGGCCTGAGCTTTAGACCCCTTCCTGCCTCTTAGCATAATTATGTTGTCATTCTTCTCTACAGACCCTGAAAAAGCAGCAGATATGGGTCGAAAGTGTTGGGGAACCTGCAGTACGGGGGAGTTTTGCAGGGACACATTACGCCAGGCTCTCCAGTGGTGGGATTAGACTCTACCTGGGAAGCAGAGTTGGGCCATGGGGAAATGGCATCCAGGTGGGACTGAGGTGCCTGGCAAGAGGATACTGTTCCGGGCTCACAGGCCCAACAGGGTGCTGGGCTGGAATCCTGAATGACCAACTGCCTGGAATGGGTCAGCACTGCTCCATGGAAACGGGGTGTCAGGAGAGGGTGGAGGAAGAGTCAGCAGCATCTTTATCTCAGGCCAGGTCTGTGTCTCCATCTAAGCTGGGTTCTGGGAGGGCTTCATTGGTTCTTTGCTTTTATTTGACACAAGCATTTCATGTGGGAAAATCACAGTTTCTATTACCTAAGTTGAATTTCTATTTGTTAAGCCCCCAGCTTCTCAGAGTCTTCCAGCAGTCACAGTGGATTCAGCAGCCTTCGCAACAGGCGGGAGCAGATTTCGTGGTTAACTCAGGTCCTGAGTTAATCATTTCAGCAACTTCAGAAATTATTCAAGGCACAGTCACAGCTGTTATCATCACTTACCTGCCCCTAAAAAGATTTCTAGAACTGAAACTCAGAGTTCAAAATATTTCAGTTCATGTTGAGTTTACAGTGCATTTTTATCTTCTTGAGATAAAGAAACAATAAATTTAAAGACAGTGTGATATTTTGTCGATGCAGATTTCAATTTGGATGCCATTATATTGCAGATGTTTTCATGTTTACCGAATGCACTGTTTTTTGCGAATACTATAGATGAGTCAAGTTTGCGATTGTGTACGTAGACAAAAACGAATTGGTTGGGGCACTTCCATCATGTAACTTTAAATGTAACAAAACTGTGGCACGGCCATTAGGATAAAGCAAACTCTGTGGACCCTGTTTAAAGTCTTTCAGCAGCAGCTGTGTGCCCAGTGTTAAGTAAAACATGAATTGCACATTGCCATCTTCACGGTCATCATTACAGCTTGGGGAGTTGGTGTTCTTGCCTCCAGTCTGCAAACAGGAGCATCATCCTAACAGAGACAGGACCTCAGCACTTTCCATCCCACAAGTATTAACACTTACACAGTAAAGAAACAGGTCCGCAGTTCCTTCAAACGGCACTAAATGTTCTTCACCATCTGGCCTGAAATTGCTTTCCTGGCTGCATTTCTGACCAGCGCCTGGGTGAGTGCCACACATCTTAGACTACTCAGCGTTTCCAAACAGCCCGTGAAGCGGCTCCCTCTCGCCTCTGTCTGCACTGAGCTCTTTCCCAAAGACTCTGCCACCTTCTGCAGCTCATCTGCTGAAATCTCAGCCTGTTGTCCTCTGACCTCACTCTTTTCCTGTGTCTTTATGTGATTTTACTTATGTAATTGTCAAAATATCCATTGCACTAATTAAAATGGCTTGTATATTACAACTCTGATAAAATGTAAGCTTCATCAAACTAGGGCCCACATCCCAGCCAACTATTTATAAATATATTAATCTTATTTATTAATCATCTCCTATGTGTCAGGCACGATAGTGAAAGGTTCAGAGGTAAAAGACAGGCTCTCTGGATTCAAGCAGCTCACCTTCTAGTGCAGAAGACAGATAAAAAAACAAGTATCATAAAGCAATGGGGTTGAGAAGTGTTCTGAATTATGTATATGACACATAAAACATAAATAGCCTTCACCTTCCTATAGAGGTGAACCTGTGCTACTTCTTAAATATGGAAAAAGAATTTTTCAGACTGAAATGTAAGAAGGTGACTGCAGGCAGAGAAACTCCACATACGGATGCTGAAGTGACAGAGCCCGTGCTATAGCCAGAGAAGATGACCCAAGTACAAACAAAAATACGGAGAGTGTGAGACAGGCAGACATTAACTAGCATTGAATGAACTTAGATTTAATCTTGAGAGAAGTTAGAAATGCTGTAGTTTTAGTGTGGCTCCAGTGGCGCAATCGGTTAGCGCGCGGTACTTATAAGACAGAAATGCTGTAGTTTTAAGCAGATCAGACTTACTTTTTTTTTTGGTAGCAGTGCAAAGGGTGGATTTTAGTAGGTCAAGACTCTAGGCAGAAAGATTGCTTAGGTTACTCAAAGGATTCAAGAGAGAAGGGAGCATGAGGACCTGACCGCATGGATGGGAGCACATTCAGGAACGATTGAAAGGCACAAGTCCCCATGCTAGGCACGGGAGCAGGCGCACACAAGATGAATGGCAAGTGTCTGGTGGGTCGGTGTGAGAATGAATGAAGGTGAGGAGTCTCCTCTGGAAGGGCAGCCTGAGAAGCTCTGCAGGTGCGCTTCCCAGCAGAACAACTGTGACTTGTGGAAACCATTTTTCACAATGCTGAAAGTCCCTGGAAATTACCCTGAGGACACACAGCAAAGGAAGACCCAGTCACTCCAGGAAATCTGCCAGATCTCAGAGTGAACCACGACAGTGAGCATCCCCAACACCGGAGCCGTGGCTCAGCCCTCTCAGCAACCCCCGGCCTGTGTGAATTACTGTCAGGAGTTCCTGTCATTCACATGAAACAACATTCCTATCAGGTTGGTCTACTAACAGTTCTCTCAGTTTTCGTTTATCTGTGAATGTGTTTATTTTATCTACAGTTTTGAAAGAGCATTTTGTTGGATATAAGATTTTTGTTCAACAGGTTTTTATTTTAGAACTTTGAGTATATCAGACACACACACAACACACACACCAGAAGTTCCACTCTGGATGGGTGTGGCCAAAAAGACAGGTCTTTCTCTTCCCCAACTCCTTGTCAAGGTCTGCAGTATCTCCCTGGATGAGGAAATCCAACATGAGGAAGGAGAAGAAAGAGAGAGGAAAGGAAAAATACAAATATGTGAATAACAAATGGTGGACACCATCCCAAATTCAATAAAAAAGCATTAATCTAAACATCCAAGAAGCTCAACCAACTCCAAGTAGTATAAATGCAATGCAAGGAGACCTACAACCAGACATATCACATTAAAAAAGTAGAAGGCCAAATAAAATCTTGAAAGTAGAAAGAGAAAAATGACTCATTATGTACAAGGAGCCCCAAATAATATTAACAGCTGACTTCTCATGAGAAACAGTGGAGGCCAGAAAGCTGCCAGATGACACATTCCAAAGCTGTAGGTCAGAAGCAAAGAAAAAATTACACAAGGTAACTTGTATCCGCAGGAATAAAGGAAGAGTGCAAAAAAAAGTCAAATAACAAGGTGAATGTAACAAATTCTATAAATATATCCTTGCTCTTTTCTTTCCCCAGCTTCTGTAAACAACATAACATCACATGAAGCAATAATTATAACACTACATTCCTGGGTTTGTAGTGTATAAAAATGTAACATGTATAAAAATAGCACAAGCAAGGGAGCAAGGAAATAGAGCTGTATAGGAGGAACATTGATTTATCTCGCTAGTATTTCGTTAGTACACACCTGAAGTAGATTGTGATGTATGTAGTAAGCCCTAGAACAACCACTAAGAAAATAGTCAAGTAACATAGCAAAAATCTTTAAAGGAATTGAAACACTAGAAAAATTTCACTGAATATAAACAAAACTGAAAAAAGAGGGCTAGAGGACAAAAATCTGTGAGACATATGGAAAATGACAGAAAGCAATCTGTATCAATAATAACATTAAATGTAAATGAACTAAACAATCCAGTCAAAAGGCAGAGATTTTGAGACTCAATAAAGCAAACAAAATCTGACTACATGCTGTCTACATAAGACACATTTTGACTTCAAGATATGACTAGCTTGAATATAAATGATAGAAATCATGTTTATCATTCATAAAGAAATGATAAGAAAGCTGGAGTATTATACTAACATCAGACAAAATTAAAAGTACCTTAAAACAAAAAAAAGTTACTAGAGATAATAGGGATATTTCATAATGATAAGCATGTCAATCCATTAGTAAGATATAACCACTGTAAATAAATGCACCTATGGTAGAAAAAATAATAATCTGTTGAATACACCTATGCCTTTATTTCTGCAACCTATAAGATTTTACCTTATCTATCAAAGGGGATTTGGTAGATGAAATTTTGTTTAAAATGTTGAGATGAGAGTATCTTGAATTATCCAGATGGGCCCAGTGTAGTCTCAAGAGCCTTTTTAAATGGTAGTCAAGAGAGCTGAAGTTGGAAAGAGAGAGACTGGAACACGCCACCAACTTTGAAGGTGGAGGTTGGTGCCATGAGGAGCCAAGAGCTTCGTTTTAGGACTTTGGACCTCAATAGCTGTGTGATAATAAATTCATATTGTCTTAATCCACTGAGTTTGTGGTAATCTGTTATAGCAACAATTGAAAAATAATACAGATCTTGATGCCACAAAGTGAGTCACTATTGTAAGAAATAAGAAAAATATTGAAGAGACTTTGGAAGTGGGAAGTGATAGAGGAAGAAAACAAATTATGGAGCTTTATAGGAAAAGTCTAGGTTGCCTGCACAGGCTGTGAGTGGAAAAGCAGATGTTAAAGACTCTGCTGGTGATGGGTCAGAAGGAAGGAAGAGGCATAATAGAGAAAACATGTATTATCTCAGAGAATGACTAACTCACCATCAGCCAGTCATAGGCAGAAATACAGAGGTTGGAAATAGTGCTGCCGATGGCTCAGAAGAAGTGAGGAGATGATGAAGAAAATCTTCATTGTTCTAGAAACTAACCACAATTTCATAAGCAGATGGAGTAGAAATCTGGACAAGAAATGAACTGCTGATGAGGGCTTAGAAAGAGATGAGGAAAAGTGTTATTGGAACTGGAAGAAAGAAAAAATCTTCTAATGTAGTGGCCAGAAGCTAAACTTAACTTAGTCCTACTGTTCTGTGGTAAGCAGGCTTGTAAGTGACAAACTTGGGTATTGGCCTGAGGAAATTTCTGAGTATGGGAGGTGCAACCTGGATTCTTCTTGCTACGTACAGAAAAATGTAAGAAGAAAGATCAGTTGTTGATAGGTGTATTAGTCAGGGTTCTCTAGAGGGACAGAACTAATACAATATGTGTACATATTTGTTAAGGAGAATTGACTCACACCATCACAAGGTGAAGTCCCACGATGGGCCCTCTGCAAGTTGAGGAGCAAGGAAGCCAGTGGTGGATCAGTCCGAGTCCTAAAACCTCAGAAGCAGGGAAGCCAACAATGTAGCCTTCAGTCTGTGTCCAAAGGCCCAAGAGGCGTTGGCAAATCACTGGTGTGAGTTCAAGAGTCCAAAAGCTGAAGAACTTGGAGTCTGATGTTCGAGGGCAGGAAGCATCCAGCACGGAAGAAAGATGGAGACTGGAGGACTCACCAAGTCAAGTCCTTCCACCTTCTTCTGCCTGCTTTATTCTAGCTGTGCTGGCACTTGATTAGATGGTGCCCATCCACATTGCAGGTGGGTTTGCCTCTCCCAGTCCACTTACTTAAATGTTACTCTCCTTTGGAAACACCTTTACAGACACACCAGGAACACAACTCTGCATCCAATCAAGCTGACACTTAATATTAACCATCACAAGGCCACCTCTTGTCAACTTGAACCCATACACATCTCTTAAAATCACACATAATCTCCAAATAAAGACAATAATATGATTGTATGTAGCATGTATAACAACAATAGCACAAGAAGTGGAGCAAGGAAATAGAGCTGTATAAGAGGAATATTGATTTATCTCACTAGTACTCAGTTAGTACATACCTGAAGTAGATTATTCAGGCCCAAGTGGCAGAGCAGCTTGCACAGCAGCCTGGTCCTGTTGCAGAGCCTTCTCCTGTTCTGGACTCCACTCAAAACTGGTAGTCTTTCAGATAACTTAATAAACGGGCCAGAGTAACACACCCAAAAGAGGTATGTGTTGCCTCCAAAATCCAAATAGACTTTCTAGGCGTTGTGCCTATTTCTTGGTTGTGAGGGGTCAAATGCAGCAACTCATCTTTTACCTTGGAAAGAATATCTCAACAGGCCCCACAGCACTGGATCCCTAGAAATTTCACTGAGGTAGAAGGTCTCTGAATTTTAGTTGGATTTATTTTCCACCCTCTGGCACGCAAATGACACACCAATGAGCCCAGTATGTTTGCTACTTCTCGCTCAATGGTCCAATCAGCATAATGTCCTCAATGTAATGGACCAGTGTGATATATTGTGGAAGTGAAAAGTGATCAAGGTCTCTGCAAACAAGATTATGACACAAAGCTGGAGAACTGATGTACCCATGAGGCAGGAAAGTGAAGGTATATTGCTGGCCTTGCCACCTGAAGGCAAATTGTTTCTGGTGGGCCTTGTGGACAGGAATAGAGAATAGGGCATTTGTCAAATCAATGATTGCATACCAGGTACCAGGAGATGTGTCCATTTGTTCAAGCAATGAAACCACATCTGGTACAGCAGCTGCAAGTGAAGTCACCATTTGGTTAAGCTTATGATATCCTACTATTATTTTCCAACATCCATCTGTCTTCTGCAGAGGCCAAATAGGAGAGTTGAATGGGGATGTGGTGGGAATCACCATCCCTGCATCTTTCAAATCCTTGATGGTAGCACGAATCTCTGCAGTCCTTCCAGGGATACAATATTGGCTTTGATTTACTATTTTTCTAGGTAGAGGCAGCTCTAATGGCTTCCATTTGGCCTCTCACATCATAGTAGCCCTAAACCTACCAGTCAGGGAGCCAATGTGGGAGTTCCGTCAGCTGCTAAGTATATCTATGCCAATTCTGCATTCTGGCGCTGGGGAAGTGACCACAGGATGAGTCCAGGCACCCACCAGACCCACTGTAAGTCAGAGCTAGCTGAAACTCCATAATTACCTGACCTCCATAAGCCCATACTTTAACTGGAGCACCACAATGACGTTTTGGGTCCCCTGTAATCAACATCAGGTCAGAGCCAATGTCCAGTAGTTCCCCAAAATTCTGATTGATGATTCCCGTTTCCCCAATGCAGTTACCTCAGTAAAAGGCCGGAGGTCTCCTTGGGGAAGGATGGGAGAAAGATTAACAGTATACATTGTCAGTAGTGTAGTGGGGTCCTTCCTTAAGGGGACCCAGCTTCCCCTTCATTCCAGGGGTTCTGCGTCTGTAAACTGGCTCAAGTCTGGAAATTGATTGAGGGGTCGTGATTCTCTATTTTTATAATTTAAATTAGTCTTTTGTCCACTCGACCTGAAAGTTTTCTACTTATACAATTAAGTAAGAATGCAGTAGGCTTCCTGTCAATTTCACTTCTAGGAACACCATGATTAATAAGCCAGTGCCAGAGCCCTACATGAGTCAGACTATTCTGATTGCTGCTTTGTCTCTGCTGTCCATTACAGTAGCTATGCCCACCTTGCCTTTGACAGTTGAGTGCCACCACTTGGCCCCTGCCACCTTGGAATCCAATTATTCCCATTGTGCTTAAGTTTTTTAATTGAGCGACTGTGGTTCTCACTGTAAGATGTGGCCTACAGAGAAGAGCAATCACAGGTCTTCAAGGATGCAGGTGCTCTTCAAGGATGTAACATCCTCAACAGTTGAGTGCCACCATTCGGCCCCTGCCACCTCCCACTGTGTTTTAGTTTTCTAATTGAGTGACTGTGGTGCCCATTGTAAGATCTTGCACACAGAGAAGAGCAATCACAGAGCCCAAGGATGCAGGTGCGCCCCTCACAAATCTGTTTCACAAGGTATTGGTGAAGGGTATGTCTTCTGGACCCTCTCAGCTGAGATGAGTAGGTCTAAAGTGACGAATCCACTCTACCATCCCAATCTCCCTAAGCCTTTGAATCTCTTCCTCTACATTCAACCAAGGGAGATCAGGCATTTCCATCTTGCTTGCAGTGGGCCATCTTTTGATCCATATTTCAGCTAACCAAGCAAATAAACTATTGGAACTTTTTGTAAACTCCCCGAGCTGCAACATTAAATGCAAAATCCCTGCTTAGTGGGTCCATATCAATAAATTCCGCCTGATCCAACTCTATGTTCCTTCCCCCATTATCTCACACCCTTAATATCCATTCCCATGACTGTTCTCCAGGTTTCTGCTTATGTAAATCAGAAAACTCAAGCAGTTCTTTTGGAGCATAGTGCACCTCCTTGTGGGTCACACTCCGAACCTCACCTCCCATCAATTCCAGTGCAGTTAGAATAATGCAGGCAGAATAGGAAAAAACAAAACAAAACGAAACAAAACAAAAACCAGGATTTCATAATCTGGGAAATCTGCAGCCTGTCCAAAGTGCAAAAGACTCTTAAATATGGAGATGGACTATCAGAAAAGTGTCCTAAAAAGAGAAAGCCGGGGCTGTGCTGGGCGACCTGGAGCTCACTCATGCCTCTAAGGGATGAAAATGTCTGTGAATTCCTCTCACAGAGGCCTCTTTTGAAGGCATGAGGGGTTTGGCTCGTGGGCCTCCTCACACAACCCAGCAAAAACTGAAAATAGAGATGGGGAAAGTTACGCAGCAAAGCCTCTGAAAAACAGATGGAACCCCTGTGATATTCGCAGGGGACCCACAAGCTTCTTGGAGATGTTACACCTGTGAAAAATGACAGGCTTAGACTACAAAGGATGGAGAAAAGACGAAGTAAAAATGAGCTCTCAGACGCCCAGCATTCTGCAGGGGAAAAAACAGACCGATGAAATTACTCAGGTGCAAACACATTGCAGGCAGCCTTGAGAAACTAGAAAACGCAACAAAATGATGTCTTCCCCCAGGGTTTCAGAGTGAACGCAGCATAGCTGACACTTTAATTTTAGGATATCTGGCCTTTAGAACATAAGATAGTAAAGTTTCATTTTGCTTTCAAAAATTCAGATCAACATCTCTTACAGATATGGATGGAAAAATCTACAAAATATAGCAGGAAACCAGATCCAGCAAAGTATAAAAGGAAGTATGCCTCATGACCAAGTGGGATCTACTCTAGTAGTGTGAAATTAGGTCAACATCTGAAAACTAATTAATGTAATGTATCCTATCGATAGAATAAAAGGCAAAACACCACAAAATAATTTCAATAGAGAGAGAAAAAGCATTTGACAGAACTCTAACACTCTTTGATGATGAAAACACTTATACTAGAAATAGAAGGAAGTTTCATCAACCTGATGAAAGGAGTGCAGCAAATACCCACAGCTTCCATTATACTTCGTGGGGAAAGTCTGGATGATCTTCCCGCTGCCCCTGCCCAGTAGGAACAAGGATGTCTGCTACCTCACTTCTGTTCAGGATTGTGCTGGAGCTCTGGCCAGGGCCCTCACACTGTATTTGCATGGGTCGCTTGCTGCTGGAGAGATCCGAGAGGCGAAGCCAGGAGGAACAGCTAAAAATTACAGAGTGTCTTTTGTGGTGATGAAAGTGCTCTAAAATGGATTGTAATGATGCTTACACAATTCTGTTAATATACTCAAACCACCAAATAGCACACCTGAAAAGGGTGAATGTATAATATCTAGGTCTCAGTGCAACTGTTAAGAAAGTTCATGTGAATGCTTATATTCAAATGAGAACCCAGCTAGAGCTAACTCATCTAATAAGACTCCTAGACAGGACCGTAGGTCAGAGCACTGCAGCCAACAGGTGAGGGGATGCAGCTCTTGCTGAGTAAGTCCCAGTGCAGCTTGAATTTCCGGTGTGTCTCTCTTCCCTGTCTCACTTCCCCTACCCTTTTATCTGTGTCTCCCCAGGTCACGTCCCATATGAGTTACCTGTCTTGGCATGTATTTGTCTTGGCACTGGGTCTTGCATATAGGTATTCAATAATATTTTTGCCAGCTGGGCATGTTGGCTCATGCCTGTGACCCAAGTGATTTGGGAGGCTGAAGTAGGGGGGATTGTTGAAGACAAAAGTTCAAGAATAGCTTGGGAAATATAGTGAGACCACATCTCTACAAAAACAAATTTAAAATTAGCTAAGTATGGTGGCACACACCTGTAATCCCAGCTACTTGGGAGGCTGAGGCGGGAGGATGCCTTGAGCCCAGGAGCTCGAGGATGCAGGGAGCCACGATCACACCACCGTGCTTCAGCTTGAGTGACAGAGTGGGACCTTGCTTCAAAAAAATTTTTTAATGATAATAATATTGTTAAAGTTATGAGATGAATGATCTTTATATTACACCTATAGCTATAGTAGCTCCAGCAGGCATCACCCGGGAAACAGACTTCTTTGTCTCTTAATCTAATACTGTGACATTTTGGAGATCCGTGTGGTTTTTTGTTTGATTCTGCTCTTTTTGCTGTGACCGACTGATTTTCATTTCAACTTTGCATTTGATTATGTCCTGCTTCTATCAGCTAATAGCTTCTGCTCATTACCAATGCTTTCCATAGGTTCTCTCCTTCCAACTTCCTGAAAAAGTCTGACAGGTTTGCTTTTTGCCAGGCAGAAGGGAGCACATTCATGGGCAGAGCTCTATCTTCAGGACATTCATGGGCCACTGGGCAGGCTCTGATCCCAGAGAAAATCAGCTCAGGTCAAGAGTGAGATCAAGCAAAAAGCATGTCCATGGATTTCCTGGGATTTCTGAGAAAAGTACTTTAGTCCCAGGGGCTGTTCTCAGGCAGAAATCTTGACTGTAGTTAGTAGAAATCCTGATGATGTATCTAGGACACAAATAAAACGGAGTCCTGGAGTAAATCACATTCTCTTCTTGGAAACACTATAGTCCCTACAGTGAGTCTTGTGTCTGCCATTAACAAAGTAAAATTTACTGGCCTGGCTAAAGCTGCCTTTTAACATTGTGAGTGCATCAGATTAGATTTGATTCCCATTTGTTTCTGTGCTGCTGGACCTCATCCACGAGTAAAGCTGGAAGCATGAGCCTGCCATGTGTCTCACCTCTTGCTCTTTATATCTTAACTAGAAACAGAGACTACTGGAAACCTTATCGACTAACCTCAAGATTTCTAATTTTCCACATTTTCAGGCCTAAGAAATTCAGAGCAGACTTAGATGAACATACAATATTTGAAATGCTATCTGAGTCAAATATTTTTTGATGTTCATCCCAAATTTGAAATGAAGACGTACAAGCCAGTATTACAATCAGTGAAGCTAAACATTAGTGCTTTAAAAATATAGACAGACATACTTATTAATCATGTCTTCAGGGTTTATATGAATATATTATGTATAAAATGTATTTTATATTTCATTTTAATAATGTATTATCTAACATATATGATTAATCCTTTTAACTCTTTAAGAAAATGTTTTTATGCATCATTTCATATTTGTTTTTACATTTGTTCTAATAGCAGACATAAATTTAAAAGTAAGTGGCCAAACATGATTTTGTACATGGAGAAACAAAATATCAAGAACCAATTTAGAAGAAAAGTTTTATTACAATTTTCTTAATTGCTTTCTCTAAATGCTAAATTTCAAATTTGCCTTTTACTTGTAGCTGTAGAGCTAAGTGTATTTTACAGTAAAAGACACACTGAGATATTCTGTCATCTTGATCTTCATATGATGTTGCTAGTTTCAACATATTTGAGATGGTTTCATAGGGTAGCACTGTGAAGAACCAACTTCTGGACCAGTGGTCCCAGTCTTTTCTGTGCTGCTATAATGACATTCCACAGGCTAAGTAGCTTATTATGAACAGAAATTTATTGGCTCATAGTTATGCATGCTGGGAAGTCCAAGATTGAGGAGCTGGCATCTGGCAAGGTCCTTCTTGCTGTGTCATCACATGGTGGAAAGCATCACATGGAAGAAGGGCAAAGACAGGGTGAGGGAGATCAACAGAGAGAACAAGAGGTGGGTGAACTTATCTTTTTTAAAGATACTCACTTCTGTGATAATGGCATTAATTGACTCATGAGGGCAGAAAACATCTCTTTAAGGCCCCCACCCCCAGATCTCCACATGGGATCAAGTTACCAACACATGAACTTTGAGGGACGTGTTCAGACCATAGCACCAGTGTTTCTAAAACGTTAACATGTATATGAATACAGTTTCTGTATTTGAACAAGCTTGTAGGAGCTGCTGGTGATGTTGGCCTCCTACAGTGCTCCAAGTAACAAGATACATGATAGGAGAGTGTTTTGTTATCTAGGGTTAGTTCTAACTCTGCAAAAGTATATCCACACAGATTGAATTGAACTTGAGAGTGATGACTTAGGGTAGGTATCTGGTGGAATAAATTTTAAGCAGCAAAGTGACCAAGAGGTATCTTGGCTGCTTCTAACAACCTAGGATCAGATATAGGAACAGAGGAATGACTTAAACTTTGAACTTATATTTAAAAGGGAAACAGAGCATAAAGGTTTGGAAAATTTGCATCCTGGCCCTGTGGTAGAGAAAGAATTCAAGCAGGCTGTGGAGCAACCTCTTGCTAGAGAGATTAGCCTGACTAAAAGGGAACCAAGCACTAATATCCAAGACAATGAGAAAAAGGCCTTGAAGGCATTTCAGAGACCTTCTAGACAAACCCTCTCATCACAGGACCAGATGCCTAGGAGAAAAGAATGCCTTCGGGGGCCAGACCCTGGATGCCATTGCACTGTACAGCCTCAGGACACTGCTCCCCACATCCTGACCACTTCAGCTCAAGTCTTGGCGTAAAGGGGCTCAGGTACAGTTCAGGCCATTCCTCCAGAGGGTGCGGACTATAAGCCTTGGCAGATTCCTTGTGACATTAAGCCTGTTGGTACACTGAATGCAAGAGTGAAAGCAGTTTGGAGGATTCTACCTAGGCTTCAGAGGATGTATAGGAAAGCCTAAGTGCCTGGGCAGAAGCTTGCCATAGGGGTGGAGTCCAACCAGAGAACCTCTACTAGGGCAGTGCTAAGAGGAAATGTGGGATTGGTACCCCCTTCCAGAGTTCTCACAGGGCACTGCCTAGTGGAGCTGTGGGCAGGAGGCCCCCCATCCTGTAGACCCTGCCAGTGGCAGCCTGCATGTTCAGCCTGGAAAAGTTCTAGGCACTTGAATCCAAGCCATCAGAGCAGTCTCATGGGCTGCATCCAGCACAGCCACAGGGACGGAACTGCCCAAGTTCTTTGGAACTCACCCCTTGCACCAGTGTGCCCTGGATTCGGAACATGGAGTCAGAGAGTGTGCCCTGGATCCAGGACATGGAGCCAAAGAGATTATTCTGGAGCTTTAAGATTAAATGACTTCCCTGCTCGGTTTCAAACACATGGGGAACCCATTGCCCCTTTCTGTTGGCTGATTTCTCTTTTTGGAAAGGGGATGTTCATGCCTGTACCACCATTGTATCTTGGGAATAAACAACTCATTTTTGATCTCACAGGCACATAGGTGGAAGGAACTCATCTCCAGATGAGGCTTTTGACTTAAGACTTGGAAATTTTGAGTTAATTCTGGAAAGAGTTAAGACTTTGTGGGACTATTGCAAAGACATGACTGTATTTTGAAATGTAAGAAGGAAATGAGGTCTGGGGAGCCGAGGTCAGAATAATATAGTTTGGAAGTGTATCCCCTCCAAATCTTATGTTGAAATGTGATCCCCACTGTTGGAGGTGGGGCCTGGTGTGAGGTGACTGGATCATCGGGACGGGTTCATTGTGTATGGCTTAGCACCAGCTCCTTGGTGATAAGTGACTTATTATTCTGAGTTCATACAATATCTAGTCATTTAAAGGAGTGTGTACCTCCCCCACCACCTACCCTCTTGCCTCCATTCTCACCAGGCCACACATCAGCTCCCCATCACCTTCCACTGCGGTTGTCAACTTCTGAGGCCTCCCCAGAAGCAGACACTGCCATGCTTCCTGTACATCCTACAGAAGGGTGAGCCAGTTAAATCTCTTTTCTTTATAAGTTACCTAGTCTTGGATATCCCCTTAGAGCACCATAGAAAATAGTCTAACAAACCAATTACTAGCCTCTACATAGTGTCGACACATTTTTTAATTCTCTTACATATTAGGTTCTAAATTATTTCAAACATTTTCTTATAGATGCTTACTCTCCATACTTTCTTAAAAACTTCCCATACTTTATTAAAATAACTATTAATTTCTAATTATATAAATAAGTACTTCCAGAAACATATTAAAATTTCAACTAGGTTCCCTAGATCCAATCATATTTTATTAAATATTTCAAAATATTTCTTCAAACATTTGGTGCTCAGACCCTGGCAAAGCATTTCCTTCTTATAGTGAGCCCTTGTATATCATACAGAAAATGAAACTCATGTGTCTAGATGTATTTACATTAGGACCATCAAAATTGTTTCATTAGGTTGATGTGGCATCTCAGAAGTCATTTCAGCCTTTTCTCTTAGTACCTCTTCCCCAGTAAAAGCCATGACAAAAAGATCTCTGTTGATTTTCATCTTAGAAACCACATGGTCTTAAGTAGATTCGAATCAAAAAAAAAAAAAATACTTTTAATATTGGAAATTCATGTATCTAGTTTTAGAAAAGGGTGAGGAAATTATGTATAAAAAATGTTTTATATTGAAGTATTTTGTTTGATCAAGTACTCCTTCATGTTGGATAGTTTATTCAAACTAAATATCAAACGATATTAAATTTTTTTAAGTGTAAACAAATAAAATATCAAAAGTTTTCAGAAACCAAATGAACATGAGAGATATTTTGGTGAATATTAAAAGAGATGAAATTGTAAAAACATACCAAAAAGAAAAAAGCCATCAACGCTGAGTCATATAAACACTGCAAGTGCCACTACATTGGTTTTATTTGACATTGACCTCAGCTTTTTTATTCACCCATGGCTGCTAGGCTTAAATTGCTTTCGAAAGTTCAAACAAAAGCATTTCCATTTTTCTAAGACCACACGTGTGAGCAACACAGTACAAGTTCAATCCTGGTTTTGCACTGAATGCTTGGGAAATTTGGTTGTCTAGTCAACTTCAAGATTGCTTTAGCATGCTACTCTTTAAAACTTATAATTGACATGTAATAATTGTACATATTTATGGTGGGAGGTTTCAATGCATATGTACTTTGTATAATGATCTTAGCATACTGTTTTCAGTACCTTTCTGAAAATGGAGCACAAAGCTGGGTGAGGAACACAGAGACTGCAGCAACCCTGAAAGGAGACGCTCCCTGGTCTTTGCCTCTTGCTCCATCATTTTGCAAATAAGCCATTTTACTGTGGGCAGTGGTTGGGCTCCCTGCAGGGCCTGCTGTGAGCATCCAGGAGGAACAGTCCCGCCTTCCTTCATCATTCCCGGGAAACGCTCCATGACACATCTCTCCCACAGAGTGACATTTCCAAATACAATTCCCGGATGAGGCTACTGACCACTGACCTGGCAGTGGTCTTCCCTCAAAGGCTGCCCGTTCCTGGACATGACCTCTGTTCTCTGGGACTCGGTGCGGCACCCCGGGTTGGGAAGCACTCAGCCTCACCTGCGCTCCCTGGGTTTTAACCATTAAGGGTCCTCGAAAAATGCATCATAGGTGAGCAAAAGTTGCATTTCACTTTTCCCTGGCTGCCTGTATCTTTTCTCGTGCCAGGCTGCAGATGCCCTGGAGGGATTTAAATCTAAATCATGACAGTCCCTGTAGACTCAGGAGTTGCGAGGGTGAAAAATAAAGACAGATTTTCTTCTTTTACTGTGAATTATCCCCTAAATGTGCTTCTTGCTGCTACATCTCTTCTGAATGATGATAATCAAGAGTAATAACTTTCATCTTACAAAATGTTTTCTCAACTATCAGGTCAACATACATCATGTACCATCCTATGAAGCCCTCCCCCTGCTGCCCAACCCCCCCCACCCACCCCCCACACAAAGCTCCAGTGTGATAATTTGGGCCTTTCAGCACTCCAGTAATGAGGAGACCTCCAAAATCAACCCTCAGTCAATTCAGGGTGTCCTGGGGTTAACTAGAATCACCATAGTTCAGGCAGTTCCGGGTGTACTGGGGTTAACTAGAATCATCATATTTCAGGCAATTCCGGGTGTGCTGTGGTTAACTAGAATCACCGTAGTTCAGGCAATTCCGGGTGTGCTGTGGTTAACTAGAATCACCGTAGTTCAGGCAATTCCGGGTGTGCTATGGTTAACTAGAATCACCGTAGTTCAGGCAATTCCGGGTGTGCTATGGTTAACTAGAATCACCGTAGTTCAGGCAATTCCGGGTGTGCTGTGGTTAACTAGAATCACCATAGTTCAGGCAGTTCTGGGTGTGCTGTGGTTAACTAGAATCACGGTGGTTCAGGCAATTCCAGGTGTGCTGTGGTTAACTAGAATCACCATAGTTCAGGCAGTTCTGGGTGTGCTGTGGTTAACTAGAATCACGGTGGTTCAGGCAATTCCAGGTGTGCTGTGGTTAACTAGAATCACTATAGTTCGCACTTCTTGTTACGAGCTTTCGTAGTTTTCCCCAAAATGTGTCATAGGTGTAAGTTGTGTTTCTAATTACATAAATCAGAGTCATTAATGTTGAGGACCATGGTTTCGAAGTTTAAGAGTCTCTCCCCTCCTTTGGGATTGGTGAACAATCCTTTAGAAAGACTTTTCCGGAGGCTCAAGGGCTAGAGCCTCCCTGGTCAGCAATCTTCAAAACTGCTGGGATTGCAGGCATGAGCCACCACTCCCGGCCC
Organism: Rhinopithecus roxellana; assembly: GCF_007565055.1. NCBI lineage: Eukaryota > Metazoa > Chordata > Mammalia > Primates > Cercopithecidae > Rhinopithecus > Rhinopithecus roxellana. The sequence continues at coordinate 149,441,029 of NC_044552.1, forward strand.
GGAGGAGACTTCAGAGTTTTCCAAGTGTAATATCGTATCATCAGTAAACAGAGATAGTTTGAGTTCCTCTTTTCCAATTTGAATGCCCTTTCTTTTTCTGCTTGATTAGGCTGGCTAGGACTTCCAGTGCTATGTTGAATAGAAATGGTGAAAGTGGGCATCCTTTACTTATTCCGGTTCTTAGGAGAAATGCTTTCAACTTTTCCTCAATAAATACGATGTTGGCTGTGGGTTTGCCATACACGGCTTTCATTATTTTGAGGTACGTCCCTTCTATGCCTAAAAAACCTTTGTTGAGGATTTTTATTATAAAGGGATGCTGCATTTCATCAAATGGTTTTTCTGCATCTATTGAGACAATCATATGATTTTTGTTTTTAATTCTGTTTATGTGATTGGTCGCATTTATTGATTTGCATATGTTGAAGCATCACCATCCCCGGGATGACACCCACATGACCATGGTGAATTATCTTTTTGATGTGCTATTGGATTTGATTCACTGGTATTTTGTTGAGAGTTTTTGCATCTGTGTTCTTCAGGGATATTATTGCTGTGTAGTTTTCATGTTTTGTTATGTCCTTTCTTGCCTTTGGCATCAGGGTGATACTGGCTTCATAGAATGAGTTAGGGAAGACTCCCTCTTTCTCAATTTTTTGGAATAGTTTCAGTAAGTGGAATGCCAATTCTTCTTTGAACTTCTGATAGCATTCAGCTGTGAATCCATCTGGCCTTGGGCTTTTTTGTTGGCAATTTTTATTTATTTATTTATTTATTTTGAGACAGGTAGTCTCACTCTGTCACCCAGGCTGGAGTGCAGTGGCGTGATCTCAGCTCACTGCAACCTCTGTCTCCTGAGTTTAAGCAATTCTCCTGCCTCAGCCTCCTGAGTAGCTGGGATTACAGGTGTTTACCACCATACCCAGCTAATTTTTGTGTTTTTTTTAGAGATGGGGTTTCACCATGTTGGCCAAGCTGGTCTCAAACTCCTGACCTCAAGTGATCCACCTGCCTTGGCCTCCAAAAGTGCTGGGATTGCAGATGTAAACCACCGCATCTGGCCAGCAAGTTTAAAATTGCTGATTTACTCTCACTCTTTGTTATTGGTCTGTTCAAGATTAAGACCCCTTCTATTTTTTTTTTAGAAAGAGCTATAAGGATTGATGTTAATTGTTCTAAAGTATTTGTTAGATGTCATCACTAGAGTCATTCGGTTCTGAGCTTTTCTTTGAGGGAAGTTTTTTTGATCACTAAAGCAGTCCTTTTACTATTTCTTCTAGAGTCAGTTTTTCTAGTTTGTGTCTGCTCTATTCTTTATTACTCACTTAGTGGTATTTGATTTTAGTTGACTGTATTTTCTAATTTCTCAAGCTAGAATGTTAGGTTATTGATTTGGGCCCTTTCTTCTTTTTGATGGAGTTTGTTTAGTTTCATGAATGTGTTGTCAACTGAAGAATGATGACATTCATAAATTTGGAGAGGAGGCTTTTATTTTTCATGAAGTGTTGCAGCCTGAAGGGTGACCTTTTTGAGAGACTGCAAGAAGTGGTCTTTGGAGAGAAGCTGGAAACAGATACTTCAAGGGTGTTGTGAATAAAACAGGGATTTATCCTGAACAAGGTGGCTAAATAGACATATTTAACAAGCTACAGGAGGAGGCAAAATATTTACAAAAGGAGGAACACACACATGCTCAATTGAGTTTTATGCCTCTCTAGGGTACCCACATTAAATAGGGGTGTTAGCAGGCTCCAAGGGTGAAGTTTTTGGTCCTCTGATGTCAAAAAGGGAAGCAGAGAACACAAAAACCCTCGTTGTGTGTCCATCCCCTGTAGACTGGCTAGAACCACTCTATGGTTCATGGTCTCTTAGAAAAGAATGCTGGTCAGTTGTCTTGCAGACACTGCAAAAGGGAGAGGCAGCATCGAGTGATTGGTTGTTATCAAGGGTAGAGTGAGTCTTTCCAAAGGGTTGGTTTCTGTTTAACCCTTAGGGAGGAACACCTAATGGCGGTTAGCAAAGCAGGGAGGATAATGAGATATGTCCAATCTCCCATCCCATCAAGGCTGGGAATTCAGTTATCAAGATTTCTCTAGCCCCCACTTGGCCAAAAGAGAGTCTGTTCAGTTGGATGGGGAGCTAAGGATTTTATTTTATTTTTTCTCAGTGTAGATTAATGTTTTTCATCAAATTTGAGAGGTTTTCAGCCATTTAAACTTCAATTTTTTTTCTTCTTTCTCTCTTCTCCTTCTGGAACCCTCATTATGCGTGCGTTGATATTTTTGTGTTTTAGTCCATTCTTGCATTGCTATAAAGAAACAGTTGAGACTGGGTAATTTATTTTTGAGGTTTGAGTGTCTCACAGTATCAGAGGCTATACAGGAAGCATGATGGTTTCTGGGGAGATCTCAGGAAACTTTCAGTCATGGGGGAAAGCAAGGAGAAGCAGGCACATCTTACATGCTGGAGCAGGAGGAAGAGCGAGAAGGCGAAGGTGCTATATGCTTTTGAATAACCAGATCTCATAAGAACTCTATCACAAGAACAGCACTAGGGGCATGGTGCTAACCCACTAGAAACCATCCCCATGATCCAATCACCTCCCACCAGGCCCCACCTCCAACACTGGGGGTTACACTTGAACATGAGATTTGGATGGTGACACAGATCCAAACGATATCAATTTCATAGTGTCCCAGAAGTCTCTGAGATACTACTTATTTTTCTTCATTCTTTTTTAGTTCTGATATTCAGGCTGGATAATCTCAATTAACATATCTTCAACATCGAAAATTTTTTTCCTGACTATTCAAATCTGCTATTGAGTCACCCTGGTGAAATGTTTATTTTAATTATTGTATTTTTCAATTCCAGAATTTTCATTTGTGTTTTTCTGAAATCTCTATCACTTTAATGACCTTCTCTATTTTACGATATTTTGTTTTCATACTTTTTTTAGAAATTATTTTCTTAATCTCTTGAAATACATTTTAAATAGCTGATTTAAAGCTCTGTCTCATAAGGCTAAGGACTTCACTTCCCCAGGAACACTTCCTATCAATTGCCTTTTGATATGGTTTGGATTTGTGTCCCCGCCCAAATCTTATGTCTAATTGTAATTCCTGATGTTGGAGGTGGGGCCAAATGGGAGGTGACTTGTATCCTGAGGGTGGATCTTTTCCTCAGTGCTGCTCTTGTAATAGTGCGTGAGCGCTCAGAGATTTGGTTGTTTAAAAATGTGTGGTGTCTCCCCCTTCTCTTTACTTCCTCCTGCTCCAGGCACATAGGATGTGCAGCCTTCATCTTCACATTCCACCATAATAGTAATTTTCCCGAGGCCTCCCCAGCATGCTTCCTGTACAGACTGTGGAACTCTGAGCCAATTACACTTCTCTTCTTTATAAATTACCATGTCCCAAGTAGTTCTTCATAGCCGTGTGAGAAGAGACTAACACACCTTTTTTCTTCTGCAGGCCATACATTCTTCTTCTTCTTCTTCTTCTTTTTTTTTTTTTTTTTTTTTTTTGCGGGCCTCTTTTTTGGTAGAAAATTGAATATTTTAAATAATATTGTGTAAAAGCAGTGTGGAAATCAGACTCTCCCTCTTGTTTTGTCAGGATTTGTTGTTGTTGTCTATTATAGTTGTGTATTTGTTTAGCAACTTTTCTTAATTCTGTAAAATCTGTATTCTTTATTTTGTGTGGCAATTAAAACCCCTATTGGCTGCCTCATGGTCACCTAAAGATCGAGGGGGAATTCCTTATGTTCTTGGAACCAGTCTACAGGCTTTTCTGAGGGGATGGATCTCTGTGTGTGTTGGGGCTTGGGTTCAGTCCTTATCCAGGTCGTTCACAACTCTTCCTCAGCCTTCACTTCCCACTTGTGCAAGTGCTGGGGTCAGCCAGAGCTGAGAGCTCATCAGGGCCATCTCAGGCCTTTCCGAGCATGCACACAGCTTTCAAAAGGTGCTCAGCCTCCTACATTCTCAGGAATACCTCAAATATTTTCAAAGTTCCTACCTTCTTTTTCTTCATCTTTTCTTTTTAAGCTTTTTAATTAGCCTATTGTATATGCCATCTATTCTCCATTGCCTCAGGCAGCTTCAACGTGAAAACACTTGTCTGTAGGATTTGAATAATGCCCCCAAGGGAGAAGCACTAGCTGGACTTCAAGTCAAGAAAAATAAAGGGAAGCCTTTCAAGTCAGTCTTTCAGGGAATGACTAGATAGCTCAAATAACGTTAGTTCTTTAGGAATGAGCCTGTGCGAAAGAGCTCCAGCTTTATCCGCTCCCTGGAGTACCGAGAATTTTATCTTTCAAAGCTACAACTGCACCTGGGAATGAGGCATTAAACTAAGACTATTTAAAATCTCATAAAGCTCATTGGTCTTACTGAGACTCATCCATTTTTTTCAATAAATACTTCCTGGATTCCTATAAGCCTTTGGTTAATTTCCACAGTCCTGGAAAAGTTTACTGTGACGCATCATGCCAGTTCCTAAGAACTGCTTTTATTGAAAGGTGACTTTTCAGAGGTCTTCACTCCACTGTCAATTGAGAAAAGTGATGAGGCAAGTCTCAATCATTTTAGGAAGTTTATTTGCCAAAGTTAAGGACATGTGCCTGGGAAACAGGTCTATGCCTTTCTCCAAACACAGTACTCCAAATGTAAAAGGGAAAGGGCAGAATATGAGAAGTACACAATTTTCATCTAAGAGGCGGGTGGGGAAGAACAGTCATTCATACCTTTGTCTGGTTCAGTGAATCTGCATTCTTTTCTTTTTAACATAAGATGACATCGACAAATGGGGCAGAGGAAAAAATGCAGGAAAATGCATTTTACATAAGACAACATAGACAAATGGGGCAGGGGAACCGTCAGGTATTCATTTGTGCCTGGTGGGTGGAGAGGGGAGAAGGGGTGACTGCTCCTGTAAAGATAAGCTATCAATTTACATTGCCATGGTGAAATTGTAAGAGTAACACCTTAAAAGATCTTGCAGTTCACTAGGAATTTCCTTGTGGGCAAAATATGGGGAAAGCATGTCGCTTTTCATCTTGTAGCCATCTTATTTAGGAACCCAAAGTGAGAGGCAGGTGTGCAGGACCCAGTTTCCAGCTTGACTTTTCCCTTTGGCCCAATGAGTTTGGGGTCCCAAGATTTAATTTCCTTTCACACTACCATCTTGTGGGTGTCAACACTTGCAGTGTGTCTGATGAGAAATCTGTCACCCTCATCTTCCTTCCTCTTTATATGCTCGTTGACTGCTGTTAAGGCATTCTCTTTTTAACTGTTTTGGAGAAATTTGATTATGATCTGCCTTGGTGTCTTTTTTTAATGTTTCTTGTGTTTGGGTTTTGTTGAGCTTCTTGGATCTGAGGGTATATAGCTTTCATCACATTTTTCAGATGGACAATTACTTGATCCTGATATTAAAACAATTTACTTGAATGCTTTCTGCTCTGGTCTCAGTCGTCTCCTCTAATCAATCAGGTGTCATCCAGTTCGTGTGCAGGACATTGCCACACAGCTCACTGATGCTCTTTCCATTTTTATTTTTCATGTATTTTCTCTCTGCGGTTTCTTTTGCGTAGTTTCTGCTGATTCTTTAAGTTCACTAATTATTGTTAATTTCAATATTTAAACTTCCATTAATCTGGTGTACATTTCTCCTCAGATGTTGCACTTATCGATTCTTAGACTTTGACTTTTGCCTTTCTCATCTCTTTCATGTTTCATTAAATTTTTGAACATTTACATTCCATTATAAAAATTTTAAACTTTTTTTCTGCTAATTCGATCAGCTCTGTCCATTTTTTTTTTTTTTTTTTTTTTTTTTTATGGCTGGGGGGATGGAGTGCCGTGACATGATCTTGGCTCACTGCAACTTCCACCTCCTGGGTTCAAGCAGTTCTGGTGCCTCATCCTCCCAAGTAGCTGGAATGAAAAGTGCCTGCCACGATGACTGACTAATTTTTATATTTTTAGTAGAGATAGGGTTTCATCATGTTGGCTGGTCTCAAACTCCTGAACTCAAGTGATCCACCCACTTCAGCCTCCCAAAGTGCTGTGATTAGAGGCATTAACCACCATGCCCAGCCTCATTTCTGTCAATTCTTGATCAGTCTTAATTGATTGATAATGTCATTTTTAATAAATCATGATTTTGCTTCTTTTCAGGCTTAGTGATAATCAATTGGATGCCAGACAATGTACATATTTATTCTTATTGGCATATTTTTGAATTCTCATAAATATTCTTGAGATTTGTTCTCAGTGGTGGCTAATGTGCTTGCCAGCAGTTTGATTTTTTCTGGCCTTGCTTTTATGATTCATTAATTGATACTGGAGCAGTGTTTATTCTAGAAATGATGGTTTCCCACTCTTGATGCAGGATGTCCTTGACTGCTCTAACCAATGTCCCATGAATTGTGAGTTTTTCCAGTGTGGCTAGTAGAACTAGGCAATTTCTAGTCATGTGTCAATGGCAAGCACTGTTCCTTCTAATCCTTTTGGATGTTTCATTCCCCAGTCTCATTCATATAAGGAATTATTACTCTGTGGAATACTTGAAGAAGGACCCTTTGCAGAGCTCTCAGTTCTTACTGAGGACAGCGTTTACCTCTCCAGTACTGGGTCTTACAAACTTTAGTTGCCCTGGTCACACCAAACGTTCAACTCTGTCTTCTCAACTCAAGGACCTTCCAGGTTCTGCCTGTTCTTTCTTCCTGTATCACAGCATGGAAACTCTCTCAAGGAAGTGAGCTGAGGCAACCATAGGCCTTACTTACTTACTTTTCATCTCCTATCAATCACTGTCTTTCATTGTCTGGGGTCCAGTGTCTTGAACCCATGTTTATATATTTTGTCTGTCTGAACTTTTTATGATAACTTCAGGTGAGAGGGTAAATCATGACACTGTTACTCTACCTTGGCTGTAATCAGTCTAGTAATGCCAATATTAAAAAGCTAGTTTAGGAACTTGTGTAGGAGACAACATATCCCACTATGTTGTATTAGGTTCCCGTTGCACTGATAATAAAATTAGAGAAAGAAAAGAAAGAAAAGAAAAAAAGAAAGAAAAGAAAAAGAGAAAGAAAGGAAAGAAAGAAAGAAAGAAAGAAAGAAAGAAAGAAAGAAAGAAAGAAAGAAAGAAAGAAAGAGAAAGAGAAAGAAAAGGAAAGGAAAGAGAGAAAGAAAAAAAGAGAAAGAGAGAGTCAGGAAGGAAGGAAGAAACCATAGACAAATTATACTCAGGGATATAAATATAAATTTTAAAAAAACTATCAAATAGTTAAGTCAACTAACATCTAAAGTGAAAAATACGTCATGACCAAGAAGAATTTATCTGATGTATACAAAGTTTATTTAACATTTATTATCTAGCAGGGCAATGTACCATAGTAACTGATTAAGGGAGCAGAAACTGTATGTTCTTGTGCCAAAAAGGCACTTAACAAATTTCAATATTCATATATAATTTTGAAAATTATCATCAAATAAAAACTTGCAATATAAGAGAACAACCTCATTCTGATGTGCAGAATCAACAGAAAGCCTGCAGCTCCCATTAGGTATTCCTTCTAATGGATACACTACTGTGGTGTTATTATAAACATATCTAGATAGAGATATATTGGTTTTCATCCATGATTCTTGGTTTATAACTCCAATAGGCTTTGGAGTTATGAAACAGAATCTCTCTGACATTTTCTTGCCCTCCTTTCACCTGCCCCAAAGCAGGACTCTTACCTTCCCTCACTTTTCTAATTGAGGGTGTCCTCCCCAGAGATTATCCTGCCCTCTACCCAGGACAAGGAATGTTGATGTTATGAAGCTTCCAAAACCCCCCAGAGGACTGGGTTCAGAGAGCTTCTGGGTAGCTGAGCACATGGAGTTTTCTGGAGGGTAGTGCACCCAGGGAAGGCATGGACGCTCCAAGCCCCTTCCCTGACACCTGTATCCTTTGTAATATCCTTTCTAATAAACTAGCAAACATAAGTAAGTGTTTCCTAGAGTTTGTGAGCAAATTAATCAAAAGTAAAGGGGGCGGGGTCATGGGAATCCCAACTTGAAGCCAGGAGGTCAAAAGTTCTGGAGGCACAGACTTGCAACTGGTATCTGTTGAATGAATGGGCAGTCTTGGAATCTGAGCCATCAACCTGTGGGATTTGATGTCATCTCCACCTAGATAATGTCAGAATGTAATTGGAGGAACCCAACTGATGTCCATTGCTTGTTGGTGGAAAAAAACCCATACATTTGATCAAAGAAGTATTCTGTGGTGATTGCTGTGGTGGGAGAGCAGAGAAAAAATGTGATTTGAAAGTTTTACCAAAACAACTACTTATGCCATCATGTAACAATAAAATATTGAGTGCTTTCCTGGTAATATTAATAAGATTAGGATGCTCTCTCATCAGTTTTACTCAAAATTGTTCTAAGAACACTTCCTATTGAAATAAGACAAGGAACAAAACAAAAGTACAAAGATTAGAAAGACACAAGAAAAAATTTGGCTATTTGAAGAAGACAAGATTGCTTATGTAGAAAATACTAAGAAATCTACACGTCAGTTGCTAGAATAAAATAACGTCTTGGGTTGGCAACATAGACTTATATTTGTATATGGTATTACCAAAACCAGGAAAGGAAATAACAAAGAAAGAAAGCTATAGACTAATACTTCTGATAAACGTGGTACAAAAACACTCAACAAAATACTAGCTAACTGAACCCAACAACATATCAAAAAGATAAGACAGCCTGATCAAGTGGGTTTTATATCAAGGATGCAGGGATGGTATAACATACACAAGTCAATAAATGTGATACATCACATAAACAAAAGTAAAAACAAAAATCATACGATCATCTCAAAAGATGCAGAAAAAACATTTTACAAAATTTAGAATCCCTTTGTGATTAAAACCCTCAGCAAAATCGGCATAGAAGGGACATACCTCAAGGTAATAAACGCCGTCTATGACAAAGCCACTGCCAACATTATACTGAATTGGGAAACATTGAAAGCATTGCTTCTGAGAAGCGAAACAAGACAGGGATGCCCACTTTCACCACTTCTATTCAACATATTACTGGAAGTTTAGCCAGGGCAATCAGACAAAAGAAAGAAATAAAGGGTATCCAAATCAGTAAAGAGGAAGCCAAACTGTTGCTGTTCCCCAGTGATATGATCATACTAAGAAAACCCTAAAGACTCATCACAAAAGTTTTTAGAACTGATAAATGAATTCAGTAAAAAGTTTTAGAATACAAAATTGGTGTACACAAATCAGTAGCACTGCTATAAACCAACAATGACCAACCTGAGAATCGAATCAAGAACTCAACCCCTTTTGCAACAGCTGCAACAAAATAAAATACTTAGGAACATACCTAACCAAGGAGGTAAAAGATCTCTACAAGGAAAACTATAAAACACTGTAGAAAGAAATGATAGACAACACAAACAAATGGAAATGCATCCCATGCTCATAGATGGGTAGAATCAATATTTTTAAAATGACCGTACTCCTAACAGCAATCTACAAATTCAACGCAATTCCCATCAAAATGCCAACACTATTCTTTACAGAACTAGAAAAAACAATTCTAAAATTCATGTGAAACCAAAAAAGAAACCGCATAGTCAATGGCAAACTAAACAAAGGAAGAAATCTGGAGGCATCACATTATCTGACTTCAAACTATACTACAAGGCTGTAACTATAGCATGGTGCTGCTATAACAGCATGGTACTGATATAAAAATAGGCAGGTAGACCAATGGAACAGAATTGAGAACTCAGAAATAAAGCCAAGTACTTACACTCAACTGGCCTTTGACAAAGAAAAAAAAACATAAAGTGGAGAAAGGACATCCTATTCAACAAATGTTTCTGAGATAATTGGTAAGCCACATTTAGAAGAGTGAAACTGTATCTTCATCTCTCACCTTATATAAAAATCAACTCAAGATGGATCAACTACTTAATTCTAAAACCTGAAACCATAAAAATTCTAGAAGATAACATTGGAAAAATTCTAGAAATTGGTTTAGGCAGAGTTCTTGACCAAGAACCCAAAAGCAAATGCCACAAAAACAAAGATAAATAGATAGGACTTAATTAAACTAAAAATATTCTGCACAACAAAATAAATAATCAGAAAAGTAGACAGACAACCCACAGAGTGGGTAAAAAAATATTCACAAACTCTGCATCCAACAAAGAACTAATATACAGAATCTATAAGAATCTCAAACAAATCAGCAAGAAAAAAGCAGATAATCCCATCAAAAAGTGGGCAAAATACATGAATAGAAAATTATCAAAAGAAGTTGTACAAATGGCCGACAAACCTATGAAAAAATGCTCAACATCTCCAATTATCGGGGAAATGCAAATCAAAACCACAATGAAATGCCACTTTATTCCTGCAAGAATGGCCATGATAAAAAAATAATAAATTAACAGATGTTGACATGGATGTGGTGAAAAGGAACACTTGTAAACTGCTGGTGGGAATGTAAAACTAGTCCAACCACTATGGAAAACAGTATGGAGATTGCTTAAAGAACTAAAAGTAGAACTACCATTGGATCCAGCAATCCCACTACTGGGATATCTACCCAGAAGAAAATAAGTCATATGAAAAAGACACTTGCACTCATGTTTACTGCAGCATAATTCGCAATTGCAAAAATATGGAATCAGCCTAAATGCCCATCAACCAATGAGTGGATAAAGAAAATGTGATGCACAGATGCACACACACACACACACCATGGAATACTATTCAGCCATAAAAAGAAATGAAATAATGGCATTTGCAGAAACCTGAATAGAATGGAGATCATTATTCTAAGTGAAGTAAGTCAGGAATGAAAAACCAACACTGTATGTTCTCACTCATAAGCAGGAGCTAAGCTATGAGGATGCAAAGACATAAGAATGATATAATGGACTTTGGGGACTTGGGGGAAGGGATGGGAGAGGGTGAGGGATAAAAGACTTCCCGTTGGGTACACTGTACACTGCTTAGGTGATGGGTGCACCAAAATCTCAGAAATCATCACTAAAGAAGTTTTCCATGGAGCCAAATACTGCTTGTTCACCCCAAACTGGAAATTTTAAGAAGGACTATGGAAGTAATATTTTTTAAAACACTACATAATAGTGAAACTATCAAAATACAAGATAAAATTAAATCCATCTATAATATTACAGAAAACATAAAATGCTTAGATATAAATTTAATAAACTACATGCAAATAATTTACATTGAGAATTCTTAAATATTGCTAAGGTAATTTAAGAAGATTTACATAAATGGACAGACATACTATGTTTACGGATTTTTTTAAAGACTCAATATCAGTAAAATTTCAATTGTTCACAAATTGATATATAGATTCAACACAATCACAGCCAAATCATTATAGGCTTGTTATAGAAATCAAAGTTGATTCTTAAATTTATATAAAAAGTCAAACAACAAAAAATACGCAAAACAAACTTCAAAAAGAACAAAGCTTGAAGAATTATACTGTATGATTTGATGACTTGCCATATATCGGGGGAATACCCCACCCCCGATATTTATCGTAAGTTCTTTTCTATTTCCCTAAGTGTCTCGTCTCGTTTGAGAAATAAAGGGAAAGAGTACAAAAGAGAGAAATTTTAAAGCTGGGTGTCCGGCGGAGACATCACATGTCAGCAGGTTCCATGATGCTCCCTGAGCCGTAAAACCAGCAAGTTTTTATTAGCTATTTTCAAAAGGGGAGGGAGTGTACGAATAGGGTGTGGGTCACAGAGATCACATGCTTCACAAGGTAATATCACAAAGCAAATGGAGGCAGGGCGAGATCACAGGACCACAGGACAGGGCGAAATTAAAATTGCTAATGAAGTTTCAGCACGCATTGTCACTGATAACATCTTATCAGGAGACAGGGTTTGAGAGCAGACAACCTGTCTGACCAAAATTTATTAGGTGGGAATTTCCTCGTCCTAATAAGCCTGCAGCACTACAGGAGACCGGGGCTTATTTCATCCCTTTGGCTTCGACCCTAAAAGACGCCGCCCCTGGGGCCATTCATAGGCCTACCCTCAGGGTGCATTCTCTTTCTCAGGGATGTTCCTTGCTGAGAAAAAGAATTCAGCGATATTTCTCCTATTTGCCTTTGAAAGAGGAGAAATATGGCTCTGTTCCATCTGGCTCACTGGTAGTCAGACTCCAAGTCTTATCTCTCTTGTTCCCTGAAGATTACTGTTATCCTGTTCTTTTTTCAAGGTGCCCAGATTTCATATTGTTCAAACACACATGCTCTACAAACAATTTGTGCAGTTAACACAATCATCACAGGGGCCTGAGGCGATATTCATCCTCCTCAGTTTACGAAGATGACAGGATTAAGAGATTAAAGTAAAGACAGGCATAGGAAATCACAAGGGTATTGATTGGGGAAGTGATAAGTGTCCATGAAGTCTTCACAATTTATGTTCAGAGATTGCAGTAAAGACAGGTTTAAGAAATTATAAAAGTATTAATTTGGGGAACAAATAAATGTCCATGAAATCTTCACAATTTATGTTCTTCTGCCGCGGCTTCAGCCGGTCCCTCCGTTCGGGGTCCCTGACTTCTCGCAACAACCACAGAGCCACTATATTTGAGACAGTGACCACTAAAATAGTTAAATGTAGAAAGGAATGCCTTTTCAAATTGTGCAAATCGTGTTTTCACATCTGGATAAATACATGAAAAAAATTATCCTCAACTCCTACCTTGTAACCCTACAAAAATTAATTAGAGATGAATCATGAAAGCTAAAACTATGAAGTTTCCAGAAGAAAACAGAGAAATGTCTTTTCACCCTTAGGACTGGCAAAGATACTTTGGACTGGTTACAGAAATACACTACATGTGAAAGGAAAAATTTAGAGACTGGACTTCATCAAAATGAAAAACTTCTGCGCATTAAATGACATGATTACGAAAATGAAAAGGCAAGCCACAGACTGGGAAAAAATATTTGCAAAACACACATCTGACAAAGGTTTCATATTCAGAACATGTAATGAGCTTCCAGAAACAAATAATTTAAAAACCCACTGAAAATGGGCAAAATTCTTGCACACATCATAAAGAAAGATATACAAGATGCCAATAAACAAAAGTGTTCAGCATCATTAATCATCAAAGAAATGTCAGCAAAAACCACAATGAGATACTAACCTCAGAATGGCCGGAATGTTAAAGAGATCGGAAACACCAAGTGTGGGAAAGGTTGTGGAATGCTGGAATTCTGATCCACTGCTGGCGGAAGTTTGATATCATTGAATTACTTTGGAAAACTAGTGTATTAGTCCATTTTCACGCTGCTGATAAAGACATACCTGAGACTGGGTAACTTATAAAGAAAAAGAGGTTTAATGGCCTCACAGTTCCACGTGGCTGGGGAGGCATCACAAACATGGTGGAAGGTAAAAGGCATCTCTTACATGGTGGCAGGCAAGAGAGAATGAGAACCAAGAAAAAGAGGAAACTGCTCATTACATCATCAGATCTCATGAGACTTATTCACTGCTATGAGAACAGCATGGGAGAGACCGCCCCCATGACTCAGTTATCTCCCACTGGGTCCCTCCCGCAACACACGAGAATTATGGGAGCTACAACTCAAGATGTGATTTGTGTGGAGACACAGCCAAACCATATAAACTAGCAGAAATTCAGCTCTTGTTTTTACTCCAGTGAAATGAAAATACCCATCCATAAAATAACTTACACAAAATGTTATTCAAAATAGTCAAAGACTAGAAACAATGGAAATTTCAGTGGTATGAAGAAATAAAGTGGGGTATACTTACACAATGGAACACAATTCAGCAATACAAAGAATGAAAGATCCACGTAACAACTTGCATGAACCTCGAAAACAGTATATTGAATGGGAGAACACAGGCCTGAAGGAGTTCATACTGGATGCTTTCGTGTATATGAAGCCCAAGAGCAGGAAAAACTAATCTATGACAATTGAAGTCAGCCAGAATAGTGGTTGACTTTGGAGGATGGAGACTTGAATTTAGGCATGAATAATTTCTGGGGCGATTGAGTTGGTATCTTTATTGGGGTGGTGATTACACAAGTGTATTTGTTTATAAAAGTCTTCACAATTTTTGCACTTCACTGGAAGTAAATTTTAACTCAATTAAAATATTAACTGGAGAAAATATCTACAATTGAAAGAGCATTTCTACGTGAATGAAATAAACAATACCGGCAATGGATGGAAAGTAGAAAATGGGATGGAAAAACACCAGGCAAATAAAGACATGACCTATTAGAGAAGGAAAAAAATGTTCAAGATTTTTCAGAACAATTTAGGGAGAATTTTGTAAGAAAAAAATCACTCTGCTGTGATTCATAGCTTTATTTTTAGAAATTTGGACGCTCCTGCCATGTTGAAACATTACAGGAAGAATGACATGTTATTAAAGTCAAAATGTCCATTGTACGCAACTGGCCACATACAAATAACAGAAAACGTTGCCAGTGGTTTGACTCCTGAAATGTGAGTACATTTCACATTTTATGAGCAAACTTGTAAATATAAGGTTTTCCATGACCTATATCATGTAATTTAATTATCCTCTATAATTATATCAGTCTTTTCCAACACATAAATGAAGTTTAAGAAATTTGTCATCTTATAGCTCAGCCCTAGTAATTTCTTAGCTTGTACTATCCTAAATAAAAAGCACATCAGCAGCTGTCCTGTCACAACTTAATCTTGCTGTTGCTTTATTATTACTTTGTGTTACATTATGTAAGATTTTCTTATGATTTATTTCCATCTAGCACTATGGTGGCTTAGTCCGTTTGGGGTCTGGAACCCATCGTTACGCCTCGGCCCAAGTTGTGAGAAGTTGACTTGCTGTCTACCTGTCCAACCTGAGGCCCAGGAGTTAGTTCTGCTCCTTACATTCCACAGTTAGTGGCTACTGCCTCTGGTGAATGGACTTTGTCCTCGCCCCACGCTCATGACCTTCTTTGACCCCAAACCCTGACTAACCAGGCCTCTGCCATTACCCCCTGGACACTGCACCTGAGGTCCTTCTTGCATTTCCTTCCCTTCTAATGCCTGGCATGCTCAGTCCACATCTAGCTGACATTCCCACCTCTGACCTCCCAGGCATTGCTTTCTCTTCTACCCAGTATGCCTGGGAAAATAAAGTCCCAGGTCTTACTGCTCCCGAGACTACCTGAGTCATAAACACACCGCACACATCCAAGGAGGTGTCTCAAAGCAGCAGTAGGAGAGGGAAGAGCAGAGGGAAGAATCTGGATTTTTTTTTTCAGCTAATGTCAAAATACCCTCGGGTTAATAACTATACCATTAAATCAAAAAGATCCACGATAGAGGAAAAAACAAATATGACTGTGACTGCCCCATTTCACTGTCTGCGCTTTTATGGTTCTTTCCTTTCCAAGCCTGAAATACATTTTCTTGGAAGACAAGAAAACAACAGACAATGAACAACCAGATTTCTCTGCAAACCTTCCCAACAAAAGATGTTAAAGAATTCTTCATACTTTTAAGAGTGTATGATAGTTAACTGAGTTTTTTGTTTGTTTTTAAAGAAGATCCCAGCTGGGGTATCATTCTGTGGTCAATGGTACAAGATATACTCTTCCTGTTACAGGAAAATTTACTAAGAAATCTATTTCTGGGTAGCTTAAAAAGTCCAGCCGTTGATGAAGAGGCTTTCATGAGATGAAAAGATGAGGCGGGCACCTGCTGTGATCTGGTCCACTGCAGTCCTCTGACACCTGGGAGAGTTATCATTAATTAAATGCACCCTCTGTCTAGTAAACTGATTTAACTAAGGCTATTGATATTCTATGGCACAGACAAATTTTTATTTTATATTGCATTAGTGACTTATATATAAGGAAGGGCCTGGTGAAATCATGACATTTGGAGAATCTATGGAGTTCCAGTTCTACAGAACGTTACAATGTGTTTGCCTTTGTAGCCACGCTGTGGTATTGCACAAGATTTACTTGATGCTGACTTTCTAGGGAAAACAGATTCCCAGTGTTTCATTATTTTTATGCAGCCTGTACACCAGCATTTCTGAAATATACTGTAAAGAAGACTAGAACAGGTTCCACCCGCTTTCGAACCTTATATGGTTGGATAGTCAATAATATGGACACAAGTTGTTATTCAAATGTGTCTATTCATTGCCTCTAAAGCCTCATGCCATATCTCGTTATAACATTTCAAACACACTGTGGCCTCCTCCACGTCATTGAAATAAATTCTGCCAAGGTTGCCAGGAACCTGAATTTTTTTCTTTTCTATTTTTTAAGCCAAATTAAATAGTCAGTTCTCAGTCTCCCTCTTACTCAGCTTCTCTGCAGGATGTGACACAGTTAATGAAGCACCTTTTTGTAGAAAACCATACGCCTCCACTTCTGTTTTCTTCCTGCCTTCTCCATCTCCCTTGCTGGTCTGCTCTCCTTCTCTTTTCTTTTCTTTTCTTTCTTTCGTAAAAGGGCTGAAGGTGTAGTGGAAGGTGTAAGACGTTGAGGGCTGGTCAGGACGGTTCGGATTCCTTTCCCTTCCTTTCCTTTCCCTTCCTTTCCTTTCCCTCCTTTCCTTTCCCTTCCTTTCCTTTCCCTTCCTTTCCTTTCCCTTCCTTTCCTTTCCCTTCCTTTCCTTTCCCTTCCTTTCCTTTCCCTTCCTTTCCTTTCCCTTCCTTTCCTTTCCCTTTCCTTTCCTTTCCCTTCCTTTCCCTTCCTTTCCTTCCTTCCTTTCCGTCCCTTCCTTTCCTTTCCCTTCCTTTCCTTTCCCTTCCTTTCCTTTCCCTTCCTTTCCTTTCCCTTCCCTTTCCTTTCCCTTCCTTCCCTTTCCCTCCCTTCCCTTTCCCTTCCCTTCCCTTCCCTTCCCTTCCCTTCCCTTCCCTTCCCTTCCCTTCCCTTCCCTTCCCTTCCCTTCCTTCCCTTCCTTCCTTTCCCTTTCCTTTCCCTTTCCTTTCCCTTTCCTTTCCCTTTCCTTTCCCTTTCCTTTCCCTTTCTTTCCCTTTCCTTTCTTTCTTTCTTTCTTTCTTTCTTTCTTTCTTTCTTTCTTTCTTTCTTTCTTTCTTTCTTTCTTTCTTTCTTTCTTTCTTTCTTTCTTTCTTTCTTTCTTTCTTTCTTTCTTTCTTTCTTTCTTTCTTTCTTTCTTTCTTTCTTTCTTTCTTTCTTTCTTTCTTTCTTTCTTTCTTTCTTTCTTTCTTTCTTTCTTTTTCTGTTGCCCAGGCTGGAGTACAATGGTGTAGTCTCGGTTCACTGCAACCTCCACCTGCTGGGTTCAAGAGATTCTCCTGCCTCAGCCTCCTGCGTACCTGGAATTACAGGCACCTGCCATCACGACTGGCTAATTTTTTTAGTAGAGACGGGGTTTCACCATGTTGGCCAGGCTGGTCTCGAACTCCTGACCTCAGGTGATTCACCCGCCTTGGCCTCTCAAAGTGCTGGGATAACAGCTGTGTGCCCTCCTTTTCTTTGTCTCTGTGCTGGAGAGTCATGCCCACTCTCTGCTTCTCCACCCCTCCCATGCACCCACCCACGAGGGACACACCTTGACACCCGTGTGAGTTCCACCCCTGCTCCACATGGATGTCCAGTAAGCCATGCAAACTCAGCCTTTCTCTTTAGGCAAACCTGCCCCATCCCTAGTCTTCCCCTTATTAACAAAAGGCACCACCATTCTTCAGGTATACAAGTCAAACAATAGGTTGGTTCTTAAATGTCCTCATTTCTTCCTATCTCATAGCCAATTCATTAGTATATCTTGCTGGCTTACCCTCCAAAACACAAGCCCCACACTTCTCAGCCTCTCCTTCATCATCCCAGGTGGTCTCCCTCCAGGATCCGGTCCCCATTGGTGCCTCCACCGCCAGCTGCCACCCGGCTCTTGTGAGCAGCTTCCTAAAAGCATAAGCAAGGACATCAGTCTCTCCTTTTAAAAGTTCAGCTGACTTCTCCCTATGCTCACGCTGACCACGGCTGCCCTATGACCTCCTTCCACTGCAGGCCCCTTGTCTCCCTCCATCCTGCGCAGACTCCCCTGCTTGGGTCTGGAAGAAAATATGCGCTCTTCCGGCTTTATGGACATTGTTCCTGCTATTCCCTCTGCTGGAAATACTATCACTCCAGATCTATGCACTGAATAATGTACACACACACACACGCACACATGCACATGCACACATGCACAGCCACACACATGCACACGCACAAACAAGTGCACAAGCACACACACACGCACAGACACACGTGCACATAGCCACACACATGCACACACGTGAACATGCACACACGCACAAGTGCACACGCACACAGGCACACATGCACATGCACACACACATGCACACACGTGAACATGCACACATGCACACATACACATATGTACATGCACACACACAGGCACACGCACACACAGGCACACACACGCTCACAGGCACACGTGCACACACAGGCACACGCACAGACACGTGATTCCGTTGTGAGCTCTTAGAGGATGTGCTGATTGTGAACTGCCCGCTAAGCTGCTCAGAGCTCAAAATTGTGTGTAAAATGGGTTCTTACTCATTTGCCAAGAAAATGAATAGAGACTTTCTTTTGTATGGGTATGGCCTAACCACAGGGATTGCAGGCTGGCCCCCGAGACATCTGGCATTCACTGTCATTGGAGATAACGCCTTGGCGAGGGGAAGGGATGGCTTCCATCCGTCCTGAAAATGCTTACTCTCCTTTGTAGCAGCGGCCACAGGAGCATTCCTAGGCAGCTGAAAGCCTCCTGCGGGTGCTGATGGCGGCTTCTTCATTTTTTATTGGCGATTGGAAATTAGTAGCAGCTGAGACTGCAGTCAAGCCCAGGCAGCAAATGGCCCAGTCAGAGGGAATGAACACTGGAAAGACTGAGACGCCTTGAACTGAATGCAGGAGTGCAGGCTTCTCTGGCTGTTGGCTAACCCCTGCTCCAGGAAGAGCACGAAGACCAAGTCCCGAAGCTGGGAGGAGTGTGCAGATCAAACACTGGTTGTGCTGCGCACTAATTGTGGGGTTTTATTTTGTCTGGCTACCTTTGTGAAAAAGAAGAGAAAGGGGAAGATATTTAACCTTTGACAAGAGAAGACCATTCAGATAATAAGTGCAGCACTTAAAAAAATGAAATTTATAAACGAAATAAAACATTTTATTTAGAAGAATGTCTAAAGTGGTGGTTGCGAAACTAAGGGATGCATATAATAAATATTTATTTGGAATAAAGTCCACACCAGCAACTTCATAAACACTGAAAATCAGGTGCCAAACCGTTTTTTTTTTAATGATATTACATAGAAACTGTTTTTCAGCTTAATAGATATGATATGAATGAATTATCAAGATCTGTGAATTCTCTATTTGTCTGAGCTGCCATTCCCCCATAGCATAAATTCCAAGACTAACGGAGCATATCCCATTCCCCAATAGCATAAATTCCAAGAATAATATTGCCTATCCCATTCCCCAATAGCATAAATTCCAAGACTAATGGAGCATATCCCATTTCCCGATAGTATAAATTCCAAGCCTAATAGTGCACATCCCATTCCCCAATAGCATAAATTCCAAGACTAACGGTTCACATCCCATTTCCCAGTAGTATCAATTCCAAGACTAACGGCGTTCATCCCATTCCCTGATAGTATAAATTCCGAGACTAACGGTGCCCATCTCAGTCCCTGATAGCATAAATTCCAAGACTAATGGTGCCCTTGCACTCCATTCCTTGATAGCATAAATTCCAAGACTAACAGTGCCCATCCCACTCCCTGATAGTATAAATTCCAAGACTAATGGTGCACATCCCATTCCCCAATAGCATAAATTCCAAGACTAACAGTGCCCTTGCACTCCATTCTCCAATAGTATAAATTCGAAGACCAACAGTGCGCATTCAGTTCCCCGATAGCATAAATTCCAAGACAAATGGCGTGCACCCCATTCTTAAGGCCCCACCCTGTGACCTCATCAGCTCCCAAAGGCCCCGCCTCCTAATGCCATGACTTTGTGGGTGATGATTTCTACACTTGAATTTTGGGGGACACAGATTGAGTCACTGCAGCAGAGCCATCTCTATGGCTCTCTGCCTGGACCCGCTGTGCCCTGCTTCTGTTCTGTGACCACCACTCCAAGGGGACCAGAGGTGTCCTTTCTAAGGCAGGCTTCCTGCTGCTGCTTCACCTGGGAAGAGAACCCTCAGTGCTCAGTTTTTTGGTCCTAACTTGGACCAGTTCTGTCACCCACTCCTCAGAGCCAGGACTTAACTATCTAGAGTGGGTGGACAAGAATGCCGGCAGAGGTCAGGCCACTGCCCAGGCTCCTGCTGGCCTGAGCCTTCCCTTCGTCCTGCTTCTCAGTGCTGAGAGAACCTTCATCGGGGCTGTGGGGTCCACTTGGTGACCTGCATGACATTCACCCTATGTCGAGCTTTTACTTTTGCATTCACTGTTCAAGTCACAAGTGAAAGGCCCTTGGAGACTAAAAGCTTGAGTGTTCAAAGCTGTTGGCCCTACCACAATTTTCAGAAGCCTAAGAATTTGCCTTAGTTTTAAAAATGAGCTATCTTGTTTTTCACCTCCAGGTAATGTTTCCTGAGACCCTCCAGGAAGGCCACCGGCTGGTTAAGAGAAAAAGCAGAGAGGGCAGGTGGAATTGTAGGTGAAGAAATTGCCATTGCTGTGTGATTTTATCTGACTGCCTGCTGTGCCTGGTCTATCACACAGTAGGTGTGACTTTTATTATAGATCTCCTTGGAAGCAAATTTATAGAATAACTCTTATTCCTTCTGGCCTAAGGAATAACCTGTAATTTTTGTAATTATCATAGACTAGGAGAATTTCTCATGGCTCCCATCCCTGCCTGGACATTCTCCTGACAGCTTTGTGACCCACTCTGCTTCTCTTTTGATATTTCTCCAATTTAAACTAGAAGAAATTTTTCAAATGAGAATTAAAACACAAAGTAATTACGGCCTAAAGAGATTTATCAAAGCGAATTATTGTTAACACCTTAATATGGGTTCCAAATTAATAAATGATAGAATTATTTCACATTCTATTCATTCTCCATGACTTTACCCATAGTTCTCTCTTTTGAGAACCTAGGTGAGCAGTCTTAAAAATGCTGACAAATGAGTACTGAAGGTGAAAACTGAAAACATGTATGTGTCTATGTCTACAAAGATAAAAATCTGCTGATTTCTTTTATAATAAACTATTACCAAAATCATAATCAATGTCTATCAAAATATGAGTCTAGTTATTTTGCCATATATCTTTATGAAGTTTTGAAGTTTAAGATATTAATGTATAAAAAACCTGCTTAAATTTCTTCAGTATGAGCCATGATTACAAGCTCAGATGACTTCCAGAATTTTAAAACCTTGTACAAACGACAAGCATGACTGAAATATTTGAAATGTATTTACACACAATTAGAAAACTCCTGATGAATAAACAGAGTCACTTATTCCTCACTTCATATTCTGTTAGTTTGGATGAGTGGGACAGGAAGGTGGGTAATTGCACATATATTGGTTCTGGGCTGTGGAAAAAGAGGAAAGTAAAGTGAGCTTTCTCTATTAACTAGCTGGCATAAATTTCACAGTTTCCAAAACTAATATAATGGATGCATAAACATTTTCAAAATGCAGTGTTTCTTTCTAGCAGCATGATTCAAAACTCTGAGCAAATACTGTGTCATTTCTCTCTTCTCCACAGTAGCATGAACTCGAGCCACATCCAAGACCATATTTACTAGTAATTCTTGCCTTCACCAAAAAAAAAAAAAAAAAAAAAAACATGAAATGCTTGTTTTTTCCTGTTCATTTCAGAGGCAATCAATAAGTCCTTATTCAGATGTTCTCATTAGTAAGAGCTAAAAAGGAAAAACTATTAAAAATATTTAAATGTTTTGTCACCATTTAGATTTTTCTTACTAAAACCCATTAAAAACAATAGCAAAAGTGATTATAAAATGATCAAATCCCCTCCCCTCTCTATAGCTATGAAAAAATACTTTTCAAGTAGATGTAATTAGGACATATAGTAACTGAATTTTGATAACAAATATAGTTTTATTTATTTTTCTCAACCTATGTTTTGCTGATCATAAATTAATCTGTTCTTTCTTCTTCAGGTGATAGTAAACCCTGATTATAACTTGCTGCTGCTGCTCTTTTTTCGCGGGGGTTATTTAAATATGTTAGAATTCAAACCATGCTCTTCTAAAACACGACGTAAGGTGGTGAAAGTACCTGTGGAACAGATGTTCGATCTGTAGTTCAGCATCAAGATTTTAAATGGAATCTGTTACAAATGGATATAGAATTAAACTCCCTTTCACCCATAGCTCGCCAATTAAAGGCTTTCCCCTAGTTTGTCTTCAAAGTTCTATTCAAATTTTATCTTTAGAATGCTTTCTTCTTTTAGGAATTTGAAACCTAGAGTATTAAAAAGGCGTAAAAAATATGTGCTAATAAAATGCCTTCAATCAAGAGGAGGAACTTCACTTCATTGAATTTAGAGCCAGCTTTATTCTAGATACCTAGCAGATTGGTCCAGATTTCAGATATATACTGGAACACACTTCTAAGCCACTTGGAATTTTACCATCACTATTTGTGATACAAGAAGAAATGAAGTTCTTTGTGTCTGGGACAACTGGATAATGTAAGACCGGGTTGAGTGGATCACTCAAATTCCAAGTATTACATAAAAATTTGCCAGGCTGGTTAAATATTGCTTTAATTTCATACCAGGGTGCTAACAAGAGAATCTCAATTAAGAATTATCATTATAAGCAAATAAAATAGAGAATTAAAACGTTGCCGTTATGATAGTTTTTAAATAAGCTTCCAAGCCTCCCTGGCTTTCAAAAGTATAATACGTGATTTCTCCAGCCAGCCTTCTTCTATTTAACCAGCCACCTTACAGCATTTCCACTTGGTCTTTGCCACATATTATGAGCCAGAGGGAATTTAAAAAGAAGCAACCAAGTCGTTTATTTGCCTCAAAATCAAACCAAATATTTGTTTGAGGTTCCAAATATTTAGATAATTTACCCACTAATTTGTATTTTCCTTCATGTTTTGCACATCCTTTTTCAGAAGCAAAATGCCCTTTCCTCTACTTTATTTGTTGATTTAAATGCCTTATGTACAAGAAAACAATAACGGATGGATTTATTTTTTACTGTTTTTATGAGAACACTCTTATTCATTTGGGCATAGTAAAAAATCCTATTTTTCTTTTTTAATTTTGTTCTTTACATTGATTTTTCAGCATTTTAATATGGTGTCTAGGGATGTATTTCTTTGAATTTATTCTGCTTGTCATTCACTGAACTTTTTGAATCTGCAAACTTTCATCTTGACTCATGTTTGGGAAGGTTTTAGTCATCATTCCTTCAAATGGTTTTTCCCCCGAGACTCAGTCTTTCTTCTCCACTTCTAGTACCGCAGTGGCAGGAAATTACACTTTTTAATATTATCCCATAGATCACTATGGCTAGGCATATTATATTTTGCATTCTATTCATTATATTTTCTTTCTTTTATTAAAATTGGATTTTTTTTTAACATTTACATTCAAGTTCCCCAACTCCTCTTTGTCATCAGCATTCTATTAGTGAGCCCACCCAAAGCATTTTTTATTTCAGCAATTGTATTTTTTAATTCTAAAGTTTTCCTTTGGCTAGTTTTTCATAGTTTCTCATTCCCTAATGAGAACTTCATTTTCTATTTATTTCAAGAGTGTTTACCTTGAATTCAAGGAATATGTTTATAACAGTTGCCTCAAATATTTTGTTTGATAATTCTAATACCTAGGATATCTTAACACTGTTATCTGTTAATTGTTCTTTTATTTTGAGTATTTACAATCTCCTGGTTCTTCATATGTCAAATAATTTTGGATTGTATTCTGGATATTTTAAATGTTGTATTACGAAATTCTGTGTCCTGCCAAAGAAGATACATTTTCTCTTCTGCAAAATGTTGCATTTTGTTGTCGTTACTGTTGTCGTAATAGTCCCTCAACCCAGTTAACTAACACTCCTTCAGCTTTTATGGGCAGCATTCCAGTTGCACTATCACGGCACCTTCCTCTGCTGTTTGGGAAAATCCCATGAACTGGCCTCGAGGGGTTGTCTAGGACTTGGCCATGGTTTACATCTGACTCAGCATTCACAGCTTGGTGCTTTTCAATGATACTTTTGGGTCTTCTCTGCACAGGCCTGGTTTGGAGATGCACCTAGGGCGTGTGTCAGTTCACACACCGCATTAGAGGGTTCCCTTTTCAAGCAGTCTCCCCCGAGATCCCTCCCAGCTCACTGCAGCTTCCCATGGATTTTCACGTGGATGGCCATGTGTCATGGTCACTGCACCTCAGCAGAGACAAGAGAAAGAAAACTCAATCAGGTGGGTCTTCATACTCTCAGACCACGGGGTCCTCTTTACTCAGTTCATGTTTACCCAGTTCAGTGCCTCTGGCAGGAAAGATAAGTTTTCTCTTGGGGTTTTAAATTATCACATTGTCACTGCTGCAGTGAGCCCTGGAACCTGAGCTACCACAAGAATAGGCCCGGAGGGAAAAAAAGGTATTAAAAGGAAATGGAAATTACCTCTCACACTCTCAGTCTCAGGGAACCATTTTTCTAGACAGACGATGGATGTGTCTCAGGTTTTTTGCTGCCTGTGAATTCCCACATAATGGCTGACTCCAGGCCAAAGCTGGAAGATAAGACAGGAAAATAGAACAGAAAGGGCTTCTTCAAATTTTGACTCCTCTCCTTAAAATAACTGCTATTGTTAACTTGTCAGAACCCCTGGTTAGTTGCTTTTTGAGTTTTATTGGTGGTTTTATTGTAATTAATAGAGAAGGAGGTGACAGAGATTCTCTGCTTGGCCAAACTTGACTCAGGTTCCTCAAACCCCTTCCAAGCCCATCCATACTCTTCCTTGTAAAATCCAGTTTCAACCAAGAGCTCTCTCAGTTTAACAAGAACCCCATCTAGGCACAGATCAGGTATCTGATCACCCTCCACATCGATTCATTTCCTCCTCCTCCACCACCCCCGATGATACTGGCCACCCTGACCTGTCTTCAGTAAGCATCCTGTTAGGTCGGTTTAGCCAGAATCCCCTGAGCCCTGGTATTTCCTTGCAGTAATTTTCCATCTGTGGACCCCCGCTCTGAGCTGCAGCTGTTAAGTCCCCACTCACCCAGGCTGCATTCAAAATGGAGCTTAATCTAATCTCTCTGTCCCACTGCCAAACCCTATTGAAGAGGACCATGTATCTATTGTGATGGCCCTGACAAAAGGCTCCTCACCATCCTTTAAGAAGTACCACTGGGCCGGGCGCGGTGGCTCAGGCCTGTAAACCCAGCACTTTGGGAGGCCAAGACGGGTGGATCACGAGGTCAGGAGATCGAGACCATCCGGGCTAACACGGTGAAACCCCGTCTCTACTAAATATACAAAAACTAGCCGGGCAAGGTGGTGGGCGCCTGTAGTCCCAGCTACTCGGGAGGCTGAGGCAGGAGAATGGCGTAAACCCGGGAGGCGGAGCTTGCAGTGAGCTGAGATCTGGCCACTGCACTCCAGTCCGGGCCACAGAGCGAGACTCCGCCTCAAAAAAAAAAAGAAAAAAAAAAAAAAAGAAGTACCACTGAATAATTTTATTTTTAACATAAACTACAGAATGTTTACTTAAGCAGCACTGGAAGTACATGTTTCTCACATTTTAAAATCTTCATTTTATACAGAGTTATTATAAACTATAGTTAGGTGATGAACATAAAAGGAGGGAGAAAAGGAAGGACGGATGGCAGGAAGAAAGGAAGGAAGGAAAGAAAGGAATAAAGAAAGAAAAAAGGAAGGAAGAATAAAAGGAAAAGGAAGGCAGGAAGGCAAGAAAGAAAGAAAAGAAGAAGAAGCAGAAGAAGAAGCAGAAGAAGCAGAAGAAGCAGAAGCAGAAGAAGAAAAAGAAGAAGAAGAGAAAGAAGAGTGAAAGAAAGAAAAGAGAGAAAGGAGAAAGAAAGAAAAGAGAGAAAGAAAGAAAGAGAGAGAGGAAGGGAAGGAGGGAGGGAGGGAAGGAAGAAAGAAAAGTATTTGAAGCTTTGTTTTACCACAGGCTTGTCCACTAATTTATGAAGATAAGAAGTAATGAGAAAGCAACACACAGGGTCACCCAAGAAGCGTAGGTGCCTCCAGAGAGTTTGGGAGGGAAGGAGACTGGCGTGATCTGTTTTTCTTTCTTCCTGGCATGAAGAGGCACAACATATCGTCAATCTGAGGAGAAGGTAATACAAGCAAAATCTGAGACATGTTCTTTTATGAACACAAAGTGAAAAAAGCAAGAGTCCAGGCCTGTGAGACTGGGTGTGAGAGGCGTCACCAGCCCTCTCTCTCTGTGCTGGAAACGCTGGGCTGCAGGCTGCGGCTCCCTGAAGAGAACAGGGAGCCCTGAGCACAGCTGACCCTTTGGAACTTCTGTTTTCTCCTATGCAGACTGGTCATCCTAATTCCAACCCTTCTACCCTGACCATGTGGTTGTGAGAATTACTTGAGAGCATCTTTGTCCCACAATGTTGAATATAAAGAAATGAAGTAAGAACAAGTTGTAGCAGAGTGCATCGCACAGGGAGAATACACAACAGAAACTGTGGTGTGAATACATAGAGTTCATGATCACAGGTGGTGGAGTGGGCCTCAAAAGGTGTACAGAACAACTTTATTTAAGAGCCCTTCACCAACGCAGTGTTCTGAGACAAGAGCAGCCAAGAACTGCTTTAGAGAAGGCTTCTATTGTTGTGATTACTGCATGGACTTCGATGCTATCCAACCATTGAAAGCTGCCACTGAAGCTGTCAGCAGGTGCTGCTCAGTATATGTGAGACTTCTTGCTTCAACCGAACAGAGTTGCTTTCTCTCATCCTCCCATCTATGTTTAAAATGAAGCTATTTTCATAATGCTTATAGAACAACAAGGTTAGAGAGTTTTTCTTACATCACCAAAAAGATTAATTCCTCAATCAAAGATTTACTGCAGGGATCTGTTCCACAGTATTTTGCTTGTGAGTTTTAATTGCAATTCTAAGTAGTAGGAGAAAGAGAGATAGGAGAAGCCCTACTTAGAAGTTTTGACCAAATGAAGGTCAAATGAGACTTTTTAAAAAATCCTTTTTGAAGTGATAATGTAACTCAACACAAATGCTAAAAATAATATTCGCTTCCACCTACTCTTGGGTAGTGATATTGGTTTGGACATGTGTCTCCTCCAAGTGTCAGGTGGAAACAGGATTCCCAGTGTTGGAGATGGCCCTGGTGGGGGGCATTTGGGTCATGGGGCAGATCCTTTATGAATGGCTTGGTCTTGTTCTTGAGGTAATTGGCAAGTTCTCACTCACTCTGTGAGTTCACCCGAGATCTGGTTGTTTAAAAAAGCCTGACACCTCCCTCCTTGCTTGCTCCTGTTCCTGCCATGCCACATGCTGGCTCCCGTTCACCTTCCACCATAATTGGAAGCTTCCTGAGGAATCCCCAGAAGCAGACGCCAGCACTATGCTTCCTACACAGCCTGCAGAACTCTG
Source organism: Rhinopithecus roxellana (assembly GCF_007565055.1). Lineage (NCBI taxonomy): Eukaryota > Metazoa > Chordata > Mammalia > Primates > Cercopithecidae > Rhinopithecus > Rhinopithecus roxellana. The sequence goes on from NC_044552.1 coordinate 149,468,727, forward strand.
AGGCAAGTACATTTCTTTTCTTTACAATGTACCCAGCCTCAGGCATTTCTTTATAGCAATGCAGACAGACTAACACAGGATGGAGCCAGATCAGCTTCTCCACTGCCTTTTGTTTTTCTTTATTTCCTTCCAGTTGGCCTAGGGCCTGGCACTGAGGGCATACTGAGAGTGGAGGTAGGGGCTGTAAACTGCTGCAGACAAATGGAGGAACCAGGAGATTCAGACTTAATCCTCTCTACATGTGGCTTTAATCCATTTTATGCTTTCTCTAAAGTATTTGCTGGCCGTGATAGAGTTGTATGTTTATTTGCTGTATGAAGCTTGTCCAATACAGCTGTATCCAAATGATGAAAATTAATTAATGGCTTCCACCACGTCAGTCATTGCTATGGAAACAAATTAAAACCAATGTGGACAAAATGAAGACATTTACTCATAGTTACTTCTCAATCTTCTTGCCTGTCTTTTTGCTGTTTTCTGGCACCATAGCCCTAGCTTTGACATCAGCCTGGAGATCCCCTGTGGATGCTCGCTTCAGAGATGTCCCCCAGAAAGTGCACGGCAGTGTGGGCTGTGGGCTCCCCAAGCACAGGTTTCCATAGGTTTCTTTCACCCGATTAAATATGCCACCAACGATGGTGTTTCTCAAGACCTTCCCGACTCTAAGGGCATTAGGGAAGTGTTTTGGGAGCTACTACTCAGATTAATTTCCATCTTTTTTTTTTATTATCTTTTTTTTTTACAGACGGCCTTTCTCTAGGAGACTAATCTGATAGAATAGCTTTTCTGAATCTTTTTAAAAACTGAAGTTGATATTTAAATCTAAATCACTCACGTTCTTTGTGTAAGGAAACAACACATATATTCAGTTTTCTGGAAAACATCTTGTTTTGTTCTATTATATTTTTGCAGGTGAATTTAAAAATGTTTCTATTCTTAGAAGATGGAAAGTGTTTGATTTGCCATCAATCTGATTTAATTTCTGGTTTCAGAAGTAAACACATTACTTCACTTAGGCTGATAGCACACTGCTCAAGTGAAGTAATGTATTTAATTCTGAAACCAAAAAGCATACAGTATTCTTTATTTCCACTGGACTACTGAGATTTAGAATTCAATAATTCATTATATAATTGTACTATCATTCTGTGAGTCTTCTTAAGATTGACATAAACCTTAATTAAACATCATTCCATTTAAATAAAAGCACTCAAATCAGTTGTTTTAGCCACTTAAAAAGTAACTATGAAATTAGAATTGAAGTTCTAGATAAGATAGCAGTATCTACTTTTTTATGCAGCAGTCAATCAGAGATTAAAAGCAGACCATTTGATTCAGGGCTGGATGAAAAGCCAGAAAAAAGTCTAAGAGGCTTCAGGACTACAGGAAGATGAGAAAGTTGTCATTGTTACCAGATTATGTAAAATAAAAAGCTCCTAGGACACAGTGTAAACATTCCTTATGCCAAAATGAGAGCAAGAGTATTTTTCTTCAAAAAGTTTAAATTATGATATTTTATAATAAAAGAAATTAAATAGAAAATTTTAAAATATAAAATTCTAATTTTGTTTCCTAATATAAAAGGAGCACTTTATTGTTCAAAAAATGTTTTAATCTCATTGAGTTTTTTGAGGCAACAAAAAATAGTACGAAGATGAAGTGGATCGCTCTGCGGCATTTATCTAAGCGTCCTCGGCTACCTAGTCCCCTCAATAAAGAAGAGTGAGGAGGAGGGAAATGACATCCTCTGAAGACCTACTATGTGCTGATGATATTGGCATACATTTCTTCAGCTAATTTTCAGAACAAGTCTATGAGGCAAAATGAAACTCATGTTACATTCAGTAACACACCCTCATTCATTTTAGCGAATAAATGGCAGGGCCAGAGTTCACAATCAATGTCCCGCATTCAAATTCGCTGACCTGAACAAATACATGATGTCACCTTAATTGGTCTGTGGCAAAATGAAGTGAAGAAGTGCTAACTTTAAACTTTATCCAGCATAAGAGATTATTATGGACACTTGGAATGTATCCTTGCTTCTTTCAGGCTTTTTGTCTTTCTAATGAAATAATGATGTTAGTGGGTTGGAGTGAATTTCTTTAAAATGCTAACCTGGCAACTTAATAAACACATAATCTTTGCAACCATATGTTCATCTTCAAATTAGAAAATGTTGTGTCTATGACATCCAAATTTAATAAACCATTATTATCTACCATCTTTTGCACACTAAAATATTTTTCTAGCTGTCAAGACACATATCTTATTATTTCCATTGTAGTCTTTGAGAAAAAAAAGAAGACTAAATACATGTACTTTTATAATGTAAGTGAAAAATTTAAAAACACAACACATTCCTATACTCCTGGAATAGGAAATAATCTTCAAAACTCTCTAGAGCTGGTACTCAAAAACACTGCACTAGCTTTGAATCATGGTTACATTTTCTGCAAAAGTATTCGTAGCTACAAAAGATCATTGTAACTTTCTTGGTAGAAGCATTTTGTTCACTTCTAAAGCTGCCATCCAACCACTGAAATTATAATCAGGAGACCAAAATATTAAATACATTTATCTATTTCTGACAGGATTACCAATTCATTAAAAATTTATTATAGACATACATTTGTTACTAAAAAAACAATTTTAATTAGACCTTGAATCAGAACATTATTAGCTTTTTCATCTTCTTTAATTTTTAATTTTTGTGGGTACATAGTAAGTGTACGTATTTAATCAGTACATGAAATACTTTGATATGGGCATGCAATGTGTGACGATCATATCACAGTAAATGGAGTATCCATCAGCTCATGCGTGTATCCTTTGTGTTACAAACAGTCCAATTATACCCTTTTAGTTATTTCAAAATGTACAATTAAATTATTATTGGCTACACCCTGTTATGTAATCACATACTAAATCTTAATTTTTCTTTCTAACTGTTTTTCATAGTCATTAACCATCTCTGCCTCGCCCACCTCCCCATCCTCATCATCCTTCTATTTCTTATCTACACGGGTTCAATTGTTTTAATTTTTAGCTTCCACAGATAAGCGAGAACACGTGATGTCTGTCTGTGCCTGGCTTATTTCACTTAACATAATGATCTCCGATTCCATCCACGTTGCTGCAAATGACAGGATCTCATTCTGTTGCCGGCTGAATAGTACTCCATTGTGTACATGTGCCACATTTCCTTTATTCAGTTGTGTGTTGGCGGACATTCAGTTTGTGTCCATATCCTGACTACTGTGAACAGTGCTGCCATAAACATGGGAGTGCAGAGATCTCTTGGATATACTGATTCCTGTTGGGAGTATATACCAAGCTGTGGGACTACTGGATCATGTGGTATGACTTGGTCATCTCTACTTTTCCCCTGTTTCTTTGAAGAGTGAAAAACTGCAATCATTCTTCACAGTGACAAAGCTCCATTTTGCAGTTCTCTCTGCCACAGAAGGGGTGCGCGTCTGACCTTTGTAGCAGGTGCTGTGGCCCCGGTCCTGTACTATGGGCAGCCTCCAGCACAGTCAGCCCCGGTGTTTCACAGGCGGCATTGACAAGTTTTAGGAGTTGCGTTGCTGCCTTTTAAATTGATAGAAACACTAATAAAGGCACTGAGATTATCTGGAGTCTAAAGTGAAAAAAATAATTAGAATGACTCACGAAAATGTAGTTTAACCCATGAGGGTTGTAGTTTAGAAAGTGTCCTGCTGGCCCAGGGTCCGAGGCTTTCGAAGGGCCCTGAGAGGGTCCAGGCTGCCGCTGCGACCACTGAGGGGCTGACGAAGGGCTTTGTGAGTTGTCAAAAATTAAAAACTCTCACCTATTGCAAAGGCTTGGAGTTTTCATGAAATTCCCTCCTATGAGTTGTTGGTTTATTCCGATTCCCCCAAAATTTTAAAATGGAAAAATAAGCTTCAATTTTCTTTTTGTTTCTAAAGCATGCTCATCTTCATTCTGCCACATCCACGTTGCTATTGGTCTTCTGTGGAATGTAGGCTGAACTGGAAAATATTTGAGGTTAAGACAAATAAGGTTTTATGGGAATAATAAACAGGTCATCGGGAATGCTTTGGAACTGTGAATATTTGCAGTTTTTCACTGAGCTTTTTACCTACTTAAGTTCATTCCTTTCTCCCCCTCCCCGCTGCTTTGTATTCCCAGGCCTGGGCTCTCTCCTGAGTGTTTCTAGTTCTCCATATTCTTTCTCCTGGGGACATGCTCACTTAGGTTCAATAGTTCCACACTGTCCTGAATAACCTGAATGCCGGCGGCATCGTTTCTCCACACGCACTCTTTCCGTTTCTGTGTGTAACTCGGAGCCTGTCATCTTTTAGCAGATGACAGTGGACCCCCCACATTTCACTTTGGATGCAAACTATGCTTAGGGACCAAATGCCCTGGTCCAAGCTTTGGTGGGAAGAGGAGGCTCAGAGGTTCTGAGGGTGAGGAAATGCCGTGCGAGGAAAGCAGGGAGGCAGGGCTGTGGTGGGGGAGTGGAGTTAGAGGCCCTGGAGGAGAGAAGGAGAAGAAAGGAGGCCGGGGAGGCCTGGGGAAGACAGAGCCCCACGGTTTCAGACATAACTGCTGCCCAAAACCTCTCAGGCCCTCAGACCTTTCACCTGGCACCCTGAAGGTTTGAGGGGACTTTCTGTTTGGGTGCAGACGGGAAGGGGGCTGAGTTCTGCATTTGGATCTGGTTGGCCTGAGGTACACTAGACAGACTGTGGAAGGCAGAGACAGGAAGAAAGGGCTGGAAAGGCACCACAATCAGGGGTGGGCTCTGGGATCTCAGAGCCTCTGAAATGGGTGGCTCCAGCCAGGTCTCCCTGGCTCTACGATGGACGTGAGGGCAGTCACTGAAGGTGCCCAGGGGATCCAAGGGGCCCCTCCGGCCCTCAGAGACCACTGACATTGTCCGGTGGCCATTCTTCATCACTAACCAGGGCTGCACTTGAAGGGCAGCCTTTTTCAAAAGACCCCGACCGTAGCTCAGGGTAAAGGGAGACCCCTTGCTTTTCCTACACAATCGAACTCCCTGGGCCGGTGGTGGAGGCTGCTGGGAATAAACGGAGGCAGCAGGCAGCTGGGGGGACGTGTTATACCTCGGGGGACGCGTTACAGCTCAAACTGTGTCTCCAAGAAGATTCTCTGAAGTCCTCCCCGCCCTCGCCCCTGCCTGTGAATGGGACCCTTGGAATCAGGATCTTTGCCGATGTCATCAAGTTGAGGTCACTAGGGTGGACCCTAACCCAAGAAAACCGGTGTCCCTATCAGGAGAGCAGAAGACAGAGACACACGGAGACAAGGCAGCAGCCAGAGGAGCAACTGTGAGCCAGGGAGCACTGGGGCACCAGAGGCTGAACGTGGCAGGGAGGAGCCTCCCGAGGGAGCACGGCCTGCAGACACCGAGACATAGGCCTTCCGGACTCCCGAGTTGTGAGAAAACAAGTGGTTTATGGTATTTTTGTCACAGCAGCCCCGGAAAGCCAACACAGACGGGAACATCCCCTAGGAGATTAGGGGGAGGGAAGGAAAGCTCTTCCCTCTTCTTTCCCTGTCTGGGAACATCCTTCCCAGACCCCGAACCCAAAGTGACCCTATGGATGCTTTCACCATTTTCAAATACTGAAGCCAGAGACAGTTTGTGGTACTTACATTAATCTGAGTTTGCAGATTTTTCTCATTTGGTTGAATAAAATATGTTCTGTCCGAGAACCTTTCAGATGGTAAAAAGGATCTTACCTCACTATTTGTGATGTGCCGTCTAATGTTCAAGCAAAATATTTCTTGAATAAAGAACTGGAAATACTTGTTGAAGTAGTAAAGCATTTGTTTTCCTTTGACATGTGGAATTCCTTTTCAACAGGGCTGACTGTTATACTCACCCTGTCACCCCTACACTTCCTCGCCCCAGTGAAGCAAGCAAAACGGAATTTCTTCTTTCTTTTTTTTTTTTTTTAGAGATGGGATTTTGCTACATTGCCCAAACTGGAGTGCAGTGGCACAATCATAGCTCCCTGCAGCCTCAAACTCCTGGCCTCAAGCAATCTTCTTGCCTCAGCCTCCTCAGGTGCTGTGGCCATAGGACCACAGGTGCGTGCCATGGTGTCCAGGTTTTCTTATTGGCTTTTTTACTGACTTTCTTTCTTATCGACGTTCTCAGGCCTCCAGTGCACAGGGAAACCTGGCATTTGAGTGATTGTTTCCTCCTCAGTGCTGAGACTAAAGTCAGATCAAGCATTTCTCATGGGTAACATGGATGCGAAATGGTAAAACTCAGGCTTCTCTCTTGTGCATGTGTGCTTTCCAGGGCGGCTGGAAAGATCTGCAGGCAGCTAGCTTGGCAGCGGATAGGTTAGGATGGCCGGACAGTGATCAGTGATGTGACTTCAGCAAAATGTGAACTTGGCGGCCTTCTCTTCAAATTTGCAAAACAGAAACCATGAAATCTCTCCTTTTTCTCAAGAAATGTGTGTAAATAAATATAACAAGTTCATACTTTTCATTAAACATGTAAGTCCCTCAGAAAGAGTAGATGAATCCCAGGTTTCCACAGCGAGGACAAAGCTGAGAATTCAGTTGGTCAGTTGGGATGGGTGAAGTCTGGGCTGGACAGACACTGAATTAGGTGCCAAGACCCAGAAGTAGACACAGCAGCTCTGGGCCCTGAGCAGCCATGAGCCGCCGTGACCCGCCGTGAGCAGCCAGCTTTGTGCTCCCAGCAGAGCCTGGCTCTGAGGAACGAGAAGGCAACAGGTTTCCCTCGGGGGTGTCGTTCTCCAGGGCACGGCGAGGCTGCCTGGCTTTTTCGTGGAGACTGCGTGTAACAGAAATACTCCTCCCGGGCCAGTGTTCTAGGAGGGCCAAAGGCAAGTCCCTTCCTCCTACTCGGACCTAGGAACCCCCACGTGACGTGACTCATACCCGAGGCGGAGGCCAGCAGCCTCCCCAGGTACCCAAAGATGTTGGGGCGTCCACTTCCCAGGAGCAGCCTCTCCAGCACCTCTCTAGGCCGGTGTGATGTTTTCTGAAGAAAGATGCCTTTTGATCTAAGGGCAGGGGGCTGAGGTCTCCCCATGTCCTCCTTCCAGAAACCTCTGCTTTCTCTCTCCATCCTGGCGCAGAGCTGTGGGACACCGCATGGCATTGGTGAATGGCCTTTAGCTTCTTTGGGGAGTAGAGATTTAGTTTGTCTTTTTTTAAGAAAAACTCTCTGAAATCACTGTAAAGTGATCTCTTCAGATCTGACCAATCCTGGAGGTGATTTCACAGTATTCTATGGTATTTTATCTCATGCCCCTCGGAGACCGGCCAGTGGCGTAACCATCTGAACTCACCGCGTTCATAGGGAACCCCGGGGGTGTTTCCTTCCTACTCGGTTTCTGGCCACCTCGTACACCTTTTTGCATGCGTGTTTCACACTTCTCTCCCCATCCCTTTTCTCTTCCTCTTCAGCACGTCTTTCTGATAATTTTCTGCTTTGCTGCCATCAGCAGTCGAGACAGAGTGGCCAAGGGTGACATGTAGGTCAGAGCTCCAAAGCAGCTCCTGATGTTGTCGGCAGATTCTCAAAATCCAGGGTGTCTAAAAATCCCCAAGAGTTTGTTAAAAATGCAAACGGTGACCGGGGGCAGTGGCCCACGCCTGTAATCCCAGCACTTTGGGAGGCCGAGGAGGGCAGATCACAAGGTCAGGAGACTGAGACCATCCAGGCTAACACGGTGAAACCCTGTCTCTACCAAAAATACGAAAAAATTAGCCGGGCGTGGTGGCGGGCATCTATAGTCCCAGCTACTCAGGAGGCTGAGGCAGGAGAATGGCGTGAACCCTAGAGGTGGAGCTTGCAATGAGCTGAGATCGCGCCACTGCACTCCAGCCTGGGCAACAGAGTGAGACTCCGTCTCAAACAAAACAAACAAACAAAAAATAAAACAAACAAAAAAAGCAAATGGTTGAGGCTGCCCAGAGATTCTGATGAGGCAGGAGGAGAAATACCTGTTTGTAACAGGCCTCCTGGGCTTTGCTACAAGCAGTTGGGGCCACCCGTGGAGGAGCCCCCCAGGACTGTGACCATGTTCAGACTCTCACAGGGAGTTTGCAGGGAGGCTGGTACTGCATAGGTGCTCACATCGAGCGCTGGGCCAGAGGAGGGCTCCCAAACAGACTAGGAACAAATTTTTGGTAACCAGAGGTGATTGTAAATTATGAGCTCCATTCATAATTACAACTCTCAGAGTAGAGAGTCCCAAGGTATACATAGCTGGCTGCAGGGGAGAGTGGGCAGCTTGAGCTGAGGCTCAACGTGCTTACCTTTCGGAAAATACAGGATGATGGCAGCTGCTTCCTCCTCCACTCCCATCCATCAGTACAGTCCACTTACTGTTCCTAAGGATGCTCCTGGAGAAACAAAATATCCATTTCATTAGTGGAGAGGGAGAGAGAGAGAGAGAGGAAGGAAACGACACGGGACTAGAGTGGTCCATGCTTTTATAAATTGCTAAACATCAAAATACAATGATATTCAAATTTCTATAATTCAATAAACACTTCTTACCAAATCTCATCAATTCTATTTCTGAAATATTCCTTCATCCCTCCTCATTTTCTTCCTCCCCTCTGGACTGGACTTGATTGAAAGCGTTAGAACCATGACTGTTCTCCTACTTCAGAGCTGGGTCCCGAATTCCCCCTCCTCTTCCTCTTTGAGCCCCGCCTCCCAGCCACGCTCTGCAGACGTCTCCTCCCACAGCCTCCCCTGAATGCAAACGTGTCCATCCTGTGCCTCCGCTCCCTCGTCTCACTCCGGGGAGCCTGTGCCTGTGACTCTGGTGAGGCTGGAGCCCCTGGAAACAGTCCCGGGTTTTTCCACACCTGTGCTCACCTTCCTCCTCCTGACACTGCGGCCTTGAGGGTGGAGGGAGCCTGGAGCCTGGAACGGCCTGTGTCTGTCCAGCACAACAGTTCTTGCACCAAATGAGAAAATATAATTTATCAGTGTATCTTAGAAATATTTAAATTATTCTATTTCCTGAGAAAAACTAGTTTTCTTGGGCATGAGGCTTCGACAGAAACATCATCCTCCCGCTTTCACCAACCTCAGAGCTTTGAAAATGAGGCTTCCATCAGGAGTAAACCTTCCATGGGGCTGGGGCCTCCCAGTGAGGGAAAGAAGTCCCCCCACCAAATGGAGAGCTGGTATCTGTTTCTGGTATTTATTCTTAACAGGGTCAAGTCATTATATGAGTATTTGATACGTCCATTTTGTTTAGATAACAGATAAGTGCAGTGCCATTTTAAACAGGGGAGAGGAAGCTTTGGGCTTGTGTTAAGCATGCATTTGGTTTTCAGCCACTGTTCATTTCTTCTTTGGGAAGGCATCCCCTGGGGTCTCTGGTCCTCACCCCCTTCCAGCTTCACCCCAGGACACCAGGTGCACTGGAATTGACTTTTTCAACCTCGACTTTCCAATCACGATCCACAGTCAGCTTATACTGAGTGTAAACAAAGAAGAAATATTAAAGGAGAGAGAGAAAAAAATGCTGATCCGAATGGCTGTGTTTGCTTTTGTTCATTTAAATCCTGCAGGGCTGGAAAAGGGTGGTTGCGGAAAGCAGCAGGGAATCAGGCTTTCCCACAGCTGTGCCCCTGCTGTGCAGAGGCCTCAGCTCCACACACAGGCGCTGATCCTCCCCAGGGAAGCTCAGGAGCTGCTGAAAGCACAGGGTGGTCTCAGCCCCAGGCCAAGGCCCCAGCTCTCTGGGGGAAAGTGACTGCATGTGTGGCAGGCTCGGGACAATTTGGGGTTTATGTAGTATGATTTGATTCAAAAAGAAATGTTTCCTTTAATCAAGCAACAGTCATGCCATCCCGCACGGGGAGCAGCACTGAACCCACGCCGATGGCTCTGGGCTGTGGGGGCTGGGACCAGACTCCCAGGGCCAGGTCAGGGCTGGAGGTGCCTGGCCCTGTGCAGCCTCCCTCCTGCACGGATCCCTTCAGGATTGCTGGCTTCCTGCAGCGGCTTGCACCTGCATGGCTGTCTCCCTCACAGGAGGGTGCAGGTAACTGCTCAGAGCCCCAGCCAGCACCTGGTCCTCCTGACAGTGGGGCACACGCAGGAGTGCAGGGGAGGAGCCTGGAGCCAGCTCACAGTCCTGTTTCTCTGGACTCAATTCAGAATATGTGAAAGGGCAAGGACAGGGCTGTCCTCTCAGGGAGATGGCACAGTTCCAGAGCTAACCCCGTAGGTGCCAAGGCAGCCCCTGGAACTCTCATCACAGAGGCCTCCAGAGAGCTCCGTGAGGATGGGGGCCAATTCTGAACTCAGCACGGACTAGGAGGTGCCTGGCAGCCAGGGCCTAGAGGCTGCAGCTCCCAGCTTGGGCCTTGGCCTCACTGCTGACTGACCTAGAGGGGAATACTCAGTGATTTTTGTCTCAGGGGATGCTGTCAAGGAAGTGTGTGCTGCCCTCACACCCGGTCTCAGCCAGAAGGCACCCTGGTCACTCAACAGAGGTCGTTACCAGGCAGTCCCTGGAACTCTTTCCATCACAGAGGCCTCCAGAGAGCTCTGTGAGGATGGGGGCCAATTCCAAGCTCAACACAGCCTGGGAGGTGCCTGGTAGCTGGGGCCTAGAGGCTGCAGCTCCCAGCTTGAGTCTCGCCCTAACTGCTGACTGGCTTGGAGGGGAACACTCAGTGATTTTTGTCTCAGGTGATGCTGTCAAGGAAGTGCGTGCTGCCCTCATGCCTGGTCTCAGTCAGAAGGCACCCTGGTCACTCAGCAGAGGCTGTTACCAGGAGAGGCAGGAGATGGCACTCCAGATGATTTCATGTCATTTTTAGGAAAAAACGTTTTGACTGGCAGGATGCAGGCAATGACCCACCTTTCCAGTAAGAACCTACCAAAATAATAATAATAAAGCAGACAGAAGGAACAGGTATCTTCAGAACTTTAAAATCACATGGTTGGTTTAGATGCAACTTTGGTAAATAATGGGGGAAGGTGAATGGAGGGGGTGAGGGTCTGCTCCTCACAGTTGCTAAGCTTCTCGTAGGAAATATCTGCTCCTCGCCACTCTACTAAGCTTGCAGTTACAGAGATATGCAAATAACTAATAGCCAACTCCACCACTCACAGGAGAACATTCCTAGCATTCAAAGCTACACCTACATTGCAGAACCTCTCCGATGGGTTAAGGAAAAGATAGAGGAACTTGTACTGTTTTGGCTAAGAAGCACAACTTGGTAGAGAAGAAAAAACAACTTTTTAGATGTCTTCTTTCTTTCCATGTAATCTGATAATTAAGTTTATTCTAAGGGACCCAGGGCAAGGTGGAAGTGCAGAGGTTCATATGCAGCTTGAGTAAAACAGGTGTTCAGCATTGCAATCAAATAATGTGCACATTTACTCCAAATGGGTGATTTTTCCATTTTCTGAGCTTTCTACTGGTTCACTACCTGGAACACTTTGGTGCAACAGTTGTTCAGTAAAGGAGGCTAAACTGTCCTCTTTGGTTTCTGCTTTATGTCCTTTCCCTAGGTCAACTGGCAGGGAACATCCACTCACAAGAGCATCTGGACTTATTGGTCCATCTCCACTTGGTGGAGATTCCATGGGGAGCGCACCCACTCAGTAGATGTACTAGTCCATTTTCATGCTGCTGATAAAACCATGCCTGAGACTGGGAAGAAAAAGAGGTTGAATTGGACTTTCAGTTCCACGTGGCTGGGGAGCCTCAGAATCATGGCAGGAGGTGAAAGGCACTCCTTACATGGCGGCAGCAAGAGAAAAATGAGGAAGAAGCAAAAGCAAAAACCCCTAATAAACCCATCAGATCTTGTGAGACTTATTCACTTTCATGAGAATAGCACTGGAAAGACTGGCCCCCATGATTCAATTACTTCCCCCTAGGTCCCTCCCGCAACACACATGTGGGAATTCTGGGAGATACACTTCAAGTTAAGATTTGGGTGGGGACACAGCCAACCTTATCACTAGAGAATTTCGACCTGTAGGTCCATCTCCCCTTGGTCATTCCATGGGGAGCACCATTCACTAGAGCATCTGGGCCAGACCTCACTTTCCTTCTTGGCTCTAATCTCTGATCTCTTTCTGGCACCTGCCCTGATCTGACCCCTGTGGGGTCCAGGGTGAAAAGATGTTTCCCATGCCAGCCATGGAGTTCAGCTCTGGTTGCAGAGCTAGCTGGAGAACAGAGCAGAGAAGACCTGGAATGGAGACGGTGCAACGAGATGCTCCTGCCTGCACCGCCTGGGCTCCTACTTGCCTGATAAGTTCTGTGGTCTCAGCATCTGGAGTTGGTGTCACATTTTCTCTTACTGTTCCTCACCCTTCCACTTCAACAAAAGTTGGGTTTCCCATCATCGTACTTTTATACTCCATGAGCAATTTTGTCTTCATTTCCTTCCTATCCTTTAGGCCTGCATCTATTCCTCCTGTCTTTGCCCAGTTGAAGTAGAAAACATCTAGTCCAGTGGTTTTGTTTTTCAAACATGGACTTATATTAATACGATTCTTAGGAGGCTAAAGTTCTAGGAAAAATTTTTAATACTGTATTTTTATTTTTATGCTAATCTAAACCTAATTACTTTTACTAGTTATGATGACAAAACTTTTTCTACAGTGAAAATGTGCAGTTAAACAGTATCCTTGCAGGCTAAACTTCTGCTTCTTATGCATCCTCAGTGCAGAGAAGATCTATATCTTTTCCACATTTAAAAATGCTTTATGTTACATTCTCACAGACCCCGTCCTTTTGGTCACTATTTAGCACTTGGCCTTTTGAAGAACTTTAGGGTTAATGAGGAAAGGACACTGGGAACTGGGTGCTCCCCAAGCATGCAGTGGTGTTCCCACACCTCACAACAGCACTGTGGGCAGTTGTGTTTGTCTCTAGGGCTGCCCTAGCAAAGCACCACAAATCATGTGGCATACAATAGACAAACTGTGTTTGCGTAAAGTTCTGGAGGCTATGACTCTGAAATCGAAGTGTGGGCAGGGCCGTGCCCTCTACGAAGGTTCCAGAGCAGAATCCTCCTGGCTGCCTCAGCTTCTGGCATTTGCCAGGCACCCTGGGTGTGCCCTGGCTTGGGGATGCACCACTCTAGTTGTGTGGCATCTTCTCCCTGTCCTCACAATGCCTTCCCTCTGTGTGTTTGTCTCTCTGTGCCCAAACTTCCCCATTTTATAAGGATACCAGTTATATTGAAGTAGGATTCAATCTAATAATAGCATTTTAACTTGGTTATCTCTGTAAATACCCTATCTCTAAATAGACTCCTATTCTGAAGTCCTGGGGATTGGGACTTAAGCATATGAATTTTGGAGGCACATAATTTTTCCCATAGCAGCAGGGATTCTTCTACTTTACAGATGAAGAAGTTGAGGTTCAGTGTGTTTAGGCAAGTCCTCAGTCAATGCAGCTCATAAGTTCCAGAGCCAGGCCCTCGACCCTACCTGTCGAACCTCAGAGTCTGTGTTCTCTGTAACATGCAGCTGTCTACTCATAGGCTATTCAAGTTGGAAGGGATTTAATGAAAAAAAAAAGAAAGAAAGAAATCTCTTTCCAACATTCAGGCCCCTATGTCAGAGAGAGTCTTTTTGCAACTTAGAGAAAGGCACTCTCTTTGGGTGGAAGTATAGAAAAGATACTGTTTTTTCTAGATGGACACCATTCAGCCCAAGCAGAGAGATTTACCTGACGTGTAAATGTGACAGCCCAGTCTTCATGTCAGGTGCTGTTCATTCCATCCTCGTCCTCAAAAATGAAAACATCATTAACCCAGGCAGTTTCAACGCTGACCTTGAATCGGATGGAAGACAAGAGAAGGAGCCTCCACACTAAATCCAGGGCAGGCACAGACAAGAGGTTTCTGCCTGATTGCTGCTCAACTAAAGGCGTCTGCAAAGCCCACAGCTGATGACACAAGGAGCGTCTGCCTCCCTTGCCAGCCACATTTCTAATCTTCCCTGCATGAACCACTGGAGCAGAAATTCACAAACAAGTTTCCCAGAGAATACTATATACATGTGGACTAATGTATGTTTCTTTAGTGATTCCGAATTCTTTCTATATCCATGTCTTCTTCACATTCTTTATTACTGATCAAACCAGATTTTATCAGAGTAAAAGATGTTTATGATCCACTGTTCTTGCATTGCTATCAAGAAACACCTGAGACCAGGTAATTTATAAAGAAAAGAGGTTTAACTGGTGCACCGTTCTGCAGGCTGCACAGGAAGTCTGGTGTGAGCATCTGCTTGGTTCTGGGGAGGCCTCCAGGAGCTTTTACTTGTGGACAAAGGTGAAGTGGGAGCAGGGGCAAACAAGAGACAGGGCAGGCACTACACATGTCACACAACCAGGTCTCGGGAGAACTCACTCGCTCAAGGACAGCACCAAGGCATGAGAGATTACAATTCAAAATGAGATTTGTGTAGGATAAACACTCGGTGAATATCATATTCCCGAAGTAATTATGGAAAGATTTCTCTGCCTGGTCCTTGCCCCCATCTCTTGTACCAGGCCAGCCCAGGGCATCCCCACTGCTTCCTGCTCCTGTGCCATGGCATTATCCTTCTGTGAACACTGGATCATCCTTCTGTGAACACTGGCTCCGGCTGTCTTCTTTGCTCAGTGCACCTGGGATGGAGGGATGTCCAGGTGTCGCTTTTCCTGTCTGCAGTAAGCCCTTGAGGCAGCTCCTAGGTCTCACCCATCTTTGTGCATCTCTTACCTGGCTAGAGGTTTGCCAAGTTGTAGGCACCTCAGGAAGACTTTGAAACATAACTGAGCCTGGCATGGTGGCTCAGGTCTATAATCCCAGCATTTTGGGAGGATGAGGTGGGCAGATCACTTGATGCCAAGAGTTTGAGACCGGCCTGGCCAATGTGGTGAAACCCTGTCTCTACTAAAAATACAAAAATTAGCTGTGCACGGTGGTCCATGCCTGTAATCCCAGCTACTCAAGAGGCTGAAGCATGAGAATTGAATTGCTTGAACCTCGGAGGTTGCAGTGAGCCAGGATCAGGCCACTGCACTCTAGCCTGGGTAACAGAGTGAGACTCTGTCTCAAAAAATAAAAATAAATAAATAAATAAATAAAAAGAAAAAAAGAAAAACAAAGACATAATTGGATTTTTTTCTCTCCTGGAACGTCTTCAAGACTTTTTATTCTCAGAGAACAACCATGCCTCACACACCATATCTGTCACCTTGAAATCCCTCAATTTAATGAAACAGGCATTTTGGAAGTGCATTCTATGTGTAGACATCGGATTAGGAGATACAGGTTATGCAAAAGTGAGCGCAATGTCAGCCCACGTTACCATCCATGTAAGTCAGGGTGGTGGGAACCCTCCCCTGGTGGACTCATCTGTGTAAACCAGCATGGTGGGAATCCTCCCCTGATGGACTCTTGTGGGTGTGGAGCCTGCTGCACAGGGGTCGAGACTGGGAAGCATGGAGACTTTGCGGCAGTGTGTCTGGATGCCTTGTTGGCCCTGGTGGACTCCTGTGGGTGTGGAGCCTGCTGCACGGGAGTTGGGACCAGGAAACGTGGAGACTTTGCAGCAGTGTGTCTGGACACTACACTGGCTTCCCAGGGCTGCCACCGAAGGGGACCACAGCCTGAATGCCTGAGAACACAGGGATGTGTCCTCTCACAGCTCTGGAGGACAGAGGTCTGATGTCAAGGTGCCATGAGGCCCCGGCCTCCTCTAAGACTCTAAGGGAGGGCCCCTCTATGCCTCTCCAGCTTTGGGGGTGGCACCCATCCTTGGGGTTTCTTGGCTTGTGGACACGTCACTCCCCCCTGCCTCCATGGCTACACGGCCTCCTCCCCAGTGTCTGGGTCTCTTCCCCTCCTATAAACATACCAATCATACTGGATCAGGACCCACCCTAATGACTCAGCTTGATGACAGCTGCAAAGACCCTGTTTTCAAATGGGGCCACATTCACAGGTTTCGGGGTTAGGAATAACACAAATCTCACGCACCTTTGTGGGAAGCGCAGTTCCACCCACTTCGGGTGTCCCTCACACTGTGTCCCTCACACTGCACTCTCACCGATCCCCAAGTTCAAAATGAAATCACAGAGAACCATCACAGAAGAGAGTATATTTTTTCTGCCACTCTTTCCCCTTAAGAAACTAAAGAATTAAGAAAAGTCTCCAAAAATATTGATTCTAGCAGCACTTCACGTGAGGTGTCATTGCAAGCCCAAACCCTAAGTTCCTGAGCTTTGACCTGGTAAAACTTCCCTTAGGACTCAAGAAAATTGCCATTTCAGGAAAAGGTATAAAATAATTTGCCACAGTATTATTTATAGTACTAAAGAATAAGAATTTTTTTTAAGTATTCAATATTGAGTTTATTAACAAAAGTGGACCTGTACATAGTCTTATCTCATATTTGAATAATATACACACTGCACAATGGCAACTATTTTTTATCAGAACGTTTCCCAAACATAGAAGTGCAGAAGTAAAAATGTTATTTTCGTTTTTCTGTATTCTTTAGTTTCTAGAATTCATAAACTCAAAATTGTTCACATAAGTTTATAGTATTTGTTCTTGTTTATCTCTGACAAAGAGGTGTTCTCTAAGAAATTTTATATTTTATAATCTTTCCTCTGAAATATGAGAAAGACATGGAATCTCCTGAGTTATATATGCAGCTTATACATTCTTTGAAAAAGTTTTTAAAAATATCACAAAGTAATTATATACCCATAATATATGTTGCTATTCACATAATTATTTAAGCAATATTCAAGTATATTTGTGCTTTATATTTTTACATTACTTTAGAACCTATTTTTAGCTTTCAATAAAACTGTGTATCTCCAAAGATTTCTCAAGTATTTAATAAATGAGGCAAAACAATCATGAAAATATAAACTGCCACTACAGATTTTTCATCTTTCATTTTATGCATTTCCTCTCAACCATGTAATTTCCTGTTAAGAAATGTGGATACATTTTTATCTTTATAATATCAACATTGCTGCTTTCTCAGCCTGTTGCAACAGTCAAGACATCACAGCGTTTCTGAACACACAGTATTCACTCTGCCATATAAGTTGGAGCAATAAAATCTGATAGCACTGGTATTCATCATTTCCAGTTATTTCAACTGCAGGACCACCTTATTTGCTGCTTCCAAGGAATGTATTAGATTCTGCAGCTCCTCTCTACTCATTTCAATAGAATATGGTTTTACTTCACCATTTTCTTTTACATCTAGATGCAGGCTTAAAAGTGGCATTCGTAATGCAGCAATCTTGTCACTGGAAAGTGCAAGCTTTACCTACCAATCAAAATCCTGCAGCTGTGCAGAGGAAATAGCAACTATTTCTCTTGACAGAGCCTGTTTGATTTCATCTTTCCTACTTTTCACACATTTCATGATAGTTTCTTGATGAAATGAATTCAACTGATTCAACTGCTGAAATATCTGCGGGCCCAGCTCGGCCGGCAGCTTCTGCAGCGGCCACAAGAGCGTCCCCTCTTCCGTCTCCATCCCTGCGCGAAGCTGGGGCCTGGAAGAATTTTTTTAAAAACAAGAAATTGTTCATATGTCCAATGAGAGGAAAGAATGACTTTATCTTGGAGGGACCACTGATTGGGCTCCATGACTTACAAAGTAATACCGGGTGGGGTGGGAGGGAACAAAGGCTCAAATTGTGTACACAGAATAATCTCGATTATATAAATATGTGTATAAAAAGCCTGAGAGAAAATGTTAACAGCAGGTTCTCTCTGGGTGGCAGAAACAGAAGTTATTTAAATTTCTTCCATATCCTTGCCTGCACTTCCTTAAGTCCACAGTAAACATAAATCAGATTCACAAGGAACAAAGGTGGGAAGCATTATTTCAAAGTAAATATGGGTCATTTTCTGACAGCCACACGTAGGAAAAATGGCGGGAAATAGTCCAGTGCAATTGTGGCTTTTTGCTGGCTCTGCAGGATGAGTGGATGATGTGATGGCCCAGATGAAAGAGCTCCGAATCCACTCAGCGGACGACACACTGAGAAAAATCAGTGAAAAAAACAGCACTCCAGGCCCACCTTGAAACGCGTGTCTTTGAAGTTTTAAGTGAGGCTGGGGCGTGTCTGATAGCATGTGCCGCCGTGGGGAGGCCGCCTGAGCTGTCTTCTGGCCTCCGGGCCTTCCAGAAATGAAGGTTTTAACATCAGCGTGGCCGTGGACCCACCTGCTGCAGGAGCTGCGGTTGAGCCTGTGATTTTCCTCTGTGAGGCAGGAGGCAGGAGAGCCCGGGAAGGGCTGGGGGCCCGGAGGAGGGCGGCAGAGACCGGGCCGTGCATGCGAATGGATGCGAGGGGAGCACCGACCGACCCTCGCACACATGTCCCACCTCCTTCCAGGTGCTGCTGCTTCCCTCTCTGGACTCCACACTCCCCGAAACCCCAGGGTATGCCTCCCGGGGAACATTTCATTCTTTCTTCCTCAACCCCCCAAATGCCCTCGGAGGCCCTCAGTTCTCAGTTGATGGCTTTTCCTCTTGGTGACACGCGGCACCTGCCTTGGGGAAAATGCAGGAGCCACCAAGCTTCCTGAAACATCTTCAATTTTCCCTCTGACAGATGGAAACACCCCCACTCCTGTTGAAGCCCAGGGCCACCCCGCTGGGCATTGCACAGACACGGCACGGCGGAATCCCTTTCCCAGACTCCAGAGTCGTGCCCCTGAAATCTGTCTCTCCCACAGCCTCCACTTCCCTGCCAGACATATTACCTCATCAGCAGAGACCAAGATTTAACCTCTTCTACGTTAAAAAATCATAATAATAAAGCTCCTGCCTTAAAAACAAGGATGCCCTGCCTTCGTCCTTTCTTCTCATTCTCAAGGCAGGCCATGAAGAGACTGCCCACCTCCCCGTGCCCACCTCCCCATGCCCACCTCCCCATGCCCACCTCACTGTGCTCACTTCCCCGTGCCCACCTCCCCATGCCACTTCCTCCCCTGCCACTGAGCCTGCTGTTCCCTCCACTTGGCATGACTCCCTACATCTCACACAGCTCACTCCTTCTTCAGATCCAGGCATCAGCTCCGGGCTGCCTCCTCACCCCTCTGCCTAAAACACTGGGCTGCCCAGCCCCATGGCTGCTGGTCCTGTTTCCATTTTAATTTCCATTGCAGCCCCTGGCGCTATCCGAGATTACTCATCCACCTGTGGGTGGTGTGGCTCCTGCCTCTTTCCACTGGAGGGTCAGCTCCGTGAGGTTGGAGTCTCCAGCTTGTGCGTGCGACCCAGCCCCAGGAGGTGAGTGCACCTGTTGAAGGGAGGATGGATGAGCCAGCGGTGACGGAAGCAGTCAATTCCCAGTTCACGTTTTTTGCCTTATTATTACTTAGCAACATCCTCAACACCTCTAAGGTAATGAAGTTAAAAAAATAAAAACCATGACGCAAGAACCAGAGCATCATATTTTAAAAATAGAATTCATATGCCTTCTTAGTTTTTCACACTTGATTTAAAATAATGAGCTCACACAAGAGAATTATGAAACCTAAAACCCATCAGCCCGGCTCTCAGCCTTCCTGAGTTCTGCTCGCATGTGCGGCTCTGTGGATCCTGGGATGGCGGCCACAGGAGAGCCACCCCTGTGCCTTCAGACAGCAGCCCAGCTCAACAGGACCTGGAAGAGCACCGTGTGGAAACTGAAGAAATGCAGCTGCATCGTTCTCATTATGCCTATCACCTCATCATATTCATCATCACCTCCTCCTCCTCCTCATCTTCATCCTCATCATTATCTTCATCCCCATCTCCTCCTCCTCCCCATCATCCTCAACATCATTTTAATCACCATCCTCCTCCTCATCATTATCATCATCCTCATCATCAATCTTCATTACCATCCTCTTCCTCCTCGCCATCATCCTTATTATCATCTCCATTACCATCCTCCTCATCATCATCATTCTCACCATCTTCATCACCATCTCTTCCTCCTCTCCATCATCCTCATCATCATCTTCATCCCCATCGCCTCCTCCTCATCATCATCCTCATCATAATCATCTTCATCACCATCCTCTTCCTCCTCACCATCATCCTTATCATCTCCATCACTGTCCTCCTCATTATCATCATTCTATCATCTTCATCCCCATCCTCCTCTTCTTCCTCACCATCAATCATCTTCAGCACCATCCTCCTCTTCCTCAGTATCCCGAATATCACCTCCATCACCATCCTCCTCCTCCTCACCATCATCCTCATCATTATCTTCATCACCATTGTCCTTCTCCTCCTCCTCACCATCATTCTTATCATTAGTCATCTTTATCACCATCCTCCTACTTCTCACCATCATTCTCACCATCATCTTCATTATCATCCTCCTCCTTCTCCCCATTATCCTCCTCATCATTTTCATCACCATGATCCTCCTCCTCATCCTCATCTCCTTCGTTACCATCATTCTCCTCCTCCCTATTATCCTCCTCATCATCTTCATCACCATGATCCTCTTCCTCCTCACCATCAGCTTTATTATGATCTCTTTGTCCATCCTCCTCCTCTTTACCATCATCTTCATCCTTGTCATCATCCTCCTCCTCCCCATCATCCTCATCATCATCTTCATCACCATCATCATCCTCCTCCCCATGATTCTCATCATCTCCATCACCATCATCCTCCTTCTCCCCATTATCTTCATCATCTTCATTACCATCACCCTCTTCCTCCTCACCATCATCCTCATCATCTTCATCGCTTTCCTCATCATTATCTTCATCACCATCATCATCATCCTCATCCTCCCTCTCCGCACCATCATCCTCATCATCAATCGTCTTCATCACCATCATTATCCTCCTCATCACAAACAATTATTGAGCACTTAATCAGTGCAGGTCACTTGGTAATTGAGCTCCACGAAGCTCGATGTGAAGCCAACACCAGAACTTGGAAAGACAAGTAACTTACTAAGTTTCTACAGCTGCTAACACCTGACTAGGACACGATTGAGATGTCCAACCTATGCCATCGGCTACCCTGCCATGCTGTTGAGATCCTGGAGAAGGTTCCCTGTGCCAGAAAAAGAGGCCTTCTCTTTTCTTTCTGCCCAATTATGTGTTATGGGTGCGATGGCATCTGTAAGAAGCATACCCCCCTGCATGGGCATGACCACAGATGACTGGACGGGCACTTGGCCAGGCTCTGAGGCAGAGATGGTCCTGTCATTGGCTTCAGTGTTAAACTGCAGTGGATTTTAAAGCTGTACTTCTCTGAATCCCAGGGGCTGGACAGGGTGTCCCTGGCCACTATGGGGCTGGGCATGGGAAGCAGGAGACGCGTAAGAGGAACCAGCCTCCATACCCTTTGCCCAGCCAGCCCCCGTGTGATGTGTGTCTTATGCTCTGGGCTTTCTTGTCAGATTGAATTGGAGCAGGGATTCCATGGTGAAGATATTTGAAAGCTACTAAATCTGATGATCTTTAAGGGCATTTTTTAAAATTTTGATAAATAAAAAGTTTGATTTAGGTCCAAGTATCCATTATTTTACCAACTCCAAGTAACCACTAAGTAGTTGTGAAGGGTCAGCTCTGGTGCAGCACCAATGGCGTGCACAGCCAGAGGGCAGCGCTGCAGAATCTGTATCTGACAGGAGGCCCCCAGGTGAAGTGTAGATGGTGTCTGAGGTTTTAGTACCTGGAAAAATTCCAGAGAGATGAAATAAACATTTCCCTCTTGAGGATATGGGCAGCTAGAAAATGTAAACCTTCAGATGGACTTTAAAATTAAGAGATACATTTTTTAATAGAATGAGCTTAGAATTGCAGATTGCATACAGAGACCAGATACAGCAGTTCACCACCATGGCTGGGCACCTGGCTGGGTCCTTCTCCTGCACGAACCCTGCTAGGACGGTTTTCCTCCTTGCCGTTAGCCCAGTGAACGTGCTTAGAGCTTTCCTGTTTCTGCTCACAGGCCAGTTTGTCCACTGAGCAATCCTCGGCTCTGTCTTCTCCCATGCCTCCAGTTTCCCCACATCCTGGCCACGTTGTGCTGTAGCTCTCTGCATGCGCGTGTCTCTCCTTGCTGTGCTGTAGCTCTCCGCATGCACATGCCTCTCTTCGCTAAGCTGGACGGCCTCTGCCATGTGAACTGTACATGCCTGTGCTGTTCCCTTCTAACCCTCTTGGGGCTACCACAATGCAGCCTGGCACGTGCTAGATGCCCAGTGTGCAGCAAACAAGTGAGTATTAACAATTAAGGACAATGACCTGCATTCTTGTTGAACAAAACTGTGTATTTGAAAGTCTTCAAAATGACTTCAAACCATCAGAAAGTGATTGGCAAGCAATATTTGACAACAGATTTTTGAGTTTAGTTTCTCCCTAGGGTCCATCTTCTATGTCTATATTCAGATTCATCACTACAGGAGATTGGAGTTTGGCATCAGTGAGTTATCAGAAAAGGCAAATGTCAGTGGTGGCTTCGTGATGTGGCAGCGAGAGTTGGAGCATTAAATCAGCCAAACTGGAGCCAAGCCGTCCTCTAACACCCCTGTGACCCCAATCGGGTGTCCAGTCCTGCAGCTCTCCCAACACTGGGCCACTGACTCCCACTGCAGGGCACAGAGGCCCAGACACCTGCTCTGGTGAGGCAGAGCTTGGCAAGGGTTTCTCAGAAGACAGACGGGCATTCACCCTCCTTCCTGTCCTAAATTCCTCATGACACTTGCAGCAAAATCCCAGGACACTCCAAGAAGCCCTGGTTGGCTGCACAAGTTAGAAAGGCATTAGGAATGTAAGCATTTGTCTGTTCTGAAATTTTAAAACGTACTTCAAACATGGCATTTCCGAAATGGGTTTTCTATGACAGAAGTGACCCATGCTGCCCTCTTGTCCCCCAACTCCCCCACACCCAGCACCCCAAGGCCCCCAGACACCTCCCGCCTCGTTTCTGTGTCCTCCTCCCCGGGGGAGTCTCAGGACCTCCAGACCTCCGAGGCTGTCCCTACCTGGCACCCTGTGTCAGCTCATCTCAGAGACAGAAGCTCCGATCTTCCAGGTGCAAAGGCCACAAACCACCGGTGAGTGTCACCTGTACCTGCCAAGGTCCCCAGGGCCAGTCATTCTCACTGCCCTGCTGTCTCTGAGGCTGCACTGCACCACCCTGGTCCTGCATCCTTGCGGATGCTTGTGTCCCTCGGCCACTTGACCCATCTCCTCCCATAGCTAGGGCAGTGCCTGCCATCTCGTCATCTGCCTGAGATCTTCTCCCCTCCTCATCATGGCCATTCCCTTGGGGTATTGGGCCCACATCCCCCTTCCCTGACAGCCACAGGGGCTCCTGACTGTTCCCAAAACAGGCCAGGCAAGCGCCAGCTTCAGGGTCTTTGCAGGCACTGCCCCTGTGCCCAGAGGTGTCTGTCTCACAAGCAGCAGGACAACCCAGATATCCCTCCTGGGGTCCGTTATGGGAGCCCCTCCACTCTGCCCTCCCTGGGGCTCACCAGTGACCGCGCACTCTGCATGTTTGTTGTTGCGTCCTTCTCGCTGGCATAGACATGTCTGCATGGAGACACTCTGCTCTGTCCAGCGGCTGTGACTCGGGGCACAGAATTAATGAGTTGGGCTGAGGAATGTGGCTGCTGGCAGAACCCTTCTCACTGTAGCTTCCTATCTGGTGGAAAATTTTTCTTTTTCTTTTTCTTTTCTTTCCTTCCTTCCTTCCTTCCTTCCTTCCTTCCTTCCTTCCTTCCTTCCTTCCTTCCTTCCTTCCTTCCTTCTTTCTTTCTTTCTTTCTTTCTTTCTTTCTTTCTTTCTTTCTTTCTTTCTTTCTTTCTTTCTTTCTTTCCTTCTTCATTTTTTTTCTGCATGTTAACTTAAAAAGGGGGGCAATGAAGAGAAAAACAGTTCCTGGAACTAAGAGGCACTTGATATTGTTATTATGAATAACGAGTATAAAGCTTTCATTCACTGTAAACGTCACATTTTTAAATGCAGAAGAATCCACGTTGCAGATGGGACGGCCAGTGCTGTAGGAGCTAAGATAAATGCAGAAGAATCCTCATTGCAGATGGGATTGCCCTGGTGGAGCTAAGAAGGGCAGGAGGCAGATGCAGGTGTCTCCCTCTGCCTCACTAGCTTTGAAGAAAAGTTAATTTTTTTAAATGTGCAATTATCCCATGGATATTGGTCAAAGCTGCAATTCAACATCTGACCTCTGGGGCTTTAAAATATTCAGAAGGACACTGTTTTTTGTACTAGTCCTCTTTTTAAAGTTTATTTTTGTTCCAAAATGTGAAATCATTAGAAGCAATTTAATTGCAAGATTCAGTGGTTCACCTGAGCAGGTTCACTAAACTCTAGGCTAACCTTCTCCAGCCCTGCCAACCATTCAGCTTGAAAGCACATTTGGTGCCTCAGTAGACACATAGATTTTTCCTAGACAAGGTTTTTATGGTTCCGTTTCATAACATTTAACTACATGTTTGATGAAGAAACCACAAAACCTCATGAACCCATATGCAATAATGTCGGATGAAATCTGCTGATTTTGTTCTCGGCTTCAATAACACCATATGACTTCAGCCAAAACCATAGAAATTAAGACAGAAATTAAACTTGAGACCAAACGAACATTTGGAGACGGCACCGGCTGGCTTGCGGGGCTGATGGAGCCGTTCCCGTGAGCACCCTCTATTCACAGCGCAGTTGCTAGGTCTGGAAAGGTGACTGGCTTGAGGTTGCCACGCGGCTGCCAGTGGGATTGCAGGCTTTGCTGTGAGACTACAGAAAATCTATGGTTTGATCCATATTCCAAGAAGTATAAAAAACCAATAACTGGAGCCCTTTGGCGATGGGATCCCTCACAGCCCCGCGTGGCTCAGATCCCTCCCTCTAGGCAAAGGGCACTTGCCCAGCCAAGCAGCGAGACAGGAGCGACAAACACCCAGCACTGTTTTCAGGGTAATACTCACCAAAGGCAATAGCTTCCCTGAGAAGGTCGCCTTGGATTATGAAACTCAGTTCACCCATTCCTGTGAGGAAATGGAACTTGGATGCAAATTCCAGCCCACAGACCGTTCAGCCGGTGGAGTTCTGTGCATCTGGCGTTCAACTATCTTGCCCAGTGGCTGTCATAAAAACAGTGTCCAGCAATGATGCCTCAGAGCCAGCTGGCCTCTTGAATTTCCTGTGCACCTTCCTTTCGTCCCAGGGTGAAGAGGGTGGACGTGGGACACACAGCACCTGCGTGAGGGTAGGCAGGAGAGCGGACATCCCATGGCCCCGTGATGAGGACCTGCTGGCTCTCCATTATCCCGGGCAAGAATGAGGCTAGCTAAGGGACGGAGAGCACCTGCGGGCATGGTGTTTGGGTCATTCGCTCTGTGCTCCCTTATTCTGCCCCCTGGGCCCCTCCACCCGCACCCCCTGAAGCCCTGTGAAGAGTTCTGATGAGATTCAAAGGCAAGTTTTCCAGTGAGGGTCAGTCTCTTCAACTCAAAAGCAAACGTCTCCCTGACCCCTGACCGGCCACCTCCCAGGGCCCCACCTGAAGATCCTTCCCTGCCTGCCTTTCCTGCTTTCAACTGAGAAAGGATATCATGAAGAAGGGAGGGGAAGAGATGAGAGGAAAGTCAGTGAGGAAGTTTATTGGAAATCATCAAAGCAAGTCATGCTCTATGTCCTTCTCCTGAGCAGACAGGGGGCTCTGCTTCTGCATCTCAGCCTCTGTGTGAGGGCAGGGGCCATGACCTTGCGGCATGTGCTGGTGAAAGGGACCTTGTGAGATGACAGATCTGGGTTTAGAGATGGAAAACGGTCACAGGTGGTAGATGGTACAGAGCCAGCATTCCATGTAGCAGCCCCAGATGCCCCCAGTCCTACCCTCTGTCCACAGCTTCGCGCCCCACACCATCTTCCATCAAAGCACACGGCTCTAAGAGAGTCTCCTCCTCACCTAGCCAGGTCTCCCGCTTCCATTCCCTTGCCCAGATCCACCCACACATTTCCGGAAAGATTGCCATCCTGACTTCAGGAACCAGTGGCTCCTTTGCTCTCACACACACTTTGTCTCCCTGTGGCTGAACCTGTCCTTCCATGTTTTACATCATGGCGACATCTCACTGGTTCTCCATGGAGCTTCCATTCAATTTCTAATTTTGAACTGACTATGTCTCTGTTTTCTGGAAATAGCAATTATATTTATTTATGACACAATATAACAAGCCTAGACGTTCAAGACGGTGTCAAGCACAAGTCCACTGCCCTAATAAATGTCAAGAGGAAAATGCAGAGAACAAGAGAAAAAGTAATGTCACCTCAAAGTTGCCAAAGCGATGCTATTGCCAGTGGACTGGTCCAAAAGTAATGGAACATCCTTGCCTGGGTGGTCCATGCTTATCATCAGTGCTCTGTCTCAGAATCCTTCTCTTAACTGCCCTACACTGACCTCCACGACTTCTTCCTCATAGCAGAAACATCAAATCATAAATATAATTCCAGAGAGGCATTTAGTAAATGAGAAGACCATGCTAAGTGAAAATACAAAAATATTTATGTAACTGATATCATGAATTTAAATAATGGGTGTAGTAAGTGTTCATGCTGAACTTATTACTGGAAATATGTCATTATTTTAGACATTGAAAGATTAAAAATAAAGAGAACATTGAATGCAGACTCTCATTTTTATGTCAATATTTTAATAACCACAAGCATAACTTACATTGATTGATGTGCCTAAACTACGCCAGGCACTCTTCTAGGCTTTATGGAAATTAACCACTTAATCTTCATGTCAGTCCATGAAGCCAGCTTTGTTAGAGCAAGTGAACTCAGTTTTCACTGGAGGTAGATACTTGCTAGCGAGCTCTTCTTTGGCCAAATCACAATTGTGTGTTTGCACTCCCTACCCAATGGCAAACATGTTTCCTGTTCCCATTTTTCCCTTATTATCACCCAACAGCATTCAAGCATTGAGTTATTAAATCACAGGGTTGACAAACAAAATGGCAATTTCTAGAAAAGCATAAAGCATAAAATGTTTTTATTTTAATTACTTCACTGATTCTTGCTAAAAATTATCATGCCCATTATAATATTTTGAAATTATACAAAAAATGTATTCCAATCCCTCCAGATCCATTACCCAGAAATAATCAAAGGGTGTATTTTATTTAACATCCAGTGTGACTTCATCAAGGATAAAACTGGTCCTAGAAATGGGCAGGACCCATGAAACTAGATTTTTATTTTGCGCCCAGAATAACAGCATGGTCCCTCTGATTTCTTCTCATATTCTGTCATTATTTAAAGGTGATGTTAGACAAAACATATTTTCATGCCACCAGGAATGACTGTCTTCTTGCACCTGTCTGTTTTACATCTAGTTAACTCACCTCTCAGACCTAAGGTGAGATCCTCTTCAGAGAAAGCCAGGCAACAGCTGCGTATAAGCATGCATGTTCAAACACACTGAGCCGTGGCTAAATCTCACTTTTGCCCCAGAAGCTAAGCATACTTTGTCTCTAAAGTTGTGGCCCTGGGGGATTTGAAAGGGTTGGAATCTGACACCTGACTTCTGAGAATTCAAACTTCAGGGAATTTTATTCCATCTGGGGAAAAACAAACAGTAAGGTTCTCCATACCATTGTGCCCACGTTCCACAGGAAACTTGGCATCTCCTCTTACTTGGCCTGTCTTAGATGTTGGATGAATTTGTGAAATCATCAAAACCACAGTTTGCATCATGGCGGGGCATCCCTGACACTTCTAGTGGAAGCTCTAGCAAGTACCTTCATGAAGGTGAATCCACGCATAGAAACTGTGTCAGCATCTCCAATCTGCACCTTTGAACCCATCTCAAACCTGCACATTTGAGACTTTTCAAATGGCAAAGGCAGTATTTCCTTCATGTCTTCATAAAGCTCCCTGTATAGATGCAGAGGCAACTGAAGGAAATTTGAAAGTTATAAAGATCTAATACAATTCCATTATGAAATTACCATTTTATGTCTCAGAAAGTAAAATGGCAACTTCAAAGATAAATGCTACTCACCACAATCAGAAAATTCCTGCCCACAGCAAGCAGCAGAACACAGGGATGCACGTTCAAAAAGACTCACGAGTAGCTTTCGACACACTCACATTTGCTGTGTCCGTAAAGAGGTAGGAAGGTTCAGGGATCCAAGGGCAGATCTGGCAGGAGAAGGGCCGTCTGGAAGGGACAGGCACGAACACCCAGGAGCGGTCTGCACAGCTCCCACCGGGAACTCAAGGGGTTCTCGTGGCTGGGTGTGCGGAGCAGCCGCGTGTGCACCCTCCTGGCCTGGAGATGTGCCACGATTTGGAGAACAAGCTCCCTGAGCCCTGCAGTTGCTAATACAGGAACCCTCATTGCCCTAGAAAGTTTCAAAAATGTGTCTTGAACTGAGAAGACACGTGTTTTAAGAACTGAGAACTCCCCTGAACTGCCATGCTTGCCTGGGCTTCTTCATCCTCAGGGGAACTGGTCAACAGGAAAGGCTGGCACAGGCCAGTAGTGGGGCCACACAGCAGCAGTGTTGGCTAATTTCTCCTTTCTGAGAGCACATCCCATGGGGAGTGTCCTGTGGAGTCAATGGGCAGCATCTCCCGACAGGTGCCCAGAACGACCAAGAACATGCAGAACAGCAAAATGCCGGCAGCTCCTCATCTGCTGAGGACTCTGGCTCCAGTACAAGTTTGATGAATAAATATCCTCAACTCAATAGTTAAAGGCACAGGGAGGGTTATGCAAGAATCAAAACACCCAGCAGCTGCTAGAACGCTGCCTGCTCATGCAGTAGAAAGTGGTCCTCATGGCAATCATCTAAAAAATACGAACATGAGTCACCCTTCACCAGCTCCTGTATTCCTCCAGACCGAAGGCTGTGGGTTTTGTCATCCTCCTGACAACTTGGTGACAAACTATTAGGAATGTCTTACGGATGGGGAAACAGAAGCCCAGAAATGCTAAGGGACTGCTCTACGGGTCCAAGGATACAATAAGAGCCAGGACTCAACCCCAAGCGAGTCTGGGGCTGCACTGGAGTTCTCACCAACAGCATCGTGCTGCCTGCTAATGGGATGTATCATCGGTACCCCATGAAAACCCCAGGGCTATCTGGCGTTGCTATTTTTGTTTGTAAATCAACACCTTCTAAAATCGTCATCACAATAAAACAATCTCCTTCTTAGCAACAGCTATGAAGGTGAAGGCTGGTGCCATTTCTGCATCACTTACATAAAAAGCAGCCTGATTATCCTTAAAATGTCAGGTTTATCATGGGAGAAACAGCACAGGGCATGTCATCCAGGCAACGGGGTGTGTGAGTCTGAGGAGTGGCTCTGAGCTCAGAGCGTGTGTGTTTCATACCAGAGGACTCCGTGCCCGCCCCAGGGCTCTGCATGCTAGAGAACTCCGTGCCTTCCCTCAGGTGTGGCATGCAAGAGAACTCCATACCTTCCCTGGTGCCTTGCGTGCTAGAGAGGACTCCGTGCCCGCCCTGGGGTGCTGTGTGTGAGGACTCCGTGCCTGCCCTGGGGCACCGTGTGCTGGAGAGGACTCCATGCCCACCCTGGGGCGCTGTGTGCTAAAGGACTCCATACCTGCCCTGGGGCGCTGTGTACTGGAGGACTCTGTGCCCGCCCTGGGGCGCTGTGTGCTGGAGGACTCTGTGCCCGCCCTGGGGCGCTGTGTGCTGGAGGACTCTGTGCCCGCCCTGGGGCTCTGCGTGCTAGAGGACTCCGTGCCTGCCCTGGGGTTCTCCATGCTAGAGGGCTCCGTGCCCGCCCTGGGGTGCTGCGTGTGAGGACCCTGTGCCTGCCCTGGGGTGCTGTGTACTAGAGGACTCGGTGCATGCCCTGGGGAGCTGCGTGCTGGTAGACTCCGTGCCTGCCCTGGGGTGCGGTGTACTAGAGGACTCCATGCCTGCCTTTGGGCGCTGCATATTGGAGGACTCTGTGTCTGCCCTGGGGCGCTGCGTAAGTTTACTTTCCTTACCCTTTCTAGTAGTTTCCTCATTTGCAAAATATGGCCAGTAATATTCCTCTTGGAAGCGCATCAAAAGGACTTCACGAGGTAGTTGCATGCACAGGCCCCAGGCATCCCGAGTCCTCCCACTGGAGTTCCGAGGCCGTGGGGAGCCTTCCAGTCTGGTGGGCCTGGGTCAGTGGTGTCCTCAGCTGCCTTCAGGAAGGAAGCTGCCACCCTGGCTTTTATTCACTTGTGTTACTCCAAGTGATGGTTATTAGGGAAACACAGGAGAATGCAGAGATGGGGTGAGGGTCGGCTTTGCTGTAGGTAAGCAAGTTTAGCAAATAGTTGTGAATTTGAACCAAGAGGATAATTGCAAGGCCTCTTAGTCCAAATTATTAAGAATAAGAGCTGGATGTATATTTTACTCCAGAATACATAAAAACAAAAAAGACCGTGTTTCCTCTTCCGTCCCTCTGTCCCCACTTCTGTCCTGCTGGTCACAGCGGGGAGGGCTGCAGAGCTGGGAGGGGCCCCTGGGAGGTTCCAGGTTGACTGGGAGCTCCACCCTCCAGTCCAGTGCCCTGTGGGGTTAGGGCCACCTCTGGTCTCCAAATGCATAACGTACTGTAAGCTTTGCGGTCTTGCTGCAAAGGCTAAACGAGACATATTAGATAAAAAGTGCTCTGCCAGTGCCAGAGTGCTGCTTGCCTGCGAGGTGCAGTTATTATTATTTTGTCCATGAAGGAGGGAGGAGTACTTTAAGAAAGAAGCCCATAGCGAGTGTTCCTAGAGGATTCCTTAAGGGTCTCGGGTGAAAAAGCTACTGACTGAGGGAACACATCAAGCCAGTTGTCCTTCTCCTTAATAAATGTTACCTCTACGTCCAGTAAGCCACTGTGTGGTGGGCTCCAAAGCCGTGTTTGTGGCCTTGTGTGCTGAAGCTGTCATCGCAGTGCAGCAGCCCCCGGAAAAGACGCTCAGGCTGTCGGGTTTCCCTGCCGGCTTCACTGTGCACCCCGAGAGGAGCATCTCTGGCACCATCAACGGTCTACGCCTGCGGAGGAATCTAACCAGGGACCCGATGGTACCGAGTTCTCCTCAAACACTGCATTCTGTGAGATTCTACTAGCCCTGCAAAGGTGACCCAAGTCATCACTCAGATGGCCACAGCAATTGCCCTCCCCACGTGGCGGGCCTGCCCCTCATTCCACTCACCTCTCAGCTGACAGCCAAGTATGAAAATGAGATCAGAGTCAGGATGCCCCGTCCCTGAAAACACGCCAAAAACACAGGAGCCGGTGGAGGACTCCCAGATTCTGCTGAACCCCTGTTGGGCCCACGATTCGCGGGGCTGCAGCAGGCCCACGTCAGCGGTCCAGAGGCAATGGTCGAGTTCTAAGAAATTTGTGGGTTGATTGATGCCACGTTGGAGGCTTGATACCAACCAACGTGGAAGTATTTACACCACTGAAATTGGTAAATGCTGAAAACCAGGACTTGTTTTTCCCTTGTCTTCTTTGTGCATGTGTGGAGAGAGGTGCGTGCGAGAGGGGGCCAGTTGTTAAACATCTACCAGCCCCACGGCCTGCAGCCCCACCTCGCAGCCCACTGAAGAGATCTGCTCCTACTTCAGTCTCATGCCAATGGGGGGAAGGCCTGCACCCCACGTGGGGCTGAATTTCCAGGGAAAGGTTGAACTCTCAGTTTGAAGACTGAAGGCTAATGCTTTAGAGCTCGTTACCACCCCTTGGTGGGTTTTACATTTAGAACTCAGTTGTCATTTTCATTTTAATATTTCTGGCCAAAGGAACATGGAAAAGGAAGACATGTCGGCTTCATGTTTTGGTTCCAAAAAAATATAAAAAAACCACTTTTTATTTCTGTGTGTATTCTATGCATATTTAGAAGGAGGAGAGGGCTAGTGTTCTTTCTCCTGGATGGTGAGAGTTTGTGGGTGGATTATTATTTCTCCAGTCTTCCCGGGGTTGCAATATCGCCAGATGGACATTTGGCTGAAAGGCGCAGGACGCTTATTTGGGTTGTGAATGGCAAATGGAACCAGAGTCATGGGAGGAGAGTGTGAGAGGATGAGGTCACAGAAATGAAGCCAGGAGCCCTCTGCTCTCGAGTGAAGGGTTTCTACTAAAAAATACAAAAAAAAACTAGCCGGGCGAGGTGGCGGGTGCCTGTAGTCCCAGCTACTCGGGAGGCTGAGGCAGGAGAATGGCGTAAACCCGGGAGGCGGAGCTTGCAGTGAGCTGAGATCCGGCCACTGCACTCCAGCCTGGGCGACAGAGTGAGACTCCGTCTCAAAAAAAAAGAAAGTGTGAAAAGCCCAGGAGCACCCAGGAGAATGTCAATGGTGGTGGGCTGGGCTGAGGTCTTGAGATATCAGCTACATTGATAAGATGGCAAGAAAAGGCAAGGCCTTCAGGCCTGAGCGGAAAGCTACTAAAATGAAGATCAATACAGGAAAGGCCACCTGTCCCCCACTCAGGGTGAGGCAGCGTGCCCTTTGGCAGGGGAGCCAGACTAGGGCTGGCGCTAGGATCTGCTCACATCCAGTGTTTCCTGGGAGAAGGGGCCCAATCCTGCAGACGCTCCATGAGGCCCTTTGTCGTCATGTTCAGGAGCATTTTACACAGAAATCCTAATAAACTAGGGCGGCACTTAGCCACAAGGTAATTTGGGAAAACATCATCTCTTCAAAAAGACAAAGGGAACCATGCAAGGCAGCCATTCCCCACCTTTTTGGCACCAGGAACTGGTTTCACAGGAGACAATTTTTCCCATTTTTAAGTTCTGGGGAAAAGACCTGCAGCTCTGGAAGTGTTGTTGAAAGCAACCTGGACTCTCAATTGGCGATGGCTTAAGGCTGAACTAGCTGCTCTGGCCACGTGCATATTAATTACTAACTGCACCGGATACCAAGACTGTGTGTGAGAGAGTCAGGCCCTGCCATTAAGGAAGGTACCTGCTGGAGGAGGCCAATCTACATATGACACAGAGAAGGGGGGCGGCGAGTGCTGTCCCCCAAATCCACAAATGACACAGAGGAGGGGGATGGAGAGTGCAGTGCCCAAGATCCATGAATGACACAGAGGGGTGTGTCCAGCACTGTCCTCCAAATATATGCACAACACACAGGAGTGGGGTGGACAGCACTGTCCTCCAAATCTAGGAGAGACAAACAGGAGGGGTGCAGCAGTGCTCACCCAAACACACAGAAGCCATGCCACGTTGGCTATGCTGGGGAGAAGCTGCAGGACATGAGGCCGTTAAGCATGGCTGGCCGCCGAGTGAGTGTGCCCTCCAGATGTTGGGAGAACGCCTATTCTACACCCAGCTGTGTTTCCTGTCACTTCAACACTGGAGAACTGTAGTGTGGTCCTGGGCTCCCTCGTGAGTCCTCTTCTCAGCAGGCCTGATGGGGAAGGGTGTCCAGGGGCCTCCGTCCTGCCCAAATCATGTGCCCCAGCAGGGCAGGAGCTCAGCTCACTTCTCTCAGGCCATGCATTGGTTTGGAGCAGGCAAGGGCACCAGTGGTGGAGGAGGAACTGGAGTGAGGGTGCAGTAACCGAGCCCCTGCTGAACGCTGAGCACTCTACACCCAGCTCCAGGTAAACGACCCAGCACCCCGACAGGTGGACATTCATCTCTAGTTCAGTAGTTAGAAAATGCAAGGAGAGACGCTTAGCAAGGGACACAGCGACTGAAGGTGGAGAAGGTCAGAGTCCTGGAGTGACAGAGCCCCCTAACCCTTCCTGTCACCTTGCTGTCTCCTAACTGAACTCACCTGAAAGATGAATTCTGGACCAGGAGTAGTAAAATGCCTAGTTAGAGTGGGCGGTCTCTGGAATCACTCAGCATACAGAAGGCAGATTCAGTCTACCTGTTCTAGCAAAGGCTGATTTCTGAGGTGCAGCACCATGGATGTCGAGATAGTTCTGTGTTAAAGACAGGTTCAGACGCGGTGACCAAGCTCTCCATGCCAGCCCAGGCTCGTGGCCACCACCATGATGCCCTCCCCGCTTACTTCCTAAAGTCCATTGCCTCGAGCCTCACACCTGCGCTGAGTCTGGCCCCAGTCGATTCCCTGCCCACAGCCAGGGCTCCAGGCTGTCCACACGGAGAGAGGCCTGGGGGCCACCACCTGTCTCCAGTCCCAGCATTATTTCCACCGTGTCATGGTGCTGCCTGATGGAACAGGGGAGAGGCGGAGAAACAGGGAGAGGCTCAGGAGTGGGCAGAAGTGGAGGAACAGGAAGAAGCTGCGAGACCACTCTGCCCTCATCAGTCGGGGAAAGGAGGTGCTGCGGGGAGGATCATGACTGGACTCGGTCCCGGCCTCCTGACACCTTGGGAGCATGACACAGGAGAGGAGAGGTGTTGTGCTTGGCAAGAGGGGTGACGGATTTTCTTTCCAGGCCATAAGGGCATTGGGTCCAGAGAGCTGGCAGAAGTGCTGCTATACTCAAAGGAAGGGCTCTGGGTCGCAGGCTAGGGCAGTGGATGCAGGCGGTGTGCAAAGGCACAGATGCACCTCTGCTCACTTGCTCAGCCTCTGACACACCTGCATGCCCAACGTTGCCCACACCGCCCGGGTGTGCTGTTCCTGGACACAGAGGGCAGGGGCCCCCTTTTCAATCCCCCCACCACTGAGAGCCTATGGTGGAATGACAACGGTGTCTCACCTTATCCACCAGTGACTTCCCATTTCCCCTCCCTCAGCCTGTTTGAAACTTCCATCCTAATACATTTTCTGAACTAAATACATATGGAAAGCTGGGTGCGGTGGCTCACGCCTGTAATCCCAGCACTTTGGGAGTCACCTGAGGTTAGGAATTTGAGACCAGCCTGACCAACATGGTGAAACCCTGTCTTTACGACAATACAAAATTAGCTGGGCATGGTGGTGGGCACCTGTAATCCCAGCTACTCAGGAGGCTGAGGCAGGAGAATCACTTGAATCTGGAAGTTGGAGGTTGCAGTGAGCCAAGATTGTGCACTCTAGCCTGGGAGAAAGAGTGAGACTCGGTCTCAAAAAAAAACATAAAAACATATGGATTAAATATCAGGAGATGGCAACATTTTCCAGTCGCATTTTAATGAATTATTTGTTTTACATCATCAGAGGGTAGAATTATAGTTCCCATTTAAAAACTGAAAATGAATGGAATTTTCATTTCTCATTTTATAGGAATAAAAAAAAGCTTTACAAAATTTTTAAAAATAGCCACGAAAAGCAGCAGCAAGCTCTCCTGCCCGCTCTCCTGCCCCTTCTCCTCCCCTGCTCCCCACACTGTGCTGGAGGATCAGCCAGCACTGCTGTCTCCATCCCAGGAGCTGCCAGGCCAGGAGCCGGGAGGCCGCGAGTCTGCTGCTCTCCAGGACGCCTCCTGCATGTGGTTCTCATTTGGCACGGCTGAGACGCAGCAGTGTTCTTGTCCTGGCTCCAAGTAAAAACCTTCTCCTTGAAAACTCAGGAGAACAAGGAGAGATGGTGTCCTCAGAATCTCTGAAAGCCAAAAACGACTCAAAAAGATGCATTCATCTGGGTCAGGCGCCTGGCAGGGTGCTGAAGGCGGCTCCAGGTCGTGCCACCTGGAGCCACCAGCGTCTGCTGGAGAACGCTGGCATCCAACCTCCCCAGGGTCAGATAAATACACACAGAGTGAGAGTCAAGTGTATTTAAATTCCTGGGAAATGTCAAAGTGCTAATTAAGCCTAATATTCTTCAGGTGACCAGCTCCTATGGCAACACTAAAGCTGTGTTTGTCTGCTGCACAAACCAAAAGCCATGGAAAGTGGCACCCATGGAGGATGCAGGAATTTCTTCCCATATTCAAAGTAAAGAGACCAGTACTTAGCATGAGCTGACCATCAGCTGAATACTTTGTGCCTTGATTTTTCTGAAATAATAGAAAAGAAACAGCATTCTTTGTGAGATTTGTTTTCATGTTTTCAATATGAGTTAGTCTGTTGAGCAAGTGCAAGGGATGAATGTAATTCAGCTGCTTGCACACCTTGCACCCCAGCTCCCTCTGGTTCCTCTGCTTAGTGCTTCCAGGTGGGAAGAGGAGACTGGAAAATTCCTTGGACTCCAGAGAAATGTCATCTGGTTTCCTTGTAGCAAGCGCAGGGCAATTTGTCAAGTACTAAGCTACATCCCCTGAAAGCCTGTTGCTCTGCAGCCCCCATACTAGCAGCATCTGGGTCATCCCCAAGGTTTGGGCCCCTTGTCTCCTGTCTAGGCAGGGCTCCATTTGTGGGACTCGTGAGGACAACTGGTTGGGCTATCAAATGTCACTCTGTCACTCCCATGCTGAAGGCAGGTTTGGGAAGCAATGTTGAGTTATTCCAAGCAAATGCCGGGGATGAACATGGTGTTGATGCTGGAATGCAGGGTGAGAGACTTTGCCAGCTCCCATCTCACCACCAAAGGTGCGAGGGTGCATCTGCCCCACACACCAACTCAGACCCTTCAGGTCCTGTGCCTCCAGGCTCTGGAGGAAAGGACACACAACCTTCATGTGCTCAGGTCTGTGGCAGTATTTTTTTGATTGAAGGGAAAACTAGATACTACACTTGAGTCCTTCTGTATAATGCTGTTTTGCAGGGTGCAGGTCATTTGATTGTGAAGCTTGCTATGCTGTTAGTAGCACAAAAGGTAAGTCAGTCTAAGAGAGGTGTAACAAGATCTTTGGAAGATTTGTGTTGGTGTTCAAACAGAATTTACCAGGCTTATTTCACAAAAAGGGAAAAGACATGTTTAGCCATTGGGTACCCATTGAGTACCATCTGATTGCTTATCTTCATCTCACCAATGTTAGGAAGACTGCATTATGATAATGCCCATTTGAAGAATGAGATCTTGGCTTAACGAGGTGAAATAACCTGCTCAAAAATCACACAAATAGCAAGTGAAAGAACTCAAATTTCAACCTAGAGAGGACATTGAAAATAAGCTCATATAAATTTCTATCCAAAAATTCTAACTTGATGAATTTATCAATTAAGTCATTCTATGTTTTTAAATTACATCACTACCACTTACCTTATGAATGTCCACCTCATCAACAACATAATCTGACTCTTTCAAGACATAATAATTTTTCTCTAAAGAAACAACTTACGTATTTAGTGAATCTTGTTATGAAAGAAAAAGAGAATATTTATTAAAAAAATACACAAAGTAAAATTGGAAATAAAATCCTGCTGGATGAAATGTTGTAGGATAAATATAGGGATAATCCCCCTACACTGCTTAGAGCTCCTCGAATGAGATAAGTAAAAGACCCACAGTGTGGCACGGTGGCTCATGCCTATAATCCTAGCACTTTGGGAGCCCGAGGTGGGCGGATCACCTGAGGTCAGGAGTTTGAGACCAACCTGACCAACATGGACAAGCCCTGTCTCTACTAAAAGTACAAAATTAGCCGGGTGTGGTGGCACATGCCTGTAATCCCAGCTACTTGGGAGGCTGAGGCAGGAGAATCACTTGAACCCAGGAAGCGGAGGTTACGGTGAGCCGAGACCGTGCCCTTGCACTCCAGCCTGGGCAACAAGAGCAAAACTCCACCTAAAAAAAAAAAAAAAAAAAAAATCCAGACATCCCCTAGAATAACAAACGTTGAGCTCAATGGGCGTCTCCTAGAATAATGAACAGATGGTTCAGCGGACATCAATGGGCATCCCCTGGAACAATGAACGCTGAGTTCAGTGGGTGTCCCGTAGGATAATGAATGTGGAGCTCATCAGGCTGTCTCAGAAAAGCAAACCCACGTGGCCCCAGGTGGTCAGAATTGGGCAACGTTTTCCCACCATAAAAAGGTTGAACAAATACAAATAGTGATGCATCATGTTATGAAATATCATGCAGCTACTTTTTTACAATTTTCTTATTTTGAGGTAAGTAGAGGCTCACAGGAGGATGTGCAGCTCACAGGAGGATGCCCACAGAGTGCAGAGAGAGTCCATGTGCCTTCACTCAGATTCCCTGAAGGTAACATCTGTAATGACTCTAGAACAAAACAAAAACCAGGAGGTTGATGTTGTTACCCTACAATTAACTAGACTACAGCTTTTCTTGGATTTTTCAGTTTATTTCAGACTCTCATTTTTATTTTTATTTTTGGCACGCCTTTCTGTATAGTTCTATACCTTTTAAATATATATCCTCATCTGTATTTCTACAACATTTAATCACATGCACAAGCTCATATCAACTCCACCACAATCAACATACAAAACTTTTCCACCACCACAGAGAATGCAACTATTCTTTAGATAGGTTTCCTTTTCATTCTGTTAGTTTTATGACTTCTTCATTTATTTATTTCTGTCCTTTAGTTAGTTGCATGGCTACTTTCATATTTGTTTAGTTCTATAGTTTTTAATTTAACCAAAAATCTAGCTCAATTCTTCTTCAAGATCTTAAGACTCCATTTCTTTTTCCAAAGCCTACTGGCTGCACTCTAGGAAGTATTTCGAACAAGTATTCACCTGAAGGAGAATCACTAGTCTAGCTTAATGGTGGTGTCTTCCAGGTATGTGAGTGCCTAATTACAGCATTTTGAGCACTAACTAGGTACATGGGAAATTGTACTCGTTTATTTTATTTTTGAGAGTGAAGCAAGATCAACACAGTGACTTATTTGGGATAAATTGTAAGTGGCAGAAATGGAACTGGATAGCCTTCCCCCATACTTTACTTTCCTGTACCATCCACTTCACATATGGGCTTTGCTATAACCATAGTACTCAAAAGAAAAACAGATGAAAACTATATTTTAAAATATAATTTGATATGGGCCCACAAAATAAAAGTGTGTTGTAAACAATAAGGATTTTCCGAAGAAGACGAAAATTCTTATAAAGTTCATATTAGTAAATGGAGTGTCTATAATAGCTCTAAATATCCCTGTTATCAAATACATGTTAAATTCTATCCAAAATGTTTCTCGTATAATCATTACTAATTAGTATTTTTAGCTATTTTTTACTCTTTAAACTCTATTCCCTTGCTTTTTGGACTGATCAATACATTTCTGTTTTGAGAAGAGGGTCAAGTGGTAGAGAGGGCTTGAGGGTGGGAATAAATTATGCTGGCTGTGGCAGGAAACTGTGGAAGGCCAGAGCCAGCCTTCTGGCTAAGATAGGAATTCCTGCCGGCCCGTGCCTGTGAGCGGGGAAGAGGAACATTCCACAGCACACCTGGCCTCCATGAAATACGATCTGAATGGCTGTAGCCCATGTGGGGATCCATTGAGAGCCCTGGTTCCAGGATTACACCTGCAAACCCCCCCTTCCCCCACAGGACAATGCAAGCCATTGAGGTTGGTCTGTCATCCACAGGTAAGTACCCACCTGACCCGCAAATCCAGGGCGTCGACGTGGGGTACATTTCAATCCAAATTCTTAAGAAGTGTGTTGGCCAAATTTGGCATAGACTAATCCCCAGAAAGAGAAGATTCATGTCTTTTTCTGCTAGTCTAGACATTCAATGTAAAGATAAAAAATTTATTAGATCTGTGTGCTTCTAGCAAACACTTTTCATTAATATCTAATCCTTCAATGCTTTTCATTAGTTTGTAAGTGTTCTACAAGCCTGTTGTGTAACGCTCTGAGTTTACATAGGGCAGAAAAGTCTTAAGAGATGAATAAGCAAAATAAAGAAAAGCCATGCCCAAACAGTTATTTTCAGTATATAAGCCAAAGACTGAGTTAATGTGTTCAGATGTCCACTGAATCACTCATTCTTTTGAAGCAAAATCTATGATACAGGAAATATCTTTGTTGTAACTGAAGACAACTAAGAAACAACAAGCAGAAAATGTCCTTTCACCGTCCACATCTTGCCCCAGGTGACCTGAGAAATTGCATCTTGTAGAAGGAAGGGAGCATGTTACTGATGTGCTGCATGTTACTGATGTGCTGCATGTTACTTAGGGAGGCCGATAACACGGGATTCTCCCTTTCTAGTGTAATGTTGAGCTGACCTACTGGACATACTCCAAACATGTCGTGATTTTAGATTTTGTATAAAAATATTCTCGAAGATACAGCTTCGCCCAAAGCCAGGATCCTCCTCCTGAGGACTGACAGAGAAAGGACGCCTCTGGCCGAGAGCCCAGAGCAGAGGCCTCACTCCCTTACGCTCTGGGTGGGAGCAGGCCTCAGACACTTCAGCTCCAAGGAGGCGGGCGAGCAAGCCTGCGTATTTGGAGGGAGCTCAGGAAGGGTTCCCCTGCCGGATCCCGAAAGCAGGAAAGACACCGAGGGGCCGGGAGATGGAATCAGAATCTGCGGCATTCTTCAGGGGCGGAAGCCCCAAGCTGCCCGCATGAGGCTGTTGGTCAAGGGGCTGAGGGGAGGGCACGAAGTAACTCACTAGAGATGAGACGCAGGTGAGCCCTCCGGACACCGGCTCACAGGAACAGCATGGAGGTCAGCTTTCAAAAACTTGAGTAATTTAAAAAGGATCTGAAGAGGACTTTAAAAATGTGTAAGATCCTCAAAGGGATCTGTTGGGAAGAGACTCCACAAAAACACACAGGACATGATGAGGTGAGGAGTGCAAATCATGGCCTAATTGCTGATGACTCAACTGCAAAAATAAATATTTTCCCAAAGGCGATGAAATAGTATTTTCACAGTACTCAGGAAAAATGACTCAACTTATAATTCTATACCCACATAAAATATCTTCCAATAGAGAAGGTTAATTGCAGCATTTTCGGGTAGGGAAACTGAATTTACAACTTGCAAGCACTGATGAAAGGTTTATTAATACACGTACTTCAGCAGAAGGAAACAGTCTTCAGGAATAAGACAGAAAACAGCCGAAGCACTGAGCAAAATGGCCTTGGGAGCTCTTGGCAAAGCTGGTTTCTGTGTCTTATTTGTAAAGGAGGAACATACATTTCAGGCATCCCAGGCGCAGAAGATGGAGGGGATCCAAGGAGGGTTAATCTGTGGCAAGACCCTTTGCTGAGAAGAGAGCAGAGATAAGGAAAAACTCAAAACTTGGTAAGATAATATAAAATTAAACAGCATACTAAGATGTTTAGGTAATCTTTCTTTTTTTTTTTTTTTTTGAGACAGAGTCTTGTTCTGTCGCCCAGGCTGGAGTGCAGTGGCCGGATCTCAGCTCACTGCAAGCTCCGCCTCCAGGGTTCACGCCATTCTCCTGCCTCAGCCTCCCGAGTAGCTGGGACTACAGGCACCCGCCACCTCGCCCGGCTAATTTTTTTGTATTTTTTTAGTAGAGACAGGGTTTCACCGGGTTAGCCAGGAGGGTCTCGATCTCCTGACCTCGTGATCCGCCCGTCTCGGCCTCCCAAAGTGCTGGGATTACAGGCGTGAGTCCACCGCGCCCAGCCTAGGTAATCTTTCATAGGATGTAAAACTATAAACGTGCAAACATCCTTCAAAGAGGATGAGCTAAAGAGATAAAACTTCTCCGTTCCAACACAAGCCAGGAGGAGAAAAGCAAAGCAAAGTAAGAATAGAATGCAAATTAAAATTATTCTAATTACATCAAGAGTCACAGTAAATACACAGAGAGTTACCTTGTACAAGACAGACGCTAGGAGATTGAAGTTTAAAATCTATTTTTATGCTGTTTATGAGGGACATTCTTAAAACAAAGAAACAAAATAATTTGAAACTAAGAGGAAGGGAAAAGATAGCAAAACTCTGATATACCAATATTAATATCAAATAACTAAAATAGCTGGTAATCACGCTGAAGGGTATTAAGAGTTGAATTGCGTCCCCTCCCCCAGAAAAAAGATATGTTGAAATTCTAACCCTCAGGACTTCAGAATGTGGCAATATTTAAAATTGTATTTTATTGTTTGGAACTATATTATTATTTGGAAATAGTGTTTTCACAGATAACCAAGCTAAAATGAGGTCACGTGTGTGTCCTGATTCAGCATGACAAAAATATTTATTTTTGCAGATGAGTCATCAGCAATTAGGCCATGATTTGCACTCCTCACCTCATCATGTCCTGTGTGTTTTTGTGAAGTCTCTTCCCAGCAGATCCCTTTGAGGATCTTATACATTTTTAAAGTCCTCTTCAGATCCTTTTTAAATTACTCAAGTTTTTGAAAGCTGACCTTCTTGCTGTTCCTGTGAGCGGGTGTCCGGAGGGCTCACCTGCATCTCATCTCTAGTGAGTTACTTCGTGCCCTCCCCTCAGCCCCTTGGTCAACAGCCTCATGTGGACAGCTTGGGGCTTCCGCCCCTGAAGAATGCCGCAGATTCCGATTCCATCTCCCGGCCCCTCAGTGTCTCTCCTGCTTTCGGGATCCTGCAGGGGAACCCTTCCTGAGCTCCTTCCAAATACCCAGCCTTGCTGGTCCGTCTCCCTGGAGCTGAAGTGACCGAGGCCTGCTCCGGCCCAGAGCGCAAGGGAGTGAGGCCTGTCAGTCCTAGGGAGGTGGATCCTGGCTTTGAACGAGGTCGGCTCAACGTTACACTAGAAAGGGAGAATCCGTGGGTACAGACAGGTGCTGAGGGAAGAGGATGTGGATGCAGCGGGTCGCCGGCACCACCAGCAGCCAAAGGAGAGGCCAGAGCAGAACCCACCAGCAACCAGAGAGAGGCCAGAGCAGAACCTGCCCCGGGCCTACAGAGGGAGCCAGGCCCCGCCCAGCAGCTCCTGGGTTTTGGCTCTGACCTCTGGAACTGTGAGAGAAGAGATTTTTGTGAAGACACCGGCTTTGTGGTGCTATGTTCTGGCAGCATTAGGAAGCCAGCGCAGAGATGAGTATGACGCGTCTATTTAACATCACCGCCTCAGAATGTGCAGAGGCAAACTCCAGATTGCAAAAGTCGGGAGGTGACAGAGGGAGAAGGTTTACATATAATTTCTCATATAAATTTCTTACATAAATTGCAAATTAGCAACAACAATTAAGAGGTATGGTTGAACAGCAAGATTCTGAGCTTGATGGAATGGTGTGTGTGTGTGTCAGAGGACAGGCCTCTGCATGAGTAGACACTGAACACTGTTTCCACGCGGTGTCTTAAACAGCCCTTGCAAATGCATCACAGTAACAAGGACTTGGGCAAGAGAAACCCATGGAGGCAAAGCCTAGTGGATGAAAGTTTCATGAGACACGAGGTATTTAAATCGTCTCAAGCCACTTGCTAGTCATTTCGCACCTGTAGGCCCTTGTCCGAGTGATAGCACTGACCACTTGCGTTCACATGCCATGGATACCATGTGGTTCTGTGGGGCGTGCCAAGAGCCCTACACCAGTCTCAGTCCCCTGCACCTAAACACCGGGATATCGGCAGTGCCCGGGTGAGAGGAAGCTGACCCCGGAACTGGCCTGGGAGCCTCTGAGATGCCAGCAACTGCAGAGTTCACGTCTGTTTGCCTGGGGTTGTCAGAGAACAAAGACCCAGCAGAGGCCATTGCAAGGTCATGGGAGGAAAGGGAAGAACAAGCATCTGTTCCAGACAGAAGGAAACTGGATGTGACAAGACACAGAATGCATGGTCCTGAGTCAGGGGCTGTGCAGAAAGAAGGGGATGGACCAATGGCTGCTGCAGGTCTGGTTGCCTGGTGGGTTTTGGGTTTCCCTATAAGGTGCTATGGAACCACCTACAGAATGCCGGCAGGGCCTGCGACTCGATGGTAGTACTGTGTCCCTGTTGATTGCTTTGGGGTACTGGGATTATGTGGGTGTATGTCCAGGTTTTAGAAATGAGCATCACATCTACAACCCTTGGCTGCTATTCACAAGTCATGAAATCGAAGCAGCCTCCATTCTTTTTTTTTTTTAATTTTACTTTAAGTTCTGGGGTACATGTGCAGAACGTGCAAGTTTGCTACATTAAGTATACATGTGCCATGGTGGTTTGCTGCACCTATCAACCCATCATGTAAGTTTTAAGCCCCGCATGAATTAGATATTTGTCCTAATGCTCTCCCTTCCCTTTCCCCCCACCCCCAACAGGCCCCAGTGTGTGATGTTCCCCTCCCTGTGTCCATGTGTTCTCATTGTTCAACTCCCACTTATGAGTGAGAACATGCAGTGTTTGGTTTTCTGCTCCGAGGAAGCCTCCATTCTACAAAATAGAATGAGAGTTCCACGGGGCACTGGCAGGAGAGTGGGTTTTGTAAGGTGGGAACCAGGAAACAGAGCAATAGGAAACAAAGCTGACGGGTAACCTCAGGCTACTTCAGGGTCCCCTTTCCCTTAAAGGGAAAAGAAGAAGGGGCTTCCTTACTGTGCTGACTCAGGCAGACTGGAATCCCCTGTGGTCAGGAAAATCTGGACTGTTTTGTGATCTAGATGCTTCCTTAATGTTTCAGCTTGACTTAGCATGGGTGACTCCATTTTGGTTTGACCTGGTCTTTGGGGACCAAGTGTAGGGGCTCATTCCAAAACAATGGCCTCCCACAACTTTTGTTTAACAAGGTTCGAACAGAATAATGAAGTCTGTGTGTGCCGTGAGCGCCTGTGCTGTGTGAGTGCGTGTGCTGTGCGAGCACACGTATGCACATCAGAGAAAGCCGGTGGATGAGATAAATGTGGTGAAAAGTTAGCAGGTGAAGATAGGCATATAGGAGTTCAATTCCTGTCCTCTCACCTTTTCTGTAAATTAGACATTATTTCAAATAAAAAAGTCAAATAATTAAATGCAATAAAAGAATAAGATAATATAAACATTAAAATTAATGTGAAAAGAATATTGAAATTGGCCA
This sequence comes from Rhinopithecus roxellana, assembly GCF_007565055.1. Taxonomy (NCBI): domain Eukaryota; kingdom Metazoa; phylum Chordata; class Mammalia; order Primates; family Cercopithecidae; genus Rhinopithecus; species Rhinopithecus roxellana. The sequence goes on from NC_044552.1 coordinate 149,513,492, forward strand.
AAAAGAAAGTCTTAACAAATTCCAAAAATAATATATCATACAAACCGTATTTGTTTCAGTTACAGTGAAATTATACTGGAAATTAATGTTAACCAAACAACATCAAATGTTCAGAAAGTAAGAAAACACATCTCCCAGTTAATCATTGGTTAGAGAAGAAATTAGAGTGAATTACAAAACATTTACAACTGAGTGATAATGAAAACTCTAGCTATCAAGATTTGTGGGCTGGGCGTGGCGACTCATGCCTGTGATTCTAATCCTTTGGGAGGCCGAGACAGGTGGATCACTTAAGCTCAGGCGTTTGAGACAAACCTGAGCAACACAGTGAGACCCTGCATGTATGAGAGATACAAAAAACAGCCGGGTGTGGTGATATCCACCTGTGGTCCCAGCTACTCAGGAGGCTGAGGTGGGAGAAGCATCTGAGCCCAGGGGGTTGAGGCTGCAGTAGTCGTGATCAAGCCACTGCACTCCAGCCTTGGTTACAGAGTGAGCTAGACCCTGTCTCAAAAAAGAAACAAACAAAAAAATTGTAAAGTTCAAATAGGATGTAATCACAGGAAGATGAGCATCATTTGATATATCTATTGGAAAAGAAGGCAGGTGGGACATGAATTAGTTTAATGTTCATCTCAGTACCTCGGAGCTGGGCGCGGTGGCTCACGCCTATAATCCCAGCACTTTGGGAGGCCGAGGTGGGAGGTGGGTGGATCACCTGAGGTCAAGAGGTCAAGACCAGACTGGCCAACATGGTAAAACCCGGTCTCTACTAAAAATACAAAAAAAAAAAAAAAAAAAAAAATAGCCGGGTGTGGTGGCAGGCACCAGTAATCTCAGCTACTCAGGAGGCTGAGGCAGGAGACTCACTTGAACCCAGAAGGCAGAGGTTGCAATAAGCCTAGATCGCTTCATTGCACTCCAGCCTGGGCCACAAGAGCAAAACTCTGCCTCAGAAAAAAAAAAAAGAAAAAAGAAAAAAGAAAAAAAGTTGGAAAAAATAGATGCTTTTCCTCAATGATCTGATTCGCTTCTGACAGCAGTGAACAGAAACAAGACTGTGACAGGGAGGCTTTGGTGCGTTCATCTCGTCTGATAGGTATGCAAAGATTTCATTTCTCTCCTTGCCTTGGTGTCTCAGCTCAGCCCACGTGTGTTTTTCCTGCAGGACAGGTCCCTTGTGCACACATTTTGTTCACCAACAGCAGCTTAAGCTGTATCTTCTTTCTTCTGAATTCTTGTTCTGCTTGTACTGATTTTCTAATTTATTTGCTTTTATCCTAGGATATTTTGTAAGCTATGAAACAGTTTTATATGAGACTACCATTGACTGAGGAAAAAAATGTGACTTGGACGGAAAAGTACCCCATGAATATTTGTTAAATCTAAATGAGCCACACTAATTTGTCAGGAAATGGTAAAAGAAGTTGTCACGTTGTTTCTCATTCTTTAGTTGTCGGCGCCTTTAATTGCTACCTCTGAGAATCTTCGTATAACTTTTCTAAGAGAAAATATGGAAAGACTTATACAGCTAGTGTGTGTTTTCACTGATCAAATTTTCATGACTCACTTTGGCCCAAGTTAAGCAATGCTAAGTCATGAATGATTTCTAAGAGCTCTCTGAACACTGCTTTATCTGCATGGCCTAAATGGGGCTGAATAAATGTTGCAACCAGCCTTCCCTCAAATGTCCCCACGATGTTTGAGCATTGTGAACTCAGTAAGTCCTCACACACGTTTCATTAGGCAGCATTTCTCTGCCCCTTATTCTTTAAATGCAAGTGGGTTTCAAAGGAAATTGTGACTCATATGTTTCTAATTCCTTTATTGTTAGTGAAACGTATCTAAATGTTACTTTGTAATAGTTGTCTGATGCCCAAAAGCTTTTGAACTTTCAACTATTTCCCCAAAGTCAGGATCTTCTGTTTGGAAAAACAACGAGCTCCAAACCCTACATATTTCAACTCTGAACTCATGAGGTTTGAGATGACTTTTCTACATAAGCAAATGCCATTCTCTATGAATAGCTGAGGATTAGATCAATAAATCCCTCCCTTTTTTCCCCCATGGCAACAGGTAAGGAAGCAGAGATTCAGAGGAAAAAGAGGGCCTGTTAGCTTTTTTTAAGACATTGCAATAGTTTGGGTGAAAAGAAAATAGAGAAGAGTTTGAGCCACTCTGTGTGGTCTCGTCGGGCCTAGAATGGTGACGGGCCACCAAGGAGGGTGCAGACCCAGGAACCGGCCCGGAACCATGTTCTCCTGTATCTGTAGGGAATGACGGCGCTTCCAGATGCTCTTCAGTTGTGTCTGAAGGAAAGACGCTGTTTTCCTGGAAACAAGAGCTTGGGTTACACAAAGGGAGGCCAGTGAAATGTCATAAAGGTGCAGGGGGAGCTCTGCTCACTCTCCTTCCCAGCCAGACACTCCACTATTTTCTTCCCAAATGCAAGAAAGCGAAGCAAATCCTTAGGCACTGGGCGTGCTTGAAAGCCTTCTTCTCAGTTGCCCTTTACCTAGAATTCCTTAGGGATGACTGCATTTAGAAGTAGAAAACTAAGGTAAGCAACAACGTATATGAAGGTGCTATTTCTCTTCTTATCTTTTCTGCAAGTTCATTTTAACTTCAAATAAAGAATGTAGTGAGTGTATTTCTCTGATTTCCATGGCAGGGGAGGGGGGGCGTCTCTGTGAGCTCCTGCCATTTCTCTCTGGTGCAAACTCTGAGTGGCCTGTGCTTTTATGAAAAGGTGAACTAGCTCAGAAGATGCAAAGGTATCCACAAGGTTGGTAGCATCTACGATGGAACCCAGCACCCCAGGTTGCACTGTCTAAGTTGGACACCCAGAGGCAACAGATTTCAAGAAAGAAACGGTGAGTTTGAGTCCTAGAGACCCCAATGATGAACTCTGTGACCTTGTACAAGTAAATCCAGCGTTGCAAGCCCTGAGTGTTCTCACGGAAGAATGCAAACAAAAGTCCTTACCCGGCCTGAGTCCAGATTGAATTTGATAAGAGTATTTGAAAAAGGAAGTACACCCACGTATTCTGCAGATGCAAAGTTAGTAGTTATTTTTGTCATCTGCACACACAGCTCTCCCCATCCCCCGGCCACCCGCCCAGTGGCACATTCCCCCAGGATTAGAGATGGCTGAGGAGTTCATCTCAGGGGGGCCAGTGTCCCAAAGGTGTCCTGGAAGCTGCTGCACAGACCTGAGTCAGAGCTGTCCATGGAAGCTGACGGTAGGAAGTCAGGTGGAATCATACAATCACTCATTCATTCAGTCAATGAACTTTTTAAAATTTACGTGTTCAGAGGCACTCTGTTAAGTCCTGAACCAATGGAGCTGAAATGATAAAGCAAGCCGGACAAAACTGACTCGGGACCAGAAGAGCAAGCGGCAGAGGCCAGAGGGGAAAAGCAACAAAAGAGTCTTTGCCTGTGCAGGTGCCAGGGGCCAGGAGTGAGGCCCTGACTCAGGATGAGAGCACAGCAGGGGAGGAGCAAGGCCCCTGGGGAGGGGAGTAGAGCCCGGGAGCTGTGGTCCGTGTATGTGCACACATATATACATATGTATACGTGTATATCCATATATATACATATGTATACGTGTATATCCATATATATACATATGTATATGTATATGGGGGTCTGTTTCCCCTACCAAGGGCTCCCCAGCAAGTCCTTGTTAGTGCTTAAAGACACAATTCTCTAGAGCATGACTGACAGGGTCTGTTTCCCCTGCCGAGGTTCCCAGCAGACCCCTGTTAGCGCTCAGAACTGAGGCTGCAATTCAGCGTCTTGACGTCTTTTTTATTTTCTTAAGCTCCTGTTTTCAGTTGGAAGGAAATCCACAGGGCGTGATTCCTAACATATTGATATCACACCATGCTGGAGGAGCATGGAATCAGGCAAAATGTGAGAAGTGCTTATGCTTTAAAAGACATTGCTTTGTAACAGCCTTGAACAAGGACGTGGAGGGAAAAAAGCTCAAGGAGAGGGAAGCAGAGGGACTTCCCTGGAGAGAGCGCCTTCTCCCTGTTCTGTGCCACATCCTCTTTGTACTCACTAATACAATGAGTGGAAAGTAGATGAAAATCGCATCTAAAGGAATGACTGTTGCAGCTCTCAGCCTGGTGTAAGCTGCTGAGACTGAACAAGACATTGGTCTCAGGGCTGCCTGTTACCTGGAGTGTTTGAACACGGACTCCTGAGCCCCATCCCCCGGCTGAGGGCAGATACTGAGCTTCTTATGCAACAAGCCCCTTCTTTCCCCTTCTGTCCAGGTGGAATGTGGGGACTCCTTGGTGTGGACGGTGAGCTCGCCAGAGCCAGATAAGGCAGTGGAACAGAAGGGCGGGTCGCATCACCAAGCTGTGAATACACCGAGCACCAGTGAGAGCCACCAACTCCCCGTCTCAAGATGAGGAGTGTCACCGGGCCATCTCACTGGAAGTGTCACTCTGTGGATGACAAAAGTGACTTTTAGGGTCTGAGAGGTGCAGGTGGCTGGAGTTTAGACAGGGCCACAAACTCAGTGAGGGCATCCCCCCAAGTGTTCCACAATGGCAGCCTCCTGAGAGAAAGAACCTGTTCTTATTAGTCCAAAATGAGGGCAAAGTACAAAATATCCAGAAACAGTCATCCTCTTCAGACCCTGGACCGGGGTCTCCATAAGGGGCCAAGGCAGGAGCAGTGCAGCCGGGATGTGTCTCATGCCATTTCGGAGTCTCAGGGTCCTCACTCGCACAATGGGGCATTTGATCTATCTGCACAATGTCATGGTTTTTCCCGGCTCCAGAACCTGGTGGTCTGTCACTGATCCTGGAGAGGCAACACTGGGGTCGGTGTCTTTAGCCACGAGAAGCTGAGTGCATTAAATCTAGAAATTAAGGTCGTTTCTGGCAAAGCCAACCTGTGTTTCCTTAGGGGCTTGTGCAGAGGCTGTGTTTGATGTGATTAAGAAGTGAGTGTGGTGGTTAGTTTTGTGTCCTCTTGATTGGGCTGTGGTACCCAGCAACTCTGATCTCTCCATTGCTGTGAAGGTATTTTTTAAATGAGATGGGCACTTATCAGTGGACTTTGAGTAAAACAGATCTCCCTCCACTAGGTGGGTGGGTCTCATCCAGCCAGGTAAAGGCGTGGAGAGAGAAGACTGAGGGCCCCTGGGGAAGAAGGGATCCTGCCTCCAGACAGCCTTTAGATTCCAGTGACACCAAGGCTTCCTGGGGCTCCAGCCCTCAAGTCCGCTCTGCAGAGTGTGGACCCACCAACCTCAGCCATGTGAGCCGATTCCTTAAAGCAAATCTCTATCTCCCCATCTCTCCATGGATATGTGTGTATCATAAATAACATATGTGTGTGTATGTGTGTGTATGACTGTGTATTTAACGCATGTATATGTGTATGTGTGTAATGTATATATGAGTGCATAATCTATATAGTATGTGTGTATATCATGTCTATATGTCTATGTGCGTGTATATAATATATACATGTGTATATACGTGTGTTTATGCACATCCTATTAGCTGTTTCTCCAGAGAACACTAATACAATGAGTGAAAAGTAGATGAAAATCTCATCTAAAGGAATGACTGTTGCAGCTCTCAGCCTGGTGTAAGCTGCTGAGACTGAACAAGACATTGGTCCCAGGGCTGCCTGTTACCTGGAGTGTTTGAACACGGACTCCTGAGCTCCATCCCCCGGCTGAGGGCAGATACTGAGCTTCTTATGCAACAAGCCCCCTCTCTCCCCTTCTGTCCAGGTGGCATGCGCACACACACATGAACATCTCATGCTCGTATTCCTTATTCAATTGCTTCCATGAGAAAAAGTTTGCAGCTGTCTTGTTCATCTTTAATGCCTAGGAGTGGGTGGCCAGCTCAGTGCCTGCCACACAGAAGCTGCTTAACGTCAACTTGATAATTGAATAAAGGCATAAAATGCAGATCCCCATGGCTTTCAGCGGTATTTCCTGAAGCAGACTTTGAAACCAGGACATGGGTGCAGATTTGTTTGAGGAGAGACCCCACCAGTGCCCACCCGCGACGCTGACAAAGTGACAGCAGGAAGGCAGTGTGCAGGGAGACCAGGTCGTTCTGAGGACCGGCTGAGGGATTTTTCCATAGTGTCTCAAACCACCCTGCTTTGTGTGGAGGGCCTGGGCACCCATCTGCCCCAACCTGTCCTCCCTGGCTTCACCTGGGAGCTGAAACTCCCGCCTCCTGCACATGGGTTCGGCCATCTGTAGTTCAGGAGGCCACACTGCGGCAGAGAAGCGGAGCAGTCCTGCACTCTGCACGGGCAACCGGGAGTGCTCCTGGGAATCCAGTACCATGAGGATGACCTCCCTGTCAGCTGAGGGGACCTAGGGCTGTGGGGAAAGAGCAATTAGCAGGTGCAGCACCAGCCCACGAGGGCCCATTGCCCAGGATTTTGTCCACAGAAATTCTCTTATTTGAAATGTGCAACAAAATGACACAAAAATACAGATGATCCCAGCAGCAGAATATGTAAGGGATTAGAAATGTAGGGAAGACACAGATTTTGTCTCACACCTGACATTTGGAAATGTAAAGTGAAGGGAAGAGAGGATGGGCGAGGGGAGCCACGGTTTCTGCACCCTTGAAGGACTGTGGGTTCCAGAACATCACTCTCCTCCTTCATGAACCTCAGGGCCTCAAGGGGCAGAACATGGACCCCAGCCTCACCAGCCACAGCCACTGGGTCAATCCAGCCTAACTGAAGAAGTGCCCCTCACAGCTCATTGATAACAGGCATTGATCTCCATGGGTGAAGACCTTTAAGTGCTCTTCAATCGCTCCTATCTATCCCTTTCACTCTGAACACGCTTTTTCTGATGAGTACATGATTGAACTCTACATAACTATACATGACACTTAACCACATTGATTCTAACCCTGGCTCACAGAGTATGAGAGATCCAAGACATTCTTTGAGGACAAATGCCAGAATGACAAATGAAAGGATTGAATTACCTAATAGACCCTTCCCATCCCTAATCCCTTCCATCTACTTGGAAGAAAGTTAATTGTAGCATTCACTCTTGCCATCTGCTGGGAATTCTACATCCCCAGGCCTGTGGCGTCTGCAGCAGCTGAAGGCCACTGGGAGGTTGAGTGCCACCTGGAGTGTGCTCCGCCCACAGCACTGCAGCCTGGCTCTGTGGCCACCCTGCATCGCTGTGCTGGCAGCTGCCTCCCACACCAGTGCTGCCACAAAATGCCAAGGCAGAGGGGAAGCCAGCCACAGTGACCGTTTCATCCCTGGGTCTTTAGCAGGACATGAAGATTTTGGAAGAGCAGCTAAACACGAAAATAGATCTCAGAAAAAGACACATTCACATTCACATGATAATTCAAGCCGTGTGCTTCAGGTTTTGCATGTATGATTGACACTAACCAACAGCAAAGTGACCTGGAAAACAATCACAGCTGTCAGTGAGCATTCATTCCACATTTGCATGTTGAAGAATTCCAGGGCAGGGAAATGTGGAAGTCGTTGTTTTTTAACCATTTTCTTTTGTGATCCCATAATGCTGGTTAGCCTTTGATGTAACCCACAGGAATATGTGCGTTTTGGTCTGACATCCCCGTGCCTTCGGCTTCCTTTCATTGACTGTTTTGAGTTAGACGTTACTGAGCCTCAGTAGGGTTGTGTGCAGGGGAGGCTCGTGGTACTGTAAGAATGAACGAACCCCAGTCTGGCACTGCCTCTGGAGGGGAGGAAGAAAACGCTCTGCTGTGAACCGTGATGAGATGACCCCGGTCACTCCTCCCAGAGTGAGCAGGGACGGAGCCATTCCACAACAGTGGTCACCGTCTTCAGGAGATGCAGAGGGAAGGAAAAACTCTCGTTCTGGTGGTGCTGAAAGCTTCACAGAAGAAGATGGGGCTTGGAATGTGTTTTAAGGCAAAGGGCAGCAGTGGCACAGCAGGGGGGTCCTGGTGGGAGCATTGCCAGCAAGTCCAGGTACAGGGGAGGAAGGACGAGGCTCATCCCTTGGTCAATGAAAAGAATCGAACTCTGTAAAACATTGGAAGAGACTTATTCTGAGCCAAATATGAGTGACCATGGCCCGTGACACAGCCCCTCAGGAGGGCCTGAGAACATGTGCCAAGGTGGTCGGGCACGTCTTGGTTTTATGCAATTTAGAAAGGCAGGAGACAGTAATCGAATACATTTGAGAAATAGATTGGTTTGGTCCAGAAAAGCAGGACAATTCAAAGCAGGGGCTTCCAGACTACAGATGAATGTAAACATTTTCTGGTTGACAATTGGTTGAGTTTGTCTAAAGACCTGGGATAGATAGGGAATGTTCTGGTTAAGATAAAGATTGTGGAGACCAAAGTTCTTTTGAAGTCTTATAGTGGCTGCCCTTAGAGACAATAGGTGACAAATGTTTCCTACTCAGATCTTAGAATCTCTTTAGAATTAGGAAGGTCTGGAAGAAGAAGATCCAGTTATGTTAATAGAGATTCTCTACAGGTGCAAATTTCCCCACACAAAGGACAGCTTTGCAGGGCCATTTCACAATATGACAAAGAAACATGTTTTGGGGTAAAATATTTTGATTTTCTTCCTTGTCTCGTAATGTTATGCCAGAGTCAGATTGGAAAATAAGTCATAATATACAGGGTTAAATAAAACCCATTTGATGAGAATTAATGATTTGTAGGGTATGACTCCCCAGACACCTTAGATAGGAATTTGGGCCAGATAAAAATTCAGAGCTTTGTTCTCATCGTCCACCACATCTTCCCCTCTCTTTGGCCCCTTCCCCTTCCTCTTTTCATCTCCATTCTGGTCCCTTCCTCCCTCCTTTTGTTTCTTGATTTCTTTCTTCTTTGGGAAATTATGGATCCTATGACCACTCTGGGGGGTGGCAGACACTCTGTTCCAGAATCGGTCCTCCCTCCAGTGATTGTCAGCCCCCATTTCCTGTAGGTTCAATAAGCCACAGTGGACTTTGAGCAAGCACCACAAAAGCTGTGTCTCCCCAGTGGCCTTGCACACTGAGCCCACCTGCAGCAACTCGGCCATGGCTGAGGAAGCTAAGCCCTGCTGGGCTGCACCACTGGGGTGTCTGGAGAGGCAGGGCTCTTTCTTAACAGGCTTAATGCTCCCCGATTCCAGCCAGCAAGGATCCAGCACAGCATGGTTTTTTTTTTTTTTTTTTTTTTTTGAGGCGGAGTCTCGCTCTGTCGCCCGGGCTTGGAGTGCAGTGGCCAGATCTCAGCTCACTGCAAGCTCCGCCTCCCGGGTTCACGCCATTCTCCTGCCTCAGCCTCCCGAATAGCTGGGACCACAGGCGCCGCCACCTCGCCTGGCTAGTTTTTGTATTTTTAGTAGAGACGGGGTTTCACCGTGTTAGCCAGGATGGTCTCGATCTCCTGACCTCGTGATCCGCCCGTCTCAGCCTCCCAAAGTGCTGGGATTACAGGCTTGAGCCACCGCGCCCGGCCTGTTTTTTGTTTTTTTATCAGACGGACTAGATTTGAATTGTCCATGAAAACAAGTCAAATTCCATTAAATATTTAAAGAGGTTTATTCTGAGCCAAATATGAGTGGCCCTGGCTTAAGACAATCTCAAGAAGTCCTGAGAACACCTGTCCAAAGTGGCTGGGTTATAGGCTGGCAGCTTGGTTTTATACATTTTAGGGAGATACAAGCTATCAATCAGTATGTGTGATGTGTACATTTGTTGCATACCAAAGGCAGGACAAGTCGAAGCAAGGGGTGGGGGGCTTCTAGGTCATAGGTAGATTCAAAGATTACAAAGATTTTATTATTGGCAATTGGTTGAAAGACTTGAGTTATTACCTAACTCTCCAGAATCCATAGGGAGGAGTGTCTGTGTTCAGAGAAGGGGTTGTGGAGACCAAGGTTCTTATTATGTAGAAGATGTCTCATAGGTCATGTCCTTAGGGACAATAGATGACAAATGTTTCTGGCCAGGCATGGTGGTTCATGCCTGTAATTCCAGCATTTTGGGAGGCCGAGGTAGAGATGGCCAACTCCATCTCTACCAAAAATACAAAAATACAAAAATTAGCCAGGCATGATGGCACGTACCTGTAATCCTAGCTGCTTGGGAGACTGAGGCACAATAATCGCTTGAATCCGGGAGGCAGAAGTTGCAATGAGCCAAGATCGCACCACTGCACTCCATCCTGGGCAACACAGTGAGTGACACTCCGGCTCAAAAAAAAAAAAAAACCAATAGTTTCCTATTCAGGCCTTTAAAAGATGATACACTCTTAGTTAATCTCTTTTTTAAAATTTTATTTTTTCTTTCAATAGGTTTCTAACTTATTTTTTATTTCAATAGTTTTTTTTTTTTTTTAAATTTCAATAGGTTACATGAATAAGTTCTTCAGTGGTGATTTCTGAGATTTTGGTGCACCTGTCACCCTAGCAGTGCACACACTATCCAATGTGTAGTCTTTTATCCCTCACCCCACTCCCATCCTTCCTCCCAAGTCCCCAAAGTCCAATGTATCATTCTTACGCTTTTGTGTTCTCATAGCTTACCTCCCACTTACGAGTGAGAATATATGATGTTTGGTTTTCCATCGCTGAGCTACTTTACTTAGAACAATAGTCTCCAATTCCATACAGGTTCCTGTGAATGCCATTATTTTACATTATTTTATTCCTTTTTATGGCTGAGTAGTATTCCGTGGTGTGTGCGTGTGCGTGTGTGTGTGTGTGTGTGTGTGTATATATATATATATATATATATATATACATATGCACCACATTTTCTTTATGCACACATTGATTGATGGGCATTTAGGCCAGTTCCATATTTTTGCAATTGCGAATTGTACTGCTGAAAACATGCACCTGCAGGTATCTTTTTCATGTAATGACTTTTTTTCCTCTGGGTAGATGCCCAGTAGTGGGACTGCTGGATCAAATGGTAGGTCGACTTTTAGTTCTTTAAGGAATCTTCCTTCACACTGTTTTCCATAGTAGTTTTACTGGTTTACATTCCCACCAACAGTTTAAAAGTGTTCCCTTTTCATGACATCCATGCCAACATTTATTACCTTTTGATGTTTTTATTATGGCCATTATTATGGAAGTAAGGGGGTATCTCATTGTGGTTTTGATTTGCATTTCCTTGATAATTAGTGATGTTAAACATCTTTCCCTATGCTTGTTGGCCATTTGTGTAACTTCTTTTAAGAATTGTCTATTCATGTCCTTAGCCCAATTTTTGATGGAATTGTTTGTTTTTGTTTTGTTTTGTTTTGCTTTGTCTTCTGATTCGTTTGAGTTCTTTGTAGATTTTGGACATTAGTCCTTTGTTGCATGTATAGATTTGAAGATTTTCTCCCACTCTGCGGGTTATCTGCTAACTCCACTGATTATTTCTTTTGCTATGCAGGAGCTTTTTAGTTTAATTACATCCCATCTATTTATGTTTTTGTTGCATTTGCTTTTGGGTTCTTGGTTATGAAGTCTTTGCCTAAGCCAATGTCTAAAAGGGTTTTTCTAAAGTTATCTTCTAGAATTTTTATGGTTTCAGGTCTTAGATTTCAGTCTTTGATTACCCTAGTATCATTCTTTGAATAGGGTGTTCTTTCCCCCACTTTATGTTTGTATTTGCTTTGTCAAAACTCCCAGTTAATCTCTTCAGAATTGGGAGGGCCTAGAAAGGCTAAGACCTAGGCATGTTAAAAGAGACGTTTTCTGGCCAGGTGCAGTGGCTCATGTCTGTAATCCCAGCACTTTAGGAGGCTCAGGTGGGTGGATCACCTGAGGTCAGGAGTTTGAGACCAGCCTGGCCAACATGGGGAAACCCCATCTCTACTAAAAATATAAAAAATTAATCGGATGTGGTGGCATGTGCCTGTAATCCAAGCTACTCAGGAGACTGAGGCAGAAGAATCTCTTGAACCCGGGAGGTGGAGGTTGCAACGCACCAAAATTGGGCTGTTGCATTCCAACCTGGGTGACAGAGCAAGACTCTGTCTCAAAAAAAAAACAAAAAAAAAATTTACGGATGCAATGTTTTCCCCACAGAAGACAACGTTGTAAGGCCATTTCGAAATATGGCAGAAAAACATATTTGGAGAGTGAATATTTTTACTTCCTTCTTTTTGTGTCATGGGATGCTGTACTGGATCAGGCTGGCATCTGATGTCTTCTTGCCACAGTGAGTCTGCTTCATCAGTCTTAGGATCTTTATCTTAATGTCAGTGCTGGTCAGTTGTGTAAACTAAACTCCAAAAGGGAGTTTTTGGAGTAATGAGGTGTGTCTGTCCCCCACTTCCCATCAAAGCCTGAACTAGTTTGTCAGATTTCTTTGGGATCCTGTTGGCCAAGAAGTGGTTCATTCAGTCGGTAGGGGGGCTTAGCATTTTATTTTTGGTTTTCATAATTCAAGTTCTGCCTTTTACCTGTCCAAAAACCAGACAAGTCTTACAGGTTAATTCAGGATCTGTGCCTTATTGATCAAATCGTTTTGCCTATCCACCCTGTGGTGCCCATCCCATACACTCTTCTGTTCTCAATACCTTCCTCCACAACTCACTATTCCATTCTTGATCTTAAAGATGCCCTTTTCACTAATCCCCTGCACTCCTCACCCCAGCCTCTCTTTGCTTTCACCTGGACTGACCCTGACACCCATCAGTCCCAGCAGCTTACCTGGGCTGTGCTGCCTCAAGGTTTCAGGGACAGCCCTCATTACTTCAGCCAAGCTCTTTCCCATGATTTACTTTCTTTCCACCCCTCTGCTTCTCACCTTATTCAATATATTGATGACTTTCTGCTTTGTAGCCCCTCCTTTGAACCTTCTCAACAAGACACCCTCCTGCTCCTTCAACATTTATTCTGCAAGGGATATCGGGTATCCCCCTCCAAAGCCCAAATTTCTTCTCCATCTGTTACCTACCTCGGCATAATTCTTCGTAAAAACACGCGTGCTCTCCCTGTCGATCGTGTCTGGCTGATCTCTCAAACCCCAACCCTCCTGCAAAAACAACTCCTTTCCTTCCTGGGCATGGTTGGATACTTTCGCCTTTGGGTACCTGGTTTTGCCATCCTAACAAAACCATTATATAAACTCACAAAGAGAAACCTAGCTGACCCCATACATCCTAAATCCTTTCCCCACTCCTCTTTCCAGTCCTTGAAAACAGACCTAGAAACTGTTCCCACACTAGCCCTCCCTGACTCATCCCAACCCTTTTCACTGCACACCGTCGAAGTGCAGGGCTGCGTGGTTGGAATTCTTACACAAGGACCGGGACCACGCCCTGTAGCCTTTTTGTCCAAACAATTTGACCTTACTGTTTTAGGCTGGCCATCATGTCTGCGTGCGGTGGCTGCTGCCACTCTAATACTTTTAGAGGCCCACCTTAAGGTTGCTCTCCTGCCGGCCAAGTCTGGGGTCACTCATTGTCAAGGACACCAGAAACCAGCTGATCTTATTACTAAAGGAAATGCCTATGCCAACAGGACAGCAAAAATAATAATAATAATAGCGAATGCCTCCACACCCACAAATATTCCAGTCCTCACTCCAAAAGGCCAGTATTTTCCTTTCTTCTCTATCACCCCCACCTACTCCTTTTCTGAAAACCTGCTCTGCCAGTCTTTTCCAAATCAGGGCAAGTGGTTCTTAGATCACGGAAAATTCATTCTTCCTGCCTTACAAGCCCAGTCTATTCTTTCTTCCCTTCATGACCGTTTCCCTGTAGGACATAAGCCTCTGGCTCTCCTCCAACAGCCCCTCATTTCCTTCCCCATATTTGGCAACCAGACCAGCATCCATGACAACATAAAGTATGCTGTTGGTTGTTAGAGGGCTTAGGACATTTCTGTCTGTGCCAGCCTCAGCTTAATCCAGGAAACAAAGATTATTTTCCTTATTATCTCTCCTGCATAGGATCTGCAATCAGGATGATTAAACTCCTCCATTCAAAACACCACTCACACCTTTGGGAAAAAGGTGATAAAATAGACTCTTGGCTTGATGCCAGGGGGTCCTAGTTGTATGATGGGAAATGGGGACAAAAGGCCTTGGTGTGTAAAACATTATTCCTACCTTGGCCTAAAAACTCACCGCCACCTACCTTAAGGCTATTATGCTTAATTGCTATTTTTAAAGAATTTATTCTATTAGGACAATTCCAAGTTCAAAAATATGCTAACTGGCACCTTCTGAGCCACATGAAAATGCACCCCAGACCTGAAACTTACTGGACTAACTCATTATACAATTTTCTTTAAGGAGTCCACACAGTCCCTGGTCACGTCTGAAGCAGTCCTGAGAAACATCGCCCCTACCCCAATAATCCCAGTGAAAACTCACCTTTTCTTTATTTTTTCTTATAATTTTATATTTTATAAGTAAAAAGACAGAAATGTCAGGTCTCCGAGCTGAAGCTCAGCCATTGTAACCCCTGTGACCTGCACATATACTTCCAGATGGCCTGCAGGAGCCAAGAAGTCTGGAGCAACTGAAAAAACACAAAGAAGTGAAACAGCCAGTTCCTGCCTTAACTAATTAACCCACCTGATGACATTCTACCATTATGACTTGTTCCTGCCCTGCCCCAACTGGTCAATCGACCCTGTGACATTCTTCTCCTGGACAATGAGTCCCGTGATCTCTCCACCATGCACCTTGTGACCCCCTCCCCTGCTGACAACAGATAACCAGCTTTAACTGTAACTTTCCACTGCCTACCCCAGTCCTGTAAAGCTGCCCCTCTCCTACCTCCCTCCGCTGACTCTCTTTTCGGACTCAGCCCACTTGCACCCAAGTGAATAAACGCCCTTGTTTCTCACACAAACCCTGATGGGTGGTCTCTTCACACAGACACGCTTCACACTTATAACCCCCACGTGTTGAACATTTGGGGTGCCCTGGGCACCATGCTGAACACCTGCACCTGTCCAACCAACCAAGCAAGCATCATCCATCCAAACTCATCCACCCATGCATTCAGAGCTGGTAGCTCTCACGAGCTCAGGAGGAGGAACGCCTGTCCTCGTTGTTTGAACCGGCGGAGGGTACAGAGGACAAGGACAAGGCACTCAATGAGTCAGTGTGAAGATGCCTTGCCCTGCAGGGAGGGGATAGTCTCCCTGAGATGGAACCCAGGGAGGGCCAACTGGAGAGAATGGTGAGAAAACACGGCCTCGCTCAGGAGGGGAATGTAAACAGGACTTGATGGGTTAGGAAGCTGCTTGGCGAAGGGATGGTGGGCGGGCAGGCCTGGGTATGGGAGGGGCACCGTCAGGGCTGAGTCCCTGCTGATGGCTTGTGATGCTGGAGCGGGTTAGTTGTTCTGGAAGGAGTTGCATGACGGAAGATCCATGCTTTGGAATTGGAAACCATGAGACATACGGACAGATTGTAAGAGTGGCTCTTCCTCAGGCCTGGAGCTGGGCCCATCTGGACCGTCCACACGGATGGTAAAAATAAACTCACAGACCCCAGTCAGGTCTGATTGGAGCTTCCTCAAGCAAGGGAAATACAGGAGGTGCCCGAGAGCAGGGAGTTCCTTCAGGTTCCTTTCTGCGTCTCGTGTGGAGCCCAGGGAGGCAGAAATCCACCAGCTTAGGAAAGCGTTGCCAGAAGGACCCAGGAACACCTGCTCTCCAGGTGATGATGACCCTTGAGGAGCTGGTTCTGGCTCCAAGCCTGGCTCTGGGGCCTGCAGGACCTACTTCTCAGTCTGTGCTGTGCCTCCCTCCTGCCCCTACCCAAGCCACACAGACTGACTTTACCTCCCCTGTGTCTGAGCCTGAGACCGCCAGGCATATGAGAGCTTCCTCCGGGCAGGACTCAGAGGGTTTCAGTTTTACGGTTTGAAAAAGAGGAGGATATTCTGAGAGGCTTTTCTTTCAGCAGGGAGACACTGGAGCAACTGGGCAGATGACAGAAATGAGGAGGTGGGGAGGGGGCCAGGGTCGCAGGAGGGTGGGACCATCAAACCAACAATGGCAGGGCGGGGAAGGGGCAGTGTCTGAGCCAAGCTGCAGAAGGAAGAGGAGAAGCCTCACCCTCTCCATAGACACCGGAGGGAGAAGGAACTCCTGGGAGATTTGTGGGGTTAGGAGAATGAGGGTGATCCCGCCTGAAAGACTGAGGAGCCTCAAAGGTGTGGAGTGGGTGAGGTAGGTTCGGAGAGGCCTGGACCCAGAGTCAGGGGTGAAATCGTCTTGGAGAAAACGAGAGGAGGGTGAAGGCAGAGTGTTCCAGCACCATCAGATGGTCTCCACCGTACTCTTAAAGTGGAGATAACAAATTACAAGTGACATGAACGGACATAATTTTCCACCATTTCTCCAAGAATGCTCACCTGGAGAGGTGCAAAAACAGTGGGAAGGGGTATGGGGTTCACTCAGTGTTTGACTTTGCCCAACAGGACTCATGGAGAATGCCGTGATCCAGTGAGGACTCCTGATAAGCTGTAGGCAGCAGCCCGAGTGGAAGTCCAGGTGGCTTGGCGGACACACAGAAGGCAACTCACTGCCCATAGTCTGTGTGTTCATGAAACTGGAGGGTCATCTCTTAGGGTGGCTGATTTGGAGGGAGCAGGAGCTCGGGGTGAGATGCCCAGATTGGTGTCCTTGGAGGTGAGTTGTCTGCGGGGATGCCAGGTCTTGGGGTGCCTTTGGGAGAGGAGGACTCAAGCTGAGTGGAAAACTATTCACATGAATAAGATGAAAAACTGCAGAAATAACCAAGAATGACACAGGCATTGGGTGGAGAGGGAAGATGTGAGCCAGATGCTGAAATAGCCAGGAACGTGAGCACGTGCCCAGGAAGGCATGGATGCTGGCAAACGGGGGAGACCGGGGCAGGGCCAGACCCCCGGGGCTTCCTTGCAGGGAGGCTGGGGTAGGGGAGGGAAGAGGCATTGAGGAACAAGAGCTACACTGAACTTTCCACTTCAGCCAGGTTCCCTGCAGTCCTCAGACAGGCATTCATGGTCTCAGTTTCCAGGCAAGAAACTAGAATTCAGAAAACCTAAATAATTTGCCCAAGATCACAAACTAGTAGAGCGTGCCATGAGGTTAAACACCCCCTCCCAAATCAATTTAAACCTGCACAACTTCTCCTACCTTCTTTTAAAACTGGCATTATTTCTTCCTGTATTCATTTATTAGCACTCAGTGCACCTGGCCGGGGCCCTTGTGTTTGCTGGTCAGGTACTAGAAATAGAGAAAATGTCGGCCGGGCGCAGTGGCTCAAGCCTGTAATCCCAGCACTTCAGGAGGCCGAGACGGGCGGATCACGAGGTCAGGAGATCGAGACCATCCTGGCTAATACGGTGAAACCCCGTCTCTACTAAAAAATACAAAAAACTAGCCGGGCGACGAGGCGGGCGCCTGTAGTCCCAGCTACTAGGGAGGCTGAGGCAGGAGAATGGCATAAACCCGGGAGGCGGAGCTTGCAGTGAGCTGAGATCCAGCCACTGCACTCCAGCCCGGGTGGCAGAGCAAGACTCTGTCTCAGAAAGAAAAAAAAGAAAGAAAGAAAGAAAATGTCTCAGAGAAGAAGATTGAATGAGTACAAAGGGAAAGAAAGGCCAGGACTGTCTCCCACGTCCTTTGCACATGCAGAAACGCTGGCAGCCAGACCTTGGGAGGAACTACAGGAGCGACCAGAGAAGTATTATGGCCAGGTCCACCTCGCTGTGAGCACATGTGTGTCTGACTTCTAAGAGAAAAATTCCAAAAAGGAACCTGCTTTAATTGATTGGAAATGCATTTGATTTATAATCAAAAAAGGAACACTTTGGGCTCACTGCCAGGTGATATTAATCTCCAGGGCTTTTCAGTACCCTAAAGGTAACCAGCTGGGCTTGCTAGAAGGTCTTCCTATCCAAGTTGTACATAAGTGAATGATTTTCCTTTTAATTGTCAATCTGCACTTCATCAACCAGATAGAACACAGCCTTTAAGCCTTACTCTGCAAAATAGCAAGCTTTGTAAAACTTGTGGGTGTTTAGTATTTAACAAAAAAATAAGTTCTACATTTTTTTTTCAGACACAAAAGTCCAAAGAACTTAAAAAATAGTATGCTTAATGCAATTTATCGAATGACATTTCCATGTCACCATCTGAATATGAAAAATAGAAATCTTAGAAGAAGAAGAGTTTTTATTAACTAACAGATATAATTAAAGACAATGGAAATAAGTATATTAAGAAAATATATTCATTTAATTATAAAGAAGATCTTCATTTGATGTCTACTGTGAGGTCTGGACAATCCTTTGTGGAATCCAAGGTTTTTGAAATAGTGGCCATCATGACTTCATTTAATGAAATAATTAATATTGGTCATGGCTGGGCACGGTGGCTCAAGCCTGTAATCCCAGCACTTTGGGAGGCTGAGATGGGCGGATCACGAGGTCAGGAGATCGAGACCATCCTGGCTAACACGGTGAAACCCCGTCTCTACTAAAAAATACAAAAAAAAAAAAAAAAAAAAACTAGCCGGGCGAGGTGGCGGGCGCCTGTAGTCCCAGCTACTCAGGAGGCTGAGGCAGGAGAATGGCGTAGACCCGGGAGGTGGAGCTTGCAGTGAGCTGAGATCCAGCCACTGCACTCCAGCCTGGGCGACAGAGCGAGACTCCGTCTCAAAAAAAAAAAAAAAAAAAAGGTCAAAAATATAGCCTATGGTATCTAGAAGAATATACTTTCTAAATAGTGGCATGTGTATTCTCAAAAGAAGAAAAAACTGGTGAAACAGTGATGTGTTTATTCACATCAAACCTTCAAGCAAAGAAATTCTCAGCAGTCCCTATGGATCAATCGTGCATTGCAGCTCAGCTCTACCAACACACTGCAAACAACTAAGACTCACGTGAGCAAACAAAAACAGCAAGTTCTAGGAATGGTTGATTTTTTCTAGGAATGGTATGAAACAAAGGTGCTGTTGTTCAAACTCTGGGTGAAGGAATAATCCAGTGGCTGACAAACGTGGACACTGTTTCTGAGGTCAGAGTGAGAAAATAATCTTCCAAGAGTTAAAGAGCTGAGGTTCACAGCGGTAAGCTGCCCACTGCTTCTCCCTGCTGGGCCACGAGGTTAGCAACTTTGAAAAGTTTCCTCGCTGAAGTTTCCATGATCTTCTGTTGCTGTTGTTATTATTATCTTGCCTGGGGCATGTCTTGATAATGGTAATTAATGGCAGGACATAA
Source organism: Rhinopithecus roxellana (assembly GCF_007565055.1). NCBI lineage: Eukaryota > Metazoa > Chordata > Mammalia > Primates > Cercopithecidae > Rhinopithecus > Rhinopithecus roxellana. The sequence goes on from NC_044552.1 coordinate 149,532,697, forward strand.
CTTATTTCTCAATATGCCATTTAATAGACACATTTTCTAGGCAAATATTTGGAAAAGTCAAAAATAACGGTCACTAAGTCTAGGGGTTGAGGGAAGAGACGAAGTGACACACATTCTCTTCTAAAGAAACCTATTGATTATTAAACATCTTTGTAGACTATACAGAGATTATTTTCATCCTTCCATTCAAACAGTGCTTTTGAGTGGCTTTTTCACATGATTATGAGGTGCTGTGGGGAATAGAAAATGCTTAAGTCGTAGGCTCTGCGTTAAGGACCTTGTGACATATGTGTGCATGCGTGGGAAGGATTTCCTCCCCAGAGGTGCAGTGTTTCTCGTTCATTCCAAATTAAACAATGGCAAGAATCTTGGAACTCTCCCTCCTTATGGGTTGGAACGTCAGAATCGACAGGTTCTGCTTTTACATTTTTCCTCTTTCCCAAACTGGAGAAGGCATTTAATGAAGGGCTCAGTGTGTAGCCCAGGGTCGGAATGTCTGGAAGGGCCTGAAGAAGCTGTTTAGATGCAAGGTTGGGGGAAGCCAGTCTTGGGTGCATGCATGCTCCAGGTCACACCTGTCTGCTTGGAGAAGCCAGAACTGACCACTGTTTCCTTCTCACATTTAAAAAACAATCTAACTACTAAGTCAACCTCCTCACCCCATCTGAAAACACATTTAACAGGCTAAGGCAGGAGAATCCTTTGAACCTGGGAGGCAGAAGTTGCAGTGAGCTGAGATGGCGCCACTGCACTCCAGCCTGGGCAACAGAACAAGACTCCGTCTCAAAAAAAAATTACATATTTTATTTTACTTTAAAAAATCCATTTCTTTTATTATAACAGGGCTCAGTTAATAAAATTACTTACCAAATTAAAAAGCCCATTTTCTTAGATGAAAGAGCAAGTGAGTTGACATATTTTAAATAATAAAACTGACATCTATTACAACGCTCAGAGATTCATGAATAAAACTGACATCTATTACAACGCTCAGAGATTCATGAATAAAACTGACATCTATCACAACGCTCAGAGAATCATGAATATGGGAATTTGAACTACAACATTCAGAGCCTTACCTCAGGTCACACTTTCAACATCTCTAGAAGCGATAAAAAGACACCTTTCCTCTCAACCGCAGTAGCCGCAGGAGACTGAAAAGGCAGTGTGAGGGCAGGCTGGTGGTGACTATAAAAATTCCAGCGTTTGCAACAAAGACACAATCTTTGTACTGAGCATGATTCCAACTTCAACATAAGGAAGCAAAATGTTTTTTCCTGAAGTTAAACACGAATAACAAGATATATCAAACTTTTTTCCATGTAACACACACGAATTGAATTAACTTTGAATCAACTTCATCAGTACTTACTTACTAAGCATTCAAATGTCCAGAGAAAGTAAATAGAAAATAAGGCATTTACTCTGTATAAAAGCTGGAATAAAAATCATTAGGTGTAAATGTACCATTAAGCCTGAGCCACTGGCACCTGTGGCTCGCGTTGCCCGCAGCCTGCCATAACCACGGTCCCTCCTCCGCCTGGCTTACAGAACTCCCATTCTTTCCTGGGCAGCAAATGTCCAGTTAAAACCCTGAAGCCAGAGACGCCAAGAAGAGACGTCGGCGGCCCATGAAATTCAGCAGCCTTCCACTAGATGGGACAGGGGAAAACTAAAATCATGAAATCTGCCATATTCTGCTTCCTGCCCTTGTTCTCCACCCTGGGTCCTGTCTGCTCAGACGCACAAAGACACAGGAGCCCTCTGGGCAGCGTGAGGAGGAAGTGGAGGGACCAGGGCGGAGGGGCCAAGACTTCTTCCACAGAAGCGGAGGGACCGGACTGCAGGGGCGAAGCCTCCCACGTGGATGGGAAGGAGAGGAGGGCCCGGGATGCAGGGGCGAAGCCTCCCCCCAGGGATGCAGGACGGAGAGGAAGGACCAGGGCGCAGGGGCGAAGCCTCCCTCCAGGGATGCAGGACAGAGAGGAGGGACCAGGGTGCAGGGGCGAAGCCTCCCTCCAGGGATGCAAGATGGAGAGGAGGGACCAGGGCGCAGGGGCGAAGCCTCCCCCCGGGGATGCAGGATGGAGAGGAGGGACCGGGATGCAGGGGCGAAGCCTCCCTCCAGGGATGCAAGATGGAGAGGAGGGACCAGGACGCAGGGGCGAAGCCTCCCCCCGGGGATGCAGGATGGAGAGGAGGGACCAGGACGCAGGCGCAAAGCCTTCCCCTGGGGATGTAGGATGGAGAGGAGGGACCGGGATGCAGGGGCGAAGCCTCCCCCCCGGGGGATGCAGGGCGGAGAGGAGGGACCAGGACGCAGGCGCAAAGCCTTCCCCTGGGGATGTAGGATGGAGAGGAGGGACCGGGATGCAGGGGCGAAGCCTCCCCCCGGGGATGCAGGGCGGAGAGGAGGGACCAGGACGCAGGCGCAAAGCCTTCCCCTGGGGATGTAGGATGGAGAGGAGGGACCGGGATGCAGGGGCGAAGCCTCCCCGCAGGGATGCAGGGCGGAGAGGAGGGACCAGGGCACAGGGGCAGCGCTGCTGGCTGCATCAGCACACAGGTTAGATTTCTGCCTGTCCTCTTGTTAACTGAGAAAAATCACTCGTGGACTTAGGCCGCTGGGATTTGGTTTTTCCATTTTCTATTTCTTATAAGCGAAGTCAATTGCTAACACTTCTGAGGAGTCAGCATGAAATTCCCCTATCACCTTTGGAGGGTTTCCCTCTGTGGGTGGTTAAGACCTGCCATTTCAGCCTGATGTGTATTGCTCAGGTTTGTGGATTCGGCTTTCCCCCGTCCTTTGTTCTCTTTCAAGAGGAAAATTCAGAATCATTTGATACAAAATGGTTCTGACAGCCACATTTGCGTTCCTGATGGCCTTTACTGAGCGCCTGTTTCACATCAGGCTCTACACCTACAATCTCCTGTTCCTTGTACAGTAACTCTGAGGGGGAGATTTCAAAGAACTGTTTTCTGGCCGGGGCTGAAACTGAGGAGGCTGGGATCCTACGGCCTGCAGGTCATGCTGCTGGTAAGCCGGGAGGCCCCTGTTCCATCTGCCTTTAACCCCCGTATCTGTGACTTCCCACAGCCTGACACTGCCCCGGCGTGCACGCCCTTCCTCAGCCTTTCCACTTTGTCAGAAGAAGGTTCAGCAGACAAGCGTGTGGAGATGGGAGTTTGAGTGGTGAGATTTCATTACTGTGAGGGCTGTTCTGCTTCCATTCCCTGTCACAGCCTGGTGACTTGTCCTGACCCACGTGACAGACTTTGGCCAGCAGATATTAGCAGACAGGTCACAGCTGAGGCTTGAAACATGCTTGTGCAGTCCCACTGACTTTCTTGCATTTCAGCCGCAGCTGAGCAAGAACCTGTCCCTCAAGACCCATGAGTCCCAGAGTCCCTGAAGGATGAGACTCCAGCCCACCCGTGCCCATCCTGACGCACAGAGCCAGTTCAGCAGCGCCCAGCCCACCCGTGCCCATCCTGACACACAGAGCCAGTTCAGCAGAGCCCAGCCCACCCGTGCCCATCCTGACACACAGAGCCAGTTCAGCAGAGCCCAGACTACCATACTAGACCCATACTAGCCTGACCAACCTCGACAACACACAGGGATAAAGACAAAGGTAAATGAGCATCGTATAATATTCATACTTTCTTTTTCTCGAGCCAGAGCCTCGCTCTATCCCCCAGACTGGAGCACAGTGGCATGATCTTGGCTCACGGCAACCTCCACCTCCCCGTTTCAAGTTGTTGGGAGCAGGCGCCCCAAAATCTGGTCATAAACTGGCCCCAAAACTGGCCATAAACAAAATCTCTGCAGCACTGTCACGTGTTCATGATGGCCATGACGCCCAGGCTGGAAGGCTGTGGGTTTACAGGAATGAGAGCAAGGAACACCTGGCCCGCTCAGGCATTCTTAAGCCTTGATCTGCCCCTCCCCCACACCCCACATTAAAGGCATTTTTAAGCCACAAACAATAGGCTTAAAGGCATTCCTAAGCCACAAACAATAGCGCCAGCGATCTGTGCCTTAGCGACATGCTCCTGCCGCAGTTAACTAGCCCAACCTATTCCTTTAATTCAGCCCATCCCTTGTTTCCCATAAGGAATACTTTTAGTTAATTGTATATCTATAGAAACAATGCTAATGACTGGCTTGCTGTTAATAAATACGTGGGTAAATCTCTGTTGGGGCTCTCAGCTCTGAAGGTTGTGAGACCCCTGATTTCCCACTTCACACCTCTATATTTCTGTGTGTGTGTCTTTAATTCCTCTAGTGCCACTGGGTTAGGGTCTCCCCGACTGAGCTGGTCTCGGCACAAGTGATTCTCATGCCTTCGTTTCCCGAGTAACTGGGATTACAGGCACCTGTCACCATGCCTGGCTAATGTTTTGTATTTTTAGTAGAGACAGGGTTTCGCCATGTTGGCCAGACTGGTCTTGAACTGCTGACCTCAGGTGATCCATCTGCCTCGGCCTCCCAAAGTGCTGGGATTACGGGCATGAGCCACCATCCCCAGCCCATATTATCTTTCTTGAGTAGCTTTGTTGTTTGCACACCTAGATTGTCCAATTGGCAGCTTATGATCATGTCAGTCATTTCTGCACATTGATTTCAGAAAAAAAGCTGAAAACATTCACCTAGATCATTCAAAAAATTTCTGGTGTGGCAATGATAGGCATGATTTATGAGTTGGTCGGTATGCTTCTAAAATAAACCTCCAATCAAGATATTTTTGACAAAAATACAGGAAAGCCTTTTCAGACATAACGAGGAGAGTGGGGGATGGTTTGGGGAGGGAGGCATCTTTCACTAGAAACAGGCACATGGCCTGGGTAAGAGAAACAGATTTCTGGTTTGGATTTGCAATCTTAATATTTTGCAATAAGAACCACCTGCACCCGCTCCATGCCTCCCCACTCCCTTTCCCTTACTATCTTTTTCAAGCTCTTTCAGTCTTGTGGAACACTTCATCCTCTCCTACCTACTCCAAAATCCCAGTTTAAGCCCCACCTCCACTAGCAGCTTTCCCTGACAACAGTCCTCTCCTAATGTCCTTCCCAGTATTGTCTTTACTGCACAATTGATCATCGCCAATGCTAAGACAGAGTTTTACAAAGATCACTTTTTTCTGAATAGAAAGAAAATTGTGTATGGGGTTGGGGTGGGCTGGGTGAATTTACCAGGACCAGGAGGCAGTAACTAATCCTGGAGGAAGTGTGTCCAGTTAAGATGCTACCACGACAGTCCAAGGAAAACACAAGGGTCTAAGCAAGGCAGGGATGCAGGTGTGGGGGAGGGGGACACAGGATGCAGGTGTCGGGGAGGCGGACACGGGATGCTGTGTGGGGTGTGGGGGAGGGGATGCAGGTGTGGGGAAGGAGGATACGGGATGCTGTGTGGGGTGTGGGGTGTGGGGGAGGGGATGCATGGTGTGGGGGAGGGGAACGTGGGGTGTGGGGGAGGGGATGCACGGGATGGGGGAGGGGGACCTGAGTGTAGGGGGGCGGGGTGTGGGGGAGAGGAATGTGAGGTGCGGGGGAGGGGGACAGGAGGTGTGGGGGAGGGGAATGTGGGGTGCAGGGGAGGGGCAGATCAAGGCATCCTCAGGCTTCTAGTTGTGTAACTTTGAGAAAAGCACCAGCTTTTTTTTTTTTTTTGGACACTGAGTCTCATTCTATTGCCCAGGCTGGACTGCAATGGCGTGATCTCAGGTCACTGGCAATCTCCCCCTGGCAGGTTCAAGCGATTCTCCTGCCTCAGCCTCCCAAGTAGCTGGGATTGCAGGCACCTGCCACCATGTCCAGCTAATTTTTGTATTTTCAGTAGAGATGGGGTTTCACCAGATTGGCCAGGCTGGTCTCAAACTCCTGACCTCAAATGATACACCCGCCTCGGGCTCTCAAAGTGCTGGGAGTACAGGCATGAGCCACTGTGCCCGGCCACCAGCTTTAATCAAAATAAGGCACTCTTTTTGTTTCTTCTGAAGTTTCCTATAGCACTGGGTGACGTCAGCAGCACTGGGCAGTGCGGAGTTAAGACTCACAGACAGATGACCTTCCACACGGTCAGGGCAAACACGTGTACGTGGCACACCTGGGGTGCAGGTTCCAAGCACTTTGCATACGTTAACAACTCACATAATTCTCTTCCCATGTGTGGAAGGAGGAGGTTCATGCATGCCACCAGCATCCCCGCATCCCAGAGGGGGAACTGAGGGGTCATGTCTAAAGTCACACCCCACTCAGGGACACAGCCAGGATTCCAATTCTTTCAGCCCACAGCCCTCACCTTTCCCTCCTGTACGGTAGACACCTGTACAATTAAGTAATTATCAAAGTCTGCATTTAGTTGGAAAAAAAGAGACTAACATAGTTTTAATAGCATACTTTATTTTAATCTAAGAAAAATGATTAAATTCAAAGGTCAGAAATATAAAAGATTATCCAAAAAGTTTAGGATCATAACTGTTTCTTAAACAACATTGGCATGTACTTGAGCTGGTTCTGTGGCTTCAAAGGCTTGATTTTTACCTTGCACAGTTTAAATAAGTAAGAAGCCTTATGCGATGCTCCACAAGCATCCCAACCTCACAAACATCTTCTACAAGGCATGTGTCAGGGGATTTGGGGCCATGAAGATGCTTTTCCAAACAACAGTCTGAGCCGAGATAGAATCACATTGAAGTTTCCGCTCTCAGACCATCCTCCAAACAGTTCCTCACAGACAGAGGGCGCTCTGAGCTCCAGGCCCAGGCCTGAGGGGGGCAGCTGGCTGTGCACGCAGGCCAGTTCTTTGGTCACCGTGTGGGCATTCCAATCCTATCCTTCTCTGCCAGTGCCACCCAGATGAATTTCCCATTGGCAAGTTCTTGTACCCTTGATGCATTCAGAAAAGTAGAAAGGAACCGTGGGGACCCACAGGCACTTCTCCCCGGCTGCCAACACCAGCCCTGGGGGCACCATGGATCCAGCTGTGCCTTCAGTAAGGAGATTGCTCATAATTGGTTCAGGTGAAGACTTTACCTTCCGGTAGCCCTGGGGTGGACCAGATAGGAGGATCATGTGGGGGAAAAACCAGGCAGACAAGCCTGTTAGGCAGCTCGGTCACACCGTGACTGGATTTACATTTTGGAAGGATGGGCCCCTCCTAGGCAGCCTCCCACCACCAGAACGACTCTCCGGGACTCGCTCAAGCCCCAGGGCAAAACTCAAACAGAAGCTTAAAATGGAAAAGCAAACATCCTTTGAGCCAAAGTATCACACCAAAGACAGTTTGGAAATAGTATTTCCTCCAGGGGAACTACCTGTACTTAACTGGATAGCTTTAGTGGTTGCGTGATTCATTGTACGAGCAAGATCTCTGGAAAGCAAAACAAGACAAACTAACAGAAAATCCCAAGAAACAAACCAGCCCGTGCATGTTAACTGCCTGAAGGGTCAACCGTACATCACAACCTTCCACGGAAATGTGGAGCTTCCAACATGATTCCGCAATGCTGTAAGCACAGCCATCTGGAAGTGACTGCAGGGGTTAGGGAAGCCATAGGATTGCAACCAGAGTGCCTAGAGCTCCACTGTTAACATGTGGAAGGCGAAGAAATTAAGCCTAAATGCATTCAAATACATCTCCACCACATACAGATTTCCAAGGTCAAAAGAGGACACATACATTGTATGTGATTAATTTTCTGAAGCCAACTCTCCATTTTCACAGATTAAAACAGTCTGTTTAAATATCTCATTTCTACAAAGTGAATTTACATTTAAAGTACAAAGTGCAAATACTATGTGTTTCTGTTTTTGTTTTCTTAATTGCTCGTTTGGTGAGGGAGTTTCCCACATGTCTAGGAACTGCCTTCGCTGTGGGAGCCATTTATCCTTGTTTCCTGGGCTGAAAAGACAAGACAAAAAGAGACATTATATTCAGAGGTGTGTGTCACTCGCCTGAGAAGACGAAGGGGCTTCCGGGAATGAACTGAACCAAAGAGGGCTGGGCAGGTCGTGAGGGGTAAGGATGAATGAGAAACGAGGAAGACATTTTGGACACTGGTAACTTTTTAACACTTTCCTTCCTTGACATGATAGAAATATTGGGGAAAATATATCATTTCAAAAAAGTAACATCCACTATAAATATTTTAAGTACTCAATACATTAAATGTTTTCCAGAATGTCTTATCACCTTGATTATACAAAAATAATTTTAATAATATAACTTATGCTTCAAATTTGATAAAGGCATAGTTGATTCTTAATTTTCCTTTTTATCTCTTTTGTTCACTATTTACCTCTTTAAGAAGAAATCCAACTTAAAAAGTTTGCTGATTATAATGATAAACAACGGTAACTCAGCACCTTGACTTTCAATTAAAAGTAATTTAGAATGAAAAAGAAAAGTAATATACAATCTCCTAGACTCAGTTTTCCGAGAGGGCCAATTCTTACAAATGTTGATCTGTTCTTCTGTTTTATTATTTAAGTAATTAAATTCTAAAGTTTAGGAGGTTTCTGAGTTGGCTTTTATTCCCCTTGATAAAGATCTGAAAAGGTAAGAAGACAAACCCATCTCCAACACTAAACTTGAGGTTTAAATTCGCTGTGCATAAAGACAACCCGTCAAAGTATTTTACCAGTCATTAAAGATGGCCAGGATGGCTGGAGGAGAAGGTGGACTAACATCTTAACTTATTTAATAACAGCTCTGACTACTCTGGAGTTGCAGTGGAAGCTGAAGAGATCAGGAAATAGCTTCTTTGGATTCTACGTTAGCATCATGCACCCTCCTGTGATCCCTTCTTTTGATAGTTCCTGTCTGGGTCATGCACATAGGGAAACCCTGGCTGGCTGGCACCATGTTATTCTTTGAGATGCTTCAAAGAAACATGGTGACCTTCAATGGCCACGGCCGGTAGGAGCCGCAACTAGCTTGCCCGTTAGGATCAATCCCAGTATCACAGTTTGCAGAAATAGCCACAAAATGAAAGGCATGAAGGTCCGCGCGTCCACTAGAAAAGGAGGGGAAACTGCTTCCGTTTCTCTCTTTGGAAAAAAAGAGCTGAAGCAGGAGGCGTGTGCTTTGAACTGAGTTCATTTAAGATGCGTGGAGTGCATGAGTACAGTGATTGCCGTTCTCGAATGAAAACAACTTCTGGAGGTCTTGGCACTCAGGGAGGGTAATTACTTTCAGACCAGCCCTGTTTTAAAGTGTAAGTGATTTGCGGTGAGATTTAAAGTTAAAACCATAAACATTTGCTAAACAAAGGAAAACGTATCACACATCTTTCCTCATGAAATGGTTTTAAATTACATCCAAGGTGTGTGCTGGCTGCCTCCACTTAAACCCACAACAAATACAGGGGCTTGCCTCAGGAAATGTCAACCTGACATCAAACAGGTGCAGGCAAAATAAATCACAAATTGACTCGTGGTAGCAAAGAAGTGAGGATTTTGCCCTGGCTTTGAAGGAGAGAGACATGAACCCACTCATGTTTATCTGCTGGAAAATGTTCTTGACATGTGATAGGTTGTGGCTTTGGGTGCTGGAGGACACCACCATCGCATCCTTTACTTGCAAATTGAGAGGGAGAACCAGAAACACAAACACATGTTTGTGAACACACAGCAGGAGCCGAAAGTCCCTTTTGGGAGCCCAACGCGTGTCTTGCTGGGACCCCAAAAAGAAACAGAAATTCACCCGTGTATGAAGGATGCCTCCTGTTCCTGCAACCTCCCTGACAAAACGCAGGAACCAAATTACAAACACTCAGACAACTGCTTGAAAAAATTCAGCGGGGCACAGTGACTCACACCTGTAATCCCAAGTGGACTGCTTGAGCCTATGAGTTCGAGACTAGCCTGGGCAACATGGCAAAAACCCTTCTCTTAAAAAAAAAAAAAAAAAAAAAAAAAAAAAAAAAAAAAAAAAAAAATCTACCAAACAAGGGAACTCAGAAATTTGTCTTAATAATTGAAAGTTAAAGTAATAAACGTTTTCAGTCAACAAGTTGGTGATTTTGGATAGAATTCTATAAGACTGCTTTAGTCCTCACAGGGTGTAGACAGTATGCTTGCCTCCCTTGAATTATTTCTTTTCTTGGAAGGTACTGGCCATTGCAAATCTACATAACTCTGAATTGTTATTGTATATAATTAAAAAAGGAAATGGTTAACAGTAAAATATAAACATACTTACCTGTCTATTAGACGTACTTTCAGTATTACCTCTGGGGGCTAGCAGGAAAAAAATATATATTATTAAAAATCAGAGACTCATTATTTAATGAAAGGTTCAACATAATTTCAGGAAGGAGTCCACATCACTTTAGGAAGGTGTTATCAATTGGCAAACTCATTTACATGAAAAAAAAATACATACAGTCATTCCTCAGCATCCAGAAGGGATTGGCTCCAGGAGCCCCGCAAACCCAAATCCTGCAATTCTCAAGTTTCTTATATAGTATGGTGTAATATTTTAATATAATATAAACACATCCTCCTATGTACTTTAAATAATCTATAGACTACTTATAATGCTTAGTGCAATGTTAACGCTGTGTAAATAGTTGCTATATACTACATTGTTTTTTATTTGTATCTTTTTTGTTCTCTGAGAATTTTTGATGCAAGTTTGCTTGAATCCACAGAAGAGCTAACTATACATGCATTGAACATAAATTATGAGTAGTGGATTATGAAAGTTACTATGTAAGTACTTTCTAACAACACAGATAGTCCAGCCTTAGAAGAATGTTTTACTTTACCCCAAACTCTAAGGTAAATCCACCTTCTCTGGAGAAGTGAATTCTAGATGTTTCTCAACCTTTCCCCAGAAGGAGAGGGTTCACGTCCCTGGGGTACCGGGAGCGAAGCCATCAGGATTGCCCCAACTAGGGCTCTTTGAAGTCTTTTGCTTCTATATTAAAACCCGGAGAAATGAAAGTGTTTGGCTCAAAATAGTTTTTTCCAAAGCTTCGAGTAGAGTCAAAGCCTGAGGGAGCTGTGCTGTCTCCTGGCTTCACGGCCCCTGCACAGCGGAGCTTCCCTGGAAAGTCTCCTTCCTGCTCTCAGCTCAGCTTCCGCACCTGCGTCTCCATGGAAACCTCTGGGACGCCTCCTAGGGGCTTCAGCATCCTCATCCCTTTCCCACTTTCCCGCACTCACTAGTGGGCTCAGTTGGTCTCAGGGTTTTAAATACTCTATTTCCTGACAGCTCCAAGGATACAAATTGCTGTCATCTTCAGCATGGACCTCTTTCTTTCCTCAGTCCAGATTATCACATCCAACTTCGTTATCTCCATGTGGATTTTCATTCAATAGGCAGCTCAAAAGAAACAGGACCCAGCCGGACTCATTATCTTCCCTTGCAAACCTACTTTCTGACATATTCCATTTTCAGGATACAGTGACCCCATTCTTGAGCTGCTCAGGGCAAACTTTTGGAGTCATGATCACACCTCTCTTCTCCTACCTTTCTCATCTCATCTGGGAGCAAATCCCGACCCTTGGTTCTCCTCTGCTCCTCCAGTCTCCAGTCAATCTCACTTTGCAGGGCCTCCTCCCTGTCCCCATCTGACGTTCCAGCCCTCCTGACCCTCCCTTCTGCCTCCTCCACAAGTAACCCCTATCATGCTGTGGGGTTTCCTATTTATCTGATGACTTGCTTCCATACCAAAGTGTAATCCCAAAAGAGACACACATTTCTGTGTGTTTACTGTTATTCTGTCAATGTCTAGAGCAGAAAGCACTTGGTCAATAGTCTTCAAATGAATCAACAGATGAGGGAAGCATCCTTCTTTCCATATTCCTTGATTAACTGTTGATTTCCATCCACTCAATAAAAAACATGGAATAAAGAGCAAAATTGTTCTATTTTCAAACTGTCTCCCCTTTGCCATAACGCAAGTAGAAACACAGTGTGAAAAGGTGCAAAACAAGCATATTAGGTAAATTGCAAAAACATTAAGCAGTGGCTAAATCTATGATTTTTTTTAAATAGCTGGTTTTAATGGTCTAAGTGCCCAAATGAATATTGCTGCTCATCTACTTGTCTTGACTGAAATGATTACTTTACAGGAAAAAAACAGGCCTTTCAGCCAACGGTTCAAATTTAAATACTATTAGAGTGATACTTTGAATCTATTCTGAGCCAATTTGGCTATTCACCAATTGCCAGTTTTTTGTTGGATTGTTTGCTGATTAATAGAATTCTCCCTTGGAGTTAGAAGTAGCTGTAAAGTTATAAAAGGAAGTAGCTGTAGATTACAGTTATAAAAAGAAGTGTTATAACTTTGTAAGTTTTATAACTGGGCTATGCTGGAGGCAGGGTGTGCTCTGCCCTGTCCATCCATCCTTCCAACGGTCTCACTCAGAGAAGCAGCCAGAGGCTCCTGGGCTATGCTGGAGGCATATAAATATCCTGGGATATGCTGGAGGTTAATTTTAAAAAGTTAATATTCTTTTTTTTTTTTTTTTTTTTTTGCCGGGGAGGATGGGGTCTCACTCTGCCACCCAGACTGGAGTGCAATGGCGCAATCTCGGTTCACTGCAACCTCCGACTCTCAGCTTCAAGCAATTCTCCTGCCTCAGCCTCCCGAATAGCTGGGATTACAGGCTCGCACCACCACGCCTAATAATTATTGTATTTTTACTTGAGACAGGGTTTCACCATGTTGGCCAGAATCATCTCGAACTCCTGATCTCATGGCCTCGGCCTCCCAAAGTGCAGGGATTACAGGCGTGAGCCACTGCGCCTGGCTGATTTCTCATATTTTTTAGAATAAAAAGTGTGCTGTTCAGTAGTGAGCAAACATACAAGAAACAAAAAAACTTAGTAGCACGGTGGTTAGAATGTTCTCGCTAATTTCTTCTTGGATCTTAAGGTTTTTCTGACTTTTTGCTACTACAAACTATACAGGGTAGAAAACATATGACTGATAATGAATTTTTTTTAAGTCAGAAAAAAGAAAAATTCCGTAAGGAAAATGAAAGGGCTGCAAAATCAGCTAAATATGTATCCGAGACCACAATGTTCATTTTTAACCATGACCAAATTGCCTCTTTTGCCAAATTGCAGTTTATTTTTCTAGGAGCGATCATATGCTTTCTTCTTGATTACTAAGAAGACAATAAAACTGAGACATATCAGATTATTCAGAGGGATCTAAAGAAGATAACTCAAACTTCTGCAGCAACTTAAACTTTTCACCTAAGATGATGGCATCAGAAGAGATCACGTTGTGCTCCACCATCCATCTATTCTTCCTTGCCAGGGTCTAAGCACTCCAGCCCATCCATGCCCCTTCCCTGCCCCACACTGTGCCTTGAGCCTTTGGAAGGTTCGCACCTTCCAAAGGTCTGAGAGGTTCCATCTCTGAGCATCCACCTCCCCTGTGGCTGTGCGAGTGGCTCAGCCTCTCACGCTTCTCTGCCACATCTCCCCAAGACCTGTGCTGACCTGTGCTGAACCTGCATTCCCACCCAGGGTAGCATGGTGGCAACCCACAGCCTTTATGCTATGTAAACCAGAAGGAAACGCTTGGGTCCTAAGCCATTGCGATTCTGTAGTCACTTGCGTGAAGCATGACCCATGGAAGGTCATGACTCATAAAGGTCACCTTCATTTCAGTCTATCAATATATGCAAGGAAAAAACATTTCCTCCCAGGGCTTTCTCCCAGAGCTACTGAGAACTCCATGTATCCTTCAACACCAGGGTCCTGCTCAGCCTTAGCACACAGCAACGTGGACCCGTCCTAGAAGGAACTGACAACCTTTCCACATCAGGATATGCGGCTCACAACAGTTGTCTGTATGCTGCTGCCACGTTCCAAAGAGACTGTCTAGGGGATTTAGCTTGCTCATGAGGGACTCATATCCTTCTATCAGAACCCAATCCATGGGCCAGCTCCTTGGAGAGTGGGTGTATTAACCATGACTTTCACTTCCTTTATCTAATGCTTTGACATCTGAACCTTGCTTATGCTGAAGAGGCTGCCCTCTGAGTTAGCCCATCCCCAGAGACAGTGAGGAGCAGCCTTTCCTATTCAGGCCGACCTACAACCTCCACTCTCACCCAGCCAACAACCTCCACCCTCATTCAGACAACAACCTCCACCCTCACCCAGCCTATAATCTACAACCTCACTAACCCTATAACACCCACACTCACTCAACCTACAAACTCTACCCTCACTCAACCTACAACCTCCACCCTCACCCAGCCAACAACCTCTATCCTCACCCAACCTACAACCTCCACCCTCACCCAGACAACAACCAACACCCTCATCCAGCCTACAACCTCCACCCTCACCCAGCCAACAACCTCAACCCTCATTCAGACAACAACCTCCACCCTCACCCAACCTATAATCTACAACCTCACTAACCCTATAACACCCACCCTCACTCAACCTACAACCTCCACCCTCACCCAACCTACAACCTCCACCCTCACCCAACCTACAACCTCCACCCTCATCCAAGCTAAACTTCCACCCTCACCCATATTATAACCTCCAACCTCAATCAGCAAACAAGCTTTACCCTCACCTAACCTACAACCTGCACCCTCATCTAAGCTACAACCTTTACCCTCACCCAGTCTACAACCTCCACCCTCACTCACCATACAACCTCTACCTTCACCCATATTATAACCTGCACCCTCAACCAGCAAACAACCTTCACCCTCACCCAACCTACAACCTCACCCAACCTACAACCTCTACCCCTACCCAACCTACAACCTCTACCCTCACCCATACTACAACCTCCACCCTCAACCAGCCAATAACCTCCACCCTCACCCAACCTACAACCTCCACCCTTACCCAACCTACAACGTCCTCCCTCACCCACCCTATAACCTCCACCCTAACCGAACCTACAACTTCTACCCTCACCCAGCCTACAACCTTCATTGTCACCCAGCCTATAACCTTCATCCTCACCCAACCTATAACCTGGCCACCTCATTTACAGGCAAGTCTGCCTGGGAAATCATGATAAGGGCTCAGGCCCAGTCCCTCACTTCCTCTGTCTCTTGGCTGACACTGGTGTCTCCCATGTGGCCTCCCACAGCACAGCATGGCCTCGTCTCCTTCGGATCTGTGAGTAACAAATTATCTTTTAATTGTCTCCTGATCTGTTTGCCAAATGACACCTCAAATTTCCTATCAATATACTATGTTTTAAAATAGTAGGACACATAGATGAATGCCAGACATTTGCCCTAACAGACCTTGATCCAGCCCAGAACGCCAATGCTAGTGTTTACACACCACACACCTTACCTACACACCACGCACACACCCTGCACACTGCATACCACACACACACAAACCAACCCCCCCACACACATATACACACACACCCCATATTTATACACACACCACACACACATGCAGTCTGAGCTGTGTCCTGCAGGTGGTGCAGGATGCGGGGAGCTATGGGTTCCTCTGGAAGGGTAGCATAGGAGCAGGGCCTCCAGGAAACCATCTTCTTAACTGCTGTGGATCTATCTTGAAATCATTTGATCCCGAAATTTTCAAAATTCTGTCACCATAATCACAGCTCTGGGCCCAATTATTCTACTTGAAAACCCACCAATTGCTGGAACTCACCCACCCCCCTCACAAACTGGAATTCACCCACCCCTCACAAACCAGAACCCACCCACCCCCCTTACAAACTGGAACTCACCCACCCCCCTCACAAACCGGAACTCACCCACCCCCCTCACAAAACGGAACTCATCCACCCCCCTCACAAACTGGAACTCACCCACCCCACTCACAAACTGGAACTCACCCACCCTCCTCACAAACTGGAACTCACCCACCCCTCACAAACCAGAACTCACCCACCCTCTCACAAAGAGTCTACATTTACTTCAGTTTAACGGAAGAAATTAGTAGACAGGAATCTGCCCCAGCAAGGGCCATGAACCACATGAACCTGTAGCACCAGGCTGAGGAGGGCAGAGGCCATATGTGGCTTAAGTTTTGGGTGCTACTCAAGCCACCTGACAATGGCTAACAGGAAGGAGTCCTTGCAAAGAAAAGACCAGCCTGCACCATCCAGGAATGGAAGATTAAAAGGTCAAAAATAGATCTACACTTGGCTCTGTCCATCCTTACTTTTCTCACTATAACCATAAAAATTAGCCTTCTATAGAAATGCAGAGACTGGCTTCCATAATGGAGGAGGAGCTACACAGGAAACCCCCAGGTGCCACAAGGTGTCACTCATCATGTGCAGATGGGGCAACAGCAGAATGTGAGCAGTTCCCTTCGTGAATCGCTGAATGGGTGTTCATCTTCCCTATGTGGAATCATCAGGGGTGAGGGACACCATGGTTCCCTGGCTCCAGTTGCTAATCTGGCTGTTACCTGCTCTCCATCTCCCCATCACTCCCCCAGGCCTCCCATGTGGACCCTGCTGGTAGGTTTTAAGTCTCAAAGAGCAATACACCATTTGTCTTTTGGGATCCTGAGCAGGGACCAAAATAAGAGAAAAAAGTGAAGAAAGCAGCTTGTTATGGTCTGAAGGTGAGCCCAAAGTTCATGTGCTGGAAACTCAATCCCTAATGCAGAAGCGTTGGGAGGTTTAAGAGGTCTGCATTTTGAGGACTCTGCCCTCATGAACAGGTGTATGCCATTATCTTGGGAGTGAGCTCCTAGGAAAGAACGTGTTTGCCCCCCCTTGCTTTCTCTCTCTTTCTCACCCTCTCTTCGCCCTTCCATTTGGGGATGACACAGCACAAAGGCCCTCACCAGATGCTGATTCCACAATCTTGGACTGCCCAGCCTCTAGACCCATGAGCTAATATATTTGTGTTCGTAAGTTACCCTATCCATGATGTTCTGTTACAGAAGCACAAAGTGGGCCGGGCGCGGTGGCTCAAGCCTGTAATCCCAGCACTTTGGGAGGCCGAGACGGGCGGATCACGAGGTCAGGAGATCGAGACCATCCTGGCTAACACGGTGAAACCCCGTCTCTACTAAAAAATACAAAAAACTAGCCGGGTGAGGTGGCGGGCGCCTGTAGTCCCAGCTACTCGGGAGGCTGAGGCAGGAGAATGGCGTAAACTCGCGGGCAGAGCTTGCAGTGAGCTGAGATCTGGCCACTGCACTCCAGCCCAGGCGACAGAGCAAGACTCCGTCTCACAAAAAAAAAAAAAAAAGAAGCACAAAGTGGACTAAGACACAGTCCCAGTCCACGAAGCCAAAAGCAGTATCGGGTGGCAGTAAGAGAGAAGTGCCCAGGAAACCCAATGGGCAGGTGCTGAATACAAAAAAAGGGAAAAGCAAGGACAAAATCACACATGGGCAACTATTGAGACTGGGCATTCTTGGTTATCCATCCAAATGCCTGCAGGGTTGCAGGTGTACCCCGGTGTGGGTGAAGGAGCCCTAACAGGAAGTGCAGCCCAGCACAGTGGGCGATTTCCAACAGCACTGCCCTTGCTGCATGCAGCACTGCTGAGGAAGACTCAGATCAAAGTGCTGATGACTGCAGTGCCTGTGTGTCCTTGTCTGCAAGTGTCAGGGATGGCAGCATCTGTCTGTGACCTCGTCCCCCCCAGGATGGCTGTGAAAATGAAATGAGGTCTTGAGCCATGAAGTGGGATTGGATATTGGATCATGAGCCTTGCCAGACTGTGGCAGCACGTTTAGTGCCCCTCTTCCCACAGTGGTGAGTGGGCATTTGCTGCCTTCATGCATCAGAGTTGATCAGCCCAGAGTGATTTCTTTTCTTTTTTGTCATGTGAGAGGCGAACTCCTCCCACACTTGCCAAAGAGTCCTTGATGGAGACAGAACATTGAACATAACTGAGGATTCTCTCTGACCTCATCGGATGACCGGGCCAGCACAGAGGGCAGCCTCCTGCACACAGAGCGAAGGGAGTTGGCCATAGGTACAGCCATCCACTCTCCTGTGAATACATCGTCAGGGTGGCAGGATGTGCATTAACCACAAAGGCCCTACACAGAAAGCTTCAAAATAAAGCTTAATTTTTCAGAGCTGACTTTTCACAGAGAAATTAGTAGGAAGTGCTTCACCATGACACAGATCTAGGCTGTCCCTAATTTGGTTGAATAGCACTGAGTGACTGTGGTGACAAGCACTAGGCCACCGAGAAGAGGAGGCAGACGATGGTCCTGCTTCCTCCAGGAACCCTCGGTCCAGGTTAGATCAAAGGGCCCCTGTCTCACAGCTGAGCTTCAAACACAGGAGGGTTTTTTTTTCTCTCTCTCTTTTTAACACGGAGTCTCACTCTGTCACCCAGGCTGGAATGCAGTGGCATGATCTTGGCTCACTGCAACCTCTGCCTCCCTGATTTAAGCAATTGTGCCTCGGACTCTGCAGTAGCTGGGATTACAGGTATGAGCCACTATGCCTAGCTAAATTTTATACTTTTAGTAGAGATGGGGTTTCACTATGCTGGCAGGCTTGTTTTGAACTCCTGACCTCAGGTGATCCACCCACCTCAGCCTCCCAAAGTGCTGGGATTACAGGTGTGAGCCACCACACCTTGCCAGGAGGATTTTAAAGACCATGGTAAAGCAGACCTCCTTCTCTTCCACATTTGTTACTGAAGTTAACAACAAATAAAAGAGTCATAAATGACAGGAATTTGAGAGGTCTCTGCTAGCCCTACCCAGCAAGTATTATACAAATCAGGAAACAGAGATCCCCAAGGACAGTGAGATCTAATGCACATGTGGAATGAGATCCAGCACACACGTGCAGTGGAATCCAGTACACGTGTACAGCAGGATCTAGCATATACATATGGGGGATCTACACACACATGCAAGGGATGGAGCACATATGTGCAGTGGAATCTAGCACAAGTGGGCAGGGAGATCCAGCACACACATGAAGGGGAATCTGGCACACGTGCAGTGGGATTTAGCACACACACGTGCAGGGGGATCTCACACACGTGTGAGGTGATCAAGCACATACGTGCAGGGGTATCTAGCACACGTGCAGGGGATCCAGGACACATGTGCAGGGGATCCAGGACACATGTGCAAGGGATCTAGCACACACGCAGGGGATCTAGCACACACATGTGCAGGGGGATCTAGCACACATGTGCAGGGGATCCAGGACACACATGTGCAAGGGATCTAGCACACACACAGGGGATCTGACACACATGTGCAGGAGTATCTAGCACACATGTGAAGGGGGATCTGGCACACATGTTCAGGGAGATCTAGCACACACATAAGTGGGATCCAGCACACACATGCAGGAGTATCTAGCACACATGTGCAGTGGAATCTAAGGCATGCGTGCGTCTCACAGTGCTGTCTCTGAGTTGAAAAGTCAGACCTGGGTTTTCCTGGCTTGCCTCCTGAGGACACTTGGGCTCTGGCCATCACAGGATTCTCTTGCTTCCTGTCACGGTTGGTTGGGTAGGCCAGGCCCACAAAAAAAAAGTATTTTCAATTGGTAAAACTGCTATAAGCATTGGAATGACTGGTCTGGGCCTCAGCAATGATTTTATGCCTCGTGAACCGGCCTGAACATATTGTTGGAGTTCAGGTACAGGGTTGGTGAGTTATTCCAATGGTTCCCAGGCTTGCACCTCAAATACCAGAAGACAATCCATTCTGGGGGAAACTAACCATGGTGAACAGTGAAAAGGCTCATTGCAAAGCAACACGGAGTTCATGCCCTTTGAGCCTGGGCTCTCCTGGGCAAGTAGCATGACATGAGTCATCCATTATCGTTATTATTCCTGCAAACAGATGACCTACAATTAAACGGCATATTTGATTTTTTTGCACCCCCAGGCCATAAACACAATCTGTAATTGTGCTTGTGAGAAGTGACCTCCCAGGCCTCAGGGCCTGACCACGGCCCAGGGTGGGGGGTGGGAAGGCTCTTACTGTGGCGCTTCTTGGTGTCTGCTTTGCCGTCCTCTTTAGCCACACCCAGGCAGCCCATCAGTTCTTGTACTGAGATGGACTTGTCATTATTCACATCACAGTATTCAACAAACTTCTTCACGCATTTTTTGGGCTTTGATTTTTTGCGAAGGAACCTCTTGAAGGGTTTGATTTCCTTTTTGCCGATGTCTCCACTGGAGTTTTTGTCGAGGAGTCTGAAGTACCAGTGCACCACGCGCTCCTCTAGGGTGTGGCTGGGGTCGGGTTCCGAGAGCCTGGCAGGAACACAGACGCCGTCAGGATGCTGAAACCCCTCATCTGCCCCTTTCTCGCCACTGTCCTTCCATCAAACCCACAACCCCTGCTTGTAGTTCTCATGGTCCTGGTGTCTAAGCCTGCAGCATTGGTAATCAGATATAACAATTTCAAGAAATAATTTAGAAGAACACTTTTAGCAAAGATTTTTCAGGTTGGATTCAAAATTGCAAATGATGCAGTGAATTTGTGCCCAGCAAAGATGCATTTGGCCTGTTCCTGAAGGACAAAAGCCCCCTTATCCTGGCTTCTGTGTGCACAGGACTGGCAAGTCAGCACATGCAGCTATACCCACCCGATACACCAGAACCCTGAGCTTTTCTAGCCCTGTAACTTTAATTCTTTTACACATCCTTTATGTCATAGGTATACCGGACGATGCAAATCAAAAACATTTTAAGTTGGAACTAGATAGTTTTCCTTGGATTACAATAGGTTCCATATTTTATGGCATAAATAAGTAAAACTCTTCTAGAAGGTCTGGATGGGAGTCAGATCTTTAAAAGTGCACCAAATGGCAGAAATGCACCTTCTCGTTGAGATGGAGGGTGTGTGTGTGTGTGTGTGCACGGGCAGGCCCCCCTGGAGGTGCTGGCCTCTGGATTCTGCCTGTTGGGATGAGCTGCGCATTTCCAGGTATGAGAACACCATGAACTCCAACACCACTGCCAATTTCTCAAACTTTCAAAGGAGTTTTTCAGATAGCAATCCATTTACTGCCTTCACTTTTAGTTTGCATTTAGTTTAGTTTGCAATTTAGTTTAGTTAGCAATTCATTTATTGCCTTTGTTTTTAGTTTGCAGTTTAGTTTAGTTTGCAAAATCAATCTTTCCAAGATAGAAGATGTAAAGTTGAAATTTACATAAAGTTTGACTCTATTAAATTTCTTTTCTTCTTTTTTTTTTTTTTTTGAGACAGAGTTTTGCTCTTGTTGCCCTGGCTGAAGTGCAATGGTGTGGTCTTGGCTTACTGCAATCTCTGCCTCCCAGGTTCAAGTGATTCTCCTGCCTCAGTGTCCTGAGTAGCTGGGACTACAGGTGCCTGCCACCATGCTGGGCTAAGTTTTGTGTTTTTAGTATGAATGGGTTTTCACCATGTTGGCCAGGCTGGTCTCAAACTCCTGACCTCAGGTGATCCACCCGCCCTGGCCTGCCAAAGTGCTTGGATTCCAGGCGTGAGCCCCCGTGCCCAGCCTGCTCCATTACATTTAATTTCCTACACATTCATGACATTTTCTGTTAGCATTGCCTTTTTATTGCCTTAAGTCTTCTTTAGCAGAGAGACAGTGAGAGGAGAGGCTTTTAGTTCAGGAGACCAAAAAATTCATCTAAAGTGGCTGAGATCATCAAGGGTTTGGGTGTCAGGGCTCTGGGGAGAAAGGTCAACATTCTAAAGAAAGAAAAAAGTGAAAATCTCCATGAAAAATTTATTTGAAAGAAACAGATAAACTATTGCTAGTTCAGGGGGAATATCCGATGCTTGAGATGCCATCGCAGTAAAACCCTGGGGTTCTCCACTCTCCCGAGGCTGATCTACAGAGGGTGGAAAAGAGGAGTGATGGGAAATTCACTGAAGTCCACTACACCGTGCTCCAGGCCCCAGGTGCAGGAGTGCGGGAATGTCTACAACGGACTCAGGGAACATTTCCAGGGTTCCAAAAATCCTATTTTGAGCAGTGTGAAAGTCTTTGACACAACCGAATCATACGCCTGAAAGTAGTTAGGATGGCAAATGTATGTGCTGTACATTTTACTGCAATAAACATAATCACACTTTGAGAACTTCAAATTAAACGTTGTCATTCAAAGTATTTAAAATCCAATGGATAACTCTAAAGTGCAATTTCAAAGCACAGAGCCCTCTGCAGGAGGTGCTCCCCCTGCCCGAGGTGTTCTGCCTGCCCTACTCCCCACCAACAGGGCCAGGGTCAGAGCCCACTACCCCATGGAGGCCCAGGAGTCACGGCTCAGGACCACGGACCCCAAGGGAGTGCCTTCAGTGATTTAGTCATGCTATAAGAAAAACCTGCTAAGCAACTTCCTGTGTTTGCAGAGGGCTCCTTTTTAAGGCCCTACTGTGTCCAAATAAGCTGAGAAGGTCGCCAATATGTAATGTTCAGACTTTCCAGATTCCCCGGAATTCTGGGACCCCACCAACTCATTGTCCCGCAGCGAACACAGCATACCTGCCTGACGAGGAGGAGGGGTCGGAGACAGCGTGGACCATGTCCGTGGACAGCGCATCCAGAATACTGGTCAGAAACTCATGCTTTTTGGCACCCGGGCAACCTGAAAAACGTGTATGTTTTCACAGTTAACTCATAAAGCACAACAGATTTTCCTCTAAAATACAGGGAAATGTTGTTTTAGTGTTTGGAAATGAGTATTTTGGGCTACCTTAATCTTAATGAGCTAGTTTAAACACAAACACATTGCGCTATGTCTATTGATTTTGAGCCATAGTTATTATTAATTCCTGTATTGTTTGAATTATTATGTGCGACTAAAATTCACAGGCATTAGTGTCTCACTGATCTTCAGAACTGCACTCAGAGGTGGGCGGTGTCACTCACCCAGCAAGCGTGACAGCAGAGGCACTGGGTGCTTAGGGACACGGGACATACGGAGTACATGCTGGGAGCACATGAGACTGGCCATCCTGGCAAACGAGGCCAGGGCCTGTGATTCACCACCACGCCCACCCACCCAGAGCCACCTCGCTTCTCAGAGCAGAAGGAGGCAGTAGGGCAAAGAGCAGGAGGTCCGCAACGCCCGTCTCCTGGGGACTTGTCCACACCATGGCATTGGCGCAAACAGCATCGGCACGAACAGTCTGCATCCGCAACACCCGTCTCCTGGGGACTTGTCCACACGGCGGCATCTGTGCGAACAGTGAGCATCTGCAATGCCAGTCTCCCGGGGACTTTTTCACACCATGGCCTCAGCGTGAAGAGTCAGCATCCGCAAGGCCTGTCTCCTGGGACTTGTCCACACCACGGCATCGGCGCGAACAGTCAGCAGCAGGGTTTAGTGCTCATAGCTTTGGAGCCCAGAGCTGACTGTGTATGGATTCTGGGATCAGGGAACCCAACATTCTGCAGTGTGCCTTTCCCCTCCATCCTTCCCTCAACACCACTCTCCTCTCACACCGGTTAGGCATTCCCTGAGCTCCATGCCTGAGACGCTTGTCCCACCCCAAATTCAAGATAACGTTTGAAAGAAGCTGTCCACTTTCTCTGGCGTCTTTCCTCCTGAGACGGCTCCCGGTGCTACTGCCCCAGTCACAGCTGGACACAGGCAGCATCCCGTGTCCTTAGGCCCAGGGCGGCATGGACAACGTGGGTCTCCTTGCTCTGGATGCCCTTTCGGCATAGAGAAGCCACTCAGCCGCCCAATACATGCTTGCTGGATCAATAAGCAAATGCAAGAGGTAGAAGCCCCACTCTCGTTTCCCCGATGAGAACGGCGGGTTTAAGAGCTTCACAAGTAGGCAGTAGAGAGCAGGGAGCAAAATCTGCCAATTCCAACTGGGTCTATCTGTGTGTAAATAGCCATGGGAGAGGTGACAAACGGAGCTCGTCACCATTTACATTTTGTTAAGTTTTTCTAAAGAAAGCTCTTCCAGAATTCAGTAGAAAGAAGAGAAAGATACTGAGGGGAAAACAGAAGCCAGAAGCCAGGCACTGGCCCTGGAAGGACGGCGTCCCCACTGCGCCACGCCGTGCACTGAGACTCCCTGCCAGGGGCGGCTGCCCCTCCCTGGGGCTATGCTGGGGCTGCGGATGTCCCACGGTGACTTCTGAGCCTGGAGAGCACCTCGGGCATTAGAACGTCTGCTCCGACCGTCCTCACCACAGCAGGAAGGGAGTCTACACCACACACCTTCTGTCCAATTTAGATTCCGTTTTTTACTAAGAAAAGTTTTAGACAGCCCCTCCAAAGAAAATCTCAGGAGCCCACTCAGTAAGTAGAAGATGTGGAGAGCTGCAGAGCCCAGGCAGGAAGCCGAGTGGGACTGAGGACAGCCCCTCCCCTGCCTTCCCCATGGCCCTTGGAGGAAGAATTGTCTGAGATGAGAAAGGCTGTCTTGGGACTCCTCGGGGGACAGGACAGGCTGACGGTGCTGTGGGGAAAGGCAGTGCCACACGTGCTTCTCAGGCCCCTGGGTCGAGGGCACATTGGCCTGGACCACCCTGGGTCGAGGGCACATTGGCGTGGACTACGTGGCCGTGGTGTGGACAGCAGCCGGGTCATTAGGAGACCAGCATGTTTATGCAGTTAGGGACGCCCTGGTTTTCCTACGTTTCTTTGTGACACTGGAGTTTTGTGTGATTGCTATTGAAGCGCACACAAGGTGCCAACAGCAGGACTCCAGTCATGCTGGCTTCTACTTCATTCAACACACATGTCAGAAAACAAATGTGCAGCCTTCACCAGGCGGTTCTGAGAGTGAAAAAAGGTCTGCCTTAGTCCCTTTGCACACAACTGAAAAAGGAGATCAAAATCTATAGAAAAAAGCCTCACGGCCACAGGGCAAATGCTACTTTCCAAGAAAGAAGTAACAATCTCATCGAACCCCTCAGAAAGGCAGAGGACCTGAGGCTGCAGAGGCTGCTGGCCGTGGTGCTTCCAAAGCTGCCCAGCCCACCCGACCTCGACTCCCTGGGATGGGCCTCCTGGTCTACAGAAGGCTGACCTCCCCGGCTGCAGGACTAACCAGGAAAGGAAATGAGAAAAACAACCTGGAGGGCTGAAAATACCTCCAGGGCACAGGCTCAGGAACACGCAGGCAGAAGCCCTGCTAGGCCAGCCATCCAGGAGAACTTGTCCAGGGTGAGGAAGCAGGTGCCGGGGCAGGTGAGGCTGGGACCCACGACACCTCGGGCACCTGCCTGCCGGGGCTGCTCTCTATGAATTCCCAGTCCTCCACTGGCCTCCAGAGATTCTGAGAGTAATATGGTGTTGATGAAGAAGAATATTATTGCCTGGGAGAAAAGGCATTTTAGATAATCCTCAGTACTGAACAGCTTTAAGAAAGAATTATGCTTATATTTGGTGTGGTAATAGGAATATACCCAAGGGGATTTTTTTGGCTGTTAATTTAATCATATTTCCCCAAATGAGATAAAGCAACACACTATTTCAAATGAGAAAATAATAGATGTTCATCACGAAACATGACTAACATAATGTAAAAGCCGCCGGACTCTTTAATGCCAAAAGAAAAACTGAACATGAAAAGCATAATGTACTTCTAAAACAAGAAATAGTACATCAGTCCTGCTCAGTCCTGGCTGCTTCTCCCACATCGCAGTCACCCCAGAACCTGGAATAATGCTTGTTACTGCTCAGCAATGACTGTACTTCAAAACTATTTCTGAAGGAAAAAAGATGAATAAAAATGAAAGATTACAAGCGATCAGAAGGAAAAAACTAACTTTCATTAAGTTAAAGTGAATGTTCACTGCATGAGAAATCACTAAAGTACCATGAAGTGAAAATTTTATCACCCTGAAATGTCCCAGATCTAGCAAATTCATGAGAGGAGCAACGAGGCTTGAGGTAAAAGACAAACGACCCCAGAACAGCTGGGTTTTCCCCACTGCTGCCCACAGGGAGCTATTCCGCTTCTCCCGTGATAGCTGTGTCTGGCACAGCGATGGCTGCAGAGACCCTCGTCCCTCACAGGGGTGCCGGCCCCTGCCGACCCTTGCTATAACTCCTCTGGCCCATCTTGAGAGCAAAGCCGCCCTTTGCTCTGGCGTTTCGCGGTGTGTGATTCAGCCTGGGGAAGCTGCTTGCTGAGAACCTGTGTGAGGAGCCTGGTGTTCCGGGGGGTCCTTTCTAGCACACTCCACCCCCGGCCTTCTTCTCACTCAGCTGCCTGCACCGTGGGGTCTAACGGCCCCTGTGAATACTGCATCATGGGAAGGTTGGCGTCAAAACCGCCGCATGCAGGCTCAGCGATGTACCCAGAGTCACTCTTTACTTTGGGACAGTTCCACTCACAGTAAGTTCTCCAACCACCCGCAGAACTGAGTTCAGAACTCTCAGGTCAACAGAGGCATAGCAGGAAGGTGCCACCCCACACACACTCCCACCTGGGTTAGACGTGCCAGGCCCTCTCCCAGCCCACACAGTGTGGGAGCGTCCTGCGCCCAGGCTCCTGGGGGAATAAGAAGTCAATTCAAGAAAGAAAACAAGATTGTTCTTTTCAAAGTAGAAACAGAGTAAGTTCACCGATTTATTTCCAATGTGTGGCAAAACAAGGAAGGGGGCAGCTTAGCCCGAGTACACTCAAGTGCTCCGGTCCGTCTGCAGAATCCGAGTTCTTGACGTCTGTTAGGTTTCTGTGCAAGCACTGGGTTCCATCCTGGTTTTGCCCCACGGTAAAGGTGCTGCACCTTACAAAGCCCTGGGTCCGTTTCAATCCTGGAGCCCGTCCAGTCAACAAAGTGGCTGAACTGGCTGGTCCCTGAGACCCCAGCCCATGGACCAGGGACTTTTCAGGAACTGGGTTAATATTCTAGGTGCTTTAAAAGCATTTTTGACTTTCACTCTTTCAAAATGAATGTGTTCTGCGCTTTCTATGAAACAGCCTTATTTTAAGAAACAAAAACCTTTTTTGTATAAAAATTCCTGTTTTTAGTAAGTTTATGTAGTTTCTTCTTTTCTCTTTGTCTTTTAAATATAAATGAATACAAGTTCCCAGCTGCTCCCTCAGTTACCTCCTCTCTGGATAATAATTAACTTTCACTTCCTTCCCATAACCTGGAATACTCAGTACTGCCGCTAAAGGAAATCAAACACAGGAGAAAGTGGAATTGAGTGGTTTCCTCATTCACTGATCAAGAGAAGAGACGACTGGATAACAGTAACCACACACTGGCACAATCATGGGGTCTGTGCATTGCCTGGCAGGTGAGGCCTGCAGGGTCTGGATAGGGAACACGAGGGAAGCAGGTGTATGGAGGGGGGCCAGAGATTTCACAGGTAAGTAACATTATTAGCTTATCAGGCATGAAGTGTCTGGGGATAATGAGACTCATTCATCTGGTTTTCAGTATCTAGCAGTGGCTTAAAAATTGGTTCTCTTAGTTTTATATTCAGCTCCAATGTTTAGGAAACTGGTATAGATGAGAAATGAAGAACAAAGAATGGATACCGAAAGTGCTTTCTTCTCTAAGTTGTTCAGATGCTTCTGAGGAGTTGTGTGTGCACACAGGCATTCACACCATCATAATTATCTATGTATCCACTCACAGGTTTAACTCCTCTGGCTTGGAAGTCCATAATTTCTATCAAGCAATCAGCCCGTGCTCTGATTCGCCAGCCATGGACCCCAGGAACGCCTTTGCTGGCCTGACGTGAGGGGTCAGGTCAGCCACCTAGGAAAAGACTGTCCTCATCTCCCATTGGGAGCCTGTGTGGTGAGCTAGGGGGAAACAGGTTCTCTCCGTCTGGGCCAGGAATGTGTGCCCTGTCTGCTGAGAACAACTGCTGGGCATCTTAGGGTCACTTTGCGGGAGGCAGCAGTAAAATGCCGTTTCCACTCTTATGCCCGGGCTGTCACATGTGGGTTAGGAGAAAGTCCACGGGGTTGGATGTTTGAAGACTTGGTCAGAATTTTAAGGTAGGAACTGAGCACTCTCAAAGCCTGTGTGGTGCCCTGAGGGGAGAAAAAGCCTGAGAAGAGGAACTCAGGTGAACTGAAGAGTCTCCATCTGGTGCTAACTTGCTGCGGGTCTCAGTTTCACTGGAATAAGGCAGAGGTTTCCCTGTCGGAGCGGCACTTCCCTGCGGGTTTTAGGCACACTTTCTCCACATTTTAAGAATGTATCATAGAAAAGTTTGAGTGTGCTTTAGTTTTGCGCCATTTCCCCCAAGGTAATAGAAATACATTTTAAACTGCAGAGTTAAAAGTAGACAGAAAATGAGACTTTTTTGTTGCTTCTAAGGGTTGAGAGAAATGGAAATAATGTTACTAAGATGTTTTTGTGACTCCTTCTCTCCTCCAGGAATCTGTAAGAAAGGCGCTGATAATTTCTCCTTTGCTATGAGTTGAATCCAGTTTTGCCTTGACACTAACAAAATTTTACGTTGACTAACTCTATGATGAATTTTAGGAAGCAGGATTTTAAGTCCCTTTATTGAATATAAACTATTTCAAACTACATAAAAGCAAATAGTTTCTAATTTTCTTTCTAAGTTATCTTTACTTGTAAACAGGCATTCACGGGTGAGTGCGGTGACTCACGCCTGTAATCCCAGCACTTTGGGAGGCTGAGGTGGGTGGATCACTTGAGATCAGGAGTTCGAGACCAGTCTGGCCAACATAGTGAAACCCCATCTCTACTAAAAATACAAAAATTAGCCAGGCGTGGTGGTACATGCCTATAATCTCAGCTACTTGGGAGGCTGAGGCATGAGAATCGCTTGAGCCTGGGAGGCGGAGGTTGCAGTGAGCTGAGATCGCACCACTGCACTCCAGCCTGGGAGACAGAGCGAGACACTGTCTCAAAAATAATAATAATAAATACATAAAATAAAATAAGAAAGGCATTCGCATCGGCCCAACGTCTGATTGGTCCTTTCTTGTGCACAGCTGGGTGCATGGAAGGAGCTCCAGGTACTGGGTAGTTTCTCCCTGACCCTGAACATCACTGGGGACTTACGATGAAGGTTCCATTGTGTGCACACCAAATAAAGGGCATCTGTTTTCTGGTAGAAAAAGCTCTTTTCATCTGGCTGGGGAGGGAGAAAGAGGGTGCCAATAACAGTGCCTGCATTTGGCTGGTCTTTTCACAAACAACTAGAAATAAAATGTAATGGCTACTCATTCTTACAGTTTAAAACACACCAACCTGGTACAGAAAAGAAGGGAAGATGAGCCACCGAGGGACAGCCCTGCTGACGTGAAGGCATCAGAGAAACAAAGAGGACACTCCCAGGGCAGAGGGGCCCCGAAGCCGTGCCCGTAAACACGTGTGCTCTCACACTTGGCAGCTCGGGATCACTGACATTTGCTGAATTTGTAAAGTCTGCTTCAAATCCTGACATTGCCAGAGTTAAAAAGCACTGCAATCTCAACGCTGCATCCCCAGCCAAAGCAGACTGCTCTTTCTAGGTAGTAAACGCTCACGTATTAAATGCTATGCTTCTCTGTTTTATTCCAAGCACAGATTTTTCTCCAGCAATCTTCAACGAGCATGTCCCGGCTGTGTGGTCCAGGGAGTGTCACACGGGTGATGGGGTTCACAGAGGCAGGACCACAGCATTCCTGTCTGATCTACACGTGGGGCCGTGTGCACGTCACCCTCATGCAGCTGACACTCAGCACCACACCGTGGCCTTGCGACCACCTGGGGAAACGAATCAGCACGTCAATGTCTGAGGGAGACACTCGGCACCACACAGCGGCCTTGCGACCTCCTGGCGAAACGAATCAGCATGTCAGTGTCTGAGGGAGACACTCGGCACCACACAGCGGCCTCGCAACCACCTGGCGAAACGAATCAGCACGTCAGTGTCTGAGGGAGACACTCGGCACCACACAGTGGCCTTGCAACCACCTGGTGAAACGAATCAGCACATCAGTGTCTGAGGGAGAAATTGAGGCCCACGTCTCACTCAGTGGGAGGCTGAAGGTTTGGATGTTGTTAAGAACCCTGACCTGTCTGGGGGTGGAGGCAGTAGTGCATCCTACATCCAGGTGGACGTGTGCCAAGCAGCTGTGGAGCTCTCCCCGCTGCCCCGTGGCCACGATGAGGCCAGAAAGAGCAGACCAGGTCCCTGCCCTCCACCACGTCTGTCCTGGCAGGGGGGGGGCACTGGTGTCATGTTAACCTCTGCTTGCCAGGCAGAGACGCGGGGGTGTGGAGTGAGCCATTTGGAACAGGGGGGAGAGTGCTGGGGGCACAGGGAAGGCCCCCAAAGACCCCGCATCCCAGGCAGCGCAGCATTCCCGAGGCCCTGAGGATGCCAGGGTGTGTCGAGCAAGGCAGGAAGGATGGTCCTAGGGAACAAGGCTGAGGAAATGAGGGGGACCCAAAACCCAGGGGGTCTTAGAGTCCAGAAACAAGTGGGCCTTATCTGAAAGGAAACTGGAAGCTGCTGGGAGAATCTGAGAAGTGGCACAATCTCATTTCTGTTTTAAAGTGTCACAGCGCTCCCTCTGTGGGTCTCAGCCAGCTGTGGGAGGCCCAGGAGCACAGCTTGAGGCTGCTGTGTGGTCCAGGGAAGGGGCTGTGAAGCGAAGTTCAGAGCGGGGCCTCTGGAGAGTCTTGTGAAATACGTTCAGGAGAAACCACGGAGCTAGAGGGCCTAGGGCTTTGGAGGTTTGGTTATAACCAGGGCCAAATAGAGCCTCTGGAACATAACAAGTACACAGAGATATTCCAAGTAGAACACAGCTCTGACGTCGTCCCCCAAGCCCGTCCTTGGGATTTAATTCAACTTCCACCATCGTAGTTCTACAGCCACAGAAAGGGGTGCGAGATGTTTCCCAAGTACCCCACTTGCTCCATTAAGCATCTGATGCCTGTCATTACATTTAAGACAAGGCTTTCCAACTTTTAACTTTCTATGCAGTTTAAACGTAAGAAGTAAAAGTATAGTGTTAGGGAAGTTTCTTCAGGTACTTTGATTTTGAGATTCATAAAGTGCCTGCAGCTTATAAAATGTATACAAAGTCTATTTTGATAAATCCCTCTCCAAATTGAGACCTGGTCAGGGCGTCATCCTCAAAGGCTTGGCCTTGGACCCAGGAGGCCCCTGATGTGGGGAACGCTGACAACATCAAGCACCTTTTTTGGACGATTCAAGACAGATGCAGTTTCCTCACGACAGGTACGTGCTTTAACCACCACGCAGTGGGGAAAGAAGTCCCGGCCAGTGACGGTGAAGAGCACATCAGTTGTACGAAATCAAGTTTAGCCTGAAGCTGCTTCCTTATCTATTTTAAGTTCGGCCTAGAGGTTTCTGTGTACGTTGTGAACTGTTAACAAGTGGAGGCGTCAACAGAACGTAGCCTACACTTGCGCCAGTCACCGAGTTTTGGCCAATCCAATGTCGCCAACTGTTCAAACCGTGTTCAAATGAGGCCGACTCCGAGCTGTAACCAATCCGGCCGGTCTGGGCCTCACTTGTGTTTTCCATCCATCACTTTCCTTTTTCTGTCCGCAAATCTTCTTCCACCCTGTGGCTGTGCTGGAGTCTCTGAGCCTACTCCGGCTTGGGCGGTTGCCCTGTTCACGAATCATTTACTGCTCAACTAAACTCTTCCAAATTTAATTCAGCTGAAGCTTTTCTTTTATCCGATGAAATTTGCTGGTGACTACTCATACTTTAAAAGAGGCACTAAAGAAAAAGCATAAAACTTCACAACCTTAAGCTGAAAAGAAAATCACTACTGTTATGCACTAACTCTACTTTTCTACATTTTCTAGATTCACGTTTTCGATACGTATTTTCATATTCTTGATTTTTCAATATATCTTCATTATTCTAGACAAAGAGGTCCATAGGCTTTAGATAGTGCTTTGATGAGTGAACACTGATAACTCATACACTGATAGAAGTGAGCACTTGGTTAGAAGTCAGCGCCTGAAAAGAATCAGGAAGTTCCTCCAGTGAAGAAGCAACCAGGAAAACCAAGGCTTTGGGTGCAGGTGCCTGCTCTTGGCCCTGCCTCCGGTCATCCATTAAACTGAGTGCTGCCGTAAACTCCCCAAGGTTCCTTTGACCATCACATTCCCGAAATTCTTCACCTTTGACTTTAATTCTCTTTTGGGTCAGGTCATCCAAGGCCAGGATGTGCACTCGGAATTTATCTCAGCTAATAAGTTAACTCTGAATATTTACCTTAAAGACTGACATGTGTGTTTCTAAAGTCCTCCTGCATTTCTCAAGGACAACGTTATGTCATTCAACCATTTTTTGAAAATAACAAAATGCTTAGTAAAAAGCACCAATTTTGCCCTCAAGGAGCTTTAGAATGAAGGTATTGGTGAAGAGGCATGGAGGGTTTATGGTGATATAGGTAGGACTGACATCAATGCTGTAGAGTGCACGGACTTTCTTCGGGTTTCACAGGCTTGAGGACGCATCTAGCATTTGAGGGGAGATCAAGCTGATGTCCTCTGCCATCCGGCGAGGAGCGAGCATTTCAGGGCACACTCATGCTTTAAGGAGGTGTTTTGTGCAATCAATATTTTGCCAAGCGTTAGGATTATTTCTGGTGTCAAAGCCTTCCTGATTTGCAAGACTTTGTTCTCACTCTCGGTGTTACTCAGCATGACAAAACAACTATTTCTGCTTGGATTTTCTCCTGAAAAAAATTTTTGGAACATTTCCAACTGACAATGAAATCCTTAGGTAGAACTAAGTCATTCTTAGGAATGACTTTTAAGTGTTTACTTTCAAAACAACTGGCCCCGGCAGGCTGCTCTAGGCCTCATGAGGACACCAAATATGCAAAACCAACTGCCCAGGAAGCACTGACAGTGTCCAGATGTTCAGGCACAGGCGAGCGCTTTTGTCTCTTTCTTTCCCCACGTATATAGTCTAGGAAATGCTTTCAAGTCAAAAGAGAAACTTTTCTTTCCAAACTCCTAATTTGTTTTTACTTCTAATAGTTTTTTTCTACAACATTCCCTCTTTTGCATCTTTTATGAGAAACTTAAGTCAGTCTTAACAACAAGATAGACTCTCTCTCTGTTTTTAAACCATAAAACTCTAAACATTCATGTATTGTTGTGATAAGAAATAAGCTTCCATGTACTAGTAAATATTTTGTAGCTCCAATGTCCTTGATTGATTTCAAGTGAGGTTACATTTTACTAAACTGAAAATATTTAGAGCAAGTGTTTTCTGCGCACGCTGTGATGTTGGGTTGTCTCCTCAAGGGCTAATCAGCAAACTACCACCGCCGAGGGGTTAGTCTAGTGGGGACTCTGGGGTTGGTGCCTGGCTGCCTGGTCCCCTCAGTGTCTGCAGCAGCCCCCGGGAATGCAGCAGCCCCCCGCCGCAGCCTGCCCCATGCTTCCTCTCCATGCTTCCCCTTCCCTTATCCAGCTGACAGGCCCCCCACCACCAATGAACCCTACCATGGAAATAGAGCGGCTAATTCTTCCAAATTGGGAACCACACAGTGACTACCACAACACAATCGCAACACAAGCACAATACAACACCAACCCCAAGACCGTGTGCTGATGTCCACGAGGACCTGGAGGGAACAAAGACTGGAGGTCTGACCATCAGGAGAGAGCAGTGAGTCGCCCTGGGGCTTCAACTACCCAAATACATGGAGTGCTTACCTCCTCAGAAACCCAAACACAAAACACATCTGCGCCCTCGAACCACAACAGGCAAAGGTGATGGCAGAGAAAGCCGACCCCCTGAGCTCCTCAGACAGATCTGCCCATGAAGCGAGGGCTCCCTCTCAGGAGGCTGTGGCTGGCCCCCGTTCTAGCGTCCCGGGTCACACCAGGGATTCAAACAGGACTGGGAACTGGGCCATTCTGCAGTCTCTGTTATCTTTTGGTTGAGTTTGTTCTGAAATGAGGGATGCAAGTAGCAGCGAGTGAGAAACGCTTTCCTACGCTGACATCCCAGGTACCTGCCTGGCGGACTCTGGTCCACCTGATGATGGAACCGAATGCGTTCTGAGTATTTGCCAGAATGCCTTCATTTAAGAATAGTTCCTAATTCTCATCAATTTCCAATGAAAAGATTGACTTAACCTACAGTTAGATAGAAGGAATAAGTTCCAATATTCAAAAGTACAATAGAAAAATTATAGTTAACAATAATTTATTGTATATTTCAAAACAGCTACAAAAGATCTGGAATGTTCCCAAACACAAAGGAAAGATAAATATTGGAGTTGACGGTTATCCCAGATACTCTATCCTATGCAGGTATCAAAATATCACATGCCTCAAAAACATGTACAACTGTCATATTTCAATGAAAACTTTTTAAAAGCATTTACCTCATTGATTTTTCTTTTTTGTAAACTATGGAATGAAAACAAGTTTGCAATAGTAGCCTTGGCAGAATTTGAGCAACAGAGGTTGGGTCTGATGGAAGCAGGTCTGGCTACATTTTGGAAGTAACTTTAAGCAAGGATTTTCTTTACATCTATACATGCCACTCAGAGCCAGAACGGGGAGCTCCAATGACGATTCAATGAATGAGATGCCAAACTATGGCTGCATCTGAACAAAGGAATGCTCAATGCTGACAACTTCAGCCTCTGAAACATTGCTAGGATGTCGGAACCAAGCCTGTAGAATCCCATGGTCTGTTTGTTTTAAATTTGTTTGTTTGTTTTTCCATCTAGATTTATAACTGAAGCCAGGTCTACACACAGTAAATGCACATGACACAAACATACAGGAATCATTTTCTCCTCTCAGGTCTCGTACACTACGGATGGGGCAGCTGGGCACTGGAGATTTTCTCCTTTTAAAAGACCGTTGGTTTCTTCGTTACATCAGCTCAGCCCTCTGTCTAACTATGAATCCTTTTCTTGGTTTGAATCTCAAGTAGAACAAGGAGCAGGAACACAGCGCTTCTGATTCCACAGTTGTTCCTGTATTAGAGACTCAACTGGATTTCCAGACCCTACACCTGGCAGCAGCCCACCCCAGGCCCCCAGCCCGGGGCACCGTCGCAGAGTCTTTTCAGTTAGGAAGGGCTGGGAGCAAGACTCCACTCCGCAGGAATTCCGGCTGTCCCTCCTGGTGGGCCTTCCCGGCCTCCTCCTCCCCAGCTGAACTCCTCTCTGAGCGGGAGCTCTGTGTGCTCTGCTCACCCTCTCGTTGAAAGCATTCCCTCCAGACCCAGCTTCCAGCAGCTCCAGGGCTAAAATCCACCCCGCCCCCACCAAGTAGAGCTAAAGATAACAGTAAAACAAGGCTGCTTTCATACCCCATCACAAGAAACATGAAGGAAGACATGTTTGCTTAGCGTCTAACTTAATGACACTCGCTCTTAAAGTTATGTTCCCAACCTAACAAAATGGAGTTGACTCAGTTTCTCAGGGTGTGAAGTAGGTTCTTAGAAAAACAAAGTCAAAAGGGTCTGTCTTTATACTTTCTATTTTTGTAAATAATAAGTGTTATTTAAAGAGAGCATTATTTATCTGGGGACTAAAGTCTGTGGCCCAATCAGCTGAACGGTGTCCCACGAACTGTGCCAGGGCAGGGACTGGCCAGGGAGTGCGCTGATGTGCAGGGAGAGGAAATCCTTCCTGGGCGGGGCGAGGCAGGGGCGGGAAGGGGGGTGGGGAGAGGGCGGGGAGGGGCGTGGGAGGGCAGGGAAGGGCAGGGAGAGGGCAGGGAAAGGGTGGGGCGGGGCACGGTGAGGCGGGGGGGCGGGGGAAGTGGGGGGAGAGGGTGCGGTGGGGCGGGGCATGGGGCGTGGGAGGGCGGGGCATGGGGCGTGGGAGGGCGGGGCATGGGGCGTGGGAGGGCGGGGCATGGGGCGTGGGAGGGCGGGGCATGGGGCGTGGGAGGGCGGGGCATGGGGCGTGGGAGGGCGGGGCATGGGGCAGGGGCACGCCTGGCCTCCTGCTCAGCATCCAGCACGCCCACCCGGGAAACACACTCACGCATGCGGCCTCCGCAGTCCCAAAGGCAAGGGAAGCGGAGGAAGAGGCTGCTCCTGAATTGCAAGCAGCACAAACAGGAATCCTTCTCTCTTCTCAGGGTCTCAGGCACTAGTTTTGCAGTTTTGTTAGGAAGAAGCAGTTTTTAGATGGAGGCCAATGTCGTGGTCTTTCACAGATTATACCTAACTTAGGAATTCGATGAATCAGTGGACTCGATGAAATGTTACCAGCCTGGTGGAGGCCGGGAACAGAAATGATGTTTTTTGCAAAGGAAAACGCAAACATTCGGCAGCTCAGCTGTATGCTTCTTCAGGATCGTCTAGCAAGTCTACACCCACAAAGCTGGGCAGCATTAATTTCTTACAAGTATTGTGATAGAATTGCGTAAGAAGACGCAAGGAGTAGAAAAGCGTATTCCATTAAACAAAGCAACCTCCCTGCTGCTGTCACCACGATAAGGTGACGAGCATGCAGGATTTCAGCCATCCTGTGGATGCCACAACTCACTTCCAGGTCCAGGAAACTGCAGAAAGAGTGACGACCTTCCCCACAAACACAGTCCAGCTCCCAAGAAGGCCGTGGCCACCCTGGCACACAGGCATCATCTGGGTTTATTAATGGAGCACACCCAACTTCACAAACTCCTTGGTTTTCATCCACACTTTCTTTTTCAGGTAAGGTTAACATGGTATTGTTTTTATTCCCAACATGCTGGCTTTCAAATTACTCTGTTAGATCCTCTGGGCCAACTACCTCAGTTAGAAAGATCAAAAAAGTGAATAAATAAACTCCATTTCCTCGTGTACCTCGCATCTACGTCTGGATTGAGTTGACTTGAGTGGATGCACAGAGAGGACTTGGAAGGATGAGGGAGGTGGGAGGAGGGAGGAGGGAGGTGGGCAGGAGGGAGGCAAGAGGAGGGAGGAGGGAGGTGGGCAAGAGGGATGAGGAAGGGATGAGGGAGGAGGGAGGCGGGAGGAGGGCAGAAGGGAGGAGGGAGGTGGGAGTCATATTGCCCACTGCTGGCCAGGGCCAGGCATGTATGCCCTTGGGAGCAGCGCAACACCAGCCTTGGTCACCAGCTCTCTTTAGGGTGAGCAACAAGCAGTTCTCAGGCAGCAGTCACAGCAGGGTCAGCCAATTCCTGACCTCAGGATCACAGTGACAGGGAGGTACCCTCGTCTGCAGTAGTCCAGCAGCAGCTTTGACCGCTATCACTTTCTGTCCCTCCAGCCATGTTGTGAGTCTGTACTCCTTCGTGGGGAGTCCCTGTGTGCCTGAAATAACTACAGTGGTTTCTAGCTCTACTGTCTGGTACATGTTTAAATAGAGAAACCTATCCAAAACAACATTATTAAACATGTGATCAGTTAGTCATGACACTGACCTCAACACTGGCATCTACAATCAACACGTTATCAGGAAATAAAGTGCATACATTTAGGAGAAGGCTGACTGCAGCTGTTCACATTGTACCGTACGGCTCCTGATGGGAAGACGCGTCCCTAAGAAACAGGCACTGAGACATAAGCGTCTGTCTACGTTGCTCTTAGTGTATGTGCTGGCGTAATGAGCTGGTGTGACCACCTGTGCCGGGCACCATGCCACTCATCCTTAACTGAATGCAGCTGATAAACGACTCCCAGGAATGGGGACAGCTGCATTAGAACCACTGAATCACATACTGGGTTGAAAACTTTCATGGTAGAAGTCTTTGCAGCAGTCAGCAGCTCTGAGTGCAGACGCTTCTCACAGGCTGGGGTCTGTCCTCATCAGTCACACAACACACCTGTTACTCTCCCTCCTCCCACCTCCCTCCTGCCTACCTCCCTCCTCCCTCCTCCCGCCTGCCTCACTCCTTCCAAGTCCTCTCTGTGCATCCACTCAAGTCAACTCAATCTTCATTGCCAGATTTCAATTTTATGTAAGATTGCTTTCAAATTAGGAGGATATAAATTAATTAGTGAGCAAAATGTTTATTTTTATAAGCTTCCTGGAATGATTTGAAGCGAGAGTCCTATAGAAGTCTCACCAAGAAAATGGTTAAACCAGTAAACTTTTATTTATTTATTTATTTATTTGAGACAGCGTCTTGCTCTCTTGCCCAGGCTGGAGTGCAGTGGCGCGATCTCAGCTCACCGTAAGCTCTACCCCCCAGGTTCAAGCAATTCTCATGCCTCAGCCTCCCAAGTAGCTGGGATTACAGGCATGTGCCACCGTGGCCAGCTAATTTTTGTATTTTTAGTAGAGATGGGGTTTCACCATGTTGACCAGACTAGTCTTAAACTCTTGACCTCAAGTGATCTGCAAAACTCGGCCTCCAAAAGTGCTGGGATTACAGGCGTGAGCCACCGCGCCCAGCCCCAGTAAACTTTTGACTCAGCAAGATTTATGCTTTAAAAGCAACCTTTAGACAGATGAACCTAAAAAATACTTTCCTCCAAAAATAGTTTCTTAAACATAAAAGGCTGATTAAAATAGACATGAAATAAAAGTGCTGGCAGGGAGGTTTGGGTGGCCCCACGCAGGGCCACGGGACCCCTGAAAGCACTGCCCCCATGGAATGGAATGATCTGAGGGTTTATTTTTTCCCTACGCTCTTTACTTCCTCATGGGATTTTGCATTAGCACCAGCTTAGTACATGTTAAACCTCCACAGCTAGATGATAAACTGCTCGATGTCAGGTGTACGTCTGATGAATACCCTTTATCCTGCCTTTTAAATTATTTATCACCTAGAGTAGGAACCACAGTTAGAGGGTAATAAAATTCTTGATAGATTTTGACCACCCCCATAAAATAGCTCTAAAGTTTGAAATAAGAGAGAACTCATGAAGCGCTCATGAGGCATGAGAAGGCTCTTCCTAGGAATCTGTTTATTGACCCTTTCAGCAAGGCTGTGCTCTACACCCTGTGGCATCAGGAGTCACTTAAGCATCCTTGAAGACGTGCGGGCTGCTAACTCATTGTTTAAATGAGCATCTGAAAATTGGCCTCTGAAAGTAATGTATCCCTTGAGCCAAATATAATATAGCCTATTTTATGAAACCACAATAAAGTCATGTTGAAATAATGCTTAGAAAGTGACTAAAAGCCACACACATTTTTTAGAGTCAAAGGAAATCAGAAATCAGGCTGAGAGCTCCCAAATGTTTGCTGTCCCTGGATTCACACAGAGAAACAGTGTCTACTATGGCCCATTTCTGCAACTGGAAAGCATTTAAATAACACAGCTTCTCCTATAGGAAACTCTCCAAAATAATTATGGTGCTCAGATGTCTGCCAAGTTTTGGTCTTGTAGCCTGGCCCTTGGAAAATCAGATGCACTATGCAAAGTTTTAGCTCCCATCTCAATTGCTGGACTTCTCTCTTACGACCATGAACTTTTAATAGTTCTGAAACAATGTTCTCTTCAGCGAGGGCTGTTTGCAGTATTCATTACAGACTCGAATTGGGCACGAAGTGGTAGGATCCTGAGACCTATGACCCACTCTTAAATCTACTGACCACCTGGGGAGAATATCCCCATAAAAAGGTTATAAATATGCTCATTTTAATCACAGCCAACTCTTGATGCGCAATTATCTCATGCAATAAGTAGTCCTGTGCCATGCAAAGTTACAGACACGGGCTCATGCAAATCTCAAAATAACCCAACAATCTCAGGACTTAGTATCATTCTCTTTTTCCTAATGAGTAAACGGAGGCTCAGCCGTGAAGTAGCCAGTTCAATGATAGACTGCAGGCTCTAGAAATCCCCTAGCCAGACTGCAAAGCCTGTGTGTATTAGTCCGTTCTCATGCTGCTAAATAAAGACATACCCAAGACTGGGTAATTTATAAAGGAAAGAGGTTGAATGGACTCACAGGTCCCCATGTCTAGGAAAACCTCAGGAAACTTACAATCATGGCAGAAGGGGAAGGAAACATGTCCTTCTCCACAAGGCATCAGGAAGAAGAAGTTCAAAGTGAAGGGGGAATATCCCCTTATAAAATCATTAGATCTCTTGAGAACTCACTCACTATCATGAGAAGACCAGCGTAGGGGTAACCGCCCCAGTGATTAAATTACCTCCCACCAGGTTCCTCTCACGACACTTGGGGATTATGGGAACTAAAATTCAAGATGAGATTTGGGCGGGGACACAGCCAAACCATATCACTGTGCCATAACCACATACTGTCTCTGTACAAAAACTCAACTTAAGCCCAAAATGATAGTGTCTCTGCTCCAAGAACACCCTTCCTGCTTTCCCACCTTGACCTCTGTTATTTTCTACCATGCTTTTGGCCCTTCTGTGTCTCCTGCAAGGAGGACTCACTTCTTCTGCCTCAATGGCAAGTGGCCAAGCATTGTATTGTGAAAGCTTCTGTATTGTTTTTTGTTTGGGGTAATTCTTAAATTATTGAGTTTTTCATATTTTCTTTTCCTCTTTCTTTACGACAGTTCAAATCTTTGTGCATGAGGGCCAAGGGCCTATTTCCTTGCTGCTCCAGAGTCCATGTGGCAAGGCAGGTGTGCAGCGAGCCAAGTGCAGGGAGCACTTACTTGTCCCCGCCCTTATCTGGGCTCCTCTCCTGCACATCCTGGGCCATCTACAGAGCTCTGGGGATTTGTCCACTGAAATTAAGAAATAGGGAGATGCAGATCAGGACCTCTGTGGGGTGGGGCATGTCTGATTCAGTTTCTGAAGATTTCAAATAGCGAAACATTTCACATGCATACATTCCTCCAGGTTCAAATTATTATCTGAATACAGCAAATTTTCCGAAGTTTATTTTGTGCATTATCCACCTGCCTACTCATTCCTGGCAGGAGACAGAGAGGAGGAAAATGAAGTCATCTCAGCCCCACATCCTCAAACAGCAGTGCAGACTGGGTTTACCTGGTTTCTCATCAACACTTGACAGAGAGGGAACTCCTGTGACCTGAAGCTGGAGAGACAGCTGGGGCTCCTGGGAGCTGATCCAAGGAACCCTGGGGAATGGGGAAGCCGCTCTGCACCTGCAGACCTGAGAGGAATGGGTGGGACCCGCAAGGCTTCCCCAGGAGCCACCATCTCTGAATAGAGGTCAGCGGATTCGCATCTGTTTCAATAGCTTTAGGGAAAAGGCATCGAAAGAATGGGCTGATGACAGTCTCTGGGAGCTTCTGAGGAGGAGCCACAGAATTCTGTCCTTAGCCTGCTCCTTTTCCAAAACCAGTTACAATGTCGTGGATGAAGAGACATTAGCCATCTGTATATCAAACAGAAACAGCATAAACACAAGGATAGCTTATAATAGGCTGGATAGCAAAATTTTAAAAAAATCATAGCTCAAAATTATGGTGGCTGCAACACTGAGCTGACACCTACAATATGAAATATAATGAAGCCAAAGTCATGCACCTGGGTTGTGCACGTGCTGGAGGTGCAGTGTTTTCAACAATCAAGTAATCACCAATTTGAAACTAGGCAGTGAAAAAGCAAATGCTTAGATAATTTCATCAACTCTCTAGAGTGAAAGCACTGCCTTTGGTAAGGGGAGAGTGATTATTTTCATACATGTTTCTGGTGTTGTACTTTAAAAGCAATTATCTCACAAAAATTTGTCAAAGAACGCAAAGTTGTTGATTCTTGGCACAACTATGTTCTGATAACTTGTTCTATGACTGTGTATGGCCAAAAGTTTTTGGAAAGAGATCTAATTAAGGACGCCCCCGGCCGTGGAGATGGATGGTTAATATGAATGTCACTTCTGATGTTCCTGAGATAGGCCATTAATTATTAACCAACTCAACCAACCATTAATCAAACAGGTAACCAAAAACCTCCTGTCATTGAAAAAATTTCAGATGAAGATGTTTGTAAGATTTGGGAATTATCATGCAATTTCATGGTGACAAAGCATCAGGTCTAGAGATGCTGAGTGAGGGGAACGGAGCTCACGTGTGATGACTGTGATAGGCCTGGATCTTTAGGGATTGCATGTGGAATGCAGGATCCACTCAGATCCCTGGTGGAGCAGCCCTGTCCTCCTCCAGGTCATCATCATCATGAGCCTGGTCTGGAAGGCTGAGCTTTCAGTCGAGGTGTGCAGGAAATGATCCCCTCACTCTGCTCTTCAGGGAGAATTCCTGAAGAAAGACCTCATGCAGCTTCTCACCTGGACCCACAGTCAAAGGCTGTAATGGGAAACTCTATCCTCCTTAGAAAACATGTAACACGAGGAGGAAAATACGAAAACACAACCAACCAGAAACAAGCGCACCAAACCAATGTCTGCATTCCTTCAAGAAAAGCATTTCCCAAACACACACCCTTCATTTTATTAGTTGCGTCCTTTTGTTTTCGTGTCTGCGGCGCAGCCCATGTCACCCTCATAGGAACATCATCTATCCTCCACCTACTCACATCTTTTTCATTGTTA
Organism: Rhinopithecus roxellana; assembly: GCF_007565055.1. NCBI lineage: Eukaryota > Metazoa > Chordata > Mammalia > Primates > Cercopithecidae > Rhinopithecus > Rhinopithecus roxellana. The sequence goes on from NC_044552.1 coordinate 149,574,964, forward strand.
ATAAATTAGTTCAAAGCCCGTTTTCTCTGGAACACTCATTTCCTAGTCTTGCAGAGCCAAACCATTACTATCCTCTAAGTTTCTCGTGCCCAGTGTGTACCTACTTCAAACCCAGCACACTGCCAAATGCTCTGAGGGGTCATCTCTGATGTTCCAAGGCCAGACTTTTCTGGGACAGACTTCTGTTGAGTTTAGGGCATCAGGCCAGGCTAAGAGGGCCTCTCTTCTTTCGACCTCACACATCTTTAACAAGAAGCGGCCACGGAGGGAGAGCATTGGTGTGGCACCCTGAGTTGGAGACGAATGACACACTGCAAACATCTAAAGCTTTCTTCAGATGCCCCACAACATGACAGGCAGCCCCAGAACCCTGATAAATGAGGGTCCTCCTGAAGAACGGGACGGGAGCTCACAGCGCAGCGGAGCTCCCCGAGGGCTGCCTCCACCAAGCCACCCACCCCCGTGTTTCAAGCAACAGAACAAGCATTGAAAGAGAATGTAAGTAGGTTGGCGAAAGGATTTACCAAGTCAGCTTCATAAACACCAGTAACGGTTACACTTCAGCAGAGCTTTAAAAACATACTATTCCCCTAAACCGGTGATGGGAACTCTGCATGGAGACAGCTCTGGGACCAGCTTCCCCGTGCACAGCTTCCCCATGCACATTCGTCTGTTCACAGAGTCAGCTGCCCATTCAGCCGCACGTCCGCTTAATTAAAGGCCTGAACAGTCCATTTCATTCCTTGACGACTCTCAGCTTCCCCAGGCTGTACTCGAGGAGGGTGCTTTTAGACAGAAAAGGTGATATCTAGCTACAGGGATTCCTTCTTATGGAAACCCTGGACAATGTGATTTGTGGACAGTAATCCCAGCTGGATTAAAATTTCCCAGATGACAAGAGACCAGCTGAATTAAATCCCTGGGGTCCAGAGCTCAGGCAGCCTGGCACCCAATCAGCCTGTCCTGCAGGGACAGATGCCCTGCCTGGGACCCAGAGCCTTTGACAGCCAGCAGAACTGGGAGAGCAGCAAGCCCATCGGAAGAGGGCGATGAATGGGGTTTCTGGGGGGGCCGCCCCATCTTGATCCCTTCCCATGTGGGAAGAATCAAAAGACAGCACTGGGGGCATTTGGGGGTGACGAGGACCTGTCAGAGACCCTGAAGCCAAGGCTTGTGTGCTGCAGCTTGAGTGAGGGGACAACAGTGTGGCAGCTCCTTCCAGAGGACCAGCGATGTCACACATTGTGTGCACACAACTCCAGGAACAGCAAAGGCAGAAGCACAGCTGTTCCAGTGACTGCGAAGCCTCCTCTCAGAGCTCGAGGCAGCAAGCAGGGCTGTCAAGAGCATGTTTCCCCCAGAGAAGAGAGCTGAAAAGAGGCCGTGAGTCCCCCTCGCCTGCCCGCCGGCCAAAGCGGAGGGTGGAACCCCTGCACAGCCCACGTCGTGGATCCCCCCGTCCTTCCCTCTCAGGGACCGGACTGCCTCCCGCCCATGCCTCCGTGGCCGGCCCAAGGTTGGAAACTGTGTTCGGAGAAGAGTGGTCTCTGCAGCAGTGAATGGCCTGGATAAAGATCATTCTCCGGTGGGGCACCACGCTCAAAAGCAGGGCCAAGGGGCTGAAGGAAAGGCCTTCAGAGGTGGGCATCTACGAAGAGCAGGTAATGCCTTCGGCACAGTCCCACCGACTGTACCATGTACAGTTTAGTAATTGCAGCAGGCCCTCCAGAATCCTTGTTAAATAGACAGACAAGAGTGAGACACGGGGACTTAAGAAAACGAATTAGTCAAATAAAAGTATAATTTATGTTGGATACATGCTGCTAGTTTTGCATTTTCCAATTTAGACTATTTCTCCAAATTACATACTCCCATTTCCTAATGTGAAAGCTGTGTTTAGTATCTACTACAGAGTGTCCGGAGACCTGGCCCACAGTCTTTTAAACAGACTGTCACAAACCGTTACTGAAACAGGAAACAGAAATCCAGTTCCATTTCGGAACGAAGTGTTTCACTTAAAGCTCAGTGTTTACTTATATTTTTCCAGGTGATATTAATTTATGGCAGCACGATGTTCTCTAGCCCTCGGTTTTTATTTGGGAGGTAGCCACAGAGAGGACAACGGGATGTTACTGTTTTGTTTTCAAGAACGTGTATGTCTTGACCAGGCCCTTTGTTTTGTCAACCTAAAATATCAACAGAAAGAGAGGCTCTCCAAAGTGTGTGTTTATCTGGGAATGAACAAAGAATTGCAACCGCAGAATGCGTGAGCCATGGCAAACCTAGGAGGCCACAGGCGTGCCCAGGGAGGCCGAGGAAGGCAAGGGCTTGTGGGGTGAGGAAGGTGTCTGTGAAACACGCCTCCTCGGCAGGGATGGATGGCAAGAGTGGCGTTAGTCCAGGGCTCAACAGGCAGTTGCTGGCTGATGTCCACACAGAAGGCGTCTCCGTGGGAGCCTGCAGTGCCTTTGTGCAAGGCTGTGGTTTTCCCCACCAGTGTGTGTGACGGCCCCTCCTGTGGGCCTTTCTCCTCTGCTTAGCTGGGCTTGGCATAAACGACTCCATTTGGATTCTGACAACTTTCAGTTTCTAGCAGAGGCACAGTGTGAAAGTGCCCCTTGCACGTGCCCTCACGGCTGTGCAGTACAGTCCACCCCTGTGCAGGCTGATTACAACCACATCTCAGGGCGCAGTGGCTCCTGCTGTATGCTGAGTGCTTGCTGCCTCTCCCTGAGACGAGGACCGCAGGCTCAGAGCTAAAGGCCATTTGAATCTGCCAGTGACAAAGCAATATACGACTCCATTGAGTGGAAGTTTTTAACTGATTTCTTGTTTGAATTGGATCACATTGAGCAACTACCAGAATCACTGGATTTTGTAGTTTTCAGTTGCTTTCTCCTTAAGGAACACATCATTTTTCTTCCTGACATCCTGCCCCCAGAGAGTAATACAGACAAGAAGAAGAGGGAAATCTAATACAAATTAAAACTCAGCATGAAGCAAGCAATCAGGACATAAAATACCAATTCCTGATATTAAAACGAGAAATCTTTTCTGTGCCGCTGACATAACAGCTAACGGTGCACTCACCTAAATCTCAACAAACAATATCACACTTTTCAAAGGGCAATTTTTATAAGGTGCTTCAATTGTCAGCCTTTGGCATAACCCTGTGGTCGGTAGAATCAGTTTTACTAGAGGAGAAAGAGTGTCTATAATATACTCAGCTCACAGCTAACCCAAAGTCAACACACTGGCCTCTCAGGAACTGGGGGTGTGTTTTATGGTCATTTTCTACACCTATTTTTCTTGGGCTAGATTTTTACAACTATCTAACTCCTCCGAGGCTATGGGGCCTGGAGTGTGTCTCTTCTCTGAAGCTGGTTAAATGAGAAGCTCCTTGTCTTGAGAATCACATAAACTAAGATGCCTATAATCAAACACAGCAAGTAGAAGAATGACCCTCCTGGCATGTCCAGACCAACCCAGACCAACCCCAGCCAACCCAGGCCAACCCCTGGCAACCCAGGCCAACCCAGACCAACCCAGACCAACCCCGGCCAACCCAGGCCAACCCAGGCCAACCCAGACCAACCCAGACCAACCCAGGCCAACCCAGGCCAACCCCGGCCAACCCAGACCAACCCAGACCAACCCCGACCAACCCAGGCCAACCCAGACCAACCCAGACCAACCCCGGCCAACCCCGGCAACCCAGGCCAACCCAGACCAACCCCGGCCAACCCAGGCCAACCCAGGCCAACCCAGACCAACCCAGGCCAACCCAGGCCAACCCCGGCCAACCCAACCAACCCAGACCAACCCAGACCAACCCCGGCCAACCCAGACCAACCCAGACCAACCCCGACCAACCCAGGCCAACCCAGACCAACCCAGGCCAACCCAGGCAACACAGAACTGGGCTGTCAGGGCCCTGGGTCTCTATCACCACATTTTCAGCCTACAAACAATTCATGCGGGTGTAGCCCAACATCTCCTTCAGCTGTTACCTGAAATTCTGGTAAAGACCCCTGGAATCTGAGTGATGTCACTTCCTGGCGCACTCTCCAAGATACGCTGGCCATTAAACACAGGCCTAGGTAACAGAATGCATTAAGTTGCCATGCACTTTAGCTAAATGATGTTTGGCTTCAGAGTGACTGGCCTATAAGCCCTTCCTTTTGGGTGATAATCAGAGGGTAGGGCCCATTGCCTTCTGTGGTCCACAGTGATGCAGAGGAGACGCAGGCTGGAGCAGAATGTGGAGTGTCGCAGCCAACACAGACGGAACCCAAGTGCCTCAGGCCTGTCTGCAGAAACGCCGTGGCCAGGTGTTCCTATTAACTGCATCAATTCTGATTTCTTCATAAAACATAGGGAAAAATGCAGCTGTCTCCCACTTCTCTGGACTACCTCAAGTAATCTGGAACTGTGCCTGCAGAAATCTCGCACACATTGTCAGTTATTCCTGATGAGGAAAAAGAGGCTGGCGTCAGAATTCAGAGTTTTCTACCTTCTTTCCAAGCCACAGTGGCGAAGCGTCTGCCTCTGCACAGGGAGCAGAAATGCAGACGCGGATGTGAGTCTGTGCGAGGAGTGAGACAGGACTGTCTCACATAACCTAAAAGTAAAAAGAATTAATTCCTCCACAATGTAGATTGTCTTTTCCTAATCAGTGTAAGGAACTTGCCTCTTTCATGCGGCAAGACCTCTGCTTCATGTTGGGGCTACCTGAATAATTTCTTCAGTGGCTGAGGAAACAGGTGGTGAGCTCTTAGCTTTCTTAGAAAGGCAGTTCTCCTCTTAACCATCGCCTTGCTCACTGCAGAACAGGGGAGCCAGATCAAGACCTTCACCCTGCTGTCCAACAAGGCTCCTGCCAGGCGATTAAATATGTAAACATGGAATTCGCTTCCTCCTCCGAGGCCCCTCGCCTCTAGAGTGAGAAAGCCCAGAGCTGGCCTGTTTTCTCTGGGCCCACAGGCCAGCCTTCCTGGCTGAGCGGTGGAGCTGGAGCGGCTGCCCTGCCCTTACAAAGGGAAGAAGCAGGTCTGGGTGTGGAAGGCGTATTTGCTTTCAGTTGCTCCTGGGGCCCAGGGCTCACACGGACACAGGCACGTGGCTTGGCTTGGCTGTGTATACGCCCTCAAAGAGTCATAAAGAAAACTTAGGCTTTCCAAGAGCGAGTGCACAAAACCTGGCAGGAGACTGAGGGCTAGGTATTTGCTCCCTGGATTTGAGCCTATGCTATTTATTTTTAATAAAGAAAGAACAAGTAGGTGAGAAAGAAAACCACCAAAAGCAAATGCTACGATAAAAAGAAACTCGAATCCCAAGAACGCCATGAGGGGCATTTGAGCTGACCTTCAGGCCACACTGGGCCAGTTCCGAACCTCTCCAGGCCTCTCCTACAGAGCGAGGAGCTGAACCGGGTGCTCTCTGCTCACAACCTGCTCCAGTGTTCCTGCATCAAAGTTGCCGTCTGCCTTGGGTCTGAAACCCCAGCAAGCTGGAGGAAGGGGGCTCTGCAGTCCTACCATCCAGTGGCTTGATTCCTGAGGGGCAGCATCCTAAGCTCCATCTCCTGTGCCTGAGCCGATGCGGGTCTTCACGGTGAGGACGACCAACGTGCACCACCAGCCGCAGTGCTTTTCTACTGCCTGGAGCGCCAGGCATCTCGTGACCTTGGGGAGCAAGCGTGAAGCAGGAGCCCCTGGGAGGAAGGGTCGGGGCAGCACTTCACAGCATCCAGCGGGCAGGCATGGGGTCCACATCACTGTGTTCATTTTGGGAATTTGAGCCCCATTCCAGTTTGACCCAGATGCTGCTGGTGGCGGTGGTGGGGTGCCTGTGTGTCTGTGTGTCTGTGTACGTGTGTGTATGTATCTGTGTTTGTGTGTCTGTGTCTGTGTATTTCTGTGAATGTGTGTCTGTGTGTCTTTGTGTTTCTGTATGTCAGTGTGTGTGTGCGTGTGTCTGTGTGTGAATCTGTATGTTGTCTGTGTCTGTCTGTGCACATCTATGTGTGTGTATCTGTGTTTGAGTGTCTGTGTTTCCGTATGTCAGTGTGTGTGTGAATCTGTATTGTCTGTGTGTCTGTGTCTCTGTGTGTGTGTGCACACATCCGTGTCTATGTGTGTGTATCTGAATGTCTGTGTTTCTGTATGTCAGTGTGTGTGTGTATGTGTCTGTGTGTGAATCTGTATTGTTGTCTGTGTCTGTGTCTCTGTGTGTCTGTGTGTCTGTGCACATCTGTGTGTATGTGTGTGTATCTGTGTTTGAGTGTCTGTTTCTGTATGTCAGTGTGTGTGTGTGTCTGTGTGTGAATCTGTATTGTTGTCTGTGTCTGTGTCTCTGTGTGTCTGTGCACATCTGTGTGTATGTGTGTGTATCTGTGTTTGTCTGTTTCTGTATGTCAGTGTGTGTGTGTGTGTGTGTCTGTGTGTGAATCTGTATTGTTGTCTGTGTCTGTGTCTCTGTGTGTCTGTGCACATCTGTGTGTATGTGTATCTGTGTTTGAGTGTCTGTTTCTGTATGTCAGTGTGTGTGTGCATGTGTCTGTGTGTCTGTGTCTCTGTGTGCACATCCGTGTCTATGTGTGTGTATCTGAGTGTCTGTGTTTCTGTATGTCAGTGTGTGTATGTGTCTGTGTGTGAATCTGTATTGTTGTCTGTGTCTGTGTCTCTGTGTGTCTGTGTACATCTGTGTGTATGTGTGTGTATCTGTGTTTGAGTGTCTGTTTCTGTATGTCAGTGTGTGTGTGCATGTGTCTGTGTGTGAATCTGTATTGTTGTCTGTGTCTGCATGTCTGTGTGCTCCATTACATGAGAGGACAACTTCATAACAATTCTTTTCTAGTTCCTTCAATAATAGACTGCAGAAGGTTCTCCATATGAGCCTGCCTTTCAACGAGTGCTTTACTGTACAGAATGTTTCTCTAGTGAGCTCGGTCTACATGTGCGTGTGTTCACATGCAGCTCAGATTCGCTTCCATGTGGGTAAGACAGGTCCCCACAGCACTGAGTGAAACGAAGTTACAGAGGGTGGTGCCTTTAATATCAATCCACTAATCTATGAACAAATCAATAGCGCTTCCTCATAGCACTGTCAGGAGTCATAAATGAACTCATAGGGAAAGTGCCTAGGCTGACACCATCTAAGTTCTCAATAAATATTTGCCATTTTGAATGTTGTGGTGGTGGTTGTTGACCCTGCTACTGTGTCCATTTGGTCCTAAGAACGGCCCTGTGGGAAGTCGGGGCTTCTGTGCAGCGGTTCAGGTCAGCGCCCATGAGCTGCAGGAGCCTCCTCTGTGGAGATGCCCCACCCAGTCGCCAGGCTCTGTGACCTCGAGCAGTTGAGCACACCTCTCTCCCTCCTCCCTTCCTCTGCCCTCCCTGCAGCCACCGCACAGACAGCCCAGGCCTCAGCACGCATCAGCCACTCTGGCTGCCCCAGTCTCGTGCATCTCTGAACCATTGTCCAGGAGGCTGTTGAAGTGATTTTTTGGGGGGTCTCTATGTTGCCCAGACTAGATAGGAACTCCCAGGCTCAAGCAATCCTTCCGCCCAGCATCTCAGCTTCCTGAGTTGCTGGGATTACAGGCATGAGCCACTGCACCCAAATGATTTATTAAAAATAAAAATATAATTATTGGCCAGGTGCAGTGGGTCACGCCTGTAATCCCAGCACTTTGGGAGACCAAGGTGGGTGGATCCCTTGAGGTCAGGCGTCCAACACCAGCCTGGCCAACATGGTGAAACCCTGTTTCTACTGAGAAAAAAGGAAAAAAAAAACATTAGCCAGGGTGGGGTGGTGTGTAGTCCCAGTTACTCGGAGGCTGAGATGGGAGAAATGCTTGAACCTGGGAGGGTTGTAGTCATCCAAGATCACATCACTGAACTCCAGCCTGTGTCACAGAGCAAGACTTCATGTAAAAAATAATAATAATAAAAATGATAATAATGATCCATGTCTCAGCCAAAACTCTTGCAGGATATGGTCCAAATGCCTTAGTGGGTCTGACTGGAATCCCTGCAGCCCCCTAGCCTGCTCTGTCCTTTTAGAGTATTGCATGTTGACCTTGGTTTGCTGACTCAATCTCTACTAACTCCTTGGGCTTCCTATATTTAGAGCATTTCTATAGAAATACCCTGGACAATAGCGCAATAAGATAATTAAACAGAAACAGATAATCTCACTTACTTACATTTATGTAGAAGCAGAGCTAACTCACTGTCCAGAGGGACGAGCTATGGAGGCCAGAAACTCCTCTACCCAGAGGGGTTCCAGAAAAGATGCCACTGCATGCCCTTCCCAGTGTGCACTGAGGCTGACTGCTCGGAAGCTCAGTCCCACACTCAGCCCGAGTGCATCCAGCTTTCTACAGATTGTCCTCTTCATGGAGAAATGTGGGCATAGTGTCGGTCTCTGAGGGTGGCCTTGCACGTTCTCTACCTTGTCCCTTTTATGTACCCCAGGCACCAGGTACAAAAGACGGCTACTTTTGCAGTAAAGCATTTTGTACCTCAGCTTCCCCCTGACAAGGAGACTCTCTATGGAGATGTGGATTAGAGAAATGGCATCTCAGGGTGGAAAGGGCTTGGAAATAGTGGTGGGAAGACAAGACAGGCAGCCCCGCTCCTGTTGCTCTCTTGACACGGCAACAGCCTCACCTCTAATGAGTCAGTTAAGTGGTCAGGAAGAAACCATGCATACGTGAACTCTAGGGCTGCCTGTTGGGAAATGGTATGTGCAAGAAAAGCCAGGGCTGTAAACAATCAAGAGTAATGTCGACACATAGCACGCCATAGTGAGAACAGAGGGAAGCCTGCAGGGCACCAGGAGAGGCCCAGGCCTATCCTCTTCTCTCTCTCTCTCTCTTTTTTTTTTAATGTAAAGGAGTTTAATTGAACAATGAACAATTCATGAATCAGGCAGCCTCTCAAGCCAGAATAGGCTCTGATACTCCTGTGCAGCTACATGGTGGAAGAAGATTCATTTTTGTTCCATTCTTTGCTTCAAAGAGATTTATCCATTAGAGGCTGGGTGCAGTGGCTCACACTGTTATCTTAGCATTTTGGGAGGCTGAGGCAGGTGGATCATGAGGTCAGGAGATTGAGACCATCCTGGCTAACACGGTGAAACCCAGTCTCTACTAAAAATACAAAAAATTAGCCAGGCATGCTGGCGGGGGTGGGGTGCCTGTAATCCCAGCTACTCAGGAGGCTGAGGCAGGAGAATGGCATGAACCCAGGAGGCAGAACTTGCAATGAGCTGAGATCACACCACTGCACTCCAGCCTGGGCAACAGAGCGAGACTCCATCTAAATAAATAAATAAATAAATAAATAAATAATCCATTAGAGAAATTCCAAAGACAACAATGCTATTCTGCTGCATTTGAATAAACAATTTTACCCCTGAGTAAGGCAATGAGTGGTGATATGGTTTGGCTCTGTGTTCCCACCCAGATCTCACCTTGAACTGTAATCCCTATAATCTACACATGTCAAGGGTAGGATCAGGTGGAGGTGACTGGGCCATGGGGTCAGCTTCCCCCATGCTGTTCTCCAGATAGCGAGTGAGTCCGGATGAGATCTGTTGGTTTTATAAACATCTGGCACATCCCCTTCTCTCTCCTGCTGCCATCTGAAGAAGGATATCTGGCATTTCCCCCTCTCTCTTCTGCCGTCATGTGAAGGAGGACATGTTTGCTTTCCCTTCTGCCATGACTGTAAGTTTCCTGAGGCCTCCCCAGCCATGTGGAACTGTGAGTCAATTAAGCCTCTTACCTTTATAAATTACCCTGTCTCGGGTATTTCTTCATAGTAGTATGAAAACAAACTAATACAAGTGGGTTACTATTTAACAGAGCAAAATTGTAAATAAAACATGGACTTCAACTATATTTTTAAAGGGCATATCAAAGAATGCTCCAAAAAGTAGCATTTCATGGTAGATAATGTGTGTTCCTTAGGGGACACTTTTAAAATCAGAAATCTGACACTGGGAACTAACACTATTCTCCGGAAATCAGGGGATTATACGTTTCGAGTAAGTTGATTACATCAGGAAAAGCATAGAGAAAAGATGCATTAAACAGGACAGAAACTCAAAACACTAAAGTGTGTCTGCTGAAATTCACACTTGAACAATTTATCTCAGGAATTTCTGAAAGCTAATTAACAACTAACAGGCAGTCCACTTATCCTTCTCTGTCAGAGAGGGAAACCTCTGACGTTTCTGAAAGATGGTCCTTAATTTGACAAGTTAGAAGAGAACTAAGAAAAAAAGTAAATCATGCTGTCCGAGAAAACATCATAGGGGTTTCCATAGCCTGCGGTTATTCATCACAAGCCAGGTTTTGAGAGGTTTTCTACCTTGGTTGGTTATCCAGGGTGTCCAAGTAGTTTGACATGCAGCTTATGCATCAGGGCACTGCAGCCTTCGTCTGTCCAATTAAATTCTTAAGGAATTATCAGGAAGAACATAACTCAATTGCTCCTATCAGCTGGGCCATTTCCATTAGTCTTGCCTTTATTCTGGAAGTAATAACTGCAGTGCTCTGGCCAATATCCAACCTGGATAATTGGATTTTCCCTGTCTCGATCCCCCTTGGAATTAATTTCTCCTGCAGAAGCGATTTTTCACGTTCACTCCTTCACTCTGAACAGTGTCCGTGCTGCCCACACTGTCCGGGGTTCCATGACTCAAAGGGCACTATCTGGGGTGAGGGTGAAATGTTCTTGACATTGGCACAAGTCTGGAAAAGAGTTTACAAGAATTCTACCATAATCTTTTTAGACATAGGGAAAATTTTCGTATATATCAGTCTCCATTTTCCCAATATTTCAAACTGAAATAAGGTTGCTTTCTTGTTCAAGAGCATTCATCCCAGGGTCATAAACCTGCAATCCTCACAGCCAGGTCTCCACTCCAGAGTACAGGAGCTGGATCTCTATTGACTTGCATCTCCCAGAACATTGGCAGGTGCCGCCTATGTAACAGGCATGTAATAAATATTTGCTCGCAAAATTAGAAAAGAAAGGGATTTGTAATTCTCATGAGAAGGTAAAGCAGAGAAGGCACCATGCAGTCTTAGTATTCTGCCAGCTTTGGGTTTAAAGACACAGGGGAATCAGGAAGACAAGCGCTTCCAAGTGAAAACAATACACATGATTCAGTGACGAGATGAAATACAGATAGCTAAAGAACGCTCAAGGCATCTGACTTGCTTGGTTTGGTGGAGGGGAGAGACCACAGGCAAATATTACCTGCAGGTAGAGCTGTGTGTTTCATGCCTTCTGAGCAACCTGGTGCAGGGGATCTGAAGACCTGAAGGTGGTGACCACCAACCTCAGGGAGCACAGAGCCCGTATGGCAGGAACCTTGAGAGCGAGCTGGATAACAGCCTGCAGGAGCACAGTGACCATGACTGGTACGTAGAGTAAAAGGGCCGCAAGACACAGCGCATGTAAACCGAAGCTGTAGGCTTTCTAACCATGGCAGGCACCGGCTACACAAGGGACAGCTGGCCATGGAGACCTTCCGATTCCAGGCAGAGTCCCCACTGTCCGGACTGGCCTCACTGTGGTCTCATCTGAAGCGCACAGCCTCAGAGAAAGAAGGGCCCTTTTAGGAATACCATGGTGGTTTCCTGCCTGAGTCAGTGGCAAACATGAAGTAAGTGAGCCTTGCACTATAGGAGGTTTTAATTTGATTACGGTAGAGCCTCAATCAATTCAGATGAGATAGGAAGGAAGTCTAAACTAATCACTGTAGGCCAGTTAAAAGCATACTTGTTATTTTCAAGTGTATACCGTACTTGGAAGGCTTTTAAAGTAGTTAATCATTTAGGATAAACTGCTTTAACAGAGTTAGGAATTATTTGCAATAGAATAACAATTGTTTAGAAATTAATTTAATATATTTGATAGTGTTGGAGACCAGCTTGTTCTCAAGTTATTTAAACTGTCTCTGAAATATTGCTTACACTATTAATTTGTCTGGCAGACGCCTTTTTCAGGATGAATGTAAATCTAAACTTTATTCCGTCTCTCTTCTGCATAATCATAACTTTCAAAGTAACGCAGGCCAAACTGGCCAGAGCTGACTGTCCTGTTGTCGTTCAGAATGCTCCCTGCTGTCTTTGGGAATTTTTTAAATGGCACTTTATCTTTAAAAATCTGGCTCTAAAGGAAACCATAAAAGAACACAAGCCACATTGCTTCTAAAATAGCTCAACAATGTGATGTTGCAGTCACCAGCGCTGCTCAGAACTCAAGTTCCCTGATTCATGCTGACGGTCATTTTGTGTCAGGTCATCTAACACTTGGTTCTCTGATATTCTAGCAAATTCCTGGGTATTTTAAGATTGAGATATTTATTGTCCTATTATGTTGAAAAAACAAATAAAATTAAGCCCGTAAATTTCAGAAATTGGGTCCGAGTCTAGTGGAGTCTATGGAGTAGTGGTTGAAGGGCGCTCCAGCTTTCCTGCCATCGCTGTCTCTCCCCAGCCGGATGCCCGTGTGCCTGCTGTGTCGAGAGCCCATAGTCCCCGCAGGAGATGATGGCACCTTCCCCATCACCTAAGCTAGGCTGCTGACGTCCTGAGCACACCGTCTTCCTGTCTGCATCTGTGCACACCCCATGCGGGACATTCCCAGCCCATCCATCGTCATTCCCTGGCCCTGTCTTAACTCTTACAACCTCTCCTCAACTCTCCTCTTTTTTTTTTTGAGATGGAGTCTCACTGTCGCCCAGGCTGGAGTGCAGTGGTGCGATCTCTGCTCACTGCAAGCTCCGCCCCCAGGGTCACACCATTCTCCTGCCTCAGCCTCCCGTGTAGCTGGGACTACAGGTGCGGCCACCACGCCCAGCTAATTTTTTTTTGTATTTTTAGTAGAGACGGGGTTTCACCGTGTTAGCCAGGATGCTCTCGATCTCCTGACCTCATAGATCCGCCAGTCTCGGCCTCCCAAAGTGCTGGGATTACAGGTGTGAGCCACTGCATCCGGTCAACTCTCCTCTTAATGCCACTACCCGCCTCTCCTCGACACACCTCTTAATGCCACTACGCTGGCTCTTTGCCATTGGATGCCCAATGAATTGCAAGCCATGTGTTGTTAGTAATACAGACCAGCTGGTTTGTAGGGCCCAATGCGAAATGGAGCATGGGGGCCTCGCATTTAAAAATTAATTAGTTGATGGTGGTGATAGCACAACAATAAAGCGAGGGTCCTGTTGGAGCACTGGGCCCCGGGGCAATGGTCCAGGCCACTCCCACGCAGCCGGCCTTGCGCTAATAATACGCCATAGGACAGATCTGTTTCCTTGGATGGGAAATAAATGGGTGGATTAACAATCTCAGATTATTTTATCCCTGGCAGGCCCCATACACTTGGCAATCCATGTCAGCATGCCTCTCAGGGAAGCAACCTGCGTCCTGTGTGCTGGAGGCGTGGCCTCTCAGCGAGGTACTGGGCACATCCCCCACCTCTCCAAGCAGGCCATCCAATCAGGTGAGACACAGTCCCATGCATGGCAGAGTGAAGAACACAGTAAGGCCAGGAGGGGTCCCATCGGTCACAACAAGCAGTTCACATTTAATCTGGAGCAAGGAGACCCTGACCATCGGAAGCAACACAGGCCAGGTCTGGGGTTTCCAGACACTTCTTCTCGCTGCGTGGATGGGGATCAGAATCTACTTACAGTCTATTTGGAAACTCACCTGGAGGAAGCAGCAGGGCAGCCAGAGAGATGCCGCAGAGCTAGGAGCAGAGACAGGACTTGTCCAAGCAGATGTGAGTGTGGGACAAGAGCAGAGTGCCCCTGGCCCATCAGAGTCCTAAACTTTTGCTTGAAAGGTCGTGAGAGAAACCATGGCTCCAGTTTCCTGTCCTGTCTCCAGAGTCCACGAATGTAGTGCCCTGGGCCCCTGGGAGACCTGTCCTTGTGTGTGAGAAAAGCCCCTGCCCAGCCGCATCAGTAAGAAAGAGCCAGCCCACTCGGTTATTCACACCCAGCCGTCGAAGTGTCAATTAATAAACAGAAAAAGCGCCCAGCACCCTCCCGTACATAATTAGACATTTGTTAATCTTTCCTCTACATGTTGAAGACAATAAAAAGCCTTTGTTTATTTAATTTCTCTTTTCCTGTTCTTGTTTTTTTGAGAATGATGAATTCCCACGTTCCCCCAAGCCTTCTCCAATGTCTCCTCACTCTTAAACATGGAGACAAAATATCAACTAAAGGAAATATTATAATAAAACCCCACTGAGAATTTTGCTGGCCTTGCTGCAAGAGTAGCCATATCGCTCCTTCATAGTTCTCATCTTTCATGTGCCCTCTGCAGGGTGCATCCTGTCCCCCTTTTTTCCCAGGAGAAAAGGCAAGCACTGAGTGAAAGGCTCGCTTCACCTGTGTCCCCTGCACCTGCTCAGGCTCCCTCATCTGCTGGAGAGGAGCTCCCTGCAACACCCCCGCAGTGCAGCGGCATCTCAGGATGCTCCCACAGACACTGGTAAAAGGTGAAAACCACCTTTTACCAACCACTTGAGTCCACGGCACCCCTTGTCCCTGCTGTTCCTGTCTCATGAAGCCTCTGGGATGGCAATTATATGTGTGATTCTTCTAAGTTTTTATTTGCAGCAGTCTTTCCTCAATAAAACTGATTTAATGGTCCATTTCACTGTTATGCTTCCTAAAAACTGCAATTTTCTTCAAAAGTGTTACTAATCTTATTCATCTGCAAATTTAATTTCATATTTAGACATCAAATTTACTGGTCAAAAAATAAAATAATGTAGATTCAGCTCTCTCTTCCCAGTGGTGCTGTGTGGAATGGTCTCTTGCCGTATCTGGGACTCCCCATCCATACCCAAGAGGCTGAGTTGATATTCTTTAGGGATCATGCCACCAGACAGCTCACAAAAGCAGAATGCCAGGTTAAAAATCCTCTGTCACGGACAGCCTCGCATCCCAGCCTCCTCGACACCCAGTCCTCGTCCCAGCCTCACAGAGCATCTGAGCCTGTGCCCTGAGCAGCTGGTTCTGGCGTGAGCCTGTATGGGCACAGAGTACAGACAGCTCACCCAGCTACCCACATCCCCAGGATTCCAGTATTATGTTTTGTTCCCAGTTCAACTGAAATTTAGAAGACTCATGTCTGTAAATTCAGTTTTGATCT
Source organism: Rhinopithecus roxellana (assembly GCF_007565055.1). Lineage (NCBI taxonomy): Eukaryota > Metazoa > Chordata > Mammalia > Primates > Cercopithecidae > Rhinopithecus > Rhinopithecus roxellana. The sequence goes on from NC_044552.1 coordinate 149,590,157, forward strand.
GACAGCAGGGATCACAGAAGTTGACATTTTCAGTAGCCAGAATACTGACACCTCATGCCACCTTTGCGAGGCTCTCAAAGGCCACCAAGCGAGGTCCTGGCCGGCTCCTGTCTGCTTCGTAGGAAAGGGAAACACTGAGGTCCTTACGCGTCACGTGATACCTGGCAGGAACGTGTTGCTCCTGGTCTAATTACCTTTTGGAAAATGTCCTAAGCTCCACTTAGGGCGAGGTAAGGATCATGATATGCTCTCTTAGAAAACCATAATTAATCTTGAAAAAAATTAGAATAGTGCTAAAATCGTGTTTGAAAAATCCAGTGGCTGCCTCTAAGGTTTCTACACGAGTCCAAGACTGTAATTACGCCGGCAATTGCTTGCGGCCCCAAGAAAAGAGACGCTCCTGGCTGTAGATGTGAAGAGGCCCTGTCCCGTGCCCTTGAGGGAGAGGAGGGAGAGGACTTGACCATTCATGAAGGCTGCTGGGTCTACAGAGCTTCCAGAGACACTTGGGAGAGAGGCGGTTTGACCAAAATAAAGACCATTTGCTAGACTGCGTGCCAGGCGGAGAAGCTCTGGGGACCCAGGAGGGGACCCTGGCTTGGGGGACAGGGCAGTAACAGAGGGGCCATGCCCTGCCCAGGCTCCCTGAGGGGCTCCTCATGCCACCCCCTCTGTCCTCACTCTGGTGCCATTGCTGAACCACCAACACCAGGACACCCACAGAAAGACAGTGCAGTTTTCCCCTGAGCTGGTGAAGGAAGGAACGGCTCCCAGAAGACGTCAGAGTTCCCCTGCACCTTCCTGACCCCCAGGGCCCAGCTCCTGTGCTGCCTTCGGGGAAGCCTGGACCACAGTGCCCTAGAGTGAGATCAGACTGCACGCAGCGCAGTTCGTCATGATCAGGAAAACGGGGGTGTTCCCCGCCAGTGTAGACCAAAACGAAGCAACACCCAGAGGAAAGCCAGTCTGCTCATTCGACTAAGATTGCTCCTGAGAATGAAAGTCGGCCAGAAAAACCACATCTGAGGAAGAAAGACACAATTGCATGAACAGGAAATGTGAGAGGAAGGCCTGCACTCTAGGCCATGAAATCACTTATTTTGACTTCACTTTAGATCAAAGTCTCCACTGTAAGTTTTTGAGCCAACTCCCCTCGGCCGATACTCCTGCCCTGAACCCGCCGGCGACTTGGCCCGCTCTGCTCTGGACAGGTACATCTCCCTGCACCTCTGTCTTTCGTCTGCATCTCCTCTCTGCGAAGGTCATGCCAATGGCCTTTTGCCTTGCTGCACCGAGGGCCTACGAGCCTGAATCACAAATGAAGCTGGTGCCACAGCTAAAGCAAGCAAGGGGCTGTGCTGGCTCTTTCCTCTCTCACTCAGCAGGAGGGGCCCTGAGGACTGATGGAGGTCACGAACCCAGCGCTGCTGTTTGAGTAAAGGCTGGGGTCACCCTCTCCCTGGATGGAGATCACAAACCCAGAACTGCTATTTGAGTAAAGACTGGGGTCACCCTCTCCCTGGATGGAGATCACAAACCCAGAACTGCTATTTGAGTAAAGACTGGGGTCACCCTCTCCCCGGATGAGATCACGAACCCAGTGCTGCTGTTTGAGTAAAGGCTGGGGTCACCCTCTCCCTGGATGGAGATCACAAACCCAGAACTGCTATTCGAGTAAAGACTGGGGTCACCCTCTCCCCGGATGAGATCACGAACCCAGTGCTGCTGTTTGAGTAAAGGCTGTGGTCACCCTCTCCCCGGATGGAGATCACGAACCCAGCACTGCTGTTTGAGTAAAGGCTGAGGTCACCCTCTCCCCGGATGGAGATCACGAACCCAGCACTGCTGTTTGAGTAAAGGCTGTGGTCACCCTCTCCCCGGATGGAGATCACGAACCCAGCACTGCTGTTTGAGTAAAGACTGGGGTCACCCTCTCCCCGGATGGAGATCACGAACCCAGCGCTGCTGTTTGAGTAAAGGCTGAGGTCACCCTCTCCCCGGATGGAGATCACGAACCCAGTGCTGCTATTTGAGTAAAGACTGGGGTCACCCTCTCCCCGGATGAGATCACGAACCCAGCACTGCTATTTGAGTAAAGACTGGGGTCACCCTCTCCCCGGATGAGATCACGAACCCAGCACTGCTGTTTGAGTAAAGACTGGGGTCACCCTCTCCCCGGATGAGATCACGAACCCAGTGCTGCTGTTTGAGTAAAGGCTGTGGTCACCCTCTCCCCGGATGAGATCACGAACCCAGTGCTGCTATTTGAGTAAAGACTGGGGTCACCCTCTCCCCGGATGAGATCACGAACCCAGCACTGCTGTTTGAGTAAAGACTGGGGTCACCCTCTCCCCGGATGAGATCACGAACCCAGTGCTGCTGTTTGAGTAAAGGCTGTGGTCACCCTCTCCCCGGATGAGATCACGAACCCAGTGCTGCTATTTGAGTAAAGACTGGGGTCACCCTCTCCCTGGATGAGATCACGAACCCAGCACTGCTGTTTGAGTAAAGACTGGGGTCACCCTCTCCCCGGATGAGATCACGAACCCAGTGCTGCTGTTTGAGTAAAGGCTGTGGTCACCCTCTCCCCGGATGAGATCACGAACCCAGTGCTGCTATTTGAGTAAAGACTGGGGTCACCCTCTCCCCGGATGAGATCACGAACCCAGCACTGCTGTTTGAGTAAAGACTGGGGTCACCCTCTCCCCGGATGAGATCACGAACCCAGTGCTGCTGTTTGAGTAAAGGCTGGGGTCGACTGGGGTCACCCTCTCCCCGGATGAGATCACGAACCCAGCACTGCTGTTTGAGTAAAGACTGGGGTCACCCTCTCCCCGGATGAGATCACGAACCCAGTGCTGCTGTTTGAGTAAAGGCTGGGGTCACCCTCTCCCCGGATGAGATCACGAACCCAGTGCTGCTATTTGAGTAAAGACTGGGGTCACCCTCTCCCCGGATGAGATCACGAACCCAGTGCTGCTGTTTGAGTAAAGACTGGGGTCACCCTCTCCCCGGATGAGATCACGAACCCAGCACTGCTGTTTGAGTAAAGACTGGGGTCACCCTCTCCCCGGATGAGATCACGAACCCAGTGCTGGTGTTTGAGTAAAGGCTGAGGTCACCCTCTCCCCGGATGGAGATCACGAACCCAGTGACACTCTTCAAGTAAAGGCTCAGGTCATCCTCTCCCCACACTGGAAAGCCCATTCAAGACCAGTGCTGCGGGGCCCTAGATAAGCAAAACCACATGGCTAGTAAGTCAGAGCTTACCAATATCACCCAGTACAGATTAGCCGAAAAGGTCTTCTAGTAGGAAAAGAAAAGCACCTACATCCTTCGCTCCCACCTCGCAGATGCCGGGAACACAGAGATGCAGTCTCTGCCTCCCCAGGAACCCTGTGAGGCACGGGGCAGAGCCTGCAAGTCCACACCCACACCACACAATGTACCCCAACAGGTGGGAACACGCTGGACAGGTGCATGTGAGTGGCCAGCCACCTGGGCATCCCAAGGAAGTCATCCTGAAGGATGCATGAGAGCCACAGGGGCTAAGAGAGATACAGCTCAAGCAGAGGGAAGAATTCCTGCAAGGCTCAGACACAGGAGCCACAGTGGGGCCCAGACACGGGAGCCACCGTGGGTCTTGGACACAGGAACTACAGTGGGGCCAGACACGGGAGCCACAGTGGGTCCTGGACACAGGAGCCATGGTGGGGCATGGACAAGGGAGCCATGGCAGGGCCCAAGAGACACACCATGGCCCCGACACAGGAACCACAGCTCAATGCAAGTGTGTGGTTCTCCAGCCTCACAAGAGGACCTGGGAGGATGTCAGGGGACTGGGGAGGCTGGAGAGACAGAGTAACCCTGTTATTTAAAACTCCAATCAGAGTGTGATCAGAGATGCCAGGGCAAGATAAAGTGAGGTGAACTTATCCAAGAAGAAGGTGTGGTTTTTAAAAAGGTCTGGTTTAAGAAGATCTGGTGTAGGAAGGTGTGGTTTAAGAAGGTGCAGTTTAAGGTGTGGTTAGGAAGGTGTGGCTTTGTGCCTCTTTTTAGAATTTCTGCTACACAGGATGCGATAGTCCCAGGAGGAAACCTACCAATGAAAGAATCTTCAAAAGTCAAAACGGTGACCCAGTCCTCACTATGTAGTCTCTTAAGCCAGACCTTGATCTCCTGTGCCATATAATAAAATGATGGCCTCCAAAGATTCAGGGGTCATTTGCTGCCAAACACCTGCTAAGTGTCCTACATAAGATGTGAATAAGTATTTGGTGACAAATACATGGCTCACCCCAAATAAGTGAATTTTGTGGGAAAATATTATCAGCTTTACATGGAAAATAAAGGAACTTCATTGGCAAAACCTTAGAAAAGCAACTTCAAAAGAAAACAGTACCTTTTAAGAAGAAAATATGTCAGCCTACATGGGACTTGAAGGATCTTTCTACTCAGATGTTGCCATGTTATTTTGGAAATAGGTTTCTCCTCTCTACCAGGAACAGCCTCTATCCTGGAGCTATTTTAAGACCTACTTGTTTTTTCCTAATAAGGATAATTATCTCCAAATAATCAAAATAATTAAGTGGTCATGAACAGCGCACTCCCAAACATCACAGCAACAGCACAAGCTGACCTTTGCACAGTTTGCGTCACACGGCTTCGGTGCCTCAGCAGCCTGGTTTTCGTTTGAGGTGCAGGCAAGGAAACGCCGTCTTCGTGGTGAGCATCTAACCATCCTTCTCCTCCTGTCTTAGCAGAGAGGAGCATGGTTTCTGTAGCCCTGACGTGCCCATCCTCACAGTGTGGGATGCTGTCTCTCCAAACGGCACGTCTGACACTCAGAGAAGACAATGACATCATTCCATGTTTCTCAATATCAGGGACTAGTTGTTCTCACTGGGCAAACGACTGTGTCATCTTTAAATCAGTAGTCTGGGTCTGGAGTGACACAGATTCGATTCCACCATGAAAAGGTCTTCCTACCACGTGCACTCCTGAGAGGCAGCAGAAGCTACCCTCTGTCATGGTCCCTTTTACCAATGAGAAGCACAACGTGACTTCCATCAATTGCACTCGTACCACATGTGTGAAGACCACAGTGCAGCTTGGCTTAGGAGTCATGCAACTTTGTGTTATAGAAAAAAAAAATAAGTTAAGAGTCTTGGACCATTCAAGAAGTACCCTAGGGGCAAGAGACAGACTGAAGTTTATGTGACAAGGTCAAGACCAACCAAAACCAGCAAATGTTTGTTGAGGGCTTTCCATGCAGCAAGCACGTGGGAAGTTCATTACGTCTTTTAAGGAAACATCTTGCCCACCAATATTAAAATCGGACTTCAGAGACAAGAGATCACACCAGATAAGGGAGGAGGAGAGCTCCCTCCTGACAGGGCCATCAGGGGGATGGAATTCAGCCAGCAGCTGAGCACAGCCTGCAGACACGGTGTCAAAGGCAAAACGCCCTCCACTAGGCGTGTGCATGGATGGGTGTCATGTTCACACCGTCATGATCTCTTCCCCCACCCTCACCTGCAAGATCCAGAAAGAAGCTGATTGGTTCAACAGAAAGCAAGTTGATTGCTCACACAAGGACCATACTCTGATTTAAAAAAAAAAAAAAATAGTAGAACCAACAGATTCCTCAAACCTGCCTCACAAGGAAGACACTGGGGAGGTACACGGCTGGGAAACCATGAAGAACTAAGACAAAGACAGCTCCGAAGAAGCCAAGTCAGTCAACAGCGTGGTGTTTACCAAGAGCTGGCAGAACAGCCACGCTGCGTGTTCCCAGAACCACGTTCTGCCCTCTGCTTCCCCGTGTCAAGCATTTTCATTACTAATGTTGTGGAATCGCTACGAACACGTAGCAATGAAAAATGTATACACTGTGGATATTCTGCTCTCCTCTGTCCTCATTTACAAACCGAACATCTTTACTTTTTACAATTTAAAACCCTTCTATCAATGACAGTATAAATAGTACAGGAACCACAAAAGTTTACTAATCAGGAATTCATCCAGTTTCTGCGAGAGACCAAGATTAAGCACGCACTCTAAACAAAGTACACGGTAGTGTGATTTTCATGTCTCTGAGATGCTGGTTAAACATACACGATCTGGAGATATTTAGAGAAAAAAAGGTCAAAATGAAACAAACAGCAAGTAGCTCTGAAGCTTCTCAATGATGTCAAATTTACCCCACGACGTCTTTTTGTGACTGCATTTTTCAATTATTTTAAATTTTAATTCACCTCTGTTTAATTCCAATATTTCTTTGTAATTAAACTCAATACATACATTCAACTCATGTTTTCTTAAAACCTCAACTTCAGCTTCATAAACTGTTGATTCAATGCAAAAGGAATGTCAGAAAATGACAGTGAACCATAGGTAGAATCAATAAAGGGTTCTTTGGGCTGTGGGGTTCGGGAACATCTAGAGATGTTGGGGTGCTGTGTGATCTGATTTGCAAGGGCCCTTTCTTTCTCTTCCGTGTCTGACCTTCCATACATAGCAGCAGGGAGGAGCCCCTCAGGTGCTCCCCGTGTGGCTCCTGGACCCCTGTCTCCCTGCATGGACTCAGCGCCCTCTGCAAGGAGGCAGGAGGCCCCAGAGTCAGACAGGCCACCTGGGAAATGGTCAGATATACTCTTTCATTCTACATTTGCAAAAAACTTCATGATGGGGCCTGTGGATTTGGGCCACACTTGTGGGTGCTACTTACCTTGTAGCTGGCGGCCCTTGTACAGGTCCCGGGCTTTGGCTGGGTGGGCCCTGGCCGTGTTGTCACATTTTGGCTGCTCATACCTATGGGTGGGGGGAAGGCAGGGGAAGGAGAGAGAAAACAACGGGCTTGAGACGGGCTGTGGTTTGTCTTCCATTTCTGCAGTGTCCTACCCCAGCATACACTGTGACCTGTGGCTCTCATGCTGCAACACCCATGACCTCACTCCTTTCTGTCACCTTTGTGGACATTTGGCAGAGAAAGCTATTCTTGCAGTCAGTAGGAAGAAGCACACTGTGACTTCAATCACACTGCAGGGCCGTCTCTCCATCGGTCTCTGAAACAAATCTCATCTAGCAGCTGCCAAGTGCCCACACCGCCCCTCCTCCTACTGCAGGGCTGTATGGAGCACACACCTCCCCTCCTCCTACTGCAGGGCTGTATGGAGCAGCGTCCACACCTCCCCTCCTCCTACTGCAGGGCTGTATGGAGCAGCGTCCACACCTCCCCTCCTCCTACTGCAGGGCTGTATGGAGCAGCGTCCACACCTCCCCTCCTCCTACTGCAGGGCTGTATGGAGCAGCATCCACACCTCCCCTCCTCCTACTGCAGGGCTGTATGGAGCAGCGTCCACACCTCCCCTCCTCCTACTGCAGGGCTGTATGGAGCAGCGTCCACACCTCCCATCCTCCTACTGCAGGGCTGTATGGAGCAGCGTCCACACCTCCCATCCTCCTACTGCAGGGCTGTATGGAGCAGCGTCCACACCTCCCATCCTCCTACTGCAGGGCTGTATGGAGCAGCGTCCACACCTCCCCTCCTCCTACTGCAGGGCTGTATGGAGCACACACCTCCCCTCCTCCTACTGCAGGGCTGTATGGAGCACACACCTCCCCTCCTCCTACTGCAGGGCTGTATGGAGCAAGTACTTGAGGTGTTTCATCGGAGCAGGAGTGTGTGCACGAGGACAGAGGGTGTGACCACTACCCCCACCCCGCCCAAGGAAAGGACACAAAGGACTTCAGGATTTAGATTCCTGTAGCACCAAAGGCCAACTCTTCTCCAATCCACCTCATGAAGCTACGAAAGTTTGCCTCAGTGTTAAAAAAAAAAAAAAAAAAAATAGACTCTCTGGTCCCACTTAGCATGAGTGGCAAACTGCAGGTTAAGTCCTGAACAGCTGGGGCTGACATCCAAGAGGGCAGGTGCCCTGGCTGCTGCGGCTGCCGGGCTCGTGGGAGCAGGTGGCTCCGAGGTTCTACTGAATTTGCGGTGGGAACCAGGGCGCCTGTCCCTAAGGGTGTCAGATCCAAATCCGGATAAACAGCTCATAAACACTGACATATGCGTGCCGTTCAGCAGCGCTTGACCAAGGCCTGCTTTGCCCAGGTTTTATCCTTGTCCTGGGTGTAGGGCAAGGACACCCCTCTCACGCAGACCACCAGCCTCATCCAGCAGAGGAGGTGGACATTTAAATAGAGCTAGGGCCACCCTGAGAACCTGCCTCCCGGAGCCCCCACCCCAAAGGAGGACGATCTGCTGCACACAGAAGTCCTTCACCGTGGCTTTCACCAAGAAGTGGAGCTTCTCAGTGGCATGAAGGAGACGCTAGGGAGGTGCGTTACGGGAGATGGGAGATTCCTGGGTCAGCGCACCCACTGCCCCTTCCTGTGGACTCGCAGGACCCCAGACAGCCCACATCAACCTTCCTCGCTTCCCGTCCACTCAGCTGACCTTACGCTGCATGGCGGCTCCCCAGCCCCCCGCCCCTCCCGTCCATGAGTGTCAGGCACGTGGAATCCTTCGTGGTGGCCTCCTCAGGCCCTGTCAAGTGACACACTGGGAGACACAGAGTCCGCCGGCACCGTCATGGGGCACAGGCACAGTCTTGGGGCTCTGGAAAGACTCCTTGGAAAATGAGGAAGATAAGCAGGAGGCCAGCAGGAGGGGGTGTGGGAGGAATGTGCCGGTCCGCAGCCCTGAGGCTGTCAGGAGGCCAGCGTTCTGCCGGTTCTCATCCTCTCCCTCTGCCCTATTTTCCTTTTCCATTCCTAAAGAAAGGGCTACAAGATCCTATTTACTTCACAGAGATCATTTTAGGTTCTATTTTTTTTCATTGCTTACATGCTTTTCAGTCATAGAAAATAAAACGAAATTTCTCTCTAAAGGGACATATGTAAAGTGTTCTAACAGAGGCCCCAGAGAGTCCAGCAGTCCCTGAGAGAGGACCCCACCCAGCTGTCATAAGAGTCAGGAACCGCACACTCCTGCCGCCCTTGGCTCCGAATAGCCTCTTCGATACCAGAAAACCTGCTGTCCCAGTCACACAAACTTAACATATCTTTTTGAAATGTTGTTTTTGAAATTAAAGTCTCTGACACACTCTGGCAAATAATTAAGTTATCACATTCTAACCAAAAGCCATCCTGGCTAACACGTGAAACCCCATCTCTACTAAAAATACAAAAAAAAAAAAAAAAATTAGCCGGGCATGGTGGCAGGAGCCTGTAGTCCCAGCAACTCAGGAAGCTGAGGCAGCAGAATGGCATGAACCCGGGAGGCGGAGCTTGCAGTGAGCAGAGATGGCACCACTGCACTCCAGCCTGGGTGACAGAGCAAGACTCCGTCTCAAAAAAAAAAAAAGAAAAAAAATGTGGGGATGGGGGTCAGCCCTAAGAGGTTACAAGAAAGGTGAACTCAGTAAAGGACCTGTTACCCAGCCAGGAATCTCCTAATGCAGCTGCTGCTGCGGCCGGCAGGTGAGGACCTGTTACCCAGCCAGGTATCTCCTAATGCAGCTGCTGCTGCGGCCGGCAGGTGAGGACCTGTTACCCAGCCAGGAATCTCCTAATGCAGCTGCTGCTGCGGCCGGCAGGTGAGGACCTGTTACCCAGCCAGGAATCTCCTAATGCAGCTGCTGCTGCGGCCGGCAGGTGAGGACATGTTACCCAGCCAGGAATCTCCTAATGCAGCTGCTGCTGCGGCCGGCAGGTGAGGACCTGTTACCCAGCCAGGAATCTCCTAATGCAGCTGCTGCTGCGGCCGGCAGGTGAGGACCTGTTACCCAGCCAGGAATCTCCTAATGCAGCTGCTGCTGCGGCCGGCAGGTGAGGACCTGTTACCCAGCCAGGAATCTCCTAATGCAGCTGCTGCTGCGGCCGGCAGGTGAGGACCTGTTACCCAGCCAGGTATCTCCTAATGCAGCTGCTGCTGCGGCCGGCAGGTGAGGACCTGTTACCCAGCCAGGAATCTCCTAATGCAGCTGCTGCTGCGGCCGGCAGGTGAGGACCTGTTACCCAGCCAGGTATCTCCTAATGCAGCTGCTGCTGCAGCTGGCTGGTGAAAAGTAAAACATTCACCCAGAGATGATGTGTACAAGAAGCTGGCTTCCTGAGGGATTAGTAAGCTCTTGTTTTTACCTATGCATGTTAAATTTGTAGAACTAGGGCACTCTCAGGGCTGAAAGATCTTCACTTCAAGCTCTGGGTCAGTGTCTTGGGGGCTGAATTGAGACCTACATTAGAATGGACACCTTCCTACCCGAGGCTTGTGAAGGGTGAGCTGCAAAGAGCCAGGCAAATGTCCCAGCTCGGAAAGGATGACGTAGACTCTGAGGATAGTCCCAGCCCTCAGGGGCCATCTTGCTTCTCAGAGTATCGGAGGGCACACCTGGTTGGAGCCCTGGACTGCTCTGTAGCATTAGAAAAAGGAAGTGTTAACATGAACTCTGTGTTGTGCTCCTGAAGCCCTTCAGGGTCAGTACTTTTATCCTTCACGCGGGCGGCATGAGACTAGATCATTTCTTTTTTTTTTTTTTTTTTTTTTTTTTTTGAGACGGAGTCTTGCTCTGTCGCCCGGGCTGGAGTGCAGTGGCCAGATCTCAGCTCACTGCAAGCTCCGCCTCCCGGGTTCACGCCATTCTCCTGCCTCAGCCTCCCGAGTAGCTGGGACTACAGACGCCCGCCACCTCGCTCGGCTAGTTTTTTGTATTTTTAGTAGAGACGGGGTTTCATTTTGTTGGCCAGGATGGTCTCGATCTCCTGACCTCGTGATCCGCCCGTCTCGGCCTCCCAAAGTGCTGGGATTACAGGCTTGAGCCACTGCGCCCGGCCGAGACTAGATCATTTCTTACCCTCATTCCGAATCTCCTAGCTCCAAAGCCATCTGGAAGCCAGCCACCCTGGATGGGCATTTCGGTTTTGTTCCAAATTTGGGCTAGAGGTAGGTTGCAAATCTCATCACTGATGTTAATATAAAAATATATATTTAAGTGACAGTATTCTGCTTCTTTTAATGAGTAGCATGAAATGCCTATGACTTGAAGAGTTGGCATTCTCAAGAGAGGAGAAAGAGGAGAAATAAGTCCGTTTATTTCAGCTTTGACCTACATCACCATTCTTTTCAATAGGTTTAGTTTAACTTATTTGTATAAGGAAAAACACAAATGTCTCTTCTCTCATTGCCCATCAGATACCAGGATCTCTGCCAGGGAGAAATGCAGTCCTATGCCCACATGACCCTCTGCTCACCCCACTGAGAGACACGCGCTGGGGTTGGAGAACAGAGGCTACAAACCTCACTGAGACACATGCTCTGGGGTCAGGGAACAGAGGCTGCCCAGATGTGAGGTAGGAACAGCCAGCGGTTGGATGGCAGACAGACAAAGCCTTCATCAGCCTCTCTGTTCTGGGCACAAATGCAGAATCTGGCCATCATCCTGACTCAGCTCAGTCTGACAGCCCCTTCTCACTCTCTCCCCACTACTGTTAGTGGCCAAGGGGAAACTTGCCCCTTGGCTCCCACCTGGACTCTACCATTCATGGGGGCCTGCACTCATGACAGGTGCCTGGACCCCTCCTTCCGGGATCTGCAACGACCAAGATGTCAATTTTGACACAAAAGTCGGGAGCACTAGGAAGGGCTGAAGCCTCTGCCCCTCCTCCTGTCTCCTTCAAAGTGATGGCTCCAACCAGGAACTGCACCAGAGCAAGCTGCCCCCACCCCCGCCTCGTCTGGGCACAGTGGCGTGTGTCTGTGGTCCTTGGGATGAGTCCACCACAAAGCTAATGCCTTTTAATTCTCATGCACGGCGACATGAGGAAAAGACAGGTCACATATAAAGGATGATGCATTTTATGTTTATAGCTTCTTATTGTTATTGGATTATTCAATGTTTCTTCCCCATCAGGAAATTTAGAGGATGATTAAAGAAAACAAACATTTTATCTGCCAACCCAGGTATAAATCAAAACTATAAAGTATCTCCCTGGGACTACTTGTTTCAGAAAATTAATAAGAAAATTGCACTGATGGAACAGCAGGTGTTTAAACAGAAATGGGACCTGGCTACTCAATAATGGCAGAATCACTGGGAGATGAGGGCTAGTGAAGCTGGCTGTGGCTTATCAGATACTGCCTAATACTGATTATTTTGCCTGGTGCCCAGTACCCATGTCTCCCCAGGTGATGAATTTAAACCAGTTTAAATTGCCAGCAGTGGGTTTAGCCATGGGCATATGATCTAATTCTGACCAATGATCCATTAATTAAATTTGCTGGCAGAATTCTAGGGAAGGTATTTTTGGCTCCAAAGAAACAAAGAGATGGGTTCCTGTGTCCTCTGAGCACTGTGGCATCTGGATGAGATGTCCAGATCTCTTGCAGCCATCCTGTGACCAAGAGGGGAACCTGCCTCATGGCCAAGAAAACAGAATGAGGGTGTCAGGGCAGATTTGGGAGAGGGAATGTCCTCGGCAACATTGCCAGGTGACAGCCTCAACCGAAGCTGAGGCTGCTCCACTGCTGTGCCTCTCAGGGAGATCACGCCGTCTCTGGTCATTTGTATTTATTTGTCAGTTTCTCATCACACTACATAAAACCAAAAGCTTTCTAACTGATATACCCCACCTTTTGATAAAAAACTGCACTGGGTTCTGGGGCTGGGCCCTCTGTGGCATTCACCACCTCTGACCGGGCTGGCCTTCTGCAGGCTTCCTTGCTCCCCTACCAACTTCTTGAGGTCTCGACTCTGATGTCAGCATTTCAGGGAGTCGCCCCTGCCATTTCCTTCAAGCTGTGCCCCATCCCAAGTCCCTCTTGTGGATTGTTTTTTTTTCCTCCAGAGCATTTGACATGATACCACATGTTTACTCATGTCTGCTAAGTGTGATGTGTTTGTTTGGCTTATTTTCTGCGTCCTCCCATTAGCATGCAGGCTCCATGGAAGCATAGACTGTGCCTGTTTTGTTCACTGGTGTACCCCCAGCTCCCAGAACGATGCCTGGAACATTGAGGGCATTCACATGTTTATTGAATAAAAGGTGAATGGATAAATGTGAGTATTTTTCAGGATTGTTGAGAGATTATATCACTCCTCTGCTAAACTGTCCCAGCAGCTTCCTAGGGGAGCTGGGATGTGACAGGTGTTGCAGTCCCATAGTGAGTGGGTCCACTCTGTTCTCTGGCTTCTACCAGCTCTCTAGCTGCTCCCCATCGCCCCTCCCCTATGACACCCCCAGTATTAATCTGTTCTCATGCTGCTGTGAAGAAATACCTGAGACTGGGTAATTTCTAAAGAAAAGAGGTTTAGTTGACTCACAGTTCAGCATGACTGGGAGGCCTCAGGAAACCTACAGTCATGGAGGAAAGCAAAGGAGAAGCAGGTACCTCTTCACAGGTGGCAGGATGGAATGAGTGCAAGCAGGGGAAATGTCAGACACTTATAAAACCATCGGATCCATGAGAACAGCAAGGGGGAAACCACCCACATGATCCAATCACTTCCCACAGCATAGGTCCCTCCCGCCACACGTGGGGATTATGGAAATTACAATTCAAGATGAGATGTGGGTGGGGACACAGCCACACCGTGTCACTCCCCATTCAAACACACCAGACTCATCTCTCCCAGGACTGTGCACTCCCTGCCCTCTGCCGGAAACAACCCTCCCCATGCACTGTGGCTACAACTACCTCCAGCATCTCAGCCTCAGAGAGGCCTGTGCCGGCACCCTGACCTGCCCTCACTGGGCCCAGCCTTGGTCTTCCCCCACCACCTCTACCATCTTTGTGTCTACCACCTGTCTAACTGTTTGCATGAGGAACCAGACCCTGCAGGCTGCCTCCCCTTCCACGTTTGTAACAAAAGCAAGACTCTCTTAGCCACAGACCCTGCTCCAGGTGGCTGTGGCCGCCAAGAGGGTAATCCTAGTCCAGCCCTGGGTACTGAAACAGGAACCACAACAGGTCCCTTCCCCTTTTCTCCCCAGCCCAGGGCAGGTGTGGGTCTGGGTGTTCAGTGATATTCCGGCCAATCAGCGTGAGGCAAAACCACCGCAGGTGGGTGGGGAAGGGTTTTCTCTGCTGACAAAAAGAAAAACAGTCTTTCTTTCTCCAAAATACATGATCACTCCTACATACGATGCCCTAACAGCTATGACATAAACAAGCCACAAAGCACCCCAGGAAGAGGAAGACGGCAGAACAGACGAAAACAACAACTACCACCCCCTCACCCACAACGATGTCTGACAATTATGTCTCTGAACTGCTGAAATCGTCCAGAACTTTCCTGTCTCTATAGAGTTGAGTGAGAAGTACATTTTGAGACTAGGTAAGCTTGAGGGCTTTCTGTTGGCAGCAAGGTACAACAGTTCTGGGTCTGACGCCCCCCTGGCAGAGTGTAAACCGCAGGAGACGTGGGGCTTCTCTCTTATTCAACGCTATTTCCTCAGTCCCTGGAAGAGGGTTTGAATGTTGTTGACAATCAGTATCTGTGGTGAATGAATGAATGAATGAATGAATGAATGAGTGATGAATGGAAAAGAATAAAGGTAAAATCACATGCCGAATCTAAGGAGTTGTCTCCATTTGTTTAATTTCAAGTTCTTTCTGAAACTCCAAGAAGACGGAGCTGCCCCCTTCTGTAGGCAGAAATAGGGAACGGGACAGCCAGAGACTTTTCTTTCTACCGTGAAAGCAGGATGAAGTCCAGGCGGAATGAAACCAGCAGCGATGGATGGGAAGAGAGGGGTTATCGTGTTTCTAGCCTATCACAATATTGGACGTTGGCAGGTTCTTCAGGGACAGCGTTATAAATGCTGATCTCATAATTTCAGAGCCAGTTTGAGGAGCTCTGGGTTTGACAGCTTACAGATTTTCATTGGCGTGTGTAAAACAGCGTCTGCCAGCGGTCTCCACCTCTGTTAGAGGGGCCTCACTGGGGGCTGGGGCTGCCCCAACTTATATGCACAGCAAACCAGCCAGAGCTCTAAGAGACGCAGAAACATTGCTTCCAAGAAAGGTTTCTTAGACAACAGTACTCCCTGTACACCTAGGCACAGAAACTAAAACAATCTTGGTGAAACAGGCATTAGTCAGCTTGAGCCCCTGGAAACTACAGTTTCCCCTACAAATGTCTACTGGTGACACTTGATGACAAATTTGGAAAATAATTTAGGAATTATTATATAATTCTCATACCAACACCTTGAAAAGGGTTGTGTTCTCTTCAGGCCCCGCAGAGCACACAGGTTTACGTTCTCTTCAGGCCCTGCAGAGCACATGGGTTTGAACCAATCCCCCATATATCAGCCCCGCAAAAGCCAAGCCTCAGCTGCTGGCCTCAGCACCCCTATGCAGTGTCGGCTGAGGGGGGTGTCAAGAGCAGGCGGTCAGTCAGGGCGGCCGGACGGTGGAGCGCCGGCCAGGAAGGGGCGGCACTCACACCCCGGCGTCATCACACTCCCCAAAGCAGGACTCCCACTGGGCCAGATGGTGATGGGTGGACCCGATCTTGGTGAAACAGGCATTAGTCCCCTTGAGCCCCTGGAAATTACACAGTTTCCCCCACAAATGTCTACTGGTGACACTAGATGACAAATTTGGAAAATAGTTTAGGAAGCATCCAAATGCTCATGCCTAAGCATCAGAGGTGACATCAGTGGCTACATTTGATAACATTTAAGAGATAATATTTTAGATTTTAAAACTATTTTTATATAAATCTATGAAAAATCAAAGTCAAATTCATGTTACAAAGAGCTGCAAAACCATTTCTACCCACGGTTATACAATTTCCATGAACACACAGCTCTTGTTCTTCGGGTGCTACAGTGAAATCCCTCACGTTGCTCCAACTCACACAAAACTCGAGTGAACAAGTTATTTTTGTATTTCAGACCCTTGAATAACTTTCATTGCCCTTGTCTTTAGCACAGTCTCACTTTTTCTAAAAGTGATGAATTCCAGGCACACATGTGTGAATACCATAAAAAGCCATCTTGGACAATCGGTTCTTTCAGCTTATGAAATGCTGAGCTCCCTTTGCCAAAATCAGGAGCAGAAGGAAGTTGCCACTGGTATTTGATGCTGTCCATGTTTCCACCCTGGCACTGGGCCCCAGAGCCACTTTTCAGATTCTGTCTGGCCAGAGTGGGGCAGAGGAGCCGGCGCTGCCTGTGAAGGCGAAGGCCCTGCTGCTCTCCACCTGCCATTCGGGCGGTTTTGGAGGCCATTAAAGAAACGGTTTCCTCCAGCTTCCAACAGCTAAAGTGGAATTTCGCTCTTGTCGCCCAGGCTGGAGTGCAATGGTGCGATCTTGGCTCACTGCAACCTCCGCCTCCCAAGTTCAAGCCATTCTCCTGCCTCAGCCTCCCGAGTAGCTGGGATTACAGGCATTTGCCACCACACCCGGCTAATTTTTTGTATTTTTACTAGTGATGGGGTTTCACTATGTTGTCCAGGCTGGTCTCGAACTCTTGACCTCAGGCGATCCACCCGCCTTGGCCTCCCACGGTTCTGGGATTACAGGCGTGAGCCACCGGTCCGGCCCAGCCACTGGCTTTAACAGGCACCTCATGCGCAAGAGCAGAGGATCGCCCTGCGCTGGGTGGTCGCGACTTGGAGACCCGGACCATCCAGGTGAGGAGGTGCAACACCCCCAGCTGATGGAGAGACTGTGCGAGTGTGTGGGGAGAGTGTATGTGTGAGTGTGGGTGTGTGGGAAGTGTGTGAGTGTGGGTGAATGTGCATGAGAGTGTGTGTGGGGGAAGTGTGCGAATGGGCATGTGTGTGAGTGTGGGGGTGTCGGGGGAGTTAGTGTGGGTATGTGTATGAGAGTGTGTGTGTGTGTGTGTGGGAAGTGAGTGTGGGTGAGTGTGTATGAGTGTCTGTGGGGGAAGGGTGCGAATGGGCATGTGTGTGAGTGTGGGGGTGTGTTGGGGGAGTTAGTGTGGGTGTGAGTGTGTATGAGAGTGTGTGTGTGGGTGTGGGGGAGTATGTGTGTGGGTATGAGTGTGTGTATGAGTGTGGGGGGAGTGTGTGAGTGTGTGTGGGGGGGGAAGTGTACGCATGTATGAGTGTGTGTGAGTGTGGGTGTTTGGGGAATTGTATGAGTGTGTGTGTGAGTGTGTGTGTGTGTGAGTGTGGGTGTTGGGGGAGTATGTGAGTGTGGGTATGTGTGTGTGGGGGGGGTGTGTGTGTGGGGGGGGTGTGTGTGTGTGAGTGTGGGGGGGAGTGTGTGTGTGAGTGTGGGTGTTTCGGAGAGTGTATGAGTGTGTGTGTGTGAGAGTGTGTGTGTGAGTGTGGGTGTTGGGAGAGTATGTGAGTGTGGGTATGAATATGTGGGGGGGGACTGTGGGGGGGAAGTGTGTGTGGGTATGAGTGTGTGTGAGAGTGTGTGAGTGTGGGTGTTTGGGGGATTGTATGAGTGTGTGTGGAGTGTGTGTGTGAGTGTGGGTGTTTCGGAGATTGAGTGTGGGTGTGAGAGTGTGTGTGTGGGTGTTGGCATATGTAAGTGTGGGTATGAGTGTGTGTGGGGGGAGTGTGTGTGTGGAGGTGTGTGTGAGTGTGGGTATGAGTGTGTAAGAGTGTGTGTGTTTGGCGGATTGTATGAATTTGGGTGAGTGTGTGAGTGTGTGTGTGTGTGTGGACGTGGGGGATGTGAGGGTGGGTATGAGTGTGTGTGGGAGAGTGTGTGTGGGGGGGATTGTGTGTGTGTGGGTATGTGTGAGTGTGTGTGAGTGTGTTTGGGGGATTGTGTGTGTGGGGGCAGTGTGTGTGGGGGGGTGGGGGAATATGTGAGTGTGCGTGTGAGTGTGGGTGTTTGGGGGATTGTATGAGTGTGGGTGTGTGCGTGGGGGCGTGGGGGGTAGTGTGGGTGTGTGCGTGGGGGGGGAGTGTGAGTGTGCATGTGTGAGTGTGTGTGCACGTCAGGGATGTGAGGGTTCTGCTTTCCTGGTTTCCACGCCCCAAAGCCTCCCGTGGTCGCGGGGGTGGGTGCGGCCTGTTTACCTTGTGGATGTGCCGGGAATGGGGCGCCCGGTGTCCACCAGGACGCACCAGCAGTACCCCGTGGAGGGGTGGCACTGCACTGGCTTGTAGAGGCCGCCGTGCGCACACTCAGGGATCACCACGTTGTCGTTCTTGGGCTGCTTGGCTTCCTCCAGGGCAGACTGGTGCTCTTGGTCACAGGATGACACTGCGGGGAAGAAGGCAAAAGGTGAGCAGGATCCGGGGACGTCGTCCCACATGCAGAGCTCCTGGGAGGCCACAGAGAACTGCCAAGAACGGTGTGGTCCTCCTTCACCCCAGGGGCAGGAGGGCCTGCCCGCGTAGGGGGCACAGCGGGAGAGGCGGAAGCTCACGCGGCTCCAGTACCCGCAGCCTGGCGCGCTGCTGTGATCCCGGAACTGTCAACAGCGCCCCCACCGCGACGGACATTCCTGCTCAACACGCAGCACAGCTCACAAGTCAGCAGGGGCAGTCGACTGCCTGGGAGAGGGGATCCACGGGCAGTTCTGACGCCCGCAGGACTCCTGAATGTGACCAGGCAAAACCAACCCTGTGGCTGGAAGTCTTCTCTGCTCCCTGCTCTGAGCCACCTGTCATCGAGGCTGGAGACTCCTCAGAGCGGGCCCCAGGGCAAGGTCGTGTTTAGACTCCAAGGCTGCCTGTGTGATCCCTCTGCCCTCATTCTCAGCATGCGGTTCATCGCCCACCCCCCCGCCCCCAAATGAGAGGATGACTTGGAAGAAAATCTACTTTCTCACCTGGGGCCTCCCCAAGGTCTGACTTAGGTTTAAGCAGAACAGGTGCACGCTATCTAAAAGTTGTTCATCCCCAAATCGTGAAAATTTCCACTGCACTATTTCCAAACCAAGCTTTGTTACTGAAAACTGGTGAAGAATAATAATGAGGTATTCATACTCAGCCTGTGAACCAGGCATCATGCTACGTGAATACCGAACTCACTCACATGCAAATAAAACAATGACAGAAATTCTAGGACCTCCCATTGCCACGTGCAAAGGTTGGTCTCTTTTTGTTAAACTCGGTTTCTCCTTGTGTTTAGGTATGTATGTCTGACATCCATCTTCTGCCCGAAATAGAGAAGCCAGGAATACCTGAGAATGAGTGCGTGCTGGCAACCCCCTCCTGACTGGCCCTCACCTGGGGGAAGAGCGGGAGCATCTAGGAATGAAAGACCAAGTGACCTATTGGTGGCTGCAGCAGGAACACGCAGGTGGAGCAGCAGGGGCAGCCTCTCTGCTCAGCCTGAAGGAAACTCGGGCTGGGACCTCAGGAATCTCTCCTACTGGAAGTGATTTTCCCCAAAGGGTGCTTTAAGACTGCTTTGAAGCTGATTAGCTACAGTGTATAGTTTATAGGGCTTTTATGACCCTGAAGGTGATATCAGACAGGTGGGACACATTAGGAAGCTGATAAGAGCTGCTCAGCACCGCCAAAGCTGGTGTGGTAAGTCCATATCACAGCCCCAGCACAAAGGATTGTTCTGGGGATTAAAAGCGATTATAGGTGCATTGTGGCATATTGACACAGTTCCACAAATGTTAGCTATTGCTTTATTTTTCCAATGCTAAAAGGATGCCTGGCTTATAACAGGCACTCAATACATTTCTTTTGAGATAATAAATAATTGTGATGGTATTAATGGAAACCACCCTGATTTTAGCATATCTAGCAACTCTGTTTAACATCTGAGGATAATCAGATACATAATTTTATGATTAGTCCATTACTGACTATATATGTTATTATTAGATTTTGTAAAAGCATATAAGTTTTGTGTCTTCACTGCAAGAATGTAAAAACAAATGTTACCTTTTGGACTCTCCCCTATAGTTCTATTCCAAAGTGACTAACAGTTACTTTCCCCTGGTGATCTCATACGCTGTACTCAGACACTTGAAAGAGAGGATGATAAACATTAAAGTGAAGTCATCGTGTCTGCTCAGATCAACATTTTTTTGAATAAGCTCAGAACTCACGGGTCATTCAAATCTCACAATAGGTGCTCAAAATCCGTTTAATGAACAAGAGAAGAAGCAGAAAGAAATCTGTCAATGACTGAAATTTCATATGATTCTGTCTTATAAGTTCTGTACTTTTTTGTGGGCTCCAGGTTTTGCTCAGCAAATGCACAGATGCATAAATAAAACCCACCTCTGGGTTATAGTAAAGAGGCTTTTGCCCCAATGATAACAAGGAAACTGGTAAGAAATAAAAAGGACAATGATTTGCATTTCTCTCTGAATTGCTCAGTAAGTTATTTTAGGTCGTGGAAGAAACTGAAAACAGCAGGGGTTGCGCTAAATGTTTCTGGAGGTTGTTGCTTTGCAGAAGTCCTCAGAGCACATGGTGCATCACTCAATGGAACTGCGTCTCCAGAGAGCAGCCACTGAGGATGGTGGGAACTGCCTCTCCAGCAGCACCCTGGAAACTCAGCACCGCTGTGTTCACCTGGCACCTGTTCATGCCTCTCCAGCAGCACCCTGGAAACTCAGCACCGCTGTGTTCACCTGGCACCTGTTCATGCCTCTCCAGCAGCACCCTGGAAACTCAGCACCGCTGTGTTCACCTGGCACCTGTTCATGCCTCTCCAGCAGTACCCTGGAAACTCAGCACCGCTGTGTTCACCTGGCACCTGTTCATGCCTCTCCAGCAGCACCCTGGAAACTCAGCACCGCCGTGTTCGCATGGCACCTGTTCATGCCTCTCCAGCAGCACCCTGGAAACTCAGCACCGCTGTGTTCACGTGATGCCTGTTCATGCCTCTCCAGCAGCACCCTGGAAACTCAGCACCGCCGTGTTCACGTGATGCCTGTTCATGCCTCTCCAGCAGCACTCTGGAAACTCAGCACCACCGTGTTCACGTGACGCCTGTTCATGCCTCTCCAGCAGCACCCTGGAAACTCAGCACTGCTGTGGCACTTCTTCAGAAATTTTATTAGTGCACAGAATTTATGGTGTGATGATCCAGACACGAGACACTTTCTGTGCTCTATCCAGGGACATGCTGCATCTATAGAAATCATTCTCGAAAATTCTTGAAACGTCTCTCTTGAGGATTTTATGTGATGTTTGAAAGCTTATCATAAGCAAAATAAGATGGATTAAATCAACCTCTTAAAATTTGATGAGGATGAT
This sequence comes from Rhinopithecus roxellana, assembly GCF_007565055.1. Lineage (NCBI taxonomy): Eukaryota > Metazoa > Chordata > Mammalia > Primates > Cercopithecidae > Rhinopithecus > Rhinopithecus roxellana. The sequence goes on from NC_044552.1 coordinate 149,611,335, forward strand.
ATAAAATATCAAAGCTATTATAGCAGAGTCAGAAGAAACCTCGTGTTTGTTTATATAAACATCGTGGTTGATGAAGGCTGTTAACCCATGTAGTTTTATCTGATAAACCTGGCTCCATGAGGGAAATTCAAACTCATTGGAGAAATGCAATTCCATTTTCTTTTAGTAAGGGCCACAATGGAGGCAGAAGATCTTTAAACAAACTGATGATGGCTCTTGGGAAGAGAAGGCCACAGAACATAATTTCCACAGGTGACTGTCACCTCCCCCCGGGACATCCCAGAATGCAGCGTTCTGCAGGCAGAGCTGACTGGGGTGGTTCTCTCTGGCAGGAAACAAGTCCTTATTCTATAAAGGACTTAATGACACTGGTAGAGGGAGGGAGGAGAGGTGAATCCGCACATGACAGATCCTGTGTCACTATAGCACAGGAGATTTCCGTCCTGGGAGGCGCACGGGGCAGTGACTCCAGGAAGGAGCCCAAGGAGGAGGAGCTCAGCGATCCTCTAGAAAAATGCCCTTGAGGCCTTAGGAAGCATTAACGGTGCAGGAAAAAGGGAACTCAGTGAATCTGAAGATGGAGAGAAGCAGGATGGCAAGGGTAGAGACAGGGAAATAGGGAAGGAGAGGCTGTTCCCAGGATCGTGGTGGAGTCACCGGTCCACACAAGGACTACGGGGTGCATTACACCGAGGCAGAAATGTCGAGACACTTGGCTCTCTTAAGCGGGGGCAGGGAACCAAAGTTAAAGTTTTCAACTAATCATATTACTATTAAGTTATGTTTGATTCTAGATGGAGCAGGTGAAGCTTCCAAAAACGACCATGGATAGAGAAAAATAAAGCTAGAAATTCCGGAAATAATTCAGGAAAAAAAAGTAATAATGAATGATTACAAAATCCCTATTGCAATATTCCATTTTAATATATTAGATGAAAACAGGTCACTTTTCTTTCCTATTCAGAAGGCCCTTAACTACATCATTTTCTCATATAATAAATGTTGAGGAGTTAATGTATAAAGAAAAAATAATCTGAAAGAAAAAAACATAAATAGAAGCAATTCCGATACAAAGGCATTCAAGAGGCTGACTTTTAACGCACACACATACATATATATAATATATATTACTTATAGTGTTATATTAATTATATATTATATGAACAATATAGAATATGTATAATTTATTATCCTCCCAAATCACATTTTTAACCAAAGAATAGCCTTCCATTTAGTGTGTTAAGTTCACTCTCACTCAAAGCTTTGACTTTGCTTCAATCTGAAGGTTTCTGCTCTTGCCACAGAGTCAGTGACACCCTGCTGGTACTCAGAACCCATAAGGAAATGTATTAATTCTGCAGTATAAGTTCTGTAATAATTCTGTAGTATAAATATGATTGCATGGTGCTCTCTTTCATAGCTAGTTCTATTGCGTGGTTTGTGCTTTTCTAGTTCCACCAGCATTGCCTGTGTGCTCCCTGCCCTGACTGCTGTCTGAGGCTCAGATCCCCGGCCTGCAGGCCCGTGGGCCTCATCCTGAACACACTCCCGAAAAGTAATTAGCACATGGGAGACAGTCTTCCTGCATATTGTCTCATTAAATATTAGGCTAGAAACATGATTCCAATTCCAATTTACTTCTATAAATGTTGTTTTATAGAAACATGATTTCAATTCCAATTTACTTCTATAAATTCTAACTTTTATAGAAATATGATTTCAATTTCACTTCTATATATTTTAAGTTTTATAGAAACATGATTCCCATTCCAAATTACTTCTATAAATTTTAAGTTTTATAACCACGTAACAACTTTTTTTAAAATTTGTAGAACGCTACCTTTGTAAAGTTGGTAGAAGGTCTATTAAAAAAATATGAGTTCATTTCCCAAACTAGCATTAGATGCTTGTGACTTATAATGTGTCTGACAGTTTGTTCAAATAATCTGACAACCAAGTGGAGTTTTTAGATGATAATAAGTGGCTGCCAGACATTTATGAACATTAAAAAACACTCTTACATAATTACCTCATTAAATGAAGTCTACTTGATTCAATATGACGACGCCTGAAACTTTTTTATAGGGAGCAAGAACAAATCACATCCATTCTAAAAATGAAATCTCCATATTTGGCCATATTTCAAGACATCGCATGCTGCCGATGTAAGTTTTTTTGGCAAGCTCACACCCTTAAGAGCTTTGCATTAACATTTGGAGAGTTATTGCTCAACTTCCAGCAGGCACAGGATCCCGTGAAGCTCTTGAAAACCAGAGTACTTGAAAGTGTCGATCTGACCACCACCAGGCCACACCTGACCACCACCAGGCCACACCTGACCATAACCAGGCCGGCTGCCCCCTAAACTAATGCCACACCTGACCATAACCAGGCCGGCTGCCCCTAAACTAATGCCACACCTGACCACCACCAGGCCGGCTGCCCCCTAAACTAATGCCACACCTGACCATAACCAGGCCGGCTGCCCCTAAACTAATGCCACACCTGACCACCACCAGGCCGGCTGCACCTAAACTAATGCCACACCTGACCACCACCAGGCCAGCTGCCCCCTAAACTAATGCCACACCTGACCACCACCAGGCCGGCTGCCCCCTAAACTAATGCCACACCTGACCATAACCAGGCCGGCTGCCCCCTAAACTAATGCCACACCTGACCATAACCAGGCCGACTGCACCTAAACTAATGCCACAGAGACAGAACCCGCAGGCTGCCTCTGCCCAGTTCCAGCTTTTCCGTGTCCCCCCTGAGCTATCCGTGCACTGGCCTGGATGCCTCCCCTGGCCCTGAGTGTGCCACACAGCTCTGCTGCTGTTTTGTTTTCGGCTGTTGAGCCCATTGCTGGCGGCTGCGTGGTTGACTGGTTGTCATTGCTGTTATTGTCAAGGGACTCTGAATCCCTTTTCTCCACATCCAGTCTGCTCTGGGAATACAATGCTGTCCCAGACATACCTTGTTTTTAAAGAAAAGCATATAACATTGTTATTTAGTATCAGCCAACACCTTAAGAATTCTTCAGGAATTATTACAAGTATTGAAATTGTGCCCACACATTACCCCAATGGGCCTTAACTATTAAAGAAATGAACATCATAGTGACATTAATTCACGTCTAGTTTAGGTTGGTGGGTGCTGTTTTCTGTTACTCCCATCTTCTTATTTACTCTTTTTTTTTTTTTTTTTTTTTTTTTTTTTTTTTTTTTTTGAGACGAAGTCCACAGGCTGGAGTGCAGTGGCATGATCTTGGCTCACTGCAACTTCCACCTCCCGGGTTCAAGTGATTCTCCTGCTTCAGTCTTCAGAGTAGCTGAGACTGCAGGGACACACCACCACGCCCAGCTAATTTTTTGTATTTTTTAGTAGAGATGAGGTTTCACCATGTTGGCCAGGCTGGTCTCGAACTCCTGGCCTCAAGTGATCCACCCTTGACCTCCCAAAGTTCTGAGATTACAGGCATGAGCCACCACACCCAGCCAGTGTTTACTTCTATGTTAAGCAAATTTAATGTTCAAAGTCAAAGAGTTTGTATTTAAGTCTGTAGTAGTCATTCCAAAAATATGGCAGGTTGCACAGTGCGAAATGGAGAAAATAAAACAAGAGGAGAAGAAATAGGTTGTCTCAGTTCAGCCCCAGCCTGGCCACTCAGCTCCAATCCTGTAATGTAAATGCTGGGAGTCACCTGTCACACAGAATCTGCACTGGTCAAATGTTTGTGTCCCCTCAAAATTCCTGTGTTGAAATCTTTTCTCCCAAGCTGATGGCATTTGAAGGTGCGGCCTTGGAGCCCTCAGGAATGAGATGAGCCTTTAGAAAAGAGGCTCCAGCTGGGAATGAGATGAGCCTTTAGAAAAGGGGCTCCGGCTGGGTGCACTGGCTCATGCCTGTAGTCCTAGCACCTTGGAGGCCAAGGCGGGTGGATCACCTGAGGTCAGGAGTTCGAGATAAGCCTGACAAATATGGTGAAACCCTGTCTCTAGTAAAAATACAAAAAGCCAGGCGTGGTGGCATGCACCTGTAGTCCCAGCTACTCAGGAGGCTGAGACAGGAGAATTGCTTGAACCCTGGAGGCAGAGGCTGCAGTGAGCCAAGATCACGCCACTGCATTCCAGCCTGGGTGACAGAGCGAGACTTTGTCTCAAAAAAAAAATAAGGTCGGGGGGCTCCAGGGATCTGGTTTGTTCCCTTCACCATAAACAAGAGGACACTGCTTACGAACCAGAACATGAATCACCCCCAGCCCTCACCCCACCACCAAATCTGCCAGTGTCTGGATCTTGGACCTGCAGCCTCCAGAGCTGTGAGGAAGGAATTTCTGTTGTTTATAAGCCACCCAGCGGAAGGGATTTTGTCACGGCAGTCCAAACAGACTAAGATTGTGTGAAAGGAAAGGAAATGTCCAGACCCTAAAGTCATGAAAGCAAAGGGAAGTCAAGCCAGGAACTGTGTTCGGCAAACCTGCCTCTCAGTTTATTCCTGAATAAGAGGGTTACAAAGGTAAAAGACCTCCCTCACCGTTTGCCTGCAGGAAATTCCCGTGAAGCAAGGACAGACAGAACTCAGTCACCCCTCTGCAGCTCACCTGAGACAGATGAAGATCTGACGGCTTCTTCCACCCTACTGCTTCACTGAGCTAGACTAAGGCAGAAGTGACTGTTTCTCTATCCTCCTCTCAGATGTACATTGTATATTCAGTGAAAGGCTCATCGGAGACTCAAAAGAATGCAACCATTTGTCTCATATCTACTGAAGAAGTTGTCCTGCCTTTCTGGACTAAACCAATGTACCTCTTACACATACCGATTTGATGTCTCATGTATGAAGCCAACTGTGCCCCGACTACCTTGGGCACATGTCGTTAGGGCCTCCCGAGGCCATGTCATGGGCACATCCACACCCTTGGCAAAATAAACTTTCTTTCTCTTTTATTTATTTATTTTTTTTTTATTTTGAGACAGAGTCTCGCTCTGTCGTTCAGGCTGGAGTGCAGTGGCACGATCTCAGCTCACTGAAAGCTCCTCCTCCCGGGTTCACACCATTCTCCTGCCTCAGCCCCCTGAGTAACTGGGACTACAGGCACTCACCACCACGCCCAGCTAATTTTTTGTACTTTTAGTCGAGACGGGGTTTCACTGTGTTAGCCAGGATGATCTTGATCTCCTGACTTCGTGATCCACCCACCTCAGCCTTCCAAAGTGCTGGGATTACAGGCGTGAGCCACTGAGCTCGGCCAAAATAAACTTTCTAAATGGACTGAGACCTGTCTCAGATACTTTGGGTTCACAACAGTATCAAACCTGTCTAATTGCCTCACAAGGTGGGCAGGAGTTAGTGGAAGAATATATGAGTGTATTTAGAAAGAAAGATAAAGCATTTTGCAAAATTGAAGGGACTTTTTAAAATACTACAAATCATAACCAACAATTCTTTTAGACATTGCAATAGCATTATACCCTAAATGCAAATGTTTTCAGCTATAGCAAAACTATCAGTCTTTAGACAAGTAAATTTAGTTGCTCATTTTTATTAAGTACTTCATTAATCAAATAGCAAAACTCTCGGTAGGCTAGGTGTAGAGAAAAGCCTTCTCTGTCGGATAAAGAGCATACTTTAAAGAGTCTACAGCTAACATCATATTTAATGACAAAAGACTGAACACTTTCACTTTTAGATTAGTAATAATCTCACTACTTTTTTATATTTACAAAGAAAAAGCTGCTAAAATTAACATGTGAAGATGACAAAGTCCCAAGATACAAGGTCAACCTACAAAAACTACTTCTATTTTTATATACTGCTAATGAATAATTGGAAAATTTAAAAAATTAAATGTGATTTGTTATAATATCAAAAACATAAAAGTGCTTAGAAATAATTTTATCAAAGATGTACAATACATGGAAAACTAAAAGCATTGCTGAAAAAATGAACACCTCAATAAATAAAGAGATGTACCATGTTAATGGATGAGCAGACTCAGAAATACTTTAATTACCCCCAATTTGATTAGTGGATCCCACATAATTCCTATCAAAATCCTAGGAAGTTCTATAATAGAAACTGACATTATGGTTCTAAAATGTATAGGAAAATGCGAAGGACCTAATATATTCAAAGCTTCTTCTGAAAGAATAATGTTGGGGGACTAATATTACCATACTTGAAAAATCATTATAAAGCCAGTAATCTAGACCAGATGTTAGTGGAAAAAGGATAGCTAAGTAGATGAGTGGAAAATAATAAAAAGTTTATAAGTTTATAAAGTTTATAATTAAATAAAAAGTATATACTTTTGTAATGTATGTAAATATATGTATATGTTCAATCGATATTTGATGAGGCACTAAAACAATTCAGTAAGAAGGGAAAGCCTTCTCAACGAATAGTTCTAGAACAATGAGATATCCACATGACAGTTAAAGATGGAAAAGCCTAACTCACCATACACACAAATTTATTTGAGATAAATTAGAGATCTAAACATAAAACCTAAACATATAAAGACTCTAAAAGAAAATATGGAGACTATTATTGAGATACTCGGTTAGACAAAGATCTCTAGGGCAGATGCAGAAAGCACGAAGCACAAAAGAAAAAAAAAAGTGGACTTCATTAAAATTTAGAACTGACACTGACCAAAAGAGACCATGAAGAAATGAAAAGGTAAGCCACAGAGTGTGAAATGCTGAGGCTACTCTGAAACCTACTGTTACGTATTTACCCCCAGTGTAATTAAAACATGCACTCACAAATGACTAGTACAATCACTAGCACCTGGTATCTTTATTTGTAGTAGCCCCAACCTAAAGAGAAAAACACAAAATATCCACGAATTGGGAAATGCAGAACAAGCTGTGGTATCCGTACACAGTCTACAATCATGCATGTAAATTGCAGAGAATGAAGGGGTAACGCACGCAGTGAGAATGAAGCTCAAAACCATCACTGGATCGAAAAAAGACAGAAACAAAGGGGTACTTATGCTTGAATCCATGTACATGAAACTCTAGAACAGACAAAAGGAATGTAGGCCGGGCACAGCAGCTCACACCTCTAATCCCAGCACTTTGGGAGGCTGAGGCAGGAGGATCATTTGAGCCCACGAGTTCAAGACCAGCCCAGGCAACATGGCAAAACCCCATGACCCAAAAAATAGAAAAATTAGGCGTGCATGGTGGCACCTAGTAGCTGTAGTTCCAGCTACTCTGGAGGCTGAGACGGGAGGATCACTGGAGCCGTCAAGGCTGCAGTGAGCCGTGATCACACCACTGCACTCCAGCCTGGGCGATGGAGGGATACCTTTTTGTTTTTGTTTGTTTTTTGTTTGTTTTGTTTGTCTTTAAGTAATGTATGGAGATTGGAATCAAAAGAGCAGTTGCTTCCAAGAGTGAGGGGACATCGACTGGAAGTGGCTCTGGGGGGCTGTCCTGAGATGGAAGTGCTGTCTAACTTGACAGGTGCACAGGTTTCCTGGGTACCAGAACTGGGTAAAGCTCCTCCCACTGTGCACGGCCATCTGTGCATCTCACTCTCCATAGATGCTCCCCATAAACAACATCCATGCCTAAGTAAGCCTTAAAACGTGCTCCTAGTAAGCACAAAACAGGAATGCTAAGAGATGAGAAAATATTGCTCACATTTTAATTGGCAACATATTTTTTGCCTGTTTGGTATGTCTTAAAAATGAAGAGTATCTCAGACTCAATGATAGGCAAAAGTACATAGTCCACTTCCCAGAAAATTGCATTTAATGAACGCTTTTTCTTTTCTTTTTTAAGAGGACCTGGTGTTCCACTAGTGTACACTTGACTAAACAGAGACCTCTTACCACTAATGTGATTTAAACCACAGGAGTTGAGCATTCCCAACTCTGGCCAAGTTTGGCTTTATCTATGCAAGTTTCGTTTATAACTTTATAAGAACACTTGTGGGCCTTGAAGTGCTGACTTTATTGGCAAGAGGAGGTTTTCATTAGAAAGTGTGAATAAACCCACCAGAACGTCTCAATTCCGTTTAGGTCCCATGTTGGAAGAACTCAGATTCCTACCGGTGTGAGTCCAGTCCGCAACTGTCTCACGGGAGGTCTTCACGCCCAGCCGACTGTAACACCTGCAACCCTGCACGGCCATCTGTGGTTCTCTCTCTCATCTCAGCTTCCTTGGTGAACTTCTTAATCACCTGCTTCCATTTCCTCGGCCCGCCCCAAGTCTTGCTACTATTGGCCGGCCCGGCTCCCCACTTTTTGCCGGCCTGCTGCTGTGCTGCTCTGACGTGCAGGCACTAGTGTTTGTTTACCTCTGATGGCCTCTGCCAAGTCCTGATGACTGTGGCACCCACAGCCTGGAAGTTTTGGAAATGCTTGGTTTCCTCGTCTGTGTACAGCCTCACCCCTGACAGAGTGGCTGCAGGGCCCCTGCCCTCCTCCACCCTCCTCCACCCTCCCCCGCCCTCCCCCGCCCTCCTCTGCCTTCCTCCCTTCTTCAGCTTGTCCCACTCAGGACAATGACGCCCTTATTCCAGGAAGAAGAGACAGCAGTACTGGCCACTCTCTCTGTATCACCAGGGTCTCTGCAGCGCTCCCATAGAGGGGCTGGGTGCTCTTCCCTCCCTGAGACTTTGGGCCGAGCCTGTGAACTTAACATGGCCAGCAGGAGGTTGGGGAGCAACAGGCAAGGGGGGCTCCAAATTTGCTTGTGTGCGAGGCCTGGCTTTTGTGTCCCATTTGCTTGTGTGTGAGGCCTGGCTTTTATGTGCCTCTGTTGCTGCCATGAGAGGAACACCCCCAGTTTACTGATAAGTGCAAGGAAGATGAGAGACAGGGGGCAAACCCAGACCCCTGCAGCCTGGAGCCCCCAGCAGAGCCTACAGGCCAGCAGATGCCTAAGAAGTAAACACCCAATACACAGACATTGTCTGTTTATCTGCTGTGAAGGAACAGCTTCCAATACAACAGCCATTGGAGGAGTGAGGTAGGGCAGGGCTGAGCCCAGTGAAGAGGGGAAGGGGTGGGGCGGGGCAGGGCAGGGCAGGGCTGAGCCCAGTGGACCCGAGAAGGGGTGAGGCAGGGCAGGGCTGAGCCCAGGAGGGTGGGGAAGGGGCGAGGAAGGGCAGGGCTGAGCCCAGTAGAGCGGGGAAGGGGTGAGGCAGGGCAGGGCTGAGCCCAGTGGAGCGGGGAAGGGGTGAGGCAGGGCAGGGCTGAGCCCAGTGGAGCGGGGAAGGGGTGAGGCAGGGCAGGGCTGAGCCAGGCACAGACTCCTCAGTCCACACTGGCAGTGACTCCACCTCAGCTGCTCCGTCTGGATGCAGGTTATTTAGGTTTCTTCCTTCTACCTGTATTTTTCGAATTTTCTACGGCTAGCATGAATTACTTTTGAACTGACAAAAAGCAAGCAACGGTAACTTTTCCTAAGTAAGTAGCATGGCTCCTCCTGTTCAAAACGGTTCAGAATCACTGACTTCAGCTGTGACTGGGCAGCCTCTGCAAAGGTGACGGAGGCCGGAGCCTGGACGGGGCTGGCGAGAGTCCTGAAGGAGGCGGAGATTGTGGGTGGCAGCGGTGAGAGGGCGCCACAGTGTCCATGTGAAAAAAGTGGGTTCAAGAAAGATAAAAACCGGGAGGGGCAAGGCCACTGTCAGGAAAGACCCTCGGTCCCTGGGTCTTCCCTGTGCGTGTCGGTTCGTTTGAGCCGAGTCTTCTGAATGTTACTAATCCGAGTTCCCGGCAGGTTGGGTGTGCTCCAAACAGGTGAAAACACCGTGCGACGCACTCCTCCCAGGTGGTGGGAGCCTGCGCCTCTCGGTGGCGGAGGTGGCTGTGTTCCAGTCACATGTCTGGTTTCCTGCTTACTCTCTCCAGCTCTGCCCCACCCCAGCCTGCATTTCGGGCACTGCCACTCCCTCGGCCTCCTTTGCTACCTTTAATCCTCTCCTGCCCAGCGGTGCCCCCAAGAGCCCATGAGCTCTCAGACGCTGTCCTGGGACCCTTGGGACTGAGGAAGGCTCAGTGCTCACACACCCACTCACCCATTCACAACAAAGTGGGGAGAGCTAGTAACAGTCTCACACATCTCCGGCTACACTTGCTGTTAGCAGGATCGCCTGAGACTCCAGGGCTGTGACATAAAGAAGTTACCCCCAAAACCAATCCATGGGATCCCTTCAACAATAACCACAGATTCAGCCTGAGACTGCAGAGCTGTGACATAGAGAAGTTACCCCCAAAACCAATCCATGACATCCCTACAACAAAATAACCATGGGTTTAGCTCCCGCTCTGTGCCTGGAACCTGGTGCTGTGTTGATGGAGAAAGTCTCCAGCTTGGAGCTTGAGATGGAATGAAGAAACCAGGAAACCGGCAAATGGCCCAGATAATCTCGGAAGAACTCCACGAAGCAAGCAGACAAGCTAATGCGGACGATTTGGGGGACGGTGGGGCAGGACATCTCGGAAAGGGGGGTCAGAGAAGGCCTCTGCACAGAGGAGACTTCAGAGCTGACGCTGAAGGAGACGCTGGAGCCAGCGGTGAAGGCGGCTGAGTGCAGGCCCCACGTGTGGGAAGGACACCTGCACACAGCCCCGGTCGGTGAGGAAGGGAGGGGAGGGACTGCAGGGAGGCAGTGGGGTCCCAAGCAGGTCTGTGGCTTTTCAATGGAATCATTCACATCACCCATCCTGCCTAAATATCAGCTTGAGCTCGTGTGTCCACAGGTACATCTGACATCAATAATTGTTCTCCCATTCTTATCAAAAGTGAATTTCAGACTCCTGGTAACTATTAATAGGTAACGATTGATATTCATCTGTTAATAATTGTGCAATGATAGCATTGCCCAAAACTCAGTGACAGCAAGAAATGCGCCCAGCAGGAACGTGACTAGGGCAGCAACTCTCAAACGTCAGTGTCAGACCCGTCCGGGGGCTTCTGAAGCTGCAGGTGGCAGACGCTTGGCTGCAGGTCCCTGGCCAGCGGGTCTGGGCGAAGCTCCTGTGTCCTCTTGTCTAACAAGTTTCCAGATAATATCCATGCCAGGCACACATTTCCACCTGCCACAGATGTCCCCATGGGGGTTTTCTTTTTTTTTTTTTAGAATTGATTTTACTTAATTTTTACATGTGTTATCTTCATCAGTCACGGAAATTTTGTGGTTCTCTTTTTAATTATACAACATTTAAATAAGATGATCAAAGAAAGTAAAATATAAAATTTAAAAAGTGCCCCTTTAGTATTTGATTTGCTAGACAGGGCAGACCAGGTGTGGGCGCGGGGCAGGGGGAAGGAGACCTTGAAACTTACACTTCTGTTGGAATAAAATTTTTCGTATGTTTACTTTTGGTATAAAAACAAAGGGGGATTCAGATGCTAAGGTTGTGCCTATGACAGGCATTCACTGATGACTAGAACAATGAGATATCTACATGACAGTAAAAGACGGAAAAGCCTAACTCACCAACACACATACTGCATACTTTAACTCCCAGGGAATACTTGAAAACTCACTTTTACTTATTAAATACAAGATGCCTGCCATCACAGTTACATGCACTGTACGTGCTCTGTGCACTCTCATTTAATCCTCATAACAACAGAGCATTAACATTGTGTTTTAAAATTATGCATTAAAATGGTGTTTTAGGCCAGACATCGTGGCTTGCCCACACTTTGGGAGGCTGAGGTAGGAGGATCACTTAAGCCCAGGAATTTGAGACCAGCCTGGGCAACAAACTAAGACCTCATCACTATGAAAAATTAAAAAAAAAAAAAAATGTGGTGATTTGTGCCTGCAGTTCCAGCTACTCAGGAGGCTGAGATGGGAGGATCACTTGAGCCTGGGATGTCGAGGCTCCAGTGAGTCGTGATTGTGCCACTGCACTCCAGCCTGGGTGACAGAGTGAGAACCTGTCTCAAAAGAAAACAAAGAAACAAACCAACACCTGTGTTTTATCAGTGAGAAAGCTGAGGCTCAGAAAAAGTTGCTATCTTCCTCAAGATCACAGAGCCAGGAAAGGCTGCATGCGAGTTCACACTCACACTAGTGACAGACGCCCTCCGTCCCAAATACGGCACCCCTGCCTCTCCCAGCCTTGGCGTCTGAGGACCAGGCCCTCTCCAGGAACACCCATGAAAAGGAAAATTAGATACTATGGGAAGCTCATACTCAAATGTATGTTCTAAAAAACAGGGTTTGGATACAATGTATGGATCCAGTATCTTTGGAGAGAAAGTAATGACCACAGGTGTCTGTTCTGATTTCTTTCTTTTCACATGTATTTGCCATAGCAACAAATTCAGACATAAAGTAACCATAGACCTGTAAGTTAATTTCCATTCTGAAACATGACTCCTAGGCTCTGGTGGAGGAGGGAAAACTGCGTCTTAAGCGTGACAAAGACAGACCATCTCAGAACGCATCTCAGGGCCCCTGATGGGAATGCCTCCCAAGTCCCATTTGCCTCCACCCAAACCTCCTACCTCTCTCTGTATCCTCCCCGGTGTCCTCAGCATTTGCGGGGGGGATTACCTGTGTTGAAAGGCCAACTTTCCACATTTTTCTACCAGTGACAACCACATCAACCTAAGCTTTGAAAACCGGAGTCCAAGTTGGCCCTGACTCCATTCTCTCCTTGGCCTCGTTTAGCCTAAGTTTCTATAGTATTTCTTCAATCGCCTCCCTCCCCTCGCCCCTGGGTCCCCAACCCTGATCCACAGGGCTGCAAAGACCACCTCCACCCACCACAATCAAGGCCACAGCAAGTCTCTCCGAGTGATGTCCTCCAAGGACTGGAACTTGGTTGCTACTCATGAAGTTTCTTGATGCTTTGTTACCAGTGATGATAACATCCTCACCAGCTCCCCTCAGGACAGGTGCAAACACAGCTATGCCAGGAAAGCACTACAGAAATGTGACTTTATTCTCCTGTAAGATTCTGTAGAATTCGGACACGGATTCTATTTAAAGGAAGTTAATAAAAATCACCTGATTTTATATTTGGACGCCTTACAAAAACAATCAGAACAGTTTCCATTTTCCAAAAGTGCTGCCTTAGGGCCAGTGGCTTCATCTAATACAGCTGATTACAAATAAAACCAACACTGACAATCCTACTTTAAAATAGACTGTGATAGGCCGCATAAGCCAATAGTCAGAGGGGGCCACGTTTTTCCACTTCACTTTTCATGTGGACAAAAGAAAAAATAGTGGCTCTGAAAAAAATTGAGACAAGAAAAAGGAAACATCAAAATAGCATTTTGATAAAAACGACAGATGCTTGGGAACCCAATGCCACTGCCTGCCCCGAGGGGAAAGAGACACACGTGACTTGGGGATAAGGGTCACCCGGTTTGAATTCTCACTAACCATGTGTTCTTAGGTTGACCTTTTTAAAGCCTGTTTCCCCATCTGTAGAAGGAGAATAACAGCTTCTACGTGTTGCATTACTGTAAGAATTGAAGCCTGTCCGTGGTGGGCACTTAGGGCCGTTAGTCCCATTCTCCAGGGTGCACATAAATGACTTGAGGGCCCAGGACGCCAGTCAGGAGAGATGCACGCATCAGAGGCAGGAATGCCGCATTTTAGTCCGCCACACAGCGATCCCTACTTGAAAATCCTTAACCTTCATCCCAAGGAAGAAAAGATGCCACAAGCCCCAGACGTGCCCCAGACTCCACCGCCCTCGTCCAGTTCTTCATAGTAGGCATTTTTGCTGAGCCAGAACTCGGCAAATTCATGACATGAGATTAGAAAGCGGCTGTGTTAGGTCTTTGCCATTTGGTATTTTAGATAATCCCAAGAGACAACTCAACCCGTGGGGAGAATTCAACCCGTGGGGAGAATTCTTCTCTCTTCTCGGAAAACCCCAGAATGAAGCCATGCTTGTTCTTAGGAGAAACTATTGCTCTACATGAAGCCCTGGGGACCTTCAGCCCCGAACAAGGGCTGGTCCCCTTTGCACCAAGGGCAAGGAAGGTCAGGGCATGTGCTAGACTTGCAAAGAAATTATTCAGAGATGAAAAAACTCAAATTCAATGACAGCAGACAGGACAGAGACTGTCTGCCCCTGTCTCCTACTTCAATGGAATTTAAAGGAAAAAATAACATTGCGACAGCACTTTCAAGCTCCAAACACTTCCCATTCACTACCTCATTCAACTATAATTGCTAAGACTTCCTGAGGCTTAGGATGTGCCAGCTACGATGCCAGTCACTTTCCATGAGCTACCTACTTAGACCCTCAGCTCGCAAAGGACTCTCATCGCCCCCACTTCACAGACGAGGGGAGAAGACACCGAAGATTGCAGGGTGTGGCCAAGCTTCCAGCCATCTGGAGCTGCTACACACAGCAGACGGGCAGCTATGTGCAAATGCACAGTGATTGTTCTCACAGAATCCCAGGACCCTGTGAAGCAGGTGTCAGTGTACCCGAGTTTTAACTCTGCGGACACAGATGTAAGAGAGTGAGGTGACTTCCCCAAGGTTGTGCAACAAGTTATGGTAGAAGCAGAATGCAATCCAAGGGTTCAAACTCCAGAGTCAAACAAAGCTACTTCCATTTTCTTCAGGAGCCCAAAACTTAGAAAAAGATGGATTCAGTGGGGTCAGTAGTGATCAAGGCAGGTCTCTTCCAAAGCCAAACTCTCAGTTCTGGACTCAGCTCAGGGAACATCCAAGTGGCCACCTCCAGGTGCCACGCATTGCTGTCTCGTCACCTCCAGGGTCTCAACAGGGCTCTGTCGATGTGCTGCCCTCAGTGCTGCAGGGTCCTGTCCCTAAACCAGATCCAAAAGTGCGTGACTCTCATGCAGATGAAACAGGAGTGAATGAATCGCTGCTGGGAGAGGCTGCAGGACCAGATTAGAGCCAGTCCAGGATGAGGGTGCGTGTCACCCAGAAGCAGCCACTGGCGATCTTAGCAAGGCTGGGACATGTGTATAGAGCATTTCCCACACAGACCGGCCATGTGGAGAGATTCTGCTATTTTCTAGTTACCTTCAGCCTGATTGCTGGATGCAACATAACCATCACAATGGAAACCAGAACCCTCATCTGTAACTGAGTCAAAGAAAAAGAACCAAACATGTCAGAGTTCAGGCGCCAGCAGAGTCTTAACAGAGACGAGAAGAGAGACAGCACATGTTTAGATGGAATAAGGCATCCTGGTCCAGCAAAGTCTTACAGAGATGAGACAAGAGAGCACATGTTTAGATGGAACTGGCATCCTGGTCCAGCAAAGTCTTACAGAGATGTGAAGAGAGCATGTTTAGATGGAATAAGGTGTCCTGGTCCAGCAGAGTCTTACAGAGATGAGAAGACAGCACGTGTTTAGATGGAATAAGTCATCCTGGTCCAGCAAAGTCTTACAGAGATGAGACAAGAGAGCACATGTTTAGATGGAACTGGCATCCTGGTCCAGCAAAGTCTTACAGAGATGTGAAGAGAGCATGTTTAGATGGAATAAGGTGTCCTGGTCCAGCAGAGTCTTACAGAGATGTGAAGAGAGCATGTTCAGATGGAATAAGGTGTCTTGGTCTAGCAGAGTCTTACAGAGATGAGAAGACAGCATGTGTTTAGATGGAATAAGTCATCCTGGTCCAGCAGGGTCTTTTAGAAATAAGAAGAGAGAGCGTGTTTAGATGGAATAAGTCATCCTGGTGGAACTCTGGTTTTAGGATGTTTTTGAAACGTGCATACTTTTCAACAGGCAAAGGGCCATTTCAAAACAGCAAGTGTCACCCAAAACTCGGTGACTGGAATTCACCTTCCAGGGATTCCTTCTTCTGGGAAAATCTCCAAGACGGGCCCTTCTTTCTCCAGGTATAAAGGAAATCCCATGCTTGTTTGTGAGGAAATATCTAAATGCCTGTGTGTAGATGTTTGAGACTGAGGAGCAAAGTGCTTGATTTAAGCATGTAAACTAGATTTAGGGATCTGTGTTCACATCAAGGATGAGTCTCTTGTGGGTGATCCCTGAACAAGATCATGACATTGCCAGAAAACCTTTCTTCTACTTTACTTCTGCCTTGCTTCCTCGAGGAAACCTTCCCTCATTCCTTCCACCCCAAGGACTTGGATTGCCTGAGAATCCTGCTGCACTTAGTGGTTGGGGGCTCCATGGAGCAAGGCCTGCCGATTGCCTGTGATGCATCCATTGGGTGTTCCTGCTGTTAGACCAGCCATTCTCAGAGCGAGGTCTGAAGGGACCCCCCAGGGCTCCCTAAGGTCCTCGCAGGAGATCCATGAGGTCGGAACCACTTTTATAAACTGCTAAGGTGTTCTCTGGCCTTGCACTCTGGAAGCATGTGAGCCTAGGTGATCTGCAACGTCAACCATCTGCTGCCCAACTGGACGTGCCTTGGGTAGCGATGTGCTTAGTGCAGACATGTTCACTGATGTCAGTAGATGTAGCCCAGGATTAGAAGAGCTTTTTGGGGTCCTCGATGAGGTGAAACAACACAAAAGAATTTTTGTATCAAAAAAGTGTGGGAGCTGCTGAATTAGACCATAAACTTGAGCTATTTGAGAATAAGGGTTGTGTGTTATGTATTTACCTGTTTGAATGAGCAGAGCTGAGGCAACCTACACAGGGCTGACTGTGTGCACCTGCCCAGCATGGCCTCACCCAGTCTTCACCACTCGGCACAACTAAATCTGAGTAACTGCAACCTGACTAAGGCTAGGGCAGGGAGGGGACATCCCGGCTTCAGACCCAGGCCACGAGGCTCCAGGGTCCTGCGGCTAACCCTGGCCGCCCTGCCTCTGTCCCATAGTTGACTGCCTCCTGCCAGCATGTGGCTAACAGGCAGGGGTGCACTGGCCTTCAGCTGGGTGCTTGGGAGGACATCCAAGTTAGTAAAGTCACAATGACAGAGGACAATCCTGAGAGAAGAACTGAGTGATGATCAAGGAAGTCAGGCATCTTCACTGCAAAGCTGAACAAATCTGGAGCAACCACTGGAATTGGCTGGTGTCCTGTCATGTCCCTGAACAAGACGGAGCCAGGGGCACAGCTGGGGCCGGGAGCCTGGGGCGAGTCATTTAGCTGCAGCAGTGTGGGCGCTGTTTAGCGTGGTTTATTTTTTGGATGTTTTTGGCTGGTTCAAATGGCTCTGCCTGTGTTCTGCTTTCCACAGTAAAGACAGACCCTTGGCATGGCTCCTCCTTCAAACTTCACAGAAACACCCTCCACAGTAAAGGCAGACCCTTGGCACGGCTCCTCCTTCAAACTTCACAGAAACACCCACACCCCTGTGAGGAGATCCCCGTCTTCTCCACCGGGGAACCAAAGGGAGGTTCTGCTGTGTCCATGCTCCTTATTCTGGCTGTTTGCAGGGTCCCCACACCCTGCTCACAGGGGTGCCCCACCCACTACAGTAAAGCGCTGTCCATGCATTTATCTTCCCTACGATATTTTACTACATATGCTAGGAGAGTAAAAGATTTATCCTTATAGGGCTTATAAGGAAGGGGCGTGGGGAATCTAAGGAGGGAAAAATATTCTGAAGGAAACATCAGAAATGCATATTTAGTGCTCATTTTATAACCTACTGTCATTTTAAGTCACAGAATAACAGCCTTAAATGTTCAGCAGCAAAAGTGAGCCACTCGGTGCAGAGCTCTTCGCCGTGAAAATTAACACTGGGAGGGGTGTAGCCCCCAAAGGCAGACCCAGCCCACACCTGCCCAGCGCTTTGCACAAACCCTTCCCCACAGACACACTTCCTCCTGCCTCCCAGACCCGAGGGTGCTGCGAAGCTGGAAGCCCTTCCTGACAAAGAGAGAAAATACCTCAAGAGACTTCTTGGCAGGAGCATTCAAGTGGAGCAGAGTCTAAATGTTTAGCTCTCACAGATCAGCAGTACCACGGGAAGCAGCTCCCCACCCCAGCACGAAGTCACCTAATAAGGCAACATTTTGTTCTGGTTCATGCAAAGGGCGGCGGCCCCCATGTCACCCTCTGTGCCTACGTGGTGCTCGGGCTTTGTTTTGACTTGGAGAAAGGAGGGCCCTCCTGGCTGTCTGAAGTGAGACCAGCACGGCGTGTGCCAGTCTTCAGGGAGGTTGGAAAGGACAGGGTGCCAAGTCCAGCAGTTCAGGATGGGTCTGCACCTCGTCCTGTGGTGTCACCCACCAGACCCCCCACACACGTGGCACGGGATGACCTCCTGACTCAGGAGGAATTGCTCAGGCCCCTCAGGAGAAATCCGAGCTCTAAATACATCTGCAGACGTTCCAGGCAAACCTCCCTCCTCACCCTTCTCCAGAGCTGCTCTTGCACTCTTTACCTCTGTGATGTGACTTATATCAGAATATTCTCCAACTCCCCAAGGCCCGGTGGGAAGGTTCACTCTCCTGGGGATTCCCAGGGTTTCAGGCGACCTCTCCCCTGTGCTGCCCACAGGATCCACGCCGCGTTCTCCAAGCTCATTCCTGAGGACGGGGCTTCCTCCCAGCCTGCTGCCTTAATCCTGTTCCAGGATGGCTGCTGACCTGCCCAATAGGGAGCCCAGGCCTGCGGGGCCCTGGAGCAGCCTTCAACCTACCTGTCCTGCTCATGAGCATGCTTGGGGCCTGGCCTCCCCCACCAGCGCTGCCACACCACTCCAGCCTTCCTGGTGCTGGACGACAGTTGCCCGTGCGCTGCTCAGTCCCTGAAGGAGGGTCTCCAGCCACAGAGATCACATGTGCAGGGAAAAGAGGGCTGCAGGAAACATTGAGTGCGCTTGTTTCCAGCCTCCTTTCCTCGTCTGCTAGGGTGGGCCAGACATTCCTCCCCACAGTCAGCCCCTGTGGTGGGTGTGAGGCCCGGGTCCACCCATCCCTCCCCCTCCAGAGAAGGGTACGTGCCCCTCATGGCCAGAGAGCATATCCTATCCTGCTGGCCACAGCGATTGGTTCAGGGGTGGACGTGTGACCCAAGACAGTCACTGGAAATAAGATCTGGGACTTTCATTTTAAAACAAAAACCAAAAACCCCCACTGGATCGCTGGTGGGATGGGCAATGAAACCTGAGGGACACCACATTGGGGGCACCTGCCTGAGAATGACGCTGGTGAGATGAGCCTGCAGGGTGGGGAGACGGGGTCCTGCTGGGGAGACAGAGTCCTGAGGTGGTGGTGTGGAGCTGACACCAGGGCACACAGGGGCTGCGGAGTTCCTGGGAAGATTGCCTGCCCCATGCATGCTGCTCTCTGCCCTGTCACAGGCACTCACTACCCACACGTGTGTGTGGGCGGAGGCTACTCCAGCCCCTGTGCCTCCTCCCAGGCTGGACACACAGGTACAGCGGGACGAGCAGCACCAGGAGCAGCCTCACCTGGGGAGCCCAAGCAGAGCTGCCTTTCAGCCAAGTCCCCAAGAGAGCACGCAGCCTGGCCCAGCACCCGGGGATGTGGGGAAGACATGAACATCGCCTTCAGCGAACAAACATCGGAAACGTCAGTCTCCCTCGGCACGGTGCTTCCGTGAGTCCCCAGGAAATCCACACAATCACAGAAGCACAGAACATCGTATCCATAGAGAAGTATTCCTTATGGAAGTGTCCATACCAAAATACCAAACACGGTGTAAGAATCTATTCCTTGGAACTCGGTTTGGTCAACTATGTTCCATCATGCAATCATCTAAACAGAACAACACACGCCATGCTGTGGAAAAACGCCTGACAAACACGGCCACACCGAAGAATCACCGAGAGAGCTGACTCGGAGGCTGCATTTTTCCAATAACCTGAGATGGTTATGTATGGAGCACATGGAGTAACGTGCTGACGGCACAGGCGTGGTGGCACAGGTGCAGCACTGTGTAACAGAATACAGTATTCACACACCCACCAGTGTTTCCACTGGCAGTCATCACTGGATTATGCATTCACAAGATATTTTAGTTTATTTTCCTTGCTTGTTAATATCTCCTACAATAAACTTTTTTCTTTTTTTTTTTTTTTTTGAGAAGGAGTCTCGCTCTGTCGCCTGGGCTGGAGTGCAGTGGCTGGATCTCAGCTCACTGCAAGCCCCGCCTCCCGGGTTTACGCCATTCTCCTGCCTCAGCCTCCCGGGTAGCTGGGACTACAGGCGCCGCCACCTCGCCTGGCTAGTTTTTTGTATTTTTTAGTAGAGACGGGGTTTCACCATGTTAGCCAGGATGGTCTCGATCTCCTGACCTCGTGATCTGCCGGCCTCAGCCTCCAAAGTGCTGGGATTACAGGCTTGAGCCACCATGCCCGGCCAATAAACTTTTTTTACTAAGCAAAAAGATGTATTCAACTGCCATTCTGAACATGGTCAAGCTTGCACCTCAGCAGAGCCAGTTCTCAGGTAATACACACAGCAGTTGGTGCTTGGGGGCTGAGAACAAAAATGCATTGTTACGAAGGCCAGACCATGTGCCACTGTCACTGCAAAGAAGGTCGTGGGAACCCTGAACGCCACTCCTTCCGATAAGCCTGCACCACTCAGACAGCTACACTCCATTGGTTGCTAAAAACTTCACTATGAGTAATGTGCTCTTGGAAAAGATGAAGGGATTAGGAGAGAAAAGAAAACAAGCTGTTTAAAAAATACACTGCCCCCTAAACAAATAAATAAAACAGAAATAAGTACAGGAAAGGATCAGAGATGTTCCTGAAAATAATTAGACATCTACATTTTCCATCCACCACAGAATGATTAAAATACGCTTCTTAGTCATTAGTTACGTTACCTTCAGTTCTTCCCTTTCCTCCAGTTTTCTTTTTAAATTCTTTGCAAAAGTATTTAGAGTCCCTCTCCTAAGTGTGAAAAATGTCCCAAATATCTT
This sequence comes from Rhinopithecus roxellana, assembly GCF_007565055.1. NCBI lineage: Eukaryota > Metazoa > Chordata > Mammalia > Primates > Cercopithecidae > Rhinopithecus > Rhinopithecus roxellana. The sequence continues at coordinate 149,632,147 of NC_044552.1, forward strand.
GTTGGAAACAAGGCCCATGGTAGATGCTTCCAACTCTCCTTTCTTAGAACTTTCTTCAGTGCCTCCGATTTGCTTTCAAAGAGGACACTTTTCAAAAGAGGTGAAATATATCCCACCCACAACACAGAGCCCTGTGAAAACCTGGCTCCCTCCTAGCTGAGCACCGAGAATTAGCAGGAGCGTGCCCTGGGCCATCGGGTGCATTTATTTCCAGCATTCTCTCCTAGGCTTCCAAGGTGGGCAAGACCTTCCTCCCACAGTCGGCCCCCGCGGTGGGCGTGAGCCTGATGATTCTGGCAAGGCTCCTCTGGGTGCTCCTGAAGAAACTCCCAAGGAGAAGTCACATCTTCTCACTGTCTTCTGTACGACATCGCACCTCTCGTTTCCTAACTTCTTTGATGTTTTTTCTAGTCACCTTTAATTCTGTTCCTGTTCAGTTGCTCAGCCCATGGCCAATTGCTGAATATTTTTAAGACTTAACCCCGTTCCAGAGCTGAGTAGGATCCCTCCCCCGCACCCCCACAGAGGCAGCCTGTGGTTCCCAAAGGAGTGAAGCAACGTGGCATGGTGCCAGGACGATGGGACGTCCGCACTCAAAGAAAATGCTGTCTAGACACAGACCTTACGCCCTTAATAAATGAACTCCAATATATCACGGACCTATGTGTAAAACACAGAACTATACAACTCCTAGAAGGTAACGTAGGAGAAAATCTAGGCGACCTTGGATTCAGCGATGACTCTTTAAAGACAACCTCAAAGGCGCAATCTGTGAAAGAAATCATTGATACACGGGACTTCCTCAAAGTGGAAAACTTCCTCTCTGCAAAGACACCGTTAAGAGAATGAGAAGACAAGCTGCAGATGGGAAGAAAATCTTTACAGAACACACATCTGATAAATCACTTAGGTCCAGGCCAGGCATGGTGCCTCGTACGTGTAATCCCAGCACCCTGGAAGGCCGAGACAGGCAGATAGCTTGAGCTAAGGAGTTGGGGACTACCCTGGGCAACATGGCCAAACCCTCTACAAAAAAATAGATAAAAACTAGCCGGGAGCAGTGGTGTGCGCCCATCTACCCAGGAGGCTGAGGCAGGAGGATGGCTTGAGCCCAGGAAGTGGAGGTTGCAGTGAACCATGATTGCACTACTGCACTCCAGCCTGTGTGAGAGTGAAACCCTGTCTCAAAAAAACAGACAAACAAAAAATTATGTCCAAAATATATCTACAAAGAACACTTACAATTCAACAATTTAAAAAAACCAATTAATTAAAAATCAGGCATAATATCTGAACCGACACCTTATCGAAGAAGATATATCGCAGCAGATGTCAAATAGGCATATGAAAGGCATTTAATACCCTATGTCATTAGCTGATTGCAATTAAGGCAATAATGAAACACCACTGCAAACCTAGTAGAATTCCTAAAATCAAAAACATTGACAACACCAGCTGCTGGGGAGGCGGCAAAGCAGAGGAGCTCTCATGCCTTCCTGCTGAGACTGCAGAATGGTGCGGCCGCCACAGAAGGCTGCTTGGCAGTTCCTTATGAAGACACACAGAGTTTTACTGTACCATCCACCAATCATGTTCTTAGGTATTTAGCCAAGTGTGCTGAACCCTGATGTCCACAAAAATCTATATATGAGTGTTCCTAGCAGCTTTATTCATAATTGTCAAACATTGGAAGCAACTAAGATGCCTTTCTAGAGGTAAACAGATGAACTACAGTGCGTCCAAACAATGGAATACGACTCAGCACTGAAAGGAAATGAGCAATCAAGCCATGAAAAGACATGGAGGAAACTTAAATGAATATTAGTACCAGAGGAACCTTAAATGAATATTAGTAAGCAAAGGAAGCCAGTCTTTAAGGGCTGCATACTGTATGAGTCAGACTCTCTGACATTCTGGAAAAGGCAACACTATGGAAATAGTAAAACGATCAGTGGTTTCCAAGGGTGAGGGGGAAGGAGGGATGGGTAGGTGGGGCTCAGAGGATTTTCAGGGCAGTGGATCAACTCTGTATGACACTATGATGGTGGGTACTTGTCATTACACATTTGTGATGACTCATAGAATGTCCAACATCAGGAGTGAACCCTAATGGAAACTATGGAAGCTGGTTAATAATGATCTATCAATATTTGTTCATCGATTATAAAAATGCACCACACTAATGCACGATGTTCATTCCAGGAAAAACAGTGGAGGTGTGGGTGCTTAGGAGATACCTGGAAACTCTGTGCTTTCTGCAGAATTTTTTTCTCAAAAAGTAAAACTGCTCTAAAAGTAAAGTCTGTGAAAAAGAAATACTGTTGCACCCTCAGAGGAGATGCGAGAAGACGTGCTAAATGCTAACATGAGACTCCGACTCACACCATCCGGTCTGCGCCTGCGGCTCCTCACTGAGCTTCAGATAACGTTTCTCGACCTAATCAAGACCTCTAGTCTCAGAAATGGTTCTGGTTTCTCCCTCTCCTTTTATTTGCTCAAAACTCCAAATCTTTGCTTTGCCACCTCTGAAAATGACTAAAAATGTTACCAGATGCCATTGGAAACTCAGAGGTGTTCAGTATTTTATTGAGCATATACTAGAGATTCAACGTGGCTTTACAAATTATAAAAAGACACACACATACACACACATACACAAATAAAAGGCAGTATTTTTAAACACAAAGGTAAAGCATTAAACAAAGAGAAATATCTTCAGTAATTTATTAACTAACATCTGCTTCAACCTAAAATTTCGTATATACCCATAATTTAACTTCCTACGCATTTTGCTTGTAACACATTGCTATTTCAAAAATTGGAAGTAATGGTTTTAAAGTATTTTAGCGTTCATGAGAAAACATAATGATTGAAAACGCTTAACATTTAAAAAAATTATTGAGCCAATAAAATCTCTCTTCCCGAAGAAGTATTTTTAAGAAAGTTTTCTCATGTTTTTGTTTTAAATATTGACTTATAAAATTAAAGTATCCTTCTTTTTTTCTGATGCAAAGTCATACCAAAACAGAAAAACAAACTTATTTCCAAGTTTCCAAACAAAAGAGAAAAAATGCCTTTTAGTTGAGACTAATCTTGGAAAATTTATTTCCCAAGTTAACTTCAAAGAGTTATGAGCTGTAAAAACACGAGGTTAGAGAGAACGCTTCATGGTCGGGATTTAATTATAAATAAAGATGGTGGGTCTGTCTCCTATTTTCCGTATATCGTCCTGTCTTTTTTTATAGTGTCTTCCAAACAGTTTGCCAAATACTGCTGTGCATTTCGAGGATGATGGAATGTGCCACCCACTCTACACTTTGCAAAGTCTAACTCTGCATTAGAAGTGCTATAATAGGCTGGGCACAGTGGCTCACGCCTGTAATCCCAGCACTTTGGGAGGCTGAGATGGGCGGATTATGAGGTCAAGAGATCAAGACCATCCTGGCTAACACAAAAATACAAAATACTCTACTCTCTACTAAATGCTACTAAAAATGCAAAAAATTAGCCGGGTGTGGTGGCAGGTGCCTGTAGTCTCAGCTACTCGGGAGGCTGAGGCAGGAGAATCGCTTGAACCCAGGAGGCAGAGGTTGTGGGGAGCTGAGATCATACCACTGCACTCCAGCCTGGGCAACAGAGCAAGACTCCATCTCAAAAAAAAAAAAAAAAAAAAAAAAAAGAAGAAGAAGAAGAAAAAAGTGCTATAATATCCATAATAAAGCCTGAAAATTCGTCTGAGGCTTTTTTGCTCAGCTAAAAATTTTAGTTCTGAAAGTACATTAAATCCGCATACATACAAGTTAAAGATAAATAACCTACTGCAAGAAATTGTCATAAAGTCTGAACTATTATATTGCACATGCAGTGTACATGATTAGACAGTGCCCTAGAATCATGTACTGTATGGAGACTTGTGCAGTGGTGTATAAACACACACAGGCATTCAGAGGGGGCATAAAAATAGGATAGAATTATTTTTTCTAGGATAAATAATAATTATTCTTTCAAGAGAAACCTCCCTGCTGGCCAAGGTGGTAGACGCATTGCTGTAGCTTCATAAAAGACTTGGATTTTTTCTTAGTTCACTTCAACTGTACTTGGATGGCTCCCATAAAAATAGTAAAAAAGAATCACCAATCAAAAATAACTATTTTATATAAAATATATGTGACCATGAAAACAAAAGATAAATTTGGGGGAAATTCTCAATTCATTTTCAGTCAATATTTGACACACCGGGAGAAATTTCACTCCAGTTCACAATGGAAACTTGTGTCAAGGACAGACGAGAATCCCCCAGACCTCTTTCACTAGTATCCCTTTTCTTCACTAGACGTCACAAGCATTCCTATTGTAAAGTGGCTTTTCACTGGGAAGATAGTTGGGACATTAGGTGATTGCAGAAAGAAGGGTGATGGCGTTGGTGGTGCCATCGATAGACTTGAGGACAGAGGAGGGGGAAATTTCAGCTCCATGCTGAGCCTTTTATTGATAGGCTTTGTTTTCAATGTGAGAAATTCAAATCCAAGCCACACTGACAAAAATAATTCTATCCTGCTTGTTATGGATTCAAAATTCGTGAACGGAAGTCTTAACTCTGAATGTGACCATATTTGGAGATAAAGCCTTCAGGAAGTTAATTAAGGATAAATGAGGTCATCATAAGAGTGGGGCCCTGATCCAGCATCATTGGTGTCCCTGCAGGAAGATGGAGAGACCTAAGGAGCACACTGAGAGAAGACTACAGAGGGAAGACCACAGAGGGAAGACCACATGGAGGCCGGTCAGAGAAAGAGCCCTCACCAGGCCAGCCCTGCCAGCACCTCGAGCCTGGTCTTCCAGCCCCCAGAACAGTGATAGGATCCATTTCTGCTGCTCAAACCACCAGAATGTGCTACTTGTTACAGCAGCCCTAGCTGATTAATACACTCTATTCACACTTGATTTTTAAAGAAAGCCCAAGAAATTTCCTTAAATGAAGATTCGCTAAAGGAACTGCATTTATTTACAGGCAGAGTTGTCAGCTAAAATGCAAATACCACGTTCAATCTGAATTTCAGATAAGGAATAACTTTCAGTACCCAACATCTGCTGCAAACTTTATACCTTTTAAAATAGCATTGCCTTTTATTCTTCCCCATTCAGAGATGCTGTTGATGTTACTTTTACCAGCTTTACTAGCTTAAAAAAAAACATGTTCAAGGTCAAAGGAGAAAATTATCCAGTGAGATTAACCCCAAACCCTACCCTCCAGGTCTGGGTTAACCTTATATCAGTGGAATGCATCAGAGTACATTTCTTGCACAGCAGTGAGACCCGCTGCCTTAGGGGTAGTGAGCCCTGTGTCACCCTGAGTGGCAGCGGCTGCCCGTCATCAGCCTCCCGTCATGGGCTTGAGACTGGCTCACAAAGGGGGACTCAGGTGAGGCACTAGTTCCTCAGACATGGCACCAAAAGCATAGCCACAAAAGAAAAGATAGGTAAACCGGGCTTTACCAAAATTAAAAACACTGTGTGTTTCGAGTATGACAGAATGTGTCATCCACTACACTTTACAAAGTCTAACTCTGCATTAGAAGTGCTACAATATCCATAATAAAGCCTGAAACTTCCTTTGAGGCTTTCTAGCTTAGCTAAAAATTTTACCTCTGAAAATACATTAAATCCACATACATACAAGTTGAAGACAAATAACCTGTTGCAAGGATTTATCATAAAGTCTGAACTGTTATATTTCATAGTTTCTGATTATGATATTTCATAATCACTGTCATATTTCATAGGCGGTATACATGATTAGACAGTGCCCTAGAATCACATACTATACGGAGACTTGGGCAGTGGTGTATAAACACACACAGACATGCAGAGGGGGTGCAAAGAACAGGCACTGCTCTTCGAAGAACCCCACCAAGAGAGTGAAAGGACAGCTCAGAGTGGAAGAAAATATGTGTGTATCATAAATCTGGTAAGGACTTGTATCTAGAATACATAATGGAGTCTAATACTCAAATGGCTTCAAGAAACTTCATGTTTTGTCTTATACATAATTATGGGAAAAATTAAAGTAGGTACAAAACCTTATTGATAATAGTTACCATGTGTCACGGTGATCTGTACATTTTAAGATAAAACAATTGACCTAGAAGCTGCTTAAATTGCACCTCCAAGACCCCACCCACCCCAGAGGTTCTACTCTGGGGTTTGCTTTAACCATGACTAGAGGTGAGATGAGGCAGATGAGCAGCTGCCCCTGCCCCGTGCAGGCCTATGAAGCTCCTGAGATGCAGAGCTCTGACTGCTCCACAGAGCATGCCTCCGGTTGGGAGGAGTCTTACCTGGTGCTGGCGTGTGCCGCTGTAACAAAAGTGCCGTGGGCTCGACGGCTTATAAACAGGCATTCATTTTTCACAGTTCTAGAGGTCAGAAGCTCAAGATCAAGGTTCTGGCAGATTCAGGGTCTACTGGGGACCCATTTCCTGGTTCACGAATGGCGCCTTCTCGGTTGAGCTCATGTGGCAGGAGGGGCAAGGGTCTCCCAGGCCTCTTTTCATAAGGCACTAATCCCATTGCCCTCACGACCTCATCACCTTCCAAAGGCCCCACCCCCTAACACCATCACCCTGGGGGTGAGGATTTCAACACAGGAATTTGGGGACATACATACATTTAGACCATAGCAAGGAGACGGGAAACAAACACATGATATTTTAGCAAAAAGACAGTTTGTGTGTGTGTGTGTGTGTGTGTGTGTGTGTGTGTGTGTGTGTGTATGACTGTGTATCTATGTACCTGCGTGTAAATATACATACACACAAATACATATAAACTTTATATACATACACAGGTACACATATACACACATATACACACACATACACATATATAAACTTTATATACATACACACATATGTATACACACACACACATAAAACTTAAACACATACATAGATAAATCGATATTGTGTATGAATGCACGTGTGTGTTTAAGCTCAGGAATGTTGTAAAATGAAAAGTGAACAAGTGATCTGTGTGAGTTAAACACAGGATCCACCCCATGTAGAGAGATCGCGATTAACACTTGCTTTTTCCTAAAATGACAGCACAGGCTGAGTCTGTGGCGGATGTGGCAGAGGTGCCCAGTTGCTTCCCGAGCCGCCCCCTTCCTTGGCACAGACGGAATTATGGCAGGCACATAGCGAGTCTCCACTCCCAGCCCCCTTTCTGGGGGGTGTGCCTATGTGATGGTGTTTGTTCCAGTGAGATGGAGATGAACAGTGAGATGGAGGGAACAGGGTTGGTTTGATTCTGGGCTGGAGCTTTCAGGAGAAAGATTCTGCCTCCTCCTGATGATCTATCCCCTCCTGAAACTGTCACCCATGAAAACACGGCTAGGAGGGAACCAGATCCCTGCGTGATCACATGGAAAACAGCTCCACGGGCAATACTGTCCCAGGGCAGGACCATCACGTGATGAAACACTGCACTTCTGACTTGCTGAGCCTCTGAAATGTGGGTGCATTTCTTTCCACAGTTTAAGCTGCCTTATCTGATAAACCCAGATGCGTAATTCAGAAACACACCCTCTAACGATAAACAAGGCAAACTGAAGCGTCAGGCGGGTCATCTGGATCCTCGCCTACTGTTTGGGTGAACATTTGCAGTTTTTCATATGTAAACAGGGAAAACAATATCATCTCCTCATCCCCAAAGTGAGGATGGCATGAAAATGACACCTCCTCCGAGAATGCAGTGAGAGTCTCGTGTCTCAGGGCCAGAAAACACCTCCTCCGAGAATGCAGTGAGAGCCTCGTGTCTCAGGGCCAGAAAGGTGGGCACAGAGGACGCATTCTTCTTCAGTTATTGAAAGAGTTTTAAAAAATAAATATTACTTTCAAGACTGTTTGTCAGTGAATATAACTCTTACATCACTGAAACATTCTGTGTTTTGATGCAGATGCAACATATAACTGAAGAACATGTTTTCCAGTGCGTTTGAAATGACTTCTTTGCCCTTTCATCTGAAACACAATAGCCCGACGTATTCTGGCATTGGTTACTAACGCAACTTTCAGGCAGAAGCAGAGAGATACATGTCTGTGCCAGACTTTATCTGAGACACGAATGTAGGATGCGGGTACATAAAAGGGGAAAGATGATAAATATGAAGTAACAGAGGTAAGGAAAAGGGTTGCCTCTATTAAAAACATAAAGCTGTCTTTTTAGGGAAAAATAATGATGAAGTACATGTGTGGTTAGACACATATACATGTGCACACTCATGCACCACGTCATTCCTGGGGAATGAATAAAATTCCTTAGCAAATGCATTAACATTTTTTAAACTCTCAGTGCAATCATTGCCTTGATTGTAACTATAGTAATGCCTTGTGCTTGGCAAACAAGTCCTCATCAATCAGCACTTGATAAGGGTGACTAGGGAGAAAGATTAGTTCATTAATTGTACGAACTTTGCCCTTTCTCAAAGGAGGATGGACTGGTAAAAATATTTGGGGGGCTGGTAAAATTCTTTACTAGTCACCCAACATAAATCGTTGATTGCTCACAGCTAGGGAGAGCGTTGCTGTTGATAGAACAAGATGCAGTTGGAGGAGACGCCATTGGTGGGTGCTCCTTGGCTGGTAGGCGAGAGCTGGCAGGAATTCTCATCTTAGTGTGACCTGACCACATGAGTCATTTCCCAAAGGGTCATATTATTCATGGGCCATATGAATTATCTGTGGGTCTTTAAGCTAACTGATGGGAAGACCGTGGAAACGGAATCACAGTGAAATCTCTTCTACTATGTTTTTTTTTTTTTTTTGAGACAGAGTCTCACTCTGTCGCGCAGACTAGAGTGCAATGGTGCAATCTCAGCTCACTGCAACCTCTGCCTATGAGGTTCAAGCGATTCTCCTGTCTCAGCCTCTTGAGTATCTGGAATTATAGGTACCCACCACCATGCCCAGCTAATTTTTGTATTTTCAGTAGAGACGGGGTTTCACCATGTTGATGAGGCTGGTCTCAAACTCCTGACCTCAGGTGATCCACCCACCTTGGTCTCCCAAAGTTCTGGGATTACAAGCATGAGACACCACACACCTGGCCCTAAGTTACTATTCTTAAGTGTGAACAGCAAAAAGAGATATTTCACTCGGTTTATGCTTCAAGCCAAATCTGTAATCACAAGACACAAATTTCTTAGCAACAGGTGCAAATGTACTTCATCATTATTTTTCCCTAAAAAGACAGCTTTATGTTTTTAATAGAGGCAACCCTTTTCCTGCCTGGTGGAGGATCACTGGGAGCAGGAGCATTCACAGGTGTGTGCCACTGGGCCCCTCCCACACTGTCAGCCTCAGAGATGCCCCGGAGGCCAGCAGCTCTGCAAATCAGTGTGCCTGTCAATCTGCGGGTTGTGGGAGGAGGCTGGAAATCACAGCTCTGGGCTAAACCCTGGCCTCGGCCACTTAGAGATTTTGAAAAATGAACTTACCTATGAGACAAGCAGCTCCTAGTTCATAGGGCTAGTCTAAGAATCGGCTTCTGTGATGCATTAGAACACACAGTGCTTTGCCTGGTGCCCCCTGAGCATCATATGGGGCCAGTATCAGACCTCCTTAGTTCAAGGAGGACTTGAATGTCATTTAGATTTAGAAAACTGAAGTCAGGCAAATACCCCTCCTTCCAAGGCGAGAGCTCAAGGCCTGTGTGTACACGTGCTGGTGTGTGTTTCCAAACCGCTGCGATAGGGTTTGCTTTTATTACCGTTTTCTGTACTTATGTTGAAAAGCTTCATTCTGATTACTTAACCACAGTGTGATTGAATATTGAAATCTGAAAATCGAATATGATTGAAATTAAAACCTTCTTTTATAATTATGAGAATTGGATACATTCAGTTATGCATATTTTGGTAAGTTAATTAATGTTTTTAAACAACACACTTTTACAGTCTACACTTATGAGGTGGTACTTGCTTTAATTTAGTATTTTAATCTCTTCAAATGACCAAAAATTAATAACTTATGAATCTAATTGCTATCTTGATGTTTGTGTAATGTCATATTTGAAAAACAGAATAAACAGGAAAAACTTAGAAATAAAAAAAGAAAATATAATTTGTATCATTTTCCCATAGGGAACGCATTTTAGCATGATTTAAAGCAGAATCAAAAGATAATTATCTTTTGGCACTAATTTGAATATGTGCGCTAAAACAAAAATTATCATCCCTAAATAAAGCAGAAGTATTTCCACTGAGGGGCTCCGTGAACTGCAGGGCGTCCTGGACATCAAGGACTCTTCCTGGACATTGAACAGAACTGCTTTTAATGGTTTAGGGAGGAAGGCATTTTTCTCCCAAGCAGGAGGAGGAATTTCACAGATGACAAAACTGGAGGCCTCTATGTTCTCTCCAGCTCACAAGCAAACCTAACACAACAGATGAAAAGGCCGCAAGGTCCTGGGGGCTCGGCCTGGAGCAAACTCCTGGGAATCCAAGGCGCATTTTGGGGGGTTCAAACAGCCCTGGGCTTTTGGGAGAGCGTTGGAGGAGGCAGGAAACAGTCGCTTCCAGCGCCCGCGTGGGATGTGAAATAAAGGAGATGAAGCATCAGTGCCCGGAGCCCGCACAGTCTGAGAGGCCACGAGGATCAGCTTCCCGCGTGGGGAGGTACAGGGGCCGCAAGGTGGGCTGCTGGGGCCGGAGGGTGCAGAGCCGGACTCGCCTTAAAAACTAATCATCCCGAGGCCTCTCCTGCACCCCACGTCAGGCTTCAAAGATGCTGGAAGGAAGGAGCCCGCAGCTTCAAGTGGTTCCCGAGCGTGGGCGGGGAGAGAGTCCTGTGGGCAGCCCCACCCCAGCCGGGAGAGGCCACGGACCCCCTCGGAGCCGGGACCCCCACCCGAGTCCCTCCTTCCCTCCCGCGCAGCCGCGGGCCCCCGGCAACACTTCAGCACCCCGGTGCAGGGAGGGGAAGGCCTGGACTTGGAGGGGGGTCCCCAGCAACAGTGGAGACGACGCCTTGGGCTGAGACCTGCATGGCCCAAGGCCCCAGTCCTGTCTGGCCCCCACCATGGCGAGGAGGGAGGCTCAGAGGCCCTTAACTTCAGAGTCCACCTCGTCCACACGATGCCCCCAGCGGCGTCTGGACCCGACCCAGCCAGCAGCCGCCCACCCTGCTGGTATGGGGCTGCCGGGTGCTGCCTCAGGCTTAGGAGGACCGCGCAGGACACAGGGGCTCAGGGCAGAGAGGGGTCAACAGAGATGGGTGCTCAGGGCGGAGAGGGTCAAGCTCGAGAGGCCTCTGCCCTTCCTTTAAAGCGAAGGTGTGTCCGGGGCGGCCACTCCCTGCTGCAGGCTGCTGGGGGACTTTGCCCATCGGAATCCAATCTGGCCTAGGTCTGAAGGAATTCGGCCTGAGCTGCAGATCCCAATTTGGTTCAAACCCCGCAAGAGGCATGATTTAGGTTCCACAGTGCATGCTATGAGTGGGACCTCCTAACAGGCGGCCCTGCACTCCATGCATCCATCCCAAATCCCATGGGGAACAGGGTGCTGGCAGAGGGAGAAGGAGCTCCCTGGGCTGGCTGAGCCAGCACCCAGACTCTCTCTACCCAGCCACCTGTGTAGGTAACGGGAAGGTAAGGGCTTCCCTGCTTGGCCCCTGGTGGGAAGCTTGGTGGGGTGGGAGCTGCATGCTGACACAGCTCTTCCGTCTTCCTCATCACCCTGCGTCGCAACCAGCCAACCCCAGGACCCCAGGTCACAGGACCCCAGATATTTGGCGGGTGGAGACAAGAGTGTGTGAATTTCTCTGCGCGTTGAACCGCTTTTGCAATATGTGTTTTTTTTACTCTCTAACATGAAGTAGCCTTTAACCACTTGGTCTCATCCCGGCTAATGATTGCAGGCCCTGTGGTGGCATGTTTCCAAAGAAGGAAAGTCCGACCTGAAGAAGAGGCCAAGAGGAGCCAGGAGCTGGGCCCAGGGAAGCCCTGAGCTGAGCTTGCAGGCCAGCGCTGTGCAGACACCGGTAACAGCCAGGCCCACTTGGCAAAATCCATTTCCCCTCTTTATCAGGCACTGCTTCAGCTTTCGTTTTCAGTGATGTAAAGGCCCATTCAAAAATGCCAGAGAGAACTCGTGCCCGAGGGAGCACACGCCCCATGGTGAGAGGGACCCCAGCAGCAGATGCCCCCGGCATCTTGGGCAAAGTAAGACCCATTTCAGAACCAAATGAGGTCCCCAAAACAGAATGTAGATGGGCAGCCGACCTGACTGTCTCCCCGCGTGACAAAGCCCTGTGGCAGCATGGCTCTGTCAGGATTTGAGCACACGATGTTAAGGAAAGCAGCCAAATTCACCTTGCCAGCGGGCCACCAACACCGAATTGCCTTTAACTGCCAGCTCCGAGGACTGTGTGTGGTCCCACGTCTGGCCTTGTGTGCTGATCATCAGGAAAGGTCTTCCAGGACATGCAGTCCCAGAACGGCCTGTGCAGGCCTGAGATGGGGGGGCCTCCATGCCCCTCCTCTGCACCCCCACCCCTTCCAGGGCAGGCTGCCCAGGAGCCCAGGAGCCCAGGAGCCCAGCAGAATGCTTCTAACTTCCTAAGTACAAAAAAGTTTCTACAGAAGCTTCACAGAAGCTTCCTGAGCTCCTGCACCTATTTCTTACTTCTTTCATGGTCTCTTCAGTGCTCTGCATAATAGTAGGATACCTTAAGGGGTTAATTAATTGGTGGAAATCAAGACAAGTTTTTCAGCATGACGTTAAGAAATCTACACAGAGTAAGTATAACATGATGGGGCTTATCTGGTCCCCTGTCTTGTGGGAGACTATGGCACCTGAAAGCAACGTGATGGCAGCCTCACTCTGCCTGAAAGACGCAGAGACCTGGTGGGGAAGGGGCGCCGCACACAGCACACACAGTTCAAACGCGAGTTTTAACCTACTCGTCCCATGGAACAATCTTCCTACCAAAATGTGAAAAACGCTGATTCCTCATGGGGAACGGGCACCGCACACAGTTCAAATGTGAGTTTTAATCCACTGGTCCCATTGAATAATTCCTACCAAAATGTGAAAAACGCTGATACGTGGTGGGGAACGGGCGATGCACACAGCACACGCAGTTCAAACGTGAGTTTTAACCGACTCATCCCACTGAATAATTGTCCTACCAAAATGTGAGACAGCTGGCCTTCCACACATTCTCTGTCTTCCCATTATTTCTGAACGCTCCTTCCCTTGGGTCCTGTCACTACGGCACATGGTGGCAAATGTGTCTCCTCGCCCCAGAGACAGAGCCCTTCCTGGCTTTGACGTGCCACGATCATATGCTTTTTTTGTCTAGAGGAGATGCGTTTTATTATGAATGGGTTATGGAACCCTAAGCACCTCGGTGTTTGTAATTCATGAAGAGTGTTTGTTATTTTGTGAAGATGTTAGTAGCTGGCTCAAGTAAGAAAAAGTTGCAGTCTCCTCTTCAATATTTTAGATTGGTTTTAAAAGATATCAGGCAGAAATCCAGAGAGGACTTAATATGCCAGTAGGGAAGAGTACTAATTCGATTTACATTTGTTTAAATCTTACATAATTAAAAGACTGTATCTTACAAAATGTCTTATCTGATAAAATCTTGTAACTAGTTTATATATCTTCTATGAAAAGAGTAATAAAACAAAGATTATTTGAGACAGTAAAAGAATTAACACAATTTTATATTGATGGGAGAAATGGAGTAATACACTTTTAAGTAACAGGCAACTTCAGATTTTACTCATCTATTTAATGTATATTGATTCACATGATGAAAGTGATGATTTTCTTACCAAATGAGCCAAGAGAATGTTTGACTTATATATTTATTAAATTTAAATCAATATAAGTCTAATAGGCAACCTCTAGGGATGCATAGATTCTCTCTTTTCCAGTTATTTATCAATTTGGTTATTTTGTTTGTTTCATTCAGCTTGTTTTAAAAAGAGTAATGATGCTACAATAGGGCCCGTGGAACATATGCTGGTACAACTCTTTATTAATTTAATACATATTTATTGTGTGGCTACTATGTGCGAATTTTCAAGTGCCATCACTCAGCACCTGCAGAGCATCTCGGAGGGCAGTGAGGGACCACCCTTGGTGGGCTCTCTGCTGGAGCCTAGGGTGAGCAACAGGCTGGTGGCGGCGGGGGGGAGGTTCTTTGCCAATCTAAATCCAATCTGGCCTGGGTATGAAGGAATTCTGCCTGAGCTACAGATTCCAGTTGGATTCAAACCCCACAGGAGGCATGATTTTATTGTGTAGCTACCATGTGCAAATTTTCAGAGTAGAAGTCTTTTATTTTCCTTTGTAAGAATAGTCCCTTTTAAGAAAACTACTATCATTATATGCTCCAAAGCATATGTGACCGCATCTTCCTAGTGTACACATAGGCATTTAGATGCATGGCAACCATATTCTCTGTCTGTGGTAACAAAAGTCACATTACATTATTTTCATACAAATTCATGGGGAAAATATACTACTTTTAGCTGATATAAAGAAACAAGAGAGAAACAAAAAGCAATGCATTTTCAGTTTGGCCTTTTTTTATAAAAGAACATGAAAAAGTACTGACAAGCTAGGCAAATGTTTTAAAATACCCAAATTATTGTCAAAAATTATTTACATTTTCTCAAATGTGTCTACATGTACGAAAGATGATTATAAGTAAAAGTATATTTTAAAAGTAAAAATTAAGTATAAATGACACTCTTCTGATATTTGAAATGTCAAAAACAGTGGTCACTATATATATCCTATGATTGCTTGTCATTTCATTGTTAAAACTTAATAAATTAAATATTATTTTTAATGTCCTAAAATACCAACTAGGTGTTTCTTCAGCCCCTCAGAAAGAACGTGTAGCTGGAAAACTGGTATTAAACACAGAGTCCAGTAGCTTCATGCCCTGTGCCTGTAAGTCAACTCAATGCCATCTTTCGTGCTCCACTCATCTCGGCTGACTTAAATCAAATTATAGTGTGGGGTAACTTCTGTAAACTGGAATTTCCTAAAACATTATTTTCAGTCCCACTAAATACCAAAAGCCTGCTCAGTTTTTACTGGCTAATTATAATTGGCAGGTCAGTTGAAGTCTTGGAAATCTGCAAGTGGCAAGTGAGAGGTGAGACACAGAAATGTTCTTCTTCCACAAGCTTACATGGAGCTTAATCTGCCAAAGCCTGAAATGGTTACATTGGCTTAAAAAAAAATGTATATCTCCTAGCCTGGCACAGTGGCTCAAGCCTATAATCTCAGCACTTTGGGAGACTGAGGCAGGCAGATCACTTGAGGCCAGGAGTTCGAGACCAGCCTGGCCAACATGGTTAAACCCCGCCTCTACTAGAAATACAAAAATTAGCCAGGCGTGGTGGTGGGTGCCTGTAGTCTCAGCTACTCAGGAGGCTGAGACAGGAGAATTGCTTGAACCCAGGAGGTGGAGGTTGCAGTGAGCCAAGATTGCACTGCTGTACTCCAGCCTGGGTGACAGAACAAGACTTCCTCTCAACATAAATAAAATAAAATAAAATAATGTATATTTCCAGCAAAATCATTTACAAGAATTTTACATTTGTTTTTCAAATTAAGTTTAGGTGCTAACATATTTATTCTCCAATGGTTTTCAAGATCTACCAGTGTATTAGTCCATTTTCATCCTGCTATAAAGAACTCCTCAAGACTGGGCAATTTATAAAGGAAAGAGGTTTAATGGACTCACAGTTCAGCATGGCTGGGGAGGCCTCAGGAAACTGACAATCACGCAGAAGGTGAAGGGGAAGCAAGACACCTTCATCACAAGTCAGCAGGAAGAAGAAGTGCCCAGCGAAGGGGTTAGAGCCCCTTATAAAACCATCAGATCTCGTGAGAACTCACTCACTATCATGAGAACAGCAAGGGGGAAACCGCCCTCATGACTCAATTATCTTCACCTGGTCTCTCCATTGGCAGGTGCAGAGTATGGGGATTACAATTCAAAATAAGATTTGGGTGGGGACACAATGCCCAACCATATCAACCAGTAAACCTGAAACATACGGTGTTTTAATTAATCTCTCATATACAAATTGGTATGAAACAGAAATAAATCAAATAAAATAGCTTTTTAAAGTGGGGTGACCAAATTGAACAAAACCCAGTGTCAAAAGTGCATGAGACATGTAAAGGGATTAGTATCTCCACACAATAGGAAAAACTCATCTATAACAAGCATTTCTGAGAAAAATGTTATAAATAGGTGTTAAATGTTTCTGCCATGTGTGCCTGTAGATGGTGGGGGGCCTTTGGGGTGTGCCCTTCCTCATCTCAGCCCAGAAGGGTAAAGTAACAAGAAGATGCCACACAGCTAAGACTCTGGGCTGGAGGCAGTGATTTAAGAGTATCATGGGGCAGAAATCACACACTGGACCTGTGCCAGCTCATTTGGCATTGCACCACGCGAGCTTTACAGGTGAAAATCAGTGGACAGGCCCACCAGAGACCCACCATTGGGGTTCTGAGGTGGCTGCTGGCTTAAGGGGACTCAGGCACTTCCCTCAAGGGTCCTTTTTAGGTTGGGTCTATAAGAGGCATAGGAGAGAATTGAACCACTCTTAGTATCCTGAACTTTAATAAACCTTTTGATTTCTTTTGTAAGCAGAAGACTATATGGATGCATAACCACAGATAAAGTTTTAATGCATAAGCAGGCTCTGTGAATGTTTGCAATTTTTTTCACCCAAAGCTGATCGTAGAAAATTCAAGCTGTTACTAACGCTGTATTTCCTCAGCAGCTGAACGACGTTAAACGTACACAGCTGAACTACGTTAAACCTACACAGCTGAACTACGTTAAACCTACACAGCTGCTTCCCTTCAGTAAGAATCTGTGAAACCCTCATTTGAAAAGGCAATGAGACACACACATGCAATCAACTGAGAGCCTAAATGAAAATTACAGAACAAACCCTTTTCCATGAAAACAGTCAAAATCATTAACCGAAGACGAAGCGACCCGTTACTGGTCTTCCAAATGTCAAAACAGTCAGCTCTAAAAGGTGAACGTTCTCTCAAACACTGTTTTAGAGCAAACAAAATGCACACAATTTGGAGGATTTTAAACTAAATTACCAAAGTCTTTTAACATCTCTGAAATCAGGCCAGAAGCAAATTTATAATTATTTACTTATTAACAAACATCTCCAACTTATACCTAAAGCTATAGTTTGTTTGCCCTCTACAGAGAAATCTGTTAAAGACTTTAGAAAATTTATTTTTCAAATGCCAAATGTTAAAATACATGCTGGTGATCAAATAATCGGAATTATTTTCATGACTGAGTAACCAGGTGAAAATATTTACAGCTGACCCTGGAACCACAGGTTTCTGACGTCATGGGTCCACCGCTACAAGGATGTTTCCTTTGCCTCTGCCACTCTGAGACAGCAGGGCCAGCCCCTCCTCTTCTTCCTCCTCCTCAGCCCACTCATGGTGAAGACGATGAGGAGGACGAAGACCTTTATGATGATCCACTTCCACGTAACCAATAGTAAATATATTTTCTGTTCCTTATGATTTTTAATAACATTTTCTCTATTTTTGTAAGAATACAATATATAATACATATAACATATGAAATATGTGTTAACTAACTGTGTTATTGGTAAGGCTGCCAGTCTACAATAGGCTATTATTTTGGGGGGAGTTGAAAGTTATCCTCAGATGTTTGTGCCAGGTCTGCACCCCTCACCCCCGTGCCAGGTCTGCACCCCTCACCCCCGTGTTGTTCAAGGGTCAACTGTACAAAACACTTAACTCCAAAAAATCCATCATTTTCTACATCTATTAAATCCCTCCTTACAAAGTGATATCAGGCAGCGTCTTACCTGAATTCTTATTGGTTTTGTTCTGCCGACTTTTAACCTGTTCAGTCCAAAGGGTAGGGTAACGTGATGCAATATCTATGAACCAAAATGAAATGATAAGCATTTTTAATTCATCATGAACGCACAATGTTCCTTAGTTACATAGTGCAGCAAGCAGTCCGAAAGCCAAAATAAATCAATATAACACACATTGTACATTTGTCAAGAAATAGTTACAATGATTATATGCATGAGACAAAAGGAAATCATAACATACGTTTAAAATATTTTTGGCATTCTTCTCTTTATCCAAAAGTATAGTTAAAAGCTCTTTGGGTCTAGAAAGAATTCACTTTAAAAGAATCAGATTTTAGAAAAATACCCAAATGTACAAGAAGATATGCTTGTGTAGTTAAAATGGCTATTCACACAACATACAATGTTTTCACTCAGTTGAAAGACTCAATACAAAATGCAATATGTGAAATATAACTTTTGCCTGAAACTTTTCAGGAACACCCCTTTTGTAGTAATCTTGTTTAACAAGTAAAATTGAATGGGCCGGGCGTGGTGGCTCACACCTGTAATCCCAGCACTTTGGGAGACTGAGGCGGGTGGATCACCTGAGGTCAGGTGTTCAAGACCAGCCTGGTCAACATGGTGAAACCCCATTTCTACTAATAATACAAAAAAAAATTAGCCAGGCATGGTGGCAGGTGTCTGTAGTCCCAGCTACAACTGAGGCTGAGGCAGGAGAATCGCTTGAGCCTGGGAGATGGAGGTTGCAACGAGCTGAGATCACATCATTGCACTCCAGCAGCCTGGGCAACAAGAGCAAAACTCCGTCTCAAAAAAAAAAAAAAAGGAATATAGTGCAGGTCACTGTTAGTGCATGAGAGCACAGACCCTGAAGAAGACGTCTGGGTCTGAATGCCACTTGCCATTTACACCCAGATGGACTTGGGTCAATTGCCACAGGGCTCTCATCTGCGGAAGGGCATTCAGAAGGCCCAGGACTAATGGCAGCAGAGCCCACATTGTGTAGCACGCAGGGCCATGCAGCATTAGTTACCATTATTATTATTATTATTATTATTATTATTATTATTTGCAAAGCATAATGCAGTCCTACACTTCAATGTTTTGTTCATTTATACTGTGTATTCCTTACACTTTGCCTTTTAACCCTGGTCCCCTTTGACCTGGTAATTTTTTATACGGTAGTAAATACCTAAGACAATGTATTAAAGGTAAAAACAGGAAATCTATCCTTGTTATGACCACTTGTAAAGATGTGAAATGTAAACAGGTAAAATGGCCATACATTTTATATTATCTAAACTGTAAAATTTCAACTTAGAAATGTGTATTTAACGAAACCCTCATGAGAATGCGACATGGCAATATCAGAAAACCCCTCGCTCCAAAGACATCAGGAAAAACAGTGGGTGCCCTCATAAGGCTGGACACGGCCACACGCAGTCCGTTTCTGCTTGGGAGTTTGTTCTCTTATCCCTGTCTAACGTCATGATGTTTAGATACACATTTACCCAGTGAAATTATTTCTACAGCCAAGCAATTCACATTCCCAGCATCTCACAGTTACTTCACGGGTGTGTGGTTAGGAAATGTTTACTATGCCATCCATTGTCATTTCGTCATTAAGTATATTCCTCGTGCTATGGGCTGGATGTGTGGGATGCCATCCATTGTCATTTCATCATTAACTAGATTCCTTGTGCTGTACGCTGGATGTGTGGACTTGTCCATCCCACATAACTGCAGCTTTGCAGCCTGTGACCTCATCTCTCTATTTTCTCCATCTTCCCCTACCCTTGGTGACAACCTTTCGGCTTGCTGTTTCCTTCTTCTCACTGTTGGGGTTTTGTTTGTTTGTTTGTTTGTTAATAGATTCCACATATAAGTGAGATCATGTGGTCATTTCTGTGTCCGGCATGTTACACTCCTTACTGAATGGAGCTCTAACAAGATGACTCGCCCCACTTCCCAGCTCCACGCCATCCCTCGCGCTCCTCCCCAACCCAAACTGTGCGATCCCTGCCCCCGGCTCACCTTCTTCATCTCCTTGAGGCTGAGTCTCCAACGCCGGAGCCGCGGCATCATCTGAATTCAGAACGGAAAAGATTTGCAAGGAGACTACAATTATGAGAGTAAGTTAAGTAAGTGTGCATGCAGGTGGATGCTGAGGACTTGCACTCAGTCCCCACAGATCAACCATAACGCAACCCCACACAGACCCGACCGGATGCTGCCTGAGGCATCCACGCCCACTCTCCAGTCAGCTGCTATTTAAAATGCTCCAGGCTAGACACTGACCTAACTTCCAAGTGGAAAACATCCCATCAGTTCTAAACTCTCAGAGCCAATCACAGGCCATAGGGCAGATGAGGAAGGAATCAAAATAATTAGAGTAAAGAAAGTCTAGCCCTGGGAAAGAGAAGTCATAAATTTGGGCCACCGGAGGTTACAGAAGAGGGCTTAGCAGGGA
Organism: Rhinopithecus roxellana; assembly: GCF_007565055.1. Lineage (NCBI taxonomy): Eukaryota > Metazoa > Chordata > Mammalia > Primates > Cercopithecidae > Rhinopithecus > Rhinopithecus roxellana. The sequence continues at coordinate 149,652,548 of NC_044552.1, forward strand.
CTGGGGTGGGGTTGAGCAGAGCCATGTCCCCTTAACACGCCCTGTTTTCCCCAAGAGAAAGGCAAGGGTTGGAGAATTCTGGACGCCCTTCTACACCTCTGGCCCGCCCTCTCTCCACTGCTGCCCTGGAATAATCTAAGCGAGGATCTGAGGGGCGCATGGGGTGGAGGGGACAGGGCGAAAGTTATCAGAGAATGGAGGAAAGGGCGGGCTGGGGTGTCACAGGCCCCTGCACCACTCATGGACTCGCATTTTCCAAGTGGAGAATCTGTATTGAATTAATTGACACACACGTTGGGTTCCCTGGTAAAGTAAGAGGTTTTAAAAGGCTCAGAGACCTGGCAGGATGGCAGGCCCGTGAGCCAGGAGTCCTCCTCCAGACACTCAGGGCCCCACCCGGGAAGCAATCACAGGGCACTGTGGTGCTCTCAGGATCATCCTTTTTATTTTTATTTTTTTTCACTGAAGCTTGCTTATATCGTTTTGTTAAATAGTAACTTTTGGACTGAAATACAGGAAAAAGTGGCAAAGATGAGGTCCAGCCACAAGACTTATGTAGGTAACTAAGTCATGAACTTCCCAGTGGTCTAAAGAATAAAGTTTGTCATAAGACTTTATTTTAGGGGGAAAATCAAAACAGATTTTCAAAAAATTTTAACATTGAGCAATCTCTCGAAAACAGTTTGCTAGCTATCAAAATACTGACAAAAATGTAACATCAGTTATTTGAAATATCCAAGTCTAACATTGATAATAACAATAAACTAGGAATATTTTGTGGTTGAATATTTTACAATCTTCTTCCAAGAAAATAAAACAAATGGGAAACATATTTTAAACACAAGAACATACAAAAAGTCTTAAAATAACATATTTGAAATTTTTTGGAATGAGGGACAATCAAATACATTATTACTGTTGTGTGTTTTTGCTGAGGCCTCACCAAGTCACCACTCTGAGGCCACCAGCCCATTCCCCAGTCACTGGGGCTAGGCCAGTCTGAAAGCTCAGTCTGAATGGCAAGCAGGGAGGGCAGGTGTGGTCTGGGGACAGGGTGACTAACAGGCCCACTGTCCATTCCTCCTCTCAGCCCTGATTCTGGGCACCAGAGGCTGCCCTGTCCACGCTTCCCCCTCAGCACGGTCATCATAGGTCCTACTCCATGCCCCCGTCCCTCACAGACGGGGTGGCTCTGTCCCAACAGAACAAGGCCATTGGTGGCTGCTGAAGTCAGCCTTAAAGAAATAAAACAAAAATCTCGAAGAGCTGTGCAGTTTTTATTTTCCCTCTATCAGAGTCTGGGAAGTGTCTCGTCTTATTTGTGTCTGGAAACCAGCTCTGTTGCTTAATCCAGGTATCTCCTCTGCGTATTCTGGCCTAAAGTGGGGGGCGTGTTTTTTCCTTAACTCACTTTCATGCCCATGTACTAATTCCTCTAGATTTTGTTTACAGTGGGTACAATAAATATCATAATAAATAGGATTAGGAAATGGCCTCTGAAAGAAGATGATCCTTCCGTCTCCTCCTCCCTTTCCACATTTGATTAATTTTTCCAGTCATGAGATTGTCCCTTCCTTTCTCTACAAATATCGATATGCCCACCCCATTATCTTCTTGACTCAATTCACGCAGCTCACTATTGCTCTATGCAACTTTACCCCTTCCTTTCCAACCATAAACCCTCTCCCAACCCAGTGTCCCCATTATGCCTGTCATCATTTTTCGGCTGGAAAATGAGCTATCTTCCTTGACTGTGAGGTTTCTTCTGTCCCAGCTCACACCTGTTACATATTTCCCCTTCCAGGAAGCTGCTCCTGCCTCATTCTTGACAGGCACCCTCTGGACAGCCTGACATTTACTCTCATGCCAGCTTGTCCCTCCAACATGTCTGTGTCTTAGTAATACAGAACTCTTTTTGCAAAGGATCTTCTAGGGCAGGGACGGGCCTCAGCACAGTCTCCACACATGCGGAACGGACTGGTGGAATAAAACTCCCAATTTTTTTTTTTGTTGAGACAGAGTCTCACTCTGTCGCCCAGGCTAGAGTGCAGTGGCGCCATCTCGGCTCACTGCAACTTCCATCTCCTGGGCTCAAGCAATTCTCCTGCCTCTGCCTCCCGAGTACCTGGGATTACAGGCATGTGCCACCATGCCTGGCTAATTTTTGTATTTTTAGTAGAGATGGTGTGTCACCATGTTGGCCAGGCTGGTCTCGAACTCCTGACCTCAGGTGATCTGCCTGCCTTGGCCTGGTCTGTCTTTGTATTATTTGTGTTCATTACTGGTTCAGTACACTGTCATCTTGAAAACAACCTCTGACTTTAAAGGCTGATGTAAAAGAAAAGCAGAAATGTGTCCTGGTACTGAAGGGTGCTGGCCGAGGCAAGGGCAGAGAAGAGGATGGAGACTTTCCCAGGGGAGTCATGGTGGGCACGTGACAGACCCCAAAACAGGACCCGCAGGCTGTGATATGATGCTTAAGTTTAAGGGTTTTGTTCGGCTCTTGTTTGCACCAGTCTCAAAGGCAGTGATTGCTGTAGGTAGAAAAAATGGTTCCTCCTCCTTCTTGTAGGGAGGAGTTGAGGCTTCTTGATCAGGGTCCTCAATAACTGCAATGGTTTAGAATCCCACAGGGAGCCAAAACACTGAGCCTCAGCCCTCTCCACAGTCACAGACTGGGAGGCTCCAGGGGGTCCTAACAGTGTCTGCTGATGGTCCTGAAACAAGCCACAGAGCACAGGCCCAACACCAGTGATCCCAGCAGAGCACAGACCCAACGGAGCTGGTGATCGTAAGAGTGAATGGCATTTGCTGAATGAATAAAGAAGCAAGAAACTGGCTCGGCTCTTATCATTGTCACTAGTGGATGTTTAAACTTTAACTTGAGAAGTTATTTCACAGGATAGGTTAAATTAGATGTTGTATATTATCACACACATTTATTCTAAGATAGTTACCTGTTTTTCCTGTGCCTTCGCGTTGCGGTAACTTTTCATTGATGGAACCTAAAAGAGGAAATTAAGGAGTGGAGTGAAATGAAATTATTTTGGACTCTTAAATGGTCATCACAAATTAAGTTACGCACACGTTTTTGCTCCATTTTGATTAATTTGCAGTGCTTTGGCATGTTCTACTTAAATTCTGTAAGCTGTCTAGTACCTGAGGGGACACTGTCACCTAAACTCGCAGACCCGGGACTCAGCAACAAAAGATTAGTTTCTACTTCAGGTGCTAAGGGGTTGCACATGTATAGAAGACCTCAAAACCCAATATATTACAGTCTCTTCACCTGAAAAATGTCATCATAACCATAACATACATACCCATGTTGGGGTACTGAAGTGAATTAGGTAAAAAAGGAAACGTTTTTAAAATCCTAAGACATTACACAACCAAAGATAACTAAAAACCCTGATTTCGGCTTGATTCTGATTTACAGAGGAGAATGGTGAGGAACTACCTTTTGCTAGACTATTGAAAATCTACTAAGTAATGTGCGACCAAGTTTGAATGTTTATATGATGCTGAAAGGTGTATATTACAAATAGAAGTATAGTTCTTTCTCTTCCCACAGATTGACGCCGCTATACGGATCCACTTCCCCCTCATCATTAGTATACCTACTCGAGAAATAAAAACAGTTCTTCTCAGAGTTTGCTGGCAGTTGAATATTCTGTTCAGAATTAAGTTGGAATTCCCATAGCCATAGACACGCCCAGTAAAACTCAGCAGAAACATTTTGGAACTTGAAATTATTTGTTTCTGTTTTCTTTTTTTCAATGTTGAATATGACAGAAATACAGACCAACATTCACATTAAAAATATAGCTTATGACATTTTGAGGATGCTTATCTTATTTTTGGGAAATGCAATAGTAATGTGGCAGGAAATTTACAAGCAATTCATTGGACGGCAGAGAAAACGGAGGAACTTGGAGGCACCATCCATCCTCCGGCACTCTTGGCGGATGCTTCTTTGGGGTCGCGTTGCCCAGACACCCCTGAACACACGTCAGCGGTTCCCATGAAGGAACACAGTGCAGCCATCCCAAACCCTCCTCTGTGACAGGTACTCATCAGACAATGCTGACTTCAGGAAAGCTGAATGAGGATTTACACGGGAATGTTCTCAGCGGTTTCCCTGCTGGCTGCATATCTAAAAATAACTAAATAATATGCATTTGGGAATTTGCTGTCCCCAGGGGATAAAAAGGAACACAATTCTCCTGGTTCATCTACCAAAGCCAGCCCTTCTCTCTTTCCCGGCTGTTACTGTTACCATTTGGTTACATATTACGTTGTTTCCAGGCCTTGCAACACAAGGTTTTTCTTGGTAAGAATTCCTCAGGATACAAAGCTAACCTCACTGTGTGGCCACCTCCTGAAGCTCTCAAAATCCTCCTTCCCTTGTTTCTGCCTTTTGGACCATCTCTTTACAAATCCAGATTTCTTAAAGAGCTTAAGCTTCTTAGTCATCAGTTTATTTTTATCATGTGTTCCCGAAAGAGGCAAAAAGTATTTTCTACTTTTGACGGGAAATGATCATATTTTGGTAATATTTCTGAATATTTCTGTGCAGTTTTTAATATCATAAGGAAAATGTAAATATGCTAATAATTATAATATCCTTCATGGAGAGTTTCTCAATTGAAATAAGAAAATATTTTGTACTATACAGACAGAACGGTACAGACTGCAGATTCAAAATTTCATGAGGGCTGAGGTCAGAATCCAACATTTAAACATTCTCTACCCTCAGGCAGCCTCTGTCTCTGAGCCAACCAGGACTGTGGCTTTATCATCAGGCCCTTGCATTCAATCCGTGTTTACTTAAATCAATCCACACAAAAATAATTTGATCTTGTTCTTCATATGTAAGAGATAAATTTAAGACAGAACCAAGTGTTCCTGGATCACCTGCTCTGTGATTCATGACTCAAATATTTTACAAGACAGAAATTGGAGGAGATCCTGATAGTGCATTGACTTCACCTTTTAACTACCTTGGGATGAAAAGATGACGCCCAACCTTGCTGCCCCTGCCTTCCTGCAGGATCCTGGCCTCCAGGATGGGAAAATAGCTCCACATATTTCCACAGGCCAGCAAAGCCATGCAAACACACAAAGCCAGACCCCGAGGCTGTCACTGCATTTTTCCGGAGATAAGGATTTGCTGAACTTCCAAGTGTTTATAACAAGCAAGACTGCAGGCTGTACTTGCAGAAAGGGGGCCGAGAAAGAAGGGTGGACTGATACGCACATGTCTGCAGACAGTGCACACCTTTGTGAACCCTGGGCTGGACCTTAAGGATCTGCTTGCTGTTCACAGACAGAAAGAGGTTGCTCAGTGATCCACCTCAGCCTCGGATTCCAAAGGACACATCTGAATTGCTCCCATTTGTGAGATCCCCATCCCACCTGAATGCTGTTCTAAAGGGGTGGACTTTGTTGTAATGGGGATGTGAATTTCTGGTGGAAGAAACCACTAAGTACAACGTGAGGAAACATCTCTGCTTTAAGGGAGGAATAGTAGCTAGTAAGTCTTGTAGCTTAAGCACTTGGTTCAAATCCAGCTGCTCTCAGCCTCAACAACATGTTGCCAGAACAGCCCAGTGGAGGGAATGGTGTTTTGCTGATGGAGCCAGTGGTTTACACAAGCTCCTTCTGGACGCCCTTCACACGTGAGTGAGGACAGGGAGGTCTGTGGCACAGACGTGAGAGGGGTGAGGGGGCAGCTCCCTGCGGGGAGTCCTCCTTCAGAGCAGTTAAACAAGCCTACGGCTCACCCCTTCCGAGAACTTCGCAGCCCGGGGGCAGGTTTACAGCATCAGATGAGGGAGGTGAGAGAAAAAGAAAAGGGAACAGCAAGGACTGCATTCTCTGGTCCAGATGGCGTCTCTGTGCTACCCGGCTTTTCTCAAGGTTCCTGCCCTCCCATCCTCTCATCGGGACAACATGAGGGTGACAGGAAAGAGGGTGCCAATTTCTGAGGATGTGGTGCTGCAGGGAGAAGACAGGGCATGGGGGCAGAACAAACGTCCCTCCCTCCTAGCTCCGTGCCCCTGGCCAGGCACCTTCACCACGCGAAACCTCTGTTTCCTCATCTCTGGAGTGGGCAGTGTGGTGAAAACCCACCAAGCACAGCTGCATGGACCTAGGAGAGCGACCCACACATAGGAGTGCACGATGAACGTTCACCAAAGAGGTGCTGTGTGTGCCATCGGAAGCTGCCTCTCCACGTGCTCTGCTGGACAGGCAGCTGGGGGAAAGTCCCCTCCAGAAGAGCAATGCTCCCCATTCAGACCAAGCCATGCACAACACAGCAGCCTCTAGGAGGGCACCAACTGGCCTGCAGCCCTCAGGCCCTCGACGCCATCACCTTACGTGCATTCATTCATTCCTGGGCTCAGCCCCTCATACACACCCGTCACGTGTCCACAGGCAAACAGTGGCAGGGACGCAGCACTACACACTTTAGTCCAATTTGGGGAGGTGGGCATTAAACAGAATTTACTCAAGCAGTGTCTGTTGCAACTGTGTACACAGCTGATGTCTATATAGCTCTTACTGTGTGCCAATCCCTGCTATGTCCTTCACAGACTTGAAGTCATTTAATATAGATGCCAGCCCTGCGAGGTGGGACTGCCATTGTGCCTGTTACACAGATGAGGAAAGTGAGACCAAAGGGCTAAGTAACTGGCCCAGGGCCACTTAGGAAGCGGCAGAGCCAGGATCCAGGCCTGCTTTTGTAGCCATCAGGAGAGTTGACTTTGAGCAAACGCCTCTCTGAGAAAGAATGAAGGGGTGAGTAGGCACAGGCCAGAAAAGAAGGGAGAGTGGACCAGGAGGTCCAGGAGACCACGCACAGGCTGGCAGAGAGCAGCACACAGCCCGTCCACCACCACAGGGACATGCAGCTGCTCCAGACGCTGGAAGTGTCCCCTGCAAGCCCCACCTGTTAGGAGCGTTCTGTCCCCACTGGGCGCGCCCGCCTGGCAGGGCTCTCTCAGGCTGGAGCCTGTTGGAGATGGTATAGAGGGCCTGAGTCTGCTGTCCTGGGACCCGGACACCATGCACAGTGTGGCCTGTGAAGCTTGTAGGCTGTGGTTGGCATCAGATCCCTGATTTGATCTCAGGACCCTTCCCAGTTATGAACAGGCCAGGGGGTGGTGAGAAGGGTGGAACAGAGTGGTGTGTGAAACTGGTGCAGTGGGACAGAGCCGTCTGGGCACTGGCATGGAGATACCCTTGGAGTCGGAGTTCATGAAAGCCAGTCAGCCCCATGGGGATTCTCTGTCAGAGACAGCTCAGGCAGGTGCCTCTCTGGCTAGACAAGAAATGGTTTTCTACAAACAGTGACTTTCATGTTCATAAATAAGTTTTAAGTTTTTGAGCTAAAGATATATAAAATCAAGGGAGGAAAGAGAGAAGCCATCTACATTTTTTGCAATCTCATGCTTCAGTCAGCGTGAAGAGCGAGAGGGGACATGCAGGTATTTTGTGTGACAGTCCAGGTCCCGTCAGTGTCAGGGAGCACCAGCCATGGTTACAGAGCACTGCCCAAAGCGAAGGGAGGAAGCAACTCAGTCCCCTGGCGGTTCTCCTGGGTTGGCTGCCAGCGTCCCTGCACCACCTGGGATGGAACAACAGAACACCTGACCCTGGGGCTCATCTTCGCTGCTGAGGACATGGTCAGCAGCCCTCTCCTCTAAAGGGCCTTTTATCTGCACCAAAACACCTGCTTCTGCAGGGGTCACCCCACTCCCCAGATTCCAGCAGGGCTCACCCCACTCCCCACATTTCAGCAGGGGTCACCCCATTCCCCCAGATTCCAGCAAGGCTCACCCCACTCCCCACATTCCAGTGGGGGTCACCCCACTCCCCAGATTCCAGCAGCGGTCCCCCAACTCCCCAGATTCCAGCAGGGGTCCCCCCACTCCCCAGATTCCAGCAGCGGTCCCCCCACTCCCCAGATTCCAGCAGTGGTCCCCCAACTCCCCAGATTCCAGCAGCGGTCCCCCCACTCCCCAGATTCCAGCAGCAGTCACCCTACTCCCCACATTCCAGCAGGGGTCACCCCACTCCCCACATTCCAGCAGGGGTCATCCCACTCCCCACATTCCAGCGGGGTTCACTGCACTCCCCACATTCCAGCGGGGGTCACCCCACTCCCCCAGATTCCAGCAGGGGTCACCCCACTCCCCAGATTCCAGAGTGAGGAAGTGCCTCTGGGCTTCCCTGCCATGTCACACAGGTGGGCTGGGGAGGGCTGTCCCCAGATGCCCCTCTGAGGGCAGGGAAGGTGAACTCCAGGCCAGGCCCTTTCCCCTTCATGCTGACAGAACCGCATCCATCCACCCTGTGGGCTCCAGCCACCTGAGACTCCTCTGCACTCCTTAGATTGCAACAGACTGGCCATGGCAGGGAGGGCGTCCTCCCAGAGGACCCAGGGCACATGGCTCTCGGCCCCAGGGCAGCTGTACTGTGTTCTTAAGGGCTCTAGGCCTGTGAGAAGCCAACCAGCCACTTAGCCTCCTGGGATGAGTCCTAGCGAAGAACAGAACGTGCTTCTCACAGCCTGCAGAGTGCTGTATTAGGATGGACACTGCTCTCCCTAAATAGGACCAGCTTTCAGTTAAGCAAGTGCTTCTCACAGCTTGCAGAGTGCTGTATTAGGATGGATACTGCTCTCCCTAGAAAGGACCGGCTTTCAGCTAAGAAATAGACAAGGCCTGTGGACCAGTCGGGGTCTCCTTGGCATGAGCCAGAATCCCAGCACTGGCCGGCCGAGTGAGGTGACCACGGCCTCATCTTCCCTGCACCCTGAGAGCTGCCGCCATCATGTTCACTCTTGTCCTGACACTGGCAGGAGCCCTGACCCTGCCAGGGTTTATACCCCAGGATTCAGACACACACAGCACCTGTCCTCTGCAGTCCTGCTGCCAGAACTCAGGGAATGCCTCTGCTCTATCTGACTTCACCGGGTCCTATCCCTAAGCCTCACCGTGGCCACAGACTGGGGCCAAGCAGGACTTGCATGCACTCCTTGGGGGCATTCTGGAGCGGGGACGGCACGACCCAGGTCCACAGTACCACGGGGGACAGCGCAGCCCAGGTCCACACTGCCCTTAGCTCCTCCCACCTCATCTCCCCTCTCTCCACACTGAGCCCAGGGGGAGGCTTAGTGGAGAAGCAATTTGCACAGGGGGAATATCACCTATTTTCCATTTTCCTGAGTGTCCGTGGTCAAATAATCCTCAAGACAACATGACTGGAAGCAATAGGACCTCCTTCCTGCCTCATCCCAGGGAGGCCCCGGGTCACCTTGAGGCTGAGCTTCACCCCCTGGCCCATGTGGGACATTCAGAGTCACAGACACCATGCCCTGGGACCCACCCACCTCCTCACCCGCCAGCTCCCATCAGCCTCTGAAGGCGCTGCTCCCGAGTACTCTTTCTCTGTCTCAGCCTTGAGCTGCATGACCAGGCCAGAACCCCAAGCGGTCAAGACATCCCTCACCCAGGGTCAGGAGGGGCGTTGGCAGCCACAGACTCCCCCACTGGCCCTGTGACCATCCTAGGATCCCGTGATGAGACGGTCATGGATGGCTGCCCTGTGGGCCTGTGTTCCTCTGGAGGGAGGCCCCTCACCTCAACTCAGGACTTGGAGTGTGGGGCCAGCCACGAGCACCAGCACTGCCTGGAAACTCGGCAGAAAGCAAACTTTGGCCACACGGCAGACCTGCCAGGCCAGAAACTCCAGGAGCCAGCCGGGCCTGGGCTCATCAGGCCTTCTGAGTGAGGCTGGCACATGTGAAAAATTCGAGCCAGAATCCAGACGGGACGGCCGGGCCCCTGTGCCTGTGAAGCTGTGTCACTGCTGCATAATTATTCCTCATGTGTCCCCAGGATCATTGTCACTGTTCCTGTGTCTCCCTTCCGTCCCCCCGGCGGCACCGCCTCCCTCCTGCCACCCTCACTTCCAGCTCAACCTCAGTTTTGCCACGTCGGTGTTTCTGTGGGTGAAGAAACCACACGGAATCCATTTGATTTTGCTCAGCGAACCTTTATGTTATTCACGGACCTGGAGGAGAGTTTCGCTGGACTTTGTGGCACAGGCTTTTACACTTTGCGGGTCTTTTTCTATCCTAGTGATTCTGCCTTTAAACAGTTGGAACTCCTGATTTGAGGTGCATCTGATAAAAGGAATGTTCTGAATTTACTGATGTCTGAGTTAAGAACCTGATTCAAAGGCAGGAGAAAAATGCCTGAGTACAGCTGTATCACTCTTGCTAAAGGGCCACACGACATTTTAACAGCTTCATAAATCTTTTCAACATTTAACTGTTGTGGCTGCATATAGTGAAAAAAGGTGCTGGAAAATAATTAGCATTTGTCCAAAAATAATTAGAAGAAAAAATAATATACTTGTTTTTATATACATAAAATATCTCTGGAGGCTGGGAGCAGTGGCTCACGCCTGTAATCCCAGCACTTTGGGAGGCCGAGGCGGGCGGTTCACAAGGTCAGGAGATCGAGACTATCCTGGTTAACACGGTGAAACCCCATCTCTACTAAAAATACAAAAAATTAGCCGGGCATGGTGGCGGGTGCCTGTAGTCCCAGCTACTCAGGAGGCTGAGGCAGGAGAATGGCTTGAACCCAGAAGGTGGAGGTTGCAGTGAGCAGAGATCGCACCACTGCACTCCAGCCTGGGTGACAGAGCAAGGCTCTATCTCAAATAAATAAAAATAAATAAATAAATAAATAAATAAATAAATAAATTCTCTAGAAGCACACACCCATTATTTTTTAAATAGAGCTATACAGACTGGGGTCATTTACTTCCAAAGACCTCTTGATTTCTTTGGGAACATTTTATTAACTATCAGAGAATACAAGACAAAAGCCACTTGTAGATGAGGTGCAGTAAAGGGCTGTTTTACAGGATACTCTTCTCAACTCACGTGAGGTTCCAGTACAAATTGGCTGCCAAATTAAATGTACACTAAAGTACAACAGAGGTGCAGATTATAATCAAAACACAAATATTAGACACCAGAAAGTACTTTTTCCTGAGGTTAAAAGTAGTAAGTATTTTTCCTGAATAGAAAAAGTTACACCAAAATATTGTCTATCAGATAGAATAGCTGTGAATAACTCAACACTAAGTCCAATTTTAAAAAGAAAATTGAAGCAGAGGAAAGGCTGGGCCCAGATGGGAGCTTCAGGAGTCGTCAGCCAGGGAAGGACCAGGGCGGGATGCAGGGAAACCTGACTTCCGGTCCAGGTCCTGGCAGACGCAGGGACCTCCCACTCTTCCCAAGCCGGCCTGAAGCCGCTTGTCAGACTAAACCTACACCCCGTGGTCTTTTTCTTTAACATTTTACTTATTATTATGTTTTTAAATTCAGTATCATTTGAACACTTTCAGAATTTAATCTGAATCTTTTATTGAAAATTTTACAAATCCTGTGTTGGCTTTATCAAATTACTATTTTATCTCATCATGGATGTAAAATAAATGTCCTCGACACTTATTTATAAATTTACGTGTTACAGAGGAAATGTAACATATAAATGTAACATATTTTTCTCTGAAAAGAGTCACAAGTTTTTAACTGTTTTAAATGTTTTAATTTTTATTTTTTGTAGAGACGGTGAGGGGTCTCACTTTTGTTGCACAGGCTGGTCTCAGAGTCCTGGGCTCAAGTGATCCCCCTGCCTCAGCCTCCCATAATGCTGTGATTACAACCACGAGCCACCACTCCCTGCCTACAAGTATTTTTAATTGATAAAATTCAGATTTATATCTGATATTGCAGCTTGATTCCTGAAGTGACCACCTCTCATTGTTTTCATGATCATCTAGAAAGAGGCCTCAATTTTCAGTGCATTTCCTACTTCTCCTTAAGGTGGTTTGTTTTTACATTTTCTTTTACATTTCTTTCAATAGTATTGAAATATTTTACTTTAACAACTTTCACTTTTCAAGAAAAGACCTATGAAGGCTAAAGAAAAAGCCGTTTTGAGGTGGAGACACACAGCAAGCTGGATTCCCTCCGAGGCACAAGCTCTCCAGGTCAAGCAGAGCCACTGCACACTGGCCCTGAATGACTTCTACCAGGAAGTGCTTCAGAGATGTTGGAGACCAAACGCAGCTGCCTTGCTGATCTCGGGATCTGGGAATTTAATTATTCTGGGTGATCCTTTCAAGTCCCTCAGCTAGGTAGGGTCCTTAACTTAGTGCCAGGGAAATTCATGTGAAAAATTAAAAATTCAGTTAGCTTTGGCTTAGGAAGTGTATTTTTTTCTGAAGTCATTTAGGATACTCCTCCAAACATGGAATTCCACCAATTCAGATGGAGGACAAGACTTTAGGCCTTGCAGAAAAATGCAGAAGTCATAGTTAAATCAATGTATATCATGTACTGAAAGTGATTCATGCGAATCCAAGATCATCCATCGTTTATAACAGGGCCTTCCCCAAACACAGATTTAGAAATCTCTGGGATAAGCATCCATAGTGAAGACGAATGCATAGTCATGTTCAGACCACAGAGAGGAAATGCCTAGAGAAGGGAGGAAATTCAGACCGCAGACAGGAAACGCCTAGAGAAGGGAGGAAATTCAGACCGCAGACAGGAAACGCCTAGAGAAGGGAGGAAATTCAGACCGCAGACAGGAAACGCCTAGAGAAGGGAGGAAATTCAGACCGCAGACAGGAAACGCCTAGAGAAGGGAGGAGATTCAGACCGCAGACAGGAAACTCCTAGAGAAGGGAGGAGATTCAGACCCAGAGAGGAAACGCCTAGAGAAGGGAGGAAATTCAGACCCAGAGAGGAAACGCCTAGAGAAGGGAGGAAATTCAGACCGCAGACAGGAAACGCCTAGAGAAGGGAGGAAATACAGACCGCAGACAGGAAACGCCTAGAGAAGGGAGGAAATTCAGACCGCAGACAGGAAACGCCTAGAGAAGGGAGGAAATTCAGACCGCAGACAGGAAACGCCTAGAGAAGGGAGGAAATTCAGACCGCAGAAAGGAAATGCCTAGAGAAGGCCACTGACTTACTCCTGCCTATCACAGGTATCACACAGACTTTAGTAATTAAAACCAAATTATAAATTTGCATGTTATAGAGTTTGTTAGGAAATAAATAGGAAGGAACAGATGTCTTCTTCCCCATGCTACAGGAAAGACGCCTACGCCAGAGACAGCTGTATTAGGTGGAACAGGAAGATGTCCACTCTGTGGCGACAGGCCTATAGCTGCAGGGTACGAGGCCTGGTCCCTGCTTTAGAAGGCAGGGGTGGGCTGGGGGTCTCGAGATGGGCACCAGCTACTGCACATGGGCTGTGTCTATCCATCTTCTCTAACTCGAAACCTGTAGCTTCCTTCAGACACGGAACTCCAAGCTATATATGAAGATTCTTTGAATATTCAATATTAAAAATTCTTGCATGTAGGTTCGGCTTACAATATCTTAACCCACTTTGTACTCATGCCGGGAACCAGCTCTTGGTCAGGGTGCACAGTCACAGAGGAGAGATGAGATTAAAAACCTGAAGCTATTTCCAAATACTAGAGAATGGGCTGCAAACACCCTCTCTCGGCAAAAGGGCCTTTGTTTTTACCCTCTAATCCTGCCCCCAGCAATGTTAAGCTTCTAATCTTTGCGGGGGCAGTGCAGGTGGGGGCGGATGGGGAAGTAAAGAAAGAAACAAAAAGAAAATCCCTACAGAAGAAATAAGAACCAACTTTGTCTCTCAGGAGACACCTGGAGCCGGCCCCCGACCCCAGGACGAAGGACATGAGGGACTTGTTAGGTAGTGCGCACCCTGCCCTTTACTGTCCTTTCCTTGAACACTGGAGCAGGAGGGCACTCCCTGAGCATAAAGCCATCTACAGACCCCGCAGGCTGACATCAGCAGGGCTCTGAGAAGCACATACATCTCTAAACTGTGAGCAAGAAACACCTGCTCTCGGCAGCACAGAACGCGAAGTGGACTTGGATACGTCTCCGAGAGCTGCCTTCTTGTCCTTGCCACATCCAAGGCACCACTACCATTTGCCATCAACTTCACCCCACTCCCCAGAGCCCTTGACCATCTCTGCTCACCTTCTCCTATGCCCGACTCCCAGCCGGGTGTAAATAGGAATTCAAGGCCTCAAGAATTTTGATACTTTGGTGTCTGGGGGAGAAACATGGGTTATGGAGACAGAGATGTAGATTTACATCCTAGCTCTGCCACTTCCAAGCACAGAGACCTTGGAAAGTTTTCTTGCCTGTAAAAGAGTCGTTTTAACCCCTGTAGCTTAGGCTGCTATGAGGAACCCAGTGTTCAGCCCTGGCGAGTGTGAGCCCGTGGCTGGCGCTTCTGCGTGGCCAAGTCGGGGGCCGCAACGCCCAGCCCGCTCTCTCCAGCTCTCCAGAGCATCCCCAGAGGCAAACCTTAATTTTTCTGTTCCCCAAATCCCCCCTAGGTCTTTGCTTCCCAGCCCTCCCTCAGGCTCAAGGCTGTGCCTTTCTATCTTCTCCTTCTACCAGCTCCTAAGCATCTGGTCCCATTCCCCCTGTAAACATCCTCAGGGAAGGACGCTGGAGAAATGTGTACACGTGGGGAGAATTCAGCCTGCGTTACCTCTTTCAGTGGCATCGCATGTTTTCACATTTTAAATTCCTGAAATATTGACACCCATACAGAAAAGTGCACAAAAGATAAATATACACGTCATGAATTATTATCAACCAAAACCTGTGAAGACATTTTCCAGGGCAGGAAAAGGACTCCCCAGGTCAGCCCTGTCTACAGTCACAAAATTAACCCCCCTGCCCTCCACCGCATGCTAGCGACCATCACCCTGTGTGTGTGGTCATCACTCTCTGCTGTTCTTCGTGGTCGGCCACCCCTGGACACAACCCTCAGAGCTGGAGCTGAGTTTTCTGACTCTCAGCTGTGGGAGGATTTGTGGTTGGGGTGCCTCTGTGTGGGGCTCTGTGGACTCAGGAGGACATTAGCACACAGCACCGTTGAGGAAGGCACTGGACCTTTTCATCAGTGCTCACTGCTCTATAGGACGAACCAAGCAAATCGCAGTGTTCACCTAGTCAGACACCAACGGACATAGATCTGTTTCTAGGCTTTGGTTATTATGTGAACACTGCTGGGAACGCCCTCGCAGGTCTCCTCCCAAACAGGTGAATGCATTTCTCCTGGGTTCCCTCCCGGAATGGAAGAGCTGGGATCTTCATCACCCACATGCAAAGGGGCAAACTGATGTTGCAAAGGGGCAAACTGATGTTGCAAAGGGCAATACGAGTTCCCACCGCACCCACAGCTCTGTCCTCAGCAGCAAGTCACAGAATCGTGCTTTTTCATTTCTGCCAGCCCAGTGGGTGTGGAGGGGAGTTGCACTGTGACTTTAATTGTGACTTTAATTTGCAGTTCCCTGGGACTGAAGATCCTATGCACCTTTTCCTGCCTTTACTGGTCATTAGGGTTTTTCCTTTATAAATAAAATGCCACCTGCTCAAGACTTTTGGCCATTTTTCTGCTGGATTGTCTCATTCTATTATTTGATTAATAGGAATTTATGGATTAATAGGAATTTAGGTATTTTGCATTCATGGCTTTAAGAATACATAATTATGAAATAAAGGAATCCATTTCCTATTAAAGATCATTCTGAGACAATTGAAGAGCTGGGAGGCTTTGGGGCAAGGGCTTTCTCCGCTCTCCAGGAATCATGCGAGTCAGTGGACCTCCGTTTCCCTCCGCTGTGGCTGGCCTCAAGGTACATTGGCATGTATTATTCATAAACACACAGACATGCACTTTCTGAAAAACAGCTCCTATCTACTGCTCATTTTAAATCTCACTGTCTGATTTTCAAATTTTACAGTCTACTTCTCTGGTAACCTCGGTATAAACTTGAGGGCAAAAAACATTTATTAAATACTGAAATTTACCCAATTTTAGTAAACTTGGTGAAAAGTACTCCCGCCACATACAGACAGTGGATGCTGCAGATTCGCCGTTCTGTGTATGTGCTGACTTCTCCGTGAACCCCCGAGGGTGTCCCCAGAGGGTCAGCTCCCTGGTGCCTACAGATCAAGACGCTGCCCAGCTGTGGTCCGCGCTATTGACCACGATCTCACAGGTGATGCCCACTTTTCTGCTTCTCAGCATTATTTGTGAGGGCTGTGGTAACTTCCAGGAAGAAGTTACATTGCAGTATGCAAACACTGATGATAAATCCTTTGTGTTTGGGGGGTAGGTATACCCAACACCTCTCTCCCCCATAATTCTCCCTTCAATTTCAAAATTCTCTCCATAATTTGCCATGACTCCATAAAGCTTCCAGAGTGACCCTTGCATGACACTGCTCCCCCGTGCCCAAATGCGTGTGAAGGGGAAGCCTGGAACACAGCCGGGGATTAAGAGAGTTTTTCCATAACTCTGTAGACCTGTGGAATATACTAGTCGCACCGACCAGGTGAACCAGGGGTAGAAGGACGCTGGCCATGTCAGCACCAAGGGTGCAGCCAGAGGAACCCTGCCCCGACGTGGAAACACTGCCCCCCTCCCAGACAGCACCATCTATCTCCCCAGGGAAATTGCCCCTCGGCGTCGAAGCTTCTCCTCTCACACGCCTGGCTTCCTGCCCAGCACGTGTGCTACCCAATAAACACCAGACTTCTCTATGCAAAGGCCCGTCTACTCTCTTCCCCAGTCCATTCCTTGGACCAAACATTCCACATAGGCAGTTAAAACAAAAGGAATATTTCTATACAGTGAAAGGTTACTGAGACCTAGTTGGAAGCAGCAACGTGAGTAAACGGTACACTGATTTGATTCCAGAAGCAAGCCACTATGTGTAGATTGTACAAAATTCAGCCAACTTTGCACATGTTTTCTAAGAAAGTTCTTTGGGACCTTCCTTAATTATCAGATGATACCACTAGAACAACATAAATAGATGCCCCTACCCCCTACTGCTTTCCCCTCCGTAAAACAAGGCTCACCTCAAAATGCTGTTGTGGATGAAGGAAATAGGACATGAAAGTGTCTCTCAAAGTGAAAGAGGGACACACACAGACCCAGTTAATCTTGGTGATGTTTTTCTGTTTCATTTCCTCCATGAGTTTGCAACAGAACTGTTAGGTATACATGTTAGCTTAACTAAAGATATATTTCCAGCACTATTTAGGCTCTGGAGAAAAAGTTTTTACAAATGAACATATTTTAATTCCACATCGTGCATCCCCATGGCCAGTCACTGGAAACATGAGACCTTATGTCATTGCTGACTGTGGACACCTTCATTCTCATGGAATCCAGAGAGGTCATGAGTTCTGGCCAGGGCCATGGCTCAGGAAGCTTGAAAAATATCTGAATAACAAACAGAATTCCAGATTAAAAGATACCTGTCCCTTAAATAGAAAAAAAATCTAAAGGTAAACTCTAAATGTAAATGTTTCAAGATTGTACATGAAAAACAGGGAGAGACATTTTGTAGTTTATTATTGCTATATACTGATGTGTTTTGACTGTCTCAACACGTATGATCCAGGAATCTGGAGGGCTAGATCATAGCATTTCTTCATAGATGGTCTGATAAGTCTCCCCCACAAATTAATCAAACTTGGGCTGCAGATTATTTTCAAATAAAAATGATATAAATCATTTACAGCATGGTTGGCAAAAAAAATAACTAACGGGAACGAGAATATTTTACAGATTTTTAAACTTCTAATTTTATTACTTTTAGTACATCAGACCCTCTTACGAGTAATAAAATAATACAAACCATTTTGAAATTGACTTATGAAGAAAGAACCATTTTTCTTTGAAAACATGTACATACAAAACTAGCAATTTTCACTTTTTTGGCCAAAGAAAACATTTGGTCATTTCCACTGGTGACTCCAAGTCCTTGTGGTTATTTTAAACAATTAAGGAACCTGAATCATCATAACCCATCATGATCAGATGCAGGGCTATCTTCCTTTAGTAAGCTGACCTCCAGTCATATGCATACATTCACATAGCTTCGCCCTTCCCCTCTTAAAAACAAGGGCTCCCTAAAACGTAGGCTATGTCAGTGACGAGATCTGTTCCCACTGTGGCTCACAGTGTCACCCAAACTGGATTTCCCTTTGAATTATAAGTGAACCCAGGGAAGATGATTAGAAGAAATGGCAAACCAATTCCCTTAAAGCCCTCCACTTGGAAAGGCACGTCAGACCTACCCGGGCACCGGGGCGTCTTGTGGGCCACGGCAGTGCCGCTGATGGGCCTTCCGTTGGGCGTGACACACCAGCAGTATCCTGTGTAGCTGTGACACTGGACCTGCAAGAGAGCACAGGACAGGTGAGCCCTCCCGAGCCCGCAGCACAGCGCCTCACAGCTGCGAGGCCCACTCTGCTTTCTGCGGCACTGGCTCAGACAGGGGTCGTGGGATACCCAGAGCTACTTCTGTGGCTGCATTTGAGTCCTCAGTAAAGAAAGTGTGCAGGTCTTGACCCCAGGGTTTTAAAGACAAAAGGGGCCCAAATCAGCACTTTACTGACTGCTAGTGTGCACTGGACACATTACCTGTGAAGTCACTAATCCTCACCACCTTCCAGATGGAGCCCCAGCCCTTATCTTATGAATGGGGAAACTGAGGCCCAGGAAGGTCAGGAGCTCTCCACTGCAGAGCCAGGACAGCAACCTTGGCCTCTTTAGTGTTCACTCTGCAGCCTGCATCGCCCATTCCCCTTGCAACCACAGCCAGAGCAGCCAGTTCCTTCAGCTCCAGTTCCTCTCTCTCTCTTTCTGTTTCTCTCTTGTTTTCTCCCTCATTGTCTCTCAAAGGCCAAATGATGATGTAAACACACAGAACTCACATCATCACCCAGTGGGCCACAGGCATGTCAAAGTGTAGAACCCATGCTGTTTTTTCTGCCCCTATGTGGGTTAGCATTGCATGTTAGTATTCTGTTTTTCCTTAATAAGGAATAACAGCACTGACACACTCAAAACGGAGAGCCGGGTGACTTTCTCAACAGTGCCTTTGGCTGACAACAGGAATTTGACTTGGCTCAGCTCCATGTCTGTGGGCCCGTCAGGTTGGAATGAATGATCCCAGAGCTCACACTTGGCACAGACACGACTTTTAGTGTGTGCTCCCCATAATTAAAATCAAACTAACATTAAATTCTAAGCTGCAAGCCAGGTTAGCATGGTCTAATTGGCCTCACTAAGGAAGCTTCCTGTGCTAAACTCATAGTAATGAAAGTGTGAATGACAGCAGCAATGATATAAATGCCTGCACCAACTAAGAAATAAACACACACTTCATTTATGTGTCTATTTATGTCAAGTAGGCTCATCATGAGTTAACTTCTAAAATGCAGAAGGCTGATTTCCCCAGAGAACAAACCTGCTGCTGCTTCTGTTCGGCTCCCCCTCACCTGCCTTCTCCCCACACCCACTCCACATCTCTCTCCCTAATTGCCCAGGTGCAGAACCTCCCAAGCAAGGCTGGTAACCTGACTGTAGGTGCCGTCGTCATTGCACTCAGGAATGAACACTTGCTGAAACTCCTTCCGGGCTTGCTCCTGGGTGTACTTCCTTTCGGCCACACACCTGGACACGTCTGTAGGGAAGAACAGGGCAGAGGAGCGGTTATGCAATGGGAAGAAGATGGAACAGATAGGAACATTGAAAAATGCAAAGGCATGAGTCAGGCAGGAGTGCTAAGGACCTGGAGGCTGGAAGGGGCTTCGCAGGCAGCTCAGCTCTCAGCAAAGGGAGCCCCAGAAGAAGGGCAGGTGCCTGTCACACGCAGTCCTGGTCCTATCTGATGCAAGACCCAGGGGTGGGAAGGGCAGGACCATTCTCCACATTGAGTGAGTAAGAACACTGAGGCCCAGGAAGGCCTCATAGCTTATCCCTGGGGAAACAGGTGGCCCCTGCTTCCTGAAAATGGGGAAATGCCAGCTGTCTGGTGGGACGCAGGCAGGCTGTCCTCAGATTTAAGGACGTCCACCCGAACACACCAGGATCAAGTCCAGATGCAGAGGGTGGGCAGGGCTAGATGCCACCGTTAAAAACAGACCAAAGGGAACTGACTGAGGGGCGGGGGCCTTAGGACGCAAGGGGTGGGACTTCCAACCACAGCTGCAGCCCAGGGCGCCGTCCCACTGAGACTAGCCTGAGAGGAGATCTTGGCTCGTCCCTTTTCTCTGTTTCCTGTCCTGCCTCTTCCACCTTCACATGGAAATCCAACCATCACGTGGATAAAAGGGAGGGGTCTTCTTAGAAAGCCTCGTCCTCTGCCCCAGATGCTCCACATCCCACTGTCCCAACAACACTGAGATTTCACAGAAGGTGCAATGTCGCTGCTACTACTTAAGAAGACACCCCAAGGACGAGTAAAACTGGAAAAGTCTTTAGACTTCCAGAGACATGAAAAGCATTAATGCAGGATCCGTGTGTGCCATGAACAGGCCTTGTTTCTCCCTAATCTGCACAATCAGGGCCAGGTTAAGACACGTGAGGACCACAAAGTCGGTTGCTTACTGAAGCTACTCTCAGCCTTCCAGCTCAGGGAGTAAAAGCTGTGAGCACAGCATCAACATCAACCAGGCCCGCCTTTCGGTGCCCCCAGGGGGAAAAGGCTTGTCCTAAGAACAGCCTCCCACCACAGGAGAAGACGCCATGATGGCTGCCATGGGCCAACTGCCCCGGAAGCAGATCCTAAGAACAGCCTCCCACCACAGGAGAAGATGCCATGTTGGCTGCCATGGGCTGCCTGCCCCTGAAGCAGAACATACATGCACCGCTTTACTTCTTGGAATCATCACACAATATAGCTCAATTGAATTTTAAAACTTGAAAAATGGCTTTCCTTTTTTAAAAGTATTTCCAGATTTAAATCACAAGTGCCTGCATTTTGAGAGAGCACAAAGGCCCTCTCAACTCCGAGGACTCTTCTTCAAATGTTGTTCTTTTCGTCTTCAGATGGTGACTTTTTGACTCCCTAGTGGTTAAAGTTCTGGCTACGGCACAATGCGATCTGATTACCAGCCCTGGGCTCCACCCATCGCGGCGGACTCCTACAGGCTCTGCCTCTAACAAAGCTCCAGGGCCTTTATGCGACTCCTCTCTGGCTTTTGCAGAACCACCAGCCACATGCTGCATGGAGCATTAAGGGCCTACACATCTAAGCAAACGCTCCTCCATCCATCCCAACTTTGTGCCTTCAGCCTTATTCTGAAGTCTGGCCTAGCCAGCCAGCACTCAGCAACATGTGGTTTTAATGCAGTCTGTGTTTTAGCTGAGGAGAAATCACTGCTTTGCTGGACTTCTGTCCTCGTTTTTTAGTATAACCTGTGGTTTTGACTGTCTAAAAAGGAAAAGTGATATGCGTTCCAGCTTGCGAGGTCTCCATGAGGTACAGATGGAGCTATAAATTAGTTCTAATATTTAAGCCATCATGGAACATGCCAAGAAAGCTAAGTTTTCCAAACTCCTTGTGGGCTCCATTCTTGGCATGGACTTCTTTTAAAGACTTCACATTTGCCACTGGTCAGATAGTTCTGAAATCTGCAGCTCTTGGATTTAATAGAATATTAAATTCCAAGTTTATGTCTAGCCTATGGCAGACTATTTAGTCATAGGAAACAATTAAGACTTAGCATGAAATTACAGGGCCCACATAAATCATCACTCAAAATAAACCTGCAGTCATCTTATGAAGTAAAACTGCTACAGGGTTGTGGCTTATTCCACAGATTTGCTATTCCTTATTCTGGATATCTCATGTTAAATCAGGTTCAAGATCTTTACTACTGAGAAGAGCCTGAATAGCATCTGATAAGGTTCATTCTATCAAGAGGCACAAAAATCGCCAGGGAATGAGCACTCAGAAATAGTCATGGCCCCTGTGTGTTCTCAATATCACTCTAAGCCAATATATGCTTGATACAGACACATCTTAGACTGAATTAAATGCCCCTCTTTGTAAACATCAAAATATTAAACACACCCTCAAAATTATGCTGTTTCCAACTTTCCAACTTTTTAATTGCTTTGAAAGAATGGAGTGGGGTGCTTCGACACTGTGCCCTGGAAACCTTATTTACAGATGATGATGAATGTCTCTCCTTAATATATTTTCACTCTGTATGATTCTTTCTTGAGTTAAAAATTAAGCAGAGCCCAATCTGTTTAATGGCCTTGTTGAGATTCCACTCTGAACACTTTATGTTTAATGGTTTGATTATTAAATCCGCAGAACATAAGCAACATAATTTTTTAAATTATTGTATGACGGCTGGGCACGGTGGCTCACGCCTGTAATCCCAAGCCTTTGGGAGGCTGAGGTGGGTGCATCGCGAGGTCAGGAGATCGAGACCATCCTGGCTAATACGGTGAAACTCCGTCTCTACTAAAAATACAAAAGAAAGAAAAAAAAATTAGCCGGTCGTGGTGGCAGGCGCCTGTGTTCCCAGCTACTTGGGAGGCTGAGGAAGGAGAATCGCTTGAACCCAGGAGGCGGAGGTTGCAGTGAGCCAAGATTGCGCCACTGCCCTCCAGCCTGGGTTACAGAGCAAGACTGTCTCAAAAAAAAAGAATTACTGTACAACTACACATAACATAAAATTTATCATCTTATCCATTTTAAAGTGAACAATTCAGTGGCATTTAGCACACTGAGTGTTGGGCAACCACCATCTCGGCCTAGTTCCAGAACATTCTCCTCATTCCCAAAAGAAAACTCTATGCCTCTTAAGCTGCCATTTCCCATTTCCCCCTCACCTCAACCCTTAGAACTATCCATCTACCTCCTGTCTCTACAAATTTGCCTATTCTGGGCATTTCCTGTCAATGTAGTCACACACGAGGTATCCTTCTGTGTCTGGCTTCCTTCACCTGGCATGATGATTTCAAGGTTCATGTACGTATGTTCACGTATGTCTACACCAGAGATGGTACATCAATGTAGTCATACACGAGGTATCCTTCTGTGTCTGGCTTCCTTCACTTAGCATGATGTTGTCAAGGCTTATGTATGTTACAGCATGTTTCAGGGCTACGTTCCTTTTTATGACTGAACAATATTCTATTGTAGGGATGGACCATATTTTGTTTATTCATTCACTCATGGATGAACACTTAGGATCTTTTGGCTATTGTAAATAATGCTGTTATAAACATTCAGATGTAAATTTTTGTTTGAACGCTTGTTTTCAAGTCTTTTGGGTAGAAAGTAGAAATGATGGTTCACACGGCAGTTCTGCGTTTAACTTACGGAGGGAGTGCCTGCTGTCTGCCACAGTGCTAAACCGTTGTATGTCCAGCCAACAGAGACAAGTGTTTCCATTCCCCTATCCACCCAGAATTTATTTTGTCTTTTTTAAACTGATGTAACCACCGGACTGGGATGAAATGGTTTCATAGTACTTTGGCTCATAGTATTAGATTACTATAAAAAATATCTACCTCAAAGAAAAACTCAGCTGGAAATTATAATATTAATACTTTAATTAAATAAAATTGTTAATCTAATTGAAGAATGTAATCTCTTTTTACTAGACCAAAGAAAAACTTTCTGATGTGAATTTTGTCATATATTTTTAGAAAACTTTGCTCTTACCTGCAGAGCCGGGACGTTATAAATAAAGAATTCATCGTTGCTTAGCAAGGCATCACTAACAACAGGTTTTGTTTTGTTTTAGAGACAGCGTCTCTGTCAGCCAGGCTGGAGTGCGGTGGTGCCATCATGGCTCACTGCAGCCTCAAACTTCCGAGCTCAAGCAATCCTCTCACCTCAGCCTCCCCAGTAGCTGGGAAGATAGGCATCACCCTGATTGGCTAATTTTTTAAATTTTTGTAGAGATGGGGTCTTGATTTGTTGCCCAGGCTTCTTTTGAACTCCTGGTGTCAAGCAATCCTCCCACCTCCCAGAATGCTGGGATTATAGGCATGAGCCCCCACGCCTAGCCCTAACAGAAATATTTTGATGAATTTTTGGTTTATGGTAGTTAATTGTGGGAGCAATTTATTTCTACCTGTTGGATGGTATTTTCTCTCTCAGTTACAAAATAAAATCGGCTACAATCAGATCGCAAGCTTGTTTATGTATCAAGATATGTCATGGAGACCGTTTGCAGTGGCTCACGCCTGTAATCTCAGCACCTTGGGAGGCCAAGGCGGGTGGATCACCTGAGGTCAGGAGTTCAAGACCAGCCTAGCCATCATGGTGAAACCCCGTCTCTACTAAAAATACAAAGATTAGCCAGGCTTGGTGGCAAGCACCTGTAATCCCAGCTATTCAGGAGGCTGAGGCAGGAGAACCACTTTAACCTGGCAGGTGGACGTTGCAGGGAGCCGAAATCATACCCCCATACTCCAGCCTGGGTGACAGAGTGAGGCTCCGTCTCAAAAGAAAAAAAAAAAAGATATGTCATGGAAACCATTAAGTGTGATGCTCACTACAAAGTAGAAATGAATAGCAGTGTTTTATAATGGTTACTTATGAGGAGTGTTTTCTTTTAAACAGGAAGCAAATGATTCCCTACTTTGCTAGAATCTCTCAAAACAGGATGAGGCAAGAATCAGCAGAGACTGCTTTGCTGGACATTTTACAGAGAATTCTGGAGAGCAACAATGAAAAGGAAGAGTTAAAAGGGATCTTTGAGAAAACTTCAAAACAGGGCCATGAAACAGCGATCTTCACAGGTGATGCTGAATTTGGTAGTCCTAAGCCCAGAGAGTTCCTCTTTCAGGGACTCCTGTCTATAACAGAATGGAATAACATAAACACGCTAAGCTAGGCAAAAGTGAATCAAAGTAACTCCTTCTGTTGGTCTTCCAAGATGCTTTGTC
The DNA here is from genome assembly GCF_007565055.1 of Rhinopithecus roxellana. Lineage (NCBI taxonomy): Eukaryota > Metazoa > Chordata > Mammalia > Primates > Cercopithecidae > Rhinopithecus > Rhinopithecus roxellana. Next base: position 149,677,429 of record NC_044552.1, read on the forward strand.
TACACCAGAAATGATGCCTCAAGATTTTGATGCTGCTCAGCTTCCTACTGCAATAGGCAGAGAACTTTGGGACACAGGTAATTACTGCGGTGTCTCACTCATCCATATAGAAGGAGCAGCTAGCTGGATATGTGGTCAACAGATGCTCTGACTCTGGATCTCACAAGGTCACTGAATGGCTACAATTATGGCCACGGCCATGTAAACCCTTCAAATTCAGGCTCAGCTTCCACTACCATCTCCCCATGACCCAGTGCAGGGCTGGCCGGGACGGGGCTGGTGTGGGAACACCATGGACTGAACGAGCAAATGGCAGCCAGGCAGAGGACACATATGGTGCCTTTGTAGTGGCCACGGCAATGATAGCCCTCAGAGTGGCATGGTTTTTATTGATTTTGGCATCAAATGAAGGCAGACACTGTGTTTTAAAAGTTGTAGTATTTTACTCACCCATAATTTTGAAGGCCAGAGTCAGAAAACCTAAGCATGCTGTGCTGCAATGCTGTCCAGCAGAACTGAAGTTTTCTTTTCCATCCTAATATCCTAATATAGATGGAAGTGCTGTGATAAGCACTCCCAATCCCAGTGATCTGCAGCCTTTGGTCAGCAAAAGCAGCATGATGCATCCCCCCAGCAACAGACTAGTACATCCATCCGACCGTCCCTTGACCATAACCAGAATGACACTATTCCAGAGCTAAGGGAGATGGGAACGACATTTTCATTTTACATTAAGTATTCTCTTTTTAAATGCATCAAGGCAGAAACGATATTACAATAGGAAATCCCTAAATATGTAACTGAGATTGCCAGATTGTAAAGACAAAGTTAAGAGAAACTGCAAACCTGTTGCAAGACTGTACTACAGTATTCAGACAGCCTTTATAATATTTACACAAGAAACCACAGATCATACCCATCTCTATGAAAATTAGTAACAGTGATTTTCAACAGATCGAAATGGAATGATTGCATAAATGGTCACCAAATCTTTTGCAGGAAGGCTGATTAGAACCTTCCAGAGGGCAGAAGCTCCGTAGGCTGTGCGGAGAGGCCCCTGCTCCTCTGATGAGCCGGTGCCTTGGGTTTGGTGGTGCCGCTAAAGCAAACCGAGGAAAGGTCCTTTGGATGTGCAACATTCCAGGAACATCCGGCTGTGTTTCTGATCACGGCTGCACATGAGACTGAAGGCCCTGAACCTCCGGTTATGTCTACTCCAGCCTGTGAGGAGGGCGCTCCCAAACATCAGACGTGTTAAAATACCATAAGCGAGTTAAGGTAAACATACTCTGGGTAGAGCTTCTGCAAGACACAAGCACAGATCCAATTGAAGTTGCTTCCGATAGCTGCGTCTGCGGGAAGGAAATCCAACCTGGAAAGGGTGGAGCCAGGGATAAGCACCTGGCCCAGAAGCCCAGGGCACAGAATCACAGACACTCGTGCTCATTCACACATGCACGCATACACACTCTCTCACACACATGCATGCTCAGACACATGAACACACATTCATACTCAAACAAGGATGCACACTCACACACGCATGCATGCACACTCATGCACACACATAAACACTCACACATTCACACAAGCATACACACAGTCTCATACATGCACACATGCACGTTTACACACACACGCACACTGTCACACACATGCACACTCACACAAGGATACACACACTTTCACACATGCATTATTAAAAAACTTACACATTAAAATAATTATAAAGATTATTAAAAATAATCATAATTGCATATATGCTTGTGTGTGCATGAGTGTGCATGTGTGATTGTGAGTGTATGCTTGTGTATGAGTTCGTGTGTGTGAATGTTTGTGTGAATGTGCCTGTGTATTCATGTGCCTGTGAGTGTGCATGTGTGTGTGTGCGTGTGTGAATGTACATGAGTGTTCATGTGTGAGAGCATGTGTATGCTTGAGTGTGCATGTATGTGAGAGTGCGCACATGTGTGTGAATGCGTGAGTGTGCGTATGTGAGACGGTGTGTATACTTGTGTGAGTGTGCATGTATGAGAGTGTGCATGTATGTGTGTGAATGTATGTTCATATGCATGAGTGTCCGTGTATGTGACAGTGTGCGTGTGTGTGTGAATGTGCGTGACTGTGCATGTGTGAATCACACGTGCACACTCAATGCACATGAACACGCATTCACACTCATACACACACAACCTCACGCATACACACACGCAAGAGAAACGCACTCTCACACACACACTTTCACACTCACACCCCCGCATAGATTTCCTTCGTGGAACTGACCGTCTCTCTGAGGAAAATGAGCAGGTCTATGCCACCCGATAGGAGCCAGGTGACACTCTGGCCCCGGGCGCTTGTGCAGGGATGAAGGAGCTTCATGGGGACTTTGCGACTCCCGCTTCCTCGAAGGCGAAGGCGAGGTCGTGGAATTCGAAGGAACAGGCGGGTGCGGAGCTCTCTGGCCTGTTTCTAGGCCACTGAGTACAAGGAAGAGCTCGATGGAAACACTCATGTGATGGGAAAACCTCCAGAGAGAAAGAATTCTTAGGGTTCCTCTGAGCCGGCTCCTCGTTCTAGACATGCGAGGACAGAGTGCCCTGGCCGGGCTCGCGCTCCGGTGCCCTCAGCTCGTGGCTCTGAGAGTCTGGAGCTGGGCTGGGCATGGGGACACCTCCAGAGCCTGCCATCCACCGCCCAGGCCCCCTCCACAGTCCAGGGCCCTGCATTTCACCCACACAGGGGCTTCGACGTGGCTGCTGCCAGCGCCTCACCCGGCGGAGCCTGCCCAAGCCCAGGTGAGGAAAAGGCAGGTCCTCCCTGCGGGCCGCAGGGACTACTGCTGTGCTTTCAGGAAAACTGCAACAGAAGGAGCGGAGCGCATGGAGGGATCCCTTTGGGGAGGCCTGGTCCCTCTGGAGTGTGAGATGTCCATGGCTCCGGCTTCTTAGGCAGCGCCTGGCCTCGGAGCCCGAGAGCTCTCGCTGCTGATTGAAAGGATGGCAAAGCTGCTCCCCAGGCAGGGGCAGCCCCCCAGGTCCACGCTGGGAAGTGGAAGGAGCTGCACCTCGACCCGCATCAGGCAGGAGGCCGCCTGGCTTTCCTCCTGGAGACACTCCTGCCCCGCGGTTCCTCGCTGGAAGCATCAGGAGCAGGCGTGAGGCAGCTTGAGAAGGCCTGGGAAGGTACGACCCCAAACGCCTGCTGGGCCTCACAGCCAGGCCACGGCACCACCGGCCACAGGAGCACAGTGGTCCCCACCCCACCCCAGCTCTGCAAAAGCTGCAGAGAATGCCGGAGAGACAGCTGCAGACAGGTCTCCAGGCCAGGCCTCACAGCCGACTGTCTGGAGCAATCCTGAAGAAAGGAGCTTTTCCCGGGAAGCGCTGACACGAAACGCCTTGTCATGGCGCAGCGAACTTGGATAAGCAACCCCCAAACCGACAGTTAGGCTCCTGTTACAACCATCACTTGGCCAAGGGAGTAAACTTCTATGTGTGTATCACTCGAGGGGTGGGGTTCACCAACGGAAAGAACAGTCTCTAAACCTCATCGTAGCAGTAATCTGTTTTTGTTTGTTTGTTTGTTTGTTTTTTAGATGGAGTTTCACTGTTGTCGCCAGGCTGGAGTGCAATGGCACGATCTCGGTTCACTGCAACCTCCACCTCCCGGGTTCGAGGGATTCCCCTGCCTCAGCCTCCTAAGTAGCTGGAATTACAGGCACCTGCCGCTACGCCTGGCTAATTTTTTTGTTTTCTTTGTGTGTGTGTGTGTAATTTTAGTAGAGACGGGTGTGTGTGTAATTTTAGTAGAGACGGGGTTTCACTGTGTTGGCCGGGCTGGTCTCCTGACCTCATGATCTGCCGCCTAACAGTCTTTATAATAACAGCATGTGTGTTCATCTTGTGGAGATTTGAATCTGTGATACCTGTGGACTTCCGGCGCCCCGTGGGCCTCGTGTGTGCCAGGTGCTGGCTGAGTCCCACAGGCTCTCCAAAGGCTGCTGAGGTCATTGTGCAGCCTTGGAGATGGGTGCACAGAGCAATGGGTGGATGTTACAGCCTTTGTCACCACGTTTCTTTCACTCGGACTCGCCCGTTCAGAAGCTCTTGGTCCTCAGATCTCCAAGGAAGCTGCTTTTGTCCAATATGTGTTTCCAGAAATCTCAAAATAGTTCCAAGTTCTCCTGGCATTTGACTTTTTCTCTTTTTTTTTTTTTTTTTTTTGGCTTTTCTATGGAATGTCAGAGATTTTGTTGAAAAGAAAGACAGCCCCAAAAGTCTCAGATCCAAAGAAAAATATTAATGTATTTGCAGAGTTCTGAAAACACAAACTCCACAAATTTCTATGAAAATATGAGAAAAATGCATCAGCGTAAACCACTGCAGTTCTATTCAGGGTCAATGGTTAGATCACAGTGTGAAGTGTGCAGAACATTGAAATTGAATTTAATTAAACATGGATTCAACTATTTTAATTGTTATTTCCAAATAGTACATCCAAAAGAGACAGGCCTACAGAACTGTCACCCACCAAAAATGTAAAAGTGCCCCCAAAATACTAAAGACAGCAGCAGCCTCATATGTGCCAAGGTGACATTGTGCTACACTAGCCAAGGCCCACTCCAGGAATCACGTAGAGAAAACTTGGAGGTTTATTTGTGTTACACAAATGGTCTAAAGGGACAATCCCGTGCTCCCTCTTTTACCTTCAGGGAAAAAAACTCTCAACCTGAGTTTCGTTGTGAAATGTGCAATATTTATGCTCTTAGAGGGAAACAGAAGCACAATTTGCTCAGTAGGCACCAAGCCCTGTGTCTGTTCTCACCCTTCCTGGGCTCAGTGTGTTTTGCTCCTGCTCCCCAGGAGCCGCGACTGCTGTGTTTGCAGCACTGGGACAGGTTGGATGCTGGGATGAGTGTGTAAGTGACTGAGAGTATGACAGCCTAGAGGAAGGAGCTGGCCCCTTAGGGCGAGGTCTAGGAAGCAGCCAACCCCTCAGGGAGAGGCCCTTCTTCCGCCACGAGCCAGGATGCAGGTGCAAGGCTGCTTCTTTAGGAAAACTCCAACTGCAGATGGGAGGTGGAGGCCCCTTTTTAAAGGCAGCCTCCAGCAGGGAACAGACTTAACTGGAGGAAACATGTAGATGGAAAGCAGACCGAGCCTCTCCGAGCCCAGCCCCACATGCAAATCTAGACTATCAGAGAAGCGTGACACCCACTTATTTCAAGATCTATGATACACAGTGAACAATCTCTCCTCGGACTGATTTTAATGTTTGCTACCTTGGCAGCTGCAGCACCACACACGTGAGATTTGGAAGACTACAGGTGTCTGTGCATTCTTTCCAATAGAATCCTTTTGATTTAAGTTAAGACTGACTTTGGTTAGGTACATTTTAGTTTTGCCTACTTCTCCCTTATATTTTTTGTGTGTCATAAATGTATAGTATAAAACGACTTTGGTAACATAAATGAGAATTCCCACTGAAATAATCATCCAGAAAAGTTGGCTGAGATGCAGGTGCAAACAAACTAACAAGGATATGACCAAAAAGGACATCTGTGTTTAATTGACATTTGTTCTCCTTATCCAAAAAGAATGTCACTTTGACCCTGCAGCTGGGTATGGCAAAGATCTGAAGTCACATGCTGGGGAGACACCTGAAAAACCCACAAGCCAGAGAGGGTCACAGGTGCTTCCGCCCAGAGAGATGGACCAACCATCCTCCCTCCTTTGTCTAAGAAATCCCTCACACACTTCTCCTCAAAGGCTACAGCTAAAGCAGAGGCTTCCTCGCGGCCTTTCAATGGAATATCCAACTGGCGTTATCTAAGGGAACATGGCAAGAAAAGGGAACATGAAATTCCAAGTTTAATGAGGTGCTGTGACCTCCCCAGTTCTACAGCACTTGTTTCCACAAGCTGAGACTTTATAGGTAATCACTTCTAAAATCTTCGGTGATGAGTACATCATCTGATATTTAAATTTATTCTTAAATTGTTTCTCTTTTCTCAGCACAGATAACTGAGATTTATAACTACAGCCAAGGCATCAAATCACATCTGAGTCTTTCTCCAGTGTGAGTCTCACACACATCAGTCAGACGCAAAGGAGAGAAGAACATGCTTCCTTCAAGCCATGTACCTGGCTCCACGCCGACTTTCCATAACCCATGGCCTTGTGGTTTCCCAGGCGAAGCATGCTGGAAATCACGTTATCCCTGGACAGTTGTCCAAGGCACCACTGTCCTTCCTAGCCAACGAAGCAAGTCTTCTAGCAGTAGAGCATTGGTGGTGCAAGGAAGCAAAACGTGGAAGAAGACCCACTGTTCTTGGTGGGCGTGTCTCCCTGAGTCTGAAAGATGCTTCTTAAAGGAGTAGCTGATCTCCAAAGAAACAGACTGACTTGTTCTTTCTCAGATGCAGGGTAAACAAATTTGCAGTGTTGGGGCAGGCTACGGAAGCAGCACTTTGGGGTCCTATGCTTATGACCCCACAAGTAGGCACCACTAGGCTCTGGAGAACTCCCATGAGGGCACCCTGTGCATACCACTGTGTGCCCCATGGCTGGCCCTTGTGTGGAGGGAGGTGTCCTGCCACCCCGTAGGGCCCCAGCTGTCCACCTCATAGGAGGGTCTGAAGACAGCCTGGGTGTTGGGAGTGTCCAGAATCCTATTGAAAATCTCACATGAAACTGTTTCCAGTGCTAGAAGCAGGCCTGTCAGTTCCCATCTGGAGGATGCTACCAGGGACAAAGATTCTTAGAGTCCCTGAGTTCTGGGGAACCCAGTGCTGAACTGAATCAAATGAAGAGATGAGCTCCCTGAGAGGTTATCTGATGCAGAACAGCATGGACTCACTCTCAGCCCCAGTGCTCTTCGAGGAATCATTCAGTAAGAAGAAAATGCCAATTTACCAAATGTGTCAATATCAAGTAAATGTCAGGACTTATTAAAAGAATCAGGTTGAAGCAAATTGATCATAAAATTTTAGAATCACATAGAACCAAGCTGCTCAGGAAATGTCGGTTGTCCACTTGAATAAATTAAGAGTTTGTGTGTGTGTTTATGTGAGTGTGTATGTGTGTAGGTATGTGTGTGTGTATTTGTGTGTGTGTGTGTGTCTCCCATTAAATGAATCTAAGAGATTTCATCCAAGTTTTCACCAAGGGAATTAGAACTAAAATAATGTACAGTTTACTGAAACCTAAATGTCTACTGAGAAAAAAAACCTATAAGGACAAAATAGTGATATAGAACTATAGAACTTCAGGTACATTAGATTCAACAAATTATTTTCCTTTTCCTTGAGATAAGAAGGGATACTTAGGGAAAAAATAAATCAGTCATTTACAAAACATCATTTACTTTAAATGGTATGTTCTATTTTCCCTACACCACAAAGAAAGCTGAAGCAGCTATTGCTGCTGCTATAGTCAAAGTTTCAACTTGTGTTTTAATGTAGATAGTGCATACGAGTATACAATTCAGTGAAAGAATGTCAAATGCTTTCAATTTTAATCATGTTATCTTTATTTTTGTGGACTTTTTCATAGAAAGATATTTCACATCTGTGTTTTAAATAACTTTAAACTATTTTTTCTACTACAGTAAAATATATATGTGTGTGTGTGTGTGTGTGTGTGTGTGTGTGTATGTAGTTCTTTCTCTTTCACACATTTTCCAAGTGTTGTTATTTTCTATTTGGGCTAAAGTTAGATGGAGTCAGCTCCTCAGTGTGCGGGTACACTGGAGGGTCAGTGGGTAGCATCATCACCAACTATCAGCTGTTTCTAGAAGGGGCTGGCACTCCCTCAGGCCATAGAAAGTGGTTTTCCAGAGTCCCCATGAGCTGCTTCAAACAGATGAGTGTCCAGAGCCCAGCTTTCTGAAATGGATCCTGAGGTCTGGGGTAGGTTCCATGAGCTGGCAGCGACTAGCCCAGGCCACTTGCTGTGGTGCCTGCCACACCTGTCCCACTAAGTTCACGTCAGCATCTTTAAACTTTGTGTTTGGGATCCAGCTATGATACCGCCACTGCACTTCATTTATTTAAAGTATGAATCAAATACTTTTTTACTGCATTTTGTTCCTTGCAATCTCCGTAGCATATTGAGGTTAATGAGGGAATTAAAGTTCCATTTTCCCTTTGAAAGTAGCTCACCCCTCCATTTGTGGTCCTTTCTAAAGCACGCCAGGGTTTCAGCACAGCAAGACTCACTGCAATCGTGCTGGTGACACTGGGGCCTGGCACAGCTGGACAAAGGCCAAGGTGGGTGCTGGGATGGGGCAGCTTGGTGAGCTCAGGGAAGCATGCACCATGCAGAACAGCAACTTTCATGCATCCCTGCTCTGCCCGCGACTTCTTGTGTCTTTCCATTTTCCATAGTCACGAAAATTCCAGGATCCAGCACTCAGCCCTGCCAGCCTGGCTCCACCTACTTCCCTCTCAGGCCCTCCTGTCGGTCCTCATAGGACCCTCCGAGTGGGCTTTTGCTCCAGGGTCTCCATGACTCCCCCAGCGTCAGGGGAGGATAACACCATTATGTGATAAACACTTTAGAAACAGCATCTGACCGCAAAACCAGAATGGGACTTTAAGCTCCACAGCATCATTCTCTCTTGTGCCCTCAGATGTATAATAAAATCATCTTCCCAGGGACTCTTACTGGAGAATCTACCTGCCTACCTACCGTGCCCCATACCTGGCATCTGTGTAGCCTTTAAAAGCTGCGTCCTGAACTACTCTGACTTTGAACAAACTGTAATTTCAGAAAAAAAAAAATCCTTGATAATGAATAGCCATTTGTCATGGGCAAAGCCACAGGTGCATGTGGAGAGGAGTCTGACCTTTAAATCAGGAGTCTGTGCACACTGCAGGCAGATAAATGCATAGGGATTGGGTTTGCCACCGGGCAAAGACCAGGGCTCTAGAGGGAGTTTATCCTGTTCCTTGTTTTCAGAGTACTAAATCTGGGTAAAGTCACGTGTTTCTTAATAACAGGGATAAATTCTGAGAAATCACCCTGATATGGTTTGGCTGTGTCCCCACCCAAATCCCACCTTGAACTGTAGTTCCCCACGTGTCATGGGAGGGACCTGGTGGGAGGTAATTTAATAACCCCCATGGTGGCTTCCCTCATGCTGTTCTCAGGATAGTGAGTTCTCACGAGATCTGACGGTTTTATACGGGGCTTCCCTCTTTTGCTCGGCACTTCTCCTTCCTACCATCATGTGAAGAAGGATGTGTTTGCTTCCCCTTCCACCATGATTGTAAGTTTCCTGAGTCCTCCCCAGCTGTGCAGAACTATGAGTCAATTAAACCCCTTTCCTTATAAATATCCCGGTCTTGGGTAGATCTTTATTAGCAGTGTGAGAACAAACTAATACACACCTTTAGGCAAGTTCATCATTGTGTGAACATCATAGAGTATACTTACACACACTTAGGTGATATATACATATCATTGATATACCTATCTTTCCATATGGCAAACAGAATGTCCCGGCATCATTACTGAACGTCAGTCATTTCCCCTACTTGATCTCAATGCCAATATCAAGTGCTATCCAACAGGTTTCTATATCTGCTTCATTATAACGTTATGGGACCACTGTTGGACATGCGGTCTGGCATTGAGTGAAACATCCTTGTGGCTGTGTACAGGAATGTCTTCGTAACATCAGTAGGAAGAACTCTCAGGCCTAGAGAACATGGCAAAATCCTGCCTTTGTCGTCTGCAAAAGTAACTGAAATCTGTTTACCTGGTATTATATTGCATTCCGAAAGGAAGAGCAAGCGTGTTCAACACCGCGGGAAGCACAGGCCTAGGCACGGCACTCATAGTGCTGGTGTGCAGTGTGGTTGCTGGCTTGTTTCATTTAAGAGGATTGTTGAAGCTAATTGCCAGATGATGCAGAACATCATCTCAAAGGCACTTTTAGTCTCTGTGGTCTTTTTTCCTAGATAATACGACAAAGAAGGTAAATCTCTTTCTGAAAATAACTCTGAAATATCAGCATCTTTTGCTGAGTCAAACCCTTCATTGATGCAGGAAGCATTTCAATCTTTGGCTCTAAGCATTAGACTGTTAACTCTGCATCTAATTCTTAAATTGGCAAAACTGAAAATTGAGAGTATAAAATCAACACCAAAAAAATCACCAAAAACTGCACACGTGCTATTGTACACATCCCACTTGCTAAAAAGAAAAATGAGAAACAATCAGTAAGAAATCTTATTGAGAATAATTTTAGAAGACTTTGGGGAAAAAACTGAAATATTTGGATAAATTTCTTCCTTATTCAATGGAATAAGGCGTTCTAAGAAAAGAATATTAGATAAGTAAAAAAAGACTCTGTTCTTAAAATTCATAGAAATTACTCTTCTTCCTTACATGCTGTGAAAAAAATGCCAACATAAACTCGAGTTTGTAAATGTAAGAAGTTATCAAGTATGAAAATATGTTTGCATTCATTTTGATGATGGATGTCCCCATCTTTGGATGATCAAACAGCAGCTTACCTTTGCAGTTTCCTCGATATGCAATCTCTAGCTGGGGGTCTTTGCACTTGGCACGCTGAAATTCACAACGGGAAAGGAAGGTCCTTCCGTCAGATGCGCAGAGAGGTTTCTGAGGCGAACCCGCACAGTCCAAGCTACAATCCTTGTCTTTATCTTGATCAACTCTCAAAAACTTAAAGGAGAAAAAAAGAAGCCAGACAAGTTTAAAGACACATTCTTCAGAGCAGCAGAAAACAGAAGGCTGCCTCAGGCCACTTCACGGTCAGGAAATAAAAGCTTGAGGGATAACGCCCCCCGGTTCTCAACCCTGCCAAAAGCATCACATGCACATCTGAACATTTTAGCCATTGTCTGTTTCAAAAGCCTAGCTAATTTGGACGTTCTCTATATCAACATTGGCCGTCTGACACACAACATGTTGATGGGCAGTGGAAGGAATCACAACCTGTGATTTCTTGAATGAAAATTTATCAACTTTAAATAATTTGCCCAATGTTATACATACAATTTTTTTAAACCTTCGCAATGATAAAAGAACTAAAAATAGAGATTAGCCAAAAGCCGAAGCTGGACTCCAAGCCAGGGAGGGCACACAAGACGCTGTAGGGGCTGGATGGCCCGTGGGGAGCCCCAGACCTCACCAGAAATCCAGGCAGGGTCCTCAGGGCTCCCGACCTGAGGACTGTGACAGTGGCAGGTGTGGCTAAGAACAGGTAAGCCTGTGTGTTTTGGAGCTCACAAAGCTACTTGGCAGTGGCCTTGACCAGATTTGGGGATGAAGGCTGGAGCCAAGGGACAGGTGAGTAGCACCCAGAGGTGATAGGGCCTTTGCCATCTCAGAGCGAGCTATTTTTCACATTTGTTCCGTTTCAAACAGCGAGCTCTAATTTTCCTGAGAATAAGCTCACCTGCTGAAATGATTCAGGTTTATTTTAGCTAAGAGGTGAGTGAAAACAGATCATTGCCTTTCAGGGTTTTGTAAAAATGTGTGCTTTACTTAAAGAGGGCAGAGCCGGCACATAAACACATTTTATTCAGTTGAATTCTGCCACGGATGAGTCTCAATCACGTTTTTCACTTCACCAACACGCATTGCCTAAGCTCTTCCAGCAGTGGGGGGCGCCGCGGGGGCAGGCAGCTCCTGGGAGACATGGCCTTCGGGTGCTGTGCCTTGGGAAGTTCCTCCACCCGCTGAGACGCTGTCTGGATCTTATGAAATGCTTCGGAGTCATTCCTCGCCTCCCAGGCACTTGAGGCTCTTGACAGCCTCGTTCTCGCAGCACACAGCTGGCCAGAGCAGCGCAGCTTTGCACCCAAGAAAGAGGGGAAAAACCAGAAAGAAAACGTGAACCTGCCATCTGTTCGGAGGAGCCCCAGGTGCCTTCGTTTCACACAGGGGCCTGCCCTATTCATAGCTGTCTCCTACTGTAGAGGAAAAGATGGAATAACCTAAATCCTGTTCATTTTTATGTTTAAAGGGTGGTCTCTATGTATTTCCTGAACCCGTAAGTGAGGAGATGCTGAGGACTTAGGAAGACGCTGTAATTATCATTTTCTCTAAAGGAAAAGAGACAGCCTCGACATTTTTTCTCAAATAAAAGCACCCAGCATCCAGGCATTTGGAATTTGACCATAATTCTTGATACTTTACTGGTGCAGAACTAACAATGAAGTATGATTTCTCAGGAATAAGAGAACACACAGGTTATGTGTATGTTTCTCCCCTACCTCCTGTTTAATAGCAATTAAATTTCACGGGAGACAGTGCATGTAAGAAAATAAGCTTTTAACTAAGTTGTGCTCATTAATAAACAGCCCATTCAAGAAAAATAAATATTCCTATTCCAAAGAATTCACTATGTGTTAAAAGAACTCGGTTGAGAGTCTTAAAACTAATTCAAGATAAAAAGTACTTTGCTAAATTTAGAATGCAATCAATTGGACATCGAGTGACTTTATTTTAAAAAGAAAACTCAGAATTGCAGGGGTTTCTTATTTCTTTTGATTTCCACGAAGCAGTGCTATTTGCACAGGTGCAAGGAGCCCAGGTGTAAGGGTGGGGGGAGGGAAGGGCACACGAAGTGTCTTTGTGGATACCAAGTAGCTCACACATTAGAAAACCAGTCAGACAGATTCAATGGGTTAAAGTCATGGTCTATGCTGCTTCTTAATAAATTACTGGGTTTGGGCCAGAAGAAAAAGATTAAGACAAAAACCATTTACAAAACAGGTAAAAGCGCTCTTCAAATCTTAACATGTTTAAAATTTCTCCTTATAATATTGATTAAATACTTCTCTGACTATATGAGATAACGCATGGCATGAGAAGACATTAAGGAAATTTTGCCTCTGAAATACATAATTCTGTAGCTGTAAGATTTGCAAGGCCAGGTGCAGTGGCTCACACCTATAATCCCAGAGCTTTGGGAGGCCAAGGTGGGGGGATCTGTTGAGCCCAGGGATTTGAGACCAGCCTGGGCCTCACAGTGAGACTCTGCCTCTATCAGGCGTGGGGGGAAATTAGCCAGGTGTGGTGGTGTAATAAAATAAAGTGCACAATAAATGTGCACCTGTGGACCCAGCTACTTAGGAGGTTGAGGTGGGAGGATCACTTGAGCCCAGGGAATTGGAGGTTGCAGTGAGCTATGACTGTGCACCAGTGCACTCCAGCCTGGGCAAGTGAGACCTTGTCTCAAAAAAAAAAAAAAAAAATCTCAAAAGCACACACTTTCTAAATAATAGGGCAAGAGAATAAATGGTGTCCACGTGTTTGCTTTCTCTTAATGGGAGGTGCACACAGGAAGAAACGAGATTGAACAGAAGACAGGGCAGCTCTGGCAACAAAGCGCAGTGCCTGGAGAGCCTGCACAATTCTGAAAGTCACTGGGGACAGGTGGGAGAGTGGTTACAGACTCAAGCCTGTTTTAAAGAATCATTTATCCATTTTAAAGCCTGGACTTTCTCAGGTGCAGAAAACAGGGTCCTACTCTTTTAGAACAGAGAACCTAAATCTTCCATGCAAATATGGAAATCCCATTTCAGAGCCTGCAATGCGAAGCTTAAATATGAAAAGAAAACACAACTCTCCACGGGACATTTTCTCCCAGAGACGGACATTCCATTCACTCATTCATCCAGCATCTGAGAGACGGACGTTCCATTCACTCATTCATCCAGTATCTGAGAGAGGGACGTTCCATTCACTCATTCATCCAGCATCCGAGAGACGGACATTCCATTCACTCATTCATTCAGTATCTGAGAGACAGACATTTTCATTCACTCATTCATCCAGTATCTGAGAGACGGACATTTCATTCACTCATTCATCCAGTATCTGAGAGACGGACATTCCATTCACTCATTCATCCAGTATCTGAGAGACGGACATTCCATTCACTCATTCATCCAGTATCTGAGAGACGGACATTTCATTCAGTCATTCATCTGGCATCTGTGGAAGTTAGTTGCACCACTTTATATGTATTTTAGAAACCCTTAACTTCAGTATTTTATTGTCTTCACCTTCTTGCTCCCAGTCTTTAAGAATAAAGCCTCATGTTTCCAGTTAGCTCAAAAGTCAGACCCAGCTTGAACGGAACATATTAAATAGTTATTAAGTGACCCCTCTCTGTAAAAGGCATTCTACTGGAGGATGGGATTTTGAAGAAGAGCCTGCCCTCATGAAGCTGAAAATCCAGAGGGCAGAAATGTACATCTACAAATGATGACCATGCTGTATAAAGAAGAACACAGGTGCCTGAGCGGCTCAGAGGGAAGATCGGTCAAAGCCGATTTGGGGGGATATCTGCTGCTTCCTAAAAGATTATCTAAGGCAGAGGTCCCCAACCCTGTATTCATCTGTATTTACAGCCACTCCCCATCACTCACATTTCCCCCTGAGCTCTGCCTCCTGTCAGATCAGCAGTGCCATTAGATTATCACAGCAGCGTGAACACTATTGTGAACTGCGCATGTGAGGGGTCTTAGGTTGCAGGCTCCTTATGAGAATCTAATGCCTGATGATTTCTCACTGTCTCCCATCTCCCCCAGATGGGACCATCTAGTTGCCACAAAACAAGCTCAGGGTTACCACTGATTTTTACATTATGATGAGTAGCATCATTATTTCATTATATATTGCAATGTAATAATAGAAATAAAGTTCATAATAAATGTAACACGCTTGAATCATCCGGAAACCATCCCCCACCCACCGGTTCATGGAAAAATTGTCGAACATTCCTCATGCCAGAAAGGTTAGGGACTGCTGATCTAAAAAACCCAGAGAAGCTGGATGAGAAGCCATGTGAGCTGGCATCCCAGGGCAAATCCATACACGTGGATGTGTCAAGGCCAGCAGTAGGAAGAAATTGGAAAAGACGCCACTGAAAGCAGGCCTCGTGTGTCATCATGGTGGTCAGTGCCTCTCAAATCAATGCGCTGGCCTCACCTGAGGACCTGAGGAGACCAAGGTTCAAACAGAAAACAAGGAGGTGCTGGGCTCCTCCCTCCGGCAGAGGATTCTGAGGAATGTGCTGTCCTCACCACGACACAGATGAGGCCAATGAACAAACTCCGCACAGGATCTCACCAGTTTTGTGGTGCGGTTTTTTGATCCTCCCTGATGCACTAGACTGAGTCACAGACGCTCAGTGTGGGGGCATTAACATTGGATTCTGGCCACTGCAGCCTCTGTGGGACACTGAGAGGGCATCACGTTCCTAGCACAGTCTGGTGGTGCCACTGGGCTCTGCACCAACAGGGGAGAGTTAATGCTGGTTCTGCATTTTTCCAGCTGTGCAATCTCTGAGACTCGATTTGCTAATCTGAAAATAAGAGTAATAATACCTTGTCACCTTTGAGGTAGCCGTGAGGATAAAATACAAGCTCTTCCACATGTGGACGAGGACCATGAAGAAAACCAGCATGTGGGGAGGGCATTTGCTCCGACAGCCCTGCTGACGGAGGTGCCTTACAGGAGCACGGAGACTCACCAGGAGGAGCTCACTGTGGAGACGTGACGTAAGTGCTCTCTGCTTGTTTAGAAAACAAGCAAGGTGGGCAGGCATGGTGGCTCACACCTGTAATCCCAGCACTTTGGGAGGCCGAGGCAGGCAAATCACCTGAGGTCAGGAGTTCAAGACCAGCCTGGCCAACATGGTAAAACCTCATCTCTACTAAAAGTACCAAAATTAGTTGGGCATGGTGGTGGGTGCCTGTAATCCAGTCACATGGAAGGCTGAGGCAGGAGAATCACTTGAACCCAGCAGGCGGAGGGTGCGGTAAGCAGAGATTATACCACTGCACTCCAGCCTGGGCAACAAGAGTGAGATTTTGTCTCAAAAAAAAAAAAAAAAAATAGACTGGGTGCTGTGGCTCACACCTGTAATCCCAACACTTTGGGAGGCCAAGGCAGGCGGATCACGAGGTCAGGAGATCAAGACCATTCTGGCTAACACAACGAAACCCCATCTCTACTAAAAATACAAAAAATTAGCCAGGCGTGCTGGCACGCACCTATAATCCCAGCAACTCAGGAGGCTGAGGCAGGACAATCACTTAAATCCAGGAGGCGAAGTTTGCAGTGAGCTGAGACTGCACCACTGCACTCCAGCCTGGACAACAGAGCAAGACTCCTTCTCAAAATTAAATTAAATTAAATTAAAAAGTAAGTGAGGCGTGAATCAGAGACACTGAGCATCAGCTTTTCAAAGGCAGCTTGTCTTAGTAAGTTTAAGAGTCTGAGTGAAATCACTCAGAGAGTTAGGACAGTGGGGATAACGCAGGTCCCATCAGCACTCCTGACCCCCTTTTGCCTTTTCGTTCTATTTATTGGGTACCCACAGGACTTTAAAAACCAAGAACAAACGATTGAATGGGATGAATTTGTGTTAATCTGCATGACCAGATTACAGCCACAAACCCAATACATATGCAGAAGGTAACTGGGGCAGATGCAGGGCACGGAGGGCCATCGCGCTGGCAAGGCTCTGTGGTCGAAGGGAACATGCTGACCTTGGCGAGGGTAGAAGAGCAAAGTGACCAGGGACGTGTATGGAGCCACGTGAGCTCTGGTTTCTTCACTTGTCCAGTGGAGGTGATAACAATGATGCCTGTTTCATAAAGATGATTATGAAAACAAAATGTGACAGTGCACGAGAAAGCGTTTGGAAAAGATATGAAGATGTTGTTTGCAAGAAGGCCCTGGAGCAGAGGTCCTGCTTATTTACCATTTAAATGAATATAAGGTATGTTTGCCATTTCAACTCTAGTGTGTGAGCACTAAGGGATCCTCCTGCTGGTGATCATTTTCAAAGAGAAAATGAGAAGTGTGCAGTAAAAAGGGAACTAAATTAGAAGTTCAAGAAGAGACAGCAGGTTTCTCCAGGAAGCCTAGGAAAGATGGAGGCAGGTGCAGGAAAGAGGGCAAGGGCTTAGCCCTGCAACGGAGCTGCCAGAGCGAGGTACCTGCAGCCAGCGGGAAGACCCGAGGGATATGCAGGAGGACGTGGCCAGGGTGAGGCAGCCCCTCTCAGGACCAAACACCTGGAGACACTTCCACCTTCTGTGGGGAACCAAGACGGGCCTCTCGGGATGTACACACAACCAAGCGAGGCTGAATCCCAGCCACCCCCCGGTGACACTGCTGAGTACGGAGACCTGAGGCTGTGGTTCTCTCTGTTTACCACGCTGCCTTTGTTTTTTTTTTTTAGTAGACCTGCAACTTTTTACAAGTGCATTTACCAATGGTTTACTGGCTTTTGGTCCCCTCACCCAGGATTTCCTAGAGCTCTTGGTTCCATCTTCCCCCAACCTCACGCTCTGCAGGGTGGGCTTCAGCTTTCTGGCCCCACAGCGAGGGACGGAAAATGCAGGTTCCTGGCTCCAGAGGGAGGGACGGACAATGCAGGTTCCCGGCCTCGCAGTGAGAGATGGACAATGCAGATTCCTGGCCCCGCAACCAGGGACAGACAATGCTTTACTGTACTTCTTGCTCTGCAACTCTCTTCTCCTTTTCCAAAACATTTATTTTCTATTTATTGTCTTTCCCTGTCTCCACATCCATGTTAATTTCAATGACGAAAATGGTATTTTTGCGCCTTGTTAGTAATTTTTGAGATAATTTAAGAAATCTCTTAGGTTATTCATTGTTCCAATCCAGGTTTAATTGAGATTCAGTAGGAACTCTGTTATTCTAAAATTCTTCCTAATAAGATATGATGAGGATGGTGTTACCTTAATGCAATAATTATCTCTGGCAACGACAACAAAAGATTACGCTTAGCATCCGACCACAACTCTTACAGGTCAGAGGTGTCTAGAGACACAGAGTAGATTCTGCAAGTCCCCTATGAAACACTAACACAGCTGAACCTGCCCTCTCATAAGCAATGTCCGCTCTATCAGAGTCTTGTCATGCTTTCGGTCACTTAAAAGTGTTTCCAGGATGTTCATGCAGCCTCAGGAACCATCCTCATTGCTTTAGCTACAAAAGTGCTTCTTATCCAGGGTCTCGGTGAGGATCAAGATGCCCCTGGATGAGTGTGAAGCACTTGCGTGCGTCCTCAGCCGCCACTGTGAAGCAGTAACCTTGTAGACGCAGAATGCACGGGCACGGACTCTAAGCCCAGTGCTCCTGAGCCCACGGACGGTACCTCCTCGGGGGCAGAGACGCTTGTGCACCCACTTGGCCTCGGAGTCCAGCAGTGTCTGGCCAGCACTGAGGCTCAGTGAAGAGCGTTGTCTTCAGAGCCACATTTGCGTAGCCACCCAGGGTCCCTACAGAATCACCGGGGCAAGTAGCAGAGCAGAGAGAAGGTGTTCGAGAAAATGAGCGCAAGAACACAGGGCCTGACCATGCGGAGACCCTGGAACACCTCCGTGAGGGACCCTGTCGGGTGCCACGCGTGAACGCCGTCCTTCCACCCGAGTCAACAGGAGGCCCGCCAACGCCAAGTACAAAAACCTCCAGCATTCAGAGTTCCCTCCCTCCTACTTCAGTCTCCCCTTCTCTGGCTCTACCCTCTTTGGACGTCATCTCTTTTTTCTTTTTCTTTCTTTCTTTTTTTTTTTCTTTTTTTTTTGAGACAGAGTTTCACTCTGTCACCTGGGCTGGAGTGCAGTGGGGCGATCTGGACTCACTGCAACTTCTGCCTCCTGGGTTCAAGTGATTCCCCTGTCTCAGCCTCCCAAGTTGCTGTGGGACTACAGGTGCCACCACGCTCAGCTAATTTTTATATTTCTGGATAGAGACAGGGTTTTGCAATGTTGCCCAGGCTGGTCTCGAACTCCTGAGCTCAGGTAATCCACTTGCTTTGGCCTCCCAAAGTGCTGGGATTACAGGCATGAGCCACCGCACCTGACATGGACTTCATCTCTGTTAGCCTCTTTCCCTGCTCACAGCTTGAACACTGAGCACCTGGGCCAGGCATTGTTCTAAACACTTTACTGCATTAGTACCTTTAACCTAACCATCTTCTGCATTAAATGCTATCATTAGCCCAATTGTGCAGATAACAATGTCCAATTGTGCAGATAACAATGTGGAAACAGAGTGATTAATTAACTCACTCCTTCCTGATTGCACTGCTGGTCAGCATGGGACCCCAGGGCCCAGTCTGCTCCACAGTCCCCTATTGGTCTGGTTAAAAAAATGAAATGTGTAGCTCCTCACGGGCTCCCAGTGGAAAACTTACATGATAACTGGATATAAAGTAGTAGTTTCCAATTAACATGAAAATATACACAATGGAAATACATAAACTTATTTCCTTCACACGTAGAAGACAGTTAAAACTTTGGGAGGCGACACAGTTGGATTTCTCTGCTGTAGGCGTACAGGGAAAAAACAGATCTGACTTCTAACTTGAAGGTTTGACGCTCATCATCACTGCCCCATCTGCGGCACACTTCAGAGCTCATGTATATAGCTCATCGGTCTCTGGGCTGCAACTCACAAAAGATCAGATAAACTCCAACCTTCACTGATAGCAAAAGCAAACATGCTACCTGGAGAGTGATTAGCCAGTGACAAGATTACAGAGGTTAAATGAGAAGTGTCTGAAAATAAAAGTACAAATCAACCATGAAAATAAGTATGAAGCACGAGTTGGACTGTGGTTCCCACATGCCCAACAGCACCCGGAATCATAGTGGCTCTCAGTGGCAGCGTGCAGCACCGTCTCCCAGGCAGTGGACTCTCATCTCCACCCCAAAGACTGACTCATAGGACTGGGAGAACCCAGGGTTTCTCTGTATAGTAGACAGGATATGAGCCCTTGCCTTCCCCCCAGACTCTGACTCGTAGGGCTGGGAGAACCCGGGGTTTCCATGTGTAGTAGACAAGCTATGAGACAGGCTATGGGCCCTGGCAGTCCTCACGAAACACGGTCACATGTTGCGGCTCTCTGACCACTCAGCCCGCAGCAGGAAGGGCGATCCGGAAAGAACGGCTCCCCTACCATTCCAATGACACAGACAACCCCAATGACCCGACCTCTTTGATTGAAGAAGTAGCTCTGTTTTTATTACAGTATATAATTCACAAATTCCCTGATAGCCTTGACATTTTCTGGAACAGCTAAACTACCCGACAGACAGCCGCTCTTTCCCTCTCTGTCCTTAGGTTTCCCTGGAATAGTGAATGCATTTGCTGATGAAATGACATTTTCAAAGGCATTCAGCCAGTTTCTTTTCTGAGGCTCTTGCTCATTTCAAAGCATTTAGAGCAAATTACACTAAAATACATGTTAGAGAATATGAGAGGAACCTGGAAAGCCAGGGAAATGCATCCAAACGCCGAGATACCAGATAATTTGTTTCTTCGCCAAACCTCAGTGGAGACTGTGTTATTCGGTGAAATCATTTCCACTGAGAGGCATAACTGAAGGATTTAAAATAGGAAACATAAAAGGCAGATCCTTGCTGGAAACAATACGTCCGAGAGGCAGCTCCACAGATCACCTGTCTCCCACTCATGCTGGTGAAGAGAAACGGCTCCCCTGTGAAAGGAATGGGCAGCAGCCGTGCAGTCCTACGGGTAAAAGTACAACAAAATGGCCCAGCGTGTAAAGGTCAGTGTGACAAAATGATCCAGCATGGAAGTCAGGGGCCTCTGATCGCTGCATAAAGTCCAGGCAGCCTCCAGCCCTGTGTCTCCATCTAAAGGCAGTGAGACCTCATTTTATTCTAAATGTCACCCACAGCCCTTCAGAAGCCCCCATCATCACAGTTCTGACTGTGTCCATTTATTTTGCTTTGTGGGGGGCAAAACGTGGAGGTAGGGAGATCTCAAAACTAAGAATGCTTAGCTGCCAATGCAGGGCCACGATCAAATGACCGGAAGACCGAGTTAGTCTCTCACTTCATCTGAGCCAGGTTTTCCTGAGGAGACCATGGGCTCCTAACGGGGATTTGTCCAGTGCATGTCCAGAGAACGGTACATTCCTGGGGCAGGCCTCTTGCTCCCACTCAGGACTCCTGGGAACCTACTTCCCCCGTCACTGAGGGATCTGCACCCTCATTGCCCAGGCAGGCAGGAGGGTCCCTGAAGGAGAGAAGGCATTCAAGTAGACCTCCAGCACCTTCCGCATTCACCACCACATGCCACGAAGGCCACAGATATCTGTGAAAGGAAGGGTGAATTCTTTTCTCTGTAATAAAAAGAGCTGGATCCCCTTTGCCCACACCTGGGGGCAGGTGCAGAGGCCATCCCCTTGGGAAGGGATGTTGTCAGAGCTGGAGGCTAAATGGAGCTGCTCACAGGGTCATGCATGAACGCACGAAGATGCCAGCCCAGGCGCCTCATTCGACCACGAAGAGGTGAGGCTCCCAGCGATCACCTGGCTCCTCTGCAAGGGAAGGAGAACCGAGCCACAGGCCTGGGGCCCAGGTCCCTGCCCTCCACTCCAACCAAGACCCTCAACCACAGGGCCAGGGCTGGGCCTTCTTTCCCCAGGACCACAGCCCCAGGGCTCTTGCATAGCATAGCTTTACACTTACAGGCCTTGAGAGGAAGGGGCCGGGCCTGGGCCACAGAGCCCCCTCTAGCCCTCTGCCCAGCCTTGCCCACGCTTGCTGGGGCCACATCTTCCCCTCGGCCGGAGGAGAGGCAGTGGGGGCTCCGGTCAGGCTCCTGTTCCCCTCTCACCTTGGGTCACGCATTAAAACAGATTCTTTGAATTTTTGACAGCCTTTGTTTATGCGATAGCCCAGACATGGAATCCTTCCAAGAGAATTCTCCCCACTGTTCTCTGAAATAGAACAGCTGAAACGTCGTCACACCCCACTCAGAAGGGTCCCCATGCTGAGGTGCACAGTGCAATCTCGGAGATGGGCAAGGGAGGGCTCAGGAGGCCCCAGGGTGGGGGCCCTTGCCACTGCCTCCTGCAGTCCTTCACCCGACACCTCTCGGACCGCAGCTCTGTCCAGGTGCCGGCCAAGGAAGAAACCTCTCAGAAAGAAAGGAACTCTTGGGACAGAACTCAAGGCCTGGGTCGACAGGCGATTGGTCCCATCTGCAACTCCACCGTCACCTCCCAGCACGGGTAGGCTTCCTCCAGGCTTGGACAGTCCAACACACAAGCCATTAGCCTTTATTCACCTTTAAATTAACTAAAATAAAGTAAAATCTGAAGCCAGCCACTCATTTGCTGTGTGTTGAGTCCTCATGGCCTCCTGTGCTAGTGGCTGCTGTCTGAGACAAGGCAGCTCATAAATCATTTCCATCACTGCAGACAGCTCTTCCAGACAGTGTTATCTAGAAACAGGGATGGCAGGGCAAGCACTCCCCACCCTGGCTTCCCAAACCCCAGCGTTTTCCACAAAATGCCCAAGAAACAAACAGTTGCAACAAGATGAATACAAAAAACCTTCCTGGTTCTGTGACCAATCGAACCAATCCTAAATACCAAGCAGAGTAACTTAAGAAAAGTGTCTTGAAAATCACACTTTTAATTATAGAGAAAATAGAAACACCTTAATTACAGGAGGATGAGAAGCTTGGAGACTTTTGTGAAGGGAGTACAGAGGATTTCGAGGGACTTCAAAGGTATTTTAGACATTAATAGAAAAGAGCAAGGAGGCGGTGAGGGAGAGGAAATGCACGCAGGGCACCCATCGGCTTTGAGGTCTGAGCTCCCAGGTCTGCCTGGCCCTGACCGCCCATCGGTGAGGAGGCCAAGGAGGGCAGGGTGAGCCGCGTGGGTGGGTGAACCGTGTCAGTGGGTGAAGCCACCATGGGGAGCTGCACAGGTGGGTGGAGCCCTCAGGGTGAACCCTGCCGGTGGGTGAAGCCACCATGGGGAACCGCGCAAGTGAGTGAAGCTGTGAGCTAGCAGAGCCCTGTGACCCAGGTCACACCTGTGTCCTGCAGCCAAGGGCAGGCAGTGTGGGAGTGGCAGGCTCAGGCCTGAGGGGTTTGTGGAGCCCTGTTCCCCAGAAGGAGTCACCTGGGCTTTCTGTAAAGTGTCACCAAACGCTTCCCAGGCATTGTGAATTTCAGGGCCGTCGCCACAGTAAACACACGCTCATTTATTGTTCGGGAGCTGCTCACAGCATCCCACATCTATGATCTGTATTTTACAGAACAATTAAATGTGACAAAGAGATAGAATTAAAAACTCAGGTTTCCAAGGAAAATGTTGGAGCTCTGGAAGCGACCCCAGCAGCGGGCACTGGGAGCCGCGGACAAGGGCACCCCAGCTGGCATCAGCCAGTGGCCGGGAGAGGAAGTGAGGAAGATCCACCTGCCACGGTGGGCTTTCCACAGGGCCTCGGTTAGAGCAGGGTGGACCCGCAGAGGGATCTACACCTGGGCCACAAGGAGCCTTTCCCTGGGCCGCAGGTCCCTCCTTTCTGATTCACTCAGAGCAAGACAAAGCCCGGTCTGCAGGAGCCCACATAGGGCGCAGGAGTATGGCTTTCCCGGGACCACTCTGAGCCAGGAGGTGTCTGTGTCCTGAGCCCACCCTGCTTTGCTCTTACCTTAGACCCTCTGAGAAGGGTCATGGTGTGAGCAGGCTCCCTGCGGGTTTCAGGAATGTGCCAGGGGCGGGGCCTGGAGGATGCAAGCATGAGGGAAGGGGCAAGGCCGAGTGAGGTGAGCACACCCCGGCCCAAGGGAGGTTCCCGGTTCCCCCGGAACTGCAGGCAGAGGGAGGCCTCTGCCAGGATGGTCCATCCCAGGCCTCCCAGGCCCAGTGCACTTAGAGGAGGCTATGATTCCATCCCAGCAGCTGGGAGCAAAGTGGTGCCCACCCTTCCCAGCCACCTCCCTTGCCCTTCAGCTGCTCCAGCCCAGGGCTCACTCTCACTCCCAGCCCTTTGGGAAAGAATCGCAAAACCCCAGTGTGAGGAGAGCTGCATTTCTCCATTCACATCTCCTCCAAGTCTTAGGCTTCCCAGGAAATCAGTGACACTCTAAGCATAGTAAGTCAAGCGGCACTGCCCACTCATTTTCAATGCACTTAGGAAGTGATTTTGTTGGCTGCAAAAATGCATAGAAGAAAACATTTTCTGTGTGTGTTCATTTATCCAAAAAGATTCTGATGGGCATTTTAACCCTAGTAAAGTGTTTCAGCTAAAGCCAAGAAAAAGTCTATCTAGGTGTTAAATTCAGAAAATGAGAAGGAAGAAGAGAGGCCAAGTATTCACTCTGTTCACACATTTGCTGGTTGGGTGTGCATTAGGTGCATGTCTGCTGAAACCTAAAGAGACCAGCTTATCACATGCCTGCCCTACCACTGAGCTACCTGAGCCCAGACCAAATACTTTGCCATGTCATAAAGAATGCTTGCACTCAGAGTGTGTAGAAGGAAAGCTGCTCTTAGTAACATCTGGAATAACCATCTAATACACTTGCCAAGATTCGGACCAATATGCCTGGAATAATGTCAAACCAAGAAAACAATGAGGTTTATGATGGAAACAGAGACAAGACTTTAATTTAGGGTCATTCCAATGGCATCGGAATGATCCCACACTCATAATATTTTAAGGTTACCAAATGTACTTATGAAAGGTGGCTACCACATAGAATCTAATTTTGTTTTTTGAAGAGCAACTCCTCTGGAAGTTATTCTTGGCAGACACTGAATAGCAAGAACCAATTAAAATAGAAACAATAAAGATGGTTAGAAACTACATATGTCTGGTGAAATAAATATTCAGATGAAATTGATTTTCTTGGCTCTGTCATTTAACTAAGAAAAGAAAAACTAGCATTTATACACTTTTTTGAAAAATAAAATCAGGTCTACAATGTCAACTTGTTTGTCAAAAGCTAATTTTACCTACCTAGGATTTAATATCCCTAAAATGTTGATACTAACATATCAAATTAATATAATTTTAAGTTGCAAGACTATTAGACAGCCAGATCTTATCACAGTGGTTTCCATTCTGAAGATACCTTGGCCTTTGTACTTTGAACATCATTTTCTGAACAGTAACAGTTTTCCTTTGCTTCTGGAAACTTGTCACCTACTTTGCCATCTATACATTATTCACAAAACATTTGCTTTCATCATCATGCAAAGCTACAGAAGATCTTGTACAAGGTAAGATTATGAAGGAACAGGAATTAAGTTTTTAACAAATCCATACTTAGGCAGATCAATGTTCAAGCCAGTTCTTTAAATAAATCACTTTTGAGGCCGGGTGCAGTAGCTCACACCTGTAATATCAGCACTTTGGGAGGCCGAGGTGAGTGGATCATCTGAGATCAGGAGTTCGAGACCAGCCTGACCAATATGGTGAAACCTCGTCTCTACTAAAAATACAAAAATTAACCAGGCGTGGTGGTGTGCGCCTTTAGTCCCAGCTACTCAGGATGCTAGGACAGGAGAATTGCTTGAACCCGGGAGGCGGAGGTTACAGTGAACTGAGATCCTGCCACTGTACTCCAGCATAGGCGACAGAGTAAGACTCTGTCTCAAAAAGAAAAAAAAAAAAAAATCACTTTTGAGCATATCTAAACATTCCAACAATTTAGTCTTCATTCAAATTTGTGAACTCTTCCTTTGAAGCTACCTTCACAGTGTATGGAGAGCTCAGGGACAGTCAGCCTTGTGATGTCATGGGCTGATGCTGAAACCCAGATCCTGTTTGATTCTAACAAACCTACCACACAAGGAAAAGAAGGCACATTTCCTTACTCTGTAGACGGCAATTTTAAAGCCAGAGAAACGCAACATCTTGCCCAGAGTGACAAATTGTTTTGTGGTGGTGAGAGGGTGTCAGGACAGGTATGTGCCTCTGGTCACCGTCCACATTTTGTCTTGTTCTGTGGTGGTTAGAGGGTGTCAGGACAGGTATGTGCCTCTGGTCACCGTCCACATTTTGTCCTGTGAGACAGTGCTCTCTCTAAAATGTCAGCAGCCTCATAGGTCACATCACCTTGAGACAGAAAGAAAAGTCAATTTAGAGAAACCTGCCTCGCACGGCCATGCTTTTCATTTAATCTTGCGGTAATAACTGTGGAATTCGTCACAGATGCTCACGTGTATGTTTTCCGCCACACTTTTTCACCCCAGCACTGGACTGTTGTTGGTTTTGAGTGACACCGGCGACTGTCAAGTTGAGATTAGTCAGATTTGATCAACCCACTGTTGTGCGAATTTGTCCCTTAGCCTAGGACTAGTGAGCTGAGAGGTGGCAGAGCTTCCTTCATGTTTGTATAGTTCTTGCTTTGAAAATAGAAGGTGAACTGAAAGCTATGGAAAGGTAGGTGGACGTCTTGTGGATTAAAAATGACCATCATGCATGTGCGTGTGTGCCTTGTATCTTGGTGAGGATGGGGCCAGCCAATGGTATTCTCATGTGCTTGGCAAATTAAAACTTCCAGTTTAAATACAACTGACTTTTCTCATTTAGACAGGAAAGTCCTGTATTTTTGCTTTCAAGAGAAATATTCCCTTCAGATACAACCTGTAATTTCTCTTCCATGAATAAAAAATCGGGGAGACATTATTTTGTTTAATTAAGCACATTAGTAATGCCAGATGCAGACCAGTAAGACTGAGCCATGTTCAAAGAAATTCAGTATTAGGAGACTTCCTTCTAAAGTGAGAAAATGAAGTTTATCAAAAAGAAGAATGGGGGAGAAGGTGTGGGTGGCTCAAAAATGGTTAAAAATAATATTTCAATGTAGTTAGCAATACCTAGACTTACTCCAGAGAGAACTTCAGATGTTGAACAGCACAGTTCACCCTCCACGGGGTTTGTAATTTCTGTAGTTAAGGTTCCTGGTTAATTTT
Organism: Rhinopithecus roxellana; assembly: GCF_007565055.1. Taxonomy (NCBI): domain Eukaryota; kingdom Metazoa; phylum Chordata; class Mammalia; order Primates; family Cercopithecidae; genus Rhinopithecus; species Rhinopithecus roxellana. The sequence continues at coordinate 149,704,210 of NC_044552.1, forward strand.
AACTTATAATACGGCCAACAAGCAATCTCTTTAAAAATAACAAAATAAAATCACAATTAAGTAAACTCAATGGCTCTTCTATATCTGTGTCTGACAAGATTAGACACATTCCCACAACTCATGCAGATATTTTCAATAGAGTATCAAATTAATGTTTTGGTTTAAGTTTTTATTAAGTATTTTATTGTTATTATCAAAAATGTTTTTGATGTTTAAATATGCACAGAAAGCTCTGGCTGACTGGTGGGAGTTACCCACAAGGATCTTACAGCTAAATTGATCCCAAATACTTATTTTAAAAGATGCTCCATGGGTGACATCACCATGAAACCAAGCAGCCTTCACCTTCCAGCCACCAGAAACTTCTCAGACTGTCATGAGGTCTTGGAGACCACCTTTCCTAATTCTTGTCTTGACTCTCATCCCACGATTCGGATGTTATGGAAACTAACATCTTCGCGTTATCTTAGCATGCAAAATTTCACCCGCGAGAGTTAACTTGTGATTTTAATAAAAACAAAGTTGATGTCTGTTCAGCATCACCTGTCTCTTGCATCCTCACAGTTCAAATTCTCCAGCTTCCACAAGACCGAGATCAAAAACACTGCATTACTCAGGTGCGTGAGAGCAAGGCTGGCGTGAGCAGTATGTGCCGTGATTTGCACAAGACGATGCAGAAGTATTTCCTGCCATCAGGAAGGACCTCTCCAGAGTCCTACAGGGTCACCTTTTAATGAGAGAAACCAGCCGCCCCTGCTCCCCGCAGCTGCCCTGCCGTGTCTCAAGTCATGCATGAGCATACCTGAGCAGCAACAGAGGGCTCACCTCCACCTGCTGCCCCACTCAGTGCTGAGCAGGAATCCAAATCACAAAGGCAGCCTCAGCCCAGACTCAGCCACAGTGAGCGTGTGGTCAGGATGGAGGGTGCTGAAGACAGCAGACATCCCAAGAGATGCCAACGTTCTTCCAGGGAGCCCTGGGCCCAGGCATCACAGCGGGTGCACTGACCTGCTGTCTCAAAACACCCAAGGGGTCCACATGACATTTTTAAAATCTCAATTTTACCCCTCAATCCACTGATAAACCTAGGGGTTTGCATGGAGCGATTTCTAAGATCCCACCAAGGCTAAATCCTGAAATCTCACTTCACACCACTTTGCTTCCGAGTGGCCACTGTGAACTTGAAGATGGGTGGGCGTGCAGGCCATCGGGGGATGAGTGAGAGTCATCTGCCCAGCGAAAAGTCCCCTCTGGAGCCCACCTGGTGTGAAAATGCCTTGTATGTGGCGTGCCTTGACGAGACACAAGAATACTGTGGCCTTCAAAGGAAGAATAATTGCCGGAGGGTCTCTGTCTTCCTCTCTGATATATTTCACTCTAAAACACAGTGTGATCCAAACAGACCCAGACGATTCGATATATTTCACTCTAAAACAGAGTGTGATCCAAGGGGACCCAGGTGATTAAATATATTTCACTCTAAAACACAGCGTGATCCAAGGGGACCCAGATGATTCGGTTGAGAACCTGGGTCCTGATCTGCCTGCTGCGAAAACGTCCAGGAGTCTAGGATTTCCACGCCCCCTCCCACCCACAGTGCCCTGGCTTTCAGCACATGGATGCACCCCACAGATTGCCAGGAGTCTGGAGAGGCCAGAAACAGGTGCTCTTAACAGCCCTAGGAGGAGCTGCCCTGTGACACCCAATCTCACACCTCCAACCTCCAGAACTGAGTGAGTTTCTGCCTGAGGCACCCAGTTTGGATACATTGTTACAGCAGTTTAGCAAACTCATGCAACTGGCACCCTCATAAGAAGAGAAAACAGATACAGATGGACACAGAGGGAAGAGAGGGAAGACTGTGTGAAGACATGGCGGGAAGCGGCCGTGGGAGCAGACAGCTGCATCTGCAAGCTGAGAATGCGAAGGAGTGCTGGAGACACCAGGAGCTGGAGGAGACCACTGGGATTTTACTCAGAGTGCAGGTCTGCAATCGCCCAGATTTTGGACTGCTGGCCTCCCGAACTGGGAAAGCATAAATTTCTGTTGTTTTAAGCTACCCATTTGTGGTACTGTGATATGGCAGCCTAGGAACTATTGCAGATGTATTGCCTTGCTCTATAATAGGAGAGAAAAGCAGTAAAATCCTGCACACACTGCCGGTCACCCTCCTCAAATATTACTCTGGAAATCACCATTACTAATAAACTATGCTGGCACATAAAATTCCTCAATCAGAATGATTATAGCATTTTGCTGCTTTACATATAAAATATGCATGTAAATTGCAAAAAAAAATACTTAAAAGGAGAACTACATCGATGTATAGATTGTGTGACATGTATGTTTTTTAATCAAAGGTAATTTTTGGCCAGGCACAGTGACTCATGCCTGTAATCCCAATACTTGGGGAGGCTGTGGTGGGTGGATGCCCTGAAGTCAGGAGTTTGAGACCACCCTGGCCAACATGGTGAAGCCCTGTCTCTACTAAAAACACAAAAATTAGCCGGGCATGGTGGGGTACATGTAATCCTAGCTACTCGGGAGGCTGAGGCAGAAGAATTGCTTGAATCCAGAAGACGGAGGTTGCAGTGAGTCAAGATTGCACACTGCACTCCAGCGCCTGGGCAACAGAGTGAGATCCGTCTCAAAAAAAGAAAAAAGGTAATTTTAAAATTAAGTCAATATTTAATTATTTTCTACATATGGTAATTTTCAGTGCATGAGATAGCTCAATAAATACTAAAATGCACCATACAGAAGCAATTCCCAAATACTGTTGGCATAGCATCTCTTATATTCTGAAATAAAGACTGCCTTGCCCATCACCCTGATGAGTAGTCAATCAAGTTGACTAATTCATAAGCCAAATATCAGTCGCTCCTGTCCACTGTAAGTTCATTTAAGTTGGAGCTTTCCCCATCTGCAGCTGAGATCAGAACACTGGGGAAAACAGAATTTTAAGGGGCCCTGTGGAGGTGTAGCTTTGCCTGGGAAAAAGATTTGTCTAGAACTCAAGGTTTCAGAGCAACCAGCAACAAGAACTAGGGAGATGTTTGAGTGCTGAGATGGCCGCCGGGCAGAGGAGAGGCTGGGAGAGGAGCCCAGAGGCCAGCGAGGGCTGTGTCACTTAATTCTTGCGTTATCTGCAGTTCCCTGGCCAGACATCGTTACACCAAAAGGTTGCAAAAGACCTTCTAATGAGTGAGGGGACGGAGTATGTCTCTCTGCACGCTGTCCAGCCCTTGGTGTAAGATAACTCATGTGTTGGTTTATGATTTTCTTCCAAGAAGTGGCAACCCTATGGAGGCTAAGGTCTTACCCTGGACTTTTACTTGGTAATGAAAAAGTCAGAAGACACGGATTTGGATAGCAGAGAGTTGGAACTAAGAATATATATATATATATATATATATATATATATATAGTAAAATGCCATAGAACCACAAAAGAATATGAACAAACAGAATAAGCCAGATAGGTTTTCACATCATCAGCCTCCAAAACAGTTCTGATCCTTTGGTGAATCAGTCGGTTTGGATGTGCTCACAGCCAGTGCTGGCTTGGGGAAGGGAGGCCATAGGAACCAACTCCAAAATTAATGTGATAAAGAACAGTTCTCTTCTGTGTAAGAAGACGCCAAGTCAAACTTCCCATCTCTGCTGCATGGCTTACTACAAATTTTCGGGAAGAAGTAGCAAAGAGAAGACACGGTGCAGTTCTTTCATAATTTTTATTTCCTTTTTCTCTCTTGTATTCAATTGCACAAGGAAATATGTGGGTCCTTTGCAAATGTTGGAGTGCAAAGCTTCCATTAAGCAGTGCAGGGTGTGCAGAGAAGGAAATGATGTGAGTACTCAATCTACAAGGCTGTTGGATGGATAAAATGCTGCCTTGAGAATGTAGACATCTAGCATTTTCTTTTCCAGTTCTGCCACTAGACGTTGTATTCAGTGATTTGGGGAACAATATTACATATCTATGTAACTCCTTTACTTGCTCATATTTGTTCTGCTGACATTAAGTGAGCCAGAAACCATGCTGAACCAGGGACACTAAGACAAACAGTCCCCACAGTAAGAAGTAGAGAAGATAAATTATTATGATACCATACACAGGAACTGTAGGAACGGTACACATCAGTGCAAAACAGAAGCAGAAGAGGAAGCAGTTGCATAACCCTTGCCCCTATTTCTCGTCATTTTCTGTGACTCAGTTAAATGTTTGGAATTGCTCATAACATTACAAAATAAATCTATTAGACGGAATACTTTTGAATTTGATGAAGTCATAGGAACCTATCAGGGAGACTTTAGAAATTTATTACTAATCCATGCATATTGAGATACAATTCCCCTATCATAGAATTCATCCATTCAAATTGTACAATTCGATGTTTTAAGTTTATTCACAGTTCCACAATGCTATTAACACAATCAATATGAAAATATTTTCATCATCTCCCCCCCTCAATAAAACACAGCTATTAGCAGTCACAACCCCTGTCTCTGCACAACCTCCTCAGCCCTAGTAAATGACTAATCTGCTTTCTTTCTCTATAGATTTGCCTATTCTGGGCATTTCATATAAGGACTCGTGAGGTCTTTTGTGACTAACTACTTTCAGTATAATGTTTCTGAGGTTCATCCTTGTTATAGTGCGTATCAACACTTCATTCCTTTTTATAGTCAAATAACATTCCATTGTGTGAATAGGCCGCATTTTACTTATTCATTCACTGGCTGATGAATATTCAGGTTGATTCCACCTTTTGGCTGCTATGAATAATGTTGCTATGAACATTTATGCATGTGTTTTTTTGAGGACTTTTGCTTTCATTTCTTTTGGTATACACCTAGGAAAGGAATTACTGTTTCATGAGAGAACTCTGATTAAACTTTGGAAAACTGTTTTCCAAAGCAGTTGAACAATTTTACATTTCTCTCCAAACTATATGAGGGTTTTTCCATATCCTTGTCAATACTTGCTATTTTCTGACTTTTTAATTCCAGTGCATAAGAAATGCTGTTTCACTGTTTTTTTTTCCTTCAATTATTTGTATTATGGTAAAATACATATAACATAAAATTTACCATCTTAACTATCTTTAAGTGCATAGTTAAGTGATATTAAATACATTCATTATGTTGTATAACTATCACCGCCATCTATCTCCAGAACCACTTCCAACTTGTAAAGCTCAACCCCTGTCCCCATCAAACACTCACTCCCCATCTCCCCTTCCCCAGCCACTGGCTACCAGATTCTACTTTGTCTCTGATTTTGTTGACTCTAAGTAGCTTCTATAAGTGGAATCACACAGTGCTTGCCTTTTTGTGACTGGCTTCTATCACTTGGCATCATGTCCTTCAAGGTTCATCCACGTTGCTGCCTGTGTCAGGATTATTTTTCTTCATTTTAAGGATGAATAATATTCCCTTTTATGTATATACGCCACATTTCATTTATCTATTCATCTGCTGGTGGCCTTTTGGGTTACTTCCATGTTTTAATTATTGTAAATAGTACTGCTATAAAAATGGGTATACAAATATCTCTTTGAGAACCTGCTTTCAGTTCTATTGGGTACATAATCAGAAGTGGAATTGCTGGATCATACAGTAATCCTATTTTTATTTCTTTGAGAGACAACCATACTGTTTTCCACAGCAGCTTTACCGTTGTGTATTACCACCAACGATGCACAAATGTTTCGATTTCTCCACATCCTTGCTAACATTTGTTATTTTCTGTTTTTAAAACAGTAGCTATTATAATGAGTGTGGGTTGGCACCTCATTGCAGTTTATCTGCGCATCTCCACGATGCTAAGCATGTTTTCTGAGCATGTTTTCATGTCGTTAGTGGCTACTGGTATATCTTTTTTTTTTTATCTTTTTTTTAAAAAATGTCCATTCAAATCCTTCGCATAAGTTAAAAATCAGGTATCTTCTTTGATTTGTTAAATTTTAAGAGTTCTCTGTATATTCTGGGTATTTATCCCTTGTCAGATATATGATTTGCAAATATTTTCTCTCATTCCATGGATGTCTTTGTACTGTGTTGATCGTGTCTTTTGATGCACAAATGTTTGAATTTTTCTTAAAGTCCAATTTGTATCATTTTTCGTTTGTTGCCTGCGCCTTTGACATCATACCTGCGAAGTCGCTGCCAAATCTCATGGTGTGAAGCTATTGTCCTTGGCTTTCATCCAAGAGGTTTACAGTTTTAGGTCTTACTGTTAGGTCATTAATCCACTTGGAGTTCATTCTTGTATCTGATGTTAGGTAAAGGTCCAGTATCATTCTTTTGCAAGTAGATATCCGGTTTTCTCATGCTGCTTATTGAAAAGACTGTCCTCTTTCCAATGAATGGCCTTGGAACTCTTGTCAAAAATCATTTGGCCATAGATGTGATGATTTATTTCTGGGCTCTCTATTCTATTCTGTTGATCCCTACATCTGTCTTTAGGCCAATATCATGCTGTTTGACTACAGTAGCTTTGTAATGAGGTTTCAAATCACAAAGAGAGAGTACTCAGTTTTGTTCTTCTTAAAAATTATTTTGGCTAGTCAGTGTCCCTTGACATTCCACATGAATTTTAGGATGAATTTTGCTATTTATACAGAAAATGTTTTTGGAATTTTGATAGGGATTGAGTTAAATCTGTATGTGTCTTTGAGTAGTATGGACATCTTAACAATACTGTACCAAAACAGAGATATAGACCAGTGGAACAGAACAGAACCCTCAGAAATAATACCACACATCTACAACCATCTGATCTTTGACAAACCTGACAAAAACAAGAAATGGGGAAAGGATTCCCTATTTAATAAATAGTGCTGGGAAAACTGGCTAGCCATATGTAGAAAGCTGAAACTGGATCCTTTCCTTACACCTTATACAAAAATTGATTCAAGATGGATTAAAGACTTAAATGTTAGACCTAAAACCACAGAAACCCTAGAAGAAAACCTAGGCAATACCATTCAGGACATAGGCATGGGCAAGGACTTCATGTCTAAAACACCAAAAGCAATGGCAACAAAAGCCAAAATTGACAAATGAGATCTAATTAAACTAAAGTGCTTCTGCACAGCAAAAGAAACTACCATCAGAGTGAACAGGCAACCTGCAGAACAGGAGAAAATTTTTGCAATCTACTCATCTGACAAAGGGCTAATATCCAGAATCCACAAAGAACTCAAACAAATTTACAGGAAAAAAATTAACAACCCCATCAAAAAGTGGGCAAAGGATATGAACAGATGCTTCTCAAAAGAAGGCATTTATGCAGCCAACAGAAACATGAAAAAATGCTCATCATCACGGGTCATTAGAGAAATGCAAATCAAAACCACAATGAGATACCATCTCACACCAGTTAGAATGGCGATCATTAAAAAGTCAGGAAACAACAGGTGCTGGAGAGGATGTGGAGAAATAGGAACACTTTTACACTGTTGGTGGGACTGTAAATTAGTTCAACTATTGTGCAAGACAGTGTGGCAGTTCTTCAAGGATCTAGAACTATAAATACTATTTGACCCAGCCATCCCATTAGTGCATATATACCCAAAGGATTATAAACGATCCTGCTATAAAGACATATGCACATATATGTTTATTGTGGCATTATTCACAATAGCAAAGACTTGGAACCAACCCAAATGTCCATCAATGATAGACTGGATTAAGAAAATGTGGCACATAAACACCATGGAATACTATGCAGCCATAAAAAAGGATGAGTTCATGTCCTTTGTAGAGACATGGATGAAGCTGGAAACCATTATTCTCAGCAAACTATCACAAGGACAAAAAAACAAAACACCGCATGTTCTCACTTATAGGTGGGAACTGAACAATGAGAACACTTGGACACAGGAAGGGGAACATGACACACCGGGGCCTGTCGTGGGGTTGGGGGAGGGGGGAGGGATAGCATTAGGAGAGATACTTAATGTAAATGATGAGTTCATGGGTGCAGCACACCAACATGGCACATATGTACATATGTAACAAACCTGCATGTTATGCACATGTACCCTAGAACTTAAAGTATATATATAAAAAAATAAACAGTACTAAAACCGATCCATGAATATGGGATGTGTTTCCATTTGTTGATGTCTTTTTTAACTTCTTTTGGCAATGTTTTATCATTTTTATTGTACAAGTTAGTCACATTATTTATGTCAAAGCATTTTACTTTTTATTATTTTGAACAGAATTGTTTTTATGATTTCCTTTTCAGAGTGTCCATTGTTAGTGTACAGAAATGCAATTCATTTTTGTGTTTTAATTCTATATCCTGATACTTTTCTGAATTCATTTACTGGTTCTAAAAAGTTTTTTTTTTTTTGTACAGCATTGTTAGGGTTTTTTAACACATAAAATCATATCATCTGCAAAAGAGATGATTTTACTTCTTCCTTTCCAATGTGTATGCCTTCCTTTCCAATTTGTATTTATTTTTCTTGCCTAATTGTTTTAGCTAGAACTTTCAGTACTATGTTAAATACTGTGGTGAAAGCAGGAATCCTTGCCTTACTCCCGATCTTAGAGAAAAAACTTGTGGTCTTTCACCATTTAATATAATGTTTACAATGTTTTTTTTTTTCCATATATGGTTTTTATTATGTTGAGGTAGTTTCCTTCTAGTCAGAGTTTATTGAGAGTTTTTAGTCATGGAAGTGTGTTTAGTTTTCTCAAAAGCTTTCTTCATCTCTTGAGATCATGTTTTTACCCCGTTATTCTGTTACTATGATGTATCACATTGATTGATTTTTACACAGTGATTCATCCTTGCATTCCAGGAATACATCCCACATGATCACGGTGTATATTCCTTTTAATATGCTGCTGAATTCAGTTTGCTACATTTTGTTGAAGATTTTGGCATCGATGTTCATAAGGGATATTGGCCTCTAGTTGTCTTTTCTTAGAGTGTCTTTGTCTGGCATTGGAATCAGAATAATGCTGGCCTCATACAGAGAGTTAGGCAGTGTTCCCTCTTCTTAAATCATTCAAGAAGGATTAGCATTCGTTTTTTAAAGTTTGTTAGAATTCACCAGTGAAGCCAGAGGTCCACAAGTTTTCTCTGTCCAGAGATTTTTGATCACTGGCTCACTCATGTTAATAGTTATAACTTTACTTAGGTTTTTTCATTATTTAGTCTTGGTATGTTTTATTTTTCTAGGAATTTGTCCATTTTAACTAGATTATCCTATATATTAGCATATAATTACTCTTAGTAATCTCTGTTAATCCATTTTCATTTCTGTAGAGTTGGTAGTACTGTTGCCACTTTTCTTTCTCTCTTTTACTTAGGAAAACCCACTTTCACTTTCTATTTTAGTAATTGGAATCTTCTCTTTTGTTCTTAGTCCATATAGCTAAAATGTCATCAATTTTATTGATCTTTTCAAAGAACCAATTTTTGGTTTCACTATTTTTCCTCTATTATTTTTCTGTTTTCTATTTCATTTATCTCTGCCTTAATCTTTATTATGTAGTTCCTTCTGCTGGATTCAGGTTTAGCTTGTTCTTATTTTTCAGTTCCTCAAGTTGTAAAGGTAGGTTGTTTTTCTTATTTTTTAAAGGACAGAATTAATAGCTATACATTTTTCCCTTACAACTAGTTTTACTGCATTTCCTAAGTTTTTGGTTACTTTCTTTTGATTATTTTTGGCATGGAATATCTTTTTCCATTCTTTCCTTTCAGGCTACTTTTGTCTTTAGACACAAGTTACATAACATCTAAAACAAGTCTCTTATAGACATCATATAGTTAAATTTTTTATCCATTCTGATAGTCTCTGTCTTTCAATTGGAGAGATTAATCTATTTACATTTAAATTAATTCCTGATAAAAGGGATGTACTTTGGTCATTTTTCTATTGATTTCTTACATATCTTATAATGACTTTGCCCCTCATTTCCTGCATGTCCTGTCTTGTTTTGTGATTAGTTAACTATTTGTGGTGCAACATTTAAATTTCTTTCTCACTTCCTTTCATATGGACTCTATAGGTGTTTGTTTTTGGTTACCATGAGGATTACATGTTACATCCTAAAATAAGAACATTTTTATTTAAATTTATACCAGCTTAACTTCAATAACATACAAAAACTCTGTTCTTTTAGCAGCTGTGTTCCTGCCTTTCAATTGTTGTTTTACAAAATCACATCTTCATATATTCTGTACCCCAAAGCATTAAGTAATAATTCCTTTAAGTGTGTTAGTCTCAAATTGTGTAGGAAACAAAACGTAGAGTTTTAAACCATGTTACAATGATACTATCTTTATAACTGACAAATATTTACCTTCGTTGAGATCTTTATTTCTTTATGCAGCTTTGAGTTACTATTTAGTGTCTTTTATTTTATCTTACAGGACTTCCTTTGGCATTTCTTACAGGAAAGATTTAGTGGGAAGAAACTTCCTCAGCTTTTATCTGACAATATCTTAATTTTTGAACTGTTCCTTACTTTTGAGGAATAGTTTTGCTGGAGATAGGGTTCTTGGCTGACAGTTTGATTGTTTTGTTTTTGACTTTCCTTTTAGCACCCTGAATTTATCTGCCCACTGCTTTCTGGCCTCCAAGGTTTCTGAGGAAAAATCTGCTATTAATCTTACTGAGGATCCTTGTATGTGAGAGCTACTTCTCTCTTGCTACTTTAGAAATTCTCTTTGTCTAGGCCGGGCGCGGTGGCTCAAGCCTGTAATCCCAGCACTTTGGGAGGCCGAGACGGGCAGATCACGAGGTCAGGAGATCGAGACCATCCTGGCTAACCTGGTGAAACCCAGTCTCTACTAAAAAAAATACAAAAAACTAGCTGGGCGAGCTGGTGGGCGCCTGTAGTCCCAGCTACTCGGGAGGCTGAGGCAGGAGAATGGCGTAAACCCCGGAGGCGGAGCTTGCAGTGAGCTGAGATCCGGCCACTGCACTCCAGTCTGGGCGACAGAGTGAGACTCCATCTCAAAAAAAAAAAAAAAAAAAAAAAAATTATCTTTGTCTATTGAAAGTTTGGTCATAATGTCTCTGTGTGACTTTCTTTGAGTTTATCTTTCTTAGAGTTCATTGAGCTTCCTAGATGCTTATATTCATGTTTCTTCAAGTATTCTCTGCCTCTTACTCTTTCACTTCTACTTCTGGGACTCCCATAATGTGTATGTTGGTCCACTTGATGCTGTCCCACAGGTCCCTTGGTCTCTTTTGCCTTTTCTTCCATTAAAAAAAAAATGCATTTCTCAGACTCAGTGATTTCCATTTTCCTGTCTTTAAGTTTGCTGATTCTTTCTTCCATCTGCTCAAATATGCCTCTGAATCCCTCTAGCAATTTTTTAAATTTCAGTTATTTTGCTTTCCGGCTTCAGAATTTCTTTTTAAAATTCTTTTAGGTTTCCTATATCTTTAATAACATTTTCATTTTGTTCATATATTATCATCTTTACTTTCTCCACATATTTCTTTAGTTCTTCAAGCATCATTAAGATAGCTGTTTTCAAATGTTTGTCAAGTAGATCTGCTATCAGGTCTTTTTCAAGGACAATTTTATGTTGATTCATTTTCTTCCTTTGAATATGCCACATTTTCTCATTTTCTGTATGCCTTGTAACTTCTTGTTAAAAACTGGATATTTGAATTTAATACTGTGATAACTCTCAAAATCAGATTCTTCATTTTTCCCAGGGTTTGCTTGGGGTTTGTTGTTGTTAATTTAAAAAATAATTTTTTTCTTATTGTGGGCTGTCTCTGTTCCAAGGATGAGACTGAGTGTAAACTGAAGGTCCTCTCAGGTCTTTTCTGAGCCTGCACCTTTCTCTGAGCATGTGTGGTCACTTTCTAATTCTCTCCATATATTAAGTTGCCTTTGAATGTCCTAGTCTTTAATGTCTGGCTTCCAAGGAGGAAAAAGTAAAATAAAGGGTTTTGGGTGAAGTGTGCCAACCCTTTAAATACCTTGGAAATCACTTCACCTGGTGGAGGTGGGAGGCAAGGGTTGGGACAATGGGGAAGATGCAACAACAGTGTCAGCTGCCACCTTTTCATCTGTACCTCTGTTATCAACAGCTGCAATCAACATTCACAGCACGACTTCCTCATATCTGAAGGACGGCGTCTTTTTCCCCCTGTTCTGGTTCTCACAAACTGCATGCAGGCTGTTCCAGGAACATGTGCACAGCTTTCATCACAAGGCTGGGTTGGAGAGTGGGTAGCCGCTACTGTGCTAAAGCCGAAATGAACCCAAATTAACGACACTTTACTGCCCAAGCCTTTATCTAGAAACGGCAAGCTTTCAATGGACTCCAGAGTTCCAAAATAGTTACATCAGAAAGATTTTGCCACTGCAACTGTTATCTAGGTGGGAATACAGATTTCTGATGTTTCCTTCTCCATTTCCTCCAAACTACTAAAACTTTTAATTTCTTAATTCCCTTTATGCTGTAAAATAGAGATGCCTCATAAATATAGCTTATACATACATTGTAACAGGTTTCCAAAAGATCTCCTGTACATAGTCTTCCCAATGCTCACAAGTACAAATCGAACATTGTATCTTAAATTGATGATTAATAGCAGAATCATTCTCTGTAAACCAGGGCTGTTTTAGACCAGATACTCCAAATCATTCAACGTTCCTGACTCCTTTCCCCGAGACAGGGTCTGACAACCAGGGATGTTCTAGACCAGATACGATAAATCACTCAACGTTCCTGATTCCTTTCCCCGAGACAGGGTCTGACAACCAGGGCTGTTCTAGACCAGATACCACAAATCATTCAATGTTCCTGACTCCTTTCCCTGAGACAGGGTCTCACAACCAGGGATGTTCTAGACCAGATACCGTAAATCATTCAATGTTCCTGACTCCTTTCCCTGAGACAGGGTCTGTAAACCAGGTCTGTTCTAGACCAGACACCACAAATCATTCAATGTTACTGACTCCTTTCCCCAAGACAGGGTCTGACAACCAGGGCTGTTCTATACCAGATACCATAAATCATTCAATGTTCCTGACTCCTTTCCCTGAGACAGGGTCCCACAACCAGGGATGTTCTAGACCAGATACCATAAATCACTCAATGTTCCTGACTCCTTTCCCTGAGACAGGGTCCCACAACCAGGGATGTTCTAGACCAGATACCATAAATCACTCAATGTTCCTGACTCCTTTCCCTGAGACAGGGTCCCACAACCAGGGATGTTCTAGACCAGATACCATAAATCACTCAATGTTCCTGACTCCTTTCCCTGAGACAGGGTCTCACAACCAGGGCTATTCTAGACCAGATACCACAAATCATTCAATGTTCCTGACTCCTTTCTCTGAGACAGGGTCTGACAACCAGGGCTGTTCTAGACCAGATACCATAAATCATTCAATGTTCCTGACTCCTTTCCCTGAGACAGGGTCCCACAACCAGGACTGTTCTAGACCAGACACCATAAATCACTCAATGTTCCTGACTCCTTTCCCTGAGACAGGGTCTGACAACCAGGGATGTTCTAGACCAGATACCATAAATCATTCAATGTTCCTGACTTCTTTCCCTGAAACAGGGCAGACAGAGATTAGGCACATCCAGCACAACTTCTTTCTCTCCCATGGCAGCACACAGGACTCTAAGGAAGCTGGGAAGCTGTGCTGTTTGAGGAAATCACTGAGTTGAAAGTTCTCTACCTCAAATGAACCCCTTACTTGTCAACCTCACCTGCTGCAAGTCTGGGCATAAGGAGATCTTTGTTTCAGGCAGTTCATTTTACTTTGTTTCTTTATGAATACTTACTTTACTACCATTTTCCAACCTTACCTCCTAATGCTGTGCTTACCCACATTGGCCTCCTCTTACAGGTGCAGATTCTACACACATTTAAAGACTTCCCTAAAACCCTGCCTCTAGTAAACCATCATCTACCACTCTAATAACAAGTATCCTTTCTCTAGCCAAATTCCTACCACCATCATCTTCTTGGCTACACCAGGAGACATTTTGGACTATTCATTTTGGACTGTCCTCTTGTGGTCCCAATTCTCTATGCTTTACCTTCCCAAGAGGACTTTAGGTCTTCAAGGCCAGCAACTATGGCCCAGGACTCTTGTACATCACTCTAACGTTTGGGAATGAGCTCACAGCTGGCATCTAAGGTGTCAAGATGAAATGACCCCACTTCCCTTCATAGGTAAAAGGACTGCCAGAGCATGGCATGCCTTAGGTCCTTACAACAAAGACAAATGAATATCCTACGTGCTCAGGGGTTCCTCTGGGGGATAAAAGGGAAGTAGCAGGGTAAGGAGAAGACTTTTACAAGCAGTTTTCTCAAGGAGAAGTTGGGGACAATAATCCCACCTTCACTGGGTCGTAGGAAGAATTGAGTGGGTCGTGGAGTGTGAAAATGCTTTGTAGAATCCGCAGTGCTGCAGAATCGTCCTTTACTTCTGTTATGTATTTTTGGCTTTCATCCCCAGTAGATCCTTAAAAGTCAAGCACATTAGGGGATGGTTCTTTAGAGCACTGCATCCAAAGTAGTTTCCCCACCTCCTGTTCTGACTCCCCCCTTCCTCTGCCCCAACACACACACACCAAGGTGTTATATAACAGCGAACAGTCAGGGCACACAGCCAATGAGAAACAACCCTGCTTCATCACACACCTCTCTTGCACCATCATCATGTTCTGTTCAGGACTTGAGATGTCCACAAAAGAAAGAGAAAGGGCTCTGTTATGTGTCCAGAACTTTCCACTGTACTTGTCAATTCTCTTAGTAGAAAATAGATGTTATAAAAAATACCAGCTGGTCATACTTTCCAGGAGAAAGAGATAAATAATTAGGAGTCCATTTAAACACACATGTAATGACTCAGGACCATGTTACAAGCCCAAATATACCTTTTCATGCTCTACAAACTGAAAGGTGAAGAGTAAGATTTGGAATCTCAGAGACACGCAGCAGGACCAGCCAGTGTGGGCATGAGGCTGCGGTTGCTGATCTTAAATGTGCAGTCCACACACACAGGCTTGAGGTTTGGATATCTATCTGAGCAATTCTCAATTTTGTCTTTGGCGTGGGCTGGAGTGTCCACAGGAAAAGCTGTTCTTTCAGGATCTGAGCCCATCTGTTCCTAGCTGACACCAAGGTTTGAAAAGTGCAGACCCATATGAAAATGAAACTACATCAACTGCTGCTTTTAAAGTTAACCAACCTTAATTGGGACTTGAAAGTATTCTAATTTCGTCCAACTTTGGTTAAAGGTTTGGAACCATTGGTATTATTGCACGCAAAAGTCTATAATGAATGTAGATTCTTAGATTGAGAACCAAGGAAAATAAAGTTGCTGATGCTGAACTTTAAGGAGTGACGTGCTCCAAGCAGTTCCAAATGTTTCATAAATGCAGAAACTCTGACTAATTCTATAATACGTCTTAAAACCCCTTAAAGTGTTGATAACTCTTGACCCAACAATTTCACATCCAAAATATATGTGAAGAAAAAATCAGAAACTCACATAAATTATTATGTACAATGTTGTTCTCTGCAATATTATTTTTAGTAGTAAAGTAAAATTTAAAATTAAATGTCCAACAATGAGTTTGACTAAATACATTATTATAAATACACATGTATATATATACACACACATCTATATATATAAAAGTACTAGTTCATTTAAAATACATGTAAAAACTATAGAATATATTTGTTATATATTTTCAAACAAAATATTTTAAAATACAAATATAGAATATGACCCCAATTTTATATACACCATGCATAGACACACAGACACACACACACACACACGAGATAAAAGACTGCAAACTGTTTAGTACTGCAAAACTCTAAATGTTTAATCTCTTAGTAATGATATTACAGGAAAACCATAGCAAAAAGTAAACACACCAAACATCCAATGAAAAATAGAAACTGCCATGTTCTCTTCAAATAGGTTTAGACATCACTTTCTCGTCTACTAAGTGATTAACTACTGAGTGATTGATTAAATATATATCACAAAAATTGTGGGTCAAAAACACTCCCATCATAGTTATTTCCACTATATCCGTTGACTCCCAAATCTAAAGTATAGCCAAGACTTTCATGTATTTCTCAACTGCCTCTGCACAGTTGGAGATAAAGTAAAAATAGAGTTTGAATCAGAAATCAATATATCAAATCCTAGTTCTATCTTTTCATGCTTGTGTGTTATTGGGTGACATACTAAAACTTCTGCAACCTCATCTCTGTATCTATGAGACTGGAATGGTTCTGGGAGACCACATGTAGGAAGGTCCTAAGTGGACTATGGTTAGCAAACCCCAGCCCTTCCATGCCTCCTGGTCCACCTGCTCCTGCCTGCCCCTTAGTTAAGAGACAGCCCCCCATGAAGCCCACACCTGGAGGACCCTGACCCCATTCCCCTTAGTGCCCGTGCCCACTGCCCAGCCCTGCGGCTCCCACCCATTGACTTTGGAGCTGTCGTCTCCCTCTCCTGCCTACTTCACCAATACCGCCCTTCACTACTTCCTCTTCTAACACCGAGCAGTGTCCTGTCTCACGCCAGGTCTCACACGTGGCCTCTCCGGGCCACAGATGTGTGGGGAGCAGGTCTCAGTTCTTGTCCTCCATCCCCACTCTGGCCTCACCCTCCTGTCAGTCTGCTCAGTCCCGACACCGCCTTCCAGACCCATGTGCCCTCATGCCCTGTCCCCCAGGGCCAGGCTGGCCATGGCCTCCCCTCCCCAGCCTGCCACAGGTTTACAGAACATCTCACCTGTCTTGCTCAGAGCCCGCATGAGACCGTGCTTCCCTCAGGGATCATGACCTGGTGGGGGAGGGATTGAGCAATGTTGTACACACCACGTGTTTCCACCTGTGCCTGGGACATTGGCACCTGCTCTCCAAATGCTTTGGGAATAAATGAGAGTGAATTTAATCTACATCCACAGAGAAGAGGAAAGAAAGGCACTGAAATGTGACATTCATCAAACATGCCAGGACTATTCAAGCTGCCTTTCACACACATCAAAGTTCAGCTTCACCAAAGCAAGGGGAGGCCAACGAGCCCCAAATCACCCACAGCAGGGCCAAGATTTGAATTAATCTTCCAGATTCCAAACTCTTCACTAGACCGTGGTTTCCTAAAATGAGAAACCAGCTGACCAAAGTGTGAGGCATAAGTGCTGCCCTACCATAAAGGGATCGCATCTGAAGCTACAGCCACCATGACCTTACATTCTTTTTTCTTCTTTCTCTTCAAAAGTGTATCTGAATCCTTAGTTCTAGATGAGAAGCTTTCTAGGTAGTCAGCAGTATGATATCACTTACGAACAGAAAGGAATCGCAAATGCATCCCCATAACTATGAAACTGTAGTTTAGTAGTCAAAACCTCTTTATGGCACTACAGCATCTAAATACAGAGTAATATAAATGCCTCAAAAGGTTAAGGAAGTATCATTTCTTACACGTTTTCTACATAGAACATCAGCAGCAATAACTGCTGTGTCCTGCCCTGTTCTGCCGGGCTGGTCATTGTGCTTTACCGTGTATATCAACGATGCCCCTGGAGTTGTGCAGTGCACAGCCTGCACAGCTGTGCCTGGTGGTCGTGGCTGTGGCACTATCAAGGAGGCAGTTGCATATGCCTCTGGAGGTTTCACTGGACAGACACGTTTGTAAATTATCGAGTGCAGATAGTATTTAAAGGCAGGGACATAGCGGCATTACTGAAAGAGCTTGTAGAGAGAGGGCAGAGAGGCCAGAACCAAGGCGCCAGACCACGCCAGCAGAGAGAGCTCAGACAGAGAAGCTGGAGCCTGGAAAGGAAGCTGAAATGGACCAATCAGTGGAACAAAATCACGAGAGGGTAGAATCAGCAAAGGGCAGCAGGAGATGCTGGAGGGAGGAGCGGGGCACTGTGAAAGGCGCCCCAGGAAGCCCCAGTCCAGCTGGCAACGCAAGGTCGATGCAGTCCTTAGCGTGCCTCCCGCTTATGCACAGGTGCACAGAGCAGATGCTCAGCATTGGCCTCCCCCATAAAACGTGCAGGAGCCTGTGAGCTGTACGAAGCCAGGATCGGGTCTGTGCTCCTTCCCCGGGGTCTTGTCTCCTGGGCTTGTGCTAAATGCTCACTATCGAACGAAGCAATCAGTCGATCAGTGCATGGATGAACAGAGGAAAGAATAAAATCCCACCATTACACTGAGCCCTCACACAAGCCTGCGTGGAGAGGCGAGCGGGTTGTTAGGCTAAGTGCTGGATTTAGAAGCGACTGAGATGTGGTAAGGTCAGTGATCTGCCTAACGTCATACAGCTGGGAAGGGACAAGACTGTCTCCAGACTCCAGATCCCATTAATTCTCAGCACACGTGCCGTACTGTCCCAACAGGCAGCAGCCCCCTGGCCTCCTTCCTCACACACACGCTCACACCCACCGAGACACACAAGATACTAGTGCTGGAGGAGTCTTGTTTGTGAGAAGACACTTTCCATAGCAGCACTGGCTTTGCATAGACTGTGCCCTCATCAGTTACGGTGACCTGTTTCAGCCCTAACTGTTCCTCACCCAAGTAAGGATGACAAGGACGGCCTGCACCGAATTCTCAAGATTTGGTCTGTTTCTAACAAAGACACAGAGTCGCCAGTCTTCTCTGTCACCTGGAGCTCAATGCACTTCCAAAAGTCCTGCCCACACAGTCACCTGGAGCCATTTCAGGCAGAATCCAGACCTGCACCATGCTCCTTCAAGAGAATAAGCAGAGGCATCAAGGAAGTGAGAGAAGGTAACAGTATTGCTTCACAGGCTCACCGCAGGGCACACAGGTGGCAGGTAAGACCGCAGGGCACACAGGTGGCAGGTAAGACCACAGGGCACACAGGTGGCAGGTAAGACCGCAGGGCACACAGGTGGCAGGTAAGACCGCAGGGCACACAGGTGGCAGGTAAGGGTGGTGCTGCAGGCAAGGGACCCAAGCAATGCTAAACGAGCCGTGACACCTGGCAGTGCCTGCAGTCCTGGCTGAGCCTGGAGGGCTTGAACTTTTGAGCCATTCAATACCCTTCAGTAATGCCAGCGTCTTATAAACATGTAGGGGGATCCACATTCTGGCCACCCGGCTCTAGGCATCTGCCTCACCCAGGAAGGCCTCAGTGGTCCCAGCCCTGATCCCACTCCCTGCTCTGTCCACTGGAATTCTGCTCTGGGGCAGCATCCGAATTGTAGTCACCTTGAGGGGTGGAGGTTGAACTTACAATCATACTCTTCATGTTAACACACAAAGGGCTGCTCAGCCAAAGGACAAAGGATTTTGCAGGGTTTTGTCAATGGCCAGGTGACAGTGGAGAGGGTTTGTGTGAATCGGAGCCTTCCCCGGTGCTGTAGCATCACAGACGCACCCATCAGCAATGATTCTGATGGAAAGACAAGGCTGAGCACCAAACGGTGTGGGAGGAGGCGAGGAGAGAGCTTCAAAACATCACGATGCTCCAGTGCAGTGCTTTTGAATGAGAAATAGGATTTCTCCATTTCCCCTATAGTATTAGTAAAATATGAAAAAAAATTGATTCTAAAAAATCTGAGTTTCTCCTGCAATGTGTCCTAATTATGCCTTGGAGGGGAAAAAATGTCGTATTCCCATCCATTTGCATGAGGATGAGAATTTTACTAAAGACGCAAGACTCCCCAAAGCAATAGCAGTTTAATATTGCAGCAATATGGAAAGTCTTATCAGAATAAACATGAGACATTGTTACCTTAGGTAGCCACACTCATCATTCAAAGATGGGAGCCTGCTGCCCATCCTACAATCTCCAATACTTTTTAAAAATATCTTTAAAAAACTTGCTTTGTTAAGGGAGCAACTTAAAAATTGTTAATTGCAGTGTTGGCCAATGGCCAGGCGATAGCAGAAGAGGGCATAAAAATAAATATATACACCAAAGGAATAGAGTAGAGGTGCCAGAAATAAGCTCTTACGTATATGGGCGAATGATTTTCAGTAATGATAGCAAGATCATTCAATGGGGGAAAGGACAGTCTCTTCCACAGGTGGTATTTGGAAAACTGGATATCCACATGCAAAAGAATGAAGTAGGACCCTTACCTAACACCACAGACAAAAATTAACTCAAAATGGATCAAAGACCTAAACCTACAACTCAAAACTATAAAACTCCTAGAAGAAAACATGGAGGAAAAGGTCATGACATTGACTTTGGCAGTGATTTCCTGGCTATGACATCAAAATCACAGGCCACAGCAGGAAAAATGGATACAATGGACGGCATCGAAATGTAAAACTTCTGTGCATCAAACGACTCCGTCGTCAGAGTGGAAACGAAACACACGGAGTGCGAGAAAAGACTTGCGAATCATTTATCTGACAAGGCACTGCTATCCAGAATATGTAAAGAACGCATACAAGTCAACAACAAAAACCACCCAACTGAAAAATGGGCAAAGGACTTGAATATGGAGAGATGCTCAACATCATGAATCATTAGGAAAATAAAAAGGAAAACCTACTGATGAGAGATCACACCCAACCCATCAGGATGACACTATCCAAAAATAAATAAATACACACACAAAACAAAGAGAAAGAGAGAAACACAGAAATAACAAGTGTTGGTAAGAATGTGAAGAAAATGGAGTCCTTGTACATTCTGGTGGGAATATAAAACGATATAGGTACTATGGAAAATAATATGGTGGTTTCTTGAAAAAGCAAAAGTAACCATTTGATCCAGCAATTCAACTTCCATGTACATATCTATGAGAACTGAAAGCAGGGTGTTGAAGAGATACTCATGTCCATAGCAGCATTAGCCCAAGTATCCATGGACAGATGAAGGCATAAGCTAAAGGTGGGGTATGCATACAATGGAATATTACTCAGCCTTATAAAAGAAGGAAAAGCTGAACTATGTTACCGCACGGATGAACCTTGAGGCCATTATGCCAGGTGAAGTAAGACAGTCACAAAAAGACCACTACTGTATGATTCTACATATACGAGGTACTTAGAGCAGAATTCATAAGGACAGATTGATAGAGACAGAATTCTTGGAGCAAATTGATAGAGACAGAAAATAGAATGGTGGCTACTAAGGGCTGGGCTGAGAGAAATGGGTCAAGTTTCATTTCGCAAGCTGAAAAAGTTCTGGATATTGGTTGTATAACAGTTATATATCCTTAAAACAGAACTCAGCTACACACTTAAAATGCTTAAGATTTTTTAAAAAGGTTAAGGTGATAAATTTTATGTGTATTTTACTTCAATTGAAAATATTTAATGAATTACAACAATATTACAAAATTTAGCAGATATAACAAAATTTATATATAATAAACTCTCAGCATCTCATATTTGATATTCCTTATTTGTTTCATGTTTGGGTAAAAATTATTCTGGAAATGCCTCAAATGACAGTGGAGAGAATCTATACTTCTCTTTAATTATCAATGTTTTGGTATCTGTGGCTTTGGATGTGTTAAATATGACTTCATTAAGAAATCAATTTCTATTCCATGGAACCCTGGAATAGAAATACTTTTCTAAAAACATAATTATCCTTGTTTAAACATAGAACAAAGTAATGTCACAGGAGACCCAGTTTATTTAATTTAATTTTGTTTTTATTTATTTTATTTTATTTTTTTGAGATGGAGTCTCACTCTGTCACCCAGACTGGAGTGCAGTGGCACTATCTCAGCTCACTGCAACCTCGGCCTCCTGGGTTCAAGTGATCCTCCCACCTCAGCCTCCTAAGTTGCTAGGACTATAGGCATGAGCCACACTAACCCCTGGTTAATTTTTCGTATTTTTGGTAGAGACAGGGTTTCATCATGTTGCCCAGGCTGGTCTCAAACTCTTGAGCTCAAGCGGCCCACCTGACTCGGCCACTCAAAGTGCTGGGATTACAGGCGTGAGCCACTGTGCCTGACCAGGAGACCCAGTTTAAAAATTGGGGTTTTTAAGAAAATGAATTATTACAAATATATACCACAAAATAGCTTAACCAACAGGTCTTTTTTTAATCAAAATGTGAAGACACTTGATAACGGAAAGAGTAGGAAACTATGTCCAAAAGGACTCACAGCAGAGACTAATACTGAGAGACTAACACTGAGACTTTGATTCTGAGACCTTGGAGTATAGGAGGATCACCACAAAGCCACACTTCAGAACAAAGCACGTTCTGGATCTGCCCTGTAGATTTTGGAGCAGGGGGTCAAGAGAGGATCCAAATCACACTGTTATCCAGCCCTGTGGGTGATTCTGATGGAGATTAGCCTTGGCTCACAGCAGAAGAAACTCTGCACTAAAGCACACAGTCACTTACAAAGGCCAATTTTGGGAAAATGAATATATTTTAAAGTTCATATGTATTTTCTGTGAGCAGATAAAACTTAGAGAAAATTATTGTTTCTAATTTAGTCTTCCAACCCAAGACAACGAGAAAGACATATGCACAATGTCACTGAAAGGAGTGGAAATTTCCACTGGACATCTTGAAGCGGTGAGGAAGCACTCCTAACAAGGCTGCACGTGGGAACTCTTGGCACTGCTGGCCATGTGGTCAGTCTCTGCAAATGTCATCGGCTCTGACCAGCTCTGCTGGTGGAGAACCAGGGGCTTTGCTTGTTTCACCACAAAGGCTTGTGATTTGGCTTTCTGTACAGGCCTGGGTTTGCACAATGGTTTGAATTGCTGAAGTTTATTGATTTCAGGACACCATTTAAAAACAGAAAGATTTGCAAAATTGCTTCTGTATTCAAACCATGACCCTCTGAATTCTATTGATCCCTGAAGTTCAACCAACGAAGTCTGCATGTTTATATACACTAGTGAACCCCTATCTGTTTACAAAACACATTAAATTACCCCTAGCAAAGCCTGTCCCTCCTTTCAGTTTTGCCAAACTTTACCGGGGCGAAAGCACTGCTCTGTTTGGAAGTTCCAAAGAGTAAGAATCTGAGAACCTCCAGCGGTTCCACCATGACTGAAACCGCTCCTTCCCAACAGGTTCCCCTCAGGGAGCAGTGGCAAGGCCCTGAAAGGACTGGCTCTTACCTCTTTTTACCAGTGAGGGGCCTGATAAGAACCAGCCCCTTTCACCAGGGGAAGGACTCTTGGAGTAAGAACAGAAGGGCCACGTTGGCTGGGGCCACAGCTGGGTCTGACCCGTAAGAAACAAGAACAGGAGGAAGTGACTGTGAGAGAAACACCACTGGATCCATCAGCCAAGGTTAGCCAGACCTGCCTTAGATAAGTAATCCCAAAATGCCAGCTTGTAGCACCTGATGGCTGTAGGTATACTGCTTCTAGAGTTTCTTCTTGAGACCAAAAGAAACAGAATTATGGAGAAAACTGCTTAACTTATTAAACTACGATTTAAAGACATTACTGAGAGATGCAGAAATGAGCTTTACAAATAAAACCTTCACAGTCCACCGGGTGTGGTGGTTCAGGTCTGTAATCCCAGCATTTTTGGAGGCCGAGGTGGGCGGATCATCTGGAGTCAGGAGTTCGAGACCAGTCTGGTTAACATGGCGAAACCCCGTCTCTATAAAAATACAAAAATTGGCCAGGAGTGGTGGCGGGCGCCTGTAATCCCAGCTACTCAGGAGGCTGAGGCACGAGAATCGCTTAAACCCGGGAGGCCGAAGTTGCTGTGTGCCGAGTTCGTGCCACTACACTCCAGCCTGGGCAGTAGAGCGAGACTCAGTCTCAAAAAACAAAAAATCTTCATTGCCAAGACCAGCATTCAGAAGAATTTCTAAATGGTGCCCACTGCCCATGGCAGGGAGAAGGCAGTGGGGGCGGGGGAGGGTGGCGGGAGTGGTTATAGGTTTTCCTTAAGGAGTATCTGCAAATTCTGAATGGGGGGATTCCCTTGGCTCCAGAGTTTTGAAAATCACTGACCTGAAAGGCTTGCCAACACTTTAGAACAGGTGCTTCTGGAATTCCAGCAAGGCTGGCAGAGCCCTGACCATACGCACTCCTCACCTGCTGTGATCACTGCGGGAAACAAAGCACCGCAGCTCCCCTGCGTCCCTCGATATAAACCCCCGTGTCCACAGCAGGACAGTGTCTCCAGCTCCTCATGGTGCTCATTGTTCACACTGACTCAACAAGAAAGACTTGGTTGAACCAAGGAGAAGAGAAGAGTACAAACCTCAGAGCTCCCCGAGTGCCTTTTATTACAGGGTAATTGTAAGTGAAATGCATCCATTATTTTTTTTAAAACAAAACAAAACTTGGTACTTTCTGAGAAATGTAGATAGATTTGCAGATAACTATTTGCTATAGTTCTGTGGTATATAAAATTATACAATATGTACATATATTGTAAATCCTTTTGCATAACAAATAATGCATTAAATTTAAAAACATCTATATAAGGATAGCATGCTAGGAGTATCAAAAGGAAAATAATCATTGATCAACAGGAAAAGTAGCCAAATAAACTCAATAGGACACCTCATATAAAAATATAATTTGGTATGGCTTTAGTGAAATATATTTCACATACCATAAAATTCATCCTGGTCAAAAATGTAATTTTTAGGGGGAAGATCACTTGAGCCCAGGAGTTTGAGATCCACCTGGACAACACAGTGAGATCCTATCTCTACAAAAACATGTTTAAAATTTTGCAGGGTGGGCGAGGAGCGGTAGCTCACGCCTGTAATCCCAGTACTTTGGGAGGTCAAGGCGGGCGGATCACGAGATCAGGAGATCAAGACCATCTTGGCTAACATGGTGAAACCCCATCTCTACTGAAAATACAAAAAATTAGCCGGGCGTGGTGGGGGGCGCCTGTAGTCCCAGCTACTCGGGAGGCTGAGGCAGGAGAATGGCGTGAACCCAGGAGGCGGAGCTCGCAGTGAGCCGAGATTGCACCACTGCACTCCAGCCTGGGCGACAGAGCGAGACTCCATTTCAAAAAAAAAAAAAAAACCTTAGCATGGTGTGCTGGTGCATGTCCCCTGGGTGTTGAGCCCAGGAGTTCAAGGCTACAGTGAGCTGTGATGCCGCCAGTTCACTCCAGCCTGAGCAACAGAGCAGGACCCTGTCTCAAAATAAACCTCTCTGTGTGTGTGTGTGTGTGTGTGTGTGTGTGTGTGTGTGTGTGTGTTCGCGTGCACGCACATGCGCGTGTAAGTTTTATTTCAGTTTGGTAGCATTGATTTCATTGTTAATCTCATTCCCACTGCAGTCAGGAGGGCAGAAGTGCTGCAACTCCCAAAACGTGGAGTTCCCACCCATGACGTGACCAGCGCGGCGCCGCTGGTGGGGAGCCTGTCCCTTCGCCAGACCGCAGGATGTGGCTGCAATGGCGCAGCCTGCCCAGCATCCTGTGGGCAGAGCTCAGAGTAGACAAGGGAACTGAAGCCACAGCTCCCTTTTCCAAAAGGAATGTTGGAGGAGCGGCTTGGGATTTACGGCCCCACCGCGCCATTCACCATTCCTTGGCCCCACTGAAACATCCGGGAGAAACCAAGCGTCCAGGATGACTTTGACTTTTGGCGCTTCTCCCCACCCCGCTTCCTCCCTCCACCGGCCTTGGCTGACATGGAAATAAACATGTTGCAGGTGCGCCCTTCGTGGAGCTGGGGTTTTGAAGAATTCGTCCTCTGGGACAGATGCAGAAAGCCCAGACAAAGTGCATGCACAAATACTATGACAAATATGCTTTTTTCTTGAGACTTTTGGAAACTCGCTACAACTCAGAAGAGCAAAAGGAGAAAGTTGGAGGTGATCTCCTCATCTCCTGATCCAGCAGGCAGTGGCCTGACAGTGAATGCCCCTCCAGTGCCGCCCAAGTGTCTCTCAACCCTTCCCCCACCACCAACCCACAGAAGCAGCTGATCTGCCCTAGAGGAACCTCTGGAGCAGCGCACAAGAGCAGGACTCCAGCTGTCGGAGCAGCACCTGGCCTCATCCAGAGCACCCCAGTTCCAGCTTTCAAAGTGGTGCTTCAATTCATTCAGAGCTCCCCAGTTCCAGCTCCCAGAGCAGCACCTCGCTTCATCCACAGCTCCCCAGTTTCATCTGATTTCCTATCTGGCTTTCACAAAATATGTCACTTTTGTAAAATCTCTTGGCAAAAAAACAAACAAACAAAAGCAGCAGCATTTTTAATAATCACAAATACAGTAATTTGTCCACATACACCCAGAATGATTCCTACTCTCTTACATAGCAATTTCTAAAAGTCTTTTTTTTTTTTTTTTTTTTTTTCTGGCTGATCTGATGGCTTATTAGCAGAGAACTGTGTGTCCCTAAGTTTCATCTAAATCTTGACCATTTGAGAAAAGTCTCTTCATGAAGATCCCGGAAACTTTGCAAGAAACGAAAGTGCCTTAAGTTTGCTGTCTTACCACGTAGAGCTTAAGTGTAAAGGACAACGTTCTATCTATAATCTAGGGTTTAAAAAGAAAGAAAAGACCGCAGAAAGCAGCAGCAGGATGGAGGCCTATTCCACTGAGTGAAAAATATATAAACAAAAAACAAAGAGATTCGTTTTGTTGTTAAAAAGAGAAAGGAATGCGTGTGTTGAAGCCTTGGCAACCAGTGACCGGTTCAACAAGGCAGCAGACAAGCGCTGGGCAGGCTCCTTCCTTCCATGAGGCGGGGGCCAACTCTGGCTGAGAAGGTCTGTGTGGGGCAAGGGGGGGCCGCTCCTAGACATAAGTCACTCACTCTTCCAGGCAGGGCTGCCCTGCGGTCTGTGGGGCCACCGGAACCTCTCAGACGCTGCCACTTCCATCCACCTGGAGTCACCCCGGGAAGGCCCAGGCACCGTGTGGCCAGGTGAGTTTG
The DNA here is from genome assembly GCF_007565055.1 of Rhinopithecus roxellana. Lineage (NCBI taxonomy): Eukaryota > Metazoa > Chordata > Mammalia > Primates > Cercopithecidae > Rhinopithecus > Rhinopithecus roxellana. The sequence goes on from NC_044552.1 coordinate 149,731,052, forward strand.
TGCCTCAGGTTTCCAGGGCACTTCTGCACCTGCCATCTGACTTGCAATGCTCCTCCCTGGCACTTTTTTATTCCTCTCCCAAATGCTTCTGTTTAATTTTTCTCTGATGGCAGAATGAAGTTAACTAGTACAATCTGGAGAGAAATCTGGAAACCTTCAAAACATTGCTATTTACACGTTCAACGATAAAAATGTTTAAAAGGCTGTGGCACATGATGTTTGGAGTTGTCCATTTGTGGCTTCATGGAAATGCTACCATAGTAGATTCTGGCATTTTGGTTTCTGGGCCTTAGATGCAGAAAGTAGGTTAAAAAAAAAAAAAAAAAAGGAAAATCCTGATTGAATATTCATGAAACAGATTATAACTGAACCAATCACTTGATCCCAAAATGTTTTTTTCTTATTGGAGAACTTGTCTACCCTTTCACAGTGGAAATAATACATCCAGGAATGGCACCAGATAGGCTGCCCTACTGGCAGATAGTGATGGCTAATCATTACGGAGCATCATCAGAAAGCCAGTCTCCAGAGCTGTTATCCGAGTAGCCAAGTGGAAGGAGATTCATTCCTTCCTTCCTCCCTTCTTTCCTTCCTTCCTTCCTTCCTTCCGTCCTTCCTTCCTCCTTCCTTCCTTCCTTCCCTCCCTCCCTCATTCCTTCCTTCCTTCTCTCCTTCCTCCCTTCCTCCATCCCTCCCTTCCTTCCTTTCTCTTTTTATTTTGACAGAGTCTTGCTCTGTTGCCCAGGCTGGAGTGAGGTGGCACGATCTCATCACACTGCAGCCTCTGCCTCCCAGGTTCAAGTGATTCTTGTGCCTCAGCCTCCCAAGTAGCTGGGATTACACGCACGCGCCATCACGCCTGGCTAATTTTTGTATTTTCAGCAGAGATGGGGATTCACTATGTTGACCGGGCTGGTCTAGAACTCCGGGGCTTGAGTGATCCACCTGCCTAGGCCTCCCGAAGTGTTGGGATTACAGGCGTGAGCCACCACACCCAGCCAGGAGATTTCAAATCCTGGTGATAAAATATGACATAAGGGAGAAGTCCATCCAAGTTCTCCAGACATCATCTCAGCCGATGTCTCTACAGGGCAATCTCTTCCCACCTAGGAGTGTGCCCCCGTAGAGATGATGCCCGAGCAACGCACCTGGGCCTGCACCTTGCCTCAGGAGGAGTCCGGAAGTGTTAGAGTGTTAGGAGAGTCTTCTCTCAGGACGATGCTCTCTGTACGCACAGGATGTTACTCAGCCGCACCTTAATCTTCCTTCTTCCATTTCCAGACATCTCACTTCATTTTCTCACACTCCCCTGACTCCTGGGGATACCTCGCTCCCCACATCTTCACATTCCTCCATATTCTGATTATCAAATTCCCTTAAATGTTGACATGCATTACTTGAAAAATGTAAAACTAGCAGATTTTGGTAACCTCTCAAACCCCTCAAAATAACTGCTTCTCCCCAGGCCTCACTGGGGAATGAGCCTCGAGTATTTCAGCACATACACCAGCAACCAGTGCCAGCTCAGCCACCGACACTGTTTCAGGATCGCTTTCTAGAAGCATCATTTCCTAAAGCCTTCATTTCTTCACAGCCAGTGTTTGCTATTTATGAGAATGAGATTCTCCTTGGGGTAAGTACAGGAAAAGGGGGTCTATTACTTAATATTAGGAAGACAATTCTGCACTTTAATATCTTCTGTGTTTTGTTTTGTTCAGTGCATTTGAAGTTCAGTGAGCCTGAGCCTCCGGTGGGAGCAGGGCCCCTGTCACACCACGGCTCGCTGAGCACGTGCTCCATGAAAGCCAGGCTCCAACTCCCCTGCGGGAATGGGACTGCTTTTTGATTCAAAGATTGTCCTCAAATAAATGTGGGAGCCTTCCTATTGGCGGTGTTTTAGTGTATTATTATTAATTTCCAACTTTATAGAGGTCGTTTGAATCTTACAAACTACAGGAATGTCAGCTCCTCTCACCATCTGATCATCCACTTAGAATCTTTCCCAAGGCTCCGTCCTGCCTTCCACCTCTCACTAAATCACACAGCTCTACATAGAGAGTTGGCAAAGCAAACTAAAAGTGCCTGAGGTTAGTCACTTCCTAAAGAGATGCACCACCTCGACACATGGAGACTCTCAGCCCAAACCCTTTTTCTCCCTGAGTCCTCTAAAGTCACTAACTATTCTTCCTCCCTAAATATCTCTTCAAAGCTTGCAGCCTGAATTTCTGAGGAACGTTCCAGTCATGTGGCCTCATGTCATTCATCATAAGCCACCACTGGAGAGCACCAAATGGAGCTCATGAGACGTCTGGGAATTCCAGCACCACGGAGATGAGGTCTTGGTCATGTGGGACCTGCTGGGAGGACAGGGGACCACCCTCCTGGAGCAGCAGCCAGACCTTCGAGAGCTGGGAAAACTTAAAAGAGGGGGCTGAGCTGGAAGGACCTTGGAAGACAGGGAGGCCAAGCCCCAGCAGGTGCCGGGAAAGGATAATTCAACAGACAGACAAGGACATATTTACAACCTCATTGCAGCTTCACTGCAAAAGTCAAACTTCCCCCAGGACACTTTGTCAAACTTCCCCCAGGACAATTTGATAGCTTAGCATCAACTTCAGAATATGGACATAGTCTTCGTTACATTTCACAGAACTGGAATCCCTGTGTCCTAAAAGCAAGCTAAATTGATGGGTTCTAGGGATCGAAATCACTCAGCAATGAAAAAGTGTGCCTCAAAGTTAAGGGAAGAAATCAGAGGATGGGCAGGGTAGGGGAAGGGTGCAGTTCATTACTCTCAGTGGATCTGGACAAGGAGACCCACCATAAAGAACCCTCCTCAAAAAAACATTAAAAATAAAAAATAAATAAAATAAAGAGCCCTCCTCCAGTAGAAACTGTGAGAAAGGGAGAGAATGTGTTGGTGACAGTCAGAGGAGCTAAAACACTAAGGCATCGTCCCATTGCCAGGTGAGCCTAGTGATGCACATGGCATCCTTGACTGAAAATATCACAGCTTCTCAAATGATAGCAGCCCTGAAAAAAAATGCATAGGACATGAGCACCACTGTAACAATACGGGTAGGGAAATGCCACTGGGCATAATACAGTGATGTTAGCATGGCCACCTCATCTGCATGGCTATGTCAGCTTACCAAACTTGGGTGACAGCCAGATGTCTCCATTTATGTCAAATAGTGAGGCTTAACCCAATTAAATATGCTACTAGAGTCGAGATTTTAATTAACATCCGAAATGCTTTCAAGTGCACTAAAACTCAGTATCAGACTCTTACGAAATATTAAACGAAAAAGTTAAGAAAATCAACATGAAGTCAGATGAAAGCCACTAGAAGATTAAACCTGAGTTTCATTCAATTGAAAGGGTGAAAACCTAAAAAGATGTCATAAAAGTTCATTTTTAGGTATTCTCTAAAAGGTGCCTAACAAAATTTTACGAGTGATTCACTTGCAATTCAGAGTGTACCTAACACCATTGAAAAGTGAAGTAAATTTTTCTTACGCTTTTGATATGGTTTGGCTCTATGTCCCCGCTCAAATCTCAGCTTCTGGCCCCCATAATTGCCATATGTTGTGGGAGGGACCTGGTGGGAGAGGATTAATCATGGAGGCAGGTCTTTCCCATGCTGTTCTGGTGATAGTGAGTATGTCTCACGAGATCTGATAGTTTTAAACATGGGAGTCCCCCTGCACAAGCTCTCTCTTTGCCAGCTGCCATCCATGTAAGACGTGACTTGCTTCTCCTTGCCTTCCACCATAATTGTGAGGCTTCGCCACCCACGTGGACCTGTAAGTCCATTAAACTTATTTCTTGGTAAATTGCCCAGTCTTGGATATGTCTTTATCGCAGTGTAAAAACAGACTAACACACCTTTCAACCAAAATACTGCCTAAAGCCTGGGCACTTCTACAGACACAGGCAGGAACCTCTGGGTTTAGAGCTGAGGTCCAAGGATTTCCTTGGCCCTCCGTCACACTGACCCAGTGCATAGATCATTACTCATTATCAAACAAGCATTTTAATCAAAGAAGATCTACAATATGTTGACATTATTTTGCATCTTTGATTCCCACAAGTGATGCTTTTGTCTCTTAACACATTTCCACCAAAATAAGTTCTTCATAGTGGATGTAAGATACTTTGAGGGTTTGGATACAGAGATCACAATCAACCTTCATGTTAAAATGTGGCATTAATTCACCTTTAAATGTCAAGTTGGCAAAGATTGTGGCAGGAAGTTGTTGAAGCTGAGACAAGACACCTGGCCCCATGCCGGGTTCCTGAAGCTTCCCAGGGCTCAGATGCCCTATTATAAAATGCAGGGTCTGGGTGGGCAGACCTCCAAACCCCTCCTAATGCTCAAGTGAGGGAGGTAAATGGAAAATAGACTGATTCTCTTTACAATATTCTACCCCTAAATATTACTAAGTAAGACAGACATAAAATGTTTATGTCCTCATTATAACAATATTCTAAGAAAGTCACGTGAGGAAAGTCTTGAAAAGGCCCCAAAATTGTTGGGTAATACCACTGTGGGCGAACATCACTACTTTTCAAAGTGTCTATTATGTTGTTACATTGCTTGTAAAATTCCTTTAATTACCTTAGAAGGATATCCCATAATTTCTTTCTAAGCAACTGCTTGGAGGACTGGGGTCTAGGGGATTTCATTTGAGGAGTTTTGTGGTCATTTAAATACATAGGTCTTAAGTGTGCTTAATTGTGGTGTGAGTGTAGCCATGTAAGTGGGCAAATGCAGCGCACCAAGAATATCTTTTGGGGTATCAGTCAATCAAAGCAAATTTTATCCTGTTTACAACAAATTAAACGTTATCTTTGAAAGATTTCCAAAGAGTTCAAACTTCTAGTGAGAGAAACATTGATCAGGGAAGATATTTGAAGCCTGTCACTTGAAGGAAACGTGTGATTGAGCACCGAGGAAACCAAAGCACAGAGAAAATAAATTGGGCCAGTGTCAATCACACTGACCTGGGGGCTCTTCTCACCAAGGTCTCACCCACCCCGGGGCCCACCCACCCCAGGGCCCACTCACCCCGGGGCTCTAGCTGCAGACCCAAGTTCTGTTTCCTTTTCACACATAAGGGCGCCAGGATCCTGTTTCATCAACTCACTTGGATCATCTCAGGCATGACCGAAGGAACTCATCTTCCCCACATCAGGAGTATCTGCTTCCCGATGTGGCAGACGCCACCTTTCCGAGTTGTCCTCAATGTCGCGCTTCCTGCCGATAGCCCAGATGCCCCGCCGTGGACCCAGGTGTGTCTGTGACCTCCATCAAAACATACCTACGAAGCTCTAGACGCTCGCATAGCACGAGGCCCATGCCCCAGCTTTGAGCTTTGGGTTGACATAACTGGCACTGATGACATCACTCCTGTCAAATCATTTGCTCCAGGAACGTCCTCAGGCCTGTGACCTAAATCTATCACATTACCTCGTCCATCTGTGTCTCAAGTTCCTCATCTGCAAAATGGGAACATTTGGAGAACCCACCACATCGAGGATGTTGCAGGGAATAGAGTTTATTTGGGTAAATTACTTTGAAGAAGGCCCTGGATATAGTAAGCATTATTCATAATTATGACCACGTTTCCACACTGTTGATTACAACAGAGGGAGTTACTTAATGTCCATAAATTAAACTTCCATGTTACACTATTTTCCGACACACACTTAATACAATGAATCAGCTTTAATTATTATACAATGAGAATTAAAATAAGCAAACATCTTCCTGCTGTCTGCTTCCTTTACACCAAGGAGTGGGCATTTAGACCACTGCAGGGTGCAGAAAGTGTTCCGAGAAGGAGAGGTGGGGGTGTGAGGCACACAGCAACATGGCACAAACACAACTGCAGGGCAGGGGGGCATGACAGAACACGCACTTCGCATCTCGAGCCTGAAGACAGCCCAGACAGGGGTGCAGGCTGGTCCAGGCCCCTGGGAGCCTTCGTTTCTCCCCTGAGGAGCCTGGACCCCATTCCTCAGCAATGAAGGCAAAGGATGTTGTCAAAGACACACCAAGATCACACAGAACTCAAAAGACTGCACTCCAAAGAGGCTGCACTTCCCATTTTACAACATGAAAGACTGAGACTCAGAAGCTGGTCCAAACCCATGGGGAGTGGGAATCCAGGACTCACAACAGCACTGGTGACACCAAAGCCCAGGGCCCCCAGGACAGGCAGCAGGTGCCCCCAGAGGGGCAGGGTGAGACCGTCTCCCTCCCAGGGAGGCTGCTGCATCCCAGTTCTCTCTCATGAGCCAGTAAGCTGGTGGCCCCAGGGGAACTGTCCCCATACCCTGAAGCCTCAGCACAGCCCAAGCTCTGGATCACACTGCAGGATTATGTTATCATGAGGTCCCCTCAGTCTTCCTAGGAGTTTAATCATTTGGAGTAAGTCCAAGAGGTCCAGGTTACATTGATTCCAACTCAAGAGTGTGTTGCGCAGCAGGACCTTCAGGGCCCATCTTTGTGGCAGGTAGGAAAGACCGGCCACTCCCTGTGCTGCCCCTCGCCAGAGGGGTCCTCCACTTTGAACTGACCATGAAATACCACCAAGAAAAGAGAAACAGAACTGGAATGCTTCTATTAGATTCATTAGAAAGAGAAGGGAAGAGAGAGAACAAAATAGGCTTGGAAAAATTCCAGGGCTTTGCCGAGCTGGGCCTGCCATCCCGCTCAGCAGGATCAGGCTGATTTCCATTAGGACCAGCCCCAGAGAGGAGGTGGCGCCACGTGCATTCGCGGGTGTGGGGAGGGCAGGCCTGGGCTGGGGCTGCAGCGAGCGCGAGGGGAGGCTCCCACCCCGACAGCGATCACACGCACGGCTGGGAGGACGACACGCTGGGATCCTGTTCTGGGAGGATTACTCTGCCGCATACATATGATCAGTGCAGGCTCCTATGTATTTACAAATGGTGACCCCAGGCCACTTTGTGATTACTGGGCACCCCACGGAAAAACGAGGCGATGAAGTCATTGCAGCTCCAGTGCAGGGTCGGTGGTGCCATTTGTCACTGAATCCATCACAGTCAGCCAGCCCCTCAGGCACTGCTCGTGTTGAAGATGGGGTTGGAGGTGTAGCATCCCAGTGGTTGGCGTCACATTGGGGTGCTGGGGCAGCTTTTCAACTGGGTTCTGACACCTCTGTTGTAGACATGAATGGCACTCACTGGAAGCTGCACTTTGTTTTTGTTGAAAGTGTCTAAACGTATGTTCCTCCTAGCAGCCCTCGTGGACAGTCCAGAGGAGCTGCCGTCTCCAGGTGACCACGGAAGGGAGAGCTGAAAAGGGGCGTGGTGGCACACTGTGCCTGAGCCGACATGAGGATGCAGGGCTTTGCTGTCTCTCCCAGGTTGTGCACAGTTTGCCAGAAGGAGACAATGGAGCATGACGTGGAGCAGTTGCCATTTCACATGAGCGTGTGCATGCTTGCCCTGAGCAGCTTCTTCAAAACCCTGCAGCCCCAGTCTTCTTGTTGTTGCTTTTCCCCTGAGCTCATGCCTCACGGGCAGAGGGATGAAGACTGAACTCATTCACCTCGATGGACGTGAGGACCTGCTCGCCGCCCACAAGGGGCAGCCCAGGCTTTTTCCTGCCCTCACACCGACAAGCCTTTTGCTTGCCACCAAAAACAATGCATCCAGAGTCCTCTCCAGGAAATCCCACCTTCTCCTCCTGTTAGCAGTACCTGATGTCCGACAATCCGGAAGCACCCTCCTAAAAATGTAAGGAGGCTTCTCTGCGATCAGCCTGACCTGGAGCACGTTTTGAAATCCAGCACTAGGGAAGCACCCTCCTAAAAATGTAAGGAGGTTTCCCTGCGATCAGCCTGACCTGGGGCGCGTTTTGAAATCCAGCACTAGCCAGAACATTCTCGTGGGAAGGCCGCTTCCCTTCTCAAGCTTCAGTGCTGGGGTTGCCATAAGAGGAAAGCTCCAAGTGGGAAAGTCGCTGTGGCCACCAAGTGGTACCGGGGACTCTCCACGAGAGACCCTGCTGGGGCGCTGTGAGGTTCTCGCAACACCAAAGGCGTCTGGTGTGAACGGAACCCACTACAAGGCTTCTCTTTGTGACCTGCTTCAATGCAGCCCAACCTGGTTGAGGTTAACTCAAGGGCAGACCCATGGCCTGGGAATGGCCGCCGCCACCTGCCAGCCCTGCAGCCCCTCTACGCCCCACCCACCCTACCTCAGTCTTGCAAAAACCCAGAGCCTTGCTCTTGCCCCACACAGCTAATCCCAGTCATAAATGGCGACAGCCAGGCTGCGTCATTAGGGAACGACGTGTGTGGGACCCTCTTTTAAACTATCTATCAATTGAACCAGAAGCAGATGAAGTGACTTCACAAAGCTCAGGGAAGACACATCGGCCCACACGTCCAGCTCCGAGCGGTGACTCCTTCTCAGCAGGCCCGTGCCCCAACGCCTACTCTGCACTCCCTGGCTTTGGGGTGGCCCTGGTATGAGGTGTCTGCAGTCAGAGGTCAGGCTGGGGGCATCTCCACCTTGGCCTGAGTGCTGCGCCCTTTCATAGGAACAGACCGGGAACTCGGGAAGTGAGGTGAAGACTCTGCCCAGACGTTTGCACGGATTCATGGAGGGGTCACCCTCGTCCTCTGACGCTGCTGAGATGCGAGGTTTTGAATCCATATCGATTCTGTCACTTGTAATTTTCTCCCCAAAGCTGCCCATTTGTATAAAGTGAGGCGAGGTTGTTTGGTTTGTTTTAAACCCCTCAGGTCTTCCTCTAAGTCCAAGGTTTCTGACCCCCAGGATATAATGGTTCATTCTATGTCCTTTCTGTGATATTCAACCTCAGTAATTTTGAGCGGCACCCCAGAAATAATAATGAAATCTGTACCTTTTCTTTACATTTTATAAAATCTGTGTAACCTTTATAAGGTGAAGAAGTATCCAATGTTCTTCAGAAAGTTCATTTTAAGAGTGGAACAATAAACAAGTATAAACATGAACATTTTTAAGTAGGAGAGAATGAGGAGAGAAAAGGGCCCAGCCTCTCAAAGCCGAGACCTGAGGGCCACCCACCAAAGCCAACTGCCAGGTCAGCCCGGGCTTGGTGGCCGCCGAGCCAGCGTCCTTCCTACCCCTCTCTCTAAATCCATCATTTCTGATTCTGCTTAGAGAAAACCATGATTGGGACAAGACACAACATGGGAAAATGCTGAGTTGGTTACTAAGTAGTTCACTATTTAATTCTTTTATATCTTAAAGAAGAAAACTCATAGACCAGACCCCAAGTTGGCTGCCCTCCTCTGGTCCTGTCTGGGGCCAATTGAAGGGTCACAGCCAGGCCCTCCTCAGCACCCCCGGGCTGCACCTCAAGCTGGCCTGGTTCTTGGACAAAGCCCCAGTTCCTCCCAAGGCCCTTCATGGTAGCCTGTCCTCACTCCGCCCCGGCACCAACTACAGGGGACCCTAATGATGCCTCCCCTCCTGACCTGGGCTCCCTGAACCTAATACGCACAGCCCCCGAGACCCCAGCCACCAAGACCCTCCAGAGTCAGCTTGAGAGCCGCCTTTGGGTCAGCGCCAGCCCCTCTGCCCCATACCATTATCCAGTCTCAAACCGGGACCTTGGCCACAGGCCGTGCACCTGTGGCATCTGCTGGAACACGGACCACGCACAACCTATCCCCATCCGCGTCTTCAGCACGTGGCTGGCACAGGTGCAGCTTCAGGATGCGTCCCATGGAAAAGTCACAAGCTCACCTCCAGCTCGAGACACACGCCAAGTGCTGTGGTATGATGTTTTTTCACGTATTTTAGTGGGTTTTCTTTTCCCTTTCTTCATCAAAGCCTCCTCTGTTCTCCAGAATGTGTGTTTAGAAAATCCCAAGAACAATCTGATCAAGCACCAGCTGAAGGGCAAACGGTCTACCTGCAAACACCTGGTCTCACCGCCCAGGTGCTTCCCACCTGCAGAACCTGTCAGAGCCACAGTCTGGCCCTACCTGGGACGGGGAGATGAACTGGGGGCGCGTGTCCTAAGAGCTCCGGGTTTCGTGCGGTGAAGTTACGAGGGGCTATTTTCAGTTCTGAATGAACCTGGAAAACCCAGAAAGCATCTAAAGAAGAAAGGGCCAAGAAAATGTGTGACAAAAATAAAAAGCCCAGTTAGATTTTGACTGAGGTTAGTTCTGGGTTAGTTCAATTCTTCTTCACAAACGCTTCAGCGGTGCCTCAGTTCTCAGAGCCACAGAGCCCTCGGGCCTCCTCATCCTTCCTGGGGGAGCCGGGACACACCGAGCTCAGAGGCAGCCCAGCAGGAGAGACTGCCACAGGGCAGAGTCACAGGAGGACATGGAGTGGCCCCCTGCAGGCATCATGGACTGGGTGGAGCCTGGGAGAAACAGAGACAGAGAGATGAATAAAGACAGGGAAATAGAAAGATGAATAGAGTTAAGAGAGACACAGAGATAGTACAGAGATGGACAGAAAGACAGAATAAGACACACAGAGACAAGGACAGAGAGAGAGATGGAGACAGAAATAGAGGGGCAAAGAAAGAGAGATAGAGAAGACAGAGATGGAGAATGGCAGAGACCCAGAGATAGAATCAGAGAGACAGAGAAAGAAGGAGACAGAGAGCAGAGATAGAGAGACAGAGATGTAGTATGTAGAATGGCAGAGATCAATAGATAGAATTAGAGAGATAGACAGAGACAGAGAAAAAGAGACAGGAAGAGACAGAAAGAGATAGAGAGAAAGAGACAGAGACAGAGAGACAGGAAGAGACAGAGGCAGAGAGACAGAGACAGAAAGACAGAGAATGGCAGAGACTGAGAGAGAGAATCAGTGAGACAGAGAGATACAGAGATACAGAGGGAGACAGAGACAAAGAGACAGAGACAGAGACAGAGAGAGACAGAGAGACAAAAAGAGAGAGAAAGAATGGCAGAAACTGAGAGACAGAACTGAGAGACACAAAGCGAGAGAGAAAAAGAGAGCCTTGCCTCTAACTCTCCATTTGGCTTTGCCAGGGAAATTCTTTTCTCCTTTTTGCTGAACTCCAGGATAGACTGAGAAGAGTAAGGAGGAGACCTGGAGACGAAGGCACAGCTGGAAATGACAGGGCCGCAGGGTGACGAAGCCTTGAGGCCACCGCACTCCCTGGCTGTCCCACACCCTCTTGGGGCACAGCCCTGGGTCCGGAGTTCCTCCCCCACCCCTGCCCGCATTTGTCAGGCCACCCTGAGCACACTCTAGAACAACCTGTACCTGCCTGCGTCCGACAGCAGATTCAAGCCACACTGCCCTGAATTTCTCAGGGCGGGTCACCCTGAGTGTCCAGCCAAGGCCCTGGGGACTCTGGTGCAGAAACAGGCTGTGTCCTCCCAAGACCGACTTCCAGGGAACTCTGCCCCCGGCCTTGCTGTCAGAGCCACTGGGAGGAGGGCGTCTTGCATGGAGCCGGGAGGAAGCCCCAGAAATTGACAGAGCATGACCTGGGAGTCAGCCTGGTGTCAGCCTCCGGGGAGCAGAGTGGGGCAAAAGCCTCGGCCTGGCGGGCTGCCCTCCTCCCTGCTGCCTTCTAGAATCAAAGTTGGCCAGACAACCTACAGATATGTTTGGAATTTAACAAAACAAAACGAAAGAGAAAGGTAGTAGAAACGAGGGAAGGGGCTAGGAATGGTGCACAAATCTAAATGACAGCTGCTAATGGCTTTTCAAAATTTCCTTCAGATTTTGGGGTACAAAAAAATGCAAGTGATTTTTTTGAATATCTGAGCACAGAAATTTTGATTTGCTGCACTTATTGTTCTTTTGAGTTAAAATCCCTCATGAAAATCACATGTCTGAGAATCCTATCACTGGAGAACACTGAAATATAATATTCATTTAGCAAATAAAATGAGTTAAGTGATTGCTTTAAATAAAACCCGACTCACAAAGTGGACTGACCTCACAGCAGAAAGAAAATAGCACCCTATTTAGCCAGTCCAGGCCCCAGGCAGGCAACCCGCCTCACACTCTCCCCCCACGCACTCTGGTTATTTTAAAACCAAAATTTGGCTTCAATAACATGATACTCTTATCTGATATGTGGGTAGTAATACTGAATGTAACATGCATATCCCAGACTTCTAAATAAAGTCAGTAGAACCATCAGGCTAAAATTAAAATGTCTCTTCTTTTTAATTCCCTAATTTAGCATTTTGCATCATGAGTCAATTCTTTAAAGCTGGAATGTTGAACTCACGTGAGGCAGCAGGCCCGTGGGGTCTTTTTGCTGTCAAGGTTGCAGAAACTTTGCTGGTGGTGGTAACCCCAGACCCCACCATGGGACCCTCCCCTAAAAGACAGAGCTCAGCCGTTCTGGGGCTCCCTCCTGTGGTGGATTCTTGGAACCAGGGAACCTGGGAGACAACCTCTTCCAAAAAAGGAGAGGGGCTTCGCCTCAGACTAGCTGGGTGATTGCACCTGGATGTTTCCAGCAGGGTGTGTAGAAGGTGGGAGAGATGCCGAGAGTACCAAAAAAGAAGTTATGACTCCACCTGGATTTTATCTCTAAATGAAAAGAAAGCTCTATCTTTGGTAACTCTCTCCAAAAGAGAAATCTTTTAAGAATGAAGAACTGACGTTCATACTCACAGATCTGTGTATCCCACACAGAAAGAACTTAACAGATGTGTGTGTTCAGGTCAGACAGATTGCTCACTTTCCTTAGCCTAAGATGTTTACAAAACCTAGAATATATATAGAGCGAGAGACAGAGAGAGAGAGCGCACGTGCGAGAGAGAGAGAGAGAGAAAGAGAGAGAGAGCTGCCTGGCAGGGATTCTGTGAGGACACAGGAGATCATGTCTGTGAAGGCACAGAGGGAGGGCTCTGTCATGTGTTAGGAGAGAAAGGTACAGAGTGTAAGGGCGGTTTATTATTCTTACAGGCACCTTAATCCCATGTTCCAGGTGCACTCATCCTGTTTCTGGAGAAGGTGTCCATGTTTCCAGAAAACAGCCTTTGCATGTGGTAGAATGAGGCAGAAAGCACATTGTTATGACTATTCAGAGCTCATGGGACAACGTTCTTCACAAAGTGTCAATTATTGGATTAGTGTAAGTTTTTAGAGTAGCATTTCCAGTTACATGTACTTGTGAGTTCAATTTAGCATTTTACTGATGATTTCTAAGACCTTGGTTGTGGGCAGGGGCGATCCGAGGGAGGGAAACTCAGTATTTCATGCTCCTGGCCTTTCCCCTGGGGAATAAATTCGTGCAGCAAATGGAAAGGCAGCCTCAGGGAGTGAGCTCCAGCCACACCCATTGCTTGGGAGAATTAAGGCCAACCCATTCACCGGAAGAAACAGGACCATGTAACACATTTGCATCAACTGGTGGCTGTATTTCCAACCTAGGATAATGGAATCAAGATGAAAATCTAGTTTTAATAAAAATAATATATAAAGTATCATGTGGGGGGTGCCAAAAAAATTTAAAAAACAATGAGTGGTGGAAACTAGTTTAGCAGAATCTTAAATTTAGAGACACTTTTGCACTAGTGAAGCAGCAATTAGTGCCATCTCACAAGGTCACATTCGGGTTTAAGTGACAAACTGCTTGTGCAATAGTATATCTGGTTTTGGGACCACATTCTTCAAAGGATATCAATGAACCAAAGCTCCAAACAGAACCCAGTGGACAAAAGGAATTGAAAGTGTCAGGGCCTGAGATCATTCCTTTTCATCCTGGGAAGCAGCGTCTAGTAAATGCATCCAGCACTTCAACATGAGTATTTCATTTAATCTACACAAAACACTCCAAATACTAGAAGAGAGAACCCAGGGCCTGAGAAGAAAGGGGTAGAGGAACAGGGAAGAGAGGGACCAGCTGGGAAGGGTCCCATCTGCTGACAAGCTAAGCATCTTCTTTAAATACTTAAATACTTAAATAAGTGGCCCTGGAAAATAGATGATGTCTATTCCTGTTGATTCATTAATAGACAAATGTTTAAAGATTAGGCTCTCAGCCTTCATTCAAACACAAGCCCTTTAGGCATTTCTAGTTGACAGCTTCTTATACAGGGTCCAAGAGGAATTCTCCTTAGAACAAAGTTTGCTCTATGGTGACTGGCATGACAGCAGGCCACCAGAATGCTCACATTATCTTTCTTGCTTGGTGTTCAAAACTGTATGGACATTTGTATTCCAAAGACAGAGGCCTAGACTGTCTTTGAAAGGGTCTAGGCCTCTGTCTTTGGAATACATAATATGTCATATTATCCTGTCATATTATCCTGATTGTCATATTATCATATTATCCTGATTGATTCAACAGTAAAAACTACCTTCATCTTTTCTCTCTCCTTCCTTTTCTTTTTTCTCTTTTGTCTTCTTTTTCTCCTCCTCCTGATAGATAAGCACATCTCAAGGAAGCAGCAATGACAGTATCCTGATTGAAACTCACTGTCCCTTGGGAATGTAGGACCACAGGACGCAGTCCTGACCAGGGTCGGAATGGGATTTGAGGGGCTGCTAACTGTTTCTTCTTTGATGCGGCCATTTCACAGTGAAGAATATGACTGTCCCTTTAAAAATATGTATGTTACAAAATTTAACTCAATTGTTCTTTGAAATGAAAGGATGACAGGACAGCACGTGTTTATTTTACGCTTCATTAAAGGTAATGAAATCTTCTAGAGGGTCCGGAAGTGCTTGTCAAACACAGGGAGCTGGACCGCCCAGAACCTTAATGCCAAAGAATGGCCATGCACGGTTCATCTGGCAGTCCCAAGCCACCAGCCACCGCAAAACGAAAGGACACTAACTTCTTTTTTCCAAGGTACATTTTAGGTTAGTTTTAATTGTACTTAAAAACATTCTTGATTACGTCGACCCACATCCCATGTGGCATGAATTAATATACAACCAAAACCAAAAATATACCCTAAAGTCGGCCTGATTCTTTTTCATTCAGATCTCTCAAATTATTTTTAAAATTATAAGCACATATGGAATTTCCTTTGTTATTTGAAATTTCTATCTCCTATTTAAAAGTAATTCTCTTATTTAAAAGGTGACTATATTTTACGAAGTCATTTTCCTTCCATTTGATTGCTAATGTCAGGAAGAATATTATAGTGACCGCTACAAATGTGAGGAAAGTTTGTACACAATGGTTCTGAGATACAACTTTAGATTTATATTTTTTTCTCAACGCTATAAGAAACGCCGTGGCAGAGGAATAAGGGGGCAAGCATGTGGGTGGATTCATGTGAAGACAGATGAATCTGCAGACACTGGGAATCAGACAACAGAAGCTGCACACAGGGAGCCACAGGCAGGTCTGCATTCACTTCTGAAGACGGGCTACAAATGTGGTTCCATGTGAGCGAAGAAAGAAAAAACACAGTAATTAGGTGTAAAACAACTGAACATCGGGGTTAGATTTTGAGCTGCATGTTAGACCTACAACACTAAGTGCAATCAGGGCATCGTACAATGGTAAAATTGGAAAAGCTTTGGTGATATGTGTCTGCCCAACACAGGGATCCCATTAAGGTAATACCAACCCTACCATTCTAAAACTGAAAACGTGCCCAAAGACATTAGAATTATTAGTCTACTCACTCCAACAACACGTTTCCATCCTTGCTCAAAGTGCTATGAATATGTTAATTAGTACTTCACTTTGAAACGTAAATATGTATCACGAAGCTCGTGGTAGGAAGAGGAAGTTTAGCACAAGATGTGCATAAGCCTCACTGCCTCAGTGGAGAGAGAGTAGCCAGCACCATCCTCCTCTGCATCACCGTCCTCCTCACTGCTGTCCTCCTCCCCATCGCCATCTTCCTCCCCATCACCGTCCTCCCCATCGCTGTCCTCCTCTCTGTCATCCTCCTCCCCATCACTGTCCTCCCCATCGCTGTCCTCCTCTCCATCACCATCCTCCTCCCCATCACCATCCTCCTCATCACCGTCCTCCTCCCCATCGCCATCTTCCTCCCCATCACCGTCCTCCCCATCGCTGTCCTCCTCCCCAGCGCCATCCTCCTCCCCATCACTGTCCTCCCCATCGCTGTCCTCCTCTCCATCACCATCCTCCTCCCCATCACCATCCTCCTCATCACCATCCTCCTCCCCATCACCATCCTCCTCATCGCTGTCCTCCTCTCCGTCATCCTCCTCCCCATCACTGTCCTCCCCATCGCTGTCCTCCTCTCCATCACCATCCTCCTCCCCATCACCATCCTCCTCATCGCTGTCCTCCTCCCCATCGCCATCCTCCTCATCGCTGTCCTCCCCATCGCCATCCTCCTCCCCATCACTGTCCTCCTCATCGCTGTCCTCCCCATTGCCATCCTCCTCCCTATCACCGTCCTCTCCATCCCCATCCTCTTCCCCATCCCCATCCTTCTCCCCATCGTCATCCTCCTCCCCATCCCTGTCCTTCTCCCCATCCCCGTACTCCTTCCCCCACTCTTCTCCCCATCACCGTCCTCATCCCCATCACCGTCCCCCCATTCCCATCCTCCTTCCCATCACCATCCTCCTCCGCATCCCCATCCTCCTCCCCATCCCCTTCCTCCTCCCCAGTGCCATCCTCCCCATCTCCATCCTTCTCCCCATCCTCATCCTCCTCCCTATCCCTGTCCTCCTCCCCATTGCTGTCCTTCTCCCCATCCCCATCCTCCTTCCCTTCCCCATCCTCCTCCCCATCACTGTCCTCCTCTCCAGTGCCTTCCTCCTCCCCAGCGTCATCCTCCCCATCCTCATCCTCCTCCCCATCACTGTCCTTCTTCCCATCCCCATCCTCCTCCCCAGCACCTTCCTCCTCCCCATCCCCATCCTCCTCCCCATCCTTGTCCTCCTCCCCAGCCCTGTCCTCCTCCCCAGTGCCATCCTCCTCCCCAGTGCTGTCCTCCCCATCGCCATCCTCCTCCCCAGTGCCATCCTCCCCATCCCTGCCCTCCTCCCATCGCCGTCCTCCTCCCCATCTCCATCCTTCTCCCCATCCTCATCCTCCTCCCTATCCCTGTCCTCCTCCCCATTGCTGTCCTTCTCCCCATCCCCATCCTCCTTCCCTTCCCCATCCTCCTCCCCATCACTGTCCTCCTCTCCAGTGCCTTCCTCCTCCCCAGCGTCATCCTCCCCATCCTCATCCTCCTCCCCATCACTGTCCTTCTTCCCATCCCCATCCTCCTCCCCAGCACCTTCCTCCTCCCCATCCCCATCCTCCTCCCCATCCTTGTCCTCCTCCCCAGCCCTGTCCTCCTCCCCAGTGCCATCCTCCTCCCCAGTGCTGTCCTCCCCATCACCATCCTCCTCCCCAGTGCCATCCTCCCCATCCCTGCCCTCCTCCCATCGCCGTCCTCCTCCCCAGCGCCATCCTCCCCATCGCCATCCTCCTCCCCATCTCCATCTTCCTACCCACCCCTGTCCTCCTCCCCAGCCTCCTGGGAGTAGCCCCATGCCTTCTGCTCTGCTCCTGAAAGCCCAGGTCACCACCAGGAGGGCTGCTCAGGTCCAGTGCAATGTTGCTATCATGGCAGAGAATTCGAAAGAGTCTTCCATGGGAGGATTTTCCTCCCTCACAACTCAACCCTCAATATCATCAACTCACCACTAATCCTAGTCACAAATCCCAGGTCAGTTTGGGCCTGATCTGGGAGAATGCCTACCATCTTCCTGGCCCACTGTGGCTGACACATGGGACAGCCCTGACCCGGGCAGGCAAAGCCTTTGGAAGTCAGACAATGTCCCTAATCCCAAGAAAAAAATCAAATGTCCATGGTGGCACCCGGCTGGTACGCAGGGTGGATTTATTTGATTCTAGTGCCTTGATTGATCACTGAACAGAGTAAGAGATAAACAAAATGCCCTAAGATCAACTTACATACCACAGCAATTTTTTGCCAACAAACTGGTGAACTTGTCCTTTAAGAAGTGACTAAAATCCAACAGACTCAGTATCCAAAATGAGATGGGTCTAATGGCGACCTGCACTCAAGGGCTCCGAACCCCTGATCAAACACACCACAGGCCATCGTGTTTACCTATAACTCTTCCGCCTTCAGAAACTTTATTATTGGAAGACTCTTTGCCGAGAACCTCAAATGTTAAGAGTTTGCCTACCCTTTTGCCCCCAAAAAGTCTGCCCTCGGCTAGGGGCTTGGGCAGGGATGGGAACGGTGAGAGATGCTGCAGCTGGCTCCAGGGCAGGGCCCAGGGCACCCACACTTTAGCAGAAGGAAGGAGTGTGAGGAACAGAAACTAGAAAACCCTTCAGGGAGTCTCAGCCATTGCTAACATAGAAATAGCAGCATCAATGGTCAGTATCTTGGTAAAGAGAAGCAAAGGAAGTTTCTTCTAATTTGGGCAGAAGCATAAAAGAGAAAGAAAATCGATGACCAGCCATGGCGGGTGGATCACTTGAACTCAGGAGTTCGAGACCAGCCTGGACAGCATGGCGAAACCTCATCTCTAAAAAAACATACAAAGTATTAGCCAGGCATGGTGGTGTGTGCCTGTAGTCCCAGCTACTAAGGAGGCTGAGGCAGGAGAATCACTTGAGCCCAGGAGGCAGAGGTTACAGTGAGCCAAGAGCACACCGCTGTACTCCAGCCTATGGGACAGAGCAAGACCCTGTCTCAAAAAATAAAACAAATAGATGACCAGGCAAGAGAAGACTGTAAAGTGGGCAGAGATATGTACTGAAAGAGAACGCAGCGTGGACATGCTATATTGACACTTGCCTTAAGTGACAGTTTAATTGGTGGATATGCTACGTTATGTCATACATAATAAAAATCAAAATAAAATTGTGGTTCATCAAAAAGAAGTCATTCTGAGACTGTCTCTATGTTGAAAAATCTAGTTAAATTTAGCCAGATATAAAATTTTCATTTGTACTTTTTTTAAACCTAAACATATAAATGTGATTTCATATTTTACTTGGTTCTATTTATTTGTGTTTTATTACAATCTTTGCTGTTTGATGTCTAGCCTGGAACTGGAAAACCATATAAGAATGTCTGTTATTTTCACATTCAGAGCTATTTCTTTTTAGCCCATAGGAAATTAGGAATCAACAAAATATTAATTCATATTATAAAATCTTTCCTCTTGTGAGCTACAGTTAAATGTCCAATATATTAACTGTTATACATACTTTACAGACATACAATGACTAATGCTGGAATCTTACTCTATTACTCCATCAACTGGAGAAACATAAGGGCTGGCAGTTCTAAAGAGTATTTCTTAAATTTTCTCCTCTAACTTCAAAATCCTACTGGAAATTCATCATTCTAAGTTTGTGTGTTGTATGTATAGAACAGTTTATCTTTTGTTTTTGTTTGTTTTTGAGAGAGAGTCTTGCTCTGTCACCCAGGCTGGACTGCAATGGCATGATCTTGGCTCACTGCAACCTCTGCCTCCTGAGTTCAATCAACTCTCCTGTCTCAGCCTCCCAAGCAGCTGGGATTATAGGTGCATGTCACCACACCTGGTGAATTTTTGTTTCTTCAGTAGAGATGGGATTTCACCATGTTAGTCAGGCTGGTCTTGAACTCCTGACCTCAGATGATCCGCCCACCTTGGCTTCCCAAAGTGCTGGGATTACAGGCATGAGCAACTTTGTCCAGTCTGGTTTATCTTTTAATTCAAAAATACAGAAATGTTACCCTTGACCTCCAAACCAATGTTCTGCTGACAATCTTAATAACAACCCCTATTCTAAAATCCTGGATTGGCAAGAAGGCTTATTTTGATTTGGAATTACTGAGAAATCTGTTCGGTTCTGAGCCATTGCAACTGACGTTACATCCATGCCCATTGGCTGCATGGTCTTGTTACGGCCTGCAATTGCTTATAGTGTTATTTACGGTCTTGATTTCACAGCAAAATTAAAGTGACTCTTCCAGATGTTTGGGTTTTTAGACGCCATGTAAATGGGCTTCTAAGTTGGAAAGTTTTGATTATGTTTAGTTCTCTCCTCCTTAACCACCTTCGTGGTCCGTCTTCTACTGGGGAATGCAGTAAAGCCCTCCCAGAGCATGAAATGGACTCAAGGCATTTGCAATGGAAGAAGAAAGGAAAAAAAAAAAAAAATCACAGTGATTCCCTTGAAGATCCAAGGCTGACTGAGAACTACATCAAAACAGGACAAGGTAGGCATTCCAGACCACAATTGCTCAGACATGGAATAGCATTTTTATTTTTGCTGTTCCAGCAAAATCAATATTAAATCATCTCATAAACTTGCTAGTGAAACTTTAAAAAAATTACATACAGGTAAATATTGTTTTCTTATCACCTTTCTTTTCTTTCAGAGCAAATAAACACAAATAGGAGTGGGAAATAACTGTTTCAGGTCTGTGGTTGTGCATTCCGCAAGACCAATAAGAGGCATTTACCAGGTGCCAGACGCTCTGTGAGAAGATGAGGGCTCAGGATGAAAGTCAACTATAGTCTGAGAGGTGAAGCGGTAGTGTGGAATTGTAAAGTTCCTGAAGACAGTGCAAAAAACAGTGCAGGGAACTCCCCCTGAAGAAAGAAAAATAATGGCAGGTTGACTTGAGAAATATTTGGATCCACTTAGTGACCAGGGGCCCTTCAGAGTCTCTCAAAACTTCAGTTTCCTCATCTCTTGAATGTGGAGACAACAGTACCTTGAATGAAGTCGTGCATATGAACTTAGGGGAGCATTAGGTATTGGCAGTAAGAGAAGTCTGAGAAGGATGGTAATGTAATTTCAACATTCTAAGTGTGAGCAAAATACGAGTTAGTCAACATGGAAATGAATACTTTGGCTCTAACCAAAAACTTCTGGGAAAGGGGTCACAGGCAATATTGTTCTTCTCTCTGCCTTTAAAGAAATAATCTAGGCATGGGCTTACTGGTCAGTCCATCACAATTCATATAATGACAACCATGATAAAGTTGAATAATTGTGATCATGCCTCTTTGCTCTTTGAAAACAGAATTATGTGGAATAAAAACCATTTATACTAGAGATCACGCCCTCATCTCAGTCATTCACAGAAATAAAAAGGAAAATGGGCACTGTGTGGCATTCGATGTACCTACTTCTTCAAGGAAGAAATTGACCTGGATCCAAATTAGGGCACATTGGACACACTTAAGAACACCATTGTTGACTGGAGGTGAGAGGGTCTGAGCGATAACCAGGAGGTTGTGCAAAGCCATCAGAAAGTCACAATGAGAGACACAGAGAGCCTCACGGTGCCATTTCTAAAGAACGACTTTGGTGAAGAGAATAGAGATCGTTACCAAGTAAAGTGTATTCTCTGAGTCTTAAACATAAAGTAGCAGAGGTGAACACACCAGCAATGCCCGGCCCACCAAGAAAGCACGCTCACCATAGGTGGGGAAGAAAAATGCATGGTCCTGAGAAGCCAGGTGTGGCAAACTGAAAGCCCCAGAGAGGCTGACACATATCCCTGCTTCTAGATGAGAAGAAATGAATGGAGTAGAAGGAGGCAGAGAGGCAAGCTTTCCTCCTTGGTCTACACAGTCCCACACGGCCTACTCCCACAGAGCCCACATATACACCCAGAGCCAAGTGGTGTGCTCTGAGGATCTGTGGCAGGTGAAAATACTGCAAAGCCGAATCCACACACACCTTAAGTCCACAACGCTATATGCATTGATAATTACGGCACCAACTGATAACACTCTCTTATATGGACCCATGGCATGGGCACCATCAAAATAATGTTAGCTGGAGAACTCACATATAGTAGGCGCATTAAAAGCCTTATCTTTAATCCTCACAACATGCTTGAAAGATATCATGTATTCTCATTTTACAGAGAAGGGGACTGAAGATTATGAAATTAAGTAACTTACCTAAAGTCACACATCCAGCAAGACCCCCAGCTGTGAGTCCCACCCGCTGCATGGACTGACGCTGCCTGTGATTTATTAAAGTAGGTAGGATGCAAGTTGTAGGGAGAGAAGGCCATTCTTTGAATGAGGGCCTCTGGAAACAAAAGAGATTTCCACAAACCAGGCGGCAATTTGAAAAGAGATCAGCAGCACCGAAAAATCCTGCACATCGAACATTTCCCAGTGACCAGTCAGTTCTCAAGCCTGCCTCAGTTACTTTGTAACTCAACTACTTGATTTTCTAGACTGGGGGTGGGGTGACAAGAAGTGTGCCAAGATGTGTTATGGCTTTAACCTTTTCTCTGGGATACTGATTTTATTTGCAAATGTAAGTTTCAGGCAAAGTGCTCTTGGGGAATGCAGCCAAAGGGCAAAGCCCGCGTGGGGCATCAGCTCCTGCACAGAGACCCCACATGCAGTGGGTCTCACCACAACCCAAGACATCCTTGGGGCAACCTCAAGGAGGCAAAGGGTGAGAGGGTTCAAGTAAACAGTTAGATGAGAAAGGGGAGAGAAGACAAGAAAACCTGCTGAGTCTTAAACTGTTTTAATTACTAACCACCTTGATTCTGCTCTTCCCAGGGGACCCACAGGCCCGACCCCACCCCCACACACCCAGGGGAGCAGGCAGATGCCAGTCTCTACTTTTTACGCTTTCAGAAACCCTGAAAATCCGTGTCAACTGTAGGTACCTGCTGCTACCGTCCTGGAAGAAAATGCTATGATCTCCTTTGGAGAACTGGCCTTGGTTTCTGTGTCTCCTCTAGTGTGCTGTAAGAGTGTGTGGGGGTCTGTGAGTGCATACGTGCTTGTATTTATGTATAGATGCATGTACAGATGTGCATATACATGATTACCTCCAGTGAGTGTCCTCTGAGGGCCCCCTCTGCGGAGATAAAGGATCTTCAGGGAAAGCCTGAGTGTGTGAAAACCTCCTTGGAGCCCCAGTTAGCAGTTTCTAATCTACAAGTCATTTGTGAGACACAAGGCAGGGACCCCGGGCTGCTGCAGAAGAATTTTAGGTATGAGCAATGAACTCACAAACCATCCTTCACACTGCTAAAACGCAAAAGAAAGAAGACGAAGAAAAAGTAAAAGAGAAAGGAAAGATGCCCACATGACTGTTTTAAATTTGCTGAAAGGCAGAACCGACCACAGCTTATTTCAACCATCTTTATTTTCAATACAATAAACACCTTTAGGACAAGTCCCCCGCCACTTAAAAGACGGCTCTCCACCAGAGGCATTCTCGCTACCTTCGTGTTTTCTCAAGCACTTGTTCAAAAACACATTTAAGTGGAATGTTTTCGTTTCTGGCGATTGCATTAATGATGGGTTTGCAAACCCTGCAAGCCCACGAGGTCGGTTGGAGCTGGGGGCTGCAGACACCCGGCCCTGGCCCAGCGGCCGCCGCGGGTTGGCTTGGCCGGCGGGGGCTTGGCTCGGCCCCCTCTACATAGCTCCTCGTTTGGCACCACGTGCCTCGGCCGGGCCAAGGCTGTCGCACAGAAGTTGCAGCTCAGAAAGAAAAACACACAGCGGTCAACCGCGGTGACCCTCGCGCTCAGGAGCGCAGCATCCCTGCCACGAGGAAGAACCCAGAGGCCCCGCAGAGCGGGGAGCCGCCGCCTCCCTCCAGCTCTGTCCTGAGAAAGGAAGAAAGCGCTTCTCTAGTAACACTCAGGCCCGTTAAGAATCATCTGTAACATCATCTGCTTCTTCCTCGGCTCACTTAGGAGGGCCTCTGGGAGGGTTAGATCCACTAGTGGGGCCCACGACTGGCAGTCCCCTCACCAGGCGAGAGGCCCGGGATCCGCGCGGCGCAAGAGCCCAAAGCGGCCGGGGAAACGCGCATCAGGCCGGGTCCCGGTGGGCGAGGTGGGCGCCCAGTCCCGGCTGGTCTGCCTTGGCCTTGGGACAGTCCGCAGGGCGGCGCAGGCGCTCCCAGACCTGGTTCCCCGCAGGCTCAGGCCCAGCAGTGAGTGCGGGACACCCGAGCGCACCCGCAGCTCCCACTTGTCCAAGGTCTGCAGGACCCCAGGATCCTCTCACAGCCGGGTCAGAGCCCCCGAGGCAGGTGGGGTCCCAGCCAGGTGGAACCCGAGGAGCCCTTCGCAGCCGCGGCAGGATCCCGGCGGGCAGGGTCCCCAGAAGCCCATCCCGACCGGGTCCCAGGTGCACGCTGCGGTCCTACCTGCTGCAGCCCCGCAGGCGGGCGAAGGCTCCATGGCCCCCGGGGCCACCTGCTCCCCGTGCCCGGGCGCCTGGGCCTGGAGGGGGGCGTGGGGACCCGAACCCGGCGGGCGGCAAGAGGAGGCACCAATTAAGCGCCAGGTCCCGCGGGCCCGGGCTTACCGTGAGCGCCGAGAACTTCTGCTGCGGGCACCGGACGGAGCAGCACCGCCAGCAGCAGCAGCCAGCAGAGCTGGGGGAGCAGCATAGTGGCGGAGGTGGCGGGGGCGGGAGATCAGCCGAGCTCTGCGCCCTGGCACTGCTACCAGGAGAGCCCCGAGGGCGATCGCGGCCCGGCAGGCGCGTGGAGGGGCGGCTCCGCGATGCTCTCCCCACCGCTCCCGGCGGCCCTGCTGGAGCAGCTCCCCTGCAGGCACCCAGAGGTCCTCCGCGTCCTTTGCGTCCGCCCTCGGTCCTGTCAAATACCCTGGAGCTTCCCGGATCCTCCCCTCCCGCCCGCCTCCCTCCTTCTCCCTCTCCTCCCCCAGCCCCACCTCCCAGCGCCCGCTGCCGCGTGCCCGCTCCGGCCCAGAGGCCGCCCTGGCGCGGGTCTGCGGAGCGAGAGGTGGCGTGGGGGCCACCAGAGCTGCGCGGTGGCCTGTCGGGGCTGTCTCTGTGCCTCCTTCCCCGCGCGCACACTCACACACACGCATACACAGACACACGCACGCACTCACGCCCACGCGCGCACCCTCGGGGGCCTTCCAAGCACAACCACGGGACGCACCGCGCCCTCCTCACGCCCCAGGGTCCAGGCCTGATCCGCGCAGGATCAGCCCAGCGGGCCTTTTCATCCACAAGGGTTAACGCCAAGCTTTGGCCAGTCCCCAGACTCCCGGATTCTCCTTGACCTCCGCCCTCTAAGGCCCCCTGGTCCGGCCCAGAACGTAGCCTCTCAGAGGTGCTGAAGGATCAGCTGCGCTCCAGCAAAGGCAGCTGGGAACACATGTCCAGAAAAGGCTGCGCGGGGCAGCCTGCCTTTGGCATCTTTACACGGAGTTATCCACGGCAGGGATGGTGGAATTTAGGTCCTAAAGATCCTGGGTCTGACCTGGGCTGTAGCCTTGATCCTCTGCAAGTGGGGGAGCAAGTGGTTGGGCGTCATTCACAGACACATGTGGCTGTATGTTAAACAGCTCTGTCAAAGCATTTCAGGTGTTTATGCGGGGAGCACAGGGCTTGTGGAGGTTGTAAACTCGCCCGTGGAGACTACGTTAGAAACCAAGAAAATTTTGCACACCCAGATTCTGGATAATATCCATTGCAGACAACATTGCTGAAATAGTTTAGCCTTGGCTTATAACTTTACAGGAAAAAGCCCTAATTCTGTCTCACACAGAAAGCCAGAAGAGTGAAGATTTGTTCAAGAACAATGAATCAATTGACTTGTCGGGGCATTGGGGAAAGCACAAAACATCGAAAAATCCAAATCTGAGGTTTCATCCGATGTCTAGCCCACTGCTTTGGCTATGAACTCTGGGGGAGGGGGTTGTATCAGCAAGTTCTGGGACTGGCTGCTAAGGCAAAGGCAATGCTATTGCAACCTTTCCCACACAGCTTTACCGGGCAAGTGATGTCCATCGGGCCACGAAAAGACGGGAAAGAAATGTACCTTTTCCTGAAGGAGGGCTACTGTCAGAATTCTCCTTCAAATTCCAAATACCAGGGAATCTATTAAGTACTTAAACACATTCCTCCTGGTTTAAGGACTTAGAAGGAAATTATAATAAAACTCTTCAGGGACTGCTCTTGCGTCGAGAAAAACAGGTGAGCAGAGCAGCTGCAAATGATTAAGTAAATAGGAATCACTGTTAGGAAACTGCAGTGAAAATTAAAGTAAAGAGAAAATAAACACTACATACCACTAATTCTAAGATTATCCAAAGAATAAAATTTACACTCAAAGCTGACATACTTCCTTTAAGAAGCATTTGCTACTAAAGAACCTGTTTTTCACTTTCCACTTTATTGAGAGTACTGCTCATCAGAACTCAAAAATTTGAAAGCATGTTCATTTATCCACCGTCATCCACTGCAAGAATGGCAGACAAGAAGTAGACTTAATTATTCCCATTTTACAGATGAGGAACAAAAGTCAAAGGGGCCAGATGTCTTAGCCAGATCTCCTAAGCAACAAAATCAGAAACAGAATGCAGATGCTAAAACCTGCAGTACTGGCAAATCCACTTCACTTCCTCCGGCAACATGGAGAACAGAAGAAAATCCTTGGCCCTCCGTACCTTTTATTCAAGAATCTCAACACGTCTTTCATGTAGCAACTCCAGAATCCTCTGGGAACACTAGATAAATGAAATGCATTTGTCCAAAACTCTGACAGATAAGGCAGGGTTGGAGCCTTTGAAACCCCTTTCAAATCTGGAGGAGCTCATGTGTCCTGAATGCCAAATTTTAGTTTCTCAAAATTCTAGAAATGGAGTTTGGAGAGATAATCAGTTTCCATTTTTATGGAGAAAAACAATATATTTATTTAAAACACTGGGAAATAGTTATGTCTGTCTTTTATTTGTAAGTCTTCAAGAAAGTTATTACTGGCAGGAATGCCAGAGAGCTGTCATGTTAGAAAGGATAGAAAACTAATTCACTTACTTCAAAGTTAAGACAGGAAGTGATCAGCTCTATACTTTCCAAAGAGTTCCTACAGGATGCAGTAAGAAGTTCCCTTCTCTTGGAAATGTAGGGGTGTGTGTGTGTGTGTGTTTTAATTTAAAAGTGATGCAGGGCCCATTCTAAAATGTGGCTTATGCATTCAGAATTTAAATGCTTGTCACTGATGAAAGTTACAATAAAGAACAGCAAGAGAAACTAATTACCAAGGACTCCAGCTATTCTCACATTTCTAAACTAACTTTCCCTCTTAGGCCATTAGCAAAATGCTTTATCATGAGTATTGGCTTCCTTTTTATTTATTTTACTATGCTAAAACTGCAAAAGGATTTTATTTTCATTATAGACATGATATGATTTAGTTATTATTTCTGGCTAATTCATGTTTAGCCAGAAAACTTCTGGTTGGCTATTTTCCCATCTCAGTATGCAAAGCATAACTTTAGTCAAATATCTCTCTGTTGATGCAGTGGCTTCCAGTAATCCCCTCTGCCATCACTAAGTATTGTCTGGGACTGAACTCGGGTCACTGTTCATACTCTTGAGAATCACCCCACATCATCAGTCACCTACCAGTCACTTGTTTTATTAATGTTTCCTCCTGGTTTCTACTTAATCATGGGAGCAGGAGTCTTCACCGTTCACTGGACTTTCTTAGGTAAGTTCTGTGTGATTTTCCTTTTAGACTACCCCCAGGCTGAACCCGAGAATCTCTAGTTCCCCAGGTTTCCGGAGTCTCTGTCCTCTTGTTGGCTTGTTCATTCTGATGGCTAGCATCTTCCTTTTAATTTGTTCCCTTCGACCCATGGAAAAAGAATGCACGATCTCCCCATCAATCCCAGGTTTGCAGCACAAGCTCCACAGCTCCACAAACCTGTGAGCCATATAGAAAGGAAACCACATCGGTAGAATTGACAAAATCAGAAGAGAGCACCGGTGAGGCTGTCACTGCGGCCGCAGGATGAGGCCAGCATTGACACACCACATCGAAAAGTGGACAGTGGAGTTGTGTGTTTGATTCTTGGGCCTGACTCAATGGCTTTCTTCCTATTTTGATATACTTAAGTAACAGAGAATTTGGACTTCGTGCTCAACAAAATAATGTAAATAAGTTTCTTCTTCCTAAGATGCCTGAGGACAATTTTTATGATAATACTTTCCAGGTACTTTGTGGAACAGTTTTTAAAAATAATTTCAGCTTTTATTTTAGACTCGGGGGTATACGTGCAGGTCTGTGACATGGATATATTATGTGACGCTGAGGTTTGGGGTATGAAAGACCCAGAGAGTGAGTGTAGTACCCAATAGGCAGCTTTTTCAACCCTTGTTCCGTGCCCCGCCTCTCTAGCAAGCCCTAGTGTCTACTGTTCCATCTTTATCTCTATGTGTACCCAGTATCTCATTCCCTATCTCAATGTGTACCCAGTGTCTAGCTCCCACTTAGAACATCCAGTATTTGCATGTCTGTTCCTGCACTAATTCGCTTAGGATTATGGCCTCCAGTTGCATCTGTGTTGCTGCAAAGGACATGCTTCCATTCTTTTGTGGCTGCAGAGTATTCCATGGTGTCTATGTACTACATTTTCCTTGTCCAGTCCACTACTGATAGGCACCTAGGTTGATTCCGTGTCTTTGCAATTGTGACTAGTGATGCAGTTAACACACAAGTGCATGTGTCTTTTTTGCTGGATGGTTTATTTTCCTTTGGATACATACCCAGTAACGGGATTGCTGGTTTGAATGGGAGTTCTATTTTTAGTTCTTTGAAAATCCCCAAACTTCTTCCTACCGTGGCTGAAATAATTTACACTCCCACCTACAGTGTATACACATTCCATTTTCTCTGCTGCCTCGGCAGGATCTGTTGCTATTTGACTTTTTAATAGTAGCCGTTCTGAGTGGTGGGAGATGGTATCTCATTGTGGTTTTGATTGCATTTCCCTGACGATCAGTGATGCTGAGCATCTTTTAATATGTTTGTGGGCTTCTCGCATGTCTTCTTTTGAGAAGTGTCTGTTCATGTCCTTTGCCCACTTTTTAGTGAGGTTGTTCTTTTGCTTATTGAGCTGTTTCAGTGCCTTCAGATTCTGGACATTAGACCTTTGTCTGATGCATAGTTTGCAAATATTTTCTCCCATTCTGTGAGTTGTCTGTCCACTCTGTTGCTAGTTTCTTTTGCGTGCAGAAGCTCTTTAGTTTAATTAGGTCCCACCTGTCAATTTTTGTTTTTGTTGCAATTGCTTTTGAGGACTTAGTAATACATTCTATGCCAAGACTGATATCCAGGATGGTGTTTTCTACGTTTTCTCCTAGGATTTTTATAGTTTGAGGTCTTTCATTTAAATATTTAATCCATCTTGAGTTAATTTTTGTACATGGTGAAAGGTAGAGGCCCAGTTTTAATCTTCTACACATGGCTAGCCAGCTATTCCATCACCACTTATTGAATAGGGAATCCTTTCTCCATTGCTTATTTTTCTTGACTTTGTTGAAGATCAGATGGTTAAAGGTATGTGGCTGTATTTTTGGGTCCTCTATTTTGTACCTTGGTCTATGTGTCTATTTTTGTGACAGTACCACACTGTTTGGGTTACTGTAGCCTTATAGTATACTTAGAAGTCAGGTAATATGATGTCTCCACTTTATGGAAATTTTTAGTAAATGGTTGGGATGTGATGGGTGTTTTATACACATTATCTAATTAACTTTCATGGAAACTCTATAAAATGGTTATTTTACAGATGAGAAATAAGATCCTGGGAGACTATAGAAATTACCTGGATTTACACAGCTAGGAAGCAGTAGGAGCAGAATTCAACTCAATTTTCAGTTTGGTGTCCAGGATCTCTACCATCCAATATTCTCCATCTCAGAAACTATTGAAGAGTATGTGAACTAGAGTGAGAAAAAGCTTGGGGTCCAGAATCTCCTGCCTGATGTCAAGATAATCAGTTCTTAAACTTTTTGAAACCATAAACCCTTTCGAGGTATGATGAAAACCATGGGCCGTTTCACTAAGAAATGTATGTGTGCACATGTACACAAACACACACTCATTCAGTAACTCAGCCTTCTGCATAGTGTTTAAGATCCACCACCAGACCAAAGGAGAAAGCCCTTCACAGCTGGTTCTGACTTACTGGTAATGCTTCAATCCCAAGATAATGTTTCCAAAGAAAGCTCTTTTTCACAAAGCCAGACACAAGACTGCTACATTTACAGTGAAAACTGTCCCTGTAAAGTTGATGGGAGATGCTTGTGCCATTCTGAAAGGATGTAGTTCTGGTGTTGGAGATATGGTCTATCCAAATAACCAACCTTACCTCAAGTTGAAACACGTTGCCACTGCTATTATACATAGCCCAAGTTTATTGAAGTCTATTTGTAATAATATCCAGAGGCCATGTTAGCCTTTCCACTCAGGAAACAACTTTCATTAGTATATGGAACTTGCAGACTCTATCAGCTGCAGAGCTAATAAAGGCTGACCACTACCAAGGCTCATTAAGGCACAAGATGTGCTCATGGAAAGAGAAGGAGATCTGGTGAACTTTCTAGGAGGCATCTTATTCTAAACTCAGATGATCTAAACTACTTTCGAATTTTTGCTCCTTGTTAAGTCAGTCTAGAGATCCCTTCCTCCTTTCTTCATGTGAGACCCGCCTTTAAAGAAAAAAAGTTTTAAAATGGCAACAGAAAGCTTGCCAAGAAAACTCTGGGGCAGTATGGACCACACAGGTACAATTTATACCGGCAGAAAGCAACGTAAGAAGATACTCCAATAAAGAAAGCTTTGATCACCTTCAGCAGTTTTCCCTCCTCTTCCCTCTCTTCCCTAGCATAACACACAGGCCAGGACAGCGTGCCATTAACCCTCCACTTCTGCCTTCCTCCCTCAGCCCTAAGCTGAGTATTAAAATGAATCATACAAAGAGAAAAATCCTTAGGTATTTCAGACAAATAGCATAGTGCCTGGGCTACATAGTAATGGAAACAGTAACAAAAAAGACATTTGTCCCGTGACCTTACAGTGCCAACAGGATTTTACATCCTTCCTGGAACCGTCATCCACCATCAACTGACTTTGCTTCCTCTTAATCCCAGCAGCCTCCTCTGGCTTTCACACAGGAAGCCATCATCTCCTTGGTCTTGGCTAGTTTTGCCCACATCCTGGGCAAATTCCTTAGCTCTTTTCCTCTCTATAAAATAGTGCCCTAAGGTGGAGATTCAGTTACATTATTTTGGACATTTTATTACTATTTCTATATGTCCAGATGCTTGCCCAAATAAAACCGGATTTATTCTTTGATGCCTGTACAGTAATTTAGCTACAAGAGCACTGATGCTAATGGCATTTCTGCAGAGGCCAGCTCCAGGGACGCCATGCACACAGGCTCCTCTCTCCTATAGCTGACAGAGGGGCATCCTTGGCTATGCCAGATGCCCACAATGTGTCCATGGCTCACAGGGGTGCACACAGGATGTGCAAGGCTGGGGAGTGAGCAGCATGTCTGTGCCCCAGGGTCCCTGGACAGGAAGGTGCAGGCATGCCAGGCCCTGCATGGCTGGAGGTGCTGGCAGAAGGGAAGGTGGAAAATTACACAGCACCTATCTGCTGCTTCCTGGCTTATCTGCCCTTAGTAAGTCTCTTTGAGCACTTAGAAGCTCTTTCCTCTATCTCCTAAGTAATTATTCATTCTTGTACATGCTTGAGCGTCTCCAAATGCTTTTTTGAACGATAGAACCAAGTTTAATAACCACACCACTGTACCACAGGCAATACAGCAAGACACGCGCCATGTACTTCCACATGACACACGGACAGGCGATTAAAAAGGCAGGAAGCACTTCTGTGTAAGTGTGCCTCGACCCAATAGGAGCAAAGGAAATCATGACTGTTTCGATTCTGTTACCTGGAAGGAGGCAGCTTAGTTCAAGGATAGCAAAGAAATTGGTGCTTACATTAGACACTGCAATAAGCTTTGCAGTCTGTTCCTCAGCCTCATGTTAAATTCCGGGACTCAGGTTGTGTGAAGGCTTGGCACTTCTGAGTGCGTATAATTTGCAGTGCTGGTCTACAGGGAAGTGTGGTTGGAACTATGTAGCCAAAATAATGGGAACATTTTGTTTTTTGTGTATTATTCAGTATTGGTAATTTGGATCATCGGAGGCAATTTTCAGCCCTTTATTCAATTTTAGAATTTTGTTATTATTTTAAGAATTTGCCAGGTCATTTTGTGACCCTTTTTTTCTAATTCATTTTCCACCTGTAAAATATTGGATTATACATGAAATACCTATAGGAAGCATGCCATTATTTTATGTATTAGTACAAAAAGAAAAAAAATACCTCCAATTAAATTATGACTCAATACTTTCTTGCAAGTCTCTTTAAGTCACCCTCACCTCAGAGGTGCTAAAATATCAGGAGAAATGAGCAAATTTTAATTCAGAAAATTGGACATGTCTGCGCTCTGCAGTTAGAACAATGGTAAGAGCTAGTAATGGGCTTGTTTTATATCTTAGTTTACTATTTTTGTTTCAAATAAGAAAAATGTATATCCACTAAACCCCCACAAAGCCAAACAAAACAATCAAAACCAAACAATCAAAAAATTAAAGAGAAACAAAAGAAGAAGCTAAACCACATTGAGATTTCTCCCAGCAAAGAGGAGAGGTGGGTGCAAACCTTCCTGCCCTCTGCAACATGCCTGCAAGGCAAGCATGAGGAGGCTTTAAAAGTGTAAAGGGATAAGGAAAAAGGAAAAAGACGAGGAGACAACATGCAAGAAAATTCCAGAAGCTGGAAAGCAGACAGAGAGTAGAAAGCAACTTAGACAGCAGAGGGAAAATCCAAGATGCAGTCGGGTCCAGCTGGCACAAAAAGATCAGGGTGAAGATGGTGACAACGGGATTCCCCCAAGGACGCGACAGCCAGGCTCCTCGATGGCAAGAACTCGGTCCCCAGACCTCGCCACACACTTAGAGCCACCAAGCAGCGACGTCTTGTTACCCTTACATAGGAGCAGACACCAGCAGTCACCAGACATTTGAGGACAGCCTCTCCTGTGAGAGGCAAAGACTCAAACGGACCCAAGAAGCCAGAGACGGGAGAGAGCCCAAGTGTGCACAGGAGCAAGCCTGCCAGAAGGAGGACAGGAGAGACAGCCTCCCTCCTCCCTCCTGCTCCTCCTCCAGCTCTGCCCGTCCCCCCTCACCAGACAGGCCCAAAGGGGAGTGGGGACCTGAAGAGAGGAGAGGGAAGCCGAGGCTTCCCCAGAATGGATGGGGCAGAGAGCAAATTGAAGAGATGGGGACAGTTAGGGGTTCCAAAGACTTCCTGGAAATGTCGGGTCCTTGGATGGTGCTGCTCAAGAGAAAAAACAATGAAGCCATCACAGACTCTGAAAGAAATATGAAAAGTCAAAACCCTGAGCCAGATCGAGAGTGGCACTCCCCTTTTCCACTTAGGGCCCTTCCTGCGGAGCAGCCAGTTCCATCCAACACGCCTTCCCCAAGAAACGCGAGAGACAAATGAGAAAGAAACCTCACCCTCCAGCCAAGCCAGTTAACAAGGCGGGCACACGCCACACTTCCAGGGGCCTCCTTAGCTGCAGCCCTATTGTCAGTTGTCAGCACTCTGCCTGTTTTCTTTTTTGTTTATTGGGGTTTTTTGTTTTGTTTTGTTTTTTGAGATGGAGTCTCGCTCTGTTGCCCAGGCCGGAGTGCACTGGCGTGATCTCGGCTCACTGCAACCACTGCCTGCCAGGCTCAGGTGATTCTCCTGCCGGAGCCTCCCAAGTAGCTGGGATTACAGGCACCAGCCACCACACCCAGCTAATTTTTGTATTTTTAGTAGAGATGAGGTTTTACCACGTTGGCCAGGTTGGTCTGGAACTCCTGACCTCGGTGATCTACCCGCCTCGGCATCCCAAAGTGACTCTGCCTGTTTTCTAATTCCATGCAGCAACAGGCAGCCGTGTCACTGAACTGTTGCCACTTGTTAACCAGGTCCCACTTCCTCCAGAAAAATAAGATTTTCCTGACCTTCCTGAAAGCTTCCTCCTGCTGCCTCCTGGAAGTCCAGAATTCCATGAAGAATGTGTGCAGGGGTCTAAGCTCTCACCAGTACACTCCCCAGAATTCCTCCAATTCCTCACTTTCCACCTACTCCCCAGTTTCAAAGGTTCTTTTATATTGCAGGGGTCGTCTTGGCAGCACCTCACTTCCAGGTACTGATCTCTGCATCAGTTACATTTTGCTGCATCACAAATCACCCCAAACCTTAGCAGCTGCGAAAAACAGGCATTGTTACCTGAGTTTCTGTGGGCGGGGAACAGGTGTAGCTCCTGTGGGTCCTCTGGCTCCAGGCAGCTCACACAGTGACTGGGGCTGGGCTCTTGTCCCAGAGCCGGATGGGGTGCATACTCCTGAGGCCCAGTCCCCCACCATGTGGTCTTGCCATAGCATTGCCTCCCAGATGGCCGCTGGCTTCCCCCAGGCCAAGAGGCCCAACAGCAAGCAGGAAAAGCACCCAAGACAGAAGCCGTAGTCTTTCTATGACCTAAACTCAACCGTGTCACCTGCCAGTTTGCTGTATTCTACTCATGAGGAGTAAGTCACTAAAGCTCAGCCCACACCCAGGGGAGGGACCACCCAAGGTCACCACAGGGGCAGGAGTGACCTTGGAAAATCTCCCAGGCATAGAAAGCTTGTTTCTAGATTGAAAGGGCACCCCACGTGCTCAGAGAAGTGAAGGAGCCTGGTCTAAAACCAGGCACTTCATCAGGAGCCTGCAGCGCAGCCAAGAGAAAAAATCGTCCAGGTGTCCCTAAGGAAACAGGCCATGTTTGACAGACATACACAGAAACACAAATACACATACACACATACATGTACACAGAAACCACACACACACAGACTCACACTACAGACACACATAGAAACAAATACACATAAACACAGTCACACAAACACACATACATGCATTACACATAAACACACAGACACTACACACAGACATAGAAACAAAAGTGCATAAACATTCACACACACACATACATGTACACAGAAACACACGCATACACACAAACACTACACACAGACCCACAGACATAGAAACAGTCACACAAACATGCATACACACATGCATTACACATAAACACAACATACACACAGTCATACATAGAAACATACACATAAACACATCACACAAACACACATATACACAAATGCATGTACACACACAAACACACTACACATGTAGAAGCAAATATGCATTAACACAGTCATACCAACACACACACAAACACACATGTACACACAACCACATATACGCATAAATTCACTACACACAGACATTAAAACAAATACACATAAACACATTCACACACACATATACACACAAATATACACATACATATAAACACATACTACACATACATACATGGTAACAGTAATACACACACCTACAGACACATAAATCCATACACACACATGCACACACACACACGAAACACACACAGATACACTCATCTCCACCAAGTTGCCCTCAGCCCAGTCATCTGGAGAGAGCCATGTGTTCAGCATGCCGACTGGACCCAGGTGCCGTCCCCTGAGCCCACCCCGTCCCCAGGTTCCCTGCCAAGGCGGCTCCACAGGAGACTGAAGGAAACACATGGGCAGATCTTGCTAGTCCTGAGTTTCAGAAAAAAGTTTAAATAACTGTTGACAAAGTTGGGGGCACAATAAAAAGCACCAGTGTAGAAGGGGGCGTGGACGGAGACACTGTGGGGAGGCAGGAATTGCATTGTTGGTTCTCTGTAGGTAGCAGACAGGAGGGGAACTAGGCATTGCAGGACTCCTGATTATCCATCAGGGATTAAAAATACTTACAGTGATTGAAGTTATATGTGCTGTGCTGAGCCGAATGCCAACGAGCCTACCAAACACCAACCAAAGAGTTTTGCCTTAACCCGCTGTGGGGCATGTGTACCACTGAGCTTGTCTTTGCTCAAGCTGAGCGAGTCGGTGCCTGGAGATCTGGCAGGTCTGCAGTATCAGCCCTGCACCCCCGAAGGCCAGCTCGGGAGCCCCTGCTCCAAAGTGGCCGCCAGCTCAGCCAGCTCTTCTTAAAATCATACTGTTTTTGTGCTCGTACTTTCTCGTGTCCTAACATGTCAAGCACCTTCACTCCTTGAGTGAAAGGATGGTAGCAGAAGGCACAGTGGACCCCGTGAGAGGTCTGCACTCTGTGAGGTGTGTAACCCTGCACTGTTGGGCGTTGGCCATAAGGACGGTGCTATTTGGGGCTTTTTTCCTTCCCTTAGCCCAAAAAACCCAGCCTGTGCCCTGCTCACTCCGGCACGGCCCATGGGTGTTTGGAATGTGTAATGAACATCTTCTCCAGCATTTGAGGGCACAAATGGCTTCGAGCTGAGATAAATCACAGAGAGAGGCTACCTGGCACAGTTTGGCACATGTCTAGAATTTCCGTTTCCCTCCAGGCGCTGGGTTTCTGGCCCTCAACTCCTTGTCTTTGTCCCAATGGAAAGGGACAGTTCTTGTTATCTGTGTTATTTTCACATTTGCCTAGACTCAACCCTTCCAGCATGGCTGTCCCTAGAGGAAGGGTCTTTTGCCTACCAGGTCCGTGGGTCACACTTTTGTTTTCAGGTTGTCCAGGACTCACTGAACTTGAGAATGGGCTGGCTTTTCCCTGAATTTGGCTCTCAGAAAATCTCTGACTAACATTTCTGCTATTCCACTTCCTTCGACTGATCACAGTGCTTCCACCGCTGCCAGGCTGCTGGGATCAACACCTCTTTCTTCCTGTCTCCTCCTACCCGCTGCTCCATCACACTGTGTTCCAACTAGTCAGGCAGCTGCCTCGGCCCCCAAGCTGTGAGATCCTGCAAGAGATACCACATCTCGGTTTCCCCAGCGTCTGGCATGTTCCCCAGCACAGACTAGGCTTGTCTATAACTTCTGATGGAAGTCTAAATGGGGGACCAAAGAGGACTAGAAAGCTAGATGTCACTGTGGATGACCGTGTTAGATATAATCACAGAGGATATGGAATTGAACTAACTCTTGACCATGTTAGATATAATCACAGAGGATATGGAATTGAACTAACTTTTGAAGGATGGGTAGGAGTTTGCTCAAGGCAAGAGAAAGGGAGGTATTCCATCCACAGAATAATGGCCCATCGAGGTAGGAACTGAATGCTGGTCCATGAAAAGCTATGCATGACCAGAATAGAACTGAGTAGAGGGTAGAGGTTCACACAGCTACATGCATGAGGTCAGACCCAACTGTGGTGAGTCTCAGACTCCAGGAAACAAAGTCAAGTTTTTATGAGCAGCGATAGGGAGTCACTATATTATTTGCAGTCATCCAGAGAAATAAAACCAATAGTATGTATATATATAGATGAGTGAATTACATATACGTGTGTGTGCGTGCGTGCGTGTTTGTGTGATATACATGGGGGGAGGGAGACAGAGGGAGAATGCTATCAAGGAACTAGCTCATGCAGTATTGGAGGCTGGCAAGTCTAAGATCTGCAGGGCAAGCCAGCAGGCCATAGACTCAGGGAAAAGTTGATGTTGCAGTCCTGAGTTCAAAGCCCCTCTGGAGGCAGAATCCTTTCTCCTCTCAAGGCCTTCTGCTGACTGGATGAGGCTCAACCACTATAGAAGCCCAACTGCTTTACTCAAAGTCAACTGACTTAAGTGTTTATCTCATCTAAAAACTGCCTTCACAGCAATATTGAAACAGATTGGTCAAACGCGGAGTACCATGGCCCAGCCAATTGGACATATAAGTTAAACCATCACAGTCACTATACGTTTCTGAGCCAGGGAGTAATAGCAACAATAAAACTTTAGAACTGGAGTATACTGAACGGGGCTCTTTAGGAAGAGTTCTCTAACAGTACAGAGTTTTATCAACAGCATCATAAAAATACTTATTAAATCACCATTATGTTTCTGGCACCACCCTAGGTCTTTTAGCAAGGGAGATTCTCTCTTCAAAGAAAAGAATAAGCAGATAAGAAATTATAGTCAATATAAGTTGGAATGGACAGCTCAGTTAATAAATTATCTGCAGGCTTTTCTTTTTCCTCCTTTTGATATGTCCTCCCCTTTAATAGCTTCAAGAAGGGGAGGACAGAGAAATTTAAAAGATTTTATCAAGGTGCCATCACTTCTGGTGACCTTGGCATGTCCACTTCAATGAAAGATTGACCAGATCAGAATTTAAGATTGAAGAAGTTTGTTGTTCATGATAGCGCCTGCTTTCAGTTAATTATGCCTGTCTTATTTTATAACTCATAGGTAAGATTGGTGATAGTAACAAAAGAACAATAAATCTATGTACCATAATATCTTGCCCTAAGTGTATAAAAATTAAGGTCATGAAACTAAGCTGCACTGTATAAGGACATATATAAAGAAAAACAAGGCAATACTACCCAGCGACATCTGAATAATGTCTATCTCTAAGGGAGAGGAAAAAAGCAGGAACAGAAAGGTGGCTTTCTAGGATGCTGGAATGTTCTTCCTCTGGTTGTTGGTTACATACATGTTCATTTTATTATCGTTCTAAGTGTACATATATTCTTATACTTTAATGTTTGCTTATAATTTAAATTTCCTTCCAGGCTTTGAGTTTCTGGCTCCAATTTCTTATCTACATTCTAACTCGAAAGGATATTTTTCATGTCCTTTCAGTTGTTAAATTCAGTATTTTGTAATTTTAAAAGTGGAATATTAAAATAAAAATAGTGCTGTTTTGTCTAGTACACATGCCTAAAGTGGACTTGCTTTACTCTTATCAGCCACCTCTTAACAAACTAACAGGCGATAAAAGTGGCTTAAAAATAGTAATAAAAAAGATACCCATCCATGGTAAACATTCTCAGAAAACTACTAATAGAAGGAAACTTTTTCAACTTGATTAGAAATAAAGCAAAATAATTGCTCCCATCACTCTTATTCAACATAACACTAGGAGTTTGAGCCACAATAATAAGACAAGACAAAAAAAAAGGTATACAGAATGAAAACAAAGATGTGAAATTGCATCATTTTGCAGGTGATATGATTATTGACATAGAAAATCCCAAGAGATCTAAAAAACAAAACAAAATCCTGTGGAACTAATAAGTGAGTTTAGCAAGGATGCAGCATACAAGATAAATATGCAAAAATCAATCATATTTCTAAATATTAGTGACAGACGTGGAAACTAAAATTTAAAACACAATACAATTTATAATGACCTCAAATAAATAAAATGTAACAAAACCTAACAAAACATGTACAGAATAAGTATTCTTAAATTATAAAATGCTGATGAAATAAATCAAGGAAGACCTAAGTAAGATCTGTGAAGATGCATACCATGTTCATGGATCAGAAGCCCTAACACAGTAAAGATGTCAGTTCTTCTCAATTTGGGTCATAGATGTAATGCAATTCCTATCAAACTTTCAGCAATAATTTTTGTAGACATAGATAAGCTTATTCTAAAACTATATGGAAAATATATAGGCAACTGAAACTATATGGAAAGGCAAGAGACCAAGAATTACTAAAACAATTTCAAGAGTAAATATAAAGTGAAACTCCATATGATGTTAAGCCTTACTCTATAGTTATACAGCAGTATGGTATTGCTGGAGAAATAAATACACAGATCAATGGAACGGAATATAGAGAACATAGAATTAGATCCATAAAAATATGTCCAACTGATTTTTGATCAAGTTGAAAAAACAATTCAATGGAGGAGGAATAGTCTTTTAACAATAGTTGCTAGAGAAATTGGACAAGTATAGGTAAAAATTAAATTGAAAGTAGAACCTCAACCTAATTTCACACCTTTTTCAAAAAAATTAACTCATCTTTTTAAGAATCATGAACTTAGCCCATTTATGCCTAGTGTTCCATTATCAGAACAGTAAGCACGTGGGAGTTATTTATATCCTACTGCTCAAGGTCATCACCAAGGTCTGACTGCAAAAATTCAAATAATTGCAACCTTGGGTATAAATGGGTTAAATGTAAAACCTAAAACTATAGAACTTTTAGACAAAATATAGAATAATATATTTTAGAATTAGGATATTATGAACTGAATTGTGCTCCCTGCCTTTAAATTCATGTATTGAAGACCTAACCTCCAATGTAATTGTATTTGGAGATAGGAGATAGAATAAAGTTAATTGTGATCATAAGGGTGGGGCCCTGATCTGATAGGACTGGTGTCTTTATAAGAATAGGAAGAGACACCAGAGCACTCTCTCCTCCCATAACACACACACACACAGAGGAAAGGCCATGTGAGGACACTGATAATGCAGTCATCCATGAGCCTGAAAGAGACACCTCACCAGAAACCAACCCTGCCGGCACTTTGGTCTTGGACTTCCAGCCTCCAGAACTGTGGGAAATTAATTTCTATTATTTAAGCTGCCCAGGCTGTGGTATGTTGTTATGGCAGCCCTTGTAGACGAAAATATAAGGATAAGCAAAGAGTCTTAGACTTAAAACCAAAGCACGGTCCACAGAATGAGAGGCTTTCACTACCTACCCATTGTGTCTCTTTAATGTTTATACTATGTACATATACTACTTATTTAAAATAAAAATAAACTGATTTTTATCTTAACAATAATTATTAATTATATCACAATTATTAGCTATAATAATTATTAATTTTATATCAAATTCTGATGTAGAAATTAGTCATCTGCTCAAATGTTTTATTGTGAACTAAAGACTTTTTTATTCAACTTGGCTGCATAATAAGTTCTTTTCTTTTTTGTTGGGTGTCTCTCAACCCTTTTGTATGACATAGTCATTTGCCTTTCTTAAAATGTTCATGGGCTAGGCACGGTGGCTCACACCTGTAATCCCAGCATGTTGGGTGTCCAAGGTGGGCAGATTGCTTGACCTTAGGATTTTGAGACCAACCTGGGCAACATGGCAAGACCCCATGTCTACTAAAAATACAAAAAATTAACTGGACATGGTGGTGCATGCCTGTAGTCCCAGCTACTCAGGAGGCTGAGGTGGGAGGATTGCTTGAGCCTGGGGTTGGGGGGAGGGCAGAGATTGTGGTGAGCCAAGAATGCACCACTGTACTCCAGCCTGGGTGACAGAGTGAGACCTGTCTCAGAAAAAAAAGAAAAGCTCCACGATTCTCAAATACAGTCATGATACCATCACCACTTCTCAAAGGAATTATTTTAAGAAGAAATGTATCTTTCTCTGTACACTGGAAATTATAAAATATTCATAAAAGAAACTGAAGATAATAAATGGAAAGATATTCAATTTTTATGCATTGGAATAAATATTGTTAAAATGCCAATACTATCTAGAGTAATCTATAGATTCAAGACAACCTTTATCAAAATTCCAATGACATTTTTCACAGAAATAGAAAAAAAAATCCTAAAACTCATATGGAACCATAAAAGACTTCAAATAGCCAAAGCAATCTTGGAAAAAAAGGATAAAGCTAGAAGCATCACATTTCCTGATTTTAAAATGTACCACAAAGCTTTCATAATCAAAACAGTATGATATTGGCATAAAACCAGACACAAACCAGTGGAATATAATAGAGAGGAAAGTAATAAACTGAACTTCAACAAAGGTGCCAAGAACACATCTTAGGGAAAGGAGAGTCTCTTCAAATAAATGGTGTTGGAAAAACTGGATATCCACATGCAGAATAAAAAAATTGGACTCATATCATACCATATACAAAAATCAACTCAAAATAGATTGAAGACTTAAATGTTAAGTCCTGAAACTGTAAAACTACTAGCAGAAAACATAAAGAAAAGCTTCTTGATGTAGGTCTTGGCAATTAATTTTTGGATATGACTCCAAAAGCACAGTCAACTAAAGCAAGGATATACAAATGGGACCAAACTGAAAACCTTCTTCACAGCAAAGGAAACAATCAACAGAGTGAAGAGGCAGTCTATGGAGTGGGAGAGAATATTTGTAAACGATACCTAATTAACCTAATAAGGGGTTAATGTCTACAATATGTAGGGAACTTAAACTATAGGAAGAAAACAAATAATTTAAAAGTGGGCTACGGACCTGAATAGATATTTCACAAAAGAAGACATACAAATAGCCATCAGGTATTTGAAAATAATGCTCAGCATCATTAATCATCAGGGTAATACATATCAAAACCACACCAAGCTATTGCCCCTACACCTGTAAGGATGGCTATGATGAAAAAGCTATGCATTGGGGAGGATGTGGAGAAAAGAAAGCTCAGCACACTACTGGTGGGAATGTAAACTAGTACAGCCATCATGGAAAAGAGTATAGAGGTACCTCAACAAATTTAAAACAGAATGACTGTATGATCCAGCAATCCCACTTAGGAGGATATATTCAAAGGAGAATAAATCAGTGTCTTGAAGAAATACCTGCACTCTCATATTTATTGCAGCATTATTCACAATAGCCAAGATATAGAAGCGACCTAAGTGTCCAAAGATAAATCGGTAAAGGAAATGTTGTATACAAACACAATAGAATATTATCCAGCTTTTAAAAAGAATGAAATCCTATCATTTGTGACAACATGGATGGAAGTAGAGGATATAATGCTAAGGGAAATAAGCCAGTTACAGAAGAACAAACACTGCACAATCTCATGTATATGTGAAATCTGAAAAAGCCAAATTCACTGAAGAAGAGAATAGAATGGTGACTACAGGGGCTGGCCAGGGCACTGGGGGGACTGGGGAGGAGTTAGTCAATGGAAACAAACTTTCATTTATGCAGGCTGAATAATTCTGGGAATCTTATGTACAGTGTGATTACTGTAGTTAATAGCAGTGTATTATATAGTTGAAATTTGCTAACAGTAGATCTCAGATATGCTCAACACACACACAAAAAGATAATTACATGATATGATAGATGTTTTAATTAGCTTGATTGCAGCAATCATTTCACAATTTATACACATATCGAAACATCATGTTGTATGCCTTAAATATATATAATTTCTATTTGTCAATTATACGTCCATAAAACTGGAAAAAAAGAAAAAAAAAGTATCTTTTCATTGGTATCTTTCCTGTTTCTCTGAATCCTTAGATAGGTGGCCCTTAACTCCTGGTTTGTATGAGGCCCATGTGGATACTGATGAAAAGCCTCAGCCCCTCGGAGGCATTGTGCAGGCGGCTGTGACTCCGTGCACCTGGGCCGAGTGAAGCATCTTCATTCAGGGCAAAGGGACTTTAAGGTAGACTCTGCAAGAGACACCAAGCAACTCTGTGTGTGTTTTCGGGGGTGGGGCACATAAGTAAACAGCAGGTGAGCTACATCAACCCCATGTGCAAGGGGAGCCCCTTGGTGTGACACGTTCTGTGTCCCCAGCAGATGGGGCAATGTTGTGGAAACTCAAAATCTATTTGGAGAATTAATGAAGTAGGAATGAATCACTAGGGGAGGTATAAAATCTCAGCCTCCAAGGGTTGGAGAATTCCCGGATGGAGTGTCTCCAGCAGGAGCACTGCAGTGACTTTGGGAGGCTGAGCTGGGAGGATTGCTTGAACTCAGGAGTTGGAGACTAGCCTGGGAAACATAGAGAGACCTCATCTCTACTAAAAATCACAACTTCAGTACTCATACTCCCCTCATGACTGATTTCAAGCTAACCACTGGCTCACGACATTCCTGCAAATGTCACTGTCAGCTCTTGGAAGCCGGGATGGCTGCTGTGGCCATTCTGACTGTGCTGCACAACTTGTCACTGACGGAGCTTTCCTTAGAGGAGGGTGCAGGAGATCATCAACAGAGTGGGTGCAAAGGAGCTCACGAGGCCAGTGCTGCAGAGTCAGATTCGGGGCCTTTGTCTCCATGTGTATGCAACGTCAGTGTGCACATCTGCTGACGTCTGCTCCTATGTCCTCTCACGCAGCCTTTGGGAAAGGGACCCCTGGAATGGCGTACTTCCTGACAAGTCCCAGACACTGGGACTGGCTTACAGTGTAGGCTGATGGGGCCCTGCATCCTCTCTTAAGAGTATAGGGCTGGAAAGTAGGTAAATTGGGGATCTGAGTGCACTGCAGAGAGGAGGGTACTGGATGCCCCTCAGAGGCCAAGGTAGAGGGTGACCCATCCAGCTGACATTGGAGCTGAGGATTAAAGATGCGCAGAAGTTTCCAGGTGGGGGAGGGAGGATATTCCAGGCAGAGAAGCATATGTGGGCTGATTGTGAATAGATTTGACTATTGTGATAGAGTTGCAAACACGTGCTATTATATCCCACTGGCCTCATAATGCAGAAGGCATTCTGCCCCTGCGAGGAGCAGCAACCCCGCC
This sequence comes from Rhinopithecus roxellana, assembly GCF_007565055.1. NCBI lineage: Eukaryota > Metazoa > Chordata > Mammalia > Primates > Cercopithecidae > Rhinopithecus > Rhinopithecus roxellana. The sequence goes on from NC_044552.1 coordinate 149,775,202, forward strand.
TCCCACCCCTCATTCCTTGTTTTGTACAGACAGGGGTGGATGGATGCCCAGAGGCCACACGGAGAGGGGCCAGCCCCCACAGTGCTTCCTGGAACAGGGACAACCGAGGGCTCAGCAGTCCCTTACAAGCGAGGCGGAGTGGCCCTAAAGCCTGGCAGAGCAGGGAAGGAGGCAGGGGAGGAGCAGAGACTGGGTGCTGGAGCCCTAGTATAGCACAGGAAGGGGGTGACTCAGGCCTTGGCCCTCAGGCCTGTCTCATCTGACCCCTTGATTTGTCAGCCTTCCCGTCTCTCTCCCTTCCCCAGCATTATAGTCTTAACACTGAGGACGCAGGGCCCTACCAACCTACACAATAACCACGGCCCGGTGTCGACGGGGGACATGTTAGAAAGTATGCTGTTCCAAGGGTTCATTTCCCAAAGGTAACACAAGACACACGTGTCCTGCTGTGAATAAGACGATGGCCCTCATCTGATGGTGGAGGGACACGTCCCCCATCCCCGTTCTGCCCCGTCTGCCCCTCTGAGTTGGGAGTTTGCTCTAAGGGAGAGAAAATGCAGCTAAAAATGGGGCAAAATTCACTTCTTTCTGGTATGCCATATGATTTTTACCCAGGCAAATCTTTTTGTTCAATTTCTTCTCTTTCGATCATCAATGTTGCATACATGTTAAGAGGCAAAGGCCCCGAATCTGACTTTGCAGCACTGGCCTGGTGAGCTCCTTTGTACCCACCCTGTTGATGATCTCCTCCACCATCCTCTAAGGAAAGCACAGTCAGTGACGAGATGCCAAAGCTGCCATCCCGGCTTCCAAGAGCTGACAGTTACATTTGCAGGAATTTCGTCAGCCTGATCAGCTTGAAATCAGTCCGGAGGGGAGTATGAGTACAGGAATTTGTGAATGCTACAAACCTCAGGCTTTTTTCCCCCCAGAAAGCCATTGCTAAAGATTTATGCTCACCCACTGCCAGCACAGCTGAGTGTGACAGGCCTGGAGGAGGGCAGTGGGATGGGGGAGTAGAGGGAGAACGGCCAGGCCAGGCCCTGGGGAGCCTGGGCAGGGAGGGTGCAAGAGAGTTCTGTGCAGTGTGGCCACCCTCAGCTCTGCTCTGAGTTAGAGGCTCACTCTGGGTGCTGGGTCCTTGGGGGTCCATGCAGCCCTCAGCTCTGCTCTGAGTTACAGGTTCACCCTGGGTGCTGGGTCCTTAGGGGTCCAGGCTGGAGTCAACTAGGGAGGTGCATTTATTTGTCTTCCAGGCACAATCTGGTGATTATGCGGGTGAAGACCCAGGAGGGGAGAAAGAAAGGCAAGTGGACTCATCTGAGAGAGGCTCCAAGGTGCTCTTGGCAAGGCTTGCTGAGGATTTAATTAAGCAGACAAATGAGAGGAGAACTGGTGCATGGTACATGGAGTTCTGGCTTAGATGGCTGAGTGGGTGGGGTTGTCCTTTACTGAGACAAAATGGAGATGAAACAAATCTGGAAGGAGAAGCTGGAATTACATTTTAGGCAACTGTCAATTTTTTATCCTTCGATCATCAATGTTGCATACGCGTTAAGAGGTAAAGTCCCCAAATCTGACTTTGCAGCACTGGCCTGGTGAGCTCCTTTGCACCCACCCTGTTGATGTTCTCCTCCACCATCCTCTAGGGAAAGCACAGTCAGTGACGAGATGCCAGGTGAGCAATAGCATATGAGACTGGAGTGCAAAGGGCAGGGCTGGACATCAGGCTGAGGAAGGAGCAGCAGAGAGATGAGATCTGCGAGTGTATTCATCCACACAGGCCGGAGAGCCTTGGCCATGACCCTGAGCTCCATCAAACCCTCCTCCTCTAACTAGGGTAGAAGTGGAGCTCACAGGAAGCCAGGAGCAGTGCCTCTTTTGAAAATAAATGTGCCACCTTCCCCTTTGAAACGGGCCTCTGGTGGAGATCTTCATCTCACCCAGAGGGGTCTGGCGTCCCCCACCTTCCCTCCTCCGAGTGAATTTGCTGTCCGTCTCTGCTCCCTTGTCCCCTCTCCCCCTCTCTCTTCCTCTTCGCCCTCTCAGGAGGCGCAAGTGCATTTTTTGGCTTTAGACAACAAAAAACTTCAGAAGATGTTTACTCCTCCCAAAATATTGGCAATCTCATTGGAATCAGGCTTGGGCTCCCTGGGGACTTGATCTACTTCAGCCCGCGCTTCGGAGCATGTCCAGAGAGTGGAAATAAGGTCTGGTCCACCAGATGTGAATAGCATTTCTGTTTCAGCCTAGCATAGCAAATGCATTTAGAAAAAAGGCCAGAAAAAAACATTTCACTCTTGGTCAGCCAGGCAGCACGTGCCAGGTGTGTAATTTTACCTTTCATCAACAAATGAGAATTCTTGGCTCCTTTTACACCAATTTTGCCTCTTCTTCAGCCCACCTGGGACGTGCACAGCTTTTGACATGTCTTCAAGTAAGTTTGCTTTGCAAAATGGATGGGCATTTAGGATGAGAAAGACAGGATTCATGACAGCCGACTGTACACCGAGAGCTTGCTGTGTCCACATCGCTGAGCTGGGTGACTGGAGCAAGCCACAGGCCTGGCCACAGGCCAGCACAGGCTGGCTGTCTACACTGCGGCAGCCAGTGTGTTTCAGAGTGATCTGATGCTCTCCTTTGCTTCTGCACGAGAAGACTATGCCACAAGGCCCCCGGCTGCCCCAGGGCGCCCCCTGCCTGTGTCCTTTCAATACACAGCGAAGCTAGCAACAGCCAGAGGCTGTGACGTGAGGCTTTCTTCAGTGAATCCAAGATGATGCCAATAACAGCTTCCTTCCCAGCAGCCTCCACAGTTCCCTGGAACACCGGAGCACCGGAGTGCCCAAGGCCCACGCTCAGCCAGGCCAGGAGCTGAGAAGCTGAGTCTTTGGGCCCCAGTCTTTGGCAACACTCGGCATCTCTTTGTTTCATGGCACCCTTCAAAACCAAATGCTACATGACTCCTGGGCATTGAGTAACACCTCTCTGTGTCTATAGACAGGTGCATAGGGTGATGGAGGCATTGGAGAAACCAGCTTAAATAGAAAAACTACATTTTAATATGCTCGAGTCACTTCAGCCCCTAATGTTTACCTCTGTTGGGTTGTGCACCCCATGAATTCCTCTTACACATGCAGGAAGGCACCGTCCACCTGTTCTTCTGAATCTCAGCTGTAGCCGTGTCTGTGTTGATCCACTATGGACCCACCGAGGGCTGTGTGACTTGCCGGCAGCCGCAGAGGTTCTGCGCAAACACCGCAGGTGGCGCTACGTTTGGGTTCACAGGTGAGCCCAGGCGAGCCGCCTGTCTGCAAGACAAGGGCTTGGATGGAGGCATCCCAGGCTCCACCTCCGATGGCCTTGCTTTCCTCCAGCTATGAAGGAACCTCATGGTAAAGCATGTGTGGCTCTGGGCCAACTTTTTAAACATTTGAGAAATATCTAATGAAGAGTTTGTGTGCCAACAAAGGGTGGTATTTTTATTATAAAGGTGTACTTGGTCTTCACTGGGAGCTCATAATGGAATTCCAGAGCAGGATGCGTGTGGCATCGCTGCCTGGGTGTCTGCCAGAAACATCCAGAGGGTCCAGGAATGGGTCCAAGGTGTAAGCAGGGCATCTGGGGGTGCTCTGTCAGTGCAGGGGCCGTGGCTGGGCAGGCAGGCAGGCATGTGGGCTGTGTGTTCTGAGAGGCCTGCCCAGCGCGTGCGAGCCCCAGCATCTCAGAGCTGGGTCTGCAGGCTCCACTCCCCATCCTCTGTCCTCCTGCGTCTGTGGCGAGAGTGCCCACGGGCATGGTGTGCAGGTGCCAAGCTGGAACGGGAAGTCCGCGTGGCATCCCAGCCTCCAGTCGTGGGTCCTCTCTCTCTGAGGCCACTTGGCGGGGCAGCATGAAACCAGACACGCTTCATGCAGGCATGAATGCTTGCATGTGACTGGGTTAGGAACAGGCCCACAGAGACTCAGTTTCCTTTTCTATAAAACAGAGAGCATCGCATCTGTCTTGAAACAGCAACGTGGCTGAGATGTGATCCCTGCCCCTGGGCCAGGCGCATGGTCACTGCCCAGTAAAGGCCAATTCCTTTCCATCCCTAGTGACCACACGCCATCCCTCTAGGGAGTCTGTGGCTGTCTCTCTTGGGGCGCCAGGCTCTGGCCGGCTCCAGGGTAGTGGTCTCCCCGCAGGAAGCTTTAGCACCAACGCTGACAGATCCCAGGGCTGCGGGTGAGACTTAACCCTTTCTGAGCACAGAACACACGGTGCCTCACCCCATCCAAAGGGAGAGGCAAGACCATCAAGGCAGGAAGTGCAAGCTGTAGCTCCCACCTTGGATCTAAGTTCTCCTTTGGGCTTTTAAAATCCCACACTCTGAAGCGGCCGCACCCTGCTCCAGGATTCTGTGACCTTGAGACCTTTCTTTGGGTGGTCACCTGGCACCTCCCAGCCCTCCACCCTTGACCCCCCTTCCCCCCAACAGAGAGAAGCGAGCCTGGCTTCCACCACACCGTTCCCCTTGGCTCAGGAGGGGAATGTTCTGGAAAAGGCTGATCCCCTCTCCAGCTGCAGATGTTGTGCTGCTGTGACTTGTTCTTGCATCGCTGGAAGCATTGGGCACTGCTTCCCGTTTCTGATATTCAGAGCACAGTGGTGTGGACCAGACGCAAATTTTACCTCTTAATGGAAAGACCACAGCTGCTCCGACGGTTGTGGGGTGACCCCGGTCTCCATGCTGCCATGTGTCTCCGTTAAGTACTTGCTGTAGGCAGAGCAGTCAGGTCACGGTGGGAAAGGCATGGAAGAAATTAAAGAGGAGACTGAGAATGATTAAAGTTCCAACTTCTTGTGAACACACAAAATGTTTACATGACAATATGTCAGCAACTGCGAGTGATATAGTAAAGAAACAAAAGGAAACATATCACTTAGGGTGTGTAGGGGGATGAATAGATTTGGGCGTGGTTGATTAATCAGGGGAGGCTTTTGAAGGAGCTAAATTTTGAGCCTGGTCTTTAAGGAACAGACGTGAATTGGCAACGCCGGGACTACAATGCAGACATGCCAAGATAAACATAGCCCTGCACAGTGGGTCCATAATATCTCTATTCTCTCTTTGTGTGTGTGACTTCCCACATACAAAATAGAATCTGTGCTTTAGTTAAGTTTACTCACAGACTCTCATTACAATCCTATATTCAGTGACTCATAACTTTCTGAAAACTTTTTGGCTGAAACTATTTAGTCTTGTGTTTTGTTTTGGTGTTTTTTGTCCCCGAAAGGTGATTTTGTGTGACTGTTTAAGACTGAACAAAATTGTGTGTTTTATTTTTGAGTCATGGGAGAGGGTATTTAAAAAACAGTCTCCGCTCTTCAACATAATTTTTAAGTGGTACGGCCAAATTATTTAGATTTCATACGCTTCTGAAGAATGTCTGGGTTATTCCTAAGGCTGGCCTGGTTTATTTGTGGACATGATCTTTTTCTATAACACCAAAGGGCTACAGATTCATCATTTTCCCCCAAACACTGATGATGCATCTTCAAGACCGTAAGTCCAGTTGATTTTACAAGGGTGAAAATGCCTCACCGCTCCTACTCAGCGCCGGTAAAAACGAGCAGGGGACATTTTACAGGACCTCGTTTACAGAGTCAAGTAAGGCAGACTTTCCCCAAAAGCGGCTTCGGTGACCCTTGAGGCACACAGACCGGAGCTGGGGCATTTCTCACCCCAGGAAGTCAGTTCTCAGGAAACTTCTGCAGGGTAGTCAAGAATTCATCCATCTCTTTCCTTCCCCCAACCTGCACATGAAGACGCTTGGAAGGAGCCCGCTGTAGATGAGGGAGGAAGAGCCCATCTTAGGAAGGGAGGGAGTTTTGTACCCTGGGCTCCCTGACGTCTGTCAGACAGACCGAGGTGTTTCTGAAAGACGAGGGGTGTGTGGAACCCCTCGGGCGGGAGCGGAGACAGACGGAGCAAGGTTTCCCTTGCCCTGCACAGCCCATCCCTGCCAGACCGGGGCCACTACCCAGGCCTGGGATTTCTCAGTCTAGGGCCATGATTAGCAAAGTTTTGAAAAAGAAAAAGCTGCCGTAGCAGCTCCTCTCTACAAACCTCTTGTGCTAAGAAAAGGAAAATATTCACAATGATGTAAATAGACTTAACACTACTGACCTGGACGCTTACAAATGGTTATGGTGGGAAATTCCTATTATTTTATAGGATGTGATTTTTACCACAATTAAAAACGTTACAAAGGAAAATTCCCAGGCTGAAAACCTGGCAGCTTGCCTCTCTTTATCTGCCTGAGGAGAACGGCCTCCCTCCGCCTGGACAAGCAGAGCGCAGTTCTCCAGACCCGGCTCAGGCCTCTGCAGCCGGAAGGGCGTCTCCCTGGAGAGCGGGTCCATCTCAAGCAGTTCCTCTCCCCACCGCACCCATCTGCGCTCATGGCCGAGCTGTTACGCCATGTTCTTCGTATTGTTTCTTGCATGTCCAGTCTATTTTCCTGGCTAAAGTGATCATCTCCCTCAGTCAGAGACCTGGCAGCATCTACTCAGGAGCTTCTCCCGCAAAGCCTCCCAACTCCCACGCCTGCGTACTCGCTCCCGCAGGGCCCGCCACCCGCGCGTACACGCTCCCGCAGAGCGCACCGCACTCACGTACGCGCTCCCGCAGGACCCGCCATACTCACGTACGCGCTCCCGCAGAGCCCACCGCACTCACGTACGCGCTCCCGCAGGGCCCGCCATACTCACGTACGCGCTCCCGCAGAGCCCACCGCACTCACGTACGCGCTCCCGCAGGGCCCGCCGTACTCACGTACGCGCTCCCGCAGAGCCCGCCACACTCGCGTACGCACTCAAGCAAGGCCTGCCACACTCATGTACACGCTCCCCCAGAGCCCCCCCATCCCCAAGTCCACGTACACGCTCCCACAGGGCCCTGCACGCCCGCGCACACACTCCGGTAGAAACCATCACATTAGTGTACACTCTCCGGCAGAGCCCGCCGCCCTCACTTAAACCCCAAGAAACTGGAGGGCCAAGGTTGGGGATTAAACCTAACTACATTTCCTCTCTGAAAAAGGCCTATTCAAGTCAAGGGGATGGTTTAAGGTATGTGCCTACCAGGATGGGGGTGACAGAAGAGAAAATGACACCCACAAACTTTTTGGAAAGCAGACGGGGTTTCTGAGCCTGCGGCGGGGGAAGCTGAGCCCCGATGTGACTTGAGGTAGAAAATTCTTCCAGGCTCAAGTCCTGGAGGCCCAGCCGCCTCCGGCGTGTGTGAAGAGCCGGCTGCGCCCGGGAGTGCTGGGGAGCTCTGCCTGGATGCCCCCTCGCGCCATGCCTAGGTCTCAGCGGCTTCTGGAGGTGAGTCGATGGGAATGGTCAGAGCGAGGGTGGACAGGGACGCCAGCCACCACGGGGCAGGGAGGTCCTGTGAGACCGGGAGGGATGTGAGCCAAAGCCCGGCCTCTTCCCCGGCTCGGCTTCCAGAGCCTGGCGGTGAATTATTCACTTTCCAGGCAGAGGATTCGGAGCTCTACCCTGGCACAGAGCTCAGGCAGGACGGACGACCCGGCCCAGGTCAAAGCAGGGACATTTCTCTTCACCCGCCTGGCTAAATATCAGAACCACACTGTCGCTATGAGCACATTTGTATAAATATTTGAGTTAAATCGTTATTAAATTGCATATGATTCATTCCATAATTATGGTTCAGTACTTCTCAGTGAATCATTCAGTGATTAATAGTTTCTGGATTTAAAAAGAAAACTTTCAGGTACAATCAGGAGAGACACCTAAAATAGAGACCCAGGAAAAACCCTAGGAAATCAAGACGCTCGTGGCAGGGAGGACAGACAGGTCCCCTGGCCTGCCTTCTAGGCGTGCCCAGAACAAACCCTTTTCTCGTGGGCAAGTGTCACAGGTCACGTGCACGGACGCCACGGTGCCCCCTCGCTTTCCCAATTTACCTGCACAGACGCCACGGAGCCCCTCACTGTGCCGGGTCACCTGCACAGACACCCCAGTGCCCCTCGCTTTCCCAATTTACCTGCACAGATGCCCCAGTGCCCCTCACTGTCCCGGCTGACCTGCACAGACGCCATGGTGCCCCTCGCTGTCCTGGGTCACCTGTACAGATAGATGCTGCAGTGCCCCCTCACTGTCCCGGGTCACCTGCACAGATGCCACGGTGCCCCTTACTGTGCTAATTCACCTGTATGGATGCCGTGGTCCTCAGCTGGGTGCCAAGAATGTACCTCCACTACAGCTTCTCCAGTTTCTTCTCTACACAAAGATTATGATCTCACACTTCCCATGTGACAATAGAGGAATGTAGTTTTCTGCAGAAATTGGGAAAAACAGTAACTGTATTTTACAACAATAACTGGAAAGGACGTTATCTGGTGGATAACGTGTTTCACACCAGCTTCAAGGTTTGATCTACAGACATGGCATTTTGGGGGAGCAAGCCAGGCCCTGCTCATAGCCCTGAGCTATCTGGGGCCATAGTCACTTTCCACAAGCAGGCATGAGTTCTCCAGCCTGAAGCAGGCTGCTGTCTGGTGACCTGGAATGACACAGCAGTGCTCCTTGTTCACACTTCGCCCCAAGACCGGCCGCTGCTCCCCACCTCTGACCTTGTCCTCTGTCCACAGTCATGTTGCCTGCCTTTCCCTGGAGCCGACTGCCTTGGCCACCCATGGCTTTGTGATGTGCATGTTCTGTGAGGAGGTTGTCACCTTCCCACCCTTGTCTTGACCCCCTCGTCTGTGAAGGAGACCTGTCGCAGGCCGGCGGAAGCGGGTGAACGCTCGTCCAGTCCCGAAGCAGGGCCACGTGCTCAGAGCCGTCAAAAGAGAATCTGTTGCCGTGACTGTTTATGGCAGCTCGTTGTGTGTGCCCGCAGCTGCTTTGAGCATTTTCCTTACATCAAAACCTACTTCATCAAAAAATAAAATAATAATCACTGTGAGGTCGATAACATCGTTACTGCTTTGGGGGTGAGAAAATGCATGCCCAGCTCACATGGCGAGGCCAGACTTAGCCATCTGACTCCAGCGGCCACAGGCCTAACTGCCTCCCAGCAGCGGGCAGGGAACCTACTGGTGGAACTGACTGGCTCTGGCCACTCCAGGAAAGGAGGTGGGGGCGGGGCGGTGGGGGGGTCACCCAGGGCCTTGGGTTCAGCACAATGGAAGGTCTTCTAGAACCAGGTCCCCTCCTGCCCACCGTGCAGAGCTGCTGGGCCGGATATGCAGGGTGGTGAGGGGCCCATGAAGGAACGTCTAGAGAGAGACCCAGTCATGAAGGGCCGGCGGCCAAGAGCTCCCCACTGCGCCCGCCCTGGCAGGCTGTGCACCACAGGCCTGAGAACAGCCTTCCTTTCACGCGGAGTCCAAGGCCCGCCAGGCTTCATGCACGTCTGGTGTTTGGATCCCATGCCTAAGAAAACGTGTGGGTGACCATCTGGCTGCGCAGATGCCTGCAGGGCCAGGGACGGGCCACCCCTCCTTACCAAGGGCAAACAGCCTCGCGACGACGACGGGACAAGCTCTGCTAAGTAGTCAGCCACAAATTTGTTTTCTTTGAAGGAAATAAGGAACAATTTTTCTATTGTATAAAACCAAAAATGTAGCACTTAATTCCAGTGTGATTCACTCTGTGAGCAAACTTAGTTCCCACACTGACCTCAGTCTCAGGGAGTACAGTGAGGGCTCCCTCCACCTCCCGAAGAACCTCAGAGCTGTGGACCTTCCCTCCACTCCTGGGCCATTCGCCCATGGAGGCCTAGGTTCCCATAACTGATCTCCCACCTGAGCCCTAGGGAAGCCCAGGGCACCCCAAGACTCTCTGCATCCTGCTGGGAGCCCCCCAGCTTCACCTCTGAGTCTGACACCAGCTCTGTGCGGCTCTCATTGGCTGCAGCTGTGCTGGTACCTTCTTGATGTCTCTCTGACAGCCACAGATGTGAGGTGTTTGTGCACAGTGAATCCTTCAGGGAAGTGTTGTGGGTCACAGGGAACAGGTTATACATCGCAGAAAACATCACGTATCAGATACCCCCGTTTTTTAGCAACTCTAATGTTTTAAACTTATTAAAGTAATCATGAACATGGTTGCAGAAAAATCTCAGCCAGTGAAAAGGGTCATGCAACAGAAAGCGAAGGTTTTTCCGTCTTTCAAGTCCCTCCCACGGCTCCAGTGTCTGGTTCCAGAGCCTTTTGTTTCTGGCTTTCAGCTCTTCTTCTGAGCACTTCCATAATTCAGAATAGTACATAGATACCACTAATATGCAGGCCCACCGATTTCTAATTGTTTTCATAGATAATACATCAACACAGTTTAAAAACCAAAGATTATTCAGAGCTATCCAGTGACTCCTTCTCCCCTGTGCACCTGTCTGCCCCTTTCCCACTCCCAGAGGCAGTCATGTTTCATGGTCTTCCATGTGTCCTTTGGGAGTTTATGCACACAAAAGAAAATAGAGATAGACCTTCCTATTTTCAGCCTTTTTTTTTTTTTTTTTTTTTTTTTTGGAGACGGAGTCTCGCCCTGTTACCCAGGCTGGAGTGCAATGGCACAATCTCGGCTCACCACAACCTCCGCCTCCCAGGTCCAAGCGATTCTCCTGCCTCAGCCTCCCAAGTAGCTGAAATTATAGGCGCACGCCTCCAAGCTCAGCGAGTTTTGTATTTTTAGTAGAGATGGGGTTTCTCCATGTTGGACAGGCTGACCTCAAACTCCCGACCACAGGTGATCCACCGGCCTCGGCCTCCCAAAGTGCTGGGATTGCAGGCGTGAGCCACTGCGCCTGGCCGTTTCAGCCTTTTTTTTTTTTTTTTTAACACTAAAGATAGCACAATGTAGACACTGTTCAGGACATTGCTTTTTCACTTAGCAGCTGATTTTAGAAAACTTGCCATCTGAGCACCTGGAGACGCTGCTGCTTCTTTTGTAAACTCCGTAGCATTCCATGGCCCTGTGAGCTACAGGTTTTCCCACCAGCCCCTCGTCGTTGGAATCTGAGCTGCCCCAGGTGCCGTTTGCACATCAATGCATGTGTTTGCAAGGACATAGGATAGGGCAAGGGCATTGCAGGGCAGGGGTTCACAGGCGAAGGGTGTATCTGTGCACCTGTGCACCTGTTCTTCAACACACAGTGCTAAATTGCCCTCTACAGGGATGAATTCTTCTGCTTTTGGATATATCAATTTTATGCAGTTATCCACTGACACGTGAAGTTCAGGAATTTAACATTTACGTTGCCTGTCACTGCCCGCTTCTTAGCACTTCTCAAATCTGATCATGGCTCTGTTCGAGGCCTCACCTGCAGACTATGCCTGTTGCTTCCCCGCATTGTACCAAAAGGAAATGAGCCAACCTGCACTCCCCGCTCTCCTCCCTTCCTTCCCACCTCACAGCTCTGTCAGAGCCTTCCTTCTAGATGATTAAAGCATGCAGCTGTCACTTTCCTTCCTATGCAATGACTCTGAAATGTTCCTTATGCTGATTTTAAACACTTAAAAATGTCATTTATATTTTATCCTTTTATAAAATTATTTCCCTGCATAATTAAGTAGCTTGAGACTGTGTTCAAACTAGACTGCTTAAAGGAAAGCATTTCTGCTGTTAAGTGGATATTCTTTCCTTATACTTTTTCTGCTGCTCAAAACCATGTTGAATTTTACTTTGCTTTATGTGCTGTTTTATTCACTCAACAGATACTAATTGAGTGAGGACTGGCTGTGTCATGGTCAACAAGCAGACAGAACACCCCATCCCTGGAGCTTATGTTCTAGGGACACAGAGCACGTGGAACCGTTGGGTTGGGGGGGAAGCCAGAGGCAAGGCCATTGTCACCTGAACAAGGAAGAGGAGAAGGCTTCACTTGGAAGGTGACAGCTGTGCGGAGACTTCAGGAAGACAGAGAAGGAACAAGCCATTTGGATATCAGGGGAAAGTGCCTTCAGGCTCAGGAGCAACATGGGCAACAGCTCTGAGGCTGCCTGCTGTGTGGTCAGGGTGGTCAGGCAACTCCTGAGGCTGAAATGGGCCCCAAGGGGGTGGTGATAGGAGAAGTGAGATCAAGTGATCAGGGTGCAGTGCCTCGAAGGCCATGCTGAGAAATTTGGATTTCAGTCGAATATTACTGGAAATCACTGAACTGTTTAACAAGGTGGTCTTATTGTCTGACTTGTGTTTTTAAATCAGAGCACTCTCTCTGCTATGAAGATAATAAATTGGGAGGGGGATGTGGAACATGAGCAAGGGTGGAAGAAGGAGGATGGTAGAGCATTCCAGAAAAGAAGTGATGGTGGCCTGGGCCAGTGTGTGGCAGCAGTGGTGGAAGATCTGGGTTCAGTTCTCCTGGGCCCCCAGCTTGCCCACTGCAGATCTTGGAACTTCTCAGCCTTCACAATTTTATGAGCCAATTCCATATATATATGAAAGAGAATTTTAAGACTGAGTTTTCTGAATTGGTTCTGATATTTCTAGAATTGGCTCTCTAATCTTATTAGAGTTAGAGATGCTAATGATTCTATTCTATTTTCCAGCGGTAAAGAGAGCACTGGCGGTCCATGGCATGATTTGGAAATAAAGACATGCAAAATACCTCCACTGGATCCTCCTAGTCAAGCGCTGATAAGAAGCAACGATCTGGATAACAGTGAATATGATACTTTCAAGCATGTTTGGAAAATGAACAAATAGAGTGAGATTGGCTGGTTGCTTCTGATGTCACTGGACAAAATGGGGAAAGAAAAGAAGGAGCTCAAGGATTCAAATTCCCAACTCACGCCCCAGATAAATGATCTGAAGCTTCTATATGCGCCCTAAGGAGACCTTCATCTCCTGTAGCTACAGGGTTCAGATCACTGAAAATCAAACCCAGAATCTCATCCTGTACCTGGATGAATTACAGCCCAAGGTGAACTCTCAGCCTCTTAGGATGTCTACTGTTAAAATGAGGTCATTGAATGGGAAAGAATGGAATCCTGTAAGCTAGGACAAGGATGTGTGGGAAGACCCTGGTGAAGCTGGGGACATTGATCTCCTAAATTCTGATGAGTCTTTTTGCCAACAAACATGGCCTTCCCACCCGCAGTGGAAATGGCCTCTCCACCCTCAGTGGCATCAGCCGTTCTACCTCTGTCTGAGGGGCTTAACCTTTCTTTGCCCAAGGACGTGGTGATGACTTTTCCTGAGGCAGTTGCCATGCAAGACAATTCTGACTTCTCAGGGGCCACCACCATCACCACCCATCTTTTGTTTTGCTTCTGGACCAATCACCAGACTCAAGTCCCTGCAGACCCCCAAAGGTGAGATTCAAAGTGTGCCCCATGAAGCAGGACACTACTGTCCAAGAGAACTACATAGGTTTTCTAATTTGCACAGACTGAAATCAGGGAGCACTGTGGAAATGGATATTAAGGGTGTGGGATAATTGCGGAAGAACCTAAAGTTGGACCAGTCACAATTTTACTGATATGGGCTCAGTAAGCAGAGGTTCTTCATTTAATGCTGGAGATTGGGAAGTGACAAAGGGCTCTCTCAGTATGTGGGGCTAGTTGTCAGTGAGTGAAGTGAAAATCTCAGGCCTGCCTGGGTCTAACGTAGAGGAAGAGATTCAAAAGGCTTAGAGATATTGGTATATTAGAGTGGATTTGTCATTTAAGATCTACTCACCCACACATGGAGGGTTCAGAAAACATTCCTCACAAATTTATTTCTCAAAGTGTCAGTGACCGCAGTGACATCTAAGTTCTGGAATTAATGTCTGTTCAGAGCCATGTCTAGTAGTCCCTGAAAGGTTTAATTATTTCCTTTTCACCAATGCACAGTTACTTTGGAAGAAAACGATAGGTCTCTGGGGGAAGACTGGGAGAAAGATTAGCAGTATAATTTTTGGCATGTTACTGGGGTACTTCTTTAAGGGGATGTGGCTTCCTCTTCATTCGGGGTTTCTAGGTCTGTAAATTGGCTCAAGTCTGAGAGTTAGTTGAGGAGCCATGATTCTCCATTTTTAATTCAAGTTGGACCTTTGTTCATTTGACCTAAAGCTTTTCTGCTTATACAGATCAAGTAAGAGTTCAATAGGTTTCCTATTTCATTTCCAGAAATGCCATAATTAACAATGCCATAGGTCTGCTTCAGTCAGACAGTTCTGGTTGCCTCTTTGACTCTGCTATTCATCATGCGAACTCTGCCCACCATGCCTCTAGCAGTTGGGTCCTCCCCTTGTCTCCGGCCACCCTGGGATCCAATTACTCCTGCTGCATTTAGGTTTTCTAATTGAGTGGCTGCAGTTTTCACTGTAAGTTCTGGTCTATAGAGAAGAGATCATAGAAGTGATTATCAGAAGGGATCGTCCTTCAAAAATTCCCCTTACTAACTTATTTCTCAAAGTATTGGTGAAAGGAAAAAAGCAAGTCAAAACCAACACCACATCCCTGAAGGGATTGCAGAGATTAGCGCCACCATCAAAGGCCTGAAGCATGCAGGTGTGGTGATTCCCACCACATCTCCATTCAGCTCTTCTATTTGGCTTGTGCAGAGACAGACTCTTGGAAAATGACAGTGCAGTCTTATAAACTTAACCAGGTGGTAGCTGTAGTTGCATCTGCTGTAGCAGATATGGTTTCTCTGTTTAAGCAAACTAACACATTCCCTGGCATGCAGCTACTGATCTACCAAGAGCCTCTTCCTCCACCTCTCTTCATAGGCAGTCTGCTTTCGGCTGGTAAGGCCAGCAGTGACCTTCACTGTCCCACTGAAGGGGTCTGTCCCCTCTCCTGCCCTGTGTCATGGTTTGTTTCCAGGAATCTTGTTCATGTTTTTCTTCCACACAATGTCACACTGGCCCATTACATTGACATTGTGCTGGTTGTTCCTAGTGAGTCAGAAGAAGCAACCACCTTACAATTACTGGTGAGACATTTATGTTTCAGTGGTGGAAAATAAATCTGACAAAAATTCTGCGGCCTTCTAAGTCAGTGAAATTTCTAGGGGTCAAGTGTTGTGGGGCCTGTCAAGAAAGCCCTTGTAAGGTGGAGAAAGGCTTGTTGCATCTAGCCCCTCTTACATCCAAGAAAGAGGCACTATGCTTAGCAGGCCTACTTGGAGTTTGAAGGCAACACATTCTTCCTTTGAGTGTGCTGTTCCAGCCCATTTACTGAGTGACCTAGAAAGCTGATGGTTTTGAGTGGAGCCCAGAGCAGGAGGAGGCACTGCAACAGGTGCAGGGTGCTGTGTCAGCTGCTCTGCCACTTGGGCCACTTGGGCTGCTTGACCCAGCAGAGCCAGCAGTGCTTGAGGTGTCAGTGGCAGACAGGGATGCCCTGGGGAGCCTTGGACAGGGCCCTGTAGGTGAATCTTAGTGCAAGGCGTTAGGATTGTAGAGCAAAGCTTTGTCATCCTCTGTGAATAATTATTCCCCTTTTGAATACCAGCTCTTGGCCTGCTCATGGGCCCTAGCAGACAAAATGCTAAGCTTTTTTTTTTTTTTTTCTGGATATGAAGTCTCACTTTGTTGCCCAGGCTGGAATGCAGTGGCATGATCTCAGCTCACTGGAACCTCCACCTTCTGGGTTCAAACAATTCTCCTGCCTCAGCCTTTTGAGTAACTGGGATTACATGTGCGTGCCACATCTGGCTAATTTTTGTATTTCTAGTAGAGACGAGATTTCGCCATGTTGGCCAGGCTGGTCTTGAACTTCTGACCTCAAGTGATTCAAGCGCCTTGGCCTCCCAAAGTGCTGGGATTACAGATATGAGCCACTGCCCCTAGCCTGAATGCTAAACTATTGACCCACCAAGTTGCTATGTGATCTGAGCTGCCCTTTGTGAACTGGAGGGATAGCAGAGATTAGCACCACCATCGAAGGCTTGAAGGCAAGGATGGAGATTCCCACCACATCTCCATTCAACTCTTCTATTTGGCTTGTGCAGAAGACAGGCTCTTGGAAAATGACAGTGGATTATTATAAGCTTATGATACCTTTTGTTGTGAAGTGAGTCCCTTGATGAGAAGCAGTGCTGCGTGAATACATGATGGCAGATAAGGCATTCTGTAAGAACATGGATGGTAGTTTTGGCAGAAACATTGCATTCAGGGACAGAACATTCATATCTAGAGTATCTGACCCACCAAGCTGTAAAGTTGAGCATGCACAGTGATACCCTGTCCTCAAATGGAAGGGGCGTGCCTGGGATCCAGCGCAGTAGGCCCTGAGGGCACAAGTAAGTTATGTAAAGAAGTGGCTCAAATGCCCACAGTCCCCACCCCTGCTCCACTGCCTTCTGTCTCAGCCTGCACCTGTATCCCCACCGAGAGTTCCCTGTGATCATTTGAGAGAGGAAAGCAAGGCTAGAGCCTGGCTTCCAGATGGTTCTGCACCACATGCAGGCATCACCCGCAAGTCGACAGCAGCACTGCAGCCCCTTTCGGGGACGTCCCTAAAGCACACAGTGAAGGGAAACTTGCCTGGTCAGCAGAACTCCAGGCAGTGCATGTGGTTGTGCACTTTGCTTAGAAGGAGAAATTCTAGATGTATGCTTTCATGTCCGTGTATGGGCTGCAGCCAGTGGTGTGGCTGGATGGTCAGGAACTTGGAAGGAACATGATTAGAAAATTGGGAACAAGAAACTGTAGGGAAAAGATATATTCATAAACCTCTCTTAGTGGGTAAAAAAAATAACAAAATAACCATGAAGATGTTTGCGTCCCATGTGAACACTCACCAAAGGGTGCCTCAGCAGAGTGGGTGTTTAGTAATCAAGTAGATAGGATGACCCCTTGTGTGGATGCCACTCAGCCTCTTTCCCCAGCCACCGCTGTCATTTAGTGGGTTCAGGAACCAAGCGGCCTTGGTGGCAGAGATGGAGAATATGCATGGGCTCAGTGACACGGACTTTCACTCACTGCAACAGCCATTGCGTGGCCAGTCTGCTAGCAGCAGAGACCAACCCTGAGCCCCCAGTGTGGCAGCACTCCCAGGGTGATGAGTCAGCTGCTTGGGGTGGGATTACATTGGGTTGAGTCCATCACGGAAGGGGCAGTATTTTGTGTTTATTAGAATAGATACTCTAGGTGTGCATTTTCCTTCCCTGAATGCTACACTTCTGCCACACCTACCATCCATGAGCTTACAGAATACAGCATTGCTTCTTATCAAGGAACTCACTTCGCAACAAAAGAAGTGTTAACAATCAGCCCATGCTCCTGGAATTCAGGATCTTACTGCGTTCTCTGCCATCCTGAGGCAGCTGGCTTGATGGAACCATGGAATGGCTTTAGAAGATGCAGTTACAGCACCAGCTAGGTGGCAGTACCCTGTGGGCTGGGGCAGGGTTCTCCAGAACGCTGTGTGTGTTCTGAATCTGTGTCCGATAATGGCACCCTTTCTCCTAGAGCCACTGTCATGCTCCAGGAATCAAGAGGTGGAAATAGGAGTGGCACTCCCTATCACCCCCTAGTGACCCATTGACAACATTTTTGCTTCCAACTTTATGCTCTGCTAACCTAGAGTCCTTAGTTACAAATAATACAAAGAAAGGCATGCTTCCACCAGGAGACACCGCCCTAATCCCACTGGACTGTAAGTTAAGACAAAGAATACAAAGAAAGGCATGCTTCCACCAGGAGACACAGCACTGATTCCGTTGACCTGGAAGTGAAGACCAATGCTCTGCCACTTCAGGCTCCTTCTGCTTCTGAATCTGTATGCAAAGAAGCGAGTCCCTGTGTAGCTGGGGTGATGGATCTTGGCTTCTAAGAGGAAATTGGCCTATACTACTACACAGTGGAGGTAAGGAAGACTGTGTCTGGAATACAGATTTCTGAGGCTGTCTGTTAGTATTACCCTGCCCTGTGATTAAGGTCAGTGGAAAACTCAGCCTAATCCAGGTAGGACTACAAATGGCCCAGAACCTTTAAGAATGAAGATTTGAGTCACTCCATAGGTAAAGAACCATGAGCAGCCGAGGTGCTTGCTAACAGCAAAGGGAACACAGAGCGGGTAGTAGAAGAAAGTCGTTGTAAATACCAGCTATAATCATGGGACCACTTACCAGTCATGTGTTGTAAATACCAGCTATGACCATGGGACTAGTTATAGGAATGAAGGCTGTATTCCTCATGAGGATTTTCTCCTTATTTTGTTATGAGTGTGAGAGTGTGTGTGTATGTGTGTGTGAGTATATGTGAGTGTGTGTGTGAGAGTGTGTGTGTGGTGTGTGTGTATGAATGGCCCAGTCAAGTTGATGCATAAAGTTATCCACGAGTCCACCTCTTGTCAACTTGGCACCCATACACATCTCCTAAAGCCATACTTAATCTCAAAATAAAGACAATAATAAGGTCGTAATTTTTCCTTACGACCTTAATAAGATTAATTTATATGTGTGTATATATAAATACCTATGTTTTCTCTTCTCTCATTACCTTATGTAACATATGATGTGTTGACTTTATATCATAGTATTAAGTATTGTTAATTTTACATTATACTATTTAAATCATGGGATATCAAATAGAAGCCAAAACGTCACCCAAGGACTTTGCTTTCTTTTGCGGGAAGGAGCTAGTACATTTTTGGTTGTACTCAGGACAGTTATATCATGATAGGCAGAATTATGACCTTATGATTATCTTGATTTTGAGATTAAGTATGCTTTGAGGAGATGTGTACAGGTTCCAGGTTGACAAGAAGTGAATTATTGTGGCTAATTTTGTGTTGACTGGGCCATGAACTGCCCAGACATTTCATTGAGTGTTGTTTCCAGATGTGTCTCGGAGGGTGTTTTGGATGAGATGAACATTTGAATGGTGGACTGAACTCACCCATTGCCCTCCCCAATATGAGTGGGCCTCGCTCAAGCAGTTGGTGATCTGAATGTAACAAAAAAGCCAAGGAAGAGGGACTTCCTCCTGCCTCTCTGTGGAGCTGGGACGTTGGTCTTTTCCTGCCCTTGGTCTGAAATGGAAGCACCAGCTCTTCTGAGGCCTCAAGCCTGCTACCTTCAGACTGGAACTGAACCCCGGGTTCTCCTGGGACTCCAGCTTAACAGCTTCAGATCGTGGGACTCCTCAGCCTCTATAATCACATGAGCTAATTTTTTATAATAGATATCTTTCCGTCTATCTCTCTCTATTTATCATCTATCTACACATCCATCCTATTGGTTTTATTTCTCTGGAGAACTCTGCCTAATTGAATCAGCAGGGAAGTGAAAGAAGACAGGACAACAAGAAAGTCCAAGCCCAGGGCCACATGCTATTCCCATGTTACGGGTCGGGTGATGTCAGGGCAGAGTGAGACTAAGGAAGAAACACGAGGCAGGATGAATGCCAGGAAGTGGGGGCCTCAGGTGTTACAGGAAGGAAGGATTTCAAAGATGAGGGCAAGGTTGTGCTACATGCCACTGGTAGACCTGGGAAGAGGAACATGAAGAACGCACAGTTGGATTTAGTAATAGAGAGGTCCCTGGGACCTTGTCATTACCAGCATAGGCGAGGGGGCAGAAGAGTGGATTCAAGAGGAGCCAGGAGGAAAAGCACATAGCAAGTGGGGGCAGCGTGTTGGGGGGTTCTGATATAAACACCAACAGAGAAACAGGGCACTAAATGAGGGAGAAAGTGAAGTAAAGTGGGAGGATTTTTTGGGAGATAGGAGGAAAATAGCATATTTTTATAGCTGTGAAAAAAATCCAGCAGAGAGGAAGCAATGAGGGGCAGGGACTGGAGCAGGGCCAGAGGGGATGGGAGCCAATGCATGTGGATGGTGAGTATTTTGTAGTTATTTGTTTTCTCAGGGTTTCCAACTAGTTATTTGTTTTCTCAGGGTTTCTTGCAGACAACGCATGCCTTCCTGACATAGCCCCGTTCCTCTGGGTCTTCCATCATGAAGCTTCTTGGACGGAATGTGCTTCCTCTTTGAAGAGTGTCTTCCAGGGGCTCTGACTGCCTCTTCCAGACTGATTTCTAGGATCCCTGCCCAGCTGTCCTCCTGGTCTCTTCACCACTGAATTCCTGGATTAATTCCATTTCTTCTTAAATCAATCCCACATCATCCTTGTTTTCTAGATTCCTTGTATGATTTACTGAAGAAAATTGGTCTTTTAAAATCAATGTCAATGTGGAAAGTAAATTTTATTATTCTCAGTTGGTCTGAAAATGCCTTCATTTTCCCCTTCTCACACTTACTAATAGTTTGTGAATTTGGGGTTCAAAATCACTCTTCCTCATCACTTCGAAAATGTTTCTCTTTTTCTCCCTTAAGGGTATGGTAGTTTGTATAGTGCGATGTTTGCAGTTCTGGTTCCTGTTTTTGTAGGTAACACTTTTTGGTTCTTTCTGGACACTTTTTATTTTTTGTTTGAGATGTAATTTCACTCTTGTTGCCCAGGGTGGAGTACAATCTCAGCTCACTGCAACCTCTGCCTCCCAGGTTCAAGTGATTCTTCTGCTTCAGCCTCCTGAGTAGCTGGGATTACAGGCATGTGCCACCACACCCGGCTAATTTTTGTATTTTTAGTAGAGACAGGGTTTCACCATGTTAGCCGGGCTGGTCTCAAAATCCTGACCTCAGGTGATCTGCCCGCCTTGGCCTCCCAAAGTGCTGCGATTGTAGATGTGAGCCACTGAGCCTGGCCTCTTTCTGGACACTTTTGGTATCTTCTAGTTGATGATGATTGTAATTCTGAATTTAAACAGAATATGATCTTGTGCACTTCATTTTCCATTGATCCTGCTCCACACCTAATGAGTGCTCTCAGCCTAAGGATTTCTGCCTTTCTTCAGCTTGACATTTTTCTTGTGTCACGTCTTTGATTGTTTTTCTATCCCATTTTCTGTTCTCTCCTAGTGTCCTTGTGAGAAGGAGATCAGGTTCTGAGCTTAACGGATCGCATTCCTTCAACTTCCCTTCATGTTTTTCACCCCTTTGTCTTAATCCTTGTTCTGAGAAATAATCTGGCTTTTATCTTCAAGTTTCCAAATTCAATCTTTAATTACGTTTACTCTATTATTTAACTCCTTTATCTAAAACATTCCATCACATATATAGTATTCAGAAATATTTTCTTATTCTTTTATTATTCAGTTTTCATAGAAGCTTTTTAAAATTATTTTTAGTAACCCAGGAGCATTGATTTTGTGTCATTCAGATGTTTCCAGAGTTCTGTTCTCATGTTTCATGGATAATTTGTCTTCCACGCTGAATCATTTGTTGGTTCTGTTCACATCAGTTGTCTCTGTTGATGGCACAGAAAGCCCCGTTGGTTGTTAATTTGCATTTGGGAGCAAAAGGCCAGGTCAATGAGGCATCTGCCTTTCTCAGGCACTGGCATGCACAGAGAAGCTGTACTCTCCTAAGACAGTGCCTCAGTTTCTCATAGAATTCTCCTCTTCTGGCCTGGAGGACCTGCCTTTCCTTAGTCCTCCAGAGAGCCAGCTGTGCGCATCCCATTGCCCTTCCCTGACCCCTGGTGTTTTCTGAGATGTGTGTCCTCTGTTTGACTTACTCATCCACCTGACACTCTCTCATCTTTTTATCTCCTCAGCTTCAGTCAAGCTCTCTGATCTGCCCTTGGTTCTCCCGTCTGTCCTTATTGCTTTTATGATTTTACTCCCTTCTTTACAACTGAACTACAATGGAATGGGCCCTGGGCACAACGGGTGCTGAGTGGATGCGTTTTGTCCACCATCTTGAACCCCAAGTTCCTAGAAGCCTAACCCCAGGGATTTCTCACCTTCTCCAAGTCTCTATGCAGAACACCCAGGCTTTGCCCATCCATCTCCCTATTTTTCTCTCTCCCTCACCTCCTGACACCCCCTCTCTAACACTACGCAGGAATTCCCAATGCTTCTGACTCCCTTGCACATAACAACTCAAGTCTGTCCAGCCGACACTTCAGACCAGGCTCCCTATCTGCATTCATTTATCAACAGGGTTTATTAGGGGGTCCACCTAACAAAACCACCATCCACTCTTTGCAGAGATCCTGGAAACCGTCTTCATAGAAGACAATTATAACTATAAATAACAAGTATCTCCCTCTTGTACCTGGTTAAAAACTTGTCAGATACCAAGAAGCCACATTCTTTGGCTTTGCTAAATCCCTCCACAAGAGATGGGAGAGCAAGCTTTCTTTGCCCCCAAGATTACCCCAATGCGACACTATTTCCTGACATCGTTACCAGGGACAGTCGCTGCCAGGGGAAGCCCGTCTGGTGCAGAACAGGATGGTGGCAGAACGTGCCTGTGACTGTAGCCCATAGGCAGGTCCAGGGTTCAAGCACGTCACTCCTGTCTCTGGAAATACAAGTTCCAGAGGGGCTTCCCACTCTGGAGGAAGTTCGTAGTCTATTCCTGGGTTAGAGTATAAAGTTGAATATTCATTGTTTTGAGTAAGTGAATCAGCATTTATTCATTTCCTGTAACATCTTGAATGCATTGTAAGGCAGATATATTCCCTCTGTTCCCCAGCTGACATTTCTGACCCCAGTCAGTTGCCTGGAAAATGCACTTTACTGATCACAGGACATCAAATAGGAGAATAAAATGGATGAATTTCTGATGTTGGAAAAAACTCCCAAAGCTCCTGCCCGTTTGAAGATGAATCTGTATGAGCATAACTGAAAACAAAATGGGTTTGCAACTTGCAGTGTGGTAGCGTGTACTGATGGGGGTGGTATAAATATCTTCGTGTTACCAGGGCTATGGGCATCCGATAACCTCATGGATTCCATGCTTTGCTGGAAGGGTCCTTGGAGGAGGGCACCGTCCAGGATGTTGTGATGTGCTCGCCTCTGGCCGTGGGCGGCGGAGCCCTGAGGCTTCCGGTGTGAGCTGGACCGCACTCTGTCTGGAGCTCTGTCTGCTCAACTGCCCTCAAAGCGCTCATCGTTCGGCTTCCGTAACTCACTTTATTTGCTCTGACTCAATCAGTGGTGCACATCAGGGGTTTTTATTGACCAGGAAGTATCCAGGGCTGGATCTGGACGGGACTGTGTCCACTCTTGGTGAGACGTTTCCATTTCAGCAGGAAGCATTCCCACATGGATGTTCTGGAGCTCTGGCTGAAGCACCTTTAACCGTGTTGTTTGGGAAAGGTGTCTGTTCACCTTTCCTTGGCTTGTTGTCAGCCTGTGGCTGTATCCATTTCGGTGTAAGACACATCTGTTCCTTCTGACCTGTTCGCCTTGACATGCGCGTCCTGGCCTGTGATTAATTTTCATTTCCATGGCTGTGCCGTACGGGAGTAACCACGTTGTTGACAGCTTGTTAGGCAGGCGTCCCCGAGGGAGACATTGAGAGTCTAGTTATTGGACGTTAGATTAAAGGATGCCAGTGAGGTTCGTGTCTGCTGTGGGCCTGGTCAGCCGGGGTCTGCAGCATCGCCGCTGGGGCTTTCCTCCTGGTGACGGGGCGGGAGTTTGCAGCTCGGAATTGCTGCCGGCAAGCACAAGGCGGGTGGGTCTGGGTGCATCTCGGAGAGAATTATTCGTATTCCTGTGTTCAGAACAGAGTCCAGTACTTCACATTCCTTTCTTATTAAATACTTGTTACAATCTTAAGTCGTAGAGGCCGTTGTTACCTTTTCAGAGGAGGAAACTGATGACCAGCACATGCTGCCGGCCAAGGTCTCCCAGCGGAGTGAGTCCTAACCCTGGAGACTCCGAATGGGACTTTATGTGGAGATGACGCCTTCACACAGGTAATCATGTCAAAACGAGCTCAGCACTGTGCTCCCTCATCCAACAGGACCCGTGTCCTCCTGAGAGGAGGGAATGCGGAGACGCCGTGCCGTGACTGGTGTTATGCTCACTGATCACCGGTGGAGGACATTCTCGAAACAGGAGGGTCCTGGAGTCAGTCCCTCCCTGGCTGCTTCCGAGGGAGCCTGGCCCTGCTGGCACCTTGATCTTGGATTTCTGGCCTCCAGAACTGTGAGAGGATACATTCCTGCCATTGATTTGTTCCTTGGTTTATGGGACTTTGTGAGGTTGGCCCTAGAACACATGCCTGAGGCCACAGGCCTGAGACAACACAGCTGAGGGGTCAAGCAGGGTGCCGAGGCTGTGCTGAGCACAGAGCTGGGAGCTCCTTCGCTCTGCAGGTGCCACCTTCCCAGGAGGAGTGTGTCACGCTGCCAGCTGCATCCCTAAGTCCTTCTGCACCTGTCTCAGCATTCAGAATGGCTCACCCATGGCGCCCACCATTCATCTTCCAGACCCCATCCTGATGTCCACACGGCCCTGGCTGTCTGGTCCCCGTGAGGATGCTCTCCCCAGTCCCAAACAGTGAGTAGTTACGAAGATCCCTCACAGCTTCGGAGGCTACAGCTCCCTGACTCACAGTGGCAGGTCCCTGAATGACAGGCTGCAGGTCCTGAGTCACAGTGCCAGGTACGGTTTCTGGGGAGGACCCTCTTCCCGGTGTGCAGATGGAAACTTCTCATTGTCACCTCCTCAGGTGGAAATGGGAGTGAGGGCTCCAGCATGTGACTCTGGGTGCACGATTCTGTCCATCACGAATCCCACCCTGGGCCCTCCGGTGGGCTCTGGGAGTGGACGCAGGTGTGGGGACGCCCCCAGTGGCTCCTGAGGGCGGGAAGCTGCCACCGGAGCAGCGGGCGGGGAGGGGAGGGCTGAAGGGGCAGACTGGAGGGGCCTGCCCACATTCTAGTTACATTTCTGTGCACTTTTGCCTTTCCGTTCAGAAAAGCCTGAAGGTACAACCTGGTCCTATTTCCTGTGCCCAGCGCCCAACACAGTGTCATGGATGCAACCGAAGGTCCCGCACGTTCACTGAGCGAGGTAGTCAGGAGCGAGAGGGAAGGAAGTGAAAGAAGAGACACACCTGCAAAATCAGGCAGACGGGGCCCAAGCGAGAGGTGCCCAGTCCCGGTAGGAATTAAAGGGAACTCCTGCCTGGGGAATTTGGAGCAGCTGGACAAGGCCATAAGGGTGATTAGGATCTTGACCGGTGGAGAAAAAGACAGGAAAACCTGGAGCCTGGCCTGGGGGAATACGCAAACATATTCTGAAGCCAGGGACTGACTCAGGTGTGCTGTGCAGGGAACTGATGGGGAGGTGTCACCAGAGTCCTGGGCCCGAACGGGCAGTCACCAGCGTCCTGGGCCTGGACAGGGAACTGTGGATGGGGCCTGAACAGGTGTCACCAGCGTCCTGGGCCCGAACAGGTGTCACCAGCGTCCTGGGCCTGAACAGGTGTCACCAGCGTCCTGGGCCGGAACAGGTGTCACCAGCGTCCTGGGCCTGAACAGGGGACTGTGGGCGGGGCCCGAACAGGTGTCACCAGCGTCCTGGGCCCGAACGGGACTGTGGACGGGGCAGCCCAACAAACAGATGTGGGTTGTCTCACAGTCTCAAAGCCAGAAGCCCCAGGTCCAGGTGCCACAGGGCTGGCTCCTTGTGGGGCTGTGAGGGAGGCTCTGCTCTGGCCTCTCTCTGGCTTCAGTGGTTGCTGGTGGTCCTTCCCCCTTCTCCCTCTCCATCGCCATGCGGCCGTCATCCCCTGTGCACCTGTCTCTGTGCCTCTGAGGACACCGTCATATTGGATTAGGCCCACATTCTCCAGGGGGACCTGTCCCTCAGCTAAGCCCAGCTGCAATGGTCCTTTCCCAAATCAGGACACCTTCCCAGGCACTGGGGGTTGGACTTCAATGCACGGATTTTGGGGAACGTCTGCCTTCTGCCCAGGTAGACAGATTTTGCACTCTGTGTATTAGGCTGTGTGGAGCCATGGAGAGTTTGAGGTTACAGTGACCACGGGAGCAGCCCCAGCTCTGACCTAAGCCCTGCACTCTGAGATCTTAGCTGTGCTGACCTGGATGTGGGAGAAAGATTGAAGGAGGAAATTAAGGCTTTCCAGAGGTCACGTGAACCCTGTGCAGAGCCTGGACCCGAAATGAGGCCGTGAGAACAGGAGGAAGGGACAGGCCCCGGGACAGAGTCCAAGGCAGAGTCCTCAGAACGCTGTCTCAGATGTAAGTGGCAGGAGTAGGGGCAGGGGGAGGCGAGGCTCTCCAGAGGGGCAGACCCCAGAAGAGGGGATGCTGGGGCAACCTGGTGTCTGTGGTGAAACCAAAAGCTCAAAGCTTAGTTGTGAGTCATCTGTTGATGAATCCACTGTGCCACTGATCCCTTCATGAACCCCTTGCCCATTGCTAGAGTCGACGCCTCTCCAAGCTGGGTGTGAGTGGATTCACCCGTTTGCTAATTCAGGGGCTCTTTCAACTTGCTCAGATTCCCTGTGGATCAGGGCCCAGTGCAGATGTGACCCAGCCACACCAAGCCTGGGCCCTGTGGACGTGGGCTCCGTCATTGTGACACCACACATGGGCTGGAGAGATCCACCACCGTGGGCCTCTACGTGGGTTCCCTCATTGCAACACTGCACACAGGCTGGAACTCCCCACCACCCGCGGGGCTCTTGCAAGTCACTGGCTCCGGCTTCCGTGACCCAGCACCTCAGGCATGGCTGGCCAGGACCAACTCCAGAGTCCCTTGTCTCCAACATGCCCAGTTCCACGCATTCCTTCTGGCACAGCCCTGCTTTCCCCAGGGAGACCCACTCCATGCCCAGCAGGCCAGAGGGCAGAGAGAGGTGGAAGATCTACCACCTCCTGCCGGGAGCATCTGGGTTATGCTGGGCCCTGTCTGGGCTGCCTCACCGGGTGTGCAGGGCAGCACCCAAATCACAGGACTAGGGGCTCAGCTCACAGAGCTTGGAATTAGCCTGCCCAGCCCCCACCGGGCAGATGAGAAACCTGGCCAGGGAGGCTTGGGTTTCCTCAAAGCCAGGAAGCTGGAACGTGGACGAGCAAGGCGGGGGAACCCTCACTGTGACACCCTTCTCTGCAATGCTGTATCTGTTCCTTGGAAACCGCCAGGATGGTGTGACAGGGACACCGAAGCCTTCCTGTCCCCAGAGGCTTCCCGCTCTGAGCACCTAAGTACAAGCTGAAATCTCTAATTCTGTTTATTTTTGTTTGTTTGTTTGTTTTTGAGATGGAGTCTCACTCTGTCACCCAGACTGGAGTGCAGTGGCATGATCTTGGCTCACTGCAACCTTTGTCTCCCAGGTCCAAGTGATTCTCCTGCCTCAGCCTCCCGAGTAGCTGGGATTGCAGGTGCATGCCACCATGCCCAACTAAGTTCCTGCATTTTTAGTAGAGACAAGGTTTCACCATGTTGGCCAGGCTGGTCTCGAACTCCTGGCCTCAAGTGATCCGCCCGTGTTGGCCTCCCAAAGTGGTTTCCTTATCCAGGAGTGTGTTCAGAGCCTTGGCCTCTAGGGATATGCACATTGCCATTTGTCAATATTCTGTCTGAAACACTGGGCACAGGGAGAGCAGATTTCTGGTCCTGAATCTGTCTGGGTGAGGTTGACTGGTACAGCTCCTCAGTATAAGGGAGGAGTACCTGGAGCTATGAAAAAAAAAAAAAATATATATATATATATATATAACTACCAGAGCCCATGACCGGGCCTGCTGTGTGAGCAGGAGGTGAGGAATAAGATAGGTGTGCTGTGGAATGAGGACAGGACAGGTGTGCTGGGGATGAGGACAGGACAGGTGTGCTGGGGATAAGGGACAGGACTGGTGTGCTGGGGGATGGGGACAGGACAGGTGTGTTGAGGCATGAGGGACAGGACAGGTGTGCTGGGGCATGAAAGACAGGACAGGTGTGCTGGGGGAGGGGGACAGGACAGGTGTGCTGGGGGAGGGGGACAGGACAGGTGTGCTGTGGGATGGAGACAGGACAGGCGTGTTGGGGCATGAGGACATGACAGGTGTGCTGGGGATGAGGGACAGGACAGGTGTGCTGAGGGATGGGGACAGGACAGGTGTGCTGTGAGATAAGGACAGGACAGGTGTGCTCTGGGTGCAGGGGTGAGGAACTGGGTTCAGCAGAGGGCAGAGCCGACCTCCCAGCCCCCAAATGTCCCCCAGGCCTGCCGGGAGTTGCGGGTGTTCTAGAAGCCCTGAGTCTTGGGGTGAGGCATCCAGAGCAGCTTTGTTGTTTTGCTCCCCATGCTTCATGTCGTGGGGACTCAGGAAGCTCTCCTGGGCTCCTGGGCTTCACCTTCTGTGCTCACTCTTCCTTGCTGTTATTTGAACAGGGCACTGCTTTGTTCAAACACAGGCTGCACTTGGGAGGAGCCGTGAGGGGACCACCAGGGTCTCAGGACCCGCCCGTCTCTCTGGGCATGGAGCTGCGCCGCTGCCTTTGCTGTGAGGTTGCTTGGTCCCTCAGGAAGGAGGGTGGGTGGCTAAAAGGAGGAGCATGTGCGGGACATGCACGTGTCAGTGGGGCTCATGACGTGGGACCCTGAGCAGCGGCCAGCAGAGCCTGCATGCTGACAAACTGCACCAGTGACAAAGTCAACCTGTCCCAGCCCCACAGAAGGTTACGCTGGAGCCTTCTCAACAGTAGCTAGTGCAGCGCTCCAGGCAGTCCAGGGCAACAGAGGGCGGGTCAAACACCCTTGGGCAGTGCAGCTTGCCAGCCTTGGGATCTGGTGTTCAATTGATCAATCACTGTTTAACCATTTCCTGCTCCTCTGGCCCTTCCACAGAAACCAGAACTGTGGGTCTGCAGGCAGAAGCAGGAGGAGGGAAGCCAGGAGGGGCCCCATTGATGCACGACCCATGTTGTGAATTCCCTTATTTTTATCAATAGTGCCCGATTTTTTAAAATTAACAGCATGTAGGTGAAACCGTGGTTGTAACAAGCAGGAGAGGGAGGCCATGAAGAGGAAGGGAAAACGAGGCAAACAGGAGGGGATGGGGCATCCACAGGTACAGGGAACCTCGCCCCAGCAAACCTCATTTCCTTGGCTGAAAAAGAGATCATTGAGTCCTTGCAGGGAACAAAGAGATACTGGAAATTACCATTTCCTGGAGGGTGGCAGTGAATTCAAGTCAGAATCAATCCTGAGATGTGGCCACGCACCCACCAGGGCTACAGGAATACAACTGAAGTTCCTCCATTTTTGTTTAGAGAAATTGCCAGAGCTCTCCACTGTGATTACTCAGAGAAGGACATGTAAAGAGAGAAGCTCAAAACTGCCCTCACAAGAGGGGATGGGTTTCATAAATTACAGAACAAGATTCGTGTGGGATATAGGACAGTTTTCAAAGTACTGGAGTCAAGAGAAAATGTTTCAGTCTGGTCTCAGTGTTTGTTTTTTGTAAGCGTGTTTACACAACGCCCACAAGTGTGTGCCGTTATATGGAAGCTGGTATCTGTACCTGAGGATACGAGTCACTGTAGCCCCCAGGGTTCTGCGCTGCTTCCTCCTGTAACCCCTGCAATAGCCCAGGGGGTGGTTCCTATTATTAATATCATCACCCTTGAAATGAGTGCCCTGAGGAAGTGCGTGTTACCTGGCAACTCTAATTAATTCCATCTGACCACAAAGCACGTGTGCTCACTGCCTCCCCGGTGTGCACACAGTGTATCCGTGCATGTGCCTATGTTTGCATGCATGTGTGTATTTTAGGAAATAGATCAAAATTTGAAGAGACTTCCAGGTGTTAAGATGATAACACTTCTTCCCGTTCTTCCTCCTTACAATTCAACTTTTCGATGTCCTCTTTTAAGTCTGTACTGCACTGTAATAAGAAAACATGTTCCGCTGAGAAGCAAGGATTGGCAACAGCACCATGGGTTTGAGGCCGCACACACAGATGGGGCTGGTTGGCCTGGGCTGGGCTGGGCTGGGAGCAGCTGGAGAACAGCTTCCGGCGGTCGGCTGGACAGCTCCCCCTCGGCTAGAGGATGACCCCTCTTATGCCTATGGAGAACGCTGTGGAAATCACAGCAGGCGAAGTTTAAGCCCTCTGGACCTCCCTCATCGGGCACAAAGGTGTGATGGTTTCTTCTGTTCAGATGTGAGGATAAGGCAGCCAGGGATTTGGGAGACAGTAGCAGGAGCAGCAGGTACTGCTCGGGTCAGGAGGCGATGCTGTCCTCCCACCTCCAGGAGCCAGGGTGTCCCCGGGGTCAGGTGAGGAGGGCAGGCAGAGGCGTGAAGGTCTCTCACCCCAAATTTTCATGCTGCAATAGAGGACCTGAGGCCATGGCAGGCAGCAAGCTCCCCCGCACCCTGGTGCAGACAACTGGTCACTTCAAATTCCTACCTGGAAAAGGACACTGGGTTTGGTTACAGGAGACAGCCGACCCAACCACGTCCCCCCATAGCGGCCGAAGCAACTGCCTGTCCGTCTGACCCCAGCCCGGGGCCGTGGTGGTTGGACTTTGCCACTGTGCTCCTCGCACCTGTGTCTGGTTTTGTTGACTCATTTGTGTAAACAGCTCTGTGTGTGCTGGGATTTCTACATCTGTGTGTCTTAAGAAGGTTTGGTTTCCCAGGAAACAAGGGTCTGAATGAAGGTGGTTACTGTGGGAGGTGGTCTCGGGGTGTGAGCCGGGGATGGGCAGGGAGGAGGGGTGTCATGAGTTGCCCGCTTGGCAGCTCTGTGGGACTCTGGGCACCAGAACACAGCATGCACGGCAAGCTTCCTCCCACGAGCAGGCCTGGCTCCCAGCACCCTGGCCTGTCTGGAGCAGGGAAGGAGGCCCTGGCTGAGGCTGCAGCCTCAGGATCCCTGGGAGCTCCCACCAAGGCCCGAGGAGACACCTGGCCCCTCACCAGGCCGCCACCACGTGTGTTCAACCTCGTACATGCTCAATACACTCCTAATGAAAGACTATCAGAAACTTGAACAAATCTTACCATGTAATAATTTTGGGAAATCGCTAACTTTTAGTGTGCACCCAGAACATGGTGATGCTATTACAAGAAATTAAAATATTTTAAACAACAGAATATTATTTCAACCAATCTTATTTCAAGGGCAGGGACCAAGACTGTCCTCAATTTGTATAACTGACAGAGCTGACATCCAATGGAAGCTTTAAAGACTGAGTTTAGTTGAACATACCCAGGTATTGCTCTATCTCTGTATGTGATGTGGGCATTTTCTGTATATGTAGCTTAGTTTCTTACGGGCTGTCGAGTTTTTGGTTTGTCGACTCAGAAGTCACTTCCAGGGCACAGTTCATGGAGGCGATGTTGAATACACAGCCCGTGTGTGTGGTCGGCCGGCTCCCGCTGCCGCAGGCGGCCCTCCATATGTTCATCCTGCCTGCAAGGCCAGCAGCTCTCACGAGAACAGCGACAACTGCTGATGCCGAGCCGAACGACAGTGGAGCAAAGCAGCATTTATTTTAGCAGAGTAAGTACACAGCAGTCATCGAAAACCTAAAGTAGGGGTTTCCAAACTTTTTTTTTTAGCCTCAGACTCAGATTTCTTTCTTTAAAAAAATCTTGCCTGGAAAGGCAAACAAACAAAATAGATAAAGCAGGGCTCTCCCCTCTGAGGCAGGCCTGGTGGCCAGAGGTAGGCCACCCTCTCCTCCCCGGGGACCTCCAGGGCTTGACGGAGCCCCTTTGATAGACAGGCAGAAACACAGGCCTGAGAACCTCTGCTAAGGACAGAGGCTAAACAGAGAGAAGGCCCCAGGCTTGGGCCAGTTCTACACAATGGGCAGCTGAGACAGAGGGACAGCTGCACCCTGCCGGCTTCCTCCACCCAAGGGCCCCTGCTGCCATGTGTCCCCATCTCCTCACACCGCCCCAGCCATCCACGGCCTGCAAGGCCTCTGAGGACAGAAGAGGAAGAGAGCCGCAAGGCTGGCATGGACATAGCCCTGTCCCCTGCGGTTCCTTCAGGGCAGGTCCTGCTCTGAGTTCCCCAGTGGCAGCTGCACAGTCCCACCGCAGGAACCTCAGTAAACGTCACCCACCAAAGACTCAATGCTCAGGAGGTGACTGGCCTGTACACAAGGCCTCCGGAACCTCCTGCACTGAATTAAAACTCAAGATGGGAAAGGCTCCCAAGCCCTGGAGCCCTGACAGGGGGTAAGCCCCCAAGACCCCAGTTCTGTCCAGACTAGCCCTGAACTTGGATGTGTGCAAGCACTCAAGGCAGGGGTGGACCAGCACATGCCTGCAGGGACTTTAGTTTAAATGTATATGATGCATACATATGATGAACACATATACACACGTGCGTATACACATGTGGCATGTACACACACGATGTAAATGCATCTGGCGAGTCCACATGTGGCGTATACAGATATGCCCTGCATATACAACATGGCACATACACACATGATATATCCACACATGATGAGTTAAAACCAGGCAGGAAATTGCCTGAGGTGGCCCAGCTGGAGGAGGTCTTTGAAACCAAGCGCAGGACCCTCCATTAAAGAATAATGGCATCAATGGTCACAGTGGTGCTGGTGCACAGTGGAGGAGAGGGGGCTCCCTCCCTCACGTCCCCTTGGGTCACAGAAATGCTGGTGAATGGTGGTGGAGAGGGGGTTCCATTCCTCATGTCCCCTTTGCTGCTGTTTGCTTTAATTATGTGTTTGCATCCACATAACTACTTTTGGATTCTGTGACTCAAAGAAATGCAAAATTAAAAAATAAATCTGCAAAAGTCCACCTGGTTTTCAATCAAACCTGTCTTTCCTTCCAACCTCACCCCTCCTAAAAGAGAAAGGAAAGCTGTTGGGTGAAGTGTGGCTCCTGGCCAGGGACAGGGATCAGCCCAGGTGTGCGGCAAGCCCAGTCAGATGGCTGGAAGTGCTGCCAGACTGTGGCAGGGACTCACAGGAAGGCAGTGCCCTCAGCCAGCCTCCAAGGGTATCTCATCAAGGAGTAGGGATCTTCCAGCACCCCCAGGCCAAATGTCAGCAGAAGGTTCCACAACCTCCACTGCAGTGCCAGGTCTTTTTCATAATGTGAAAGCAAGAAAACAGCTTGTGTCTGCAAGAGTGGCTGCAACATCCCAGCAGCCTCCATAGAACACATGTGGAATGCACGCGCAGTGCCATCCACATTCACACGTGTATACAAAGCACCATGTTCTCTCACACACGTCACACCAGGAGGAATGGGTGACTGACAGTTTCCAGTTTAAGGAACCTGGGGCTATTTGTCCTTGTTGACTTCCAGCTGGGAGGAAACACTGGCACAAGGAGTGTGTGAGACAAGCCCCACACCTGGGCAGGCACACCTGGGTGGGCACACCTGTGCGGGCACATGCACTGCAGCCCACCTCGGCCAAGGCCTCCAGGTACCAGCAGCTTGGCAGGCAGCTCCCATGGCTTTGCAAGACTGGCAGCTGCAAAACCGAAGCCAGACCCACCGGCAGGCACAGAGGTGCCCTGCTCGCCGGGAGGATGCGTCTGAATTATTTCCGTCTGCCAACCCCCAAAAGTCCTTGTCTTTCAGAACGTGAGCAAGACCGCGGTCTGGCTTCCCATGGGTGGAGCAGAAGGCTTTCCCCATGGTCATGCCAGGGGCACAGATACTCCATCCCCTTCCCAGATGAAAATGCAGACCTCCTCGGTTTGGCATCAGAGTGAAGGCAGAGCTGGGACTTGGGTGATCCACGAACCACACAGGCCTCTGCTCCTGTCCTTTCTTGTGCATCAGAATTCGGGACAGGACAACCTCACAATATTCTCACACGTGCATTGGGGAACTCAGTTGCCATGTCCACAGGCAAATTCAATGAGTTTCCTAAATATTCCCTGAGGTGTTGAGTCACAGCCGACCACCTTTCCAAAATTGTTTTCATAGCTCTTCCGCCCACTTGCATTTGAGATGGAATTATGCCCAGATTCAGTGGGGGCAGTTCCACCGGCCACTTAGCTTTGTTTCCCTCCCTGTTGCTTTCAAGGGACGTGTGCAGTCTCCATAAAGGAGCAAAAGGATTATATGGGGCTTCTCGAAAGAAGGAAAATTTGAAAAAAAATTCTCTTCATATGGGTATGTTTATTTCAGATTCAATATATAAACTGATCTTACTTGCTTCAAATAGTCAGTTGCCTCATCAAAGCACGTAATAAACATTATTAACCCTGCCTGGCTCTGTGCGCCCGGGAAGAAGCCCCATGGGAGGAAGGAGGGGGCCAAGTCAGAGCCGGCCCTGTCCCACCCACAGACGAGTGCCCAGGGAGTCTTCGTGGACCCTCGCCTGAGGCCTCCGTGACTTGAGTATTTCAGGCTGTTTTTCACATAACTTTGGTTTGATTAAAACCCCAAATGCATTTGGCCAACCACATTTCCCTTTAATTTTTTAGCATATATTTATTTTCAGGGAAATGTCAGCCATGCATTTCTGATTCACTCTTTGTTGCCTCCAAGTTGGCTGGTGGTGGCGGGGCGAGTTCTCGCGGGTGCCCCGGGCTGCCCCAGGAGTCCGTGAGGACGGCGGCAGGTGTGCCCCAAGCCCTTGTCTCCTCACATTCTGGAAACGGGCCCTGGAGACCAGATGGATGGTGATAGCACAGAGAGAGCCTGTGCGTGTGCGGGGCAAAGATGCGTTTTAACTCTCAGCAGCAGATTTGTGGTGATGTTGAAACTCCTAACCCATGATTTAGGAGTGGTTTCTGACTTGGAAAAGCATGTTTTCTCCGCCCGGACTGACAGAATGCTCAAGGCTGCCAGAGGCATCCCAGGAGGCTCACGCAGCCGGCCCCTCTGTCCGGACACCCCCATAGGCCAGACTGCCCTGTGGCCCTGTTTCCCCAGCTCACCAGCTAAGGGCTGTTCACAAAGAAGAAGAAAAATGGTAGAACTTTCATGAACAGTGTTCACGTTAGGAGAACTTGCCCTTCACCACACACCCACTGAAACAATAGCGCTTCCTCCCAAGGAAAACGGGAAGCTCCGGGAGGAGTCTCAGGTCCTGGTAGGTGACAGCAAGCTTCAGATCCAAGAGAGATGAGTCTCATTTACATTAAAAAAATAATTCACTCTCAAAAGCAGGGGCACTGCTCAAGACTATATAAACCTCACACTCTACATTCCTGAATGTACTTCAATAATTATAAATGTGGGAATGCACAGTCCAGGAACTGGGAAATTAAAATGTAAGATTCCAACACATTTACTCAATATTGATGTTGAATTCTCCATGTGTCATGTGGCCTTTGCCGGGAGAAGTTGGCCTTCTGACCAGACAGTTTATGGACAGACTTACCCTTCACTTTTCTGTAGAAACCAACAGAGCCCCTTTCAGCTTCCACCAGGTCCTTAGGACAGACGATTCCTCCCCTTACACACAGGTGGTGAAAAAGCAATTCCACGCAGAAAAAAACTACTAACCCAGAATTATCAGATTCTTATCAAGCTTTAGCAGATTCAACACCAGAAGTAGGTCAGAGGAAACTCAGGTCTTTGCCTAAGTATTTCTATAGAAGTTCCATTGTTGACCAAGAGAAGACATGGGCTTCTCATTGAACTTTCTTTTAATGGGCTCCAAATTCTGTGATAGATTTTTGACCAACTTGAGTCAATAAAAATGTGGTGACTTTAAAAACTAGTAACTTAAAACTGCCATGCACAAACACACACACGCATGCAAACACGCACACATGCACACACACAGGCACACGCACACACGTGCGCAGACACACACACACGTGTGTGCACAAAAGCATGTGCACACATGCACATGGACACAGGCACACACACGAAAACACGTGCACACACGCATGCACACATGCATACAAACATGCACACACACATGCAAACACACACACATATGCACACACGCACACACACAAATGGTCCACAACACATTCTCCTCCTTCTGAAGGCCCGTGCAAAATGTCTCCTCAGCACCAATATTCCAGCATCCAAATCCCATCTGCTGGGTCACTTCTTGTCCTGGAAGCTGACCAAATATTTGATCAGATCACGGAGAAGTCTGCCCCATGCTCTCCCTGGGTCCCAAGGCTCAGGGCCCTGTGACCACACCTGGGTGGGGGTAGGTGGTGTCCATAAAATACACCACTGATGGTGGCCTTCCAGTGGTGTTTTCAGAAGCAAAACTAACTCACTGTAGGTGGTTCCTCAAGAACCGGTCGCCGTCAGCTGACCTGGGCAGCCCTGGCTTTGAATCCCAGCACAGGGCTCTGTGACATTAAACAAGGGAGTTAGCCTCTGTGAAATCCTGTCTCCAAGCCTGTCAAATTAGGACATTAATGCCGGCTCCCCAGGATTTTAAATTTTAAATTACGTGGAATAAGTAGCATGTGCATGACAGAATTCTTAGGCTCTAACACGTGCCTAGCACACAGTAATTCCTGCCTCTTTCCCCTAAAGCTTTCACCACCCAGCTTTCACCGTCCCGGTTCTACCTAATTTGCCACAGCCCTTGAGTTTGAGTAACAGCTGCGTGGGCACTTCTGAAGGTTTGGAGAACCCTTGGTGACGTTACCCACCAAAGCACTGAGCGTTGTGAACACCGCGGGCAAGCGCATGCAGCCCCGGGGGCGTCAGACAGAAAGCGGCAGGCGGGGGTGTCAGGAGCATTTCCAATGGACCTATGTCACAACTGCGCCTCAGTCCAACCCTGCACCAGCCATCATTTTTGGTTTCTCTCCTGAATAAAAATAATAAGCAGGAAAAGCTAAAGACCTATGACCGTCCTGTGCAGAAAACCTGTCTACGTGTCCACAGGCTGCAGGGCCACTCTGGGCAGTCACCGGCTGAATGCCCGTAAGGCTCCGAAGGGACACTTTTGGCACCAGCTCATGCTGTCATTCATGCGCTCTCGTGGAGTCCAGCAGCCCTGCCAGCAGTGGGTGGTGGAGGGGTATCTGGTGGAAACGTGACCATATCGTGGAGACCAGCAGCCCTGCTGGTGGTGGGTGGTGGGCGGGTGTCTGGTGGAAACTGACCACATTGTGGGGTCCAGCAGCCCTACTGGTGGTGGGTGGTAGAGGGCGGGTGTCTGGTGGAAACGTGACCACATCATGGAGACCAGCAGCCCTGCTGGTGGTGGGTGGAGTGGGGGTGTCTGGTGGAAACGTGACCACATCGTGGAGACCAGCAGCCCTGCTGGTAGTGGGTGGTGGGCGGGTGTCTGGTGGAAACTGACCACATTGTGGGGTCCAGCAGCCCTACTGGTGGTAGGTGGAGGGCGGGTATCTGGTGGAAACGTGACCACATTGTGGGGTCCAGCAGCCTTGCCGGCAGTGGGTGGTGAGCGGGTGTCTGGTGAAAACGTGCCCACATCGTGGAGACCAGCAGCCCTGCTGGTGGTGGGTGGTGGAGGGGTATCTGGTGGAAAAGTGACCACATCGTGGAGTTCAGCAGCCCTGCTGGTGGTGGGTGGTGGGCGGGTGTCTGGTGGAAACCTGACAGCAGGTGACTCATGGCTCCCATACTGGGCTCTTGTATTTTCTTTGAATGAATGTCACTCACTGTTGTGCAGATGCCCACAGCCTGGCACCTTGGGAGTAGGTAATTTTCTAAACAAGGACCCTGGAGCTTGAGGGTAGGGAGGGCATGGGTGGCAGCAATGGCTGGCACTCGGCAGGCCTGATTAATTCACCTTTTTAGCATGGCTTGGGTGAGAGACTATTGGAAGTTCTTTCTTAATTATGAAGAAATTAACCTGGAAGGTTTGTACCTGTCAGAATCACGTAACTTCAACATGAAGGACATGGCCTACCCGATGTGGAAGGTTGAATCATGATGCTCACAGTGCCACGCCCTAATTCCCAGAATCTGATGCCTGCGGTGCCACGCCCTGATCCCTGGAATCTGATGCCCACAGTGCCACGCCCTCATCTCTGGAACCTGAGGACATGGCCTTGCGTGGCAAAAGGGGCTTTGCAGATGTGACTGAGGAAAGGGCCTGGAGAGGAAAGAGGACCCTGGATGATCTGGGTGGGCCCTAAATTTCCCTCAATCAATCACAGGTGTCCCTGGAAAAGACAGGCAGAGGGCCGCTGACCTCGGGAGAGGTAAGGGCCATGGTGTCAGGGGCAGGGGTTGAAGCAATGCCCTCTGAAGATGGTGGGGGCCAGGAGCTGAGGACCACGGTGGCCTTGGAAGCCAGAACAGGCAGGAGGGGGTTCTCCTGGAGCCTCCAGAAGGGGCCGCCCCTGTGGACACTTTGACTTGGGCCCAGTGGGACTGATTTCTGGCCCACGGAACTACAAGACAGTAGATTTGTATTGCTTTGAGCCACTAAGTGTGTGTGGTTTTTGCAGCTGCAGTGGGAAAATCACACGCCCCATGTCATGAGTGCATCACCCAGCAGGGCTGTGTGGACTCAGGCTGTGCGGGACTCGAACTCAGGCTGTGTGGACTCAGGCTGTGTGGACTCGGGCTGCATGGGACTCAGGCTGCGTAGGATTCGGGCTGTGTGGGACTTGGGCTGTGTGGACTCAGGCTGTGTGGACTTAGGCTGTGTGGGACTCGGGCTGCGTGGGACTCAGGTTGTGTGGACTCGGGCTGTGTGGGACTCATGCTGCGTAGGACTCAGGCTGTGTGGACTCAGGCTGTGTGGACTCAGGCTGTGTGGACTCGGGCTGCGTGGGACTCGGGCTGTGTGGACCCCGGCTGTGTGGACTCAGGCTGTGTGGACTCAGGCTGCATGGGACTCAGGCTGCGTGGGACTCAGGCTGTGTGGACCCCGGCTGTGTGGACTCAGGCTGTGCGGGACTCAGACTGTGTGGGACTGAGACTCTGCCTCCTGCCGGTCACTCAGCTTTGCCCCGACTTGCATGCGGTCATTCTCAGACTAGGAGTAAGAAGGCACCATTGCACCTAAGTAGACGAAATCCAGTGGAGAGGGGAAAATCTCTCCGCATGTTTTTTTAGAGCAAAAATCCTTCCCCAGAAGCTCTGCAGCAAACCTTATTTTTGGACTAGTGAGGGTGTATCCCTTAAAGCTGGGGTAGACTCAGCTTCCTCTGAGAGGCACCCTCTGTATCCAGGGCATTGAGCAGACGGCACAGTCTGTGGAAAGTAGAAACTGGGGGTGAGTGGGAGAACGGGTCCAACAGGCAGCCATTGGGACCTGGGGTAGAAGAGAGGAGTAACCTCAGGAGTGTGTTCCGGTTCTGACGCTGATTTATTAGGTTGCCAGGGAAGAACAGTTTGGAAATAAAGTTAAATTAAATCATAGACATGCGAGGAATGCTGACAATTCTGGGAGAGGCCCGAGGGACCGTCTCTTGCTTCAGCCAGGAGGAAACAGAGGTCCCAGGGGCCTGGCCGCCTGAGCTCAGGCGTCAGCCGGTATCAGAGCCGGAACAGGACAACTGTGCGGGAGATTGTTGGACTCACCGTGTCCTAGTGGGAATTGGCAGCTCTGGCCAGTTAAATATGAGTAGGTGTTTAATTCAAGTAGAAGAGGAAATCGGAAAGATCTATCCATCAAACCGCGCAGCTGGGAGGAGCTCGCCCACACAGCTGCATCTGCAAGAAGCATGTGGTCGCATGGCCTGTGTCCGAACTGTCTTTCGGGGACGACCCCACCTCCGAGGCCGGGGGTGCCTGGAGTCCCATTCTATCAATGTCAGCCTTCCCAGCTGCATGGGCAGGTGGGGAGTGCAGACCACAGATAAGGAATTCTCAGGGGTGAGAACCGCAGAGACACTGAGGTTCCCAGAGCGCAGAATTCAGAACTAGCAGGTTTTTTCTGAGCTCCGCCCTAGGCTATGTGGATATCAGAAGTCAGGGAGAGGTGACCTCGCCTGGAGGTCATCACGGTGGTGAATTCCAGGCCGGGAAGAGTGGAAATACAAACGTCAGATTTAAAAACTCACTAATTTATTCCTCTTAGATTCACAACTGGAGGCTGGTGGAAGAACAGAAAATATCCACAAGAAAAAATAGAGTGATGATGGTGTTGCCACGGGGATGAGCCAGTCCTGAACCTGGCCTGTCTGCCACGCCCAGCACTGTCGCCAGGACACAGGTTCCAGCAGCTCCCTTTAAGGGAACGCAAGACAGCCTGCCGGTGTCGCTCAGGGCGGTGCTGGGGAGTTCCTGGAGTTGGCATCCAGCGTCTCCACCGTCACCAGGTGGGGCCCTCCGGGAAGTGGAGGGCCGTAAGGGTCTTGGCCCTTAATTCAGCTCTATGTCCTGGCTGCTTCACGATGCCAGCCTTCTCAGAGCCCTCTTTGGAAACTAAATGCATACTTTACTGAATCAACAGATTACTTAGCATCTTGTGGTATGAAAATGCAAACCCCAAACCAAAATCAAACCAAACAAAAAGCCCCCAAGAGATGCCTGTACTTTAAAAATGCATTTAGCTGTGTGCATCTGTGACAGGGCCCTCTCTGGGGTCTCAGGCTTTTATTTTTACATTGTAACTACAGGAAAATTATAAACATCAGATTTTATGAGGACCTGGAAAAAAGATATATTAGCTTAGATATTCTAACTTATCAAATGTGTGGACACCATTATGTTGATAAATTTAAGATGTTCACAAACAGACAGATGGAGAGAGATGTTTAAGGGAAAACCATTTAAAAGATTATTCCATCATATTGACCTGCTTCTAGAGACAGATGGGCCAAGCGTCTAGCTGGTACCCAACCTTTGATTCGATGTGGCTAT
Organism: Rhinopithecus roxellana; assembly: GCF_007565055.1. Lineage (NCBI taxonomy): Eukaryota > Metazoa > Chordata > Mammalia > Primates > Cercopithecidae > Rhinopithecus > Rhinopithecus roxellana. The sequence continues at coordinate 149,815,707 of NC_044552.1, forward strand.
TAAAATAGGGGTAATTAATTCTCATATTGAGTTACCTCGTTAAGAGCAGAGTGCTGCACAGCGGAGAGGGCCAGCCGTGCCGCAATGGCTGAGAGGAAAGGCCAGGTGACGGGGGGCCCAGCTGCACCTGGTTCTCGTCTGCATCGCACCACCCCAGAACAATTCCTCCTTCACAACTTTAAAAAGTAACTCAAAATTAAACACGGCTGTCCCGGCTTTTAAGATGCAAAACCGGATTCACAACTGCGTCTTATTACTAAATATCCATGGGCCATTTTCAAATAAGAACCCCAGTACCTAACCGAGTATGTGGGCAGAATACCCTAGAGTTTACCTTGGCACTGATATTACTTGTCTATAGTTCGGCTCTCTCATGCCTCCTCTCACTCAGACTTAAAATAATACCCATGGCTACTGTTTTAGGACTTTTTCTCTTTTTTTTTTTGGACAGGGCCTTGCTTGTTGCCCAGCCTGGAGTGCAGCGGCACCATCACGGCTCACTGCAACCTCAAACTGCTGGCCTTGAGCAATCCTCTCCCCTCAGCCTCTCAGGCAGCTGGGACTACAGGTGTGTGCAGCTGGGCTCAGCTAATATTTCTGGTTTTTAGAGATGGGATCTCACTTTGTTGCCCAGGCTGGTCTCAGACTCCTAGCCTCAAACAATCTTCCCACCTTGGCCTCCCAAAGTGGTGAAATTACAGGCGTGAGCCAACATACCCAGCCTGGGTATGGTAATTTAGACCATATTTTTAAAATTTTTTATCATAATAAAGTTTCCTTAGGCACAGTTGACTATAATGCTGAAAAGAAAAGAGCCATGGATTTCAATCTCCTAGATTTCCCTGTCCACATCAGCCTCAGGATGAACACAGGAGCTCACTCCCAAACAAAAACAGGAGGTAAGATGAGGCTGAAGCGGCGGGGGGAACAAAGGCGCTGTGAGGGGAAGGGCAGAGCCTTTTAGGGGCTGGTCTAATCCAGGAGAACGGAGGACCGAGGCAGCACCATGGGTTCCCATCAGAAGCTGCGGGCACTGTGGCAGCCTACAGGGATCACGCGTCACTCTCCAGGCACCCGTGAGGTATCCGAGAACACTGTTTTCTTTAATCGGCACAATTGTATCAAGTCATCACTATTATGTTCATCTTACAGATAAGACATTTGGATCGCATGCAGTGATTAAGCTTCCAAAGCTAAATAGTGACAGAAGTGAGATTCACATCCACCCATCTACCCCACACCCATGCACTATAACCTGCCCCAGGGACCTGTGGCTTCTATGTGGAGGGTCACTTTGACACAGGGCAGGCTGGAGACAGGTCCAAGGCCCGCTCCCTGTCCCAGGGGAACGGTTGCTGGGCTGGCCTGACAATGGGTCTGGGGTAGGCCACCAATGCCATGACTGTGGGGCAGGCACCAGGCTTGCAGCGTCCATAGAGGTGTTGGCGCAAGAGGCCTAGCCACTGGGGCTCACAGTTTCTTGGCATCAGAACCTTTTTTGCAAACATCATTCTTTGAAATGCCAACGAATGAAATGGGAAGAGCAGGGTTGATGGCGGGGAGAAGGGGCTGAGGGACCGGGGCACCTGCTGTCATGCACACCACCCCAGGTCACGTCTGCAAAACCCCAGTGTTCAGGGGACTCAGTGCAAATACCACTGCCCTGGGCAGCCATGGAGTGCAGTTCACATGTTTCAGCAGCTGGCTGGGAGGACTCAGCTTCCAAAACCAGAGGGGCCGTAGCTGAGCCTGGTGTCTGTTTTCACCCTGGGTCGTCGTGAGATCTGCCCCGAGATCCCTGAAACAAGAGACACTGACAGCAGCCGCCACAGGGAAGCTGCAAACAAGGCTTCCTCCAGCTCAGCCTTGGCGAGGAGGATCTGGGAAGGTGGGGTGCCCTCAGCCGGCAGCAGACTCTGGAAGAAAGGGGTCCGCTTCCAGCAATATCCCTCCCCGTGTCATCTAGAAAAGTGGAAAGGAGCCCACTTCCCACTTGTGATCCAGGTGCCTCAGCGAGCTCTGTCCTTCCCAGGCTCCGAGGGGCTGTACCCGCCGGCTGTGTGGATGGCGGCCGGGCTGGACCTTAGCCAGCCCCCTCCGGAGGCTACGTGGAGCCAGTGGCAGAGGAGCTCCTTCAGGCAGGGATGGCGGGGGCTGCTGGGAGGAAGTGAGCTGAGTTTCACCTAAGCATGTGTCTGCTGTCTGGTCATTCACGGAGTCCTGAGGCTGGGACCATGGGAGGGTCTGGGTCCCTGGGTTGAGCCAAGAATCCGCAACTCTGGAGCGTCAATTCCCACCGCTGCAGGATTGCTGGAAGTCATAGCATGGATCACAGAGGCTGAGCAGCTGGCCTCAGCCTCCCCCACTGTGGCATCCAGCCTGGGCATCCACCTCAGCCAGCAGCTTGAGCCCTGGGATTTGGGCATTGAACCCCAGCTTCTTCTCCTTCCTGGAGGACACCTTGGCTTGATCCCTTTATCAGTGCCTCTCTTACCTCTGGAAAAAGCAACACCATGTTCTAGTCCTTGTCTTTAACAATTGCATGGGAAAGAACTACTTAACTGTATCTACCATAAAACGTTCTCCGAACTGACCCTCACAGAGAGGTTAGAAGCATGGAAGGGATCTGTCATTCCCATTCTTCAATGTACCGCGTTTGCTGGAAGAGTACGTAATAAAAATAAGGAGAATGATTATTTTGCCACCAAATTCTGCACACTCATTGGTGGAAGAAGCTTGGGGCCTGTGGGCTGTAGAGACCCTGGGGACAGCCTGCATCCCAAAGGTGAAGAAGAGGCCTCCAGAGGTGCCGGGGACAGGACCCAGGGAACAGAGGCAGGTGTGGGGATCACACTGAGAGTCAGTGTGACCCACGCCGGCCACAGAAGTGCAGTTCTGCCCTGGTGACTTCAGCCAGAGAGGACAGCAAAGCGCATTTCCCACCTCTGTCTCCAGGGAGGATGAACCCTACCCAGGCTCGGGCCCGCAGCAAATGGATGGAAACAGCACAGCTCGGCCACAGCGCCCACATCTGAGCCTGACCCACAGCTCGGGCCGTTTCCCTTGAAAGAGTTACTTTCTTCCACCTTCTTCAATGAAAAGAAAAAAGGAGTTATCTCCTTTTGATGCTGTCAGTTTTCTGGTGAAAAGGGAGAACTGCAGATACGGGTCTTTCTAGGTAAATAAAACACAGTATTGGTTGGAAAGCGAATTCTCACCGCGGGCTAAGTCAACACAGGTGTTCTTCCATGGGTGGCAGGGCAGGTGGCCGTTTGTTTTCTGTTCCCTTCACAATCGTCTCTTTCTCTCCATTTGGTTCACATCTGAGCCCACATCCCTACCGGTAGCCACGAGGAAATGTCACCTGGCACTTGTTACGTATTAAATGTCCTTATCAATAACGGCCTGCTGTGCCCCAGCTTATCCAAGCTGCAGGCACCTATAAAGCAATAAAAGGCGATTAGGAAGAGCTGCGGAGTTCCAGGGAAGGTTTCAGCTCGGTTAGGGGAACCGTTGCTCCAGATCAACAGCGTTGACTTCTGAAGGAGCAAATGTTCACATCAAAGTAGCCTGGGTCTTCAAGGGAACCAAACATTGGCCATAAAATGAGCACAGCCCGGTGAATGAGGCTTTGTTATCCTCACTCAGGTGTCAGCTCTAGGACCTTCCATGAGACCACTCTTTTGAGAATGAGACAGGCGGCCACAGAGAATGGATCGTGGCACCACCCCCGGTTTGAGGGGAGAGAAAGTCCAGAGGCTGCCTCACCACGGAGACAAAGACCCCAGGGCGCAGCCCCCAGCCTGAAGGCCACACACCTGGCCATGGCCCAGCCTGGGATGCGGGTGCATGCTACACACATATGGGTGGGCATTCATGTGTGTGTGTGCATGTACATGGGCCTGGCCTGGGATGGGGATGTGTGCTGCACACATACCACATATGTGGGCATTTGTGTGTGTGTGTGTGCATGTACATGGGCCTGGCCTGGGATGGGGTGTTTGTATGTGTGTGTGCGTGTACATGGTGTCGGCCTGTGATGTGGGTGTTTGTGTGTGTGTGTGCATGTACATGGGCTCAGTCTGTGATGCCGGTGTGTGCTGCACACATACGTGTGGGTGTTCATGTGTGTGTGTGTGTGTGCATGTGCATGGGCCTGGCCTGTGATGTGGGTGCGTGCTGCACACATGCGTAGGCGTTCATGTGTGTGTGCATTTACATGGGCGTGGCTGCACGGGCCTGGGCCAGTGTGCACGTGCATGTACACCTGGTGCTGCTGGGCCTGACCTCTGACCCCCAGCTCCAGTGCCTCCGACTGTTTTCACCAGCTTGTGTCCTGGGTGCCTAACCAAGGCTCCTCCCAAAGGCACCTGAACAGCCATGATCATTCCTCACTTCCCCCAACACCTCCTTCCAGCCCTCCTGGGAACTGCGTGTGGAGGCCAGGATTGCCGGGCCACGGCGTCCTATGTGGGTCTTTTCAGAATCAGAGTACAGAGCATGGGAACAGCACCATGTCCTGAGAAGTGCAGGTCCTGGGATCAGTTTCCCCACTGAGGAGGGAGGAGCACTGGGGGGCTTGTCCCTGAGGCTGCAGCACCGTCTAATGGTGGGAGAGCCACTCCTGCAAGGCCGTGACCTTCTGCACGGGGGACAGGAGGCACCACGGCGGCCTCCCTGTCCATGCAGCCTGACCACTGGCTATGGGTTCAATTGTATCCCCTAGAAACAGGTGTCCCGTTCCTCCCCTCAGCTCCCATGAACATGAACTTCCCTGGAACAGACTCTTTGCAGACGTACTGCAATTTGGATGAGGTCATCCTGGGTTAGGGCCAGCCCTCATCCAATGGCTGGTGTCCTTGTAAGAAGAGGAGACAGAGACACATGGCAAGGTGAATAGAATCAACTCTACCCGCAGGTTAAATCAGACCTGAGGGACAAGCTAAAAGGTGGCATCAAACACAAAACACTTTTAGTCATTTTCTGAAGGGAGGTGATTTTCCTGTCAAGCCCTGGAAACGAATTTATTCCCATCATCCATCTGGGCCATAGGAGGCATGCCGCTTTTCCTAAAATCAATTCGCCTCAGGCTGCTCGCGTGAGGCTCAAGCAACCGTTTCTTTTTAAATTAGTCTGATCAGTGATGGCAACAAATAGGTCCTCAGCAGCTCTCACCTCTGACCCTGCAGGATCAAGCGACGCGTTTCACAGAGAGGAGCATGCTGGTGGGCACCTTCAAATATTTGCCGCTTAAAAAGTTGGTGTTACTTTAGAGCGAGGCTCATAGCAGTGTGGCTCCAAAGCTAACATGAGAGTGGTTAAGGGCAAGTGATGCAGGGGGAAAGGCCGGGCCCTCGCTCCCTAAACCCTGCCTAGCCTGTTTCATAAACACCTGCATCTGGCCAGCAGCCTCATCTCTCCTGACTTTCCAGTCTGGGCTCCTGTGCTGGTCAGATCGTGGCTTCTGCCTCCTTCTTTCGAACATGACAGAAAGGGGGTCAGGCAGCCTTGCATTTTCTGACTAAAGCATTCATTACAAGCCAGCTTTGTAAAATAACAATTCGTCTGCATGGTGTTTTTCTAAATCACACAGTCCTGTGTATCCTGGGGTGTCACGTGCCCACCAGCCTGAGGGGACACAGCAGGGACACAGAAGCTCTGCCGCCCCCGGGGACCCGCACCCCAGCCCTGTGGCCGGGACATCCAGAGCCCAGCCTGGACTCATCAAGATGCCTTGGAATGATTCCCCCGGGCTCCTGCCATCGACGATTGACCCCACGCCCTTCCATGCTTTTCTCGCCTGCTTCTCCGCTGGCATCACCTCCGGGTCTCTCCGGCCGCTCAGAGAGGAGGCTCCTGCTCCTCAGGAGGCGTGGTTGGCTCTGGCATGGTGGAGAGAAGATGATTTGAGGTTGAGTGTAACCGAGCTTGCAGGGAGTTGTGGAGACCTCTGTGCACATCCACTCGTCCCAGGCCTCTTTCTGCATCCCAGAGGAGGGTCCCAGCCCGGGCGCAGACAAGGAGGAGAGTCCCAGCCTGGACGCAGACCCAGAGGAGGGTCCCAGGCCAGACACGGACCCAGAGGAGGGTCCCAGCCAGGGCACAGACAAGGAGAAGGGCCAGGCCAGACACAGACCAGAGGACTGTCTCAGCCCAGCCGTGGACAGGAGGGCAGGGCCCAGCGTGAGCCGAGGGTGCCCCCTGGTGGCAGTGGTGATGCCGTCCAAAGCAGGCCCTGCCACGTGAGCACTTTTTAATTCAGGAACAAGCCAGGAGAGGGAGAGGCCTGCGTAGCCTCGGGCTAATCTTCTCATGAATTCTTAATGAGGCTCCTCTCCTGCTGTCTGTCAGCTCCTGGGCACTACAGCACAAAGCTTATGGGTTCATTTTATTGCAACAATAGAAAGAAACAGCATTGTATGTTACCAATAAAGTAACTCTAAGACACTGCTCACACTTGCGTTCATTGTTCATGTTCTCATTGCACTGAAACATATTCATCCTAGAAACATTGCGTACAGTCGGATGTGACATTATATTGAGGGTTCAGATCTATAAGCAACATACTGTGATTTTATGTTGTAGGGACGCTGCGTCAGCTACAGCATGAAATGTAAAGGAGACGTGGATGACTTGCTGGTGAGCGTGTGTGTCTTGTGTTTTGTGTGCACGCACCACACCAGGCCCACGTGGGATTTCTCCCTGGGGCTGGAAATCCCCTGTGCATGGGTGTTCAGCATCTGTTGGATCGAAGGGGCTTTTCTACCCCAGAGCTCTTTCCTACTTTTAGTAAGTGACAGAATCAATTAGCTGTGGGAAGATGGAAGCATCTTCCTGTCTAAAAAAAAAAAAAAAAAAAAAAAAAAGACCGGTCTTTAAAATGTAAACAAGAAGCTCAACTAGTTTTAATTTAAATACCAAAGCAAGTATTTGAAGAGCCTAGCAGAGCACTGACCTGAGCCTTCTGTTCCCTTTTTTTTTAATTTATTTTTTATTTTTTGAGATGGAGCCTCCCTCTGCCACCCAGGCTGGAGTGCAAATGGCGCAATCTTGGCTCACTACAACCTCCACCTCCTGGGCTCAAGCAATTCTCCTGCCTCAGCCTCCCGAATAGCTGAGATGACAGGCGCCCACCAGCACGCCCTACTAATTTTTGTATTTTTAGTAGAGATGGGATTTCATCATGTTGACCAGGCTGGTCTCAAACTCCTGACCTCAGATGATCCGCCCACCTCCGCCTCCCAAAGTGCTGGGATTACAGGTGTGAGCCACCACGCCCAGCTCCATTTGCTTTTATTCCCTCAAGGAAAGCTCCTGGGTTTCCGTCACATGGGCTCTGCTCCAGGTGCAGGACACGGGGAGGAAAAGACGTGGCTGCTTCCCACGGTGGTGTGGGGAGCAGGGCGGGGTGCAGGGTTGAGCAGTACACACAGAAGGAGGCAGGTCATGCTGGGATTTGCACAGGTGGGCACTCGAAAGGAGTGTGGGCAGTCACCAGGATGAGACAGAAGGAGCCACAGGAGGTAAGACCTTCAGGACAGCAGAAGGGGCAACACTGGGCGAGGCAGGATGAATCCTGGGGTGGTAGGAAGGCTGAGAAGCACAGCTACAGAAGTCAGGTGGCAGGATAAGCTGTGTGGTCTCACATCTGTTTGGCTGTGCATTCGTCGGTCCCGGAAGCAAGATCACACTTGGCCAGGTGGCCTCACTCCTATGTCCGTGACTGCTGTTACCTTCTCCTGTGTTTTGGTCCTGACCTAGGTATTGCAATTAGCATGTAAGCAAGGAGAGGACCAAAATAAGGTGGCTGGGGTTGGGGGGGGGTGGATATTTACAGTCTTTGTCCCCCAGGGGAATTTCCTGAGGCCTCCTTTCTGCTTGGTTTCCCCAAAGGAGCTTCCTGGATAGACCCATCCTCACAAGGGCCTTCAGCTCCCTCTAAGTAGAGAAACAGGGCAACCTCTGCCTTCCCCTGGCATGGATTCTCTGATTTTCGGATTCTCTGTGAGTCTGTTGATGTCCCAGAAAGCGAGGCCAGAAGTGACCTTCTTCTTGGGAAATTCTCCCTCCTGAAGCCTCCACTGACTTGAACACATGGCCAGGTTTGCACAACACCGTGAGTAAGACTTTCCAAAGGAGGTCTCACATTCCTGCCTCCAGGAAAGACCCTGCCATCCTGAGGAAAGGAGTATTTCACTGCATTACAGTTTAAAATCTTGAATAATTACTGTGTTTTCCAATTCTCGTTTGAAATTCAAAGAGAGAGGATAGAAGGAACAAATTCATGGCACCCGTTCGCCTCGTCCATCTCCAGCGTCTGGGCGCCTCATCCATCTCCAGCGTCACCGCCTCTCCTTTTTGCTAAACTTTTCATTTAAATGCAACACTCTTTCCTCATTTTGTCATGGCATTTGTCAGAACCTTGAAAAAAAATTAAAAGGCAGTTGCAAAACACTGAGAGATTCAAGGAGAGTCAGTGAATCTGCAAATAATTTTTAAGATGAAAAATGAAAATAATAATAACGCTCTGAGCATCAGTGGAATTTGACTGTAAGTACAGTTTTACTAAGACCAGGTTTTCACCTAGAGGCTCCAACTAAGAACATAATTTTAAGATACCCAGCATTGGGTTGTTCTTGACTGCCTAATAGTAAAAGGTATTAGCGATCTTAGAGAGCTGTTTGCAATTTCTTGGGGCCGTATTTGCATTGATCATCTCTGATGTTACTCACTGTGTTTGCAGATGGAAGACATGAGGATAAAAGATGTCCAGATCCATTTTAGAGATGATGGAAGTGAAGCAGTGAGATCATCTATCATCTGACAGGAACTGGGCCAAAACCAGACATCCCCCATCCAGCCAAGCTGCGGAGTCTTCCAGCACAAATGCATCCGACCACAGCTCACCTGGGACTGTGGCCAGGAGCCAGTTAGCCGGGATGGGAGAGCAAGTACGACAAAGTGCAGAGGCTCTCAGCCCTGGCAGGATATTCAGAACAAGCTGGGGAGCTTTAAAGTCCTGGTGGCCAGGCCACACCCCAGGCCGAGTGAATCAGAAGCCCCGCGGGACCGCGCACTCGCGTTTTTAAAGTTTCCCTAACCCCAACCCTAACCCTAACCCTAACCCTAACCAGGTGATTCTCAGGTGCAGCCAGGACTGGAACCCACCAGTGTCAGGAGAGCCCTGAGGTCCGGCCCTGCCACCAATGGGCAAGGCGGCCCGGGGAGCGGTTTCCTCCGTGGGCAGTGCGTGGACCTCAGACCTGCTTGGCCTGACTTCCTTTCCTCTACAGGATAAGAATATCAGACAGGGGCACTTCTGTGCACATTTTCTTTGAGAGCCTGACTTCCAAAGTTGATCAGTGTGAATGTTTTGTGAGTAGGGCTCAGGAAACAGCCTTCTTGTGATTTTTTTTTTCTTTCTCCATGAACCTGGAGTAATACTTTCTTCTTAAAATAATATTTATGGAGCAGTGCTTCAATGTATTTTAAACATTGAAATAGATTTATTTGATTTTTTTCTAAATATGAAAGATATATGGTGTTTTGTAATAAATATAATCAATATTGAAAGTGTAAAATAAAAGATAAAAATAACCCAAAATTCCTCTATCCAAGGATAGTAGAAGTGATACATATCCACCACTCAAAATTGTCCTTCCAAAATTTTTATTACATATGTTTCTACCAAAATAAAATGATGGTGTGCTTTTATTTGTGAGCAGTTTTACTGACCTGTTGATATGCATACAGTCAGATTTATTTCTCTCTTAATGGCTGCACCTAAGTTACAGGAAACAGTAGCGAACCACACAGCCAGTTCTCTAGGTTTTCCAAATGAGTGACTGAACGAGAACTGGGAAGGGAGGAGGAAATGTGGCCAGATATGGCTCAGGGGACACTGTAGAAATGCTTGTTCTCTGTTGCCATAAAGAAATAGCACTTGAACATAAATTTAATCTCCTCAGCAAGGCCATTTTTACTTTCTGCAGAAAGGGTACACTCACCAGCAGCTTTGCCATGAGGGTACACTGAACAAAGGAGACAGGGTCATTTATAACCTGACACGTCCACCCTCCTGCTGTGTCCAGTTTCCATTGGCTGGAACAGGACCACACATTCTGTATTTGTCCCAATTGGCTAGCAACTTAGAACTTTTAAAAAGAGGCAAAGAGAGGAGAACAAAGGAAGGAGGAAGTAACATGTGGAATGCCGAGAAAGGTAAAAACACCTCCAAATAAGGAAGAGGAACAGGCTATGACCTAATGCCCGCTTAGACCAGCATAAACATGCCAGGGCGGATATTTAGGCTACATTGTGGGAGTTAAGAACATAAAGTACATTGATTTATTATGGCTAGCAGATAGTTAAGAATGTTAGCACAGGTCTTTGAATCAATTTTGCTTCTGAGAGAAGTTACTATTTATTTCTAATTAGACGGGGAGGAGATTCTCTTTGAAGAGGAACCTCTACTTTACTTTTTACAGCACCATTGGTTTTAGCTGCTCCTAATTCCAGCAGTGACTCCATGGGGACTTGGAGCCCCAGCCCTGGTAGATCAGGTGGGGTCGGCGTGGAGACGTGCCCTGTGCTGCCATCAGTCGCACTGACCCTGGGAAACCAGAATGCAAAGGTGGCAGCTCTGGGTCACATGCCAAGAATATGTTACGCAAACAAAAATACTTTTATTGTATAAATAATGAGTTCCAAAAATGCTGCTGTCATCACCCACACCTAGCCTCATTTGCAGCCCTAGTTCCAATCAGAGCCACCAACTTTTCAAAGGAAGAAAAGCTTTATTGACGCTTTTCATCCTGGGAAAGGGGGGTGGTTCTTGATGGTTCTCAAAGAGTGTCTTTTAATAATGTGCACATTTAGAAACACACTTTAAATAGCAGATCATAAGCAATAAAGCATTTTTGATAGTATGTGAGGCGCTCACTTGAGAACCGCTCATGCTCTGTCCTCATCTCCCTCCCTCTCTCCATCTCAATCTCCCCTCCCCCTCCATCTCCCTCTCTCCATCCCTCTCCCCCTCCATCTCCCTCTCCCCATCCCTCTCCCATCCCTCTCCCCCTCCATCTCCCTCTCCCCATCCCTCTCCCATCCCTCTCCCCCTCCATCTCCCTCTCCCTCTCCCCATCCCTCTCCCCCTCCCTCTCCCTCTCCCCATCCCTCTTCCCCTCCCTCTCCCTCTCCCCCTCCATCTCCCTCTCCCTCTCCCCATCCCTCTCCCCCTCCCTCTCCCTCTCCCCATCCCTCTCCCCCTTCCATCTCCCTCTCCCCCTCCATCTCCCTCTCCCATCCCTCTCCCCCTCCATCTCCCTCTCCCTCTCCCCATCCCTCTCCCCTTCCATCTCCCTCTCCCCACCCCTCTCCCCCTCCATCTCCCTCTCCCCATCCCTCTCCCCATCCATCTCCCTCTCCCCATCCCTCTCCCCATCCCTCTCCCTTTCCATCTCCCTCTCCCTCTCCCTGTCCCTCTCCCTCTCCCCATTCCTCTCCCCCTCCATCTCCCTCTCCCCATCCCTCTCCCCATCCATCTCCCTCTCCCCATCCCTCTCCCCATCCCTCTCCCTCTCCCTCTCCCCATCCCTCTCCCTTTCCATCTCCCTCTCCCTCTCCCTGTCCATCTCCCTCTCCCATTCCTCTCCCCTCCATCTCCCTCTCCCTCTCCCATCCCTCTCCCCCTCCATCTCCCTCTCCCCCTCCATCTCTCTCTCTCCATCTCCCTCTGTCTGTCTCTGTCTCATACACACTGCATATCTATTGATGAGATAGATAGATAGATAGATAGATAGATAGATGATAGATAGATAGATAGATAGATAGATAGATAGATAGATAGATAGATAATCTTCTGAACCTCCTCTGCTTCAGCCATTGTTGTGGGAGGAATATAATGCTAAAAGTTATAAAATGGCAGACTTGGTTTCTCATTGGAAATGTATAACATTTTCTTGAATGATTCTGGGAACACAGGTGTTATCATGGGGGTGGACATGCATTTCCTGTAAGCTATTAGGTAGAAATGTACCAGTGGCAGTCACCTACAGTTAGATTCTAATGTGGTAAATGTGTTTCCTTTTAAAAACTGAGTCGGTTTTCCACACTTCACATCATTCTGGCTTCTTAGGAGTAGAAATGAGGCTCCCATAGCCTCTAAGAAAATCCCTGAGGTCTCAAGGCAGAGCCGTGAACAACAGTGGCATGATCCCTGCATTCGCTCTAAGCCTTGGGTGGACAAGCGTGGACTCTGGCTCCAGCCAAGGTGCGGCACAGCCCGCCTGCAGGGCAGCTCTCCAGCCGTGCTCTGCCACACGGATGCACCTGCTTTGACCAGGAACTACCTAGATCTGGACAGAGATCCTGGTTTTGGAGGAATCCAAGCAGAAGTTCCTAATGAGGTCTTTATAACCCACGGGTCTGAAGCCTAGCTAGGCTGTGAAGCGGCGAAACTAGGTGTGAACCTCCATTTCTGTTCCTAAACAATGGGGACTAGCTGGACCTGGTGACCCCAGGCAGCTCCAGACCTCGGCGGTGCCTTCCAGATCACCAGGGGCTCCTCAGTCATCACCTGGACAGCAGATTCGTGTGTCCAAGCACTGGGGTGCAGTGGCCCTGCCAGGCTGCAGCCTTGATTGAAAAAGAGAGAGGGGAATGTGTGTGTGTGTGTGTGTGTGTGTGTGTGTGTGTGTGTACCATTCACTCCTATTTTTGAAGAAGAATGGGAAAGCAAACCAAGGCAATTTGTATTTCGTCAGAGGGAAGTGGGTGCAGGCGATGAGGACAGAAGTCAGGCTTCCCTCAGAGTTCCCTGCTCATGGTTTTGATTTGGAAAACACACATATTTAAATTCAAAATGAAACAGGAAAGAAAATAGGCACCAAAATGGAAAACAAGCAAAATCAATTATGTTTCAAGTTAGTGTCATAACATGGGAAACTCTGACTGCCGGTAACTTTAGCTTGTTTTTTAACATCTTAACAACTTTACTGAGGAATTATCATTGGCATACAATTAACAGCATATCCACAGTGCAGTTTGACGCCCTCTGGCGTTTGGACACCCATGAGCCCATTGGTTACGACGGGCAGCGTTGCCCTCTCCATGGCCATGGTGTCTCCCCCAGCAGCCCCTTCCTCCCTGGGCCCCTCATTGCAGGACTGCGGCTGCTCTGCCTCCTGCCACTACAGATGACTCTGCCTTTTCCAGAGTGTTATGCTCATGGAATCACACAGCAAATTCCCTAGAGTGGTCCAGCTCCTTTTGCTCTGTCATGATTCCGGACCTGCCTGTGCTGCTTTACGGATCAACAGTGCCTTCCTTTTCATCGCTGACTAGTATTCCATTTTGTCAACATACCAGAATTTGCTTACTACCGATGACTTTATTGATGGCAATTTGAGTTGTTTCTAGTTTTTAGCTATTACAGATAAACCTACTGTGAATATCTGTGTGCAGATGTTGTAGTTTATTTTCTCTTGGGTACACACCCAGGGACAGCTAAATCACATGGCAGGTGTGTTTATCTTTTAAAAACCCCCACACCATTTTCCACAGCTGCATCATTTTGCTTTCTCACCTGCAGTGCATGAGAAGTGCAGTTTTTCCACATTCTCACCAACACCTGGCATGGCCCTTCTTTATCATTTACCCATGTTAAAGTGTATATTGAGGTCTCATTGTGGTTTAAATTTGCATTTTCTCAATCTCTAGTAATGTTGAACATCTTTCAGGTCCTTATTTGCCATCTACCTATCTTCTATGGGGAAATGTCTGTTCAAATATTTTGCCCATTTTTTTTAATCAAGTTGTCTGTTTTCTTACTGAGTTTTTAGAGTTCTTGATGTTCTCTGGATGTAAATCCATCATTATCAAATATGTAATTTGCAATTATTTTCTCTCAGTTTGTGGCTTATCTTTTCATTCTCCTAACATCATCTTTTAAAGAGCAGAAGTTTTTAATTTACATAATTTATGTTTACAGTATGGGTTTCGTATGTGTGTTGGGTTTTGTTTTGTTTGAGATCATGCTTTTGGTGTCATATTTAGGAAGGCTTTTCTTAATCCAACGTCATAATGATTTTGCCTATGCTTTTCTCTAGGAGTTTTCATAGTTTTAAGTTTTACATTTAGTTTTATGATCCATTTTAAGTTTTTTTAAAATCTAGTGCATGGTATGGACAGCAGTTTTGTTTGCTTATTAGTTTGGAGCACATAGGTATACAACAGTTTCAGCATCATTGGTTGAAAAGATTATCCTTTTTCCACCGAATTGTCTCTAAACACTTTCTGAAAGTCCAATGTCCACATATGTGTGGATCCATTTCCAGACACTCTAATCTGTCTTGTTGATTGGTCTACCTTTATGCCAATGATACACTGTGGTATATAATATGTTGCACACCACAGGTTTATAATACATCTTACTTATTATGGTAATCTAAATATTATCATGCATTTAAAATAATTCTTAAAATTAGGTAGCATTGGTCTTACAATAATGTCATTTTTTTCAAAAGGCAACTTCAATCAAAACCCCTGAAGGTATTTATTTTTTGGTAGCAATCGACAAGCTGATCCTGAAATTTGTCTGGAAACGAAAAGATTCTTGAACAGCAGAACATCATCTAGTTCTTCATCCTGTGCTACCAGCTCTTCGGTAGGCCCGTGATTATTTGAAAAATAAGCGTAGATTTTAAAAAATTAATTAATTATATTTCCCAAAAAGTTGAGATCCCTGAGTTCAGCTCTCTTTCATTCTAGAAAATAGCCCTTCAACCTTCTCATTCAGAAATAGAAAAGCGAACTTCATTCCTCATGTATCCTCATCATGGGTCTCTTTAGTCTTCATGTTTTCACCTTCTCTGTTCAGCTGTGACGTGCATACTGATTTTAAACAGGATTAAAACATCATTTCGTTTTCTTACCTCTCTGAAATTCTGATGTCCTTGAGAGTTTCCCACAGTTGTTAGTGATTCCCCATTTCTAAATATGGGATCGCATCTCCCACAGTCCTCTCAGGCTATGATTGTGCACACACATTAAAGTAATTACGGGACACTGAGAGGACAGCAGTGACTGTGTTTGCTTGTGCTGATGTGCTTCCTCAGGATAGCTATGAAATTACATGCAATTAGTTGAAGATTCTCCTCCTGAACAAAAAAACAACGCCATCCACTTACTAGGTAGTATTGTCATCCCTGGAAATCCAGGCCCTTAGAATGAGCAGCATATGAAGACCTGCTGTTTCCTTCCACCCACACGTGAAGGGGAAAAGGTCCTCCTTACCAGCCAGTGTGTGCCAAACACATCTCTGATGTGAACTGCACACCAATACCCCTGTTAAAAGAAAAACTTTAGCAGAATTAAGTTTAACAGAGGTTAATTGAGCAACAAACGATTCACAAATCAGGCAGCCTCCCCAGCCAGAATAGGTTCAGAGAGACTCCAGCACAGCCACGTGGTGGAAGAATATTTAGGACAGACAAAGGAAAGAGATGCACAGAAGATGGAAGTGAGGTGCAGAAACAGCCGATCGGTTACATCTCGGCGTTTGTGGTATTTGAGCATGGCTTGAACAGTTGGCCGCCTTTGGCCAAAACTCGGTGATTGGTGCAAGAGTAGGCTACGGTCTGTTTACACCTGTACTCGTTATAGTTCTCCGTGTACACAGAACCTGTAAGTTGAATTTAAGGTATGTAGGTAGTGTAGCTTTAGGCTACACTTGATTTAAGAGATGGTAAACGCTTCCCAAACGCTCAGCTCTCAAATGTGCCCGTTCCGCCAGCTGCTCAAAGATGTATCTTCCACCTCTGCATGCAAAATGATTCTGTGTGCTAGATAATCAATAGTGCAAGCAAGAACTCTGCTGCACCAGTAAACTGGCATTTGTTAGCTGGGAGACCAAAGCCATTTAATAGTAATAACGATAATTAAACATTCAGATTGGTGTCTGACAGGAGCGTCCTGAGGGGAGGACAGATGCAGCTGAGACAAAGAGCAAGAGGATTGGCAGGAGGAAGCACCGGAGCACAGGGTGCTCACATCCACCGAGGGCTGCCCCTGCCGGGCACCGTCCTGGGTCTGCTGCGGCGCTAACACGCTTGATCTTCTTAGCGTTTCTAGAAGTGGATGCTTTTGCACATTCAACTCACAGGTGAGAAAAGTGCAGCCTGGGGAGTTTCCAAAGTCAGGGAAAAATATGTTGCTGTTGGAGCCCGAATTTGAACCCTGGTCTCCCTGAGTCCACACCTGAAGGAAAGAAAGAAGCTATTTAAAAAGAGGCAGAAAGATGGTGCCAAGGGAGGCACGAAAGCAAAGGGAAGGGGCTGGATGTGGCCCCCAGCAGCTTCTGCAGACCGCATGTCACTGCGTGGTGGCTGGGACCGCTGGACGTGACAGGTGGAGGCCTCCACCGTTTGTCCTGGAGGTGAGATGTGGGGACCTCGCGCCGTTTGTCACTTGCTCCAAGTGCTGGGAGATTTCCCTGTAATTCTCACAAGGAAAGGGGACGCCTTTTGCTGCGTTTTGGGGAGGATTTTCCGCAGCTGCCTCTTTCTGGAGCCCTGGGTCAGGCTGAAGATCCCCGCGTGCCCCCGCGTGGACACCAGGGGGCGCCCCACCCACACCAAGGAGGCGCCCACAGAACAGGGAGGCCGAGTCCAACCCACCCGCGCGGCTCACGCTCAGTGTCCACTGGAAGCAAAGCATTCGGAGTTTCCGTGTGCTGTGACTGTGGGGAGCCAGGCTGCGCGGGGACCGAGTCCTTAAGTGCAGCGTTCAGCTGTGACCGGGCTGACAGTGACCCTGCTGTCTGTCCAACACGCAGGCCAGGAGGGTCCTTCCAGAAGCTGCTGCGGTCCGCAGAGCGCGGTGGCCCCGAGGGCGCCCCGGGGTCCAGTGCAGGGCGGCATGAGACCGGGTCAGCTCTAGAGAGATGCGGGCGGCACTGCCCACGGGGCCCCACTGCCACCCTCAAGGCAAAAGTTCCTGTGTTTGTCTCTTTGCAGACACCTGGGCTTTTTATTAAAACGCAACATCCCAAATCAAGCGGTAAAGATAGAATCTGAATCCTATCTCTGACATCAATTGCCTTTTGTTTTTCGTGTTTTTTTGTTTTTGTTTTGTTTTGTTTTGTTTTCTACGGAGTCTCGCGCTCTCACCCAGGCTGGAGTGCAACAGCCTGATCTTGGCTCACTGCAACCTCTGCCTCCCAGGTTCAGGCGATTCTCCTGCCTCAGCCTCACGAGTAGTTGGGACTACTGGCGCCCCCCACCACATCCGGCTGCTAATTTTTGGTATTTTTAGTAGAGATGGGGTTTCACCATGTTGGCCAGGCTGGTCCTGAACTCCTGACCTCAGGTGATCCGCCTGCCTCGGTCTCCCAAAGTGCTGGGATTACAGATGACATCAATTTTCAATGAACTGGGTTGGAATATTTTTTAAGACGTCGCAGGCTGTTCTCTAGGCAAGGGTACAGGGAAACTGTATTCTTAATCCGTGCCGGTTGTAATTACAGTGGTCTAACAATTGCTCTAGGAAAACTACCCAGCCACAGATGGCAAAAGCCACAGAAATACCATGTCCTTTCCCTGTTAAATCCACACAGAGGATCTCAGCTAAGAAAAAACCCTAAGTATGGAACATCATTACACACAAAATATGTTCATAAAAATCCCATTTCTATTAAAAATCATTCAAAAACTCTTTGAAAACCTTAAAGTAGGGGTAATGCAACTCCATTGAGTACCTCCACTCAGTAGAATATGGTCCAGGCCTTAAGATCTGTAGTCACCATTGTATACAACATAGAAAATATCCTTTACTGCATTTGTGACTATGTAAAATATAGGCATAAGAAAACAAAACTGGAAGAAACTGAGCCAAAATATTGGTGTATTTGTGTTCCAATAATGAGATTCTAGCTCTTCTTTTCTGGGCTTTTGAAACTGTATGTGGTATGGATTTATTTTAATTGACAATTGGAAAATAAATAAAATGTATTTATTTTTAAAAATAGATTTTAAATTGTATTATTATGAGAATATTGAACGTTGCTCAAGAGAAAGCCGAGATCTACCGTGACTAAGTCTATACCTCCAAGAATGCCTGAGCCAGAGTGCTCCCCAGAAATGACAGCTTACAGGCCTGGCACTAAAATAATGGCAGCCAAGGCTGAGGAGAGCCTGTGGTCCTGCTCCGCAACCCAGAGGAGGGAGGTGGCATCAGGGTCAGCAGCCAGCAGAGGACTCCTGGACAAGCTACTTCCCTCCGCTCTGTATCAGTTTATCTGCCCATAAAAGGGGTGTGAAAATATGCCACACCTTGCAAGCTTTTTGCTAAGATTCAAACGAAATAATTCATATTGGGCCAGGCGCAGTGGGTCATGCCTATAATCCCAACACTTTGGGAGGCTGAGGTGGGTAGATCATGAGGTCAGGAATTTGAGACCAGCCTGACCAGCATGGTGAAACCCCATCTCTACTAAAAGATACAAAGAAATTAGCCAGGCGTGGTGGCACGTGCCTGTAATCCTAGCTACTCCAGTGGCTGAGGAAGGAGAATCGCTGGAACCCAGGAGGCGGAGGTTGCAGTGAACCGAGATCACACCATTGCACTCCAGCCTGGACGACAGGGCGAGACTCCATCTCAAAATAAATAAATAAATAAATAAATAAATAATAAATAATAAAATAAAAAGAAAGAATTCATATTAAAACTCTTGTATAAAAGATGATTACAACAACAACAAAAAATCCATAGCAATAGATGTGCATCAGGTTTCCCCTTCTGGGTGACACAATACTAATTCATTCATTCACCAAAAATGTCTTGGTCTCATCTAACATGCAAAGCATCCATCAACGTGCTCGGCACTGAGGACCTGAAGATGTCTTGGTCTCATCTAACATGCAAAGCATCCATCAACGTGCTCGGCACTGAGGACCTGAAGATGTCTTGGTCTCATCTAACATGCAAAGCATCCGTCAACGTGCTCAGCACTGAGAACCTGAAGACGGAGGAGATGTGATTTCTTCCCTTGAGCATTTTACAAAATCCATATGGAAAAGCCAAGAAGACCTTCAACAACTAAGTCTAATGCCGTGCTTCTCTCGCTGGGGATATGCTCTACATGTTTGCATTAGCAGAAGTAACCTCGGAGTAACTCTATGTCACCCCATACTGCAGTAATTTCTTGATTTTTAAATTAGTATGGATTTTTGTTACTTCCTGGATTGTTCTATAGTAACCCTTGTTCTCTGGGAAAATAAGCACTTTCCATTTTAAAGAGGAAAACAATTTTGAAATTTTGTTTACGTGGTTTAAATGGCAAATAAGAAGCACAAATGAATTTCCATATTTCCAGATAACCTCAAGTAAAGGTGAAATGCTTGAGGACCATTCCTCCTCCAGTGTGGTTAGTCTGTGGATATCATTTGCCTCTGTCTCCCTTCACTAGATGCTCCCAGGGGTCCCACCCGTTCTCCGGTGTCCGAAGGACTTTTTCCCCTGATCTTCATTCATTTTGGCATATTAAGAAATTGGGTTTCATGTTCCACCTAAAACCACAGGTGAGGTAGCTCCTCGCGTTGCAAAGCCACACACACTGGGGCTCTCCTCGGGAGCCGGGGTGGCTTCGGGTTTGAATTGCACTCCAGGTTTCTCTCCAGAGTAAAGATGACTTCATGGTGGCAGGAGGGACTTCACAGTCACTTGGAAAATTCTACCAAGAAAATTGTTTTATTCATCCTGCAAACCTTGTTATTCCATTTTTAAGTGCATTATCCTCTTCTGAAACCTCACAGTTGCCCATAATAAGCCACACAAAAAACCTCGTGTGTGTGTGCTTGATCATTGGGCAGTTATGCCGGTTCTATCAGTGATAAGTAGAGGCGTGTGTTCACACTTTAGAATGCTTTGCTCTCTGTGTACCTGATGACGAAAACAGAAAAGCAAGGAGCATGTTTCTGTCGTTTATTATAGCAGAAGAAAAGCATTCAGCCAACATTGCTATCTTTCCACTTCCGGATAACAGCCCTTCTAAGGGATGTGAGGTGATACCTTATAGTGGTTTTGATTTGCAATTCCCTGATGGTCAGTGATGTTGAACACCTCTTCCTACATTTTTATGTCTTCTTGGGAGAAAATGGCTGTGCAGATCTTTTGCCCATTTTTTAAGGGGGTTTTCTACTATTGAGTTGCATGAAGTTTTTATACATTTTGGATATTAACCCTTGATATAGTTTGGCTCTGTGTCCCACCCAAATCTCATGTTAAATTGTAATCCCCAATGTTGGAGGTGAATAGATCATGGGGGCAGAGTTCTCATGAATGGGCAGCACCATCCCTCAGTGTGGTTCTGGTGATGGTGAGTGAGTGAGATTTCATGTGCTCTGGTTGTTTGAAAGTGTGTGGCACCTCCCCCACCTCTTTCTCCTGCTCCAGACGTGCCATGTGCTGGCTCCCTGTTGGCCTTCCACCATAACTGTAAGTTTCCTGAGGCCTCCCCAGAAGCTGAGCGGATGCCAGCACTGCTCCAGCCATGCCATGTGCTGGCATTCTCCTGCTTCAGCCATGCCATGTGCTCACTCCCTGTTGGCCTTCTGCCATGACTGTAAATTTCCTGAGGCCTCTCCAGAAGCTGAGCAGATGCCAGCACCAAGCCTCCTGCACAGCCTGCAGAACCAGGAGCCAATTAAATCTCATTTCTTTATAAATTACTCAGTCTCAGGTGTTTCTTTATATTTGTGTGAGAATGGACTCATACAGCCCTTTATCAGGTCTATGGTTTCCCAATCCATGGGCTGCCATTTTATTTTGTTGATTATTTCCCTTGCTTTGCAGAAGCTTTTTAGTTTGATGTAGTCCCATTTATTCATTTATTTATTTATTGCTTTTGTAGCCTGAGCTTTTGATGTGACAACCAAGAATCACTGCCGAGGCCAATGTCAAAGAGCTTTCAGTCTCTGTTTTTTTCTTGTAGTTTTGTGGTTTCAGGTTTTACATTAAAGTCTTTAATTCATTTTGAGTTAATTTTTGTGTTTGTTGTAAGATAAGGGTCCACTTTCATTCTTTTTCACAAGGAAATCCAGTTTTCCCATTACCATTTGTTGAAGACACTGACTTTCTCCATTGTGTCCTCTTGGTGCTCTTCCAAAAACTAGTGGACCATCCATGTTTGGATTTATTCCTGGGTTCTCTCTTCTGTTTCATTGGTATGTAAGCCTGTTTTTATGAAAGTACTGTACTGTTTTGATTACTATAGCTTTGTAATATAATTTTAAATCAGGAAGTGTGATGTCTCCAACTTTGTTTTTCTTTCTCATTCTTGTCTTGGCTATTTGGAGTCTCTTATATTTCATATACATTGTAGTTTTTTTTTTCTATTTCTGTAAAGAATGCCACTAGGATTTTGATAGGGGTTGAATTAAATCTATCCTTTGCCTTGGGCAGTGAGGACATTTTTGCAGCATTAACCATTTCAAGTCATGAACACAAGATCCTTCTATTTATTTTTGTCTTCTTCAAATTTCTTTCATCAATGTTTCATAGTTTTCTGCATACAGATCTTTCACCTCTTTGGTTAAATTTATTCCTCGGCATTGTATTTTTTTCTATGCTGTTGTAAATGGAATTGTTTTCTTGATTTCTTTTTCAGTTAGGTTATTATTTATATATCCTACAACTTAACTGGATTCATTTATTAATTCTAACATCGATTTCCTTTTGTGGAACTCTGGGGTGTTTTACACATAGAATCATGTTCTCTACAGATGAAGATAATGTTACTTCCTCGTGTCTGCAGATGCCTTTTATTTCTTTTATTTATTTATTTATTTTTCTTGTTTGATTGCCCTTGCTAGGACTTCCACGCTGTGTTGAACAGAAGTGGCAAGAGTGGGCATCCCTGCCTCATAGCAGATCCTGGTGGAAAAGCTTTTAATTTTCTCTCTTGGACACAGTTGGTGGAAATGTAGATTGGTACAGTCATTATGAAAAACAATATAAGCTTCCTCAAAAAATTCAAAATAAGAACCACCATATGACTCAGCATTTCCTCTGCTGGATATAGATTCAAAATCCATGAAACCAGTATCTCAAAGGGATGTCTGCACCCGCATGTTTATTGCAGCACTGTTCACAACAGCCAAGATGTTGAGATTTTGGGGGAGGGGAACCTTATGTGTCTCTTGGCAGACAAATGGCTAAAAAAACTGTGGTACATACACATCATGGAATATTATTTAGCCCTAAAAAGGAGTGAGATCTTGTCATTTTGCCACAGCATGGATGAACCTACAGAACATCCTTTTGCTGAGTGAAATAAGCCAGACACAGAAAGAAACATATTGTGTAATCTCACATGTGGAAACTAAACAAATATTTTAAATCAAATATACATAAAGAACGAAACAGTGGTTACAGGGACGTGGTGGGCGAAGGGAATGGGGAGATGCAGCAAATGTGTAGGTGTCTGGAGATCTCATGCACAACATGGAGAGATGTAGATGTGTAGGTGTCTGGAGGTCTCATTTTCAACATGGGGAGATGCAGATGTGTAGGTATCTGGAGGTCTCATGTACAACATGGAGAGATGTAGATGTGTAACTGTCTGGAGGTCTCATGTAAAACATGGGGAGATGTAGATGTGTAGGTGTCTGGAGATCTTGTGTACAACATGGAGAGATGTAGATGTGTAGGTGTCTGGAGATCTTGTGTACAACATGGAGAGATGTAGATGTGTAGGTGTCTGGAGGTCTCGTCTACAGCTTGGAGAGATGCAGATGTGTAGGTGTCTGGAGATCTTGTGTACAATATGGGGAGATGTAGATGTGTAGGTGTCTGGAGATCTCGTGTACACCATGAGGACTGTGGGGAAGGAAGCATTTGGAATTCATGCTGAGTACATTCTAGCCACTACTGTGGTCAGGCTGTGTGTCCCCACCCAAACCTCATCTTGAATTATAATCTCCAGGTGTTCAGGGAGGGACCTGGCGGGAAGTGATTGGATTAAGGGGCTGTTTCCCCCATGCTGTTCCTGTGATAGTGAGTGAGTTCTCATGAGATCTGAAGGTTGTGGAAGGCAGTTTCCCCTGCTCTTGCTCTCTCTCTCTCCTGCTGCTGTGTGAAGAAGGTCTTTGCTTCCTCTTCAGCTTCCACCATCACTGTAAGTTTCCTGAGGCCTCACCAGTTATGCAAAACTGTGAGCCAATTAAACCTCCTTTGTTTATAAATGACCCAGTCTCAAGTAGTATCTTTATAGCAGTGTGAAAACAGACTAAGACAGCTACCTTGTCACAAAATCAAACAAACAAAATGAGTAACTAGGTGAGATAATGGATATGTACTTTGGATCACCATAGTAACCTTTTTACTGTCTATGTGTACCCCATAATATCATGTTGTATATTTTAAATATGCACAACACACACACATTATATATATTTTTTTTAAAAAAAGAAGCATTTGGGTCTAAAATAGGCAGGGTTGTCTGGGAACCTGAACCCCTAATGTTTCTCTTCCGCTCTCCACTCATCTCCACACCTGGCGAAATAAATTCTGATGACATTGAATGTCAGAACTCAGCTCAAGCCCAGCACAACTTTGCCCTAAGAAACAACTTTATGGAATTATTCATGAGGACGTACTTGCAGACCAGCTGAGCATAACCTACATGTCTTTCTCCCTTGGAGGGCTCCATGATAAACACAGGAGGGACCTTTTCTTTAGGTGAACGTCTGCCTTCTGCAGTGGCTGCCATCTGGGCCCTGGGCTCAAAACTGCCTTGAGTTATTCTCTGCGTAGATCCTTCCTGAGAACAAGGGCACAGACCTACGCTCCATAAAGGGTAGGCAGCTGCCGTGGTTTTGATCAGCCCCGTTAGAGTGTTTAACTGGGGCTTGCAACAAGAAAAGAAACTTTTTTGTTTTTGAGATGGAGTTTCACTCTTGTCACCCAGACTGGAGTGCCGTGGTGCGATCTCGGTTCACTGCAACCTCCGCCTCAGGTTCAAGCTATTCTCCTGCCTAAGCCTCTCGAGTAGCTGGGATTACAGGTGCCCACTACCACGCCCTACTAACTTTTGTATTTTTAATAGAGATGGGATTTCACCATGTTGGTCAGGCTGGTCTCGAACTCCTGACCTCAGGTGATCCGCCCGCCTTGGCCTTCCAAAGTGCTGGGATTACAGGCATGAGCCACTGCGCCCGACCAAGGAAAGAAAATTTCCAAGAGTCATTTATAATAGAAGAGACTGATCTATAAGCAAAAATCACGACAGCCTCAAGTGTGCTGGCAGCATCTAATGGTGCCCGCACCTTCCAGGGTGAGTGTGGGGCACTGCAGCACCTGAGGCTGGCAGTGGGCAGCCTTCCCAGAGGCCTGACCCAAGCCTGCATCCCTCTTTCCAGACCCGCTCTGCTCTGCACCTGCGTTTCAAGCCGGGGTCAGCAAAGCGTAGCCCACTGACCATCCTTGTAGTGTCTGTGAGCTGAGGATAGTTTTATATTTCAAAACATTTGAAAAAATCATCAGAAGAAGGAGAAGATTTCGTGAGGTGAAAATTAGATGACAACTAAATAAACGTCCATGTATAAAGCTTTGAATGCCATCTTTGCTTTCTCTCCTGCCACCTAAGTACCTGCATCATACCCTCAGTTTTACCTACTGTCTCACAATGGCTAAAACACTTGCTCCCTGGCCCTTCGTGGGATAAGCTCCAACCCTGCTCCGTGTGGGAGTGGCTACTCTCCCCCGGCCTGAGGCTGCTGCTGCCCCACGAGACAAACCCAGGACAAAGTGTTGACTCTCTTAATTCTGGCTTCAGCGCCGTGCTCCAAATCCTGGTCACTTCTTTCTGGGCCAATTCTGAACCCCCTCCCCCTGCCATGAGGTGAGGGAGCTGCTTATTTGTGCCAAGTTTGCTTATCTTCATGAGCAATGAATTCATGTTACGTGGAAGGGATGGGTGGAGGAGATGGGACTTGTGAGCTGGGTGGGCAGGTGCCCATGGTCAGGAGAGAGGGCCTGTGAGCTGGACAGGTGGGTACCTGTGGTCAGCTGGTGCCTCTCTACCTGTGGGTGTTTCTCTCTCCATCTCAAACATTAGGAAGAAGCCGACAGTGGCCTAGTGCTGTCTTCATGCCACATTCTTTCAAGTGGATTGAGGTATTCCAATAAAACATAACAATTTTATTGGAGCTGTGTTTTGCTTTGTGTTTTCCCAGTTGTCAGGGGAAAAATGATCATCCATCGAACAGACCGGGAAGCTGAGGCTAGGACATCACACGCCTCTGAGTATCGGAGCTGAGACTGGAAGCTGGGCACCTGGAGGGCTCTTCACAGCGATGCTATAATCAGAAAAAAACACAGTGTGATTCCCTTAATATAAAGTTCAAAACCAGACCAAACCACAGATGGGGAAAATGTTTAAAGATAAAAATGGGTGGGTGACAACCCCAGCCCCTGAGTACCGCCTCCCGCTGTGCAGGACGAGCCTGTGCCCTGGGCGCGTCCTCGGGAATCTCTCATTTTTAAGCAGGGCAGTGGGTGTTATCCGTGCTCCTCTTACTAATTAATATTCTCTAGATGTCTGTGTTCATTCCACACA
Organism: Rhinopithecus roxellana; assembly: GCF_007565055.1. Taxonomy (NCBI): domain Eukaryota; kingdom Metazoa; phylum Chordata; class Mammalia; order Primates; family Cercopithecidae; genus Rhinopithecus; species Rhinopithecus roxellana. The sequence continues at coordinate 149,841,322 of NC_044552.1, forward strand.
CTCCTGTACCGAGCCCTGCTCAGCCCCAATAACGCCTGCTCCATCTCCCTTCAACACTCTGACCCAAACATGGGTCTGTGGTCGCCCCAAAGCCAAGACAGGGTGACAGCACTGAACTCAACAGAGAGAAAAAGGTGACGTGGACCTGGGGGTCACCATCAGACAATGCGGCTTCCACAGCCTCTCTCATCAGGACCTGGTGGGGCCCAGAAGTCTGCACTGTGAACAAGCCTCCTGCTTTGTCACCCGCACCCAATGCTCAGGGTCTCCAGGACCAGAATTTGGGAACCACCAATCTAGAAAATGCAGCCCACAGCTGAGCTCTTCCCTTCACAGTTTCACCTGCACCCGTGCCTTCTGGAATTCAAGTATTACTGAGCACCTACTATTGCCTGGGCTCTCTTCCAGGAGAGGTGAGCACAGTATTTATACAGCCTGACTGCGCTGGCTGCAAAGAAAACAGCGGAGTGCGGGAGGCCGGGGGCAGGGAGGCCCCGGGCAGGCCCTTGCTGGACACGTGGGCCTGGAATGTACACCCACTGCCTGGAAACCTCAAGGTCCCCATGAGCCAGACCAACCCAGCGTTTTCCATGTCTTGCCTAGTCTCACCCCTATAAATGCTCCTCCCTGTTGGGGAGGTCTGAGGAGCGCCCTTCCCTAGGGGGATGGCCTCCCTTCCCTGTGCAGGGCTCCCAGGCACCTGGACGGAGCAGTATCCACCAGGTCAACAAGCAGCCAGGCAAGGAGCCCTCTGTCCATCTGGCTCCAGAGGATGCAGTTTGTTCCTTCGGCCTCTGAAGCCAGAGTCAGTTTCGGGTGGGGTGTTCTGGCCCTCTGGGGTCACATCCTTCTCTGCATCACTGACAGCTGCTGGGCATGGACTGGAGCCCCAGCAGGACTCACCCCATCCCCTTGTGCCTCCTCCACACCCTGCTGGTTCCTGTGGAAGTGAATGCGTACACAGGTGCCTCTGCATCCGGCTCTAACATGCTTGGTGACTCCATGCCCTCCCTCTCCAGCCTGGCTCTGGGGGCTGAGCCTGGGCAGCAGGCGCCCTCCACGCCCATACTCCCTTCTGTCCCATACTCCCTCCTCTCCCATACTCCCTCCACGCCCATACTCCCTCCACTCCCATACTCCCTCCACTCCCATACTCCCTCCACGCCCATACTCCCTCCTCTCCCATACTCCCTCCACTCCCATACTCCCTCCTCTCCCATACTCCCTCCTCTCCCATACTCCCTCCACGCCCATACTCCCTCCACTCCCATACTCCCTCCACTCCCATACTCCCTCCTTTCCCATACTCCTTCCTCTCCCATACTCCCTCCTCTCCCATACTCCCTCCTCTCCCATACTCCCTCCACTCCCATACTCCCTTCTCTCCCATACTCCCTCCTCTCCCATACTCCCTCCACGCCCATACTCCCTCCACTCCCATACTCCCTCCTCTCCCATACTCCCTCCACACCCATACTCCCTCCTCTCCCAAGGGGACCCCTGGCTCCTCACGCTCATAGCTTCCCCCGGCTGCCCCCCTAGCTTCTCCCAGCTGCCCTGCCGGCCGGGGGGCTGTACTCACCCCTTCCTCAAGGCCCAGCATAGACGTGCAGGGAAGGGGTGAGGTCCTCACCCCAGTGGTCAGTGGCCACGGTGTCCATGCTCAGAGCTTCCCCACAAGCACGGGGACTCAGCCCAGGCTTCTTCCTCCCCGAGCGCGTGAGGGTCCTGAGGGTCCCTGCAGCCCCACCCCCAGCAGAGGCAGTGCAGCCCAGAATGTTCCACAGCCAGGACGAGGCACCCGCGCTGGTGACTGACTCGCTGGATGTCCTGCTTAGGAAGCCACGTCGCTGGCATGGGCCTCTCCTCGCCAAGGTTTTCACACAAGCCCAGACCAGCCCACGCAGGGACGGCTCCAGTGGTTCCTGCTCCCTACCTCTGAAAATCCAGCCTGCCGGAGGATGCTCTGTAAATATTTCACTCCCTCCTCCTCGCCAGCAGGTTCACACCGAACAGCCCTCTCCCCGCAGGGTGGGAAAACATTCTGCTTTAAAAGACACCTAGGAAAGGTACTCCCCGCCATCGCAGGAAATGTCCTCTGCTGTTGTTTGCAGTCAGCTCGCTCCTCGCACCTGCTCGTCTGAGCTCTGCCGTCTCTTCTCACAACTGGTTGAAATGGACTCTCGGGGAACCTTTGCCGACACCCTGTGTTCTGAGCGCGTGTAGATCTGGCCTCTCCTGGCTGCACAGTTTCTGTCATAGGTTCCTTCTCTGTTTCCACCTGGATTTGTATTTACTTGAGATATTTACTCAATGTGCTAGTCTGCTGCCCCACATACACGGGAAATTCAAATGATGGCTGCTGTTATTATTTCTCATTCCATCTAGGTTCCAGTCCTCTCAGGGACAAAACAGCACCCTTCATTATTATAGCCTGACCCTAATATTGCTCATAATAACTGATATTTATTGAGTGCTGGCAAAGGGGAAGGCCTGTTCTAAGAACTTCATGCATATGAGTCATTAACTCCTTACAACCACTCCATGATGGTCAGCACCATTTAGAGACCCAGCGTACAGATGTGGAAACTGAGGCACTGAGGGCCTAGCACCCCTCACCCATGCAGTGTCATAGCTGGGCTCACAGATATAGAAACTCAGGCACTGGGGGCCTAGCACCCCACACCCAGGCAGTGTCAGAGCTGGACTTATAGAGCACTGAGAGCCTAGCACCCCTCACCCACGCAATGTCAGAGCTGGGCTTACAGAGCACTGAGAGCCTAGCACCCCTCACCCACGCAGTGTCAGAGCTGGGCTTACAGAGCACTGAGAGCCTAGCACCCCTCACCCACGCAGTGTCAAAGCTGGGCTCACAGATGCGGAAACTCAGGCACTGGGGGCCTAGCACCCCACACCCAGGCAGTGTCAGAGCTGGGCTTACAGAGCACTGAGAGCCTAGCACCCCTCACCCACGCAGTGTCAAAGCTGGGCTCACAGATGCGGAAACTCAGGCACTGGGGACCTAGCACCCCACACCCAGGCAGTGTCAGAGCTGGGCTTACAGAGCACTGAGAGCCTAGCACCCCTCACCCACGCAGTGTCAAAGCTGGGCTCACAGATGCGGAAACTCAGGCACTGGGGGCCTAGCACCCCACACCCAGGCAGTGTCAGAGCTGGGCTTACAGAGCACTGAGAGCCTAGCACCCCTCACCCACGCAGTGTCAAAGCTGGGCTCACAGATGCGGAAACTCGGGCACTGGGGGCCTAGCACCCCACACCCAGGCAGTGTCAGAGCTGGGCTCATAGCCAGCAAGAGCTACTTAACCCGTTGTTTAATGTCTAGGGCTATTCATGGTACAGTTATGGGCTCGACCATTTTGGTCCTTAAAATAATGTATTCGTATTCTTGGAGACAGAGGAAGAAGATGGTCATTATTCTTCTCTCCCTGAAGGACCAACGCTTTACCCAATTGTGTGCAGTTTCCTGGAAATGTAAATTTTCCCACAACTGGTAGGCGTAGCACTAAGTGGGTGGGGCCAGGACTTGCTGTACGTGGAAATGCACAAATCTCTGCTGTTTCTTGTCACTCACGGGAACTCAATCAACAGTTTCACCCCCAGATTAAGCCGCAACAACAGGAAACACCCTCTGAAGAGCAGCTGCCAGGACCTTAAGATTTTATGTGATTAAGAAAATAGCACTCTCTTTGCTAGAAAGCCTCTGGGTGCTTGCACAACACTTTAAGACCAAAACTCATAAATAACATTGGCAGTTTAATTACCCAGGCCAGCCTGAGAAGCTAAATTGCATCTCCCCACCTCAAGCTCTCAGACATCCCTCAATGATGCCAAGTTAACACGTGATCTAAATGCCTCAAGTTCCTGTTAACACTTTCCACAGGCAAACAAGGGTCCCTCCCTGTGCCCCGGGTTTCTGGTGTTCACCAGGGTGTGCGGGACATAGGACCAGGTGTCTGGCCTCAGCGAGCACCAGGTCTCCAACTGAGGGGCTCGGCAGGGGCGGGTTCTCTGGGCATGCACATCAGCTCACCGGCAGAGCTGCATGTAGACCGACCATGGAGAGACTGGCTACACCATGTTGGGAGGGGTGGGGAGGGCTGGCACGAGTGACTTTTCATAGTTTCTCCGTAGTTCACAGGGAGACAGAGTGAAGGCAAGCACAGGGGGAGGCTCTCCTCGTGGTGGTCAGAGACCACGCGGGACACCTGGCAAGCACGTTCACGTCAGACACAGAATCTGCATGTGGTCCTCCAGACTCCACAGGTGGCTCCCTGCGCCCTTCCTGGTCTCCACCCACCATCCCGATTTCTCCACAGCCCTTCCCCTTCAGTATGTTAAGGTTGAAAAGGGGTGCGAAGGAAAGGAAGTCACCACACTGTGTGATCCGGCGTGAGTCTTGCTCTGCTGCGATTTTTGTCCTGTGTCTGGAGTGGCAAGTTGGTCCTGTCCCTGTTTTGGAGAACTTTGCAGGCAGCACCAGGGTCATTTGAGCCACTGGGAGCTTCCCCTCCTGAGCACAGAGCATTAGGAAGCAAGCTGGGGTTCACCTGCGGCGACCTCTCAGCTGGGGCAGCCACAGTCCCTTGAGGAACCTGTTTCAGCTGCAAATCAGACCCTTCTCACAGCCACTCACAGCACGGCCGAAAACGCACCTTTTTCCTGGAAAGTCTATCTGATTTCTTAGCATCTGAGATTCTAACTCAGGCCAGTTCCACCTAAAAGACATATTTCTTCTGACAGAAGCGTAAGTTTTCCTGAGCTGTCAACACACAAAGCAATACACGTCCCCCAGTGCACTCCCAAGCCGTCCCCAGAAGGAGGAAGTGGGCTCCCTGCTTCTCACCACAGGCTACTTTTCCACCACACACGGAAGGCGTGCACACCGCTCACCCAGAAACAGGACGAGCCCGTCCAGCCAAGGTGCTGTGCCTTTCCATCAGTCTGTCACTCCTTACACCTCTTCTGGATGCATGCCCAGCAGAGAATTAGTGTCTGAAACCTGCAGACTTCCTGCCAAAGAGGAGCTCTTCTGGCTCCGGCCAGGGGAGCCAAGTAGGGCCTGGGTGCTGCCAGGGCGTGTCTGAGCCAAGCAGGGCCCTGGTGCCACCAGGGCGTATCCGGACTTAGTGGTTCCCTTGTGCCAACTCACTGGACCCAGACATCAAATCAAATGAGTGGCATTAAAATGTGAGGAGAAAATAATAAACCCACATGTCAAGAACGCCCCCTTGATCGAGAGGAAAGTGGCCCAAACCACCTGTTAGAGACCCAACTTTCAGAAGGCTTTTTGATGAATGATGAATTAGGCAGCCGGTAGCACCTGCCAGAGCTCCGCAATCTGATCGATCTGTTCTGAAATCAATCAACAGCAAAGTATTGAATGCTTACTGCAGCCTTCCACAAATGATGTGCAACAAATGAAGTCCAAGCATGTAGCCACCTTCCAGCACCTTGCAGTTTAATACAGCACATAAACATAACTCACGGGAAGAAAGGTTTGAAAATAGCAATATAGACGTTTTCCACCTACATACCAACACACACCATTACTGTTTTCTAGCAAACGTCCACCGCTCTGCCACCTACAACACTCCCCATTGCCTTAGACACTCTTTCCAAATTAGAAAACAAAACAAAACAGCCAAAGTTGCTGAGTGAAAATCTGAGCTGAGCATGAGAGTGGACATGAGAGGCTGGAGGCAGTATGGGTTCATGGGGCCGAGTTCTGTTGGGGAAGGCAAATAGGGTCTGGAGGTGGACGGTGGTGATGCTCACGCCGCAGTGTGAATGAACTTAATGCCACTGAACTGCACACTTAAAAATGGGTAAGACATTGAATTTTATGTTACATATGTGTGACCAAAATAAAAAATATGGATTAGTTGGAAACAGGGAGAAGATGAGAAATCATTGTTACAATTTTTTACCGGATAAAATGATCTCAGTCAATTCATTCGACTGCTGCTAAAGAGAAAAAGCAACAAAATATTATTTCTCTCATTAAGAATTTTCTTTTGGAAATTGACATTGAAGTCCTGCTTGTTTCAAGTCTTTGGCGATGCAGGAGAAACTGACCCACAATTTATTCAGGGACACTCACGAGGCGACCACAGACTTCACGACAACCTAGAATTCCTTCCTTCCGTGTTCTAGCTGGACACACTGCTGACAAAATGCCCCTATGTCTTACTGCATTTACTCAAGCTCAGAGAACCCTCAATTTCGTAAGAGGATGCAATCAGTTTCTGGACACATTGCCTGGAAGGCTGAAGCGATCCTGCCGCTTGCTTGCATTTAGGTCTGAGCACCTGACCTGAGTGCCTGCTTGCCGAGTGCATTCCTGACATGGGCTAGACACAAAGAGAATGAAATGGCAGGCTGGGAATTCAAGCAGAAAGCATCCCGAAGTTGTCTGGGTTCTGTAAGAGTAAAGAATGGGCAAAATTAGCCTCCAAACCCCGCCAGCCCCCCTCCACCGTGAAACCAGTTGTTAAGGAGGAACCAGTGGTGGGACACATCCTCCACAAAGAGGAAGACGTGGATGTGCCTTTGCACCGATTCTAAGACAGGCGACCCGAGCCCATAGAGGGAGATGAGGCCCTGGGTGGCGTCAGGGAGGACGCCTGGTAGGATGGACATGGGAGAGGTCTGGGGGGAGGGCAGGTGCATGCCCCGGCACCTCGGGGGAGGCGTTCACAGCCAAGGGCACCCTACAAGCAAAGGGGCAGCACGGCTGAGGGCAGTCTAGACTGGACCTCGGCAGGCCGTGGGCTTGAGAACAGGAGGGACCGGACCAGGCAGAGTCCTCCAGGGATCATCTGGATTTCCTCCACGGAGCCTGCCAGGACCACATGGATGTACCTGCATCCACCCGGAGACCACACTGGGTACCAGTGCTTTATCACTAGCCACAAATGCCAAAGGCAGGGTGCTGTGGGAGAGGTGTTTCTCCAGAGAATCTTGAGCAGCGGAGGCATTCCATGTGATTTCTGTGTGCCCATTTCTTCGTAGACAATAGGATTCACAGCATGGTCAGCCTCAGGGTCCCTAGGAGGTCTGCCTTCAGAGCCCGTGCTCTGAAACCACAGGATCCCCTCCTCTGATGGTTACTATGAAGTCTGACATCCTCAGGCCACAGGCTGGCCTAATACGGGCCTCGAGTCAGTTACTGGGATCCAGTTTCTCCATTGTATAATGGGAAGGCTAATGTGTATTTTATATATACATTATGAGGAATAAACTTATGAGGAATAAACAGACCAATGTTTCTAAAACACATTGCCTTATATAGTAAATGCCTTATAAGAGAAAAATGGTCTAAAAGTTAGACTATGCATAGAATTTAATTCCCTTTAATTCCTTGCCTTTCAGGATTATCTAATTAGTTATAAATATTTATATTTTATTGATTTCATATTATTTAAGCAGGTTATACTTATTTGAAATTAATGCAATTAAAAAGTAATAATCAGTCTAGCAAAGTTGTGTGAGAACACAGTGCCTAGGCGTGGCTGTTGAAAGTTTGAATCAGTACAACTTTCTGAGGAGCAACCTTTCCAATGTATATAAGCCATTCACCTTTTGTGTCTGTTTTCTAAAGATATTAAATGGAGATGGACACATATTTAGCTGCCTGTGAACGTGTGGTAGCAGGTGTGTCTATCGAGGTCGAGTCGGGAGATGACACAGACACAATGACTTAACAAAGAGAATTCGACATGAATAATCACTAGCCATGTATTCAAGACTGAAAAGAAAACACTGAGGTGCTCACTGGGTGAGTTGCAGGAAGTAGAAGGAGCAGGCTGGTGCTCCCAGGGACTTCCTAGCAGGAAAGACACAGGTGGTCAAGTGCAGGCCCAGACCTACAGAACCAGCACTGTGGGTGACGGGGGCCGAGCAAGGAGACACCCCGCAGGCAGCACAGCAGGGATTGGGGACCTGCATCCAAGCTGCAGATTCATCACCTGTTACATGCACCAACAAAGATTGAACATCCATGTAACCATGAGCCAGGGCAGGTGACAGAGACAGAGGACAGCACTCACCCAATGCCAAGCAAAGAGCACAGGTTACCCGTGTGATGTGGTGTGGCTCTGTGTCCCCACCCAAATCTCAGCTCGAATTGTAATCCCCCCGTGTTGAGGGAGGGAGGTGACTGGGTCATGGGGGCAGTCTCCCCTATGGTGGTCTCGTGATAATGAGTAAGTTCTCACAAGATCTGATGGTTTTATAAGCATCTGGCATTTCCCCTGCTTGTACTTCTCTCTCCTGCTGCCATGTGAAGAAGCTCCTTGCTTCCCCTCATCTTCCACCATAATTGTAAGTTTCCTGAGGCCTTCCCAGCCATGCGGAGCTGTGAGTCAATTGAACCTCTCTGCTTCATAAATTACCCAGTCTCCTGTATTTCTTTATAGCAGTGTGAAAACACACCTATAGTAGGTGTGACTGCACTGTGTGCACTATGTAATTTCGTTTTTAACATAAAATATAAGGCTCCCAAAAGATAGAAATGCACCCTAAACAGAGTTGTAGAAATGTGACTCTGGAAGGTGAGATTTTGAAAACTGTTTCTTTTTCTTTCGTTTTTTTCCAGTTGTTCTATAATAAGCATGTATTACTTTTGTAATGGCAAGAAAACAGTATGCTTTTTGTTGTAACAGATTAAATGTATGAACAAATAGGTGAGTCTAGTTCACATTTAGGTTTAAGGCTGGGGAATCCTGTCTGTTCACACCACAAAGAAATGACCAACCCAGTTCCCAACACTCATCCCACTCCAGTTCCGGGGTGATGCTCCCAGAAAATACCTTCCTTTGGAGAGTTTTGCAAATAGAAATCTTTCTAGTGATGGCAAATATTGGTAAACATATGAAAACACTTCTTCCTCTGGAGGCTGTTTGCTTACTTTCCTGGTCACCGTTAGTTTCTGCCAACCATTCTTTGAAACCTTAATGGATTTTGTTTAAATTTCCCCCTTTCTCTTTGCTTAAGAAAACGTTATTTTTTTTCATTTACTAAGTATTTGTTATTGACCCAGTTATTTATTTATACCCCTCCTCGTTTTATGAGGAACTTAATAAAGCTGGCATTGATGTGTAAGTTTACCAATATACAATTAAATTACATGAAATGGTCAATAATCAATATTCAACTTTTGTGTGTGTGTGTGTGTGTGTGTGTGTGTGTGTGTGTGAGAGAGAGAGAGAGAGAGACAGAGTCTCATGTCTCACTCTGTTGTCTAGGCTGGAGTGCAATGGTGCAATCTTGGCTCACTGCAACCTCTGCCTCCCTGGCTCAAGCGACTCTCCTGCCTCAGCCCCCTGAGTAGCTGAGATTATAGGCGCCCATCACCGCACATGGATAATTTTTGTATTTTTAGTAGAAATGGGGATTCGCCATGTTGGACAGGCTGGTCTTGAACCCTGACCTCAGGTGATCTGCCTGCCTCGGCCTCCCAAAGTGCTGGGATTACAGGTGTAAGCCACCACACCTGGTCTATTCAACCTTGTTAAAAAAAAAAAAAAAAAACCAGCAACGTCACATGGTTCAATCCAATGTAAAACATTGTAAATCCAATGTCTGATACTGAAACACACTCTGTAAAATTAATTTGGATTTTATTTTCCATTCAACTTTTGTTTAATTGTCAGATCATATACAATTGCATATGGCCATGTACAAGGTGGTGTGTGGATACATGTTTACATTGTGGGATAATTAAATCAAGCTAATTAACATATTCACCACCTCACATACTTACTGTTTTTGTGGTAAGAAGATTTAAAATCTACTCTTTTAGCAATTGTGAAATATATATTATTCCTAGGTGGAATTTTACTACACATTGGGCAGATTCTGGTTATAACACTGAAATGGATTTAGGTTTTACATGGCTAACTTTTAGATCATGTTTACCTGTAAAACCTATGCCTTTCTTCTAAATTCTTTTCCTTTCCCCTGATCCTCCAAAAAAAAAAAAAAAAGATGACTCTGACAGGCTTTCTTCACATCAGAAAGTATTTTACTCACATCTCTATTTACACTCTACAATGGTTGTAATTACAAAATCTATTAAAAGGTTTTTAAATACTTTAAATTATCATACAAATACAACCATATATGTGTACAATATAATTTAAAAAGGAAAATAATCATATTTCTCCAACAAAACCTAAAATCTGTATTTCCTAAAATATTCTTATATAATTTATATTTTTTAAATATAATTCACTAAAATAATGTGTTATTATTTTATTGTGTACTGAATTACTACATATCTGGATATCCTCTTTTATCTCATCGTTCTAGCTAAAACTGGTTAGTGCTTGTGAATCTTGTTTTTTCTATTAGCTCCACGTTCCTTCCGGTATATGCTGGAAATTTTCCGTTATCTTCAGCATCTTTGATCTTTGTGGACAGAATGCTGAATGTAGGTGTGAAACTTAAATGCAAATGAAACTTAACTGAAATGCTACATGCTTTCCGTTTTCTTCAATAAGAAGCATGCACATAACTAGCACTAGCTAATGCAATCTGAGTACTTACAAGACATCTCACATTGTTCTAGTTGCTTCATGTCTGAGCTCCTGTATTTCTGTGATTTTTGTTGGCGATAACTACTCTTGGTACCCTCATTCTGCAAATAATGAAACTGATGCAGACACAGCAAGTAAGTGGCCAGAGGTCACACATAATCTTTGTGTTTAACTGGTAAAGTGGAGAAAAAAGCAAGATTCACCTCACCCTCATTACTGAGGATGCGGCAGTGTGAGTGTGTGTGGGGTGCTGCTGCAGAAAAGGATGGCGGCCACTGGAACCAGATCCCCACTCACATCCTGGGAAAACAAGGTGGCAAAGGAACACAAGGGCCACAGTTCCTCTGCCTGGACCCCCAGACCAGCAGGCCAGTTCAACCTGAGGCTCAGCTGCACACTCCGGCTCACAAAAAGAATATGCCACTTCGTATGCCTTCTAGAATGGCTACAACAAAACAGACAGACAACACCAGGTGCTGGCGGGATGTGGACTGCCAGGGGCTCCTGCACACTGCTGGTTGGATATGCAATGCACAGCCCCTCTGAAAACTGGCAGTTTCTTAAAAGGTTAAGCATCTGTCTACCCTAAGACCCATCCACTCCACCCCAAGATATCCACCCACTTCCGAGAGAAATGAAAACACATGTCCACAAAACGTCTCATACAAGAAGAATCAGGGAAGTTCATCTATAACAGCCACAAACTAGAAATAACCCAAATGCCCATCCACTGGTCAGGAGACAAAAGAGATTGCAGTGTCACCATCAAGCGGAGAGAAGGATGATTCCTGTAAGATGGACAAATGTCAAAGGCTAACTTAGGGTGCTAGAAATCCCAACAGTGAATGCTTGGAACCAGACCAAAGAAAATGCATGAGTTATAGAAAGGCTCTTCCCTGATTCGATGTGTGTGTGAGTTACATGGGTGTATACAACAGTCAAAACTCATCAGACTGTATCCTTATGATCTGTCCATTTCACCATGTGCTTAAATAAAGAAACAAACAAATGATAAATATGCATAATCTATGATCCAGCAATTCCACTTCTTTGTATATCCAACCTAAAGAAATGCACAAGTGTCAGGGCAGCAACAGCCGAAAGAGGAAACAACTGGACCCTGTGTTAGTAGCAGAGTGGATAAACTGCAACTATGTTCATGGGGATATATTATTATTCATTCTGCTACTAAACTGTAACTGTATTCCCATGGATATAGTTACATTCTGCTACTACATGCAGTGTAAAAATGAAGGAACTGGCTTGGCACACTGGCTCACTCCTGTAATCCCAGCACTTTAGGAGGCTGAGGTGGGCGGATCACAAGGTCAGGAGTTCAAGACCAGCCTGGCCAAAATAGTGAAACCCCGTTTAAAAATGCAATAAATTAGCCGGGCATGGTGGCACCTGCCTATAATCCAGCTACTCAGGAAGCTGAGGCAGGAGAATAACTTGGACCCAGGAGGTGGAGGTTGCTGTGAGCCGAGATCTCGCCACTGCACTCCAGCCTGGGCGACAGAGCGAGACTCCATCACACACACACACAAAATAAATGAACTGTTGCTATGTGGCATACCATGGGTGTGGTTCAAACATCATATGGAACAAAAGAGGCTAGACACAAAAGACAGCATGGTGCCATTTATAGAAAACTCACCAAGAGACCAAATAACCTACGACATTGCATGGCAGGACATGTTAGGAGGTGGTGGGGGTGGTGACAGGAAGGAATGCACCAGAAACATGTGGGTGACAGGTCTGTGCCTACTTGCTAGCGGGTGTCTCCACATGTCAGAATTCTGTCTGCAGCCTGGTAAAAGTAGGTTGTGGAAAGATGCGATACCTGTCCCCTCCCTCTCATTCTTGGAACTGACGTCTCCTGGATGGAGCCTAGCAAATGGTAATAATCAGATGGGTCAGGTCCGTGTACAACATCAACCTGCTGTTTTCTGTTTGTTTGCCTGTTTTGTTTATGCTTGTGAGTTCTCTGTCTAGGCCATACCTTGGACACTTGGGGACTCACTGCTGGGGGAATTGAAGAGGTGAAAACGCTCTGAGTCCTCCTTTGCTATCAGGTCAAGAGCTAAATTACAGAAAGATCCTAAGAAAATAAATGTCATCCATGCTTGTTTGAATAGTTTGCCACAGAGGATAAGTAAAAAACAAACATAAAAAAACCCACAAGTCCTCTTTTCATTTTATATTATTTTTTTCCAGGTGATTTGCAGATTGCAATCTCACCTTTTCAAAGCAATTGGACCCGTCTTCATACCAAATTTCACTCAAGGGAACCCGTGTGCACATCTGCAATGCACTCTGGGCAGGGAACCTGCATGTACATCTGCAATGCACTCTGGGCAGGGAACCTGTGTGCATGTCTGCAATGCACTCTGGGCAGGGAAACTGTGTGCACGTTTGCAGTGCACTCTGGGCAGGGAACCTGTGTGCATGTCTGCAGTGCACTCTGGCCAGGGAATCTGCGTGCTCGTCTGCAATGCACTCTGGGCAGGGAACCTGTGTGCATGTCTGCAGTGCACTCTGGCCAGGGAATCTGCGTGCTCGTCTGCAATGCACTCTGGGCAGGGAACCTGTGTGCATGTCTGCCGTACCCTCTGGGCAGGGAATCTGCGTGCTCGTCTGCAATGTGCTCTGGGCAGGGAACCTGTGCGCTTGTCTGCAGTGCACTCTGGGCAGGGAAACTGTGTGCATGTCTGCAATGCACTCTGGGCTTTATGTCTAAAGGTATGGTCCTTTGCTTTATTCTTTACCTTTGCCCTAAGAGATAAGCATTGCTTGGAGCAGTTCCATAGCAATTATCATTAATCTTGTTGTGTAATCATAGACAGGTCTCCTAACCTCTAAATCATCTTGTTTCTTCAGTCAATCAGCAGGGTTTGTTGCAAGCAGAATGCAGAAGCCATGTAAGATCACAGAACAGTTACGGACGATGAGGAACAGCGGGCGTCCCCGTCCCATTCAATGGAAGCCACCTGTGCCAGCCCACGCCACAGACCACAGCGAGGATGCGCGCCTAAGAACGGTGGCGGTTAGAGCTAAGGTATGGGGACTATACACCGTAAATATTCCTGAATTACTTAGTTCAGAGGTAGAGTTAACGTAACTGCTTCTTTTAATTATATGATCTAAAGCATACATGAGAACAATCACCAAACTCCCATACTAGGCGATATGGCGTGGGTCTCTGTCCCCGCCCAAATCTCACATTCAAGTGTAACCCCCAGTGTTGGAGGTGGGGCTGGTGGGAGGAGCCGGATCATGAGGGTGGATCCTCCATGAAGTCCTTAGCACCCTCCGCTCCATGCTGTTCTCTTGAGGGAGTTCTCAGGAGATCTGGCTGTTTAAAGGCTGTGGCACCTCCTGCCTCTCTCTCTAGGTCCTGATCCAGCTTTGCCTTCTGCCATGAGTGAAAGCTCCCTAAAGCCTCCCCAGAAGCAGATGCCACCACGCCTCCTGCATAGCCTGTGGAGGAAACCTCTTCTTTTCCTTATAAACTAAACCTCTTTTCTTTATAATTACCCAGCCTCAGGTATTTCTTCATAGCAAGGCGAAAATGGACTAATACACCAGGTATACGCCAACAGTTGAATAAATATTCATTTAATTTAATCCAACACAAAATTATTTAACAATTACACTTATACAATTATATATATTTCCCCAAAAGTTTATTTCTCAAAGATTAAGGTGTATTCTTACTTTGTAGTCATAACTGAGTGTCTGCTTGTTAATGGTATTGCAGTTTATATAAAATAAAAATGGTGGAAACACCGTGTGCTACTTTCCAGGACTTGCTGCCCCCTGCAGGGTGTGTGTGCATCTGCAAGTGAACCTGTGGTCTGTGTCTCTCCTGCAGCTGCTCAGACCACTGGAAGGCACTGCCCTCCCTGGCCTAAGCATCAACATTCGTTTTTATTTCCATGAACTTCAATAGGCTTCTTTCTAAAATACATAATTCACATGTAAAGAAATTATTCCTTCTGTAATTTAATTTCCTCTCAATCACTTAGGGTCCTCATGATGAACAAGATTTTCGTGCTAATTTTTTATTGCTAGTGACCTCACACATTACTGAGCTCTACCCCTTGCATTGAGTGACCACAGATTTCTTCTGCTTCTTGTTATTTTTGACATCCCCTCCTGTAACTGTAATACAGAGCTGTTACATACCAATAATAAATATCTCCAGCAAATGTTTGACAAATATTTAAACAGATAATATTTAATATATCCAGTAAATATTTGATAAATATTTAAACAGATAATACCAGAGAAGGTGTACACATATATAACATGCATCAAAAAAGTTCAACCTTAATATTAATCCATGAGACTGACCCCTCCTTTCTTGGGGGAAGTTTCTTTGAAGTTCAGTGGAACTTCTTTTGCAAATGTCCCATCTTTTTGCTGCTCTCTAGAGACAGGACAATGGCAAGTTTTACTCCCAAACCTTTAAATCTACAGTTTATGCTGAAAACCCAAACTATGTAAAATTCATCAGTCACCTCATAAACATTAAGATACATTAGGAAGCTCATACAAAACTAATGGTTTAAATATGACTTCAGACTTAGTAAATCATCCTTTCAGTTTTGCAAAACAAAGTAAAACATCATTATGTTTAAAATCTCTATTATATCCAATGTGGGGCACATCAGACAACTGAAATGTCACCAGCCACAAGCAGCCGGTGAAGAAGCATGCTTGCTGGGCATCCTGCTGGCAGAGGTGCATGGCAGCTCCATCTCTGAGCACGTTTCACAGCTTGTACCATTTACATGTCACTGGCAGAGGTGCATGGCGGCTCCATCTCTGAGTAGTTTCACAGCTTGTACCATTTACATGTCACTGGCAGAGGTGCATGGCGGCTCCATCTCCGAGTAGTTTCACAGCTTGTACCATTTACATGTCACTGGCAGAGGTGCATGGCGGCTCCATCTCTGAGTAGTTTCACAGCTTGTACCATTTACATGTCACTGGCAGAGGTGCATGGCGGCTCCATCTCTGAGTAGTTTCACAGCTTGTACCATTTACATGTCACTGGCAGAGGTGCATGGCGGCTCCATCTCTGAGTAGTTTCACAGCTTGTACCATTTACATGTCACTGGCAGAGGTGCATGGCGGCTCCATCTCTGAGTAGTTTCACAGCTTGTACCATTTACATGTCACTGGCAGAGGTGCATGGCGGCTCCATCTCTGAGTAGTTTCACAGCTTGTACCATTTACATGTCACTGGCAGAGGTGCATGGCGGCTCCATCTCTGAGTAGTTTCACAGCTTGTACCATTTACATGTCACTGGCAGAGGTGCATGGCGGCTCCATCTCTGAGTAGTTTCACAGCTTGTACCATTTGCATGTCACTGGCAGAGGTGCATGGCGGCTCCATCTCTGAGTACGTTTCACAGCTTGTACCATTTACCTGTCACTGGCAGAGGTGCATGGCGGCTCCATCTCTGAGCATGTTTCACAGCTTGTACCATTTACATGTCACTGGCAGAAGTGCATGGCGGCTCCATCTCTGAGCATGTTTCACAGCTTGTACCATTTACATGTCACTGGCAGAGGTGCATGGCGGCTCCATCTCTGAGCATGTTTCACAGCTTGTACCATTTACATGTCACTGGCTTAAGGCAGAGCTCTCATTCCCCTTCTTCAGCAGGTAGTTGGAATCACGTGGAGCTGTGAATTACACAATCCATTAGCAGCTTCTCCTTGCCCTACAGGGAGGCGACTCCCATTGTTCTCAACTAACAGCTGCATGCAACAGAACTCCATGCCCAGGATCCAAATGAAAATAACTGCCACCACCTGAGCGGCAGTCACCTGAGCCACAGACACGCAGAAGTCCTAAGAAGTCTGGGCGGGGAGGGAAGAGAATTATGAGCTTCTGATAATATTTTATGAGATTCTTTTATAGATAAGGAACATCATCTGCTGACTGATGAACTTAGGCAGCACCTACCAGCATAATCCCAATTTGCCTTTAGCAGTAATGTAATTATGAACTTCATATGGTTGCTTCGTCATGCAGAGAAGTCGGATGTATTTGCTGTAACTTTATTAACAGTCATTCCCTTTAATAAAACTAAATAAGCCGCTATAGTCTTTATCAAGTTTTAGATGAGGAATAGCTGTAACTTCTCCCACTTTAAAATTTCTCTTGACTACTCATCGAAGTGAGGCCTGAAGACTAGATGAAGTTGGTAGTTTTATTTTATACTTCAAGGAGAGTCACTAATTTTTAAACTTTTGATTTAATGACACAGGTAATTCTTATAGAAAAATAAAAATACAATAAATAAGAAAGCAGTTTACCTCTAATTCCTTTACCCATATGTAATTAGTATTAACATTGTAAATGTGTAATATTTCACGCCTTTCCATGCACAAAATACCCGTGTACACCACAAGCACACACACACGCGCACACACGCACAATTTTCAATTAAGCCGATATTTTCTAATCTGGATTTTTGTCCTAAAAAAAATTATGAACAATTTTCCATGTCAACAATATCCGTGTACTCTAGTGAATGCCATCCTGAGATGCCAGAGTGAGTGATCAGTATGAGGAGAGATGAAACGGGTCAGCAGCAGAGGCTGCAGATTCCAAGGACAGTGCCAGGCGTGCAAGCGTCGTCCAATATTGAGAGCAGGTCAAAGCAGCAGGGACGGGGAGTCCATTTAGCCAGTGGCCATGGTGCCAGAATAATCAACCACATGGGAAAGATGCTAGACTCCTACATCACACCACATGCAAAAAGAAATTCCGGGTGAATGAGAGATACACATTGAATATTAGAACGTGTGTAATATCAAAATAAAATGTATCAAAGTATTGCCTTCATGTTGAAATGGGAGAAAACTTTACAATGGGACAGGAGTCATGAAATACATTATAAAAAGGAAAAGAATTATGTGCTGATATGTCAAAGTTACCACAAAGCTGTGAAAAAAAGATAGATTGGGGGAAAATATGTGTAGCACACATGGCAGAAAACTGGTAGTAACCTGAATATATAACGAGATCACACAAATTAATAAGATTTAAACAATGAAAAAAACGATATATGTACACGATCCCCAGTGAAAGACACAGGACTCGCTGATGTACGCACAGAAAGGTGCTCAAACTCACTGCAAGTCACGGCACTGCATGCTGAATAAATACTGAGATGCCATTTATTGATGACTCAAATCCGGGGAAAAAAAGTTGTAAAATGATGACACTGGTGTCAGCAATATATTGGGTTTGGAGTCAGCCCTATAACACATTGCTTGTTATGGCAACAATGAGAAATAATTGTACAATAATAAAACAAAACTACACATGCCCACTGACATCAAGAATCCCATCTTAGAGAATACAGCCTATGCCGATAAAACCAATGGCAATAAGGCGATACCTATGAGCTTGGTAGTATTGCTGTACATAGTGGGAAGAAACCAACAACTGAACGTTCATCAGTAGAAAAATGATTGAAGTATATCCACGTAAGGAAACACTTTTTATTAAATGTTTATGATTTTTTATTAAAATGCTTATTTTTTATTAAAAGATGACGAAACTACAGAGTTATATGTACAGTATGAGTGTACAGTATGAGTACAGAAGTAAGATGATAGATAGATAGATAGATAGATAGATAGATAGATAGATAGATAGATAGATTTGTGAAAGACTACACAATAAAATATGTAAGGAAGGCTTGACTCGAGGAGGATGAAGATAAGACATTAAATTTTCCTTAATATCTATTGCATGTTGTATATTATTTTTGTAATAAAAACAATTCATAATATTTAAAAAATTATACAATACAGGAGATTATTTAAAAGACCATGGTGCAGTTTTTAAAATGTTCTTTGAGCTCAATGATGAACCAATTACAATGACTTTACGCAGCAAATATTACTAGACAGCTACCACAGACCAGGTACATTGTTCTAAGTGTCTAAAATACACCAGTAAAAAACCAAAGGTCTCTAATCTCACCACTCTTACAGTCTATGGGGAAGGACAAACAAGGAGTAATCATCATTTTAAGAAGGCAAACTATGAAGTATGCGAGGAGATAATGTGCTATGAAAACAACACTGCAGGTGAGGGCTCAGGAGGCTGCAAGGTGGATGGGAGCCCTCCCAGAAGAGCGCACAGCATGGAGGGAGGGCTCAGGAGTCTTCAGGGTGGACAGGAGCCCTCCTGGAAGAGGGCACAGCATGTGCAAAGGTCTCGGGCATCTGAGAAACAGCAGATGCAGGGAGTGAGATGAGAGAAGGGGAGGGGAAGGGGTCCAAAGGAAGAGGGTCTCTAGGGCCATCATAACCTGCAGCTTTCCTCTGTGTGAAGCTGGGGGCCATGCCAGGGTTTTGAGCAGAGCAGTGACAAGGTCTGACACCCACTGTTGTGTTCAAAACAGGCCACATGGGGGAAAGTGCAGGAGCAGGAGGGCCCACTGGGGATCCCTGCAGTGGAGCAGGCAGAACAAGGGTTCTTGGTGACTGAGGGCTGAGAGGTCATCGGATGATTCCAGTACATAGCACACTGCTTAGTTGGAGCTCGGTATTTTCAAGAAGTTTGCTATTGGTGTTGTATTAGTCTGTTTTTACACTGCTCTAAAGATCCTACCCAAGAAGGTAATTTATAAACAAAAGAGGTGTAATTGACTCACAGTTTGGCATGGCTGGGGAGGCCTCAGGAAACTTACTATCATGGTGGAAGGGGAAGCAGTATCTTCTTCACAAGGTGGCAGGGGAGAGAAGAGTGAATGAAGAAGGAACTTCCAGCCACTTATAAAACCATCAGCTCTTGTGAGAACCCGCTCATTATCACAAGAACAGCATGAGGGAAACCGCCCCCACGATCCAATCACCTCCTACGAATGCCTCGGGATTACAATTCAAGATGAGGTTTGGGTGGGGACACAAAGCCTAAACACATCAGGTGTTTAACGGCTAATATTTAAACAAAGGTAATGTTTATTTATTTATTTAATGAGGTTGCATCCTTATAAACAGTAGTTAAAGACCAAACATCACTTTCTGGAGCATCAGTTTTAATAACCTCATTTATTCTCCATATATATCATGATTTATTCAACAAAGTGCTTACATAGATTGCTTCCAAAGTTTGCAATTACAAAGAGTGTTCAAATAAGCAGCCTTATAGAGTCATCTTAGAATGTTCTGCTGATCTGTTCTTTAGAACACATTGCTACAAGTGAATCAAGGAGCATGTTCATTTTAAGGCTTTTGACCGTTCTGCCGAATTGCCCTCCAGGAATTTTCTCCTGGTTTGCAGGCCCACGAGCAGTCTGTTGCAAAAGGGTGCATTTCCTCCCCAGCAATGGGTGTTATTATTATGGTTATTCTTTTTGATCTCTGCCAATATGATTGGGGAAAAGGAAGTTTTCTAATTTGATAAAAGGTGTGTGTATTAATGTTGGCTTACTGCACAAGTAAATTAATCAATAAGAAAGTAAATTAATCCAATAGAGAAAGTGACCCACAGCCGCAGCAAACTTACAATAACATGTTTTAATTATGTTATGCCTCTAAATGGACCCTGCTGACAGGCATGCATGCTTTACATGTACTTATAGTCATAATGTATTTACAATTTTATATGCAGTTTTTTCTTCCTGGCACTTGGCATCTTATAAACATTTTCTTCATTGCTATTTAGTATTCCAAATTATAACTGTATAACAGTTATGTAATACATAAAAATTGACTAAATTGTGTACTTTAGGAAACTCTAATGATCATAAAAGAAAAGGAGGGGAGAAGGCCTGTCCCTCAGAGCTGGACTTGCTGTCACCTCTGTGGAGTTTAAGGGGGGCATGAGGAGGAGATGCACGCCTGACTATGTGAGCCCCGAAGAGAAAGTCAAAGGTAGAGAAACAGAAAAGCAGACATCACACAACATGGGTAATTTAGAAAATACAAACGGAAAATTAGTATTCAGAGAGAGATTCAAGAAGTGATTGCACCCACAAAATAAAAATTGTAGAATATGAACATGCCCCAGAGGCTAACAAAGACCTATTAGAAATTAAAAATATGATCAATAAAATAACAGGAGTGCTGGAAGCCAAAATTGAACAAAACATTCAAAAACAAAAAGATAGTAAGATAGGAAATATGACCAAAAAAATAAAATCAGAAAGACTTAATCATGGAAGTCCAAATGAGAATTAAAATGTTGCTATAAGGAGACAGAAGAGGTAAATAAAAAGGAGAAATTATCAAAGAGATAGAGAAAAATTTTTCTAGAGTCAAAGAACAAAGCTCCCTTCATGTTGAAGTTTATCAAATGCTGAATGTGATGATTAATTTTATGTGTCAACCTAATGCCTGCTGAGCCACAGGCCTTCGGTCAAATGTTATTCCGGATGTTTCCGTAAGGGTGTTTTCAGATAAGATTAACATTTACATCGGTGGACCGTGAGTAAAGCAAATTGTCCTCCCTGATGTGGGAGGCCCTCGTCCAATCAGCTGAAGTCATGAAGGGAAAAAATCCAACCACCCTTCAGCAAGAGGGATTCTTTATCGATGTAGGGAGAGAAAAACAAAGCTCTGATAAAACGGGTAAGGATTCCAAGTTTATGGTAAGTAAATGGTAGGACCAGTGAAACAGGAGGTGGGGTGAAGGAGTCGGAAAGCTGGTAAAATTGTAAAATTGCCAACAATCTGGAAGTGAGGTGGGGCCTTCACACAAATCACTGTGAAGACCCTTAGTCCTCCTTGTGGAGGCCTCAAAAATGTTCCCTGAGCCCAAACTCTTTCTCAGTAGCACCTGTGATAGTGAATGTCATCTTGTGTGTGTGTGAGAGAGAGAGCAAAGGAAAGAGAGTGCAAAAACCCCAGCATATCATACAATCAACAAAAATTTCTATGACAGAAGGGGAGAGTATGATTGAGACAAATAAACCAAGTCTAACTTTTCCAGACCTGTTTTTTTTGTTTGTTTGTTTGTTTTTTTTTTTTTTTTTTTTTTGCCTGTGACCTTCTGAACAGGGGACAACGGCAGAACAAAGGACTATGCAATCACTGGAATTCCTAACAGAGCTCACATTCTAGGACTCAAACTGAGATAGCATCAGTGCCTTTCCTCTGGAGGCTATGCTAGCAGACCTGGTTACATCCTTCACCCCAGAAAGCTCTGGATGAGACACAGTTCACGCAGGCAGTGACCCCATGGTTCTCCTCAAAATCGATGCTATGACACAATCCGAGATACAGAGGACCTCATATTTACCCAGTAACAAGCTCCTGACTACCACCAATGAGGGCTGAGCTATGCTCACACGGGAGAGAGAAGCCAGCAAGCCAAAAACTCGTTGTAAGAAATTAGAGGAAATAATCCAGTGAAGCACACCCACAGAAAATAGGCAGAAGGAAGTTGAGAAGGAAAACAACTCGTGTGGATGAGTTAGAAAGCAGACACCAACAGAGAGGACCACCAAAGCCAATAGTTGTTTCTTTGGAAAACTGATAAAACTGTGAAACCATTGCCAAAATGTAGAGAGAACACAAATAACCAATGACAGAAAACATGTGAGGAGTCATCATGGCAGATTACAAGACACCTGAAGATACTAGCACAGGTCGTGGTGCCAGCACACTTGAAAACGTGGACAAAAGGAACAAAAACCTATGGAATAATACATCTGCAACAAATTGACATGAGAAAAATAGAAAGTCTGAATAATTAAACAGCTATTTAAAAGCTTGTATTCAAAATTAAAATTTTTACACATAAAAATCCCAGGTAGAAATGTCTTCATTAACAAATTCTGCAAAAATACTTAAGAATAAAATGGCATGGGTCTTACACACATTCTCGCATAGACTATCAACAGAGGGAATGCTTTCACTCCAGAAGGTCAGCATACTATTGATTCTGAAAACTTGAAAAAGTATAGACAAGAAAGGAGAATTATGAGCTAATCTCCTTGGGAATATAGATGCAAAACTTTAAAACCAAATACTATTCAACTAAATCTAGCAATATATAAGTGGGACAATATGTCATAACCAGGTTGATTGATTCCAGAAATGCAGGGTTGGCTTTATATTTACAAATCAATCAACATAATTTATGAAATAAATAGGGGAAAATGAGAAAAACATTTTAATCCCCTCAATATCTTAGAAAATACCTTTGATAAAATTCAACATCATTCTAGGAACAGATGGTTATTTCATTAATCTCATACAGGACATCTTCAAAGCACACACTCCATCGTCTTAGTGATGAAATATTGAAAACCTTCCCACTGTCCTTGCAAGTGACACATGGACAAGGAAGCTTGACAGCATCACCATACAACATTCTCCTTGGAGCACTAGCCACTAAAATAAGGCAAGGAAAATGAGTAAAAGATTTAAGGGTCAGAAATAAAGACATAAAACTGCCATTAATCTCAGATGATATGAATGTATATGGAAAAAAATCCCACAGAATCTCTGGATAAATGATTCAAATGAATAAATGAGTTTAGCAAAGTTGTTAGATTTTTTGTTGGTATTTTTATCTATCATCAACCAAAATAAAATGAATTTTAAAAAGGTAACTGGCAATAGCATTAGGGAAGCAGGAGCCCAGGAGAGCCAGTGTAACTCAATTTTAAAACCAACTCCTGTCCTGCCTCACAGTCCTAAGATGTTTACAGCCAAGGAAACAGCTCGGTCATGCCTGCAAGACAAACTCCTACCACAACAGAAAGCCCAGGTGTCCCAATACCTGTACCAACATATGCCTTTAAGATAATTATAGTAATGCTCCAATGTACTGACACACTGAAATGTCAAGAATAGTTTTCTTTAAATCAACAGAATAATTCTGTCATGCTGTCAGCCCACCCACATATAGTCACGGCTTAGTATAGACTTTACATAGCAAGACCCCATATTAAAAAAACTTAAAATGAAGAGGTGCATTCCTGCACTTGCTTTCTGAGGACATCAAACTCAAACTCCGCAATGGAGTAGTATCTAAGAAACTTGCTTCTTTCACTGCACTCTGCCAGTCACCTTGAATTCCTTCCTGCATGGGATCCAAGAAGTGTCTCTTGGGGTCTGAATCAAGACTGCTTTCTGGTAACAATAGTTTCAGAAAAAAAGAAGAGGAGGAGGAGGAGGAAGGAAAGGAAGAAGAAGGAGGAGGAGGAGGAGAAAGTAGAAACAAATCTAATGAGAACTCTACAAGACTGCCACATCTTTCTATATAGAAAATTATAAAATAATAATTAGAGACATTAAAAGAAATCTCTATATACATATATACCATGAAACACTACGCAGACATAAAAAAGAGCTAGATCATGTCCTTTGCAGCAACATGGACAGAGCTGGAGGCCATTATCCTAAGTGAACTAATACAGGAACAGAAAACCAAATACCACATGTTCTCACTTATAAGTGAGAGCTAAACATCGGGTTCACACGCACATAAAGAAGAGAACAGTCCCCAAGGCCTATTTGAGAGTAGAGGGTGGGAGAAGGGGTGAGGAAGGAAAAACTTTATATCCAGTGCTATGCTTATTACCTGGGTGACAAAATAATCTGTATGCCAAATCCCTGTGGCATGCAGTGCACCTATACAACAAATCTGCCTAGGTACCCTAAACCTAAAAGTATTAAGAAAAAGAAGAAAACTTTTATAAATAAAGGGGTCTTCCTTGTCCGTGGATTAGTAATAGCATGTTCAAGATTCTAAAGATGTAATTTCTCCCTGGATGGACTGCAGAGTCAATGGAGTCCTATCAAAATACAGTAGACTTCTGGTGTTGGTTTCCTTGCTGATTCTAAAATTTATGTAATATAGCAAAGTACCAATGATATTCAAGACATCCTTGAAAAATATGGTGGGAGAACTTGCTCTACAAAATATCAGCACTTCTTTTAAAGACAAAACAATTATGACAAGTGCAAGAATAGACAGATGCACTAGCCATTCAGAGACGAAGACCCAGAACATTCCCGAATATACACAAATATTTTACACAGGACAAAGGTGGCAGCAACATGCAAGAGTTCAAAAAGGACGAGACTTTTCAATAAACATTGCACTGGAATATGTGTTTAAAAACAAGTAAATTGTGACACCCCCTCCAAATACAGCACATGAAAAGCCATTCTGGGTGGATTCTAGATCTAGATAAGAAAGGCAAAATGATAAGGTTTCTAGAAGATACTATTAAGTAATGTCTTCAGTAACCTCGGTGAGTAAACATTTCTTCAAAAGGGCACAAAAAGATTAATAATAAATAAGACTACGCAAAATTACGACCATCTGTACCTCCAGTCTCTCTCTCTCTGTCTCTCACTATCTTCATCTCTATCTTTAAAAGGCATCTAAGACAAACCCATAGCTTACGTCACACTTAACAGGAAAGACTGAATGTTTTCTTTTGCCCTTTCTGTTCAACATGGCGTTAGATGTTGTAGCCAGAACAATTAGGCAGGTAAAAGAAGTAAAAGGCACCCATCCTGGAAAGAAAGCAGTAAAACTATCTCTATTTGCAGATGACACGAGCTTCTAGGTAGAAAGTACAAAGAAATTCACACACACACACAAAACCCCCAACTAATGGAACTAATAAACAAGTTCAGCAAAGTTACAGGAATCAATATACAAGAATCTTTTCTTTTTTCTTCTTGAGACAGGGTCTCACTCTGTTGTCTGGCTGGAGTTCAGTGTTGCAAACATAGCTCACTCACTATAGCCTTGACCTCCAGGGTCAATGGATCCTCTGACCTCAGCCTCCCTCCTGAGTAGCTGAAACTACAGGCGCATGCCACCATACCCTTGCTATTTTTTGTATTTTTGGTAGAGACAGGGTTTCGTCATGGTGCCCAGGCTGCTCTGGAATGCCTGAGCTCAAGTGATCCATGTGCCTCAGTCTCCTAAAGTGCTGGGATTACAGGTGTGTGCCACTATGCCTGGCCTTCCAATCAATATTTAATTTTTATACACTAACAATGAATGTTCTGAAAATAAAATTAGAAAACAATTCCGTGTACAATTGTGTCAAAAATAATAAAATACTTAGAAAGTACAAGACTTCTATGCTGAAAACTACAAAGCACTGTCAAAAGAAATTAATGAAGACCTAAATAAATGGAAAGACATCCTATGTTTATGATTCAGAAGATTTAACCTTAAGGTAGCAATACCTGCAATAGGTAAACAAATTCAGTTGCAATTCCCATCCAAATCCCAGATGGCTTCTTTGCTGAAATTGACAAGCTGATCCTAAAATTCACATAGAAATCCAAAGACACTGGCCAGGAATAGTGGCTCACACCTGTAATCCCAGGACTTTGGGAGGCCAGGCAGCGGATCACCTGAGGTCAGCAGTTAGAGACCAGCCTGGACAACATGGCAAAGCCCTGTCTCTACTAAAAATACAAAAAGTAGCCAGCTGTGGTGGCATGTGCCTGTAATCACAGCTACTCAGGAGGCTGAGGCACGAGAATTGCTTGAACCTGGGAGGTGGAGGAAACAGTGAGCTGAGATCGTGCCACTGCACTCCAGCCTGGGTAACAGCAAGGCCCTGTCTTAAAAAGAAGAAGAAAGAAGAAGAAAAGAAGTAAGAAAGAAGAAGAGCAGAAGAGAGGAAGAAGAAGAGAAGAAGAAGAGAGAAGAAGAAGAAGAAAGGAAAGAAGGAGAAGGAGAAGGAATAAGGAGAGGAGAATAATAAGAATAAGGAAAGGAGAAAAGGAGAAGAATAGAGAAAGCATAGGACCTCTCCTTCTCCTTCTTCTCCATCTAGAATCCGCCACTCGTCCCTAGCCTCCCCTTCACTTCCCTATCCCGCTCACAAGAGCATAATCCTCCTCCTCTCCTCCGCCTCCCTCCTCCTCCTCCTCCTCCTCCTCCCTCCCCTCCTCCCCCTCCTCCTCTCCTCCTCCTCCTCCTCCTCCTCCCTCCTCCTCCTCCTCTTCCTCTTCCTCTTCCTCTTCCTCTCTTCCTCTCCTCTTCTCCTCTTCCTCTCTCTTCCTCTTCCTCTCTTCCTCTTCCTCTTCCTCTTCCTCTTCCTCTCCTCTCCTCTTCCTCTTCCTCTTCCGCTTCCTCTTCCTCTTCCTCTTCCTCCCTCTTCCTTCCTCTTCCTCTTCCTCTTCCTCTTCCTCTTCCTCTTCCTCTTCCCTCTTCCTCTCCTTCCTTTTCCTTCCTTTTCCTTTTCCTTTCCTTTTCTTTTCCTTTTCCTTTTCCTTTCCTTTTCCTTTCCCTTTTCCTTTCCTTCTTCTCCCCCTTCCTCCCTTCTCCCTCCTTCTCCTGTCTCCTACCTGAAAGAAGACTACTCACAGCTGCCGACAGACTCCAGACACAGATCAGCCAAAACAATCTTGGAAAAGAAAAAATTGGAGGACTCACATTTCCTGACCTCAAAACTTATTACAAAGCTACAATGATTGAAACAGTGTGGTACTGGCATAAGAATACACATATATTCCAATGCAATGGAACTGAGAATCCAGAAACTGATTCCTGGATCAACTGATTTTCAACAAGTGTCCCAAGACAATTCAATAGGGAAAGAATTGTCTTTTCAACAAACGGTACTGGGACAACTGGGTATCTACATGTAAAAGAAAGGGCCCCTACCTCACACCATATACAGAAATTAATGCAAAATAGAACAAAGGCTTAAATGTAGGTGCTAAGACTACAGCAAAATCTTAGAAATCATAGCTGTAAACTTTGCCTTTGGATTAGACAATGGTCTGTTAGGACACCCAAAGCAACAACAAAGTAGATAAACTGGACTTCATCAAAATTACAAACATTTTTTGTTGCAAGGGACACTATCAAGAACAAGAAAAAAACTCACAACATGGAAAAATTATTTGCCAATCTTGTATTTCATAAGGGAAGTGCAAATCATGTCTGATAAGGGAATTGTATATTGAATACTCACATCTCAATAACAAAAACACAACCTAAATTTTAAAATGGGCCAAGGATCTGAATAGACAGTTCTCCAAAGGAAGTACACAACAAGCACATGAAAAGATGCTCAACGTCCTTAGCCATTAGGGTAACACAAATCAAAACCACAGGGAGATACCACTTCACACCTGCTGGACTAAAGACAGATGTTGGTGTGCACAGGAAGAAAATGGAACCCTCATACCCTGCTGGCTGGTGGGACTCCACTTGGGAAGCAGTCTGGCAGTTCCTCACAAGGTTAAGCACAGTAGTCACCTACGATCCAGCCATTCCACTCTTAGGTACAATGAAAACATATTGCCACACAAAAACTCATACAGGAATGTCCTTGCAGTATTATTCGTGATCACTAAAAAATGGAACAACTCACATGTCATCAACAGATGAATGGACAAACAAAATTTGGCACATTCATGCAGTGGAGTATTATTTAGACACACAAAGGAATAAAGTTCTGACGCAATCTGCAGCACAGACGCACCTTGAAAACACTCACCGAAAGGAGCCCCCACAGAGACCACCTGGCGTGTGACTCCATTTCCATGAACTTCCAGAACCCGCAGGGTGGTGGTTCTACGTGTGGGGGTGCGGGAGAGGGAATGGGGGTAGCTGCCGATGAGAAGAGGGTTTCTTTTGGGGGTAGTGAACACAACTTCGTTACTATACTAAAAAACTGTGGAACTGTACACCTTAAATACTGTGAGTTTTATGGTATGCGAACTGCATCTTAAGCTATTATTTTAAAAATTTAAAAAGCAAGCTGAGCAGCCTGGCCAACATGGTGAAACCCCGTCTGTGCTGAAAATACAAAAATTAGCCCGGTATGGTGGTGCGTGCCTGTAGTCCCACCTACTCGGGAGGCTGAAGCAGAAGAATCGCTTGAACCCGGGAGGCGGAGGTTGCAGTGAAAAGAGATCACGATCATGCCACTGCACTCCAGCCTGGGCGACAGAGCAAGACCCTGTCTCAGAAAAAAAAAAAAAGCAAGGTGCGGTTTCCAAACTGCAAGATTTTGAAATCTCTACTGCGATCGTTATGGTAACACGTCCTTGCAATGTGATAATGTCCCAATAATTTATCCTTATAAACATTTTAAAACCTTAACAAGTCCTTTCTCCGCCTTTGTTCCACTTGCGCCTCCTTGCCCCTCTCCCCCGGGCTCCTCCTCCCGGCTGGCCCTCCCCGCTGAAGTCACGGACGCGCTCAGCTGGCCCCGGGGTCTGGGTGCGCCCGCCCTGCCCGCAGTCGGCGAGGGACCCTGGGGCGTCTGCGGGGCGGGTCCAGGGGCGGCCGCGGTGACCTCGGGGCGCGTGCAGACCCCGCCCTCAGCGACCGGCCGCAGATTCCAGCCCACCTTGGCGACCTGTGGAGCCAGGGGCGGAGAGAGGAGGCGCAGGAGGACCCGCGACACAGCTCGGGATCCTCGCGCGCTGGGCCTCCGGCGCAGCTCGTGGGGTTCGGGAGGCCTGGACCCTGCCCGGGAGATGTGGACGCCGGACGGACCCCCGGGGCCCGCGGGCTGGGACCGCCGTAGGTTGGGCGCGAGGTTGCGCGCGGCGTTCGCGGGACTGCAGGAGCTGCAGGGGCTGCGCGCCACGCAGCAGGAGCGGGTACGGGGCGCCCTGGCCCTGCAGTCCCCGCCCGCGCCCGCCGCGCCCTGCGGTCCCCACGGTCCCCACGGCCCCGAGCAGCAGCTGGAGGCGGCACTGGCCGCGCTGCAGGAGCAGCTGGTAAGGACCTGGCGCCGGGACTCTGGGCTGCGGGGTTTAGGGGCCACAGGCGCTGCTCGCTCCGGGTGCCGGCCGAGACTGTGTGTTAGTGGGAGGGGGCGTCTGATGGATGGAGGGGACGTCCTTTGGGATTTGATTGGAATGCAGTTGGGTCTCCAAGGAGGGGGACACGGAGGCCCCGCGCGCAGGTGCCTAGAGGTGAAGCGCACAGATGAGGACCCTGAAAACTGCCCGGGGCTGCAGCCGGCGCTCCACCCTGCGTGGATGTGCGCCCACCCACGCCAGGATCCCGAAACTGGCAGATTTAGGGGAGACACCCTGTTGGTTAGTTACGCATTGTTCTGACCTATGGGTACTGACTGGCTTTCCCCTGGCGGAGGTCGGCTTGGGATCCTGGCATCACTTCCTGGGGTACCAGGTCCCCCCTGCTGTCTTGGGTTAGGGGCAACAGTGTCCGCGTGGTAAAGCGCACCCCGATTTGTCCTCAGGATGTGCTGACGTTTCTTACAGGTCGCGTCCCTGTAATAAAGTATTGGGGGAAAGCATGTAGCTGACAAAGGCCTCTTCAACTTTAAAATGTGACCTGACCTGTAAGGAAAGGCCTGTCCTCTGATCCAGAGGACAGACTCTTTGATTTCCTTGCCACCGGCCCTCTTCAGCACTACCTGGGCGCTCTGAACCCCTCCTTTCACACAATGAAAGAAACTCCAGTCATTACCCCTCTGCTTATTATGTTATTGTATGATTTTGTAAAATTTACTGGAAACAGCGCACAAGAGTTTTCATAGTTGCTGTATTTTCTTAAAGACAAACTGAAAAGGTTAGAGAAAGATATCTGTTTACTTGTGTTACCTCTATTACACATAGTGAAATTTCTTTTACATTAGAAATTTAAGTCTGTCCTGTTAAAAGTTGCTGCCTTTAAACGTTGCCCACGTGAAGCTGCAGCATGACCCTCAGCCTAGCTGGCTCAGCCAGGTTGTTAAAGTAGCAAACTCTTCTGGATTAAAGAATCCCAGTGTCTGGGATGCCTCCCAGGATCCCGGTTATCTCCTGACCTTGTGGAAGCCGGAGGTGGCAGACTGTGTGGGATTAACCTGGGTCCCCAACTCTGCCCTGATGCCTCCTGAGAGGAAAGTAGCTGCTGTACAGACTTTGCTTACCCAGTGACCAAATCCTGACCGTGTGTTTAGGTCATTTGTGTGTTTGCACCCAGACACAATCTCAGCTTCTGCATGACCTCAGCTCAGCTTGCGACAGCCACAAATGTGTTACACACATGTGATGGGAAGGGGGTGCTGCTGAGATGCTGGCTTCAACTGTTCCGTCGAGGGGGTGAGAGTGCAGGTGATGATTAACTTGGCTTAGGAAATATACAAATCAAACTTGCAAGTGCTCAGCCTCTAATTACAAGTAGCCTTTTGGAAGAGAAGATCAAACAGGTTTTTTGTTTATTTTATTATTATTTTTTTTAATGTGGGGACCAGAAGGAACATGCAGACTTTGTCTTGAAACTTTGTTCTCGGGACGGATTATGTGATCAAAAGAGAAGAATAATTGAATTTGTGTGACATCAGCCCAGGGCTTAACACTTTTACATTTTTCTTACAGGGAAAAACATTAGAAGTGATAGCAGTTCTATAGTGCTGAATACAATGAAAAGCCTTGCTTGCTGGAACAGTTACACACTCCAGCAACTCCCAGCTAACTCAGGGTCCCCTCCGCCCACCCTGGTGCTCACCTGGCCATTGGTCATCATTCAGGTGTGAAGGCAGGAAGAACATTGATCAGACCCTGAGCAGCTTTAGCCTACAGGAATTCTCAGGTGAGAATGATTGTTGGCATTTCCAGGGATTTAAACAGTCAGGAAAATAGCAGCACTCATCACTTCAAGGCTTATCGCAATGTGCTGCACCTTTTTAATTGCTGTGTCACAAAGGAGAGTGCAGTAGGCGGTGCTTAGTAGGATTTTGTTGAATAAATAAATGAGTGGCTTTTATTGCTGCAACAAAAGGGAAAATGATTTCAGAATTTGGGATCTCCCTGTTCTGAGTTTCTAAGCTGATGAGATCCCCATGCCCTCCGACCCAAGTGGGTTTGCTGCTGCGTGGCCAATCCAGAAAAGGTTCACTCTGCGTCCTCATGTATGTTTGTGAGGAAGGTTGTCGTTCCCAAGAAGTGCCGGCCATTCCCATATTCATAAGGGTTAGGTTCCCCAACAAGCCCTAGATAGAAAGACTTCATCCACTTCCTGGAACTCGGAGCCCACGAGTAGACCAAGAACCCCATCCTTCACCAGTGGGTACCGTCTCCACAAGGGTAGAGAGGCAGAGGGGCTCCGGGAGTCTGCAATGAAATCTTATCCTGAAGAATTTCCCCATCTTGACATTGCTGGTCGTGACTTGTTCTAAAAGTGGCAGCTTGCAACAATTCCTTTTCCCTGGCAGCTTCCCACATTCCATGCTGCAGGAGCAAGCTGTACGCCTGATTCTGCCGCATACACTTGATGCCCAGCATTTTCCTTGGGCCGACTGTGCTTGCTTTGTGACCACACAGGGGAACCAAGGGAGACAGGGTGAGAACTTGCTCAAGGCCACGCATTAGGGCCAGGCATCCCCTGGCTTCGGTAGTGCTTTTTAATCCATGAGTCCAGTCTGTGAACCAGGGACCCCTTCGCTGTTGATTGACAGGCCTCTTTTAAACTTAGGTAATAGCATTTACCTCTCTCCAGAATGGAGGGCACATAGCCTTGGAATTCAGGCATAGAACGTTTCCTTTGTGCATTCTAGCTCTCAGGGATAGAAAGGAGGTGTTTCAGATCCCAGGATACTGTCCGTATCCTGAACAGTAAGGCCTTTTTCACGTTTATCCTCCGCATGTGCCATAGAGGTGCTGCGATGGCTGGACTGTTGACTTGCACACGGAAAAGGCACAGCACATGGAAATCAGGTCATTCTCTTGCAGTGCATAAAGAATGCATTTCAAAGAAAGGGATTAGCCTATTTTTTTTTTAACAGCACCCCCTGGAATAGAAGTCCTCAAACTTTTTGTTGTCATAAGGAACTTTTGTGGTCCCTGGGAAGCTTGTTAAAATGCAGGTTTCCAGGCTTACCCGGTAAGGCCTCAGGAAATGAGTGGAGCCCGGGGCCTGGGGTCTGCAGGTATGCCCAGCTGATCCCACTGCCTGAAGAGGCTTGGTATGAGCGCCTTTATACCAGGCCCTCCTGCCCCTTCCCCAGGCCCGGGAGTTTGGCACAGATGCCCCCAGAGCACACCTTGGGCAAGGCTGCCTGGAGTTAGCCTGAATGCTTGCAGAGGGCCGCCTGGAGTTAGCCTGAACGCTTGCAGAGGGCCGCCTGGAGTTAGCCTGAACGCCTGCAGAGAGAAGTAGAGCAGGGAGGCCACCCAGGGCTCGCTTGCTGCTGTGGAGTGAGTCAGTCCAATCGTGGACATGCGTGGAGATCACACTCTGGGGCTGGCCTTGCAGTGGCCTCTCCTCCTTCCTGGCCGCATATATTTTGTGACTGTGAGCACAAAGTCTAACCCTAAGAAAGAGTTAATGTAAAGCACAGTCATACAAACCCCAAGTTAGGGACAGCAGTCGGGGTTAGGGACAGTGGTCAGGGTTACAGGCAGGGAGTAAATCCTGAATGGTGGAGTCCTGCAGACGCAGATGGGACCTGAGGACGTAATAAATAACCGGTGAGTGCCTGAGAGCTCTGTGCGTCCTGCAGCCCCTAGACCATTAATCAGAAACCAGCAACTGAAGGCCTGGCTGGCCAAACATTAATCACAAAGCAATTAACCCAGCACAGACACGGGGGAGGGAAGGGGGCTGGAGGAGGAGGACAAAGCTGGCTGGGGTGCAGGGGCTCCCCTCCTTCAGAAGGAGAGTGTGATTTGGAAGAGGTGAAGGCACACAGATCCTTTTAAACGTTGAGGTGTGGCCTCACCAAGGAACTTGATTTTCTGTCGGTACCTTGGGTTTTGTTTTACAACAGGAAAAAGAAAAATCATGTGCTGTGAGAATCCACGCTTGCCCCTTTGTTTGGATCCAAGCTTCCTCTTTGCATAGCTGGTGTGGGAAAGCCCGCCTGTGTGTGCTGCGCGGGCTTGGTTGGTGGTGCTGTTCACTTGGATAGCGGTTTACCTGTGTAAAAATGTGGAGGATAAGAAGCTAGTATGTTTACATGAAGCTGGGTGATGCTGGAAGCATAACATTTTGATTAAATTCAGGATTGGTTTTTGCCATGTTCACATTCACAGATAATATTATGGCTTCAGATTCTGTCACTGTGCAAACTTTGGAGGTTGTTGGGAGGCCCCGCAGTTGGGTCCTGGAGGAGGAGGTCTGCTCCTGGCACAGAAGCTGTGCGCTGGGCGAGCCCGGCCTCCGTCCCCTCATCCATGCTGATAGTAGGCACTTGCGTTTGGAAAATCGGAGAAGTCTTTCTCTCATCAGAACAGGAAAGCATTGCAACCTGCCTCTGTCTTGTAATGATTTCTCATATTGTGGAAATTACTGAAGTAATTCCCCGAGGCCCAGGTTATGGGACTCAGGGGAACTGCCCATTTCCCACGTAAAATTTGAAATATAATTAATCATTTTCTTAAGAGAACCAACCACATAATTACATTCATTAATTAACATTCATTAATTATTTGCCTTAGTCGCGATTGCTCATCAAAACAAGAAACGTTTTGGAATGGAAAGAAAAGCACACACACGTACACACACGCGCTCATCATAAGCCCTTTAGAGTTGGGGAAGCCGAGGCCGGGAGAAGGCGCAGCCTCTCAGGGCAGGGCTGTGATGGAAACTTCTAAATACACAGTCCCTTGGCCAGGCACATGCCTGTAATCCCAGCACCTTGGGAGGCCAAGGCAGGTAGACCACTTAAGCCTAGGAGTTGGAGACCAGCCTGGGCAACATAGCAAGACCCCACCTCTACAAAAAAATACATAATTAGCAGAGCATGGTGGTGCATGCCTGTAGTCCCAGAGACTTGGGAGGCTAAGGAGGGAGGATCACCTGAGCCTGGGGAGGTTGATGCTGCAGTGAGCGGTGATCGCACCACTGCACTCCAGCCTGGGCAACAGTGCAAGACCCTGTCTCCAAAACAAAACAAAACAAAAGATCCTGACGGCCGATTTTCACGCTGCATTTATTCCAGGTAAAGCTGACAGTTTCCGTGTTTTGCTGAGAACCTTCTCCCCTGGCAGCTCTGCCAAAGCCTGTAACATTTCACAATGTTACTTCTTCTATCAGGGAAGGGGAAGGGACTTATTAGTGAAGGAGGAGCTTTTCTTTCTTTCCAAGGGACTTTCTTACCTTCTTGAAAAGTCAAAAGGTTTGTGCTCTGCAGGCACCAGGAACCCAGAGGCGGCTGAGTAAAAGGATGCCACTGCACCCAGGCACAAGATGTGTAAAGCATTACCACAGGAGGGTAAACCCTTATGCAGGCTGAAAAACGCAGCAAAATAGAAGGTGCAGGTTGTTCCTGTCTGCCAAAAGGAGGTGTTGCTTTTGATCCTGATTTCAATCTCATAAGCTGTAGTATACTGTATCCTTATAAAGAAATGTAATTTGGAAAGTGCGGATAAGTGAAGCAGCCTGAACCGGAGAAAACCCGTGTGTGTATGTGTGTGGGGGGAATGGGTGTCAGTAGACCTTTCTTTTTCTGACGGTGGAGCAAGAAAATTGCGTCAGTATGAGCAGGGGGAGCAGCCGGATTTAGAAGATGTGTTTCGTGTGGACTTTGGGAGTTCAAATTGCATTCACAATGCATGGTTCACCCCTTTGAGCCTTAAGTTTTGGTTTCCGTGGGTACAGTAGTTCCCTTTCTCTTCCTTCCCTTCTCAGTCCCGGCTGAGACAGCAGGACATCGGCCTGAAGACCCACCTGGACCAGCTGGACCTGCAGATCAGCAAGCTGCAGCTGGATGTGGGCACAGCCTCAGGGGAGGCCCTGGACAGCGACAGCAGGCCCAGCTCAGGTACCAGGGTGCCCCGACCTCCTGGACACAGGGGCAGGCACGCAGCCCAGGCAGAGGTGAAGCCTGTCCCGCTAGCCCGTCTCGGGCTGAAATTCCATTCCACTGCTCTCCCAGTGTCCGTGCAGGGAGGCGGCCGCTTCATCAGGCTGATCTGAAAGTTAGGAGGCAACACTGAAGCGTTTCTCAGGGCATATATATTAATTGGCTACCTCGCTCTTATTTTTTTAATTTGCAAAAATCACACTGTGGTCTAAGTGACATCGCTGGACTCAGGAGGCCTGGGGCTGAAGCACCTCCCCAGACTGGTCTCCTTCTCAACTTGGCAGGTGCCAGGGAAGAGAGAGAGACAGGGGCCAGGGGCCTGTCCTCAACGGGCTGAAATCCAGAGGAAGAGGCCACCCCTTAGGCAGGCATCGACCACCCAGGACTAAAGGGACCACTTGCCAGGAAAAGGGAGGGCCAGTGCTGCCAAGTGGGGGTGGAGTGGGCTCTCACTGACTCACTGACAGCCCCTGGGAAGAATCCTGAACATCTTCACCTGAGCCACACTCTCCCAGGCCGGCCGTGTGGACGATGGCCCACAGCCTCCGGTAGCCTCAGCTCAGGGGTTTCCCTGGGCCCCCCTGTGCCGTGACAAGCTCAGGAGGAAGGGGGTCCCTGGGCTCTTCTGGATGGGGGTCACTGACCTGCCTTGTCTGCTGTGTCCAGGCTTTTACGAGATGAGTGACGGTGGATCCTGCTCTCTGTCCACGTCCTGTGCCTCTGTCTGCAGTGACCACATCTCTCCCTCGCTGGGCAGTTTGTTGCCTGTGGCCCAGGCCCCCAAGGCCAGGCCCAGCATGGGGGACTGGAGGCCCCGGTCAGTTGATGAGACTGCTGTGCCAGTGTGGAGACCCCAGGCTACCGAGGAGGGCACCAGGCCCCGGGGCAGCATGGAGAATGCAGGCCAGCCGTGGGGCACATTCTGGCCCAGGCCGGTGTCTACAGGTAAGAAACCGCCAGGGAAGGTGGGGGTCTCATCTCAGGCACAGAGGATGGCGGAGTGCAGTCCCCAGCTGTTGAGGGCAGAGCGAGGGACCCCACATGGGCGCGCCCTCAGGCTCTAACGGATGCTGGAAGGCCTCCGTGGGCCGTGTGGTGGTTTGGATGGAGGCAGGAATCAAACGTGGCCATGTGCATCACCACTGGCTCTTCTAACACACAGCACTTTTCCCTGTATTTAAAATGGACATCAACAAGCTTAAAAACGATCCTTCAAAAACCCTGGATCCACTGGTGTTTGGAGGGAGAGCGGGGTTGAAAGCGCTGGTGGGGAGAGAACAGGGCTCATGCCTGGATCCCACCTGCGGGCCCAGGAGGGGCTGTAGTTGTCTTCAGACTGTCTCCAAAAGCACAGATTTCATTTTTGGCCTTGTTTTATTTGTAATACAAGGCCTGGTTTAGTAATAACCATTTGGTCTTTTCTTACTGAGAAGCCCCGTGGTTTCCTCCAGGGCATCTGCAGGGACTAGCTTCATGCCCCTGGCCTCCCTCGGGGCTCCATCCCACCGCTGCGGGGCCTCTTCAGCCTCCAAGCCTTCAGGGAAATAAGGGCGCTGAACTGGCGACTCTTACTCCCCATGCGTTCTCCTTCAGGGGGAAGGATGAGAATGAGCTGAGGGGGCTGTGCCGCAGGTGCAAACAGGGCCCCGCACCCTGTGTCTAGAGGCAGACAGGGCCCCGCGCCCTCTGTCTAGACACAGACGGATCCCCGCGCCCTCTGTCTAGACACAGACGGATCCCCGCGCCCTCTGTCTAGACACAGATGGGGCCCCGCGCCCTCTGTCTAGATGCAGACGGGGCCCCGCGCCGTGTCTAGATGCGGACCCCGGTGACTAGAGTCGCCGCCTCCCGTGGGACCCAGGAGTTCCTCCAAGCAGTGAATGAGCAGCGCTTCCTTCCTGGCTGCATTTCATGCATGAAATGAAATCAACAGCACATGAAATCCTCTCCGTGTTACGTGTTTGTTCATTTTTCTCGTTCCTAGGTGATCTTGACAGAGCCCTGATGGCAGACACGGGGCTCCAGAAAGCCAGCACAGGTGCTGAGCTCGTCGGGCTCCTCTGCCAGGGGGTGGACCTCCCGCTGCACATGCCAGACCCCAAGTATCGGCAAGACCTGGTGTCCCAGGGCAGCAGGGAGATGTACCCGTACCCCAGCCCCCTGCACGCTGTGGCTCTGCAGAGCCCCCTGTTTGCTCTGACTAAGGAAACCCCACAGGGCGGTGGCCCCTCGTGCCCCAGGGAGACCCCCCCAGGCCCCGCAGGTCTGAACACCATCCAGACTGGGCCGGTCCTCGAGGCTGGTCCGGCCAGAGCCAGAGCCTATATCGACAGGCTGCTGCATCTGTGGGGCCGGGAGACCCCAGCAAAAGGTAGTGGGGGAGAACAGGGACCTCTACGGCATGCAGCGTCCCCACCCCCACAGATGCAGGGGGGCTGCAGTACAGATGGTGGAGGGCGACTATTGGTCTTCGCCCCAGGGAGGGAGGACGAGGGAGGGCCAGCTCGGAGCAGGGGTGCCGGCAGGGGCCCCCGGCAGCAGGGATCCATGCCTCTTGAGGGTCCCCCGCACCCTGGCAACCTTCCAGAGGAGCCCTCGAACAGCCGCGTCCTCAGGGAGACCATGGCATGGCCCTCTCCCAGCTGGAAGGCCCAGCAGACACCCCCAGCTCAGGACTGTGGACGAGGCAACGTCATATCCCCATCCAGGATGCTGGACAAGAGCCCCTCACTGTCCCAAAGTGCCTCTGGGCACTTTGCCCACCCTTCCTTGGCTGCCAGTCTGAAAATGGGTTCCCCCAAGAGCAAGGCTGAAAAAATCAAGAGAAGCCCCATGGACAAGGTGCTGAGGTTTGCAAGGCAGCCGCCGCTTCTACTGGAGAGGCCTGAGGGAGCCCCTGCAGCCGCCCAGCCGTCCCTGGAGTGGGACGCTGCCCACTGGTCCCCAGGGAGGGGTGGGCTCCCGCGGAGGCCAGCCTTGGCCTGGGAGGCACCCGGGCGCTCCTGTTCCGAGTCTACCCTCTACCCCGTGCCTGTCCTCGTCCCCCTGGCGGTGGCCCCGCAGGAGAGCCACCGGACCTCAACCCAAGCCCTGTTCCCCTTTGAGGCCGCACTGCTCACCTCGGTGGCCAGGAGGAAGCATCGCCGCTGGCAGTCCACTGTGGAGATTTCGGCCCGGGCCCACCTGGCCAGCAGTCCCGAGTCTAACCTGGTGCCCCCCAGGCCCGTGGCCAGAAGAGCAGGTGGCCCACAGGCCCGGGGCCGGCCCTTGCTGGTCCGCCAGGACGCCCACACCAGGAGCAACTCGGAGCCCTCCAAGCACTCGGCTGAGTGTGACCCACGGTTCCCCTCAGTCATCCCGGAGACCAGCGAGGGGGAGTCCAGTGACCACACCACCAACCGATTCGGAGATCAGGAGTCCAGCAGCAGCGACGAGGAGGGCGGTGCCCAGAGCAGGGACTGTGACCTGGCACTGGGCTATGTGGCGGCCGGGCACACGGAGCTGGCCTGGACCCAGGAGGTCCCGGGCAGCTCGGGGCCACTCCTGTCCCCCGTGCCCAAGCTGTGCCGTATCAAGGCCTCCAAGGCCCTGAAGAAGAAGATCCGTAGGTTCCAGCCGACGGCCCTGAAGGTCATGACCATGGTGTGAGGCGCAGTGACTGCATCAGGAGAAGCCTGCTGCACGCAGGGGCCCTTTCCCCGCAGCGTCCTGTGCATGTCTGGGTTTCAGTGTCATCTCGCCAAGCCGCTTTATCTTCCGAGGCCACCATTTAACAGGAGTCCCCTCCTGTTACACGCTCTGCCCATGGAGTATGCCGTGAGTCCCCGCGCCAGCGCAGACTTCCATGCAGAGCTCTGGTTTCAGATGCCAGCAGACTCCCCGGCCGACCTAGCATCTCTTTTCAACGTCTGCCCAGGATACTGCTTCTGGCAGGCGCCTTGTTTCCACCTTGTCATCCTCCCATGGCCTTCCCCTGCCCTCCCTGCCCTCACTCCCCTCTGGCTGGGGAAGCGTTTCCCAATCCTTTGACCATTCCTCCCCAGAAGCGTTTTAAAGAGGCGGTTGCAGGACTCTGTGCTGGAAATTGAATTGGAGTTTAAACTCCATGTTATGCTGTCAGCGTACACAGACAACCAAATTATGCCATGATCTCAAATAAAAGGAACTTTT
The DNA here is from genome assembly GCF_007565055.1 of Rhinopithecus roxellana. Classification (NCBI taxonomy): domain Eukaryota; kingdom Metazoa; phylum Chordata; class Mammalia; order Primates; family Cercopithecidae; genus Rhinopithecus; species Rhinopithecus roxellana. Next base: position 149,880,797 of record NC_044552.1, read on the forward strand.
TCTTTCCTCTTAACTTCCTTCTCCCTGTTTCCTTGGGTGGCACATGGTAGGGGCACCATCATCTTCATGCCTGCCCGTCACAGGGCACACGCCAGCTTTGGGCGGGGAACGCACCTTATGAGTGAGTAGAGACTAAACTCTGGTTTAGTATAAAAAGTAAGGCATAGGCCGGGTGCGGTGGCTCATGCCTGTAATCCCAGCAGTTTGGGAGTCTGAGGCGGGCGGATCACAAGGTCAGAAGATCAAGACCATCCTGGCCAACATGGTGAAACCCCGTCTCTACTAAAAATACAAAAAACAGAAATACAAAAAAATTAGCTGGGTTTGGTGGCACGCACCTGTGATCCCACCTACTCGGGAGGCTGAGGCAGGAGAATCACTTGAACCTGGGAGGTGGAGGTTGCAGTGTGCAGAGATTGCGCCACTGCACTCCAGCCTGGGTGACAAGAGCGAAACTCCATCTCAAAAAAAGAAAAGAAAAAAAAAGTAGGGCATAAAAGTGTTTTGGGAAAAAAAAAAAACTTTTTTTTTTTGGTGTTTACTTTTCCAAACGGAATTCTCCTCAACTCTTCAAGAAGAAAGATAGCAGTGTTTTCAGGTAAGCTGCCTGGTGAGGCTCACAGCATTTTCAAATCAGAAAGCAGCTTTCTCCTGAAAGATAAAAAGAATTTGCCATGAAGGTGAAGAAGGCCATTGAAGCCCCCCGTGGACATCCTGGGCCCCTCAGGGCAGATGCAGCTGGGCAGAATCGTTGGAAGGAAGCCAGTCAGAAAACCAGCGGAAGACAGGAGTAGATTTGGAAGGAGGCGTGAAATATTCCTGGAACAAGGAGTTGGTTTTAGATGCCTATAGGGAACTTCAGATCTAGAACAAAGCGGAGGTGAGGGGGAGGCTGCTGCTGAGCTCCCTGACAGTGAAGACAGTGGGGGCAGGGTCTGCTCTCTGTGCAAAACACAAGAAAATGCAAGCATTTCCAGGGGCCAGAGCAGACAGATTTAACACCCATTGAGCTCCTCTGTGTGCCCTTTCACCTGCCCTTCCTGAAATCTGCTTCCGCACAGAAGGCCAGAATCTTCCTCAAGCTTTCTAAAACCTGCACTGAAATTTCAAAGGATGATTCAAACCCACTCACGGATGGGGGTTTTACCGTAAAAGTTAATTCACAGGGTGTTTTATAAAAATGGCATCATTTTTAGGATGAAGCGTGGCTTCTCCGGGACCACTGAGCAGGTGAGGTTGTGAAGACTGCCCCGTAGCCTGAGTCCCCGTCCTCACTCAGGACTGTGGGCCCAGCCTCAGTCCACGCATTTTTTTTGTAGCTGACCATGCTGAAGACATGGCTGGGAAGTTCATTAAGTCATACGTTCTGGTCATTCACTGGGGCTTTCCACAGGAGCTCTGAGTGCACTATCCAGAAGGAGCAAACTTCTTTTCACCCTCTATGGTGACCTAGCTTGTATCACAGCTCTTGGGAGCTCAGACTCCAGGTTGCAAGCCACGATCACAGGGAATCAGCCCAGAAGGGGAGTGAGTGCAGTGGGTCTGGGCTTCTCAGGGTCTTCTGACAGTGCCTGTCTTTTTTAGAAAGCTGGGCGTGGTTTCCTAACCACTCAGATTCCAACGTGCAGCCTGAGGGGTGCATTCCAGCCGAGCCAATCCAAATCCCGGCCTGCTCCACACAGCCCTGAATGGACCAGGAGAACCAAGCAGACTCCAGACAAAATGCAGCCGTCACATCGTGGGCAGGAAGGGTCCTCAGTGATCTGACAATCCAAATCAATCAATCAATAGTTCTCTTTCCCTTGTCTGTCCATCCTGTCTTTCTCAATAATGTACTCTCTGGCTCTTGCTTTCTCTCTCTCTCCCTCTCTCAAAGTCTCTCTCCCCCCCCACCCCCGCTTTTTAACTGTGGAGGCCCAAACATGCATTTCAGTTTGCCCCAGGCCCAAGGCCTTGCCAGGGCTCTTCTACTCTCCAGTAGGTTTGGAGTAAATAAGTAGAATTCTCACAGATTCCATGGGGGTCCTCGGAGGGTCCCCCAGCCCTCCTGCCCCGTCTGGCCAGCACCCCGACTCCTTGGCTCTGCTCAGTGCTCTGCAGGACCAGGCAGCCCAGTACTTGAGGACAGCCCTGGCTCCAGTTCCCATCCTGCCTGGCCCTGGTAATAGCCTGGCTGAGTCAGCTTCCCCCTTCATCGAATGAAGCTGATCGCTCCTCAGGGTTTGGAAGGAGGTGTAAGCTGGCAGCTTGAAAAGGGACCCACGTCTGTCTGTGCTCCTCAAAGTAGGGACAAGGGGTGAGTTGGCCCAGGTTGTGGCCTCCCTGTAGTGTGCAGAGTTGGTGAGGCTCCCTGACCCCGCTGCAAACATCGCCCAGGCACCACTAGGAAGAGCCGGCGGATGCCACATGCAGGCCTAGGGCAGATAGCAGCCTGGGGAAATGCTTTAAAACACAGAGCTAACAATTAGAATGCCGGTCATAAGAAGCCCTTTTTTGAGAGGGCTGACAACAGGGTGCTGCTGGGTGTGGCAGAGTCTTAAGCACCGTGAATTCAGAGAACAGGGATTTGCAAGAAGTCTGCGTGGCCGAGGCAGACGTGCAGAAAGAGGATGGATGGATTCGCCCCGTGGTGAACATTCATCTCCTGAATGTCTTATGTTCTGTGCATATTTTTCCTCTAAACAAACATAATGGAAACCACTCACACTGAAGCAGAAATGAACCAGGAAGCCCAGCAAGGCAGGGCGTGGCCTGTCCTATGAGGGGTGTGATTGATTTGATGACCGGGGCAGCCTTCAAGTGCATTGGAAGACAGAGAGGCTGTTTCCTTCTCTCTCAAGTGATTAAAAAGTAGACAATGTAGAATTTGACTTCCGGGGCCTTTAGGACTAACTTCTAGCATGCTTACAATAAAAATATTTTAACAAAAATAAAAATAACAGGATAAAATTGCTCTTTATCCATTCTATCCTAAAATACCCTATTCTACAATAAAAGGATAAAGAATTAAAGTTAAGCTAAAGTAAAAAATATGTCAGGAATTCTAAATTATAAGGATGTGTGAAAGATTAAATTATAATATTAGGGAAAATGTCCCAACCTACTTTAGCAAATCATACGTTATCACTGAAGAAAACAGAGCATATCATTACTGATTAAATTCAGGAATATAAGTGGGTGCCCTAGCAAAGCTTTCTCTCTGCATCCTCTTGCTCCAGCTTGTAGAATAATAAAAGCCTGTCTTGGTCCATTTTGTGTTGCTGTAACAGAACTGAGTAATTGAAAAAGAAAAACAGCTTATTTGGCTCATGATATGGGTGACTGGGAAGTTTGAGACGGGCAGTTGCATCTGATAAGGCCTTTATGCTGCTTCTACCCACGGCAGAAAGCAGAAGGGGACCGGGTGTGTGCAAAGAGACACATGGTAAGAGAAGAAGCAAGAGAGAGAAGCCGAGGAAGCCGTTCTTTTAACCACCCGCTCTCTTGGGAACTAGGCCATTCCCCCAGCACGAGAACTCACTTAGCTCTGAAGGACCATGTCGGTCTATTAATGAGGGCTCTGCCCCCATGGCCCAGACACCTCCAGGCCCCACCTCCCAACACCACCACATTGGGGATCAAATTTCAAATTTTGGCAGAAGTTTTGGTGGGGACAAACCACATGCAAACCATAGCAGAGCCCTCTTGGGATAGAATCCGAGGTTCTGTACAGTTACTGGATGCTAAACATGAAATACATAAAGTCTGATGAAAAACAGTAGTGCATCTGGAATGGATTTAACGCAGTCCCACTTTACAGGTCAAGTATTTATTTAATATCTGTGAATAAATGAAAGATCAGTAAAAAAAGGGCAAAATTATTGTATCTACAGATTCTATGTGGCTTTAATGTGATGGTGCCTAGTTTATAAATGGTTGATAAAAAACATACTTATTTTTAAAGATTAAAGTCCACAGGAATTTGTTGACTCTCTTTTTCAATCACTTACGTAGTTGACCCTGCTAGGCTTCGAAATGATGCTGTAAACCAGACATGTTCACACACCGCGGCCCTCAGTCTTGTCACATGGGCCCCGCCACTCTCCAGCAGACACAGCCCTTTTCAAAGGGGGCTTGGCCGGTGAAAGCTATACACAGGGTCTGTTCTTTCATTCACTCAGTTACCAAACGTGCTGAGCTCACTGGGTGACTGCCTGTGCAGTCACGGTTGGGAGGTGCGGACAGGAAGGGGCTCCTCCCCTCCTCCCCTGAGCACCAGGGCCCCTCCCCTCCTCCCCTGAGCACCGGGGCTCCTCCCCTCCTCTCCTGAGCACTGGGGCTCCTCCCCTCCTCCCCTGAGCACCGGGGCTCCTCCCCTCCTCTCCTGAGCACTGGGGCTCCTCCCCTCCTCCCCTGAGCACCGGGGCCCCTCCCCTCCTCCCCTGAGCACTGGGGCTCCTCCCCTCCTCTCCTGAGCACCGGGGCTCCTCCCCTCCTCCCCTGAGCACTGGGGCTCCTCCCCTCCTCCCCTGAGCACTGGGGCTCCTTAAGGCAGACTCATCCCTCCCTCGTGTTACAAACCCTCCCCTCACATATCCGTGGGCTCCTGAATCCCACTGAATAAAATCAAGCTATCGCATAGTTGAAATGTTTGCTGGTGCAACTATCCAAATTATTTTTACCTCAATGGAGTTAAATGCTGCTGCAGCTTTTATGGCCTGGAGGAGAAAATGCTATCACATCAAAAGATGCCCTGGAAATGATAAAGAATGATGAAAACAGTCCTGTCTGAAAACAGGTTATGTATACAGCAAGAGCAGTGGCGGGTAAATGGTCCCAAAAACATGGCTAAGAGGACAGGACCACGGTTCAACATCCCTTACACATTTGGGGACGGCATTGCATTTGGGGGCCCAGCTGGAGCAGAATTTTAGCTCTCTGCTCATGGAAGTAGAGCGTGGCTGTAATACCACGGCTGCTGACTCAGCCCCTGCTGCCAACTGCTGGGAGAACAGACCCAGGAAAGGATAGACAAGCTGGCTAATCAATAACCTAAGGACAGCAGAATCCTACCTGACACTGGGCCTTCCTAAAAAGATGGAAAGCAGTGAACCTCTGTAAAAGCTTAGAGGTAAGCAGCGGTGAAGCTGGGCAGTGAGGGGCTGGATGGGGGGCTGGGAAGAGGCAGGCAGAGGGAGTGGGGAAAGGAAGGCAGGCGAATGGAGGGAAGAGAGAGAGATGGTGCAGGAGCAATCCAGGGAGGGGAGCAGGCCCGGAGCCAGGAATGAAGCTGGACCGCCACCAGGTGTGGACTTGTGGGTCCTCCTATAGCTCCCAGTTCCACCTGGGACAAGGGGAACAGCCACTGCAGGCTTTGAAGTGTGCAATAAACAAAGGCCCCCAGGTGTGGACAGGCAAAGGTTGTTTATTCAGGGCTTGCTGCAGTGAGTGGGCTGGGCAGGCAGAGATGCTCACAACAGGAAGGCTTCGAGGTGAACACACAGAGCCCCAGCTGTGCCCTGTTGGAGGCCAGGCTCTGGGGACACCAGAGCTCTAATGAGAGGCAGGCATCCTGGGGGCGTATCTGGCTTTCTGGTTGGTCCTGAGTTGGAAGCAGGGACAAAAATTAGGAAGCTGTCAGCACCGATCAAGTCTTGGCCCTCCGGAGCTGACTGTCACAGAGGTTACTGTTGAGCTTCCCGGGCTGTCACTAAAGATGGCAATCAGGCTCCCTGCAAGCCTGACACGGCCATGGCCTCCTGGGCTGTGTACTGCAGATAAAGAGTTGGATTTCCGGGCAGGTGTGGTCCAGAGTTCTGCTTTTATATACGATCCAGCCTTGGACCCTTGCGCGTTGAATTCCTCAGAAGCAGAGGTGTTGGATGTAATTGCATTTGTGTTTTAGAAAGACCCATTCTCTGGTTGGCTGAAGTTCCAGAGAAGGGGCCTGGCCCAGCATCTGGGCGTGGGGACTCCATGCCTGGGGAGAGGCCCACGGAGGTGGCTGCCACAGGAGGATGCAGAACTCAGGGCTACTCAGCCTCTGGAGGACCCGGCCGCTGACCGCTGTCACAGGCAACAGCAACACTGGGCTCCAAGAAAACCGGAGACTCTTCCACGGCGTTTCTTCATCCCCAGCAAGAAATGAGAGTTCTTTTTTTTTTGAGACGGAGTCTCACTCTGTCTCCCAGGCTGGAGTGCAGTGGCGTGATCTCAGCTCATGGCAACCTCCGTCTCCTGAGTTCAAGCGATTCTCCTGCCTCAGCCTCCCAAGTAGCTGAGACTGCAGGTACATGCCACCATGCCTGGCTAATTTTTTGTATTTTTAGTAGAGACGAGGTTTCACCGTGTTGGCCAGGATGGTCTCAATCTCCTGACGTTGTGATCTGCCCGCCTCGGCCTCCCAAAGTGCTGGGATTACAGGTGTGAGACACTGCTCCCAGCTGAGAGTTCTTATTGAAATCAGAATATCCTTATAGAAATAGTGCTGTAATCAGTCTTTTAATTTCTATTTTTGAATTTTTAATTCCATTTTATTTCTATTTTTCTTTCGGCTACCGTCTCCTAATCAAGGGCAGGGTGCACAGCGGGACAGGACAGCAAATCATTGACTTCAGTCGCTAAAGCTTCATTCTCCTTAAGAATGACTCTTCTCCATCGCCACCCCTCACCCCACTTGAGGACATATTCTGGAATTTGCAATGTTTGTTCCTGTGATGCATTTTCCATCCTGGGTGACAGGAAGTGTCTGGTTCCACAGCAACGAAGCAGCCACAAGGCCTCTCTGTATCAGCGCTGGAGAGAGGCAGCTTCCCTCCTCCTGTCCCAGACCCTCCTGGAGGGACGCTCCCAAGGCTGACTGAGACAACACAGTCATTTCCTGCATGTTGCCTGGCAGTGACCTGCCCGTAGCACTTGTCCGGGTGCTGGTCTGCAGCAGCAGTGAGGGGGACCCCTTTGTGTGAGGGCTGCACTGGCCGTCGTTCAGGAAAAGGCAGTAGAGCCTCTGCGTCTTTGAAGGCCCTCAGTGCCTCCAGCGCATCGGCCTTAGGACCACGCTCCTCACGGGGGTGTCTCTGAGGTCTGCCTGGAAGACACTCTTCCAGTCCACCAGGTCCTGCAGCCAAAGTGCGTGGTGTCCCCTGGCCCTGGAACGAGTCTCTGTGTGACCCCGCAAGTCCCTGTAGAAACAGCCACATGGCCCCTCCCTCACGGAGTCTCACGTTCCTTGTTGCTTTTCGGCTTTCTTACCTAGCCTCCACTGTCAATCCTTGAGGTGGGCTGGTGCTCTAGGGACTTCCTACGATGACGGGTGTGTGTTGGGTTTAGAAAGAAGCTATTGTAGAACCGTCCAACGATGGAGCCTTCAGGGGCACCGTGGCCCTGGAGCACACGGCGGCATGCTGGAGAAGCCGGGCAGTGCCCAGGAGTTGGCATGTGGGGACTCGGTACGCTAAGAGTTTGCTGAAAGCAAATCCATGTTTTGCATGAGCAGCCTGTGTGTCTCCTGGCTCTAAACCGTGCCTTGTTTTGTCCGGCTGTGGCCGGGATCTGTGATTCCCCGGAAGGCATTTCACCTCACTCAGAGTCACAACATTCAAGCAATGACGAGAACAGTGCCTGGAGTAGAATACCATTTACATTTTATTTCTGTTCATTTATTCACTGTCAATTGTCCTTTTTACTTCACCAAATTTCAAACTGTTAGAAACAGCGGAGGTTATGGAACCCAGAGTCAGGCAGTGAGCACAGAACTCACGTATGTTCGTCTCAGAAAGACCACAGACGCACAGGTGCTCAGGAGAGCTGACACCAAGCATATGGAAGGAATTTAACTTCTTCACGTATTGGTGCAACTGAAACGAGTTCATGCCTAACCTGGGAGGCCTGCATGAGCTACTGGATTGGTTGAGGAAGATGAGATAATGTGAGACCCTATTTAATAGAAATATTTTTTTACATATAATTCTCCCCATATAATTTAGGGAAAATGGTCATTTATTAAAGGACTCTCAGGGACTTGTAGTTGAGAAAATGTCAACGATTTGGGTTAAGGGACATGTTCATTAACTCTTGAGATTTAAAGCATAGTTGTGAGTGGCTGACATTTACTATCTACTATTTATTTTTCACAAGTATATATGATTAATAATTAATATTTACAAAGTACTTCCTCAAAAATCTTCTGGTGCTCATGACAATCCTGTGAGGTAGATATCATGGGTATTTTATCTCTACACTATATTTTAAAGCTAAAAGAACTAAAGCCGAAATGAGTAGTTGGCTTGCTCAGGGCACCCACCCAGCCAGCATGTGGAGGTGTCTGAAATTCACCTCAGGCCTCTGATTTCCAAAACCAATCTCTTGCCCAAGGTCCCAGCTCACAACTGGAGCGTAAGCCTCTTTGAACAGATCATGGCTTATGTATGTATGCATGTGTAATCTCCACAGTAGCTACGCTAGGCCGTTGCATGTACATGAAGGTGCGTGAAGGAATGGATGGAATTCTCTCACGTTAGGGAAGAAGCTAAGCTCCCAGCTGAATTTTGGCGTTCGCACGACACTTAGCATCTTTCTTGGCTGTTAAAATAAAGCGTAACAGGGTGGCAGGAGAGGATGATATACCACCACTAAATAAAGAAAATCAGACCCCCAAAGGTGTATACTTGGCCTCTCTGTTCCTCTTGGTTCATTGCCTTTCTCTGATTCAAAAACATACTTAAATTTTTGAGGTACTTAAAACAAAAAACCAAATGCGAATACCACACACCCATTCCTCATGCCCTCACCAAAGGGGTCTGGGGCAAACTAGAATGCTGCTCCATTTCCTTCAAATATTTAATTTTCAAACAATAAGTAATGTGTAAAAACTGCAGCTAAACCTCTCCCTCCATCACAGAGTTAGCCACAGTTCTGAAGTCAGGGCAGATGTCTGTTAAGTTTTCCTATATTTACGTATATTTACAGGCACATGCATGTACCTGTAACACCACCAAGCATCCTTTTACGTTTTCACGTTTTGAATAAGCGTCATCATTTTTCCAATGTGCGTCTTCACTCAGTGGTACCCCAGGATATGTGACAATTACTAGGAGAATATTTACTGAGCTCTTTGATAAGACAGACTTGGTGCCATTCACTCACGCAGGTCCTCCCAGACGTGCGAGGAGGAATCACTCCTCACCAGGGGCTGGGACACGGACCCACCGGGGCTGTGCCCACACCTCCACATGCCCGTGTCTGCCCCGTGCTGCCCTCGACCGGGCCATACCCCCAGTGACCAGGCCAAAGTTCATCCGCCCATTCCTCTAATGATGAACTCTTATGTTGCCGTCTCAAGCAATGTTGCAGCAAACATCCATTTCTCTGTCTTTCTGTCCACGCAAGCAAGACTCTCTCTGCATAGATACCCCCATGTCTCTCCCAGGTGGCTGTATGTGTTTCCTCTGTCACAAACTACCACAGACTTGAGGGCTTAAAACACAGCAAATTTATCCTCTTACTGTTCTGGAGGGCGGAGGTCCACAGTCATTCTCCCTGGGCTGAGGTCCGGGTGTTGGCAGGGCTGACTCCTGGCGATTCTAGCGAAGAAGCTGTTTCCTTGCCTTTTGCAGCTTCTAGAAGCCAGTGGCTCTGGGCCTCCTCTTCCACCGTGAAAGCCGGGAACATCGTTGAGTCCCTCTCAAGCTGCACTCTCTTATCTTCTCCCTTCTGCTTCCCTCTTCCTCTCATGAGGACCCCTGTGACTATCACACTGGGTCCACCCGGACAATCGGGGATAGTTTCCCGTCTCAGGTCAGTTGATAGCCACCTAATTCCCTCGGCAAACTTCATCCCCCTTTGCCACATCACCTAACATATTCACAAGTTCTGGGGATTAGGACACGGACATCTCTCGGGGACCATTGTTCTTCTGACCACACGCCCACCTGCCATGCCCAAGACTTCCAACTTTCTCACTTCCAAACCTTGGTATTGTCAGGCCGTTGTAATGGTGCCAAATGGAACAGATATCAAATGGTGTTTCACTATAGTTTTAATCTGCGTTTCTCGGTTTATAATGAGGTTGAACACTTTTCATGTTTTTCTTGGCCTTCTAGTTTCCCTTGTGAATTAACCTCTACATATCCTTTTCCCCCATTTTTCTCATTTTTTTCATTGATGTGTAGGAGACCTCAAAGGTGGACACTAGTTTTTGGTGAGTGGTAAGTTACAGGGTTTGCGAGTATCCCTTCCCCAGCTGAGGCCTGTCTATAAATTTGTTGATGGTGTTTTGGCTGAGCACAGGGTTTTGGGTCAATGTCATCAAATTTAGGGATCTTTTCATTTATGATTTGTGGGTTTTAAAAAATCATATTTGGAGAGCTCCTATACAGTCTGCTATTATACAGCTATTCCTTATTGTTATTAGCAGTTTAGCATCTTTGCCTTTTGCCTCAAGGTGCCCGTGATACTTGCCCGTGTGTGGGAGGAGAGCTCTGCTGCTGATTCCAGGTGCCTGTCCCCCATGACCATCTTCTCCCCTCTGTGGATGGATCTGCTCTTTCCCACTGGCCTGTGCTGGCTCCGGCTCTCTGGGCATCAGGTACATGAGGTCTCCTCCTGGGGACACAGCAATTCTCTTTCACGGTTTATTTCTTCATCCTCTGTGCCACGTAAGTCAATTCTGCAGCTTTTGAAAAAGGCTTGATAATGACTCTCAGCCAAATATCGCAGCTTTTCTTCTTCGATGCTGTCTCGGCCATGCCGGCTCTTTATACTTGTGTGTGAATCACAGGATCATCTTGTCCAGTGAAAAGCCTCTGCTTGGTTTCAGTGGAATTGCATTTAAATTTATGGGCTGACTTGCGGAATTATGACTGTCTTCATGACAAGTCTTCATGTCAGTTAACCTAGTTCTATTCTAGGCATCTCAGCAAATTTTTAATTTTTTTTCTTAAAATTATGCCCATATTTTCTTACATGTATCCCTGTATGCCTTTTCTGTATAATAAATAAAATTGGAGTCTTTTTTTTTTTGAGACGGAGTCTCTGTCGCCCAGGCTGGAGTGCAGTGGCCGGATCTCAGCTCACTGCAAGCTCCACCTCCCGGGTTTACACCATTCTCCTGCCTCAGCCTCCCGAGTAGCTGGGACTACAGGCACCCGCCACTTCGCCTGGCTAGTTTTTTTGTATTTTTTAGTAGAGACAGGGTTTCACCATGTTAGCCAGGATGGTGTCGATCTCCTGTACTCGTGATCTGCCCGTCTCGGCCTCCCAAAGTGCTGGGATTACAGGCTTGTGCCACCGCGCCCGGCCAAAATTGGAGTTTTAAGTGAGGTGCATGCACCTTGTTACTGTGTTTATTTTGTACCCAGCAACCTTATTAAAGCCTCTCATTAGTTTTAGGAATTTGCCTGTGGGTTCTGTTGGATTTTCAGTGCCTGCAGTCAAATCAGGCAGAGTGTCTGTTTGAACCCAGTAAATAACACTCCTCTTTCCTGCCCAGGTTCTGAAGCAAAAGCAAAGTCAAAATTTAAGCAGCCAAAGGTTATACCGTCAGTTCTATTTGAGAAAATACTGGTATTATATCTGCGGAAAAGCGGGCTACCCAATATTGAGCCGTGAATTCACAGATTTGCCCACCCGATCCTCAGAAGATCCTGCTGGGATGAGGGCCTTGTCACTCAGCTGCCCACACGGCTCAGGAGAACAGTCTGAGTGGCTCCCAACAGCAGAGGAGAAGGAAAGGGCACGGCTGCTGCCAGGGCCCGAGCACACGCTTGGGACTCAGTGCCAAAGGGAAGATGCTGAGCTCTTTGTTTCACAAGCAGGGCCCGGTGCTGTGAAAGGCACTTGAGTATAAAGCATCTTCCTTTAATTCTGCGGTTTCTTCCTCAACTTGTCAGGATGTGTATTTGCTATTTAATGTCATTCAAAGTATAGAAAATTAAAATTTTAAATTATGGCCATGAATTTTGCTGTTTGTCTTTATACTGCAGGCCAGTGTTATAAAATCTAAGTTGCATGCAGAATCATTGAAGCTGCAGAATCGCAGAATCGGTGAGGCTGCACAGTGTGTCTGTAGCTCTCACGCGCATTTGCATTTTGTTCTTACCAGAACCGTGCAATGCTCCAGGTGAACCTGACGTGCTCGCTCCGCCCGCAAGCTGCCCCTCCAGCTCGCTGATAGGTAGGGAAGGACTAGGAGCGCAGGAGTGCGGTCATCCTCTTCCCCTTTCCTCTGTGTCCTCACACCCAGCCCAAGTGAAAAGGCGAGCATTAGGGGACAGATGTGCCAGGACTCCTGGCACTCATGTTTCTCAGGATGGCATTGCCTTCTCTCTGTGTTAGATGTAGGATCTGGTTTGAGAGGAAAGTGTGGCCTCTGAGGCTGTTCTGCTCAGTGGTAAATGCTACACGCTCACTGTGTGGGTGCTTCAGGTCTGGCTGCACAGCTGCCATCGCAGGTCTGTGCTCATGGGCATCATGGCTGCTCTGTGGGGACGGGGAGGCAAGGAGCAGTAGCAGACGTGCTTGTTGGTGAACCCCCTCTACTCACAAGCAATCTCTGTCATCCCTGGGGACGTCACTTACAGAACACACGTTCAAAGACAAAATTATCAAGAATTTCAAGACAGCAATGACAGAGCACTACACTAAACTGGTGGCTGCACTGACTGACCAGTCACAGGCTGGAAGTTGGGTCCTGGCCACAGGCCCAGCTTCTTCTCCCGACATCATCGGCCCCCTCCACCCCCCGAGTCACTCTGCTTTCCCCACGGTGAGCAGGTGGGAGCTGCAGAGAAGTGTCCAGAAAAGACTGCTGGTCAGTGGAATTTCCTTTACGTGGAAAGTTGAAGTGAGGGAGTAATGGACGTTTTGACTGGAAATTCCAATCCTTCTACTTCCTGTGCGTTTTTCTAGCACGACTGCAAGTGCTGGAGCCACCAGCACCATGTTCAGCAGCACCCAGGAAGCAAGAGCAGTTGACAGAATGTTTGTGAGCATTCCTTTTGGTTTTTATTTTTTTAAAGCCCCTTCTAAACTCATAATTTCTGTGATTTTGGGTAAATACACTATGATCATAAGGTAAGGAAAAGTTAACCTTTTTAGGTTAGGAAAAGTTCTAATTTACATGCATATATATTATTGCGAAATGGTGTGAACATTTAATATTTTTTGAGATCATTGATATTTTTCATTTGCTATGTTGATAAGATGAATCCCATTAACAAAATGTCCATTGCTAAACCAATCGTGCATTCATGGGATGAACAATGTTTGGTGATGGTGTTTTTGTTTGTACTTCTAAATGGTACTTAAACGTAATAGGGAGAAGGTAAGCTCCAGAGCACCCGGCACAGCGCCAGCAGGCTCAGTCAATTGCCCGTCTTCTCATTTACCAAACCCACGTGGCCACCCCCACCTCAGATGGATTTTTTTTGCAAAGTCCAGACATTCAATTATTTATAACGTGTCTTTTTAGGACACTGCTGAAATTAGGTTGTAAACTTTTTTTAGGATTGTATCTTATGCTCATAGAAGAAATTGGCCTATGAAATTTCTTTCATATAATACTCACATCTGGTTTTCATCCCAAAGCTAAACCAGCCCATAAAAGCAGCTGTGATGATTTTCTTCTTCTTATATTTCAATAAATGGTATGTAAAAGACAGGAATCATATGTTCACTCAAAATTTGTGGACCTGATTGTATAACCATCTGGGCTTTGGAAGGTTTTTGTGAATTTTTAAACATTTACTCTCTTAAATGCTTAAGTCTCACCGAGTTTCTCTCTTTATTTTTAAGTCGGCTTGCAAATGTATGCTTTACTAGGAAATCTTCTATTTCATCTAAATTTTTAAGTTTAGTAAAATAAAGTTGCACATGTGTTTCTCTTAAGATTTGAAACATCATTACCACGGATGCGGCTGTATTGTCTGCATCCGTAGCATTGCTTTTTTCCTGCTTTCCCCATTTTCTGCCTCTGATCAATTTTAGCCCAGGGTGTACCAATATTATTCCTTTCACTAAAGGAATTGTTTCTGTCTTTTTCTAACTTTATTTTTTTAGATGATCTTGCCAGCAGTGTGTTAATATTGCCCATTTTTCCAAAGAACCAGGTCTCATTTGCACTGGTGTCTCTATTTTTCCTTCATATCCTATTTCACTAATTTCTGCTCTTGTTTTCATTATCCCCTTCTTTTGGTTTTCTTTGGAGCTACTCTGTGTTTCCAAACTGTTTGCTCAGCTAATGCATTTTCAGTCTTAGGACCATGTTAGCTAGCCCCGACAACTTTGGTATAGACTGTTTTTGTTGGTATTAGTTAGTAAATTGCTTTTTGTTTTCATTATTCTTTCTAATTTGACCATAAATTATTTAAAAGGTCTTTGTAAACTTCCAAGTCGAAGAGGTTTTGGTGAATTGTCTTTTGGTTATTATTTTCTAAATTATTGTGAGGTCAAACACTCTAGACTAGATGCTGATGATTCTTGTAGTTTTGTGGTCTTGTGGTTCTTGTGTTTGTTGAGACTTTCCCTTGTGATCTCCGGGGGTAAGTTCTCAGAGAGTCTCCCTGTGTGCTTGTTGCTGGCACGGTTGCAACCGCATTGATGAAAAAGGGAGCCCTTCACTTCCTCTGTGTGTGTACATATTTATTATCTGCTTGCAGGTATGATGAAATATGTTGCTATGACTCTAGATTTGTGCATTTTTCTTTGAATGTTATCCCTTTGTGCTTTATATAGTTGAATACTGTCCTGTTAGGTCTGTACTTTAGAAGCGCTTTTTTTTTTTTTTTCCCTGAATGGCTCTTTTTATCATTACACGTTGGCGGTTTATGTCCCTAATAATGCTTCTTTCTCTAAATTCAGCCCAGCCTGTCATGTTGTTATAACGTCCTCTCTTTGGCCTTTGCATTTTCCTGTTAGCTCTGCTCATATCCCTTTACATTCTGCCTTTCCATGATACTGTGTTTTAAGTGCGTCTCTCTCTCACACTTTAACAGCTAGTTAGATTCATTTACAATCATTTAATTTATTTAAATTTATTTCCAACACCTGTTTTATGTTTGCTCATGATCATACTTTTTCTTTGTTTTGCCCACATGAGTTTGATTGTAATTTCTTAAATTCTTTTTACTCTCTCTACTAGTTGGAAAAGTATGTATTTTATTTCTTTTATTTCGGGAGTTGTTTTCACATATTTTGACACACATATTTGTCTCAAGAAAGTTTAAATTTATGACAATTTTTTTTCTTCTTTCATGCAATGCAAATACCACAGAATGCTATCAATCCATGGACAGACACCTTGTCCAGCCTCCTATGCTATTACTCTCTGTGCTTTAGTTCCATCATGCCTCATCGCCTCCATGGACAGCATCACTCTTGGAGTGATCGTTCAGTCTTCCTTGAATCAGCCCTCCATGGATGACATAGTTATTGGAATGATCGCTTAGTCTTCCCTGGATCAGCCCTCCATGGATGGCATCTCTTTTGGAGTGATCGCTCAGTCTTCCCTAGAATCAGCCCTCCATGGAGGATATGGCTGTTGAAGTGATCACTCAGTCTTCCCTGGATCAGTCCTCCACGGATGGCATCTCTCTTGGAGTGATTGCTCAGTCTTCCCTGGATCAGCCCTCCATGGAGGACATGGCTGTTGAAGTGATCACTCAGTCTTCCCTGGATCAGCTCTCCATGGATGACATTGCCCTTGGAGTGGTTGCTCAGTCTTCCCTAGAATCAGCTCTTTAATCAGCTTTTGCTGATTTACTAGATGATCAAAAACAAGGATATAGGAAGTGAAAATTAGATTAAGATGAACAAGCATGTTATAACTAAAATGAAGAAGAAAATAAATAATGGGAGAAAAAGAAAAACTTAGAAGCAAATTATCCTATCTATCTATCTATCTATCTATCTATCTATCTATCCATCTTTCTATCTATCAGCTTTGAATAGGAAGGGGAGAACTTTAATGCTTCATTTGAGACCCTTTTTGGGGTTAACAGCACCAATCCCCTCAGTTCAAAGGTCAACATCAGGGAGTTGCTGGATTCAGAAACTCCACTGCTGAGTCGGGACAATCTGTGCTTAATGCAAACACAGAGGGGCGAAACCAGGCATCTGCAGAGCTGCGATGGTGTCACAGTGGCCAGGGAGGAGTGACAGTCGTGCTCCCAGTCCAGCCAGCAGATAACCTCCTGTCCCTGAGGAATCATAAGCCACAGCTGTGGATGGGGTTTCTAAGTCCCTTCCTTCCAGATGAGCACTCCTCTCCCTTCCCCACCCACGTCACATCATCTCCTGGCTCTGTTTGTGCTGAGAAGTCTCACAGGGCCAAGCATGTGGTAAGGCCAGAGGTTTTGGACATTCATCCGTGCTCGAGGTCATCAGGTCTCAGGCTATGGGCACAGGGTGATCCTCTCCCCTCAGCTGCTGAAATACAGCCAGAGATAAAGCAGGCATGAGTTTTTTGCCTTCAAGAATGAATGTCCCTGGGCAGAAGTGGGCAGTCAGGGGAGAAAGGCCAGGGAGAGGAGTGGGCCACCAGGTCCCAGGAGGGACTGACCTGCTCCGGACAGAGGTTGTCAGTGTGGGGCTGCGTCCTGGCCATTCTCAGGGCCTCCCACATTTCCTCCCACCCTCCACACCACCAGTGAACACCTCAAATGGCCCCAGGCTGTGCGAACAGCCAAGACGTCAGAGTCCCCTGGGTGCAAGGAGGGGGACAGGCAGGTCCACGTGGGGGCAGGGAGACCACGGCCACCTCCATGCAGTTGCTCTGCCCATTCCACGGGTCATCTCCTGAGTGCCACATGGGGAGACCGGGTCCTGCCATGAGGAAAGCAGAGGCATGTGTCCCCTGGGATGGCCGCCATGTGGTCAAATGTGAGTCTGCCAGGGCTGCGAGGACCAAGTCCACAGACAGCGCCTTAACACTGTTGCTGGCTGGGCATCCAATATCCAAGTGCTGGCAGCACTGGCTGCTCCTGGGGCCTTTCTCTGTGGCTTGTGGTTGCTCATATATTCCCTTGCTTTGTCAGCGGAGAGGGCCTAGAACCATCGCCTTGGTAAAAGCAAGCACAGCCAACATCCACACCTTGGTCCCTAAACCACTCTCCTGCAAAGGGAAGAATGGCTGGTTCCAGGAGAGAGGCAGGAAGACATAAGATGGACCTGAAACGTTTCACCTCCCTCCCTCCTCAACATCCAGTAAGGACCATGGGCGTGGCTGCACAACAAGGAAATAAGTGCACTTAATGCCACTGACTGGTGCACTTAAAAAGACCCAAAACGAGATTGCAGTGAGTCGAGATTGCACCACTGCACTCCAGCCTGGGCAATAAAGCGAGACTCAGTCTAAAAGAAAAAAAGAAAAAGAGCCAAACTGCCAGTCTAGTTAAGTAGATTGCATTAGCATTCTGCAGAGAAACAGCAGGATGTGAGTGTGTGAGTGTGTGAGCCTGTGTGGTGGGGGAGGGGATGTGCAGAGAGAGAGCTGGTAAGGAATCAGCTCACATGGCTGTGGAGGCTGGCAGGTCCACATTCTTATTTATGTACTTACTTATTTTGAGACAGAGTCTAACTGCTGGAGTGCAGTGGCTTGATCTCAGCTCACTGCAACCTCTCAACCTCCCGAGTTCAGGTGATTCTTGTGCCTCAGCCTCCCAAGTAGCTGTGATACAGGCGTGCGCCACCACACCTGGCTAATTTTTGTATTCCTATTTTTAGTAGAGATGGAGTTTCACCATGTTGGCCAGGCTGGTCTTGAACTCCTGGCCTCAAGTGATCTGCCTGCCTCGGCCTCCCAAAGTGCTGGGACTACAGATGTGAGCCACCTCGCCTGGCAGTATTCTCCTGGGTGGACTGGGAGGCTGGAGGGCCAGGGCAGCATTGATGTGTCTCATCTTAAAAGGGCATCTGGAGGCAGAATGCTTCATTCCTCTTTCCTTACTCAGGGGACCGCAGTCTTTTTTTTAAGGCCATCAGCTGATTGGATGAGGCCCACCTACATTACAAGGAAATCTGTTTTTCCGAGTCCACAGACCTACATGTTAATCTCATCGAACTAGACCTTCCCAGAAACATTTTAAATAACATTTGACCAAGTATCTAGGCACCATGGCCTAGTTAATTGGATACATAAAATTAACCATCACATATGTTTTACCACAATAAAAAAATCAAATATATTTCCCTGATATTTTTGAATGATAGTCATCCTAATAAAACTTCTAGTCTGCTCAAGGCGGGAAAACTAAACCAGCTATACAGAGATAAGCAGCTGGTATGGACTAATTCATACTAAGATGTAAATGACTTTCTGTTCCAGTTCTGGTGATTTGTCTCCCCGACACCCCCAGGGTGGCCGCCTAACTTAGTTTTGTACATCTGGGCCTTACTCTTCCATCTCTGAATTTTCTCTTCCCAAGGACATTCTCATTTTTAAGAGAAGCCTCTTTACTCCTCAAATAAAATTATCCTAGGAAAATTTTAGCATAAAATATACTGGGACTGGGAAGCTGATCCAGCACTCCCCAGGAACCCCTCGGGGCCAGCCACTCGATCCACTGCATGGAAGGGTGAGCACGGCCACCTTGTCCCTGAGCAAAGGTGCGGCCTCCTCTCACCCTCATAAACGTGTACTGGTCATTCCCAGGCAGCGGGTCGGCTAGCCACCCCACAGATGGGGAAGAGCTGTCCTCCCTCTCTTTGGAGTATTTATCCCTGGACAGGAGAGCTTGTCTGTGATGAAAGGGTTATCCTAGCTGCTGGATACAGCAACTCCGTATCTCCAGGGATTCCAGGAGCTTCCCACACGCCATCTGTCGAGGTGGCCTATGAATATTCAGTACCTCACAAAATTCCCAACATTGAAACACACACCTTCGAAATGCATGGCCTTTCAGGGCCCAAGTCACTGCTTACCATAAATATGCGTAGAGTAGCAGAAAGAAGATGATTTGTTTAAAACTTCAGAATAACTTAAATATCCCACTGCTGATAACAGAGACGGAAGACTAGAGAGCTTATCATGGCTAGTCCTTCAAATGTCACAAACAAGCTTTGTTACTTAGAGAGCTTTCACCAGCCTGTCCTCCAGGCTAGTTCAAATATGTGCCAAATGGCGCTGAGGCTCTGACTTGTGTGTCAGCGCAAGGGGGGCTTAGAAACTTTCCGCTGAAGAAGTCGACGACGCTGCAGGGCACAGGCAGTTTACAAAAGACTTTAGCAAATTTCATTTGATCCAGAAGGGGTGGGAGTCATCATCCCCTCCCCACACATGCCTCTTTGTTTGCTTTTGTTTTTGTTTTAACAGATGAGGGAATTAGGGCTTAGAAGGATGACTTATTTTTCTGGGATTGCATAGGAACCAGTGCCAGCGGAGCCCCACCTCCCGGCCTCTCGTCCCCGCCACCTCCAAGCTCCTGGAACTCAAAGACTCCTGACAACAAACTTCCCAGCCCATTTATGTTCTGCCCAACGTGCTCCATCTGAGACCTCTTTGCTATCTGAGATCTCTTTGCAATCTGAGACCTCTTTGCTATTTTCCTTTGTTTGATTCCATGCAACACAGATGTTGAGGGCCTGCTGTGGGTGGCCCAGGCATGGTGATAATTTATGCAATCATGTTAAGGAGGACGAATTGCCTCCTGCGGTTCCAGCTCTTGGCTTTAGGAGGTGCTCAGGAGATGCGTGGAAACTCATTCAGGAAGGTCATGGTCCCGCACGTGCGTGGCCAGTGTGGGCGCCGTGGTGGTGGAGAAACGTGCGCGAATGCTACAGGCAGGTGGTTCTGGAAGCTGACTCAGTGGCCATCCCTCTCATGACCTGTCCTGAAGGACAGGCAGTGTCCCCGCCCCCTGCGAGAAGGGGTTTGCGGAACTGAGTAACCGAGTTACAACCACAATCCTAAGAGCCCTTGTCTGCCCAGGTTTTCCTACTCTAATTGGCTTGGTCAGTCACCACGGGAGGGAGCTGGGCCCCAGGGGCCCATGCTTGGCCTTCCCTCCTACTTGGATCCCAGTTCCCTGACGGCAGGTTCAGAATACCTGTGGCTGAGAGACAGGGCAGCTGTGCTCAGACTGCGTTTGTGAGGGGTGTGGCCCGAGGTCTTAGGCTGGGGCTGATCCTGTGGCCCACCCCTCCTGCCTCCACCCAGGAGTAAAGGGGGCGGGGACCAGACCCACGTGAGCTCGGATTTCTCCACACCTGCAGGGTCTCACCTGGGGCTTGGGCCAAACCCAGAAGGTGCCATTCCGCTGTGCCCAAGAGTGGGACTGACCTGCCGCTTCAGACGCAGGCTCTGCATGGCCAAAGGCCAGGGGCACAGCTTAGGATGGTCATGAGGTGGCAGAAATCCCTGGCCTTCCCGCTTCCTGGAGAAGTCCTGCAGGGTCACGCAATAGCTCCTTGGGTTCCCCTGGGTTCCTGTATTTGCTTCTCCCCACTCAGAGAGCTGCTTTCTCAAAGACTTTGTCTCTTCAGCCAATTCCAGAACAGGGTCACAGGTCGCCCACGCGACAGTCAGCAAGCTGTGAGCACTTCAGTCTTGTTCTCTCTTTCTCTGCATCCTGCTGGTACCTGCGCAGATGAAGCACCGAAGCATGCAGCTCACCTTCCTCCCCGCCTCCCCCGCTGCCAGCCCCCACCACATCTCACAGGCCCTGCCTCTCTGCCGCTGGGCAAGACAGGATGCGGAGCTGGCACGGCGCAAGTGTTCCCACCGCCTGCACCCCAGGGGACATGTTAATCCCTTTCAACACCTTCCTTCTACTTAACGACTTGTAAACTGCTTACATTTGGGCATGTTTCACTTTTCTTTCCCTCCCCTTGTCCTTTGCCACAACAGGAAGAAATGGCTCCCATAGGCCTCCCTTGGTGCTGTGTTCCTGCAAAGGGGAGCTCTGTCTTCTGCGGGCAGGCAGCACTTTCCTGCCTGAAAACCATGCTATCTTAAAGCAGGCTTCCTGAAAAGATGGTGTGGAGATCCTGATATTTCCAGCAAGAAGAAAAATGTCACCTGGAGAGGTTTCACTGTAGGGAATTAGGATCACAAGACTAAGGACTTGGCTGCTGACTCAGAGTCACACCAAGACCCTAGACTCCTAGGACCACAGCCTTACACTGCTGTCTCCACTGTGCTGTCTGGCAGGGTGGCAAGGACAGAGGCGTCCCTAAGGCAGGCCGTGCTCACATTCCCCTGTCCTCCGTGGGCCCCCATGCTACACTCTCCAACCCAGGGCTGGCTTTTACTGCTGCCCCCAACTCACACATCTACCCCAGAGCCTCTTCCAGGCATGAAGCCAGGGACCTGCAGCTGCTGTGCCCGGGGCATCCCCATGGCAGGTGTGGATGCTTTGTGCAGGATTCAGGGGCCATGTCCAGCCCCCACAATGGCCTTAGGATTTCCTCCAAGTAGAGTAGAAAAGGGAGGTGAGGAAGACGGCGGCCGGTGCAGGGAGCTGGTGCTTGCGCAGGTTGTTGAGATGCAGCCCCCCAGACCTTCTCTGTGCTGACTGGAAACCGCAAATGGCTCAGGCACAACGGTTTAACCATTTCTAGCAATGTCAGTGACGCTATGATAGACCATGAGATGAAAGGACAGATGGCCATCCTGGTGGCTATTGACAGATGAGAACACTGCAAGTGTGGTATCTTGGTGTGGGGTGCCCCATCCTATGTAGCTGCTGATGCCGGCTATCACAGATGCTGTCAAGCAGGAGACCACCCTGGCTGTGCACATGCTTCAAAGCATGGGTGTGGATGTGGTTTTGAGCACGGGGGACAACCGGAAGACAGCCAGAGCCATTGCCACCCAGGTTGGGATCAACAAAGTCTTTGCAATGGTGCTGCCTTCGCACAAGGTGGCTGAGGTCCAGGAGCTCCAGAACAAAGGGAAGAAAGTCACTATGGTGGGGGATGATGGGGTCAATGACTCCCCGGCCTTGGCCTAGGCAGACATGGGCGTTGCCACTGGCACCAGCACGGATGTGGCCATCGAGGCAGCCGACATCGTCCTCAACAGAAATGACTGGCCAGACGTGGTAGCTGGCATTCATCTTTCCAAGAGGACCGTCCGGAGTATACGCATCAGCCTGGTCTGGCACTGATTTATAAGCTGGCTGGGATACCCATCGCGATGTCGTGGCTGGCATTCATCTTTCCAAGAGGACCGTCCAGAGGATATGCATCAGCCTGGTCTGGCGCTGATTTACAAGCTGGCTGGGATACCCATCATGGCAGGTAGTTGGTTCCTCTCCTGAAGAAGTGAGCTTTCCGGATGAGTTGAAGATATGTGCGTGCACGGAAGATGACAGCTCACTGCAGGGCAAGGCATCATCCGTGTTGAAGGAGTGCCAGTGTTTGGGAAATGGACACAGAGCAGGTACATTTGATAGAGAGGTAAGAGGATCACTGTCTACGTGCCAGCACTGTTCTAAGTGCCCTGGATCTTCTGGGAATGAGGTTAGCATTTTTCAGTTGTACATGGGATGGTTGAGGATTATGCTAGGCAGAGGTGAGCCCTTTCATGGAAGGAGTTAATCTAAAAACCATAATCCGTCTCATTTGGGAGGAGCTAAATAAATATATCTTCAATGAAGCAAAGGTCAATCGAAAAACTTATATTTTAGCTATAAAAATACCTACCAGAATTTACCATGGGGCATAATTTTAGTCAAGCACCCAAATTGATTATTTCAGACCACAGATACTGAAACACCAACAGGATAAGGTGGCAGGTATCTCAGTTAGCTACTGCTGCGTAACAAATGACCCCAAGGCTTAGTGACTCAAGACCATGATTTGTTATTCTTTATCATTCTGTCAGCTGGGAGGTTCTTCTGCTGGCCTCATGCACAGGGCTACATTTAGCTAGGGTGTCAGCTTGTGGATGGGCATACCTGGGATGCTGGGTCACCTGAGCCTTTCTCCCCATGTGGTATTGTTTTAAAATACAGGTTTTAGTGCTGCCTTAGGATGTAAAGTGTAACGAGGGGGCCGGGGTGGGCCGCATGGGCCTGCAAGGCCTGTGGGTGCCTGCGTCCCCAGCTCCCCCCGCAGCTGGCTCCGCAGTGGTCCGCTCCACTTGCCAGGTGGGGATCCGGGTTCCAGATGGAATGCTGTGCGTTCTCCACCGTTTGTTGTGGCTGCGGTTACTGCAGCAACCGTCAGAGCAGCCTTGGCGCTGCGGAGGAGCCAGGGGCTACCCCTCAGCGGTACCCGGGACTGATCCTGGAGTGCGGAGGCACGAGGGGCTACCCCTCAGCGGTACCTGGGACTGATCCTGGAGTGCGGAGGCACCAGGGGCTACCCCTCAGCGGTACCTGGGACTGATCCTGGAGTGCGGAGGAGCCAGGGGCTACCCCTCAGCGGTACCTGGGACTGATCCTGGAGTGCGGAGGAGCCAGGGGCTACCCCTCAGCGGTACCTGGGACTGATCCTGGAGTGCGGAGGAACGAGGGGCTACCCCTCAGCGGTACCTGGGACTGATCCTGGAGTGCGGAGGAACGAGGGGCTACCCCTCAGTGGTACCTGGGACTGATCCTGGAGTGTGGAGGCGCCAGGGGCTACCCCTCAGCGGTACTTGGGGCTAATCCTGGAGTATGGAGGAGCCAGGGGCTACCCCTCAGCCGTACCTGGGACTGATCCTGGAGTTGCCACACAGGGTTGTGGCAGCACTGACTGAAGATATGAGAACAGATTCTCATCCTTATGGTTTTCCATGGGAATTGGTGATACATGCAGCTGTTGTTGGATTTTTTGCTGTTCTCCTTTTTCTGTGGAGAACTTTTAGATCGGTTAGGAGACGGCTTTATGTGAGAAGAGAGAAAAAACTTGCTGTGGCGCTTTCTGGACTAATTGCAGAAAAATGTAAACTACTTGAAAAATTTAGCCTTGTTGAAAAAGAGTATGAAGACTATGAAGTAGAGTCATCTTTAGAGGATGCCAGCTTTGAGAAGGCGGCAGCAGAAGCACGAAGTTTGGAGGCAACCTGTGAAAAGCTGAACAGGGCAAATTCTGAGCTTGAGCATGAAATACTCTGTCTAGAAAAAGAGTTAAAAGAAGAGAAATCTAAACATTCTGAACGAGATGAATTGATGGCGGATATTTCCAAAAGCATACAGTCGCTGGAATATGAGTCAAAATCCCTCAAATCACAAGTAGCTGAAGCCAAAATGACCTTCACGACATGTCAAATGAACAAAGAACGACTGAAGATAGCAACAGAAGATGCTTTGAATGAAAATTCTCAACTTCAACAAAGCCAGAAACAGCTTTTGCAAGAAGCTGAAGTATGGAAAGAACAAGTGAGTGAACTTAATAAACAGAAAATAACATTTGAAGACTTCAAAGTACATGCAGAACAAGTTCTAAATGACAAAGCAAATCACATCAAGACTCTGACTGAACGCTTGCTAAAGATGAAAGATTGGGCTGGGAGGCTTGGAGAAGACAGAACGGATGATGATAACTTAGAAGTGAACAGTGAATCGGAAGATGGTGCTCACTCAGATGATCCTTCAAAAGGAGCTTTGAAGATGCTGATTCATGCTACTAAGTTAAATGCTTCTTTAAAAACCTTAGAAGGAGAAAGAAACCAAATTTATATTCAGTTATCTGAAGTTGATAAAACAAAGGAAGAGCTTACAGAGCATATTAAACATCTTCAGACTGAACAAGCATCTTTGCAGTCAGAAAACACACATTTTGAAAGTGAGAATCAGAGGCTTCAACAGCATCTTAAAGTAATGACTGAATTATATCAAGAAAACGAAAAGAGCCTCTACAGGAAATTGACAGTAGAGGAAAATTACCGGTTAGAGAAAGAAGAGAAACTTTCTAAAGTAGACGAAATGATCAGCCATGCCACTAAAGAGCTGGAGACCTATAGACAGCGAGCCAAAGATCTTAAAGAATTTGAGAAAACTATTCATTTTTATCAAAGGAAGGCTATTTCTTATGAGGAAAAAGCACGTCATAATTGGTTGGCAGCTCGGGCTGCTGAAAGAAACTTCAACTATTTAAGGAAAGTAAATGCCCACAACAGACAAAAATTAGCTGAAACAGAGTATAAAATAAAGCTTCTAGAAGAGGATCCGTATGCACTTGATGTGCCAAATACGGCATTTGGCAGACAGCGTTCCCCATATGGTCCCTCACCATTGGGTCGGCCTTTACCTGAAACGAGAGCTTTTCTCTATCCTCCAACTCTGTGGGAGGGTCCACTGAGACCCTCACCTCTGCCTCCAGGGGAAGAAAGAAGAGGTTCAAGAGGCCCGGGGAATCCTCTGGACCATGAGATTGCCAATGAAAGAGGAGAATCAAGCTGTGAGAGGTTCACCCATCCTCACAGGGCTCCTTCTGACACTGGGCCCCTGCCATCTCCGTGGGAACGGGACCGTAGGATGATGTTTCCTCCACCAGGACAATCACATCCTGGTTCAGCTCTTCCTCCCCGAAGGGAAGACAGATTTTATTCTAACTCTGCTGGACGCCCTGGACCAGCAGAACTCAGAAGTATGAATATGCCTTCTTTGGATAAAATGGATGCGTCAATGCCTTCAGAAATGGAATCCAGTAGAAATGATACCAAAGATGATCCTGGGAATTTAAATGTGCCTGATTCATCTCTGCCCACTGAAAAAGAAGCAACTGGCCCTGGCTTTATTCCTCCACCTCTTGCTCCAATCAGAGGTCCATTGTTTCCAGTGGATGTGAGGGGCCCGTTCATGAGAAGAGGGCCTCCTTTCCCCCCACCTCCTCCAGGAACCAGGTTTGGGGCTTCTCAAGCTTATTTTCCACCAAGGTATTTCCCAGGTCCACGACATGCTCCATTTGCAATGAGAAACGTCTATCCACCGAGGGGCTTTCCTTCTCACCTTCCCCCAAGACCTGGATTTTTCCCTCCACCCCCACATTCTGAAGGTTGAAGTGAGTTCCCTTCAGGGCTGAGTCTGCCTTCAAATGAGCCTGCTACTGAACATCCAGAACCACAGCGAGAAACCTGACAATAGTTTTGCTCTCTTCAAAAGTCATTTTGACTGACCTCATTTTCAGTTTTAAGTAACTGCTGTTACTTAAGTGATTACACTTCTGCTCAAATTGAAACTTAATGGAATTATAATTCTCAGGATAGTATTTTGTAAATAAGGATGATTTAAATATGAATCTTATGAATAAATTGTTTTCATTTTATTTTATTCTAGATAGTGTAATTATTTTAATTTGACTAATCCACTATTACATAAAAATAGTGGGAGTTTTATATATGTAATCTTGCAGGTGGGGAGGCTTTAAATTCTAAAGGCCTTGTCTTTATGCCAAGAACTGTATTTACTGTGACTGTAGACAAATGTGTAAGTAACTTTATACTTAATTAAATAAATTTTAGTTGATTTAATAAATAAAAAAGAAAGAAAGAAAAGGGAGGTGAGAAGACACAGGCCAAGCACCCTGTGGACTTAGGTGCTGGGCGCATGGCGTGCTCATGCTCAGGGCTGGGGTCACTGTCTCATTCTTGTGCCTGGGGTTGAAGCACACAGCAAGGACAGACCCAGACACCAGGCATTGAGTCAGTTCATGGGAGGGGCCGACCGTGCCGAGCTCAGGCTGTGCTGAAGGTCCCCAGAGTCCCGGGCCCTTCTGTCCGCGGCCTCATCAGTGTGAGCTCTTGGCTTCCGTTCCCACACAAGCATAGATACCGACAGCAGCGTTGTGTGGGATCCCGGAAAACGGGCCAAGCTTGCGGATCTGTAGGTGAAGACTCACCAAATTCTGAGTTGTTGCAGCTTAGAATAGAATGCAGACATCAGGATAATCGTTTGGATCTCTCAACAAGAAAGGGATTTTATAAGATGGCAAATACTATAAAATGTGTTAAAGAGCAGAGTAAAAAGGCTGAATAGAGAATAGGAGATTGAGATTAGAGAAGAACGGGGAATAGCAGTTATAGGAGGCTCCAGTCATATACAAATGCGAGCACGTGAGAAGCCGTCATAACTTGGTTCTTTTAATCACCGAGGGGAAGTGTTTTTTGTCCACTTTTCCTATCAAGTTTTCATACCACTTTTATAACCGAACAGCGTTTTCCAGTAATGGAAGGAAACATTTCCCACGCCAGTCCCAGGCAGTGGCGTCTTGCGTGGTTAATCTTGAGTGGGGTGGCTTGGCTGGATCCCGGTTTTAGGCTGACGTTCTGCATGAATCCAGATGACCTCCTGGCTCCTGGCAGTCTGGCCTGCTCGGTGTGGATTGGGGGTGTTATTTCTTGGCCCGCGGAAGGATGTGATAATGCCGAGGTGTCTGCACGAGCGGAGGCAGAGGGCATGCTCCATAAACGGTCACTATGGTCATGAACACGATCAGGGGCTGGGGTTGCTGGCAGCATTAGCTGCATGGGTGTACTCCTTATCTGAGGTGCATCGTTTTTTTGTTAAGTTAAAATATATTGTCTTTGTATAAGTTTTCGAGGGCTGCCGTTAAGAACCACAGCCTGGGTGACCTAAACAGCAGGAGTTTGTCGTCTCCGTGGCCTGGATGTCTGACGTCCGAGATCAAGGTGCTTCAGGGCTGTGAGTTCTCTGAAGAAGCCAGGAAAAGGTGTGCTCCAGACCTCTCTCCGTAGCCTGCAGACGGCCGTCTTCCCCTCTGTGCCTGTCTGTCTCTACGTCCAGATTGCTCCTTCTTATGAGAACACCAGTCATATCGGTTTAGGGCCACCCTAATGATCAGTCTCTAACACAATCACCACTGTAGCAACCCTATTTTCAAGTAGAGTCACATTCCAAGATACTGGGGGTTAGGACACCAACATATCCTTTTTGGGGGCAGACACAGTTCAACCCATAACAGGTCAAAGACTTTGAAGATGCTTGCAGGAAAAGGTCCATCCAGTTCCCCACTGTAATATACATTTGGGATGAGGAAGGCAGCAGGCAAGAATGGAAAATGGTACTGGTTGGGAGGCTACTGCACCAGTCCAAGCACAAGGTGATGACGGTGTCCATGAGGGCGTTAGAGGCGGAGGTACAGCAAGTGGCCTAAGTTAGGGTATATTTTGCAGGCAGGCAGAGCCCATGAGACTCGTGATGGGGTGTGAAGCAGCAACTCAAAGAGGACTCCAAGACTTTGTCCTGCATGTTTGGAAGGATGGAGTTGCTGCCTCCTGAAATGGGGAAGGGGAATGGGAATGTTTAGGAGGGAGAGCAGGCGTCCGTTTTCAGGCTCGTTTTGAGGGGCCAGACATGCACGTGAGGATTCCAGGACACACAGGGACAGGAGACACCCTTCCATCCAAGTCAGCCCCTCCTCTTCTCTACAAAGGCATATTCACAGGCAGTGGGTTGGGCAAGTTGGTGGCCAGAGTGGGAGCACGGGGGAGGAAACAGCTGGCAAGGGAGATGGAGTTCATGATGGCTGTCATCCAGGAAGCCTTAGAATTGTGCCTCAAGGAATGTGAGTCAAAGGCAGAGACTTACAGAGAATGAGTTGGGTGGGACCAGAGGGAGAAGGAGGAGCGTGAGCTGGAATGGAAGGTGCCAGAGGCACCTGCCTGGGAGGCTGTGGCTCTGCGAGGAAGAAAGGCTGGCTGCATCTGCATGATTCTAGACCTCACCCCGGCTCTCCCCAGCCGTGCCCCTCGGGTGAACATGGAGCACCCTGCACCCAGCACACGCTCCTACCATCCATGCTCAGGCTTGCTGCTCAGGTGTCTATATGCACACCACTGGCTCCATCAGGATCTGGGATTGCCAAGCGGCTGGGTGAACTGTTGGGTTTCCCTGGTGACTGGTTCATCTGGCACTGCTGTCTCCTCCACGTAGGCTTGCAGGTGTATCTTCCAAACCCCAACCAAGCATCAGGCCATAGCCAATCGACATGAGTAGCCAAGGGTCTAGCAAGCATCTGTGGGTTCCTCTCTCCATGCATGCTAGGTGCACCGCCACCAGCACCTGCAGAGCCCTGGAGGGCCCCTCACCGCAGCCTTGCAGGAGCCCCCACTCCCGGGGCTGTGTGGGCCTGTCTGTCTTTCAGAACGTGTGTGTTCCCAGCTGTGTGTCGTGGGCTGCTGCAGAGGACACAACCTGGGGCTTCAAGCAGGAGACTCATTGCCCGCAGCGCTGGAGCTAGAAGCTCAGAACCCAGGTGGTGGCAGAGCTTTCTCTCTCTCTCTCATCTTCTGGGGTACAATACACTGAGAGTTTCTGTCCCTCCAAATTACTGTGTTGAAGTCCTCCCCACTGACAAGGTGACGGCATTAGGAGGGGCCTTTGGGGGGGGCTGGTTTCTTGAGGGTGGAGCCTCATGGGCAGGGTGAGTGCCCTTATGTAATGTCCTACAGGAGGCCCAGAGGGCTCCTCACCCCTTCTACCATGTTAGGGCACTGCGGGAAGATGACACCAGGAAGCAGCCCTCGCCACACGTTGAACCTGTCCTGACCTTGGGCTGCCAGCCTCCACAACCGTGGGGGATAAGTGTCTGCTGCTGATCGGCCACAGAGTCTATTCTCAGAGCCGCCTGAGCAGACTGAGACGTGGTGGTCTCTGGCTCTTCGTGGCATTTCTGGCTTCTATGGAGACAGGCCCTGCAGTCTCTGCCCCCATCAGGACCTAGCTGTCCTCCCTCTGCGTGTCCTACAGTGCTCCCCTCTCGGGTCTGTCCTCTTATTATAAGGACACTCTCATATTGCACTAAGAGCCACCTACCTCACTGTGACCTCATCTTACATCTTTTTTTTTTTTTTTTTTTTTTTTGAGACAGAGTCTTGCTCTGTCACCCAGGCTGATGTTCAGTGGCACAATCTCGGCTCACTGCAACCTCCACTTCCCGGGTTCAAGCGATCAATTCTCCTGCCTCAGCCTCCTGAGTAGCTGGGATCACAGGTGCCCACCACCATGCCTGGCTAATTTTTGGATTTTTAGTAGCGACAGGGTTTCACCATGTTGGCCAGGCTGGTCTCAAACTCCTGACCTCAGGTGATCCACCCACCTCGGCCTCGCAAAGTGCTGGGATTGCAGGTGTGAGCCACCATGCTGGACTTAATTTGCATCTTAAATGTAATTGCAATGACCATATTTACAAACAAGAACACATTGACGGGTCTCAGAGGCTAGGAATTCAGCCTATGAATGGTATGAGGAACAATTCATTCTACAGCAACAGGCAAGGTTTTCTGACCCTCTGGACTGGACAGACCTGCAGTCCTTGCCACCTCTGCCCTTCTCATTCCCAATGTCACACCGTCCACGGAGAAATCTCCCTGCGGGCCGCAAGCACCTGTCATTTAAGAGTGTACAAATCAGAGGGAGTTCTATGTAGGGCATTGAAGTACTGGGCCTTGTTTCCAGGGGAATGCCAGTGAAGACACGTTCTGAAACTTTCTGAGCACTTAGGATTTGCAGTCAAATGAGCGCCTCATAGTGTTTTCATTTAGAGAAGAGAAAACCAACCCTAAGAAAGTATTGATCTTAAATGCACAGCCACACAAAGAACCCTGCTGGATGCGATGGACTGGTTTCCATGAATGTGCCCTGTGCCCCGTGTGGTCTCATGCCTGGGCACACTGACGTCCACATCCCGACCGCAGCACACGCTGACCCTTCAACTGAGCCTCACTGAAGGTACCTCCAGAGAAGAGAACACCACAGTCATGAATTATGTTAGCAGAAGAAAAATAAAGTGCAAAGTTGAGGCCAACACATTAAGTTAAAAAGTAGATTAGAAAACAGATTTTACTGAGCCAGGTGTGTGATGTATTCAGAAAAACGTTGGCTGTGGTGACGATGTGATGTGGGAAGATGATTGCTGTCCCACCTGCTTTCACATTTCCCAGCACAGGGAGGTGTTTCTCAGAGAGATGAATGTGCTTTTCCTTTTCAAACTTCCCTTAGGACCAGCTGCAACCTAGCCTGAGGCATTCCCTGAAATTTCCAAAATAGGATTGTAAAACTTACAGAGAAACAATGATATTGCAAGTCAGGCTTTGCTAAGGAAGAAAAGTGACTTCTAAACCCCAGAAGGCCCAGAGGAATGGAAGCCGGGACTCAGGCCCCAGGACACAGCTCTGGCTTGCCAGGGGATGGTTAGGGAGCTCTTGCTGCTAAGAGAAAGCTTTGGAATGACTGAGTGAGGGTTGACCAGGCTTTGTAGTGGGAGAGCATCGTTTCCCATAACACCGCCTTCCGTCCGCACCTGTAGATGACAGAGAGGCATGGAAGTGGGCACCCATGGAGTGGGTGGAAGGTGTGGCTGCTGGGCTCAACCTGCTGGGCTGGACAGGACCATGTGCAGCCAATGGACCCTGCATTGACCCTCCCTGACACCTGTGTTCCTGGTTCGTAAATGAGGGCAATGGTCGTGTTCATGTGACTTGAAGAGGAAACTCGGGGATCCAGCGTTGTGCCTGCTGCTCTGAAAATGAGGCGCTGCTGTTCGGAGGTTTGGTCTCCGCGTGCAACCCCTCGAGTTTCCAGCTCTGAATATAGACTTGCTTCGCCTGTTTCTCATGTGTACACCAAATGATGAAATGCTTGCAACTGGTTTACCCTTCAGAAGAAGGATTTTCCCAACGCTGAGTCAACGATGTTGATGAGGTTTCCAGAAACTCCACATTGATCGTCGACATCAAACGACAAGTGGTGTTCATGTTTTCAATGCAAGTTTCCCCTATGTGTCTTGTGCTGAGCTTGGTGTCGCTTGTATGCCAATGTCAAAGGCATTAGTCGGCAGCCGCGAGGCGTCTGTTCCGCTTTTACAATTAGTGCTGGGAATCTTTGAAGCTGCAGAAGATGCCTCCAAGGGCTTTTCTGAAAGGCCCAGTTGTACTCAGGGTGGTTATTTTTGGAGCTGGCTGGAAGAAAGATCTGTGTAGATACAGTGCCTAGAAATCGGCGTGCATCACGGCTCCCGCTTCTTCATTAATTCCAAATGAATTAATTCACATTTCCGTCATCATGAGGCGCTGAGTGAAGGATGATTGACATTCAGTCCCAGCTCCAGCCCCGACAGGAGCGCACAGTGGCTTTGAGGATGCCCTTCCCATCTCCTGACCTCTGTGGGAGGGATGTGGACAGGACAGGGCTAGGCTGGGGGCCGAGGACTCTGAGGGGAGGACGGGAGTGACACTGGATGCTGGCAGAGTCTCTACATCCTGGGGCTGCCCCACAGCTGGGCCTCACTCTCTGTGACGTCCCCCACCCCAAGCGCCCAGCCTAGGAGGAGAGAAGGAGAGAGCCCAGGGACCCTCTGACCTGAGCCCCTGTGCCATTTTTCGCTATTGCCCTGACAAGGGAGCCCAGTTCTCAAGCTTCCTTCTCTGTGGCAGTAGAATAAGTGGCCAAGTGTGACGGATGAGACTGAGGCCAGGGGAGCCCAGCCTGGGACCTGTGGGGCATGGAGACTCCACCTAGTGCAAACCTTGGCTGTGTGTACAACAGACAGTGCAGCCCAGATTCCGAGGCTCATTCAGCACGATGGGTCAAGGACTGTAGACCCTGTTCAGCCTAGGAGGCAGGAGGCCGGCAGGTGAGTTTGCACAACCCCAGCAGATGGTGAGCTCGTGGGGTGAGAGGCTGCCCCGTGGGGAGGGTCCTGTTCTCACTAGTGGACACCCGGGGGGCTCACGGCACCATCCTCTATCTCCTCAGTGGCTGTGGCAACACCACGAGGGCTGCTGAGCTGTTCCTGACACTGCCCGTTCCATCTCCATGGGCGGCACCTGCTTTCGAGGTGGCAGAGGAGATTCGCCACCACACAAACGTAACTTTCCTGACAAGTGATGCTTCCTGCCTTCTGCAAATGTCTTGTGGTCCCTGGGAAAGCCCAGGAAAGGGATTCCACTGTTGGCATTTCTGGGTCCCACTAATGGAGACTCGAAACTTGGACATTTCTAACTATGCTCTGTGATGGGTGAGCCAAAATCTATCCACCCACACGAGGAGGCCTCTGAGATGTTGGGAACCTCCCTCTCATTCCGTTTCCAGCCCTCACAAGCTCTTACTCCCTGCAGTGAGCTCAGAAGCAGACACGCGCCCTTCTCCTCCTTCCCATTCTCTCTGGGGAGTACACAGGAGGGTATGGTCTGGACGGGCGGTGCCCGTGTGCCACTTGCGGAGAGCGGGAACTCACAGGTGACCTGGGCTTGCTAATTAGATGCTCCTCGCCAGGACAGAAGCAAGGGGCCCAAGAGACATGAAATCACATCAATGTTTGCGGTGACTGGAAAGACCCCCTGCAGGAGAGGAGCAGGGCTGCTCAGTGGCTCACCCTGTTTTAGATAAACCACAGTGGTGCCTGGACAGACCCCCTGCAGGAGCGGAGCAGGGCCGCTCAGTGGTTCACCCTGTCTTAGATAAACCATGGTTGCTCTGCCTCCACTTCTGAGCTAATGAACAACAAACAAATAAAACAGACAAGGACATTTGGTCACAATAAGTGTTACTGAGATTTAAAATGAGGTGGGATGACAGCAAGTGACCAGATAGATACCTGGCCCCTCCTGCTGGAGGGGAGTGTGGGGTCCCCCACTCCTGCCTGGTTCACAATGCAGCTGCGGGAGCAGCAGCCCCGGAGCTGTTGTCTATCACCTGCACAGCCTCAGTCCTGCACAGCGCTGTATCATGCCGTTTTGCAAGATGGTGGTAAGGGTTTGGTTTTATTCTAAGAGTGTCGATCAATCAATGGACAGATTTTGAGCAGAGAGAGGCATCATCTAATTTAATTTTGTTTTTTAGATGCTCCTATTTTCTGTATAGAGGACAGATTATCACTGAGAAGAGTAGAATCAGGGAAACCAAGATGCAGCCGAGGCTATGACCATGGTCCAGGTGACAGGTGATGGAGACGTGGGCCAGAGGGGAAGGAGCAGGGACAAGAGAGCTGGCTGGGTATGGTGCACGTGATGCCATAGAATAAGGTGGTGCATACAATGCAGAATAATATAGAATATGTGATGATAAAGTAGAATGAGCATGGCCCATGGGAGTTGACAGAGAAGAGCATGGTGCATGC
This sequence comes from Rhinopithecus roxellana, assembly GCF_007565055.1. Taxonomy (NCBI): domain Eukaryota; kingdom Metazoa; phylum Chordata; class Mammalia; order Primates; family Cercopithecidae; genus Rhinopithecus; species Rhinopithecus roxellana. The sequence continues at coordinate 149,914,775 of NC_044552.1, forward strand.
GACATGGGGTGAAAGTGGCCAATGTGATGTTGTAGAATAGCATGGCTCATGTGGTGTAGAATAGCATGGCTCACATGGTGTAGAATAGCGTGGCTCATGTGGTGTAGAATAGCATGGCTCACATGGTGTAGAATAGCGTGGCTCATGTGGTATAGAATAATGTGGCCCATGTCGTGTAGAATAGCATGGCTCACGTGGTGTAGAATAGCGTGGCTCACATGGTATAGAATAGCGTGGCCCACATGGTATAGAATAGCGTGGCTCACATGGTATAGAATAACGTGGCTCACATGTAGAAAAGCATGGCCCATGTGATGTAGAATAACATGTATTTTTTGGAATCACATTAAGTTTACATTGCCTTTAAGTCTATCCATTGGAAATGCTGAGTAGGCAGTTGGAATTCTTAATTGGAAGCTCCTTGGAGTAGGAAGCACTAGAGAGAAAGTTTGGGGAGTCACTGGCACTTGGGTAGAACATCTCACCCAGGGCGATGGCATAAAGAGGGGAAACGGGGACCCAGGACTGAGCCCTGAGTCACTCCACTCTCTGTGGGTTGAACAGAGGAGGAAATGCCACTAAGGAGCGTGAGGAGCCGAGAGTGAAGGGGTGGGAACCCTGGACACTGCTGTCCGAGACAGGAGAAAGATGCTGCTCTCAGGAAGGCAGCTGCCGCTGGTGAAATGCTGCTGGAAGGCAGCCCAACCAAGGCGACCCATGGACTCCTGAGGAAAGGTGCCTGCTAGACTGGGTGGGGGAGGAAGTGGGACCGTCACTCCTGCCAGCTCTCTGAAAAGCTGCTGCTGCTCAGGGCTGGGGAGAAGGGAACATGGTGTGGCCTGCGGTTTGGAGTCCAGCTACCGTCCTGTTCTTGCAGGTGCAGCTCCTGGGGCCAACACGTGCTGGTGGGCGTCATCATCCAGCCCCACCGGGAACCCTGAGGAGAAGACAGGCCAGGTCCGCGGAGCAGGGTCTGCTTTGAGGACGCCGTACAGCAGCCGCAGAGCTACCTTGACAGGGCCTCGCCCTCATCCAGCGTGGAAGAGACGAGGAGCTCCCCTCCGGCGGCCCTGCTGGTTGAGACGTGCGGGGTTAGCGCATCAGCTAAAAGTGAGGCGGGGAAAGGTGTGTGTCTGAGGGCAGAGGAGAGCGGTGCGTGGATCGTCCTGGGAAGGGAAGACGCCCGCGGAGCTGTGCGGCTTTCTCGGCAGCCGCACGGCCGGGACCGAGTGCGAGGCTTGCTCCTCTTGGATGGGTGGAGACTTCGAACGGAATGTCTCCAAATGGCAACCAGCACACATTGTAGCCAAAATTACGAGATATTAGAAGTCTGAATTCATATAATGGAAGACAATAAAACGTTCTGCGGATGGTCCTGTGTCAGGCACATGCTAACAGGCTCGGCCTTGTGGGCCCTGGAGCCCCCTGCACGCCGCTGGGATATTGCAAACCGATCCACGGAGGGGGCAAAGGACCCGGGGCAGACGTGGGCGGTCACAGGGAAGTAACAGTCACGCGTCAGGGAGCATGAACTGCCGCTTCCTGTGTCCCCAGCACATGTCAACCTTGAGTCCTCCTCGTGGTTTTAAAAGCAAATTTAATAATCATCTTAAAGACTTTTGTGGGATATACGGGAGTTGAAGCGTTGGCAGTTCTTTTGTTCAAAAGCAGAGAAAAATTGGAGCGAATAATTCAAATACAGCAGGAATTCAATTCTCCACGGGAATTATTTTTCATCCTTTCAGTGAGAATTAATCCTGATTACATAATCTTTCAGAATTAGGATTCAGTCTATTGTGATAAAAGAAGGCTTTGGAATCGCTCCGAGCATCCTGCCACTGGACACGGGAGAGCCAGCCTTCAGCTTGGTCCACCTCCTCCAGCTCACATCCCGCCCAGTCACGTCTCCCTCCTCCTGTCCCCCCAGCCCTGGGCCTCTCTGAGCTAAAGGAAAATGTCCCTCACTGTTTTCCTGTGGTGTGACTCTCAGACCTCGCAGAGAACAAGACGGAGTCCCATTATTTTTCCTGTGGTGTGACTCTCAGGCCTTGCAGAGAACAAGACGGAGTCCCATTATTTTTCCTCTGGTGTGACTCTCAGGCCTTGCAGAGAACAAGACGGAGTCCCGTGCACGATGGAGGAATCTGGGACCTGTAGGGGATCCTGGGGACAGTCATGCACACCAGAAACTTTAGGGGACCCTGTGGGCTGTAGGGGACCCAGTGACTACAGGGGACCCCCAGACTTTAGGGAACCCCAGGGACTGTATGTAGGGGGCTCTGCAGACTACAGGGGTCCCCCAGACTGTAGGGACATTGGAGACTGGAGCAGCCAGGAGGGGCCCCTTCTCCCTGGGACTCGTGCTGTCACAGAGTTGCTCCTTCCAGGCTTGGGAGCGTGGCAGGGCCAGGTCCCAGCACACAGACAAGCCCCGGCTCTCAGAGGGAGTCTGGTTAGTACGGTCGTGGCATTGCTAGAAGAAGGAATCATGCAGGAGTGCAGAGACGAGAGGAAGGACAGTGTTCAGGAAATGCTCTGAAGGAAAGAGACTCTGAACATCAGAGAGAAGCTCTTACTCTAACAGGAACTGCAGTTACACAGAGAACAGACACTCCTCCTCCCCAAGCTGAAATGCTGCCTGCACTTCCCAACACCACCTGGAGAAAGTTACCCATCCTTGGAAACGCAGGTGTCCCCCTGTGAGTCCAACTGAGGCTGCCTTGACTCACTGAGGGCCAGGCTGAGATGGGAGGACGCTGGCCCAGGCGGCCCTGCAGGCAGCACCTCTGGAGTCTGAAGCCCTGAGTTTAAATCCACACTTCCACCTGCTTGCCTTGGGCAAAGGATGTCAGCCTCTCCACCCCCAGTTCCTTCTCTGAAACAGGATGTTCACCATGTCTCGAAAACAGGCCTTTCGAGAGGAAGGAGGGAATGCCAGCGTCGGTGGGATGCAGAGTTCCTGGCACTCAGGATGCCCTCAGAAAGCAGTTATAGGACAAGGAGGCCCAGCTGCTAATTCCGATGCAAGCTCCCTTTGCCTTAGTTTCTCTGTGCACAAAGTGGGGGATCTGGACAAGTGGATCCATGCAATCCTCCCCGCTGTGGGGAGGTCCCTAAGCTGTGCAGCTCAGGCCTGGGGCATGTACTTAACGAGAAAATACAACCGAAGCAACACAACTATGCACAAGAAAGAGAAAGAAGAAAGAAAGACAGGGAAGAAAGAAGGGAGGGAGGGAGGGAGGGAGGGAGGGAGGGAGGGAGGATTAGAAAGAAAAAAAGTTTGCTAATGAAATCAGCAATTGCCATCCTGCAGTGGCAATCTGCAGTGCCTGCCTCTCTGCAAACCATCTGCGGCCTCGGCCTTGCCTTTCCTGTTCCAGCTGCACCGCTCCCTCCTGCTCCCCCGTTGCCTGGGGTGCAAGGGATGTGGGAAGCTAAGACTCATGCTTTCCCGTTGTCTCTGAGGTGCAAATGCTGCCGTGCTCCTGCAGGCCTTAGGCTGGAGAGTCCATGCAGAGGCCATTGCAGGGAGGGAAGGGGCATGTGTCCCTGGGAGGGGCATGTGCAAAGGGCAGCTTCAGCTTCAGGTGCCAGAACCTAACTTTCTGCCCCTGTTTGCAGACCTGTCCGATTCAGATCCTTGCTGAGATTGAGATTTCTCAAGTTAAACAGTCAATTAAACAGGATTGCATTTAGCCAGTCCTGTGTGTTAAACATTAAGCCAGACCAGAGGAAAAGCAATCCACAATGAGACATTCTTCCCCCGTCAGGACCTGCCCCCGCTGTACCATGTCCTGTGGGAGCTGTGGACACATTTATAGCAGAAGACAGAGACCTGGTGGCCATCCTGTCCATCCAGACTGGGACAATGGGACAGGGATGGGGTGTTCCTTGCACTGACTTAGGGAGAGCAACCAGGTGCTCTCTGAGGATGGCCACCTCGTTTCCCTGTCTTCCTGTCCTTGTGTCCCGGGGAAAGGCAGCAGCAGAGTTGGGGGCAGGGCAGGGATGGGACCTGTTGTTGTGCCAGGATGGGGGGCTCTTTGATCCACCCCTGGGCACGGTAAGTGGTGGGAGGGGAGTCTCTGGGCTTGGGTAAGAACACCCCGGTGGGGGATCTGTGCCGGGTTTTCAGGAGACTGGTGGCAGCTCGGGTGGGGACCGGGGCGCTGTGTGCTGTGAAGGGAACCCAGCCCGCCCCTGTACCCAGCGGCTGTAACTGTGGTACTTCCCATGGTGCTGGGCTAGGGTGGAGCCAAGACCACCAACGGTGTGGAGAGAATGGAGAGGCTCACTTAGCAAGCCCGGTTTCTCCTTTCCTTAGGCTCTCGGGGGCACTAGGACAGTTGACGTTGAAACACAATGCCAGGGTGTGTCTCCCCAGGCAGTCTGGTGGCCGCCTGCTCTTCTCAGGGTGGCAACTTCTGCTGAGTCCCGTGTCCCACCCCACACCCCCACCCAGGGCCCTGGCCCGGGGACACAGCCAGTGTGGACGGAGACATGGGTGAGGACCCTGCATGCTGGCCCAGTTACCTCTCATTCTGATGCAGCATAAAAGAAAACTCTTGTTCCTGCTTTTGGATGGGAGAAGCAAAAGCAGTTGCCACCGTCCCCATGAAACGTGAACGGGAAGCATGAAACATGAACATGAAACATGCAGCAATCGCCACCGTCCCCATGAAACATGAACTTGACTCTGAGCTGCAGGAGAGCGCTCGGTGGAGACTTTCCTTCTCCCAGAACCTGGGGGGTCCCCAGTGCCCAGGCCTAGTTCCTCAGGCATAGGCCCAAAGGCAGCTGTGGGAGTGGTGCCTCACACGGAAGTCCAGGCCCCTCCTTCCGTGGGCTGCAGAAATCTTTAAAGAACCCATCCCAGTGTAGGACTCATTCACACGAAGGGCCAGGGGTGTTGGCTCAGGCGTTTTGGTGGAAGAGGAGAACTGGAGCAAACGCCTTGCAAATCACACCACAGTTCATCACTTACAGGAAAGTCCTTGAAGAAGAAACGATGTCACTGCAGGAATGTCAAAACTGTTGTTATATAAATAAGAGATTTAGTGGAAATATCTTCCTCCTCTTAAGCCACTGCACAGACTTGCTAATTTGACAGACAAGCCAAGCGTGAGGACTTCCTGGATGCTTAGTAGAGAGTCACAGCTCTCCCGGAAATGGAACAGGAAACTTCTCGGCACCATATTCTATTTTGACGTGTAATATGCCACTTAAATCTCCCGTGTACGAATTTCTGTAAACTTTTTGTGTAAGGAGGGTTTCCTACATCACTTTTCTTTTTAAAAACACATTTACTATATACGTGAGATTTTGGTACTAAAGAAAACAGGATTTACTGTGCTTTGTCCGTTCCCAAACTAATTTTGTGTCTTTGCTCCAGCAGCCAAGCAGTTAAGTTGCCCCATGAAAGGGAGCGAGATGCACCTGCTGGCGTTTATCTCTTATCGGCTTCAATAGGGTGGCACGGACATGAATAAGCTGGTTTCTGCGGCTTTTAAACTGAGACGACTATGAAAAATTCTCTAGAATGGCAAAGAGTTGCAGGAGACAATTGGCTGGACTTTCAGTCAAAGGTTTTCCAGCCTCTAAAAGAAAGCAGAGACTAGTTTTCAGCTTGTAGAATAGTGCCTTTGTAGGGCTACTCCCAGTCAAACCGCATCACACGCCTTCCCGGCACTTCCTGTCAACCAGGGATCACCTCCAGCAGGAGTGGTGGGTGCCTACAGGCAGAGAGCCAGGAGCCCTCAGAGCGTCTCTCAGGGATTTCCTCTAGGGCTTTTCCTGTGGTTGTGTGTTTTGTTTTAGGGGCGAGGCATTTAAATGTTTCAGAATGCTTGGGGAGGGAAGTGCACAGGCTGGGGTTGGAGTGTGCAGTAAAAATGCGCATGCAGGCCTCATGTGTGTGAAGTCCAGTATTTTATTCCATTCAGCAAACAATAAAGTAAGAGACCTGCTCTGTCTGCTAGAGCGGTGGCTCCATTGAGAGGCATCGATATGAACAGACATCAATGGCATGTCAATAAAAGGGGCAGAGCCACGTCCTTTTACTGCCTTTGCCTTCAGCCCACCCGAGCCAGCCCAGGCCTGCCTGCATTCGCCACACCCCGGTGGAGCTGGGTCACGGCCGCTGGGGCTGTTTCTGTGCCGCTTCCGTGTTGCTGCTGTGAGTGTCTAGACACTGTGGGATTCTGAACACTGGCATTGGGCTCTGCTGGGCCTGTGAATGAAATTCCTCCTGGGCCAGCTGGGACCCCGTCCCGGGGGGCGGACAGTTCCGAGCTTTGTTTAGATGGGTGATAGGACAGCATTTCCACATTATGTGGATGTGCTCGAATTGTCTCTCACTTCTGGCGTCCCAGGGCGAGGTGCCTAAAGGGAGGGTGAACCCCTTGGCAAGACACTGTCCTCCGGGGTTCCCACAGCCTGGCTCCCTCTGCCTGCACAGGAAGCGTGTGGCCGCCCAGGGATTTCAGAGGGAATGAGGATTCCAGCATGTGTGCATGGCCCTGTGTGCATACCTGGTCAGGAAGCATATGGTCGCCCAGGGATTTTAGAGGCAACGAGAATTCCAGCATGTGTGCGTGGCCCTATGTGCATACCTGGTCAGGAACTGTGTGGCCACCCTGGGATTTCAGAAGGAACTAAGATTCCAGCATGTGTGTGTGGCCCTGTGTGCATACCTGGTCAGGAAGTGTGTGGCTGCCCTGGGATTTCAGAAGGAACGAAGCTTCCAGCCTGTGTGCGTGGCCCTGTGTGCATACCTGGTCCTCCAACACCTGACTCTCACCTGCTTTGTCTGGCTGTTTGGTCAGCCCAACCAGAGCACAGGCCCTCTCAGTGGAAGGACTGGGAAGGTGAGGGCAGACATGGACAAAGCGTCTTGTACCCTCCCAGAGGGTGGGCAGGGCCTCCTCCCTTTACAAACTACAGAGAAAATGTCAGCTTTCTACTTAGGAAAGCCCCGCTCGATGGGGACAGGAGACTCTAAATCCCCTCACCCTGGAATCAAGGGCAAGCCCCATGCGCTTGGCAGGAGGGAGCAGCCTCGTTGGTCTGGGTTCTGTATCCCATAGTGAGCGCAGTCCCTTGGGCACATGGACTGGGTGTGTGGGAGCCTGAGCTCTGGATAGACAGGTTTGCTTTTTCCTGTAGGGCTAATGGTAGGAACCTCTGTTTGACCAGACCCGTGATGCCGGCTTGTGTGTTGTGTTGTTTGGCAGGATTCCCCCCGTAGCTTGTCAGGCAGGGCTGGCTTGTGGGGAGCTTTGCAACTGCAGTTGATGGGAGTTGCGGAGTGCCCACTCCTTAGAAGAGCCAGGGAGGCAGGAGGCACTTCCATCACTCAGACGGGGCCTCCAGAGATAGGACAGCTTCCCCTCCTGGGAGAGCTAGAACCCACTCAGGAGGCTGTGAGATCGGGGGCCACTCACTGGTCCCCCACAGCGGCCATGCCCTGCAACGACGCGTGTGTATGTGAGACAACATGGGGTGTAGAGTGTGTATGGTGTGTGCATTATGTGTATCTGTGGTGTGTGCATATGGTGTGTGCGTGGTGTGGTATACATGCTGTGTGTGGGGTATGTAGTGTGTGTGCATGGTGTGCATATTACGTGTATTTACAGTGTGGTGTATATGGTGTGTGTAGTGTGTGTGGTGTAGCTTATATGTTGTGTGAGAGGAGTGTGGCATGTGTGTGGCGTGTGTATTATGTATGTGTGGTGTGATGTATATGATATGTATGGGGGTGTGTGTGTGGTGTGTATATGATGTGTGTGAGGAGTGTGACGTGTGGAGTTGTGTATTATGTTTGTGGTGTGTGTATATGTTGTGTGTTGTGTGTGGTGCATGGTGTGTGTGTGGTATGATGTGTATGCTGTGTGTGGTGTGTGTATATGATGTGTGGGGTGTGGTGCATTATGTGTATATGGTGTGTGTATGGTGTGCTGTGTGTGGTGTGGTGTGTATGTGCATGTGTGGTGTGTGTATATGGTGTGTGGGGTGTGGTGTATTTTGTATATATGGTGTGTGTGTGTGTATAGTATGGTGTGTGTGTGTGGTGTGTGTATATGGTGTGTGCCTAGTATGGGGTATTATGTGTATATGTGTGTGTGGTGTACGTGTGTGGGGGGCATGTGTATGGTGTGTGCATGGTGTGGTGTGTGTATATGGTGTGTGTGTGGTGTGTATATGGTGTGTACGGTGTACGTGTGTGTGGTGTGTATAATGATGTGTGGGGTATGGTGTATTATGTATATATGGTGTGTGTGTGTATAGTATGGTGTGTATGTGTGGTGTGTGTATATAGGGTGTGAGGTGTGTCTATGGTGTGTGTGGTGTACATGTGTCTGTGGTGTGTGTATATGGTGTGTGGGGTGTGGTGTATTACATATATATGGGGGGTGTGTGTGTGTGTCTGTATGGTATGATGTGTGTGTGGTGTGTGTATATGGTGTGTGTGGTGTGTATATGGTGTATGTATATAATGTGTGGGGTGTGGTGTATTATGTATGTATGGTGTGTGTGTGTATGGCATGGTGTGTGTGTGGTGTGTGTATATGGTGTGTGTGTGGTGTGTATATGGTGTGTGTGGTATACGTGTGTGTGGTGTGTGTATATGATGTGTGGTATGTGGTCTATTATGTATATACAGTGTGTGTGTATGGTATGGTGTGTGTATATGGTGTGTGTGTGGTGTGTCTATGGTGTGTGTGGTGTACATGTGTGTGGTGTGTGTATATGGTGTGTGCGTGGTGTCGTGTGTGTACATGGTGTGTGTGTGTGATCCTGTAGTGTGCTAAGCAGAGCGGCCAGCCCCAGGATGCGGTGACCGCTTCTCTTCGGGTCCAGGAGGGCGGGTCCTGCGACTGCCCCAGTGAAGCTGCCCACGGAGCCAGCCGTGACCCCCAGCACAGTCCTGAGCTCAGCACAGTCACTCCCCTCCTTCCTGAGATGAAAACTAGCATGGCTGCTCTTTTATTTAAGGAACTCCAGGAGGAAATCCCTGGAAATGTCCTTTTTGTTGTGCTGGAAATGCAAATATTCTCCCTGGAAGTGGATCTGTTCTTCAGAGCAGAGGGGATTTCGTGGGGATTTCGTAGTTGCCGGGTGAGATACCCCAAGGAGAGACAGACGGGAGGAGCGATGGGATCCCTCGAATCCTCCCCAAATCCTTCTGCTCCTGGTGCCACCCCAACCAAGTACGGGGCGCCTGCAGCCCTCTACTCAGCACAGAGGGGCCCAGAGTGGCCTGGAGTTCCCGCGGCGTTGGCTTTCTGCAAATTATTTCTATTGTAGAATTATTGCCCATTTCCCAACATATTTGCTCTTATGCTGAGGCATGTGTGGGCTCTGCCAGTCACCGATTCTTGCCTACTAAGGTTCCCGGTGGCATCGGTGAGTGCCTGGCCCTGGCCAGTCATCGGGGTTACCTGGCATCTAAGAACCGAGTGGCTTCACCTCCCATGTGGGTTGAAATGGAACAGATTCTAAAATAACTGATCCGAGCGTCTAGTCTTCAGCAGATTGACAGCAGAATGTGACCATGTGCCCCGTCAGTTCTGACACAGTGATGCGTGGGTTCCAGGCTCGGTCTGGCCTTGCAGTGACAAACAGCAGCTTTATGCAGGTTCCTGTTTCACCTCTAGACGGTGGAAGTGGAGTACCTGCTGCTCACGCCCAGAAATTAGAGCTTGGTCCAAAAGCCTACCTCTCATTATGGTGTCAGGGAAACCCAGCAGGTGGTTTATGCTTTTCCGAGTAGAAAGAAGCCTACGTCTTCCTTTCCCTGTGGGCTCCCGGGTGCTCTGTGGGGCCCGTGTTCTCTCCAAGCGTCCCCAGCATTAGGACTGAGCATCGGTTCCCTGGAACGCAGGCAAAGCCGGGCCATCTTTGGCCCATCTCAGCACAGCTCGGCCTTCGAAGCAACAAGTGGCAACAAGTCTGCCACTCCTGCGGGTGATTTACACCTTGACTCAAGTCCCTTAAAGAAATGCTGCAGAAGGGCTGCCTCCCTAGCACACTGCCTGCCTTTTGGGGTCCACCCCTCTGCTCCTCTTCTGTCTCAGCTCACGTGGCAACGGCTCCTCAAGTCCCAGATCCTGCACCCTCACCTCCCCAGATGCTACCCAAGTCCCCTCCTGTACCCTCCCTCACCTCCCCAGGGGCTCCTTGAATCTCAGATCCTGCACCCTCCCTCACCTCCCCTGGTGTCACTCCACACAGTCTGTGCTGACCCCTCCACCCTTCCTAGTGTCAGCGAATTTAGACTTCCGGGGCTTCCTAAGTCCTCCTCTCTCCCCAGTACCCTGATGGATGCCACAGATGGCCCTGGACAGGCCGACACAGACCCCGGCTTAAAAGGTGGGGGTGGGGAGGGAGGACTGCATGGTAACTGTGTCCACTGACACTCACATGCTTAAGGCATAAAACAGATGGCCTGAGGAGTTGGCCCCTGAGTTCTTAAATAAGAGAACAAGGGCACAGATAGAGCAATTTGTTAGGACAATGTTTTTCCTAGTGAGGGAAAACAGGACCCAAGGAAAAAGAATCACAGACCGTCACATGTGCTGCCATAGGGCTGACAAGGCTCCCTCCAGGAGGCACAGCACAGGTGCCAGCGTGGACACGGCTCTGGCTTCTCAGGACTGCAACCTGCTGCCCACAGCCTGCCAGGGAGAAGTGGCAACGAGGGAGGCCTGGCACAAAACACCTCGCTGGTGTCCCTGGATCTGCGGTCACGGCTGGTTGTGCGGGTCCTTCCCTACTGTACTGTTAGCTGTAATTGGCTCTGAGCTGCCACTTTCCTGCCCCATACCAGCAACTCCTCATGTGCCCTCTAACCCTCATGTCCTCCCTAACCCATCACTCTAGTATTTGTCCACATGATTGACAAACCTCTCCTCCTCAAGTGCTTCCTGAGAGCCCAGCACATCCCGGGGACCCAGCACATCCTGGGGACCCTCTCCCAAGGCCCTCCTGGGAGACCCAGCTCTCCTTTCCTGTATCACAGTCACCAGAGGGGCTGGGGGTCCCTCACCCTCCTTGGGCTTGGGTCCCTCTCACTGTCCCTGGGGCTGGGGTCTCTGTCACCGTCTTCAGGGCTGGGGTCTCTCTCACCATACTTGGGGCTGGGGTCTCCCTCACCGTCCTTGAAACCTCCATCAGCTCCACCTCCCCCCTTCTCTTCACGTGTCCCCAGGCAAACCCCTTAAAACTTGTGTCATTTTCACAGCCACGTTTCCTCCCTCCCATTCACTCTTTGGTTTTGCCTTTGTTTAATGAGTTTTAACCAAATAAGCTACGCATAAACATCGTGACTCTACCACTAGAAATGGCTTCAAGCGTGGCCAGGAGACCAGGAATCCAGCACCTTGTCATCCCACATAAGAAGTGCTTGGACCCTGTGGGTCCTTCTGGAGGGACCCCCCTCTCTCCCCACCCCCAGTCCTGGCTGCTGCCCTCAACTTCCCATTGATCTTCTTATTGCTCTTCCCCAGCCCAAGCCCTGCCCTTCTAGGCCGAGGACTGGACACTCCCGTCGGCCACGCACACATCTGTTGATCAGCATTTCCCGCACTTGTAAATTTGGTCTTTTCATGTTCGACATTCTGGTGTCTCCTTTTGGTTTTAACTTGTGTTTCCCTAATGACTGCTGACCATGTGACCACCTCTCTCGTGCTGTGTCTGCTCAGGTTCTCTGCTGAGATTTTCTTTTGGTTCGTCTTCTTACCAGTTTGCAGGAAATCTTGTTACATTCTCGTGTGTGGGTATTTATTGAATGCATGCATTGCAAGTTGCCTTCACCATGTGGAGCTTGCCTTTTCCTCTCCTAATGGTGTATTTTGCTGAACAAAAATTATTAATTTTTCATAAAGTTCCTTTTTTTCAAACTTATTTTTGATTAGTACTTTCTTGATTCCATTTAAAAAATATTTGCCGAATACTTTCACACTATTGGTGGGAACGTAAATTAGTTCAACCATTGTGGAAGACAGTGTGGCAATTCTTCAGAGACCTAGAACCAGAAATACCATTTGACCAAAGAAATCCCGTTACTTGGTATATACCCAAAGGAATATAAATCATTCTATTATAAAGATGCATGCAAATATATGGTAATTGCAGCACTATTCACAATAGCAAAGGCATGGAATCAACCCAAATGCCCATCAGTGATAGACTGGATAAAGAAAATGTGGTACATATACTCTATGGAATACTATGCAGCCATAAAAAGGAATGAGATCATGTCCTTTGCAAGGACAGGGTGGAGCTGGAAGCCATCATCCTTAACAAACTAATACAGGAGCAAAAACCAGACACCGCATGTTCTACTTTTTAAGTAGGAGCTGAACAGTGAGAACACGTGGACACAGGGAGGGGAACATCCTACTCTGAGGCCTGTCAGAGGGGACAGAGGGAGGGAGAGCATCAGGAAAAACAGCTAATGGATGTTGGGCTTAAAATCTAGGTGGGGTGATAGGTGCATCAAACCACCATGGCACATGTTTACCTATGTAACAAACCTCCACATTCAGCACCTGTCCCCGGAACTTAAAATAAAATAAAAAATAATTTTTAAAAATATTTGCCTGCCCATCTTGAAGACAGGCCTGTGTTTTCTTCCTGATTCTTTAGTGTTTTACCCTCCACATTTAGATCTTCAATCTGCCTGAAATCAACTTTCGGAATGGTGGTTTGAGGCCAAAGAAAATATTTGCTTTTCCCCTAAAAATACACAATGGATCTAGCCCCAGTGTTTTTGAAACGGTCTTTCCCTCAGTATGTTGCAGTGATCACTTTGTCATACATTAGGGGATGTGGGGGGTCTGTTTCTGAAGCCCTGGTCTTCTAGCCTGCATCATGGAAGAGTCTGACTTCCAACCTTGTTATCTAAGATCATTTATTGTCTGTAACAGGCCCTGTACCTTTCAACATACTTCTTAAAATCTTGGAGTCACCATGTCAATTTTAACACATGTGTCCCTCTCCCTGCCCCCTCCAAAAACTATCACTTGTGGATTCTTTGGAGGGATTCCATTGAATCTGAAGGTCTGTTTCTGGAGAATTGGCCCTGTCAGGCAGTTGAGGGTCCATTTCTGGAGAACTGGTCCTGTCAAGTGGGTGAGCATCCCGCAGCAGCAGCAGCTAGGCTGGGTGCACACACTTCCAGAGATGTGCCCGGCCTGGACACGAGAACACGTGTGGTTTTATCATTTATTGCACACCCTGTGCACAAGGAAGATGGCATGCTGCAAGCTCTTTGTCTCTGGTCCCACAAGACAACACTCAACCAGAGGCCCCATTGTGACCAAAACCAGGTGAGTTGCTTGCCGCATGCAGAGTTCAATCAACAAGAGTGAGTTCTGATACAAAAACAGTGAATTTATTCTGAAGCCATAACTTGGGGAAGGGGCACAAGATGTCCTGCCTTTAAATGTGCTGCTTCACCTTTGCAGCAGAAAGCGAACTCTTTTTCAAGGCAAGGGCAGGGGCCCTCTGCTAGCCTGGTGCCTTATCTACCAGACATCTGAGGTGGCACCTTCCTGGTGCCTTGGGCAGAAATAAGTTGTAAAAGTGGCCAAACGGGCATGCTTTCTTGATGCCTTCCTGGTGGAGGAAAGTCCGGGGCAGCTCGCTGGAGGGTATGCTTTTCTCTGCAAATCCGGAGAGATCTGTCTGGGTGCACAGGGTTAGAAGAACTTGCCTGCGGGGAATGTCTGGTGAGGAGGAGCTGAAAGGCTAGGTTTGCATTTCTGAAGGGCTTAGTGGGAAGTGAGCAACCAAGGAAAAGAAGAGAGAGAGGGAAAAAAATAATAAACCACCTATTAGAGAAAGGGGGATACTCGGTTACCCCATGACTGCAAGAGGAGTCAGAGGCTCTGCTGTCGGGAAGTCCCCCCATTCTCCAGCAGCGGATTGGAAGCCTGTAGCTGTCCCCTGCGGGGGTGAGGTGGAGACTCCCACCCTCATTAAAAGCAGGAGGCTGCTCCTCCCACAATCTCCAAGGGTCACAGGCCACTCGCTAAGACCAGCCAGACAGCAGCAAGCCTGACATGTGGCCGGTGTGGGTTCCTGCAAGGGTGTCAGGTGCCGTGGCAGAGCCAGTCCCCTACAGAGACCCTTCTGCGCTGGTGAGCCTTCCAGCCTCTCCGTCTCACCTGTCCCCCACTCACCGCGGTCTTCTAAAGTTTGCTGACAGAGGGTCAGTCCCCAGACACAAAACATCTTTAAGGTGCAACTCCTAACCCCATCAAGTCTCCAACAAACCATCACTTCTGATCCGTGGAGAATGTTAAATCCTAGTACGGATTTGAACCCCCTTAGGTCGTGTCTATTCCAGGACAATGGAAAGAAGGGCGGGAAGGAGAGTGAAGGATGAATTCCAGGTGTAGCCATCCCATTGTCGAGTTTTCAGGCATCCACAACCACCAGCCCACATGCTTTTGCCTTTAGATTTGGGGCATTTGGGAAAGAGCCTTGCTCTTCTGATCTCCATCTCCTCTCAAACCACAGAGAGCAGGTGGGAGCGGAGTGCCGGGATGCACTGACCTGGGGTGCCACAGAGTCTCTGGTATATGATGGGGGTGGGGGGGGCCCCAGCATTTCCTTATGTGCCCACATGTTCCTCGCGGTGTCCAGCATTGTCTTGGGTCAACACCTTTCATGATCCACGTGGGACAGTCGCAGCCAGAGCCCCTCCCATAACACGGAGCCTAAGCTCCCATCCCTGAGTTGAGGCAGCCACCTAGTGACGTCTCTAGCCCTGGTCTGCTGATGCCCGGGGAGTCTTCGTGTCAGGAAGGGAGAATTCTTCCAGAGTCACAGTTCTCTGCCTTCAGGCAAAAGGGACTGAGAAGGTAACAAAGCATAAAACGCAGTGTCAAGGTGCAGGAAAGCTTTGGGATTTAAAAGAGAGGGAGAATTGGAGGAAGGATGTGAGCCAGGGTGTCAGATCAGTGCCTCCCAGGAGGACAGTCGCTCAGCCTGGGGCGTGGGCCAGGAACCTCGAGCTCCTCATCTGGCTCAGGTGGGCCCATCCCTAATCCCCTAATCAATCGGTGTTTGAAGAGAAAGACAGTTTTCCTGCATGGTGTCTTCCCAAATGCCTTCCATTCCACAGCACTTTGGTAAATGTGTTTAGCAATCCTCTCATCCAACCAGTATGTCAGGGCTCGGTGTACAGGGGCAGGGGCTGCCGGGAGTACGAGGAACCTTTTTACATGGCCTGTCATGTAGATTTTAAAAAATCACATGAGGTGGAACGTGCTATATGGTTTCCAAAGACAAGTCCCAATGGCTGACCCTTTCAGAAGCTGGAGGTGGAGCTGTCAGGGCACCGGTGGTTAGGAGGCGAGGAGGGAAAGGAGGCCTCTTCTCCGACTGTCTGCATGTGCCACCAACAGCTGAGTCAGTCAAAATAGACAACACGCAGGGAAACAAAGGCAGGCCCACAGTTTTGCGACTGGCCAGAAGCCAGCGGTGGACTTTGGACAGCGTTATGTGTTCTGGGGCCTGTTTCATCACATTTTTTTTTCAGTTATCCCTCATGTTTTTAGGATTTTTTCCCTCCTTTACAGTATTCTAAGTGAGGAAGAATATTTGTGTTCTCTCTTGGTGGTTAATGCACACGTTTCAAGTAATTTACAACTTAAAATCCTGGAGGCTGGAGAGGGAAAGAGCTGAGGACAGGTGGGCTGCTGTGGGACAGGTGGGTGAGGGGCGTCTGCTCATGTGGGAGCCTTTAGGAGAATCCCAACAGCACCAACCTAAAGTGTCTGCATAATTAAATTAGTGACTTTAAAACCATTGGGGAATATATCGCTTATTACAGTTTTTTTCTCACTTTAACAGTTGTAGACTCCAACCCTCTTCTTAAGAAAGTTAGTTTGGCTTCTCTGTAATAATATTTAATATCCAAACCAGATAAATACAGTTTATAAATTTAATGGAAAATTTCACAACTTTATAAGTCTAAGGAACTTAAAGAATCACAAAGTAAAAAGCACTTGGATAATAAAAATGGAGTAAAACACAAATTTACATTTAATTATATTCACATCTAAAGAGAAATATTAGAAGGGAATAGGTAGGAAAAATACGTTTTTAAATATATTTTATTATTTTAAAAAATGCATATGCGGATTTAATTACAGCACTGTTCTCAAAGTGTGGCTTAGCAGAGCCTGGTCTTAGATCCTGGGAGGATGCTCAGGTCCCACAGATTGTTTCTAACAGGGAGATGGCGGGTGGGGGGCGGAGGAGGAGGTTCAGCTATTCTGAAGCTAAACATACACCTGTTTGGGAATAAGAGATGCAGAAAAACAAAAGCTTGTGTTGGGCTTTCTTTTTCACCTGGCAGTAATCATCTGCAGTAGCCCACAGAAAGGCATCAGGCCACAGACAGACTTGAGGCTCTATCCCGCCCGTCCCAATGCCCCAAGCACCTGCATCTGTTCTGTTCCACCCCGGCTCCTGCTGCCAGCCAAGCCCTGCGGTGGAGGCGTGGCCTCTGAAGGCACCAGGCTAAGGGGCTGGAAACCAGTGTCCAGTGCCCACTCTCTGCACCTCTCCTCAGCTTTTCAGGGGAGACCGTGCCCACAGCCCCACCTCGTTGGAAGCATTAGGCAGTTAGAAATCAGCCTTCGGGAAGGCTTCGTGGATTTCCTTCACGGAGAGAACCCAGGAGCCTGGCGCGCCTCCCCTCTGAGGCTGCGGGGGGCTTTGCATCTGAATTCCTTCTCCAGCGTGAGATAAACCGCCCGCTCTGTGCTACTTGAAGGATACTTTTCTTTTTTCTTTTTTCTTTTCTTTTCTTTTTTTTTTTTTTTTGAGACAGAGTCTTGCTCTGTCTGTCGCCCAGGCTGGAGTGCAGTGGCCGGATCTGAGTTCACTGCAAGCTCCGCCTCCCGGGTTCACGCCATTCTCCTGCCTCAGCCTCCCGAGTAGTTGGGACTACAGGCGCCCGCCACCTCGCCCGGCTAGTTTTTTTTTTTTTTTTTTTTTTTTTTTTGCATTTTTTAGTAGGGACGGGGTTTCACCGGGTTAGCCAGGATGGTCTCGATCTCCTGACCTCGTGATCCGCCCGTCTCGGCCTCCCAAAGTGCTGGGATTACAGGCTTGAGCCACCGCGCCCGGCCTGAAGGATACTTTTCAAAGTGAGGAACCCAAGGACACGCGTCGTGGTGTCCTAATCCACCAAACACATTTGTCGGATGATTTTCCTTTTCATCTCACATCTCAAGGAACGCATATTTACAGCTCACGTACAGAGCTGAGCCTGAAATGCAGGCATCACCCTCATGAGGCTCAGGCCTGCTAAAATATTGACACTGCTTTGCACTTTGTTCATTGTAAGAAGTCTCTTTCTAGAAAATAATAAACTTTTACTTGCAAATTCAGAGAAAAGGGCACTTTGGGCTTTAAGATGCTGGTAAGTTTTAGCAGCAGAGGATGGATTTGCCCCAGTCTGGCGATTCCAGACTCTGTGGTCAGGAATCAGGAGGCCCTCCCTTCCTGCAAGGTGAGTCCCTCTGGGCCTGGGGGCCAGGACAGGGCGAAGTGACAGCCCATGTGACCGAGGACTCTGAGGAGAGCCCAGCAGAGCCCACGGCTGGTCTGAGCCCAGGCTAATTCTTTTGTTTTTTGAGACAGAGTCTCACTCTGTCGCCCAGGCTGGAGTGCAGTGGCACTATCTTGGCTCACTGCAACCTCCAACTCCCGAGTTCAAGCAATTCTCCTGCCTGAGCCTCCCGAGTAGCTGGGATTACAGGTGCCTGCCACCACGCCCAGCTAATTTTTTGTATGTTTAGTAGAGACACGGTTTCACCATGTTGGCCAGGCTGGTCTTGAACCCCTGACCTCAGGTGATCAGCCTGCCTCGGCCTCCCAAAGTTCTGGGATTACAGGCGTGAGCCACCATGCCTGGCCTCCGTTTCCTTTTTCTTAATTTTTTTTTTTTCTTTTTTTTTTTTTGGAGACAGAGTCTCACTCTGTCACCCAGGCTGGAGTGCAGTGGCATGACATCGGTTCACTTCAACCTCCACCTCCCGGGTTCAAACAGTTCTCCTGACTCAGCCTCCTGAGTAGCTGGGACTACAGGCACCCACCACCATGCCTGACTAATTTTTGTATTTTTAGTAGAGACGTGGTTTCACCATGTTGGCCAGGCTGGTCTTGAACTCCTGACCTCAGGTGATCCGGCTGTGCCTGGGCCTCCCAGAATGCTAGGATTACAGGCATGAGCCACCGCGCCTGGCCCCAGGTTAATTTTTAAAATGACTGTGAACTCTCAGAGACTCCTGAAGAATAAATAAAAGCCTCTCTCGCTCTCGTCCCCGAGGGAAAGAGCCTAGTGCCCTGCGAGGGAGAGGCTGAGGGTCTGGAGGAAGCCGGAGGCTTTCCACAGCCACTGCAAGTGTTTGCTTTAAACAAATATTTCAAAAGTCAGGATCCCGAGAGCAGCCATATGCCTCCTTCTGGGGGTCCATGAGTCTCTTTCATCTGCAGTTTATTCAGCGGTATGTTGGCCTGCTCAGACTTCTGAAGGTCAACCAGCCGAAGCCAGCACACCCTCTTCAAACTGAGTGACAGCACAGGCCAAGTCCGCCTGAGTGGAGCATGCTCCTGAGACTGGATTACCTGGAAGAACATGGGAAAAAAAGAATTTAAAGGGGAAATTTTGATTTTCTTTTTAGTGTTTGAGCCCAAGTAAATATCCACAATTATAGGATAATTTAAGTTTATTGTTACCTTTTCTTACATAAAAAATCTGCTTTTATAGCATAAAAGTTATAATAAATTAACTTCCTATTTGAATGCACTTTGTGTTTTGAGATCTAGTGGTTTTTTAAAAAGGCTTCAAAGCTCGTTTGTGCTCAGCCTCACTCGCTGTCCCATGGGGACTCTGGTTATTGGGATGCCTGGGGTATTGTGGGATACACGTGGCTCAGCCCATGGGGCCTTCTTATGTCCAGAAGGGACATGGCCCAAGGCAGCCTCTGTGGTCAGAGGAAAGATCCCACTCTTCTGTGGACGTCCCCTTTCAGGGCGCATGGGAGCAGCTTCGACACAGCGGCCGTTCCTGGCGCTCTCCTCCCCTCCCACCTGGTGGTCTCTCCAGAGCTCCGTGTCACCTGCCTCCACAGGGCATCATCTCCTCACCTGCCCTGGCAGAATCAGGTGCTCCTGCACAGAAGAGTTTGCTCCCAGTGATGGCAGGTGTCACATGCTGTCCTGAGAGCTGAGATGGTTGATACAGTGTTCGAACTTCACAGAGCACATCAGACCCACAGGAGTAAAAGGAAGAACTCTATTTTCCAAAGCGTCCACCCTGGAGCTTGACCCTCTGTAAACGAGAACAATTGGCTCTTTCCAGTGTAAATCAAAGTGCACGTTTACAGATGTCCCTGTGAAAATGAAACTATCTGGGCGCTGCCTTTCATAAGCACAAAAAAACAAAACGAAGTGTCTGGCGAAGGCCGTTCCCTGGGTTTCACTCAGCACCCACGAGGCTCTGGGAAGAGTCCGTCCATGCGGGAGCTATTATTACCAATGGACCCCAACAGTAATTGGTGGATGACAGGGTGGATAACATGAAACAGACAAACCAGCACCGGGGAAGTGCCCCTGGCCGTGCCCCCTGCCCCGCAAACCGCCCCCCCCCCCCCCACCGCCGTACAAGGTCAACCTGTGCAACGCCAGCCCCACACAGGTGGCCTCTCCAGGTCCAGGGGTTTCCGTCGCTGCTCAGAGTCCTGCAACTATCCTTCCAGAGGTGGACAAGCTCCAGCGGTGCCAGTCAGCCTTGTGCAGGCCCGAGAGGGCCATGGAGGCAGGTTCCAATGTATGTTTTTGGGGGCTCTCTAAGCTGTGGAAGGAAACGCCCAGCGATTTAAGCCAAGTGAGGGGAGGGCTGGGGCTTTACAGGCAGTGCCAGGATTCCCGCAGAGACCCAGAGGGACAACTGGGAGCCCCAACCCACGGGACCTGAGCCTGAAGCCTCCACCACAGCCCACAGCTTTCCTGTGTCCTGTATTTCCTGGACAGCAGTTCCTGAGAGCATGCTGTGGGTTCTGCTGCACACGCGGTCAGCTGCGGTGGACACAGGATCAAACGACCTCCCTGATCTGATCTGAGTTGGTCAGGGAGCTGTGCAGGGCACGAGAGGCTCTGGGAAAAAGTACGATATGAACATTAAGATACCAGCCAAGGCCGGGCACAGTGGCTCACGCCTGTAATTCCAACACTTTGGGAGGCCAAGGTGGGCGGATCACCTGAGGTCAGGAGTTCCAGACCAGCCTGGCCAACACAGTGAAACCCCGTCTCTACTATAAATACAAAAATTAGCCAGGCATGGTGGCAGGTGCCTGTAATCCCAGCTACTTGGGAGGCTGAGGCAGGAAAATTGCTTGAACCCGGGAGGTGGAAGTTACAGTGAGCCCAGATCGTGCCACTGCCCTCCAGCCTGGGCAACAGAGTGAGATTCTGTCTCAAAGAAAAAACAAAAATACAACAAACTGTAGCTAAAATGAGATGCACAAGGTGCTAGTCACTGATCTCATGGAGGGTAGAGGAGGAATCTGAAGGTGTCGGACTGTTATTTAATAGAGCTCTAACCTGAAGCTGAACAGGCACTTAAGCACTTAAGGAGCTGAGCCAAGTTCACACCTTCTCCTAGGGAAGCCAGGCCCACAAGGGACAGTGTAAAGAACACAGCAACCTTTCACCCGCACTGGGACGGCATTCGAGGCTTCGTGACCCACAGACCCGGGCCGCACTGTGCTTCCCCGGCTGGTCTGTAGGGTGGAAATTCTCCTGACAGGCAGGCTTGATGGACTGTGAGTATTTCTTCCATGACAATAGTATTTGAAGTTCAAAGAAAAATCACAAGTCCTGGAAAAAAAAAAAAAAAGAAAGAAACACTATGAAGTAGAAAAAGAGCTCCAAATACTTATTTATTTATCTATTTATTACTTAATTGTAAGTCCCGGGACACATGTGCAGGATGTGCAGGTTTGTTACACAGGTAAACGTGTGCGCTGGTGGTTTTCCGCACAGATCAACCCATCACCTGGGTATTAAGCCCTACATGCATTAGCTCTTTATCCTGATGCTCTCCCTCCCCCACGCCCCTGAAAATACTTATAAAATTAAACAAATAAGTTACCATATGTTAGGACATTAGGAGTGCTTTCGGGGCAGGCATATTATAATTAAGTGGTTACGTAAAACTTCAAAAAACATGATTAGTTTCCACTGTTTCTGTTCTTGTTTTCATCTCTAGCAGAAAAGCAATTCAGAGTCAGTCTCAGGGAGCAGACAGAAGGCTGGGAATCTCAGCTTTGCTGAAGGTAATTGTGGGGCCTGGAGGAAGTCATTTAATTTCTTGACACGCCGTTTGTGCATGGGACTGATCCCAGTGGCTTCCTCATACGACTGTCCCAGGTAGCAAAGGCATCCGCACGCATGAGCCGTGGTGGGTATGGCGATGCCTGGTGAGGCTCATGCTCCATGCACCACGGATGCTATCTTCTTTAGGTACGTTCTGAAAGACTTGACTTCTCTACGTTTTAGGATGCGCTTACTTTCTATTTGAAGAATAGTCAATTGAACACACTGCAATTTTGAGCACCTATTTGCACAGAAATGACCTCACAGAGCCATAGAACACACACAGTGAGGCCGGAAGTACTTTAAGTTAAAGACGTCCATTTCATTTACTTGTGTTTGCTGTCATTCCCCTGCAGCCTTTGCATTTAGTCAGCTTTATTTTTTCGTCTTGGTTGCTTCCCACAAGCTTTGGGTGACTTGATGGGGGCTGTGTCACGTGGACGTTCTCTCCTTTGTACAGTGTCATGGGGAAGAGGGTCACGTGGACAGGGAGGGGCCGGGGTCACCATGTACATCTCTTGTCCAGGGAGGATTCTGGGCAGCTGAAAGTCTCTGATTGTCCTACAGCCTGGGCCACACTGAGAACCATCATCTGATGTCTTAACTACCAAACGATTTGCCCTGCTATGAGCTCATACCCTTATAAAATGAAAATTCCCCGTAGGGAAAGGTCATTTGTTTACCTAAACAGAACTTAAATTGTGACTGATGTTCTGCACTGAAGGGATCGTCAGAGAACACCATTTCCCTCCATGGGTCAGCGTCCACGTGCATGCCTGCGGGGCCTCACCATGAGTCTGAGTGACACAAACTGGCTGTGTTGGGTGGACTCTTTTCTTCACCATTTCCGTCCCCCCCCTCAGCAAGCACAGCCCCCTAAAACCCTCATGTTTAGACCTTGGTCTACCATGGAACAGTGTTCCACAGCTGTATAGATCACCCCAACAGGTAAGCTTGTGATCCTGGCAGAATTAAGGATTCTTTAAGAGACGTTTTCTAGATGAAAGAAAGAATTGTCTTTTCCTGGGGTTACTAACCTGAGAGCATGCTAATCTGGGTGGGTCATTCAGTGATGTGGAAATTGTCTGAAGAATGAAGCCAAGAAGAAAATGACAGCATGAGAGACAAATGGAGAAGGGGGAGAGGAGAAAGGGAGAGAGACAGAGATAGAGAGAGAGATAGAGACAGAGACAGAGGCAGAGAGAGACAGGTACAGAGGGAGAGAGACAGAGAGAGACAGAGAGAGACAGAGGGAGAGAGACAGAGACAGAGGGAGAGAGACACAGAGAAAGGCAGAGGGAGAGAGAAAGACGGGGGAGAGACTGAGACAGAGGGAGAGAAACAGAGAGAGACAGAGGGAAAAAGAGAGAGAGAGGTGCAGAGGGAGAGAGACAGAAAGACAGAGGCAGAGGGAGAGAGACAGAGACAGAGGGAGAGAGACAGAGAGAGGCAGAGGGAGAGAGAAAAACAGGGAGAAAGAGAGAGAAGCAGAGATTGGGAGAAACAGAGAGGGAGAGATTAATACAAAGAGAGAGACGGAGGGAGAGAGACAGAGAGAGATGGGGGAGAGATTGAGACAGAGGGAGAGAGAGACAGAGAGAGAGACAGAGAGGGAGACAGGGAGAGGGAGCCTGACTCTGCACCATTAATGGCGCTGGCTCTGTGCCCCTTCCTCCGATTCTGTGATCCACCTATCCCCTTCCTCTGATTCTGTGATCCACCTATCCCCTTCCTCCGATTCTGTGATCCACCTATCCCCTTCCTCCGGTTCTGTGATCTACCTATCCCCTTCCTCTGGTTCTGTGATCTACCTATCCCCTTCCTCTGGTTCTGTGATCCACCTATCCCCTTCCTCTGGTTCTGTGATCCACCTATCCCCTTCCTCTGGTTCTGTGATCCACTATCCCCTTCCTCCGGTTCTGTGATCCATCTATCCACTTCCTCTGGTTCTGTGATCCACCTATGATCCTGCTCAGCTGTGAGCCCATAACACCCCTGGGTGCTTAGCCTGTTTCCAGATGAGCTCCCGTCACTTTGAACTGAGAGATTCTGTCCACTGAACCATGACTACATTCGTAAGTTTGGAAAGGAAAGCTTTATTTCTCATAAAGGGCTGCAGCCTGCAGGTGGCCATTCTGACCACCTGGGAAGGGTAGCCTCCAGCCAGAAGCCAGAAATAGACATGTAGAAGGTAGGAAGAATAAGACGGATTGATTGAGCAAGGCGGCCAAATACACATATTCAATAAGCTATGGGGGGAGTCATGAATATTCATGAAAGGAGAAATACATCCATGTGCAATTGAGCTTCATGCCCCTTCATGGGTCCCATGTTCAAAAATGGCCACATTAGCATAATCCAAGGGTGGAGTTTTTGTCCCTGTGATGTCAAAAAGTGAAGGAGAGGACATGGAAACTCACTGTGCATCCTCAGCAGGCTGGCCAGAGCCACTCTGAGGTCAGTGGTCTCTGTCAGGAAGGAACAGCGGTCAGTGGTTTTGTCAAAACTGCAAAGGGAGGGGCAGTGTCAGGCAGTGGATTGATGTCAATGGCAGAGCCTTTTGAAAGGGCTGGTTTCTACCCAGCCCTTAGGGAGGGAAGCCTAATGGCGGTGAGGCATGTCTGATCTCCCATCCTATCATGGTCTCCCAGGAACTCATTTTCAAGTTTTCTCTGGGGTCCTCTTGACCAAAAGATGATCTATTCAGTTGGTTGGGGGCTTAAGATTTTATTTTTATTTCTCAGTCCTGAGTGATACATGGCCCTTGACTTGCACTACAGCCATGCCTCTATTTGTATGTAGAGGGCTGTGACTGAGCTGTCTGATTGTTCAGGAGAAGCGAGATGGGGGTGCAGTGCCAGGACAGCAACTCCAGGGGTCTTTGCATGCACATGGAGCAGGCCAGTGAGACCTTGAACAGCAGCTTTCCTCAAGTCTGAGGAATAATATGTAGAAAACAAGCCAGATGCCAGAAAAGCACATGAATTAAGAGTATGAGAGCAAAGAGCCCAAAGTCATCCTTCCGAAGAGGATGGAGCTCATTGCCCTTGGTTACTCAATGCCTGAGGATGGGTCAGCTGGCTTGGGTAGACAACAGGGTTCCCCAGAAAAACAGAACCAGTAAGATGTATACATAATGTAAACAGAGAGAGGATTGACTCATTCATTACAAGGGTTGTGGGGGCTGGCAAGTCCAAAACCTGCAGTGTGTGCTGCAGGCTGGGGATCTGGGAGAGCCCACGGTGCAGCTCCGCCTGAAGGCCATCCACTGGAAAATCCCCTCTTGCCTGGGGAGGCTGTCCTCTTGTTCTGTTCAGGCCTTCAGCTGACTGAAGGAGGCCCACCCACATTACAGAGGGCAACCTGATTTACCCAAAGTTCACAATGTAACATCAATCTCACCAAAATCACCCTCCAAGTTAACACATAAGATTGACTGTCACAAGTCCATCCCACGTCAACTTGGCACCAGACACACGTATTTACACCATACCCAATCTCTAGGTAAAAACAATAACAAGGCTACACTTTTGCCTAAAATGGTACAACCATCCTACATGCAACCAAGTGTGCACAAACTCCCTCCCCAGAATAGGAGGCAAAGTCCTTTAGTGGCATTTAATCATCTCCCTGATATCCTATAACTTACATGCTATGACAAAAAGGGGACAAAAGAGGGAAGGAAACAAAGATATTTGATACACCCACATATTCATAGCAAAATAGAGAGGAAACACTCAAGACAGTGGCAGCCCTTGATTCTGTAACTGGTCCGATGGGCAGAGCTGGTACTCACAATGACCTTCTGTGTTCCATTTGCTTGCAGCAAGACCTCAGCTGGTCGCAGTTCTGTATTTGCTGGGGTGATCCAAACCTTCATATGTGAAGGGTCTGGGCCATTCGTAGTCTGCCTAGATTGGGTTGAGGTGGTTTTCCATTGGCGTTAATCACAGGCGTGGTAACACCAAGAGGCACCCTAAGGGCTCTCCTGTGTTCCAGACACGACCTTCCTTACCTTTACTCTAAAGTAGCAGCCCAATTTCCCCCTGGTAATCAGGGTCAGGCACCCAGCCAGCACTGTAACCCTCTTCTTACTTAGCCTGTTGACTCAGAGGCATGAGAATCCCTAAGTGACAGGGTAGCATCTTAATTTTCGGTTCAGTGGATCATCACTGTGTCTCCTGGTTCCAGTGTGCCTCCCTCTGGAACTCAGTCCTTTTGTAACTAAGTAGTCCTCCCCTTGGCACCTAGGCTCTAGGCCAGCAGATAATAAGTTTGCAGGACAGGAAGCAAATGTGGTGCACCTGGGTCTCCAGTGGGTGACAGTGAGTGGTGCCACTCCCACTTCCACCCAGCATCAAGCCTTCTGTTAGACAAACCCTCCCTCCACCAAACAGGCTCTGAAAATAAAGGCTGAGCATCTAAGACAGAGATGTCATCCTTCATTCCCCTCCCACTGGGGAAATGTAGGGAACACCTCAGAGCACTGGAGAAATTAACTTTGAGCTTTGATATGGTTTGGCTGTGTCCCCACCCAAACTGCATCTTGAATTGTAGTTCCCCTAATCTGCACATGTCACGGGAGGGACCCAGTGGGAGACCATTTAATCATGGGGAAGTTACCCTCATGCTGTTCTCATGATTGTGAGTGAGTTCTCAGGAGATCTGATGGTTTTATAAGGGCCTTTCTCTTCGCTCAGCCCTCACTCTCTCTCCTGCCACCCTGTGAAGAGATGCCTTCTGCCATGATTGTAAGTTTCCTGAGGGCTCCTCAGTCCTGCAGAACCATAAGTCAACTAAACCTTCTTCCTTTATAAATTATCCAGTTTCAAAAAGTTATTTATAGCATCGTGAGAACAGACTAATACAAGCTTCTTCGCAGGAAAGTAAGAAGACTTCACTTTTCTAAATTATGTCTGGCTGGGCATGGCAGCTCATGCTTGTAATTCCAGAACTTTGGAAGGCTGAGGATCACTTGAGAAAAACAAGTAGGACCATGATTTCCCACTGACTCCAGGTCAGGGTCATGGGTGGCTGGAGCCCATCCCGGCAATTCAGCCCATCCTGCAGCACAGGCCCAATCCTGCGCAGGTCTCACGATGTTAAGCCTGGTCAACATAGTGAGACCCCATCTCATTTAAAAAAAAACTAAAAATTTTTTTAAAAGTCTGTTTTAATTTTTAAACCAAGAACATAAACTTACCCTTAAACACTTCAGATTGAGAGAAGCAACTGGTCCTATTACCTTGGTTTACAGGTGGAGAAACCAGAGAGATCATCTAGTTGAGCATCGCATTGAATTAATATTGGCGCCAGCTTGAACTCGATTTTTCTCATTCCTGGTGAAGTGCCCTTTGCATCACACACAGTGAAAAGCATCTAATCACGTTCATCATGCTTGATACTCCTTATTAGTAAGGTTCAAAAGCCCATAAGAAAGCGAGACATGGCTTTCATTTCCAATTTGTTTGTTGAGGAGATGTCTCAGAGTCATTGTTCAGAGGTGACAGTGGTTGTGAGACCTGGGGGCCCTGAACACACCCTAACTTGTATTATCACGACAGGGGCACACTGCTCCTGATCCACGCTTTCCAGGTTGGCCATTCATGCCCATTCACAGCCCCTGGGGGAGAGGGAGACACAGCTTTTCCTTATGTTTGGGAACTTGTGCTTCCTGACGCGATGCTAGGAATTGGTCATCACATTGCTTGTGGGAACAGAGATGGACAAGGGAGACCCGGAAGGCCCATCCACGGTCTGCAGTGTAAACGCAGCAGGTCCTCAGATGATGTCATTTTGTTCAATGTCATTTTGGTATAACGTTGATATGAAAAATATTGAATTATCACCGGGGCCACTCTCTGGGTGGAGCTCAGGGCCCTCCAGGTTCCTCCCACATCCCACAGATGTGCACGTGAGGGTCCTCGGCATTTCCCAGTGAGAGTGAGTGTGGGTGGGTGAGTCACTTGCGATGGGACCACCTCCTGCCCAGGATGGGGCCTGCCTTGTGGGATGGGCTGAGCTGCCAGGACAGGCTCCAGGCACCCATGACCCCGGCCTGGAGTCAGTGGGAAATCACTGTCCTACTTGTTCTTCTCAATCTTTCTTAAATGTCTGTATAGCTCACATTGATTTCCATGTTTAATATGAGGAGTGTTGTGGTCTTTGTTTCGAGGTATGGTGATAACGTTTTTGGGCCAGAAATATGTTGTAGGAAGGAACGTAACTCTTGTTTTTATCAGTTAACCGATGGCAAATTGGTTTTGTTTTATGTCGTTTCTCCTCAAGTTGCTGTTTCCGAGTGTCAGAGCAGGAGCACCGTCATCTGGGACAAACTCCGCCCCTTTCAGTTCCAGCTCCCTTTTCAGCCTCCTGCATTTCAAGGAAATCACTTCTTTTCTAACTACAAGCAGTCAGAAAGAGCCGACAGTAAAACACAGATAAAGCAGCTCCGGCACTGAGGGAGGTGGGGAAAGTATCTTGGGTAATGGCCAAACTTCACCCTCATACAATGGGCCCCAGTAAAACAGTGGGCCTTAATAAGCACGTTCCTTTCCCTTCTAAAGGCAGACTCAGGGGTATGCCTGCAGCTGCAGAAAGGCACAACTCTCCCTCCCAAATAAGCACAACAAAGAAACACAGAAGCAGCCCAAGCCTCTGATAAACTCTCCCACCCTAAATCCTTTAAAACTCTTAGTCTGTAAAGGAGTGCGGCTTGTAACCTAACTTGGTCAGAGGTCCCTCCCAGGTTTGAAATATTGACTGTTAAGCCACCCTTCGTGTTTCTCTCCTCTTTCTTTAATTCTTACACTGAGAGCCTATCCTCGATGTCCAATGAGTACCTACCGTCCCGAAGCTCTGTCTCTCCAGCACCTCCTCCAGCAGCGTCCACACTGGCGGAAGGACCCAGAGCCAGCTGGTGAGGGGTTGTCCTCTCTGAAGATGACCTCATGTGGCTCTGGAGCCTTGGGTGTGAGACCAAAGGAAGGGCCTAAGGTCATGGCTCCCAAGAGGAAGAAGCTCATGTCCAGCAGTCTGTGGTGTGTGTCCCCAGTCAGGCCACACAGGCAGTGGTTTAGCGGGAAGCGGTTCTCACTGGCACCAGGTGAGGGCACCTTGCACGGAGGCTACTGTACCAGCTGTGTGGGCACGTCCCCATCTCCACTTCTCTACCCTATACGTCAGCAAGAGCGACTCTGGAAGAAATCAAGACACCGAGGTGAAGGGCTACCTGAGCTTTCCCACAAACTCGCATTCAAATCCAGTTCTCAATTTAAAACTAGAAACCTGAATGATCACCCCCTCATACAGCCTCTAAGGTGTGGGTCAGTGAATGACAACATACACATACTTCAGGTTTCCTCTATATGATTCCAGGCTTTCCACTAAAACAAAGAAGTTCTAGGCCTTCTGGAGAAGGAATTTTCGTAGTAAGAAGCCCACCTCTAGTCTCTGGACCCTTGTTAGAGCAAAGCATGGTCCACCGGCCAGCATCGCTCAGGACCTTGTTAGAATGCAGAATCCCAGGCCCGCTGCGGACCTTCCAAATCAAAGCCTGCATCTTAGCAAGAGCCCAGGTGGCTCAGATGCACATGAGAGTTTGGGAAGTCTTATGTTGGATCATAAAGGGCAAAACCTTTGGTGATATTGGAAGATCAAATGCCTACTATAAAATGTTTGATCAGAAGGCAATGCCCCAGAACCCTGAGTGTCCATTTTCATCTGCTCTCTAAAGTTTGTCCACAAAAGATTGAAAGAGAACTCACAGAATTGAGGTCGTGCTTGGTCACTTCAGGTGCAATCTAGTTTTGCAAGTTTGCTAAGAGATTGAACAATTAGTTATAACTACAAAACATTAAGATGATGGTGATCAACAGAAAGAATGAGAGAAGGTACATGATTAAAAGAGAAGTGCCACTTCCTTCAAGTCATGGATATTTTGATTCTCTTTATCTGTTTTCCAATATTCAGAGTCAACGTTCTCTTCAGTTTGATTTTTTATTATTACAGAAGAATATGTAATCATTGTAGAAGGTTTGGAAAGTACAGGTAAGCAAAGAAGGAGGGGGAGAAGGAGAAGGAGGAGAAGAGAATGGAAAGGGAGAGAAGGGAGGGAAAGGAAAACCTCCTTGGTGTCACTAGCCAGAGAAGACACAGCAGCTCCGCTTTTGCTCTAGGTACTAATCCTCATACACTGAAGCGTGTGCATATCTACAAATGAGGAACTGGATGATGAAACTATTGTTAAATAAATTCTTAATAAATGCATCAAGGACTTCTTCCCAGAGAACTTTTGCTTTTGATCTGATGATAAATAATAGAGCTACTGATATAATAGTAATAAAACTATAGCAATGTTTAAGGTATTAAGAGTAGGGAAAAAATTAAGGTCAGAAAAGGTAAGGCATGTTTTGGAAACTTGTCAAAATACACAGTCATTCTGGGAACCCATGTTCAAAACTACTTATTGACAGCAATTAACATTCTTTACTATGATTTCGAGCAGTGAGGTAAGGAGGGAAAACTCAAAAAAGCACATTTCTCAGCAAAATGCCTTTTCCAGGGGAGGGCGCGGTGCAGCCCCCTTCTCTTTTGGGATAACTTGGTTACTGCTCAGGTTGGGAATTCTTGGATTCCAGGATCTGTGTTCTGGCGGGAGCTCCCATCTGGAGGGGGTGTCCAGGACCGGCTGACCCACGAGATGAGCGAAGGCCAGCCTGGCCTTTAGTGGAGAGCTCCGGACCCGTGAGATTTTGAGGTGGATGGGACATGTGCCCGTGTCCCCGTGTCTGGAATCTCCAGGCTACCTCCGAGACAGCCCAAGGTTAGGGCCAGCGATGGCCTGTTTACTGCCCTTCTTTTCTAAATTTGAAAGAAAAAAAACCCTCAAAGATGTGTTATGTTCTGACCATAAAAGCCACAAACCTTTGTCTCCTGGCTGGTGTGTCCGTCCCCTTTAGCAGCGAGTCTGTGCCTTCGTGCTGTGGAAGAGCCAACACGGATTCTCAGGCTGCGAGCAAAGCCCTCTGTGCAGACAGAGCTCCAGCCGTGGCAGGCGGCTTCTCATCACTGCCCACCGGTTCCTCCTGGGCCTTGCCCAGCCCAGGTGCTGGGAGGTCCTCAGACAGCACTTGCTGAGGGAAGCTGAAGGCTGGGGAGGTTTCAGCAGCGGCCACCTCCAGACTGCCCAGGCTTCTTGCCCTCACCTCCCAGACCGCGAACCAACCCACAGACCTTACTGACAGTCCTTCCTAACCCACAGTCCTCCCTAACCGCCGCCCCAGGTGCTTCTCATCTGTCACTCTTGTGTTTGGTCTGGAAAAATTCCCGAGCTACATGGAAAATTGAAAAATTCAAATTGGTCTGGAAAAATTCCCGAGCAGGTCCTGGGAGGGAAACAAGCCCAGGAGATGTAAGTGACCTAGATGGTGGCTTGTACTGATCCGGGGGCCCTGCACACTCCTCCCTCCCTGGGCAAGAGTCCTTGAGTCGGGAAAGGCTCCGAGATGGGAAAGGCTCCGAGTCCTTGAGTCGGGAAAGGTGCTGGCTGCTCCTGTCTTCCAGAAGTGCAGGTGTCCCCCACAGGGCTGAGCTGTGCCAGAGGAACTGTGCTGTGGAGAGGTGGGTTCCCGTCACACTGTCACAGCCAACGCCAGCTCCCCTGGATTTCCGTGGGAGCGACTTCCCACCCCTGAACTAAGAGAGGACAGGCCTCATGATGTTTGGATACCTCCTGTTCACAACAAACTTACTTCATGGACAGATGCACTGTGGCACCCATGTGGCACCCACATTTTATTCATTCATTTATTCACGAGAATAGTTTCCCACCTACCAAGCGCCGTGCACTGCACCAGCCTCACACAGTTAGGAGAGGACGTCCTGCCCAGGAGCAGCTTAGGCTCAGAGCAGAAATGGCACTGTGCATCTAGGGCCATTAAAATGGACAGGGGCAGAAATCCAACTGTACGTGGATGATTAGTTACAATGGAGAGTATGACCTGGACTCAGGCCCTGCCCCACCAGAACAGGAGAGCCTTCACTGTGTGTTGAGCAAATGACTTAATAAAATCATGAAATCATGTATAAATATTTACAGTAATTCAATAAATCATTAGATTGATAGGTTTAGATTCTGTGTGGCAATGAACCAGCTTTATTTTCCAAAGCAATGATCTGTGTATTCTAATCTTGGCTTCACGCTTTATTTCATTAAGTTGATCTTCAATCTCTGAT
Organism: Rhinopithecus roxellana; assembly: GCF_007565055.1. Taxonomy (NCBI): domain Eukaryota; kingdom Metazoa; phylum Chordata; class Mammalia; order Primates; family Cercopithecidae; genus Rhinopithecus; species Rhinopithecus roxellana. The sequence goes on from NC_044552.1 coordinate 149,946,413, forward strand.
ATCCTTTCTTCTGCTTGATCGATTTGGCTATTGAGACTCGTGTATGCTTCATGAAGTTCTCGTGTGGTGTTTTTCAGCTCCATCAGGCCATTTGTGTTCTTCTCTAAGCTGGTTATTCCAGACAGCAATTCCTCTAACCTTTTTCCAAGGTTCTTAGTTTCCTTGCATTGGGTTAGGACATGCTCCTTCAGCTTGGAGGAGTTTGTTATTACCCACCTTCTGAAGCCTATTTCTGTCAGTTTGTCACTCTCATTCTCTGTCCGTTTTGTTCCCTTGCTGGCAAGGAGTTGTGATCCTTTGGAGGAGAAAAGGCATTCTGGTTTTTGAAATTTTCAGCCTTTTGCACTGGTTTCTCCCCATCTTCGTGGATTTATCTACCTTTGGTCTTTGATGTTGCTGGCCTTTGGATGAGTTTCTGAGTGGACCTCCTTTTTGTTGATGCTGATGCTCTTCCTTTCTGTTTGTTAGTTTCCCTTCTAACAGTCAGGGCCCTCTGCTGCAGGTCTGCTGGAGTTTGCTGGCGATCCACTCCAGACCCTGTCTGCCTGGGTATCACCAGTCGGGGCTGCAGAACAGCAAAGATTGATGTATATTCTTTTCCTCATAAAAATGTAGGAGAAAAAATCATCCTCCAACTAGTCAGTAATCATCCTTCTAAAAGCCACCACAAAGCCCCAGGAAAAGCCGCCAGTCATCAAAGAGGCCAGTTCAAATCAACAGCCTTTGGGGTCTGCGGGAGTCATAGGGCACCTGGGCATCAGACCTCCAGACAGTGTCAATAAGAACACAGTCACCCCTGACACAGGCGCCAAGGCAGCCAGTTTCACCACTGCCCAGGATGCGCAGGCGCCCCAGGAAACACAGCCAGCGGGTCAAAGCCCACCTCAAGGACCTACTTAGCTCCAGGCTGGTGGGACTTCTAAGTATGGTTTTCTTTGTTTGTTGGTTGAATGCGGCAATTATTTCTAGCCTAAAACCACAAACTATGTGAGGTTTGCTTATTCTAACTTAACAACAATGTGAGGTTTCCAGTTTAAACACTGTTATCTAGAAATTCTGATCTAAGCACTGCAATATAAATTTTTATTTCTATTTGTTATCTTATTGATTTCATTACCCAATGGCGTTTTCCAAACTTTACGTACTTGACACCGAAGATACTCTATGGACTTTGTTATATGTATTTACATAGCAATGGAAATGCTAGGTGCAAGCCCCACAACTGCAAGGAGCAAGGGGTTGCTTGGCAGCCAGTTTTCTCCAGAACAAGGGCTGTTCACAATGACGTGGCAGGGTGGGGTCGAGGGGAATCCTGAATTCCCTCTTCCTTGGCATAAGGTGGCTCTGCTGAACCTGGCAGTGAGGGCTGAAAAGCTCCCTTTCCACAATTGTGCCTCAGGCCTTTAGTGCCCTAACAGGGCAGCCATCTCTCTGGCATTATCAAAGCCCTCACAACCTCCCTTTGCAATGCAACACTGGCGTGAGGGCGGTGCCCGGAGAGCTGATGTGGATCCCTGGATACAGTCCAGCCCTGGAATTAATTTCCTGAGCTTGCAGAGAAATGGCAGCGCGAGAGCCGCTGACCTCCCTGGCCCTCACCCTCCATCTGTCCCGTGGACACCAGGATTGGCTCTCCTCTGAGAGCCATTAAGGTGGCTAAAAATAATGACAGAGCTCATCGTAAATGCACACTGTTACGTAAACAGTTCAGGAAATACCCCACTGAGCAAACGAAACACTAAGATAGTCTTTATGAGCCAGTGATGGGTGAGAAACAGAGCTCAGGTTTTCTAGCATCGGGCCTTTACTTCAAAACGAAGTTGTAATACTGACAACTCTAATAAAAGTTATTCTTGTTTTGGTCATTCTCACCTCATTCATCAATGAAAACATAGAGAGTTGGCATGATTCGGTGTATATAACTGGAACTGTGCTTTTCAGAACAGCACTGTATTTCACAAGTTAATAACTTTCTCAAAGACTCTTAAATTCAATAGAATGTTCAGCTCTTAAGCAACATCTCTCCAGTCCGTGAATTATAGAATCTTAAGATAAAGTAACTTTATATTAGGACTTTCTGTATGGAATGTCTTATTCTGAATACTTATCAAAAATATTTTTACAGCATCAATTACTCCTCATACACCGCCCAGAGCTGAGGACACAAATGTGTGCATATTTTACAGGAGCCTTTTTCACAGATAGAGTGGAGTGCAAATTTACACACACCCAGTGTATGTGCACTGCTTTCCCTATGCATCTCTTAGACGTGTCACTATAACGATGCAACGTGAAAAACTCTGACGCTTGGACATGAGAATTACCAACTCCCTAGAAGTAATTCTGATTTAATCGGAAGCAACATGGTCTACTAAAACTTAACACAGACTTTGGAGACATCCAGTTCTGGATTCAGTTGTCTGTCACCCTTTGAGCCTGTTTTCTCCTCCGTGAAATGGGGCTCGCCCTCCTCCACCTCTGTGTTTCTGGCTGAAGGTTGGATTCAAGGTTGTATTTGAGGTGCAGGCTCAGGGAGCCTGGGAGTCTAAGCCCATGACATGCAAGTTGCATTTCTGCTTTTATGGTTTACAGATACTAATGGAAACGTTAAGTGTAGTGCTTGTGCTGTGCATGTCTTAAGTGGTCATAGCTGCCATACGAATAAAGAAGTGGTGTGTTCCTGTGATTCTGGGCATCTGAGAACTGAGGTGTGATGTCCTCAATCCACACAGCTCCTCAGATTCAAAAGAAATCCACCTTCTTGCCCCAACCCTCCCACACTGCCTTGGTTATAGGAAAATCACTCAGTGGCCATTCAAGGCTACAAGTTGCATTCAACTGCTTAAGTGAATGTTGGATTACATCTTTGATAAACTGTTTTTCCTACCTCTGAAATACACAGTGTGCTTAGCAGATTAGATTCAGCTCATGAAAGGAGTCATAAAAATTCAGTTCACTCCCAACTGTGTAGTTTTTAAAAATCATTCGATAACTGCCACTTTGGGAGTTGTTTCTGATGATTAAAAATTCCTGAAAGTTGCTTTGAACATCCCACAGAAGGCTGCTCTAACCAGCAATTTTGGGTGCAGGTTCAAACACCCCAAAGATGGCTACTCTATCCAGAAATTTTGGGTGCAGGTTAGAACACCCCAAAGATGGCTACTGTATCCAGAAATTTTGGGTGCAGGTTAGTCTGACAGCCGGCTGCCCCTGGGCTTTCTCGTTTTTGGGTGAATTGGCTTCAGGTTCTTTTTTTCTGAGCCATGTACTTTTGCTGAAAGCCGTGCAGCTTTGAAGGGCTCAGAGTTTACTCCGCCCTGGAGCCAGCGTTGTTTGAACTTGGTGTGGACATGGTAACAGACAAGGTTTTGTTTTCAAGCTGCACTGAATTTTTCAAGTGGTGTAAACCAACTTCAGTCCATCAGCTGTTATTTCCATTTCAGTAACAGCACACACAGCCAGGCCTAGGGAGAGCATCCTGTGTACTAAGGTCAAAGCTCAACCGTGAAACTGTGAACTGAATCCACGCTAAGGGGCCTTAAACAGTGAGCGGTTGTACAGTGGCAAGAGTGGGGAGGGGCCGCATGATTGGATCCTTCCGCTTCTGGGGATGGCCCAGAGGAGAGGGGGTAAACAATTGAGAAACCATGAAATATTGGCACTGCCCTGTTTCTATATGGAGGATATCATCCCCCCATAACTCAGGCATTGTCCTGGTTCGGCGGGCACCCCTGGCCCTGTGAGCCCTTAGACCACGAGTGAGTCGGCAGCGTTGGCTGCTGCACTTGGCTTCCCTGAGCTCCACGCAGTCTCCTTGAGAATCTGTGGAGAACTACTCAGAGAAAATGGAGTTTACGTTGAAGGGGTAAAGCATTTGTACTGACTTGCTGGGGGTGTGAGTGTATAAAGCTGTAGCATTTCAACCTCTTCAATATAGAAAAATACCACCTCTTCCTTTAAGAACGAATCTTTCCTTGAAAATCAGAAAAATAATAGGCAAATCTGTCTCACCATGCAGAAAGTCGTAAAATCTATTAACACCATCCCCACTCACTTCTTTTTTCATAAATTCCTCCAACCCTGGGATTAACTAAGGCTTTCTCACAATCTTACAAAGCCAGGGAATGTCAGCTTTTGCCCAAAGTGAAGCTCAGTTGAGACACGACCATCCCAGTAATGGAAGCGTTTGCATGTATGTTCAGAATAGACGGCACCATCCCAGTAATAGAAGCATTTGCGTGTATGTTCAGAATAGACGGGGCCATCCCAGTAATGGAAGCATTTGCGTGTATGTTCAGAATAGACTGACCATCCCAGTAATGGAAGCGTTCACATGTGTGTTCAGAATAGATGGGACCATCCCAGTAATGGAAGCGTTCACATGTATGTTCAGAATAGATGAGACCATCCCAGTAATGGAAGTGTTCACATGTATGTTCAGAATAGACGGGGCCATCCCAGTAATGGAAGCATTTGCGTGTATGTTCAGAATAGACTGACCATCCCAGTAATGGAAGCGTTCACATGTATGTTCAGAATAGATGAGACCATCCCAGTAATAGAAGCGTTCACATGTATGTTCAGAATAGATGAGACCATCCCAGTAATAGAAGTGTTCACATGTATATTCAGAATAGATGAGACCATCCCAGTAATGGAAGCGTTTGCATGTATGTTCAGAATAGACGGGGCCATCCCAGTAATGGAAGCATTTGCATGTATGTTCAGAATAGACGGGGCCATCCCAGTAATAGAAGTGTTCACATGTATGTTCAGAATAGATGAGACCATCCCAGTAATGGAAGTGTTCACGTGTTATGGTCGGAAAGACTGGACCATCCCAGTAATGGAACGCGTTCACATGTATGTTCAGAATAGCCGGGGCCATCCCAGTAAGGAAGTGTTCACGTGTATGGTCGGAATAGACTGACCATCCCAGTAATGGAAGCATTTGCATGTATGTTCAGAATAGACGGGGCCATCCCAGTAATGGAAGCATTTGCATGTATGTTCAGAATAGATGGGGCCATCCCAGTAATAGAAGTGTTCACATGTATGTTCAGAATAGATGAGACCATCCCAGTAATGGAAGTGTTCACGTGTATGGTCGGAATAGACTGACCATCCCAGTAATGGAAGCATTCACATGTATGTTCAGAATAGATGAGACCATCCCAGTAATGGAAGCGTTTGCATATATGTTCAGAATAGACGGGGCCATCCCAGTAATAGAAGTGTTCACATGTGTGTTCAGAATAGACGGGGCCATCCCAGTAATGGAAGTGTTCACATGTGTGTTCAGAATAGACGGGGCCATCCCAGTAATGGAAGCATTTGCATGTATGTTCAGAATAGACGGGGCCATCCCAGTAATGGAAGTGTTCACGTGTATGGTCGGAATAGAAACGGTAGTTTACAGACACTGAAAAGATGCCTGTGTTGTGCTCATATGAGTGAGAATGAAAAAGAAAACCTCTGATAGTGCAGCAGGTGCCCCCCCCCTTCCCCACGAGGGTCTGTGCTTCCAGGAACCCCCCTTCCCACTGAGGAAGGACCCTGTGCTTCCGGGAACCTCACCTTCAACTACAGAAAAGGGGCCCTCTCCATGACAATGGTTACACTTTCATCTTCACTTGCAAAGGCTCAGGTCAAGGGCTCAGATTCAGAAGGTTAAAAATCTACCCAAAGCATTAATTATTCACAGCAAAACTGGTATAGGAGGTGGGGTGGGGGACAGAGTGAATATTTTGTGCAATCTTTAATGAGTTTGATTCCTTTCGTTAGGGCCATTGTTTGCTGCTGTGCGCTGTTTCTGGTTGGGATGGAGAGGAAGGCTAGGCAGAAAAAGGGAGAATGAGAGAATGGAGAGGAAGGCTAGGCAGAGAGGGAGAGAGAGAGAATGGAGAGGAAGGCGGGTCAGAGAGAAGGAGAGACAGAGGATGGAGAGAAAGGCTGGGAAGAGAGAGGGAGAGAGGATGGAGAGGAAGGCTGGGCAGAGACAGGGAGAGAGAGAGAATTGTTTCTTGATGAGAAATGATGCACAGACAGGCAAAGGGGTAAAAGATGCCTGTGTTGCACATTCTCAGAGGAGCCTGTATGTTTGATCATAAATAAAAGATTTTTTTTCCTTCGACTCCTTACCTAAGCTGAACTTGCTCCTCTTCTCCTTTTTATTTTTGTTTATGTATTTGTTTCTCGAGAGCACAGTTTTCTTTGTGATCCTCAGGGTTTCTTTTGTGTTTCTTGGGATTTGCATTTTCCAGAGCTGGTGCTGCTGGGAGACCTCAGGTTGAGGCGGTGGCCGGGCCACCCAGGCTGCCTCTGGCCTCTGCTCTCTGCCCTGTGCTGTGCCCCAGGCCGCCTCACGGAGCTGGATCCTGGGACCCAGCTGTGAGCGCTCAGTGCAGTTCTCAACTCTCACTGGGCCTGAGGTGGCCAGGAAGGCATGAGTGAGAGGCAGAAGCCCACCCTTGCAGGTCCTGTCGGGGGGTGGCCCTGAGCTCCACATGGAGGGTATCCTCCAAGCCACTCGCCCTGTGAGAGCCCCGAGGGTAGGACGGCCGTGGCCTCCTACCTTGCTGGTCACGGAGCCAACTACACTCCAAGGCAGGGTTCCTGGAAGCCGAGGCCTGCGCAGGAACCTGGGGGGATGCTGGTGTTGAAGAGGAGCGGCCAGGGCTTGGTGGGTGAAGGGCGAAGGCCTGAGAGGAGAGGAAGGTCTCACCATAATTAGAATAATTAATTAGAATGCTGACTCCAGAGTCCGAGGAAGTGAACTCAGCCCGAGCCCTGTTTTTGAGCAGGCTCTAGGGAATGTCACCACGAGGCCACGATTCTTCAGCAGAGCATGTTTTGGACCTGCTTGTTGAGGAAACCTGGAATCCGAGGAAAGGGAAGCCGGCCTGAGAACTGAGGTATTGATGCAGTAACCACACATGTATACAGTGGATTTGTGTTTGGTTTTTGTCCTGCACAAAACCTCACATCCTCCTCAGGAAGTTGCCTTGGGAACAAGCAGCCATGGCTGTTGGGGGACAGCCGTGCTTCCTGCAGAACTGGCCCCTTTGAACGTGTGTGTACACTGGAGTTCCACACAGGTCTCCTTTGCAGAAGCCGAGCGATGAAAGCCGCCTGCCCAGGCCTCATTTTACAGTGGGAGACCCGGGACCAGGCACAAGCAGGGACTTGGTGACCTCCTGAAACCCCCATGGCTACATCACCACACTGAGGGCCTTGCCTGGGTGCTGCACTGTGGGGGCCCAGCCTGGAGCCCTCTGGCTGCTGCCCTCTCCATGGGTGCAGGCTCCACAGGGCAGAGGGACTGACCACCCACCCAGCCCCATGCCCACTCTCTAGGCCAAGCCAACACCTAGGATCTGGAATTCCTGCCCCATGTCTTGGGCTGACAGCGTTTGTGCCAGCCTACCCCTGCTTAGACAGCCAAGGCCCACCCATGCTGCCAGCATGCACCCCAAGTCCCAACAGGAGGCTCTGGTGGAGGGGTGCTTGGAAGTGAGAGTGGGGATGTTGACATGCACGCATGCATTCGAGACCCTCTGCAGCATCACTGGAAGGAGGGGAAACTGAATGCAGAAATGGACAACAGGGCCATGTGCAAAGATGGAACTCCGGCCCGCAGCCCAGGGTGCCAAGCAGGAACCCCTGTGACAACTAACCCAAGACGGCTGGGACTGGATGAATAGCTGACAGTTGCCTAGGTTTTGTCCCTGCTTCCAACTCAGGACCAACCAGAGAAAGCCAAGTGTGCACCACACCCTGCAGAGTGCCCTGATTCCAGTTCCCTGCCTCCATCTTCCCCAACCAGCAGCCTCCATAGGGTGCAGTTGGCACCTTCCACTTTTGCACCATGAGCCCCCCTCTTCTGGCTGCCTTTGAGGCTGTCGAACACGGGTGATGGTGGCCGACTCTCCTGATACTTCAACTCAGACACGTTGTATGCCTCCATTTCTGTAGGAGGAAAGGGGCAGGCTGCAAGCTAAGGGGCTGCTGTTTGTAATCTGGGTCTGCAGATATTGGGGAAACCCAATTCCTGAGAAGTGGGTTTCGCTCCGCTGGTTTAGCTGACCTTGTTTCCATCTCTTGGACGCTCCTCTCTCCTACTGCAGGTTTGCATAGACATTGGGACATCCTCCCTAGCACACCCTCTTTATCCAAGTGATTCTGGTCATTCTCAGGTCTCAGCCAAGATCATATTTCCTCCCGACCCTTCCTTGATCACAGGAGGCTCAGATGGACACGGCCCTGCTGCACCTTCCCCGTCAACACCTGCACACTTATTGGAAGGGCTGCTTTAACCTGTGTCTCCCCTACTAAACAGCAGGCTCCGTGGATCACAGACAAGACCCATCTCCAGCACAAAATGGCACAGTTTGTGCCTAGCACAAAATCCAGAAACGCCGTGGGTAAGACTTGTTGAGAGTAGCTGGGATCTTGTGATTTTACCGTATTCATATTTGAATTGTGCTTGAATGTGACCCTATGGGAACAGGGATCCTTTCACTCCACTGTATTTCACATTGCCAGTGATGCTTGAGTGAACATCCACCATCAGCTCCTTTAATGCCAGGAAACCCCCAGACGCAGCCCTCAAGGCTGGAACTCTCTGATCCTCCTTTGCTTTGTCAAAAGAGTCTCTTCTTTTCCTGTCCCAAAGGTTTTCTTTCTGTGTCAGTCCTTGTGAAAGCAAACAGAGAAGGTCGTGAACTTGGATCTTCCTCTCTAAAAATAAGCTCAGTAGCTGGAAAATCTCTGGTTCAAGCTTATCATTTCTCCCAGAGCCACAAGCAGACACATCACACCAGGGAGAAACCACTCACAGTTGACACAAAACACTTCCAAGCCCTCACTCAGTAAAGGGCTCCTGTAGTTACTTTGTACACAGCGAATTCATAGCCTCGATCATCTCTAGAAAGTCAACAGTTCTCTCTCATGCAGTGATCTCAGGCCGGGGTCCACATAAGCTCCCCTAGACAAGGATGGAGCAGGAGGGCACGGCACTGAGGAAACACTCGCCCCACAAGCAAATCTCGTCTCCCCCTGGGGATAAAGTTCAGAAACAGGTTCTGCTCACACAGATGGGTCATGATTCGGCTCTGATCCAAAGTGGATCCTGAACGATTCCATCTCCTCAGGAATGGGGATGTGTATCAGTTAGGATTCAACTGTCAGTGACAGAAAACCCAAAATTCCAGTGCCTTACACAAGATAGACATTAATCTCTCTCTCTCATGGTATGAAGTCTGGGGGTTGACAGTTCTGCACCTGGCCAGCAGCACCATGGGCACCTGGGGCCAGCTCCTTCCATATAGCTCCACCATTTTGAACAAGTGGTCCATCTGCCCATCCATGTGTCCATCTGTCTGCCCATCCATCTATCCTTCCACCTACTGATCCATGTGTCCATCTGTCTGCCCATCCATCTATCCTTCCACCTACTGATCCATGTGTCCATCTGTCTGCACATCCATCTATCCTTCCACCTACCCACCCATGTGTCCATCTGTCTGCACATCCATCTATCCTTCCATCTACTCATCTGTGTGTCCATCTGTCTGCCCATCCATCTATCCTTCCACCTACCCATCCACCTATCCATCCACTGCCCATACATCTGCCCATCTCTCTGTCCATCTGTCTTCCCATCCATCTGCCCATCCATCTATCCAACTATCTATCCATCCATCCATCCATCCATCCATCTACCTACCCATCGACTGTCCATCCACCTGCCCATCTGAAAGTCCGTCTATCTATCTGCTCATCTCTCTGCCCATCCATCTATCCATCCACCTATCCATCCACTTGCCCATTCATCTTTCCATTCATCTGTCCATCCATCTTTGCATTAGTCTGTTCATCCATCTGTCCATCTGTCTGTCCATCATGCATGTTGATGCATTTATCATTGGTTGATGTGCTGGCACCTGCCAGGAGCTGGGTTATTTCCCGGTCATCCAACCAGGGACGGAATAGTAAGGAAGAGACCACCTCTCCCCTTAGGGACACTCTGTGGCATCACCAACATATCTCCCACATCATCACATTTGCCAGACTCATCATGTCACCATGCTTAGCTGCACAGGAGTCTGGGAAATGAGATCTTTGCTCCTGGGGATCATATAACCAACTAAAATTTAGGGTAGCCATCTAGGGCATGAGCTCCTCTTCCCCTACCTGCTAGCAGGGGAAGCCACAGGTGCTGCGAAGGGGAGCCACTCCTGCTCTAAACTCAAACCCCTGCTTGGGTTGGGGCTCTTGCTTCAAGAGCAGAGGCAAGTGTCAAGCAGAAGGCCCCTGCCTCGGCGCCTCTGCCTCTCCTCTGTGGTGCGATGCTGCTGTGTGCCGCTGCAGCACGATGCTGTTTTTACCTGCTAGGCAATTCTCCATAGCATAACAAGGACCCCATTTGGCCTGGAAACACCTCAAAGAGCCTCCTGGGGTCCTGTCATGGTTACAGGTTACATGTGTACGTGGCTGTGCCGCAGTGCCCAGTTGTTTGATCAAACCCCAGTGCAGATGTTGCTGAGAGGTATATTTTAGATGAGATTAACATTTAAATCGTTCGACTTTGAGTAAAGCAGGTGACGCTCCACAGTGAGGCGGGTCTCATTCCATCAGCTGAGGGTCTCCTAGACAGAGGCCTCCCAAAGAGGAAGACATTCTGCCTCAAAATCGCAACATGGAAACCTGCCTGGGCCTCTAGCCTGCTGGCCTGCCCCATAGTTCTCAGGTGTGTGGGCCCCACAGTCACATAAGCCAGCTCCTTAAAGGGAAAGTCTTAATGTACATATATCCTGCGAATTTTGCTTCTTTGGGAATCTGACTGGTACAGCCCTTATCTTTAACGGCACTAACTCTCCGTTTTCTAAATTTTTATTTAAGAAAGACAAAGTTTTGGAGGGCTTAGGGATGCCAATTTAAAATAAAAGGATGCTGAGGCCGGGCGCGGTGGTTCACGCCTGTAATCCCAGCACTTTGGGAGGCCGAGACGGGCGGATTGCGAGGTCAGAAGATTGAGACCATCCTGGCGAACACAGTGAAACCCCGTCTCTACTAAAAATACAAACAAAACAAAACAAAAACAATAACTGGGCATGGTGGTGTGCCTGTAAGTGGGGCCTGTAGTCCCAGCTACTTGGGAGGCTGAGGCAGGAGAATCGCTTGAACCTGGGAGGCCGAGGTTGCAGTGAGCAGAGATTGTGCCAAGACTCCATCTCAAAAAAAGAAAAAATAAATAAATAAAAAATAAAAATAAATAAAAGGATACTAAAGTATAGTCGGTCCTCTGGCATTGATTTGGGGCCCAGACCCCTGAGTACAAATATTTAGTGCTTTTAGTCCATGAAGGGGAAGGGCATGGCTTCACAGCTCATCCTAGTTTTAATGTGAGCTTTGAGTTCGAGGAGAAGAAAAGAACAAGTTGCCTGATTTATTCAGACCCCAGGCTTAGAGCTCAGAAAAACCACTGGAACTATCAGGAAAATATCCAAGCACCAAAAAGATGCCATTTTCTTTAACCCGGCTCTCTTCTGAATCTAACACACTTGAAAAGAAGGATTTAAAAATGCATTATATACTTCACGTCCTGGGCCAGATTTTATGTGTAATGTTCTTAAGCTCAGTTACCAAAGTGGGGACCGACTAGCTGAGAGAGCTTTAGAAATTTCAATGGACACGCTTCCTACAGAAAAAGCAAAATAAGAAATTTGAAGAGAAGCTGGGAGTTGATTGAGGAAGCTATTGAAACACAGTTGACCCTTATACAATGTGGATTTGGACTGTATGGGTCCACTTATTCAGCACTTTTTTCAACCAAACATAAATGAATATACAGTGTTCATGGAACTTGAAACCGGCATGTACAGAGGGCACAGTTTTTGTATATTCAGGTTCCTCAGGGCTGATTTTGGGATGCGTGTGCAGATTCGGTTCTATGAAGGGGTCCTGCCGCCAATGCCCCGTCCCCTCCAGAAGATGACTGTCCTTCAAACTGAGCTACACTGTGCCCAGCACCTGCAGGGCAGCTGCAGAGGAAGCTGCACAACGTCTCCACAGAATCCTTGCACTTCCCACACAGCCGTCCTGCGATGGTGCCTTCTGATGGCTGCCAAATGAACGTGCAGCTGGGGCTAGAACCATGCTTGTCCTCAGACACCATGTGCAGCCTGACACAGGGATATCTTCTGTCTAAATGCTTTATTATCCACATTCTGAAAAGAACCCATCATGTTACCTATTTTAGAGACAATGGCACCACACAGCTATCAGTGACATTATTACGGGCTTTGATAATTTTTTCAAAAATCCGACCAAAGCTGCAAACCTTTGTCAGTGGCCCTGCAGACTTGGTCTCGTTTTCCCTTGGTGATGATGGTTTGACGTATGTTTGCTATGTGAAAAACAGCCGAGGCTCCCAAGGCGTCCGGATGGACTTGAGGGAGCCACACCCATGCGTTGGCCTCAACACCAACCCTGGCAAAAGGGTCCCCAGAGGCAGCCGGTGCAGCCCTGAGAAGCATGCCCTTCACAGCCCTCCACCTCCTACTCAGAAGCGGAGCCTCAGGCTGCGTTCCCTGCTGAGCCCTCTTTGTGGTGAGGACTTTTCCGCCTCAAACTCTGCTTCCAGCCGTTCCTTCATCACTTTGCACCTGTGGAGACCTTCAAGGTAATGCTTCAGTTGAAGAAGCACCAGGAGGACTGGCTTCCTGATTGTGGGCTCCAGGGTGGAGTCCAGGGCCAGCTGGGCACAAACCCAGCTTTCCTGCGATCTGTTCTAGCGTGGATCACAGGAGACACCCTCCTGACTCCCACCACTGTCATCCCGTCCCAAACCGGCCTCCCCACCTTGCCCACTGCAGCCCCCAGCCCCAAGGCATCTGTTTTATTCCTGAACCAAGGCTGTTGGAGAAGCACCTGTTTCCCAACAGACCCAATGCGAGGTGGAGGGTGCTAGCCACACCTCACCCACCCTTCAACCCTAATGTCAAAGGAGATGTGTCTTTATTTTGACTGAACTGACTTGGGAGGAGGGGTTCCTGGCTGATCGTTAGTCCATGGCGATTTAAAAACCAGTCTACCCCGGCCAGGCGCAGTGGCTCACACCTGTAATCCCAGCACTTTGGGAGGCCAAGGGGGACGGATCATGAGGTCAGGAGATCAAGACTATCCTGGCCAACACAGTGAAATCCCGTCTCTACTAAAAATACAAAACAATTAGCCAGGCGTGGTGGCGGGCACCTGTCGTCCCAGCTACTCGGGAGGCTGAGGCAGGAGAATGGCGTGAACCCAGGAGGCAGAGCTTGCAGTGAGCCTAGATCGCGCCACTACACTCCAGCCTGAGCGACAGAGTGAGACTCCATCTCAAAAAAAGAATAAAATAAAATAAATACATACATACATACATACATACATACATACATACATACATACATACCCAGGCAACCAGTAATGCAGTCCTCCATTTGGTGGTGCTCAGCCCTTGGGTGAGCTGACCGCAGGCCCCTCTGCTGACCACAGATCCTCGGTTCTTATCACAGACCCTCCTCAATTCACAAGCCCCTCTGCTGACCACAGGCCCCTGGCTCTTCAAGGCCCTGCCTCAGGCCACTCACTCAGTGCTCTCTTTTCCCTGCCACACGGGCTAAGGGCAGGATGGCTCACTGTCCCCTCCGCCTTCAGGCCGCTGAGGCCTGGAGAAGGTGGCTGAGAGCCCATGCTGACCCCTTCAAGCCCGCCCAGACTTTACAGCCTTCTGCCAGCCGGGCCTGCAGGTGGGAGCAGGGCTGCCCTGACCAGCCTTCCCCTCAGCCCCTGCCCCGATGATTTCCTCTCAATGGGGCAGCCAGGCCCTGCCTTCTCCCCCATGTCTCTATCCCTTCCTTTACTGGTGACTCCCTGAAATGCGAAGGTGGGCTTCCCTGCCCAGCCCCTCTCTCCTCACTGCCAGCACCTCTGTGATAGGGACCTCACAGCCTTTCCACCGAGCTGGCCTCAATGCTAACATAGGCGGTGAAATCATTGTGTGTTCTCCCTCTCAGGGTTCCCTGACTAGCATCATTGCATTTACCTGGTTTGCATGTCTGAAGGGACTGTCCACTCTGACTCTTTGCATTTACCTGGCTTGCGTGTCTGAAGGGACGATCCACTCTGTCACTCTACATTATTTTGTAATGATCTTCATTGCACCAAGGCTGCTATTTGCTAAGCAGGTTATATATGGAAAATGCAAAATAGAAATGCTCATTAATATTTCTAAAAAATATCAGCCTTGTCAGAAAAAGTAGAGAAGAAATAGGACCTGCCCCTGAGTCTCAAGGCTCCCTATGAAGTAGGTGGAGAGGGTTGTAGGGGTGACCCCTGGGGCCTTGGAAGGGACTTCACCCTCACTCCCTCATCTCAACAGCACACCCCAAATTTCTTTCTATGGAACAAAGTTTTATTCCAGTAAGAGATAAAACACAAATGCCCCAGGGAGGCATAATGCAACATTTAAATACATCCTAAAACACTTCTTTCTATCAACCACAAGAGGCAGTTTTGACTCACTCTGGGAAGTCCTCAAACCTGGCATTTCGGAGAGTTTCCCAAAAGATGCTGCATGTGTGTAAAAGATACTATTCCCTTTATATACCCTTCACCTCCCACCAGTGCTTCTGTTTCTAATGCTAAGTACACCTTTGTTGTTAAGATTTTAAAGTCTAATTCAGCCTACGGACTTCATGAAAGCAATATTGTTCATATGATTCAGTCCTTCAAGCATGGAAATGGTTCCACATTGGTAAGAATCACTAAACTTTCCATCAAAGATCTCCACCCAGTGCCACGCCAAGATGTTAGACACTAATGGTAAATTCTGAGTAAGTCAGGCCCGTCGGCATCAGCCACAGGGTGTCAGGTTGTGACTCGTCCTAGTAAACACACTTGCCTTTCAAAGTCTATGCTTGGCTGGATTTTAGTGACATTAACATGCACGTAAAATGACTGTTTTTGTAGGGATGATTCCATAGGCTCAACCCCCAACCAGGCCCAAGGGAATAAATACACCAAAGGAGAAAATGAGACTTAAACCCTCTCCATCCAGAGAATCCGTTGTATAAACTCACTCAGTTCCTCAACTCTCCTGATACTTGAAACCAATACACATTTTGTCAAAAAGATAACAGAAATTTGGAAAAGTTAAGTCATTCATCTAGATGCTGCTTGTAAAATCTCCGACTCCTGGAATTGTTGCTCCTCCTCCCCTAGTTGCCTCGCTGAAAGCTGATGTTGACAGTCAGAGGCCCTTGCATGCCAGCACGTGTGGGTGGCTGTTCTCAATGGGAAACAGGAGGAACTGAACTATTTTTCCTCAGGGCACAATTGGAGACAACTAAGGGGTGGTGGGTGTCCACTCTGTAAGTCCCCCAGGGGAGCCCCCCAGGGCCCCTAGGCCTGGCCCATGCAAGAAGGCACTTCTTCCCCAGGATCCTGCCCCAAGAAAGCCTCAGCCAGCTTAGAGAGACACCTGTCATTGGAACTGAGGCCTGAATTAGTTTCCACGCTGAGCATGCGTGGGTGTTTTCTTATTTCTTACATCTGCCTGCAATGACAGTGATGCTTTTTAGGTGCCTGGAAGCTTGGTGAGGGTGAAGCATCAGTGAGAAATAACTTTATCACAACAGAGCTCTCTGGGTGAATTTAACATCTGGAAAAGCAGTTTTTTCTCAACTTACAGTAACCTGTGTCTCAAAAGGAGTGTTGAAAGATGTGAATTTCCACAGAGACGTGATAATGCAATAATATTTCAGGTATGAAGCTGCGACAAAATTCACACGGAGGATTGTGACTGCACTTGTGCTCAGGTGACAGCGACAGGCTGTGGCACTGTGTGTTGCCGCCTGAAAGTCAAAATGAAGATGACCGTGCTGCAGCCCTGTGACAGACGCAGTCGGCGACAAGGGAGGCAGGGGCAGCCCCAGGGAGCCAGTTCTGGTTTCGCCACTTTCTGCATGTGCATCCAGTGCTCGCCACATCTTATCCAGCCTCTCTGTTCCAGTGTTCACAATATTCAGCCTCTCCGTTCCATTGTTAACAAATAATGGAGTTATTATTGCTGTTTTAAAATATTTAAAATTTTTCTGTTTTAATTCCTAATATGGGTAAATCTTGACATACATAATTTACATATATAAATTTTTCTTGGAGAAATCTTTCAAAACCAAACAATTAAATGGGGGTTGGAGCTGAGAGAAGGCTGGGTGCACTGGCCTCCGTTTGTGCCCTGAAGGTTGGGCTGGACGGCTGATGCTCTGCTGAGGAAGTGGCTCTGACAGCATCAGGAACCGTGGGTTCGTGGATCTGGGGCCTTGGCTTGTCTCCCGGAGCTGCCCTTGTGGCTGGAACAGGACAGCCTCTCCTAAGCAACGCCCCTGCGGGAGCTCCCTCAGGCTGTTTTCCCTGCAGGACTTTTGAGCTCAAGGACAAAAACCAAATTTAAGTAGCAATGCCTAATTTACCCATTTATAGGTTTTATTAGAATGCCAGATGAGCTAAGCATCTCCTCTCGGAACTCAATACATTAACGATAAACTCCTGTATGTTCTGAAATCCGAGATGGCCCGTGAGTATTCCCAAGTAATTCAGATATTGCAGTTTATTTTTATTTTTATTATTATACTTTAAGTTCTAGGGTACATGTGCACAACGTGCAGGTTTAAATGTGGACTCTCAAGAGCGTTAGAAATTCCTCTCTTCGTGGTACTAAATGCAGATGAATTGGCCTTATGTTTGGGTTGCCTGGGTGGAGAGGCTCTGAATTCCTCCTCCCAGACAATGTGTGTTTTGACGGATTTCTGTGGCGTGTTTTCTTGCTTTCCTTTTAACTGTGCAGGTTGAAACCCAGGTTTCCCAATTGACTCAACTGCTGACAGTGTTTTGTCTATGAAAGTCTATTAAATTATTCATCTGAACCAAAACAAGATTGTGTGAACAACAGCAGGGACTTGCTGGGCAGATAAATAGGAGTAAAAGCATACAAAGACAAGCAAATGGGTTTTGTGACTAAGGAGCTCACAGGTTCCTAGAACTAGGTACTCTGGACCTCCCTGAGCCATCAGAATAACTCAGATGCTTCAGGCAGGGAAAGTGTTGGCCAAACTTTTAATAACTTTTGTTCAGCTTAACTGGGAGAGCTGCCATGGGGACACGGGGCCATGGGGCTTCTCCTCCCTCCCTCCCCCAGTGCAAGAGGCCATATTCAAGCCCACGCTGGGTAAAATGGTGCTAGCACACAGCAAAACCAAGCTGGACTCTGGACGTCTTACTGCGACACCAGCCTGCACATCCCCAGGAGACAGACCCGGGCACAGCCTCGGAGCACAGGGGCTGCTCGCTCCCCTCCCAGGCTGAAGCCCGCACTGCTCCATCACCTTCACCGTCGCCCTCCTCTCTTCTGAACCTCACACTTTCCTACTTTCCTATGCCTGTCAATGGTTTGCTGTGACCAGGGAAGAAGAAGGAAACACTTTCAAGTCCTTGTCCTGCAAGGCCTGAGTCTGGAAAACTGTCTCAGCAAAGCAAGAGCCAGTGGTGAGATCATTTGGCATTTTCCTGGTTCTCCTCACCGACGTCAGAGTGAACGCAGGTGGTCTGAAGCCCCCTGCACATTCTGTGTGTGCATCTGTGATGCTCTACATGCTCGATTGAAAAGAACAGAAGAGTACATTATTTTGTTTGTTTTATATGTAAGGAGTTGGAAACTTTGGAATTTAGAATTCAAATGTATGCCAAAATATGATGGAAATAAATGCATCGGGCCAAAAGTCTTGCAAGAGGTGGAAGGGTAGGGAGAAGGAGGAAGAGGAGGAGGAGGAGGAAATTCTTTGCTAAGCCTGCTCAGGGAGGAGTAGGAGGGTGGATGAGGTAAGAAGCCGTGAGCAATATAACATCTAATGCTCATACATTAGTTGTCCAGCCCAGTCTGCAGGACAAAGGCTGACAGCTCTTGCTCCTGGCCCAGAGTAAGCGCACACAGATGCTGTGATGGGAATGGCAAGCCTCGCTCCCCTTCCTGAGAGAGGTCATGTCCCAGTCCCAGCACCTTCAACAACAGAAGTGGGGCCTGGAGCTGATGCAATGAAAGGGTGTCCCACTGGGCGGAGGCGTCTATTTGATAGTTGTGAGTTGCTATAGCAATAACAAACATGTCTCTCTTATTTTTAACAGAAAGGACACATCGTGAAGAGCAGGAATTCTTCCGTCATGATCCACAGTCTCTGTTGGGTTGCAGTAGTCATTGTGATGCTCATAAACTGAGAAAAGATATATATGTCTTTTTCACTTTATTGGCAAATATTACACAAGTCTATAAACTTCACTTTTTACAGCTAAGGGCTGCATAACCATAACTTCTGAGCAATTTATCAAGGTTAAATAAAATTGATGTAAGGAATCATTTTATAAAATAAAATATTGTGCAAGTGTGTATGTTTTTATAAAGTGCATAGCGAGTAAATCTGTATCTGCCCCACACATCGCTCTCTCGTTCCTTGTTATTCCAGCACACACGTGCACCAACATACACGTCCACACATGTGCCCAAACACATACACATACATATGCATGTTCACACATACACACACGAGTGCACAGCACACCGTGCCTCACTACTGGACAATGAGGTTAGGTAATTCCAACTCCTATGAGGTTCTAAATAGACCGCACTGGAGTTTCTGTACCACCTTATGTGTTAGCCCAAAGACCTAGAGGCCACTGAAACACAGCAAAGTGCCATTGCTTTTATTGCATGTGAGAGTCTGTTTTTCCAGATGTGAAGGCTGCCCCCTTTGATTGGATTATCGTGTTTATCACTCAGCTTCGGCCACATTTGGGCAGTCTCTCATGCTTTTTAAGTTGTATTCTTGATGTAGATATTTGGAAAGATGGAGTCTATGATGATAGGTTTTAGTGAATCAGCTGAAAAAAGTTTGATATATCATTAAATAAGAACACAATTCAGGAAACCTAACTCCAAATACACCAATTGCTGAGATCCAAGGAGAGTCGTTACTATGCTGGCCTCAAAGTTGCAGGATGAAAATCAGTCAGGTTAAAATGAAAGGAAATGTCTCAGGAGTTGGAGACAAACAGAACGGTTAGAAGAACAATCATTGCATTGTGCCGAGTGACCTGGCTGCCGGCTGGGTCACCGTGTGCTTTTCATTCAGGTGAGTCGCATCAAACTGTGGTGCCGGTTATGGAGCTGGACCTAGCCGCCCTCCCCAGACCTCGGGGGACTCAGGGTGAGGAAGCTTCCTTGGTGCGTGGCATCTGGGCTTGCTGAGGGGCTCCCACATGCTTGCCCTGCCTCAGTCCTCATATCTGTGGGGGACCGTACCCTTATTTCTGCCCCATGCCATTCCAAGTACACCCTGGGGGCCTCTGTCGGCTGTAATCAGAGCCTTTGTGGACCAGCCTGCTCCACTGTGCATGATTCTAATGGGACTGCCCATCAATCCCACTGTCCCTGGGCACAGCCTGGCTGTCCGGAGAACACCATACCCCTGAATGCAGCAACCGGGCCAAAATGCAGTGCACGTCCCAAGCAAGCCAACTTCCTTTTTCTAGAATTGATACAAACACTGAAACAAATAGAACCCTTCTGCTTCTGAGATTGTAACTTGTACGCATTACATCAGCCTGGAGTGGTAGGCGGGACATAGAAACAGCCTTCTAAAAAATGAAACCAATGCAAAGAAGAATAAAAGCAAGAAAAAAGAAGAATAAAAGATAAAAGCAGGGCTATGCCTGGGTTGAGCACCCAGATCCAACCATGCCTGAAGTCCACCTTCTTAGAATTCTCGGTTACATGAGACAGTAAATTAGTATTTTTGCTTGAGCTAGTTTGAATTCAGTTTTTCTCATGTGCACAGGAAGAATTCTCACACTTTTCCTTAATGTTCCCCAGATATCACTTGCAGGAGGCATTATTTACAGGAGAGTTTTACTCCAAGTTCAAGGGCTTATCACACAGCATCAGAACTAAGAGCTTAAACTTTAGGAAGACATATCTTACCAAGCCCTTTGGCTATCTCTACTTCTCCAGCCAGCTCCTCTCTGTCCCCTTTTCATGCCCCCAGAATAGCCAGGCCATAGCCATTCCCACTTTTAATGTGAGGACCTCTTTAACAGAGATTGAAAGCTAAAGTCACATCTCCCATATGACTCTGCAGCTATGATTGCAGGTAGCTTTTAGATTCTCTCCGTCAGAGGCACCTGTGCCAGACTTGCAAGGTGGGATGGGATAGAGGCTGCTGCAAGAACAGTTCCAAAGGACATGGAGGAGGTTCTGGGGCCCAGGCATTGGCTGCATGAGGCTGTGTAATTCCAAAGTTGAAAGCTGCAGCAACAGCCTCTAGTTCTAGGGTGACAGCCCCCAGTGCACCAGGCTCCTGAGTGAGGAAGAGGTAGCTGCTTTCTTGGGACCCAGTTCTAGGGCAAGGCTCCGGGAACTGTTTCTAAAAGCTCAATGTGAATTCTACTTATTTAGCTCCTCCAGTGCCTCTGTAAGTCATTGAGTGCCCCAAAATCAATACCCTTCTGCTTAGAAGTGCAGATGCTTATTCTGTCATGTGAGCCTCAGCCCCAACCGGCAATTCCCACAACTCGGGTCGCTCAGGACCCTCTCCGCACTCCAACATCCTCCACTCTGCCATAGCTCCTGCACTAGTCCCTGCTTATTCCTTGCATGGGTTATTTAACCCTCTCTGCCTACCTCGATGAGGCCCTGGCAGCCACCCTCACAAAGCCAGTTTCGGTCCTGAAGAAGTGTTGCTGAATCAAGTTCCTGGAGTTCCAAAAGCTGTGCCACCAGGTCCGGAGCTCCCCACACTGGCTTCCCGCCCCACAGCAGAGGCCTCTGGCATCAGTGAGGAAGGCCAGATGGAAGATCTGAGGCCCTTTCCCCCACCACCATCTCTCCTTTCCCACCCCTTCCTGCCACCACTCACCGACTCTACCCTTTGCTAAGCACTGAGTGGGCGTTATTTTCCTTATCCGTCAGCCGGAAGAGGCAAATATTCTGTCAGTGTTCCAACAGATGGTGTCTATTCAGGGTCACCCGTAAGAGTTCCCGCTGTCACCTTCATGCCTTCCACCCTCTGTGGCTGCCCAGGGGTGGGGGTCCCTCACCGCACACTCAGAAGCAGGAGTTCTGGGGGAAGCCTGAGCCTGAGGGGGAATGATGTGAGGAGCCTGGAGAGCACCGGATAGATACTGGGCCTGGAGAGGCATGAAAGACAAAGTCAGGTGAGCTAAGGGCCAGGAAGGGCACTGATGGCGGGGGAGCAGGTGCAGCCACCACGGCTGCACCTGATCCTGATTCCAGCCGCCTCCGCCAGACAGCCAGATGCTAAACCAGGGCGTCTGTGGCTTCCCTCTTGGCCAGACACTGAATAGTAGTAGGGATGAAGGATTTCAAAGGAAAATAAGGACCTAAGCCCAGCCATATGCTTTGTGTTACTTAATTTTCAGAAGGGATGCATTGACAAACAGAGGTACAGAACCCAAGAAGAAAGGAAAAGACTGGTTTAAGGCAACAAATATTGACAGCAGGAGGAAACTTGCCAAGAGTGAGCCAGTGAGCAAAACGCTGAACAAAACCTGAAGCTGCAGAGTCCAACATTCACCAAGCACAGGCCCTAGAGGAGGCAGCATCGGGGTCCTGACCGAATGTGCTCTGTGGGCCTCTGGACAGCACTTCCTTTCTCTTCCCACCCTTCTGGAAACTTCCCATGTCCCACCCATCCCTGGCACCCATGGCCTGTGGCAATGCCAGCTGGGCCCCCTGCCCAGATGCATGCGTGCACTGCAGGGCCCTTTGGCCTCCAGGTCCACGCTCTTTCCATGGCTCCTGCCAGCTGCCCTCATTAACCTGGGGCTCACACCGCAGTGCGCTTTACCCTCAGAAGGAAGATCCACTGAGGGGCTTATGCAGACCCTCAAGGGGCTCAGGGCTCTGTGAGTAGGGAATTCCTGGGCCCAGGATGCCTGGCCAAATCTACAGAGTGGAGCAGGCTCCGGGGCTCCCAGGGACGCACCGTGGGGTGGGGCTTGGTGGCCGAGAAAGGCCAGGGTGAGGTCCTCCCAAAAGCAGGCCCAGAGATCTGAGGGCAGAACTAAGAGGCACGTCCTAATGGGGACATTCTTTGGCAGTCTGTGAATACTGGAGGAGAAATTAGGTTTAGATATCAGGAGCTAGAAACAATCTATAAAGAATTCTTCCAATCCTCAAGAGTGTGAAACTGTACACGGTGGACTCGGGTCGCACTGCCTACCCAGAATAAAAACGCATTCCTCCAGGATTGCTACTGATAACACAGCATCTACAACGAAGAGCACATTAGGTTTGTTTTTCTTTACTGACATGAACCGTGCCAGATAGAGTTTATCAGAATTCCTGTGCGTGTGGTGCAAAACTATAGCTGGGTTACACACAGCAGGTGCCTCCGTGTGTGTGATTTACGTTCTATGCATCTCTGCAAATTAGACCATGTCTCAGGATGTGTTACATTTTGTCCTCAGAAAGTCTGCAAGCACCTTGCAATCATACACACTCAGACTGTACATAAGAAAGAATGCATAAAAGAAAGAGGAATTGCCAGTAGAAGAAATCCACGGGCTCCTGAGCTAGCTGGTAATCCAAGTGATGCAGAAGAGTTACTCATGGGAACACGATGGACAATGTTGACATCGAGTTTCATACATAATAAAAATGAGGACATTAAAAGCAAATTCATTAATGGATATGGCCAATTCAAAAGGGGTCAGAGCAGAGAAAGACTTGAACAGCTCTGAAATCATATCATTAAGGACAAAAGCAACTTGGTAGAGGTTTTCTCAAAAGAAACAAAAAAATTATAAAAAGTTGCATGCTATTACAATGATGTTTTCTATATAAAATATTTTTCTAAACTCAGTAATAAAAATCAATTTTGGTCATGCATGCTAGATTGCTGAATTAACTTTTAGTTTTCTCTATACAAGATTTGGCATGTGAAGAGTCAACCAAAGAATACACAGACAACAGTTACGGGGGAAAGTATTTTAGAGGTGTGTCAGCAGCTAATTAGTCAAAATATATTATTTTTCTGGAAGTTTCATATGATTAACTTTTCATTAATTGGCTTCAAATAGTCCATGAGCCCATTTATTTCTTCTACTTGTAATTATAGGAAGGAGATGGACTGGAAACATGGCACCACCACCTGTCCTGGGGGCCCAGGCTGTGCACCTGCCTCTGGGGAGCCCCAGGAGCTTCAGATGCTTCCTAGGAGGAGAGGCTGGGAGGAGGAGGTAGCAAAGTTCTTGAGAGTGATTGACAGTGGGGGCACCCCATCTCTACACCAAGTCACATTGATTCTATGAAGGCCTTAACATAAATTGAAAGTCAGAAAACACTAGAATGTGAACATCCTATTTATTTATTTATTTATTTATTTATTTATTTATTTATTTATTTTGAGACGGAGTCTCGCTCTGCCGCCCAGGCTGGAGTGCAGTGACGTGATCTCAGCTCACTGCAAGCTCCGTCTCCCGGGTTTACGCCATTCTCCTGCCTCAGCCTCCCGAGTAGCTGGGACTACAGGCGCCCGCCCCCTCGCCCGGCTAGTTTTTTGTATTTTTTAGTAGAGACGGGGTTTCGCCGTGTTAGCCAGGACGGTCTCGATCTCCTGACCTCGTGATCTGCCCGTCTCGGCCTCCCAAAGTGCTGGGATTACAGGCTTGAGCCACCGCGCCCGGGCAATCCTATTTATTGAACATTATATTTCTTAGGATCTTGGGTCATTTGTATTTTTTATCACACAGTGGACCATAACAACTATTTCCCAAGATGTGATGCTGTTGATTTTTCTAATCTAAAAGCATTAGCTCATAAATGACTGGTATGACTTTTCACAGAACTCTGGCTGTGCTGCTTCTGATATCTGGGTGTCTCTGAAAATCCAGGGTCCACGCGAACAAGTGTCTTTACATTGGCTCAAAAACCCACAGTGAAAAGCCAGAGTACTTCAGCCCTCTGCTTCATCCGACAACACACCCAAAGGGAACGGATGCAGAGACTGGGGACAGGCAAAGGGGACTCTGCCTGTTTCCAGAGGTCCCACCGGGCACACTCTGTGTTTTCTGCGGACACCGTGGCTCATGCTGTGGTCAGGATACATTTTCTGAAATGTGTATGATGCATCCAGCACAGTGCCGGGCTCTGTGCAGAAACTGTTCCATTTACTCTTCACAAATGAGCGGCTGAGATGCAGAGGCCAGAGCACCCACCAGGCTTACAGTTCAGGTGACTTCTGGTCTTGCCCACTGGAAGCAGGGATGGCTCACGGCGTTCCTTTTACATAGACTTTCTCCCTGGCAGGCACCCAGCTCTGTTCCATGTCACCTGGGTCCCTCTTACCATTGTCTTTCAAAGGGCAGTTGAGATGGGAAATTCTGGCTCTGAGACCACCAATCACAGCCCCACCAAAATCAACACTTCAGATCCGAGAAGCAGGAGGCCTCTGGGAAAGGGCGTGGGGTGAGGGAGGGACCCAATGGAGGGCCGAGCCCAGCAGTGGAAGGCTTCGATCCAAGAAACCGGAGGCTGTTTCCGGATTCTGCCTCCAGGACTGACCAGGCAGAAAGACTCCAGGTCCCCAGACTGTGTTTGGTGAAATTCCTAAAACCCAGGGAGGAATTGCATGAAGCAACTCTGACATTCACTTGTTTTTTTAAGCATTATATCAGAAGACATTCTTACAAGATGAATATGCTGAAATCATTTCCAGAAAAGTTTGATTTCCTTCTGCTAACCACTCCTCATCCCTAGAGAAAGTGAATATTTCTCTTAGGATGAAGAGCAAACATGTTAATGCTGCCTTGATTAGGAGCTGGTTCAGGCCTCCCAATGCTTAGCATGGAAAAACCCAGGTTTAAGTTGAGTTTGGCATTTGAGTAAATCGTTGCCTACGCAACACACTTCATGAACGTCATACCTACCAGTCCTTTTCCCAGGGGTAGGGTAAGATAGATTAAAAAGTCTGCAGTAACGGTGTCTTATGAGCAAGCTAGTAGATTTATAAGCAGTAAGCTGCACACACTGTTGCGTGCCATCTGTGCAGGCTGTGCACTGAGCTGGTGAAATCTGACAAATCAAACTAGGGCAGGTGAGGGTTGTGCTACCATCATGGTGCTTGGAAAACATCCCAAAATACAGACAGAAATTTCCGCAGTTTCTAAAACAATATCATGTTGCATAGACTTCCCGACTCATGCTTTCATGTTTCTAGAGAGTCTCTGTACAGGTGATGAACAAGGCACGTCTTCGCTGTGGATTCTGCCTGCACAGAAGACCTGAGATGTGCAATGTCAGGCCAGTCCCTAACAGGAGGAACTCTCTCCATGTAGCCTTCATTTAGGATTTTTTTAAAATTATAGTAAGTATAATAAAAAGAAAAACAGCTGATTTGACTCCATCCTCTCCCAAGTGAACTATTTCTGTATATCTTTTGCTTTGGTGCTTAATTGGAAGTGAAACTGTTCATGACATTGAAAGGAAAACTAAACTACACCTCAGGGAAGGTGCCCTCCAGTGGGCACTGGCTGGTCCACTTTCCCTGAAGAAGGTGGTACTTTTGTTTACAATCATAAGAGACAAAGGACTCTCAACTGGATTTGCATGGTGCCTCATGGCAGGTTCCCAGACTTTCTAAGAAGCGGTTTGACGTCAGAATACGTTGTGCTGGCTGCCCACGGGTAGCACTGGTATCCTTACTGTCCACTAATTGAAATGACCAACAAAAATGACAAAAAGCGAACGTGAAATCAAGAGTAGTCTGAAAACACATCTCTACTTTGCCAGTCTCTTGTGTATCTACAAATGTTGACATCAGAGTGCTGTGTCTGCATGAGGTGTTGTTTCTTCTGCAAGTTGTGATGTGCACTTGGCTCCCGGGACCCTTGAGAACCCTGGCCCCCGGCACCATCAGCTCAGGGAGAGGCCTGTATTGTAAATATCTGACGTCAGGTGTTTTGCACAACTTACTTAGCTGTGTATTTTATAAAAGTAAATCTTTCCGAGGCCGAGAATAGTTACAGGTATTGTACTATACTTCCTAAATAGGCTAATTTCAGAATAATAAAAATTAAAAAAGAAGATACGAAGGTCACTAAAACGGGTGATGAGAAAGGCAGCCTGAGGCCCTCGAAGACCTCATCCCCAGGAGACATTTGTAGGTGTCTGGAGCCATTCTGGACCCTCTTCTGCCTACCCTGGGGCCACAGCAGCTCTCTCTGCCTTGCTCCATTGTGTCTTGGTGATGTATGAATGAAGGAGGCCGCGTGAAGTTACTGACAAAGGGATCAGGGGAGCCCGGGCATCCCACACCCCACAGTTACCCCATCAGCCTGACGTTTTAAAGCTCTTCTAGTCCACTCCCAGGCACCCCGTTTTCATCAGGATTTCCTCCCAGTTTCCCAAACAAGCATGAGCGACAGCTTTTATCCACCGAGCTTCCTGGGCACATGTGCTCGTGTTCTGACCAGCAGGAGACCTGGGAGGGAAGTGGCCGTGTCCCACCCGTGATGCGCGGCCTCGCTCTCCCTCGCTCTCCCTGTGCCCTCCCTTACCCTTCTTATTCTGCTGAACCTATGAAGAGTGCCCCGCCCCCATCACCCAACCAAATCCCAGGCTCCACATGAGCTCCGTGTCCACCTTCGACAGGGCAGGTGTGATTTCTGTCCTGTGCCGCCTCAGATTCTATAAAGCGAGGGTCATCGGATGAGGGTTCCTGACCCTTCCCCTCCAAAAGCCAATCCACATGCAACCAAACAACTCACTTCAGAGACTAAGCGGAGACACAGACACGCTGGGAGGAGGCCGGGTGGGCACTCCACGCTGCCCTGAGCTCACCTTCAACTCTGTTGGGAAGAGATTTGGGGCAAACATGCTAGAAGTTGTGAAAATTGTCCTAGTTGATCATGATAAACCTCCACCAAAGTCAACACAGTGATGAGGAAGGGGCATTCAGTGCCTCTCCACCTCATCACACAGGCGAGCTTGCGGCAGAGTGCTTCTTGCTGCTCATCGTTCTGCCCATTGTCGACAGGAAAAACAGCGGCCTCTTGGAATGAAAAACACATGCCCCAGCCTATCGCAGTAAGTGTGGCCATGTGTGCAATTTCTAGACAAAGGATGGGAAAGGAACGGGGGCACGGTTCTGGGCGCCCTGCCCGAGGCTGCGTCCTGGCCCACAAATTCCCAGAGCAGTCTGGACCCTGTGACCAGCCCCGAAGTCTCTGTACCTGGCCTTCTAGAGAGACAGAAATAAACTTCTACCCTGTTTAAACTCCTGCCGTTTTCAATATCTGCAACCAGAGCCAAACGTGATGTTTAACGAATGCAAACTCCATCTGATGGTGAGAAGAGCATAAAGGAAAATTTATGGATTCAACAAATATTTGTGTATCCGGCACCTGAAGCATTGCTCTTGAGTGTAATTATATATGGTGATAAACTAAGCAGACAAATGTCCCTGTCCTCATAGTTCTCACGTTCTGGAAGGAAAGAAAGATGACAGGCGAATGAAAGCAGAGGATCGAGTGGTTGCAAATGATGAGGCTGCCGTGGGGAGAGACGGCAGGGCAAGGTGTCTGGGGTCTGGACGCAGACAGCCCCAAGCCGACAAGAAGTTCCCATGCTGCTCCGAAAGAAGGGAGGTCCCTCAGTGACCACATGGGGCCAGGAATTCCTGAAGAGTTCTCATTTACTCTGTTACAAATTAGGTAGTTCATTTAAACTGTGCTTGAAGTCACATGTGTTATTATTGAAAAAATGTGATCACAGAGAAAAGACTGGAGGTGGTTAATACAATAGGATAATATGACATCTAAGATGCAGAGCATGGAAGGAGAGAGTTTTGTTTCTCTCAAAAACTAAGGTGAATGCTTTGGAAAGATAGAAAATCCATCTGTTTTACAAAAATTGCTGTTGACTTAGGAGCAGATGGAGAAATCCTCAGTCCCAAAGCGTTTGGCAGCCAGCGTTTGTCTCTGCCGGGTTGTGAAGTCCTCACCCTACTTTGCGGAAATGAGCAGAAAATTGTCAGAGAGTCATTTGACGTTGTTCATGCAGGAAAACACAAACCCCAGTGAGTTCCTGCCGGAGAAAAAGCCTGAGTCCCCAACAAAATATTATGTCTAAGTGGCCATTGAAATATTTAGTTTCTCTCGGTATTTCTCTTAATGATTTCCTATTTAATCGACGATGAGCCATTTGGAAGGTACCGAAAGGGAGAGCCCTACGGTGTCAGATGTAGCTTTGCCCAGTGGGCTCCCTGTCCATGATGGGTGGGGGTGTACCTTCTCCGATACAGGCAGGCTGGGGTGCGACAGTGGCAGGTGGTTGGTGGGGGTCTCACCCCACACAGGGTGTCACGGAAGCTTCCAGAGGAGAGGGACGGGGAGCTGCATCATGAAGGACACTGGGGTTGTCCGCAGTAATGTGTACACAGACGGAAAACATGAAAGAACTCGGAATCTTCTTAGGACACTTATGTGTTTTGTGAAATGGAGCCCAAGGCTTCCCTGGAGGGGCACGAATGGTGAGTGACTGGGCTGGGGAGGTGAACGGGCGGATGTGGTCAGATCAGCAAGGCCCTCGCCTGCCCACGCCTCCGACCTTCCCCGCCAGGCCCGGAGGATGTTTGGCAAGGCTTGTGCAGGTCAGGCGCGCTCCAGGGAAGGTCATGTGGTCGAACTTGTGCTTGGGAGTTTCCAGTGCACAGGTGATAACTGGAGCCATGGAAATGAGAGGGAGTGGGAGGGGTCAGATGCAGGAACAGAGCCCAAAGAACACCTGCATTTAAGGGACAGAGGCCCCACAGAGAGGAGGAGAAAGACCTGTTCCACCAACGTCATGAAGCCTAGGAAGCCGGGATTTCCATGGTTAGTAGGATCGAGTGCTGTAGAGACGCTGAGCACGGGTGTGGTGACGCGACTGGGGAAGGATGAAAGGCACCCCCAGGGACCTCGGTGAGAGCAGTGTCAATGGGAGGCAGTGCGGAGACACAGGACCCAGCAGCTTCCAGGCAGGTGCCGGGAAAGGGTCGCCCGGCAGAGTGGCTGCGCAGAGCTGCACCCGTGCACATTGCAAACATGGACAAGAGTGTGAACAGCTCCTCTGGGGCCTGGCCACGTGCGTGTCCGCCACGGCGCCGTCCTGAGTAGACTCGCTGTGAAGGGAAGGCAAGAATTAGAGAAAGAAGGGAACCCAGTGTTGAGGGATAATTTTCTAACCACATACGAGACATGAATATTTCTATGCACCCAAGAAAAGGCCCATCACAGAAGCACACGTGGAAACTGAGGGAGGAATCACTGGTGGAGAGTGAGCCCGAGGAGGCCTGAGCTAGCGCTCAGGCAGAAACGTCCTTAAATCAACAAGCATCAATCAAACCTGTGAGTGACCCGTGGAGGCCTAAGGCCACATCTGCTGACCACATCAGACCAACACTCTTTTAGCTCTCATTTGAGCTTGCTGAGCTGAGGCTGGACAAGAATAACTACATGGAAAAGTGTTAGAAGGATGAGGATTTTCAATCTTAGACATGACTGGCTATTAGAAAGTTTAGCCTTGTGTTTTAGATCTATTTTCAAAACCTGACCGGCATGACTCCTTATTTCTTTTTTGTGACTACAGCTTCAGAAATGTTGGGAAATTGCTTATGAAGCGATGTGAGTGCAGTGATGGACGTTGAGTCAAATTGACATCATGGTGTAAATGCCACGGCTGATTTCAGGCAGGGCCACTCATCCATTTTCTTTAGCTTCTATCAAATGGAATAAGTAGAGCAAAATATGTCACAGGTTGTATTTGGAGACTTTGCCGCGTGCCTTTCCTTTTTTTCTTTTTTGAGAGGGAGTCTCTCTCTGTCGCCCAGGCTGGAGTGCAGTGGTGCCATCTTGGCTCACTGGAAACTCTGCCTCCCGGGTTCACACCATTCTCCTGCCTCAGCCTCCCGAGTAGCTGGGACGACAGGCGTCCGCCACCTCGCCCGGCTAGTTTTTTGTAATTTAAGTAGAGACGGGGTTTCACCGTGTTAGCCAGGAAGGTCTCGATCTCCTGACCTAGTGATCCACCCGCCTCGGCCTCCCAAAGTGCTGGGATTACAGGTGTGAGCCACCACGCCCGGCCCCCATTTTTTTTTTAACATTAATGTAAAGTGATGATACAACACGGCTGTGAGAGGGGCAAAGTCGCAGCTCAAATGATGGGCGTCCGGTTTTCCAAACCATCGGGGTGGGGAAGTCAGTGAGGCAGCTCAGCCGGTGCCTCGGGGAGAAGAACTGGCTGGCGTGGCTCTGTCAGGGGTCTTCAGGGATTTGGACTTTGCAGTGGCATCTCCCATGGGGGACGCCAACGCGATCCCACTCACAATGGGCCTGAGGTCGCACTGCAGGTCACGCATTCATCTGTCCTCCAGGGCCCGCGAGGGTCTCTCAGCGTTTTCATCCTCAGATCCTGGGATCCAGGCAGTGGCTCTGTCTGGGGAGGGGCTGAATGCAGAGAGAACCCCCCACCACAGGGTTGACAGACAAAATGACTGATGAAATTGCCGGAGCATGAGCACTCAGTAGGCGCTTGGCATCGTGTGCACTGCTGTATCTCAGCTTAATTTTGTTTCTTTTTTCTGAAGCTCCACCCTGTCTCCGCCTCCTGCTCCAACTCACCACTCTGGCCTGTCAATTTCATCTCTGAAACTGCAGATTTCTCAGATCCACTCATTTTTCTCTGTTTAAGCTGCAGCCTCCAAGATCCGGGCCCTCACCCAGCCCAGCTCCAGGCTGATCCTCGGTCCCCCTGGGTGTGAGGACCCACATCAAGTCACCGGCCACTCCAGGACCATAAGGATACCGCCAGAATCCCAGCAGGAGGGTGGATTCTACCCCTTCAGGATGAAGTCCGGAGAAGGCTCCCTGACCCTCCAGATGCCCACGCAAGTGTAGACCCCGCCCCTGCCCCATGCAAGTGTGGACCCCGCCCCTGCCCCATGCAAGTGTAGACCCCGCCCCTGCCCCATGCAATTGTAGACCCAGCCCCTGCCCCATGCAAGTGTGGACCCCGCCCCTGCCCCACACAAGTGTGGACCCTCCTGCTCCTTGCTCCCTGCCCCCCATGCACACTGTGCTACTTTCCAAAGTGTCTCCAGACTGAGGATCCTGCAGCACCTCTGCCCCTCTCAACCTCCAGCCCTGCCCGCTGCCCCCTGCCCCCCTGGCTAGCCAGTAAGCACCAATG
The DNA here is from genome assembly GCF_007565055.1 of Rhinopithecus roxellana. Lineage (NCBI taxonomy): Eukaryota > Metazoa > Chordata > Mammalia > Primates > Cercopithecidae > Rhinopithecus > Rhinopithecus roxellana. The sequence continues at coordinate 149,977,749 of NC_044552.1, forward strand.
TCCTCCGTCTGTTGTTCTGTATTCTCGATGGGATAGGCACCAACACACATTTACACACTACAACGAGGCAGTAACCAATATCCTTGCCCCGCCACCCAGCTTAAGAAAAACAACTTTGGATCCAAGGCGGGGGTCCCAGCTCTGCTCTACACTCAGAGCTGAGCCCTGCCCTGAATTCGTGAGCATGACAGCCTTGCTTTGTTATAGTTTATAGCAATCGGCTGTGCCCCAAATATGTTCATATCGGGTTTTGTGGAATCAACTCCACTAATAGACACTCATTACAGAGCGGCTTGATAATCTAACAGTTCTCATACCAGTGAACAAGGAATAAAAATTACATTGATTTGCTGATTATTCTCCTGTGAAGATTTGGTTGAAGTCAAGGAAAGACGACAAACTTGCAGAGACACCGAGATACGCTTCTGCTTCTTGCTTTGGTTGTGTGGGAAAGGGCTGGCGGATTCCTGGAGACCTGAGGTTTCCGAGGCCACGCCCCTGATCTCTGATGAATTCAGTGTGACAGGACTAGGTCACACTTCATTAGAATCGTGAATTCACATGGCCATGTTATTCTTTGTAAAATAAAGACGGCTTGAATTCTTGATTTAAAATGTGATGTTTTATTTTTGATTTTCCTGTTTTATTTCAAAATTCAATTATGTCTAAAGATACAAGCAGCATAAACAATAATCATGGGCCCACTGATCTGAGGTTCCCTAGCGAAGTCAAACCACAGAGACAGGAAGGAGGGTGAAGGCTGCAAGGAGCTGGGAAGAGGGAAGGGGAGTGAGTGTTTAATGGGGACAGTTTCCATTTGGGAAAATAAAAGGGTTCTGGAGGCCGGGCAATGTGACTCACACCTGTAATCCCAGTACTTTGGGAGGCAGAGGTGGGTGAATTGCTTGAGTTCAGGACTTGGAAACCAGCCTGGGCAACATAGTGAAACCCTATGTCTACAAAACATACAAAAATTAGCCAGGTGTGGAGGCGCATGCCTGTCATCCCAGCTACTTAACAACAGAAATTGTTTTCTCACAGTTCTGGAGGCTGGAGTCCAAGATGAAGACGTGGACAGGGCTGGCTCCTGGGGAGGGCTGCCTCCCGGCTTGCAGAGGACTGCCTCCCTGCTGTGCCCACACAGGTCTTTCCTTCTTCTGTGCACAGAGAGAGAGAGAAAGAGAGAGCTCTCCCGTGTCCCTTCCTCCAAGGACACTAATCCCATGGGGTCAGGGCCCACCCCCATGACCTCATCTAACCTTAATGACCTGCCTCAAGGTCCCATCTCCAAAGCAGCCACACTGGGGCTCAGGTCAGCCTAGGGGTTCTGGGGCACAGAGTCACTCAGGGCACAAGGGAACAACGAGGCAAGCTGTCACTGCACCCTCTGCTGGCAGAAAGCACAGTGCCAGGCAGGACCCAGCAACACTGGAAGGTGGGATCCGTGGGGCATCTTTGGGGCTGCAAGTGCACACCCAGCTGGTGGCCAGGGCCCCCGTGAGGAAGAGACCCCAGGCTCGGGCACAGCCTCCCATGGCCACAGGTTTTTAGGGCCCCACCCTCACTGGCCTGGTCACCTCCAGGGGCCTGAGAACAGCACGTGGAGGGGCCTGGCTCCAGTCTCCACCCAGCACCCATTCTGAGAGGATGCTTCCTGCAGCAAAAACCACAGCAAGGAGAGGCCCTGCTCCGGGCACGGGATGCAGAGCTCAGCTTTCAACTGTGGGTCCAGGCAGCATGAAGGCAACTCAGTGGGAATGCTTGAGCAACAGGACCCTGCAGAGGCGCCTTCCTAGGGAGCTACCCCATGTGACAAACAAAGCGACGTCTCACATGCACACATGCAACCTGCACAGACACACACAGAATGTACAGACACACAGGCACACACACACATGCACAGACACATGCACACACACATGCACACACACAGCATACAGACACACACAGAGTATACACATACGCACACATGTAGCCTGCACAGACACACACAGCATGTAAGGACACACGCACAGACACACACATGCACACACACACAGAGTATACACACATGCACACATGCAACCTGCACAGACACACATAGCATGTACAGACACACACATGCACATACACGTGCACATACACATAGCACGCAGACACACACAGAGTATACACATATGCACACATGCAACCTGCACAGACACACACAGCATGAACAAAGCAAGGTCTCACATGCACACATGCAGCCTGCACAGACACACACAGCACGTACAGACACACACAGCATGTACAGACACACACATGCACACACACGCACACACACAGCATACAGACACAGAGTATACACACATGTATTCATGCAGCCTGCACACACACAGCATGCACAGACACACACATGCACATACACATGCACACACACATAGCATGCAGACACACACACAGTATACACACATGCACAGACACATACCTGCATACACACACAGCATACAGACACACATGTACACAGACAAACTGAGCATACACACACGCACACACAGCAGATACAGACATGCACACACACAAGAACATAGAGACACATGCACAGGCACACACATGCACAGATACACACAGAGTGTACAGACACACACATGCACAAACACACACATGCACAGATACAGAGCGTACAGACCCGCACATGGACAGACATACCACAAACACATAAAATGCAACATACACATACACACAAACATGCAGCACACAAACACACACAGGGACACACAGCACACACACATAACAGACACGTGCCCGTATCACAGACACTGAAGATGGAGCACAATGTAAACCCCAGAGGTGGAAGCTGTGACCCAAGTACGGCCTCATCTGTGGGGAGCAGGAGGCCGGGAAGCAACGTGCTCAGCCCCCTGAAAACACAGAAGGATGAACACAAACTCCAAGCTTGCACCAGAGGGTTTTGAGGCCGTGGATGTCGGTGCTGGTTTAGTAAGAGTTGAAGAGCCAGCACATGGTGAGCCAAGGCCTCTCCCCACAGGCCGCCCCTGCTCCCGCTCAGGCCCGGCTGCCTCTAGTCAGGCCCTATGGTGGCAGGGGCCCTCCAGCGTCCTGACTGTCACGGCAGAATCTGTAGCGGCCTGTTCCATGGAGCCGTCACAGGCACACCCAAGGCTGGTTCTGCAGGGGCAGGGCTGAACAGGACGGCCCTTTCATATGCCAGACCCCTGCCCCGTCTCCACTGGCCGTGGTGAGGACTTGAGGCAGCGTCTCCCATGCCCCCAAGAGCAGTGGGGCCAGGGAGGCAGGGCAGGCTGGGCTCTGTATCCTCTGCTTAGTGATTGGATCCCCCCCGACCTCACAGGCCTGGCCCACCATCCCCAGGAGGCCAGGCTGTCTCCGAAGATGTGGATGAGAGAGAGACAGAGACAGAGATGCAGAGAGACAGAGAGACATCGAGGCTGTTTACTGCTCACTTGGGTCCAGGCCCCTTCAGCCGCTGAGCCACTGGCAGGGGCGTCAGGCCTAGTGCAAAAAGTTTAATAGGCAAGAAAGGACGGAAGAAGAAAGCAGCTCCCCTCCCCGCCACCCCGTACAGAGCAGAGGGAGGGGGATTCAAACAAAGAGAAAACCCCCCTGTGGGGCAGAAAAGGGGCTGCTTCTATTGGGATGCTGGAGGAGGCGGTGTCTGGTTTGCATAAGGCCGGGGGATTGGCTTGACCAGGTGTGTCATTTACATAGCTTGAGAAAAACCTGGCCCTCCCACCTTAGGCCTTTAATATGCAAATGCGGGTCTCCATGATGTTCCCAACACATGGTGCTATCTGGAGGTGGCCATGAACTTGGTACACGTGCTGGCAAGGAGAAGACAGCGGGAACTACCATATTGAGTGACCCAGTTTCTAATGGCTGACATTTGCATATCAAAGCTTGCCAGTCTGGCCCTTCAAGCTGCCTTTTCTGTTAGAAAAGAGATGGTTCCGGCCAGGCGCGGGGGCTTAAGCCTGTAATCCCAGCACTTTGGGAGGCTGAGACGGGCGGATCACGAGGTCAGGAGGTCGAGACCATCCTGGCTAACATGGTGAAACCCCGTCTCTACTAAAAAAAAAATACAAAAAACTAGCCGGGCGAGGTGGCGGGCGCCTGTAGTCCCAGCTACTCGGGAGGCTGAGGCAGGAGAATGGCGTAAACCCCTGAGGTGGAGCTTGCAGTGAGCTGAGATCCGGCCACTGCACTCCAGCCTGGGTGACAGAGCGAGACTCCATCTCAAAAAAAAAAAAAAAGAGATGGTTCCGGTGTTTTTTATTACAGGGAAATTTACACCGAGAACCTTTACCTTTACTATCTGCCTAAAAATTATTTCCGAATAACTCCTGTATCACAGGGTCTTGGCCTCTGGAGCCAGCAGGGTTGAGGTTCCATGGAGCTGGGAGTGAGGCCTAGCCTGGTCCCCGCTCACTTTTCTGGAGCCCTTCGCTGGAGCATTGGGAGATACAGTCATCAATCCTTTAAATTCCCGTTTTCCTGCGTGTGTCCCTCCTTGGCAATGGACCCTCAGGGGCAGGAGAAACAACCCCACGTTGGAACCTGGCCCTTTGCCTCCTTGCATGGAATATGAGCATTGCTCCAGAATCCACGGTGACCAAAGGTGGGTACCATGTTTATTTTACCATAAATGATCTTTTTCGCTAATAAGCAGCATTCCCTTCAAGTTAGTCTGAGTTAACAGAGCTTTACTGTAATGTATTTCTTCAAGCTTATAGAGGTAGATTTATGCTTTCATTTTTCTCTAGAGATGTCTGTTTCCTGGAAAGGGTTTAAATCCTGAATTAAAACAAAAAATGCTATCTACCAGATGAAGAAATGACACAGACTACCTCCAGCCTGGAATTGAATAAATGAGATTTTTGTTCAACCTCCAGTGACAGTGCAAACTCATGAGCAAGTTGCCTGCAGGGACACAGCAGCTGCCACGTGGGTTCCGCCCCGAAGAGGCGTCCGCTGCCATGAGTGACATTTACATAAAACAACCCTCAGTGCCGAGCAATGAACAGAGCATTCTCCTGGGAGTGCTCAGAGTAGCTGAGCGGGGACAGTAGGGTAGATGAGGGGAGTCAGGGCTGGGACGTGAGGGAGGGTCCGCCATGCTAGACCTCAGCAGAAGCCAGGCAGAAAGGTCTGGAGCTTGAGGCTCGCCGTGGCCACAGCTCATGGCATGCCAGAGGACATAAGCCAAGGACAGGGGAGGGAGCTCCAGGAAGGAGGAAGGGACTGTATTTCTCTCCCATAGACACCGAGTCAAATGGCACTGACTAGTGGCCTTAACCAACAGATCAACCCGCTCACAGAACTGCAGCCAGAGACCTGTGATCTTGGTTCCAGGTGCAGGCAGAGTGAGCTCCCCTGAAGGTCCAGGAAGGCTCCTTCCAGCCTCCTGATGCTCTGGGGGGCTCTAGGCCTCCCCTGGTTGCAGCCGCACCTCCGGGCTCCATCTCCACACTGCCTTCTCTGTGTCTGTGATCAAACTCCCTCTGCCTTTCTCTCACCTGGAGGCCTCTGATTGCATTTAAGGCCCACCAGGCAAATCCAGGATCAGCTCCTTCTCAAGAGCTCCCTCACCTAATCCCATCTCTTACCATGTAAGATATTTGTCACAGGTTCTGAAGATTAGGAAGTAAAAATATATTGGGAGGGGTCATTGTTCAGGGCTCCAAAGTGAGAAAATGAAAGAATTGGGCTTCTGCCCCCTCTCCATTGCTTAGAAAGATCAAATACAGGAGACCACGGTAAATGGTCCCTGAGCGGGTAGAGTTCTAACCCTCCTGTTTGTGAGTGAGCACAGGACTTATGTTGGTTCAGAGACCGTGCAAATAGCCCAACAGGTAGAGGGAAGGGCTTACTGGTTCCACGTCAGAGCAGCCTTTCCTGATGAGCTCTGCAGGAAAATGAAAGGGCTGTGGCCAGCGGCCCTGGCTCACCCGTCATCCGTCACACCTGCTTAGCAGGATGCCGCAGAAGGCCCTGGAAACCATGCAGAATTGAAAGACTTGTTACATAAATGCTGCTTGTGTTTTTTTAACTCAAAGAACCAAAACGAGTCACTGGACATTATCCCAACTCATTCTAAACGTAAACCCGTGTCATCCTGACCCAGCTCCTGAGGTCCTCCGAGGACGTGGCCTCCTTTGACCGGAGCCTCTGTCTTCCCTGTGCCATCAGGTTGGTCTTTGCCAGCCAGGCTTTGTGTACTTTGATGGTTTTTCATGCATCACTCATGAGGTGCCTGTGTTGTGATCCTCGGATCACACGCTTTCTTCCGAGCAGCACTGGGGAAGGGTGATCTTCCCAGGCCTCGATGGGGTCACAGAAGGCAGCTCCTGAGTTACAGGTAAAACCCCCAGAGGCACTAGATGAATTGCTCTGGAAATTGAATCCCTTCATTGCGTTTTTCCAAAAGAAGGTGAGTTTCTCCACTCCTGGTAATCATCCCCCCTGCTCTCCAAGCAGGAGAGAAACTGAATCATCCTTTCAGTGCCTGGATGCTGCCAAGACACTGGCCACAGCCATCTCCAGCTAGGAACTGACCTTGGCCTTCCCAAGAGCTCTTAAAGCCAGGCCACCATCCCAGGCTTCTGGAAGTGCAGCCAGGGTGGGGACGGGGTGTGACCTGCTGGTTGCACTCGGCTTTCAGCAACAGACAACCTGGAAACCCTAAGGCAGCCCCACCCCGTCCCTGCCCAGCCTGACTTTGTGCCTGAATTGATGTTTGAGTCACTCGATGCTCAGGCTCAGACACAGAGGCCTTAGGTGACTTGCCAACACCATGATTGAGCTTGTGGAATTAATTATTTAACCGGTGTTAACATCTGCTAGAAACTGTTTGCTCTTCCGATCCAAATCACTTAAACGGAGAGATCAGGTTGGGAGAGACTATCCATTTTTCCTCTCCTGACACGTTCTTCCACCTTCAATGATTTCTTTTGTTGTTACTACCAAAGTATCCTCAGTATTTACACTGAAGACACAATCAAAGCTTCGGGGATTAAAAACGGGCTGAACTGGCTTAAAGCAGAAGGAAACACTGATAAATACTCTCCAAATGCTTTTCTCACCTCACAAGCACCTAGAAGGTGCAGCTCTGTGCTGGTTCCAGAGCTGCCAGTCCTTGGCGGGGTCTGATCTTGGTACCATGAGGAGGAACTCACACTTACCGCCAGGGATTTCAACCCACGAACATGCATAGCAACTCTATTTTAAAACATTATTTTTACCCCATTTCGCACATAAGGAACCGGAGACTCAGAAAGGTTATTACAAGTTCCCCAAGGTCACACAGCAGGTCCGAGGTGGAACAGATTTCAACAAGGTGCACCTGACTTGGAACCTGGTTCCTGGACCACACCGCACCCATGTGTGTGCATGAGTGTGTGCTTGCACGGGTATAGATGTGGTCTGCTTGTGAAAGTAGATGCTAGGAAATGTACTGTCCTGGCTTCCTCTTGGAGGGAAGTAGGCATATTTGAGGAAGTGATAAACCATGTTTAAAAACAATAAATTCCTATATCTCAATGTTTTTTGTCTTCACCAAAATCAAAGAAAATAAAGGCAAACACTCTTAATGGTTGTTCAGAATCCAGTAGTTTGTATCTCTATGGTCAAGAAGGGTGATTTATCTGTACCTATCCTTGTTTCTGAATCATTCCATGTTTGGACCTGTGTTTTACATATCTTTCTGTCAACATTTCACAGTCATGCTTAGATTAAACAATTCTCGAAGCCTAATCCATGTTGCAAAGAGATCTTTCAAAGACCTGTACTATCTGCTGCTGTCTTTATTTGAGGTATGAATCATGAATAAAAGCAGCTGGAGACCTGAATACTCCATTTTTAATAATGAGAAGAACACCTAGTCAGAGACCAATAAAAAGATAGAGGACTTAAAGTGCACTATAAACCAACTAGACCTAACAGACACATATAGAACATGCCACACAACAACAGCAGAAAACACATTTTTCTCAAGTGCACACGGAACATTCTCTAGGATAAACTATATATTAGGTCACAAAACAAGTCTTAATACATTTGAAAGGACTGAAAGAATACGAAGCATCATCTCTGACCACTATGAAATGAATCCAGAAATCAGTAAGAGAAGTAAAGCTGAAACGCTTATAAGTATTTGAAAAACTTCTTAATTGACAGATTTTTAAAAGTATACATTTATGCTTTATCACATGATTTTTTCATATATGTATACGTTGTAAAATGGCTAAATTGAGTTAATTAACATACGGATTAACTCACATACTTATCATTTACTTGCAGAGAGAACACGTATTGTCTGCTCTCTTTGCAGTTTTCAAATATATGATGCATTGCTATCACTGTACAGTTAACCCTGGAACAACATGGGTTTGAGCTGCATGGATCCACTTAAATGTGGATATTTTTCAATAAATACAGTTGACCCTCCATATCCGTGGGTTCCCATTTGCAACCAAGTGAGGATAGAAAAGACAGTATTTGCAGGATGCAAAACCTGCAGATACAAAGGGCCAACATTTTGGGTATGTAGGTTTTACAGGGCTGACTGCCAGACTCGAGTATGTGTGGATTGTGGTATACAAGGAGGGCCCTGGAAGGAGTACTCTACATTTACTGGGAAACAACTGATATCACCATATTATACAATAAATATCTTGAAATTACTCCTCCTGTATGACTGAAATTTCACATCCTTTGACCAATATCTTCCCAATCCCCCTGTATCCTCTAAGAACCACCATTCTACTCTCTTCTATGCATTTACCTTTTATAAATGTCACATATAAATGAGATCATGCCGTTTTCGTCTTTTTGTGCCTGGCTTATTTCACGTAGTATAATGTTCTCCAATTCCATCCATATTGTCACAAATGACAGAATTTCTTTCTTCTTAAAGGCCGTGTAGTATTCTATTGTGTTTATATAGTAACATTTTCTTTATCCATTTATCTGTTGGTAGACACTTAGGTTGATTTTAGAATCTTGGCTACTGAAAATAATACTGTAATGAACATGGAGTGCAGACATGTCTTCAACATACTGATTTAATTTCCTTTGGGGGCCAGGTGCGGTGGCTTAAGCCTGTAATCCCAGCACTTGGGGAGGCCGAGACGGGAGGATCACGAGGTCAGGTGATTGAGACCATCTTGGCTAACATGGTGAAACTCCGTTTCTGCTAAAAATACAAAAAGTTAGCCAGGTGCGGTGGCGGGTGCCTGTAGTCCCAGCTACATGGGAGGCTGAGGAAGGAGAATGGCATGAACCTGGGAGGTGGAGCTTGCAGTGAGCCGAGATTGTGCCACTGCACTCCAGCCTGGGAGACAGAGCAAGACTCCTGTCTCAAAAAAAAAAAAAAAAAAAAAAAAAAAAATTTCCTTTGGATATGTACTCAGAAGTGGAATTGCCAAATCATGTGGTTGTTCTATTAATGTTTTGAGGAAACTTCATGCTGTTTTCCACAACAGCTGTACTAATCTACGTTCCCACCAACAGTGTACAAGGCTTCCCTTTTCTCTTCATCTTTGCCAACATGTTATCTTTTTGATAATACCTATCCTAACAAAAGTGAGGTGATATTTCATTGTGCATTTGCTTGATGATTAGTGAGGTTGAGCATTTTTTTCATATACCTTTTGGCCATCCAAATGTCCATTTGAGAAATGCTTGTCTTATTTTGAGAAATATCCATTCGGGTTTCTTGTTCATTTTCTAATCAGATTATTTGTTTTCTTGCTATTGAGTTGTTTGAATCCCTCATATATTTTTGATATTAACCCATTATTGGATGTATAGTTTGCAGATATTTTCTCCTGTTCCATAGGTTGTCTCTTCACTCTGTTGATGATTTTCTTCGCTGTGCAGAAGCTTTTTAGTTTGATGTAATTCCATTTATTTATTTTTGCTTTTGTTGCCAGTGCTTTTAGGACTCATATTTTAAAAATCCATCGCCCAGGCCAATGTCATGGAGCTTTCTCCTTGTGTTTTCTTACAGGAGCTTTACAGTTTCAGTTCTTATGTTTAAGTCTTTAATCCATTATATCTGGTGTGAGTAAGGGTCTAATTTCATTCTTCTGTATGTGGATATCCAGTTTTCCCAACACCTTTTACTGAAGAGACTGTCGTTTCCCCATTGTTCTTTGTTGAAAGTCAATGGACTGTAAAAGCACGGATTTATTTCTGGGCTGTTTCATTCCATTGGTCTATATGTGTTTTTGTGCCACTGCCATGTTGTTTCGATTACTATAGCTTTAAAAAACTGCTAGAACTAATAAACAGCTTCAGTAAAGTTACAGGATAAAAAAATCAACACACTAAAATCAGTAGCATTGTTGTATACTAACAATAATATATTTTAAAAAGAAATTAAGAAAACAATTCAATTTACAATAGCTAGAGAAATACTTAGGAATAAGTTTAACTAAGGAGGTGAAATATCTGCACACTGACAACTGTAAAACACTGGTGAGAAAAACTGGAGAAGTTTTTATAAAAAGATAAAAAGATATTCCATGTTCATGAATTGGAAGAATTAATATTGTTAAAATGTCCACACTCCACTCCCCAAAGCGATTATAGATTCAATGCAATCCCTAACAAAATTCCAATAACATTTTTTACAGTATTAAAAAAAAACCCTTAATTTCTCATGGAAACACAAAAGACCCCAAGTAACCAAAGCAATCTTGAGCAAAAACCACGAAGCTGGAAAAAGATCACACTACTTGAATTCAAAATGTGTGGAAATTAAACCATACACTCTGGACCATGATTGGATCAATAAATCACAAGGGAAATAGCAAACCCCTGAGGAAGGCCTCAACCTGAGCCACAGGGTCCAGGTAACACCTGTACTTCTAGCATCTTGTAACACCTGCACTTCTAACATCGTGTACTTCTAGTCTCCAGGACAGAGACAGGAAGTTTCCGTTGTATAAACTGCCCGGTTCACAGTACTTTGTTGTGGAGGCCTGAGCCAGCCGGCACAGACCTCAAGTGCTCAGATACGCTCTAGTCTCTCCTTGCTCTCCGCTAGACTATCCCTGTCTGTGTTAGCTCCCTTCTGAGACCACCCCTCTCTTGTCTCTGAAAAATGGCAGGACCACAGCCTGCTGCTTCACTCAGTTCACACCAAAGCTCCAGAATTAAATCCTGATTCTGATTAGTCTGACTTGAGCAAAACATTCACGGCTGAACCAAACCCTTTCTTCAGAGGGTTCCAGGCTCGACCCCTTCCTCCCCTGGAGATGGAACCCAAATCCATTCCACCGCATGACCCGAGAGTAGGAGCAGGAGGAATCCTCCAAAAGAAGTCAGGGGCTGCCAGGAGTTGGATTCGTGGAGGCCAGGCACCAAGAAGCCACACCTCCACTGCTGTGCAGGAAGGTACATTCACAAAAAGGCGGGAATCTTGACTGAGGTACCACAACTGCATTCACGCTGCAATTTAAAGACCACTTGGGACATGGAATTCCAGGGAGGCCACCCAGGTCTGCCACCCACATTCCCCTCTTTCTTCCTGGTAACTGAATCAGTATTCAGCTGTCAGCTATGGAAGGAAAACGGTGCCTGATTATTCCAGTTCTCTTCCGTTCCTAGCCTAACTGATTGACCTGAGTTGGGTGGAGGTCTTGGGTTTCAGGCCTCCCCACAGGCCTGTGGAGAAGAGGTTTGGATACCAGCAGGTCCATGTGCGTCTCTGAGAGGAGGGCATCCCCCCACCAGACGGGTAAGGCAGCAGGTGGCTACCTGGCTCTGAGCTCTGAAGCCCAGCCTGAGTGCTGAGGTCCTCCTGTGGCCATCATAAAAACAGGCTGAGGCCAGACGAGGACAACAGTAAAGAAAAATACATGCAAGACTCCACAGCCAGCAGGGGCTTTTGACCTTTAACCTCACAGACATACATGCACGTGAGTCAATGGCAGCCGCCCACTCCCCCTTCCAAGTTCACCCGGAGGGGCTCCACAGAGGCTTCTGGAATCAGCTTGGGAACTGAGGAAGCAGCATTTCCCCTGACTCCTTTGATTCTCTTCTCCGTTACAGAAACTTTGCCTCTTTCTATGCTTCCGAATATTCACTTTGCAACCTCTATTTAAAATGGGGTGACCCAAAAAGGAGTACCTCTAGGTTACACCAAAGTGACCAAGAAAAACAGAGCCAGAAGGAGGAAACTGGTGCTGAGTGCATCGTACCAGGCGTGGATTTTCTAACCAGGCATTTGAGGTGTTCTGTCGGTTGAACCCTCAGGACCTAGAGGGCTGGCTCTGCCAGTACCCCTGAAGCACCTTGCTCACTGGCTTTGGAATTTCAAACGCTGCTTATCCCGGAAATGCACAGAGCAGTGTGTACATTTGAAAAATGTTGTGTTGCGCTTTTCAGCAAATGTAGAAATTGTAGTGCAGAAGGAAAATAAAATCTCGGGACTCCAAACTCACTAAGACAAAGGGAAAAGCCAAGCTTTGGAACTGAGCCACACAAAACTGCCTGTGATTTTTGTACCTTCAAAGAGAAAAGGCTACATCCCTCCCTGGGGGGCCTCCTTCACAATTTGTTCCCAAGGAAATTCCTTGTGGGCCCCAAGATCTTTACCCTAAAACAGTTCTGTTGAATTTCACCCCGACAGTGTAAATTACCAGCCTATCTTCACAGGTACAGGAGAAAGACGGACCAGGAGCCATCCCTCTGCCCACCTGAGACAAATGCCTATCGGTGCAGATCCACAGAGTGAGACAATGTGTAATTGACTATTCCACTGCTGTCTCCTTTCATATGTAAAATGCGGATTCAGTGAATGCTTATCAAGGCCTCGAAAGAATACAGCCATTGCCCCTTTTTCCTATCCCCCTAAACTTTTTTTCCCTCTTTCCCCTATTGCCTACTCTTTCCGCATTAAATATCGAAGTCCCCAAACCCTCTTTGCACAAAGCAGAGATCTCAGACGTTCCTGTGGTTTTGAGTTGCTTTTTCCCAGGCATGTCTTCAGTCCTGGTAAAATAAACCTCGACATTGATTGAGACCTGTCTTGGTGACTTTTTGGTTTTGATAGGTTACAACTGTGCCTTATGAGCTGTGCACCAATGGTTCATTTCTGATGTCATGATACTCACAGCAGGATTGCCCAAGGAGGTCAAAGGGCCTTTGCCCTGGCCTCAAGGGTAACCTGCAGTGTTTTGCATTTTTCCAGGAGTTTGGTGGGAATAACTTGGACAGCCTCGCATGGGCCTGGCCTGGCACTGTGCCAGCCGCACCCCTCCCACTGTCTGCCTTAGGAGACATCCCTCCCCCTGCCTGCTTCTGTCCAGGGCTGTCCCTCAGGTTCAGAGCTCACAGCAGCTCAGGTGCCACAGCCCTGCCTTAGGAGTGTCAATGAAAACAGCCATACTCTGTACAATATTTGGAGAGATTTATTCCGAGCCAAATGTGAGTGACCGTAGCTCCTGACACAGCCCAGGAGGTCCTGAGAACATGTTCCCAAAGTGGTCGGGGCAAAGCTCGGTTTTTACGCATTTTAGGGAGACAGAAGACGTCAATCAGCACATGTGAGGTGTACATTGGTTCAATCCCGAAAGGTGGGACAACTCAAAGGGCAGGGAGGGCTTTTGGGCCATAGGAGGATTCAAGGATTGTCTGATTGGCAATTGGCTGAAACAGTTTATCCAAAGACCTAGATCCAATAGAAGGCAGGGTCTGGGTCAGGATAAGGGGTTGTGGAGACCAAGGTTCTTATAATGCAGATGCAGCCTCCAAGTAGCAGGTTTTAGAGAGAACAGATGGTTAGTGTTTCCTATCAGACTGAAAAGGTGCCAGACTCTTAAACGATTCTCTCCTGGATCAGGAAAAAGACTTGGAAAGGGAAGGGGGTTCTCTAGAGAATGCAGACGTTCCTCACAAGAGGCAGCTTTGCAGGGACATTTTAAAATATGTCAAAGAGGCTGGGCACAGTGGCTCATGCCTGTAACACCAGCACTTTGGGAGGCCAACAGGGGCGGATCGCTTGAGCTCAGGAGTTCAAGAACAGCCTGGGCAACATAGTGAAACTGTGTCTCTACCAAATATACAAAAACTTAGCCGGCTGTGGTGGCGCGCATCTGTGGTCACAACCGCTTGGGAGGCTGAGGTGGGAGAATTGCTTGAGCCCAGGAGGCAGAGGTTGTAGTGAGCCAAGATCGCACCACTGCACTCCAGCCTGGGCAACAGAACGAGACTCCATCTAAATAAATAAATAAATAAATAGTAATAATAATTAAATCTGTCAAAGAAATATATTTTGGGGTAAAATACTTTGATTTCCTTCCTTTCTCAGGCTGCTTAAGACCCCATCGTATGTGTGAACCACAACGTGCTAATCCATCCACCCACCCACCCATCCACCCATCCACCCACCCAGGAACACGGGGCTGCTTCCACCTTTGACTGTTGGACACGGGGCTGCGGTGAACATGGGTGGACAGATATCCTTCAAGTCTCTGCTTTCACTTCTTTTGGGTCTATGCGCAGTAGTGGAATTGCTGAGTCAAATCGTCATTCTACACTGAAATTTTTGAGGAGCCACCATCTTGTCTTATGCACCATCCCGCAGCCTGTGTAGCCCAACCTCTAGGCTTCCTCTCTGTGGACACTAAGAAGCTTAACACCATCAGGAACGTGCAGTGCTCAGCGTGGGTTTTAACTTGTCTCAGTTTAATGAGGATTACCTTAACTCAATGCCAGTTCTGACTGCACAAGGGGGCCTGCCCTCTTCCATTCTCTCTGGCACGGAGACCCAGCAGCTGGATCCTGGCTTCTCCAGCCCCAAAAGGCCTGAGACCCCGCCCTGGCCCATCCCCTGGTGCGGTGGCTAAGGAGGGCAGGTGGATGAGCTGCACTGCCGGGCCCCAGCCAGGGCCTCCACCCCAGAATGTCTCGGTGCAGGGCCGCCTCCACTCTTGGCACAGCCATCTGTACTTTATTGATGCCAAAGAGAAGCCACCAGGCTCAGCAAATGCCCTGCCTGCCTTTCACACGGGATCCCTGAGCGACACCTGTGCTGGGGGCAAGCCCTTCTCTGAGACGGTGACACCATCAATCCTCAGCCTTTTAGTTCAGGAAAATATGTTCTTAAGGGATCCCCTCCCCAGGTATCCAACGGAGGCTGCAGAGCAGCACCGAGGCCTGTGTGTCCATGGGCAGTGTGGACAGTGGAAGCATCCTAAACTCCCAAAGGACACCTGGGGTGAGGCGAGCCCTGGGGGGTGAGGGAGAAGGGAGCACGGTCAGCTTCTCTACCTCTTTTCTGTGCATCCTCTGCAGGCAGCTGTTGAAGGCAGAAGCTGAAGGCTTAGTGCTTTGCAGGACCAGCTGTGACAGTCACTGGCAGACAGCACCAAGACATCTGGGCACAGGACTGAGGGAGGCCACTGCGCAGGGCTGAGGGCATCCCACGAGGGCCACCTGCACAGGGGGTCCCTCACAGACCCCTCGGCCCTTAGAGTCCCAGTAGGAGAGTCTTCCAAAGAAGTGAGGGGAGACGCCAGAGGTGACGGTCAGGACATGCACACACGAGCCGCCACCACGGAGTGCACCTGCTATTCTGTGGGAAAGGGGGCCGGTGCCCCAAGTGGGCTCCTCCCTGGCCACGTGTCCCTCTGTTTCCTCATCTGAAAATGGGCGAGGCAACAACGGCCCTTTCCTCACATGGTTGCGGGGGGATTGTCCGGAAAGCACACGCTGCCACTTGTGACGTGTGAAGGGGCCAACGCACCGCAAGCCGGGTGCCTCCAGCCAGCTTCCCTTCTGCAGGAAATTCACAGGACATGAGACAAGGGCATCAACCCCGTCCCTCTCCTGCTTCCCGAGGGCTGCTCTCCCTGAACGCCGGTTATGAGATCGGAGAGTCCCCTCAATCACAGAAATAGTAAGAGACCGTGGACCCCACGGGGCCGGTTCTCTGCTTTGTAGTCTTGCAGCGGGTAGCAGTGCTGAACCCCACACCGTGGAGCAGCTGAAATACGTGGGCACTGAAGCCAGGAAGAGGCTGATCTGTTCCTGGGATTCCTGGACAGAGCGGGGCGGGGAAGCCACCACAGCAGAAGCCCCTTCCCACCCTCCCCACCCCCATGGGCCCTGCTTGGGAGGGAAGGGGTCACCGAGCTGTTGGGGCCCTGCTGGCCCCCAGGCTGGCTGGGCTGTGGCCTCTGCTTGTGAGATCTCAGAGATTGTGTCATTCACGTCACTGGGGGGTGCAAATCTGCAATGGATCGTGTCATCCTCAAGGGCCTCCACCCCCAGATCACAGTGAGAAGCATGTTTGTTTGGTCCACTCACTCAGCTCACTGCAGCCAAATCATCTTCACCTGCTCGGGTAGCACGGGGTCCTCAGGTGGATGCTCACCGTGTTCAGTTCCATGTGATGCACAGGAAGGACTTCCTAAAGGCAGAGGAGTGGCATGGGCTTGCCGGGGTCTAGTATCTCTGGTCTCCTGGCAACATCTTGCCAGCCCTTGAGCTCACCTGGACATTCACCGCCAAGCATACCTGGAGGCCACACGGCCCATTTCCTGGTCCAGCCTGGGCCTGAGCCCACGGAGCCGCTGGCTGCAACCCCATTCCACTCAGACCACCCTTGCCTCTCCTGCTCCTCCTCGGCGTCCTTTCTTCTCGCAGCAGCTTTTCCTCCCCACGCCACCGCCATGCGGCACGGAACCTGGTGGGAGAGTTCCCAGCATCGCTCTATGCTTGTCTAAAGTCCTCTTAGTTCTGAATCTCGAATTCTGAATCTGGAGTTACTATGCGTTTGGTTGCCAACTGGCCCAGGGCAGGGGAATGCGTTCACGTGTTCCGGGGAGGAGACAGGGTTGCTGCACTCAGCCACCTTATGCAGAGTTCATCTGGGGAAGGAGACAACTTTCTCCTCAGTCTGGGAGTTTTCTGGGGGAAAAAAAAGTTTTGTGCGTATTGTTCTTCATATTGTAATACAATAGAAAGTCGAATACTTTTTTAACAACGTGAAAACGTCCATCAGGATACTGCAGGTTGATCTCTTGTCCTCTTCCTGCCTTTCGTTTGGGATGGCTCTCAGGAAGTCACGGCCAGCTTCACGTCTTTGCGCTGGGTGAACACACGGGCTATTTATGTTGGCATCAGCAACCGTACCTGTCACAACCTCAAGTGATCTAAAGCCCTCTGGGTCTTCTGGGCACAATGCACTATTGACTCGAAATTCTACCTAACAGCACATCCTGCCTAGGTAGAAAACAAAGCTCTAAAAGCCAAATTCACAAGCACGGATTGCTCAACTTCACGGGCTGTTATCTGGCCTGTACATTAAAGAAAAGCTGGTGCCCTTAAACAATAGCAAGAACTTGATCCATTTAAAAATCAAGCTGAAGAGTTTCAGTCAATAAATATACTTTTAAACTAAAAATTTAGTAATAAAGCTTTTATAAGAACGTGCCCATCACATCACCACGCTTTTTTATCTGCCAGCAATTTAACATCTATGGCAGAACCAGGAAAACAATTAAAATAGTTGGGAGACATGGATTAAAATCTCAGCTTTGACTCTACCAAGCATTTGATCCTGGCCTTTCAGTTTCTGTAAAAGGGGGTGATGGTGCCCACTTCCAGGCAGATGTGAGGACTTGAAGAGATGGAAGATGCCAGCCCCCGACCCAGGGCTCAGAATCTAGAAGGTGCCCAATCCGGTCTCCTTTTTAAGGTCTTAGCAGACAGAAGCTATGATCCCTGAGGAATCTGCATAGCCCCAACAGAAATCGGCCTCCAATTCTCACTCACAGAGGAAGACGGGGACCTCGGGGTGACCAGCAGACGTGATCCTGGGCTCGCGGGAGCCACAGAACCGCAGTTCTTATGCTTCTTTGGGAGCCAGAATCCCTTGAGAATTTGATGAAAGTACCAGGCTCTATTCCCAGATAACAATAATAATAGTTATGATGATCCACACATACAGAATGGGGGGCCTTAGAGACCACTCCCCACATGAAGGCTCACCCCTGGAAGAAGTTCCAAGCCCTACGTTAGGGGGTTCACAGAAAGGTTCCAGAGACCACGTGGCCCGCCCCACCTCATTCATTTACAGGGTGCAGCTGGAAGTGTGCTCAGGGCTAGAGAAATATCACAGCAGAGTCAAGACGAGATTCCGGCTTCCTGCGCTTCATCTATGGAGCAGGAGGAGGAGGAGGGAGGAAAACCACAAGAGAATGCTGTCAGCAAAGCCAAAGAGAGCCTGTTTCTGTTACTGGAAAGCATGAGGGCCGCCATGGCAGGGCTGCTGGGAGCACTTGCTGAGCCCAGGGTCCACCCTGAGCCTGGCACTGCCCTCGCCGGGAGGCAGGGGAACCACTCAGACGCTGCCCGGCCCATGTGGAGCAGAGACTGCAGCAAAGACGGGACACATCGCCATTTACTAAGTAACTCATTACGCAAGCAGTTTAACAAGTGACATCAAGGAAAAGTTGCGGGAGCTATGACATCAAGGAAAAGTTGCGGGAGCTATAAGCGTGGCTAACAGGAGATTCTGACTCCAGGGGGGTTTAGGGCTGGAATCCCCCTTACGTTAACCAACCCTTGGGAGGTCGCTGAGGACCTGGGGGGAGCAGCTCCAGAGGGCTGCAGGGATACTGCATGGCAGGGTGGGGTCATGGTGGATTTGCAGACATTGCAGGACAGGGATGGGGCAAGGCCATCGTGGAGTCACAAGCCACCAAACATCTCAGGTGCAAACACTCTGTGAGGTGTTGGGGGCACGGCTGGGAAGAAGCCCCAGGGTGACTGGCCCTGTGGTTTACAGGTGGGTGTCAGGGGCGGATGTGCCAGGCAACCAAGGAGGAGGCCCAGGAAAGGGGTAGTGAGGAAGGCAGCATGAGCCGACTGCTCACTCAAGTCGGCTTCCAGGGAAAGGGAGAGGCTGTGCCAGCAAGGGGGACTCATCGGCAGGGACCCTTCCCATCCTGAGGATGCCATGGTGGGTGGGAACTGGGCACCGAGGTGTGGGAAGCTCCTCTGAGGCTCTCAAGCCCCCAGAAGCTGCACCCTCGTTTCTCTGCCTCATCACATGCTTGTACCTGGCTGCTGCGGTTCGAATGGGTCCCCTCCAAAACCCAGGCATTGCCAATGTGATAGTGTTGGAAGGTGACTTGGCTCCAGGTCTCCTCCCAGTGAATGGGATCAAGGCCGTCACACAAGAGGCTTCCTGCAGCCTCCAGCGCCCTCCAGCCTGCAAGAACACAGCCAGGAGGCCCCCGGGGACACTGGCACCTTGACCTTGCACCCCCAGCCTCCAGAAATGCGGGGAGGAAATTTCCACTCTTCAGCCTCACCCAGGCTCAGGATTCCGCTGCAGCCACACAGCAGACTTGGCCACCAGGGCTCCCCTCGGACCCACTCAACCTGAGGTTTCCTGGCTACAGACTGCCCAGGGCTGCTACAGAGAACCGTGGCCTCTGAGGACACCACTCATGGAAGGGGCGTCCAGCCTGGCAGGTCCTCAGCCTGGCACACACACATGGCAGCACTTTCCCAGCCGCCAGGCCTGCTGGCTTCTCACACTCTGAGGAGTCCGCCTCCGATTCTAACTCACAGAGGACACCGGGGACCCCTCCCTGCAGGGCAACCTGGAGCTGATGGTGGCAGGGTTTTGGAGTTGTGGGATGCAGGTCACATTTGAACTTGTGGGAACTGCATGGCCTTGGGAAAACGACCTGTCCAGGAGACTCGCTCTCCTTACCCATCAAATCACAACACCCCCTGTGGTGACTGGAAGAAGAAAATGGGCAGCCCCTGGGCAGTGCCTGGGGGAAACAGCGGTCACCGTGGTGGACGCTCCAACTCCGGCCTCTCCTCTCTCCTCCCTCCAGGGCTCCAGCCCGGCTCCAGGTCCTTCCTTCCTGAACTTTGCTCGTCGTCCTCCTCTCACAGCACTGGCCCTCCCTCTTCCCAGCAGCTCTGCCCCCTGGTTCCAGGATGCCCTCCTGCTCACCAGGCCCATATCTTCTGCCGGAGTCCCCCAATTCCGCCTTTCTCTTCAACACCAGCTCCCTGCACCACAGGGATTCCCCTCTTCTCCCGCCACAAACTCTCCCTGGGAAATGCCTGACCATTTACTGCCCAGGTTCCCAAATCCTGTCTCCAGCCCAGTCTGTCTGCTGGGTTTCGTCCCAGGGTGTCCCCTGGCTGCAGCCCGGCCCCTCTCACCCACCTGGGGTGCTCGTCTAGGCCACAGCTGAGCTCCCCCTCCCTTGGCTCTGCTGAGGTCCTTGTCGGGTCCGTGACTTCAGAATCACTGCTCTGTTAAAAGTGGGGTCCCCCCTCCTTTCTGCTTCATATGGAAGGAGGAGCGGGTCTGCGCTTCCTGCATTTGTGTCCTGAGGGTCACTCACGGAGACCTTCCTCCCCCACTTGCCAGCCCATGTGCTACCACACAGGACTCGCCGAAGTTGGAGGCTGCCATGTGGTTTCCTTATTTTTAAACTTTCAGTGGCTCCCATTTTTCCGACTGAGTGGGGCCTCGCTCTCCGACAGGGCATCTCATCTCAGATGCCTGCAGCCCCACTGCCCGCCCCACCCATCCTCTCTCCCACCCCACAGCCAGGCCAGGCACTCATCCCTCCAGCTGTCCTTCCCTTCCCACTCCCGCCGCCTCTGGGAAGCCCCCATAGGACCCCATGCGGCGCCCTCGGGAGCTTTCCTATGGCTCTGGACCCACCACCTGGAGAAAGTGTGAGTGCATCTGTTTTCCCAGTGCTGCTGCGAGCACCCAGCATTACACTGTTACAGGGCAGGAGCTCCTTGACATCTTCTATGACGTTTGGTAAATTAGCATATTTCCCGTGACATTATAGAGATTTAAACACGCAACAGGTGTGAGACATCTAACTTTTTAAATTAATGCCAAACTCCTAGATAAACTGCGTTGGAATCCATCACTGCTGTGGCTTTCCAGGGTTCCCCTTGTTTCCTGGGAGTAAGAAACGGTTTAGAGATGCGTGGACACCGCGGGGGGCTGTGCCCTGGGCTTTCTGGAAACAGCCGGGTGACACCTCCCTCACATAGCACGGGGCAGAGGCTCCCATTGTTTCCTTGTGACGTTTCCAGTACAAATCTGCTCTTGTGGCTTAGCCTGAGGAAATTAAGTTTGCTCTTGTTAAGAGGAAAATACGCTGTTAGGATGTTGGTATCTTTTTCCATGGCCTATAATTAGTCTTAGGCGAATGCAGCATGCCCAGTGAGAGAGAAGCACTGGCTTTAGAAACCTGGGCTCTTAAAAACAAATTTCCGGTGGGATGATCATCTGAGCACTGCTAACAAAAGGCTCATTCTTAGTGGAAGGGAGCGGAGCGGAAAGAGTAAACTGTAATTAACGATGCCCACGGTGGGGAGGGCGGGGTCCCAGGGAACGGCTTCTTCATGCCCGCAGCTGCTGAACTCCAGTGGTACCGAGCAAGTAACAGATGGCGAAACTCTGAAAAATTAAATACACATGTAAATGTTTTAAAGAGAATGAAAAAATAAAAAAGTCACATAGCACTTCAGCCCCAGAAGGCCTCCAAGGACCAAAAGGTTGTCTTTAGGAGTCGAAAGCGGTGCAGCGGCCCCCGAAGTCACCAGCCCCAGGCACTCTCCAGGGGTCACAGTGCTTCCCTCCCAACCTGGGACTGCACAAAACCCCAACTTAGGGTGGGGGTGGGAAGGAGGTGGAGTTTGCTTTTTATTCCCAATGGAGAAGAAAAAGTTAGGATGTATTCTGATTTTTTATAATGAAGGGACTATATCCTTCTGAGCAGTATTTCATCATATGGTGTGCCTGGGAAGCCTCAAAAGGCAGATTTCTCACCAGCCAAATGCTGTGGCCCACACTCAGGACACGGCCACGGCCTGTCTGCTTTCAGCTCACAGAACACCTGCTGGGCAGAAACCCCAGGAGGATGGCTGCCCACCTTCTCCTCAGGGCTGTGAGTCCTGAATACCTTATGCCCTCCCCAAGAAGCCTCCCCAGGCACTAAGTCAACCCAATTAAAGGAGGCTATTCATTATGTGAATATAGGATTCAAATTTATCCTCATATCGTTCCTATTTTTTTCTTTTTCTCTCTCATACACGGGCATGCACACACACAGACACACACACACCACAGTTTTGGTATCTGAAGGGGCAGAATGCTTGGACCATGCACACCTTGTAATAATCCTCCAGTTAAAAAAAAAAAAAAAAAGTGAACCCTCCCCTTCCTCTCCACAAGCCCAGTGATTTTAAACCCAAAAGAGTTCAGGGCTCCAGAGTCTGTCTCAGGCAGTTGCTTGAGCCCAGTATGGAGCCTGACCCTGGAGCTCTGCTGAGGACCTGCCTAGAGGTGAGGGGCGGGGCAGAAAACCAACTCAGGATGTTTACACGAAGTTTTAAAACCAGCCCCTTAAACACAAACCATTTACAATGTGGTGGCTCCTTTCGCTTCATCCTAACAGTTAGCCCCCTCAAGCAGGCACAGGGGTAACCACGTGGCTTCTGGAGTCACACAGGTGCCGCTGACATCCAGCCCCACCTCCTGCGAGCTGCCTGCGTGCCCCCAAGCCGCCATGTCTTCCTCTGTCAGGGGGACTAAGGAGATTATCTCTCCTCCCCGAACCAGCATGAGCCCCCCATGAGAAAGTGACAGTGCCAGGCAAATGCCATGCTCTCGCTAAGTGTTGGCAGCCTTACTCTTGGCATGTACTGAGCACCTACAGCTAACAACATACTAAATGTCTCAAGGCCTGCCTCAAATATCACCTCCTCCAGGGAGCCAGCTGTGCCCTGACCTCAAGGTCCGCCTGCCACCTGCCTCCACCCCATCGGTCTCCCTCCTGGATGGTCATGACTGCCAGCCTGCCAGATTCCTGAATTTCAACCCTTCCTGCCTGCACCTGGTCCAGCCCCCGTGCCATGGGACTGGCACTGATTGAACACCTACGATGTGCCTCCCAACACTTGTGGTCAAACGTGCAAAGTTGAACAGAGTTCAGGACGCTTGCGGAGGCAGACCCTTGCAGGCAGGGACATTAGATGCACGGTGCAGGACACGTCGGGCAGCCGACTCTTGCAGGCAGGTCGTCAGGTGCACAGCGCAGGATGTGTGTGTGGGCTGAGCCTCACAGGAGGGACGTCAGCTGCACCATGCAGGACACGTCAGGGGGCCGACCCTCGCAGGTGGGACGTGAGGTGCACAGCACAGAGGTACTGACCACCAGGAGGGAGTGAGGGCTGAGCGAGGTGCTGGAACCAGCTATGTAGTGTACCACAGCCTCAGGGGCTCAGGGAGAAGGTCTAGAAAAGCCAGCGTGAAGTCTGGGCGGAACACTAACCCGCAGCACCCTTGCAAAGCTTCTATCATACCCTTGGTCCATGGGAAGGAGCTTCTGCTCTGGTTTCATGAAATGTGTCCAGCTCCATCCTGAGCCCCTAACGCCAGGATAAATGCACCTGCCCAGTTTCCTGCCTCCCACCTTCCCAGCAAGTAGCTGGATTCCATGCCCATCCAGACTAGCTATGAAGCACCACACACATACTCACCATGGGTCCCCACTGCCCGAAACTCCTGCCTGTGACAGCACATCCCCTCCAAGGCAGTGCTGGCCCAGGTCAAGGTCAAGCCAAGGTTGCATGACCTTTGGACATGGCTTCCCTCACCCTGGATGGGCACGCTGGGCCCAGGGCCACCTAGCTTTGCTGCCCTGCTGAGGTCCCTGTCCACAAGGCATGGCCTTCAAGGGGGGACGTCTGCTGAGTATCCACGCCTGTGTGTGCTCCACACTGCCCTGTCCACACCGCACTCTCCAGCTACTTTCTGTCTGCAGCACCCACTCGTGGGTAGCTGAAAGTGGGGAGGATCTGACCTGTCTTTGGTCCCTGATGCCTGGCAAGCAGCAAGTCAAGGGTGCACCCCACCAGTGTGTCAGCAATGTTGTGAGACTGTCAGCCTGACGTCATTTTGTACCCCCTAGACTAGGACGCCCTGGTGCTCCCACCTGTGAACTCAGGAGGCACCAGTGCCTGGGTAAAGGGAGGGGGCACCGCTCAGCTGGGGAAGTCAGAACTGAACTGTGGTTCTGAGTGCGGGCACAGAACTCCAGGGTGGGCTTCCTGACGAGGGAAAGTGACTTCTCCCCTGGAAATGGCTCCCTTACACCAGAAGGACATCTGACTACTGGGACACACAGGGAGCACCAGAAATGCCAGGGAACTCTGTACCCAGTGAGAGGGCAGGGGAGAAGGGACAGAGAGGATAGACTGAGGGGCTGCATCCCCCAGGGCTGAGGCCTCCTTGCCAGGAGCGAGCTGGCATGGACCTTTCTGAGCCGCCTTTTTCGATAAGATGCTGCTCGCAGGTGTCTGGAAACCTAAACGCCATGCAGGACATTTCCATCTCACACATCTGCATCAAAGAAATCACTTTATTTGGGATGACTTCTAGAATTATATAAGCCTCGTGTGTAAACAATTTGAGCTTTCCCAATGATCCTCAAATTACGTCATTTACTCCTTCAATTTATGAGGTCATCCTCCATCCTCCCACTGAGGACACTGCTGACATTTTTCCGGCGGATACTAATTATATCATAGGTGACCCGGTCTTGTGATTTCCACATCAGTGACTGGAAAGTAACAGCCTGGGGCGTCCACTCCATGCCTCTTCCCAACAGGCTCTGAGTCTGTTCCTGCAGCTTTTAACCTAATCTGACCTTCAACTGCTCCCCCACCCATCCCCGCTTGCTGGCCATGCCCCGTGAAGGGCGGGGCGAACTTGAGCACATCATGTCTGCCATCAGCCTGAGATGCACAAGATTCTTCAGAATTGCACCTGCGTTTCTAGCTCCTTATTAATCTCCCTTCACCTGAAACGGCTTCCCCAGCTTAGCCCCTTCTTCACCAAGAACACCTCACACCGCGAACCTGGACTCATTCTTCAGACCAGCCCAGACATCCCCCCAATGTGCCTGCCCCCACCCCAGCTCTCATCCCCTAACAACAGCGAGCACAGCCACCTGATGGCCCAGGAGCCCTGCCAGGCATGAACCAGAGTAATGACCTTTTCTCAGGACATTTCTGCAGCTGCAGGGCCTAGGCACAACACCCAGCTCCTAGCAGTCAATCAGCAAGAGTTGCTGAATGCATTTTTAAATTTCTAAATGTAACATAACATCTCATAAATCTTGAAAATAGATCATTTACAATAACCAATAACGTGGTCACTTAAACACAGCTAATATTTCTATAGGTTACTTTAGAATCATAATCTTTAATTATATTAACTAAGATAATTATATATTATCTTATTACATAATTATTATCCTTTTGCACATGAAGTCTAGGGATAGATAGGTTTTTACGGGAAGTTGAACAAGAAACAAAAGACATTTCTTTAAAGATTTGCATTCAAGAAAGAAAACAAAATAGTGAATGAAATAATGAAACTGCCTCAAAAAGTTAAAAAAAAAATGACTAATAGAAATTCTTGGTTTTATAGGATGACAGATCAAAGAAAAAAAAAAAAAAAAAACTTGAGAAACACAAGCCCTCCCTCCACGCATGAGATGAAGGAGCTGGTGAAAATGGGCTGAGCCCAGATGGCCACTGGAGTCTGAGGACAATGCGTGTGCTGACATCACAGCCTGAATTTCCGCCACGGGTTTCATGCTCACTCCTGTGAATTTGCACATGTGACCGAGGAGGTAACATCAAGAGGTAACTGCCTGATATGGCTAGGCTTTGTGTCCCCACCCAAATCCCATCATGAATTAGAGTCCCCATAATCCCCAGAACCCCCACGTATCAAGGGAGAGACCAGGTGGAGGTAATTGAATCATGGGGGCAATTTTTCCCAAGCTATTCTCGCGACAGTAAGTGAGTTTTCATGAGACCTGAGGGTTTTACAAGTGACTCTTCCCACTTTGCTCAGCACTTTTCCTACCTGCCACCTCGTGAAGAAGGTGCCTGCTTCTTCTTTGACTTTCACCATGATGGTAAGTTTCCTGAGGCCTCCCCGGCCATGCGGAACTGTGAGTCAATTAATCCTCTTTCCTTTATAAATCACGCAGTCTCAGGAAGTTCTTTATAGCAGTGTGAGAA
This sequence comes from Rhinopithecus roxellana, assembly GCF_007565055.1. Taxonomy (NCBI): domain Eukaryota; kingdom Metazoa; phylum Chordata; class Mammalia; order Primates; family Cercopithecidae; genus Rhinopithecus; species Rhinopithecus roxellana. Next base: position 150,003,858 of record NC_044552.1, read on the forward strand.
CACACTAACATAGTAAATTGGTACTGGGGGTGGGGTACTGCTGTTAAGATGCCTGAAAATGTGGAAGTGACTTTGAAACTGGGTAACGGGCAGAGGTTGGAACAGTTTGGAGGGCTCAGAAGAAGACAGGAAAACGTGGGAAAGTTTGGAGCTTCCTAGGGACTTCTTGAATGGTTTGACCAAAATGCTGATAGTGATATGGACAATGAAGTCCAGGCTGAGGTGGTCTCAGATAGAGACGAGGAACCTATTGGGAACTGGAATAAAGGTGACTCTTGCTATGCTTTAACAAAGAGATGGGCAGCATTTTGCCCTGCCCTAGGGGAACTTTGAAGTTGAGAGAGATGGTTTGGGATTGGAACTCATGTTTAAAAGGTAAGCACAGCATAGAAGTCTAGAAAACTTGCAGCTTGATGATGGGATAGAAAGTAAAAAAAAACATTTTTCTGAGAAGAAATTCAAGCCGGCTATGAAATTTACATAAGTAACAAGGAGCCAAAAGTTAATTGCCAAGACAATGGGAAAAATGTCTCCAAGACATGTCAGAGGTCTTCATGGCAACCCCTCCCATCACAGGCTGGGGGGCCTAGGAGGAAAGAATGGTTTTGGGGGTCAGGCCTGGGACCTTGCTGCTTTGTGCAGTCTTGGGACTTGGTGCCCTGCATCCCAGCTGTGGCTAAACATACAGCTGAGGCCATTGCTTCAGAGGGTGCAAGTCCCAAGCCTTGGAGGTATACATGTGGTATTGGGCCTGTGAGTACACAGAAGTCAAGAACTGAGGTTTGGGAACCTCTACCTAGATTTTAGAGGACGTATGGAAAGGCCTGAATGTCCAGGCAGAACTTTGCTGCAGGGGCGGGGCTCTCATAGAGAACCTCTGCTAGGGCAGTGTGGAAGGGAAATGTGGGGTCAGAGCTCTCACACAGACTCCCTACTAGGGCACTGCCGAGTGGAGCTGTGAGAAGGGGGCCACCTTCCTCCAGACCCCAGAATGGTAGGTCCACTGACAGCTGTACCATGTGCCGGGAAAAGCCACAGAAACTCAATGCCATCCCATGAAAGCAGCTGGGAGGAGGACTGTACCATACACAGCCACAGGGGCAGAACTGCTGGCACATCGTGCAATGAGACCCTTTTACTAGATACCAATAGTGGGAAATTTATAGAAAGCAAAAGAGCCAATTTCATGGCCCAAAATTACAGGAAATAATTTGTCACCTAATTCAGTTTGTTTTGTATACAACAAAATGAAAAGGTCTTTTCCCTCTGACAATCTCAGTTAGAAATCCCGTCTTGTACTATATAGGAAACGTGAGACTGACATCGAGAAACACAAACCCATCACAAGCTGATGTCAGAAATGCACCTGCCAGGAGACAGGAGGCCATGTTCACATGAATGAAGGGAGTCAAGGCTGGGCTCACTCTTCCTGCCACGGAGGGTGGAAGTGTGGACAAACTGGCTCTGCAGGAACAGGCCACCTTGACCAGATGCACTGTAGAACAGCTAGTTAGGGAAATGTTCACTTTAATGGAGCATTAATATTAATAGACAGGCCGGGCGTCATGGCTCACACCTGTAATTCCAGCACTTCAGGAGGTGGAGGCAGGTGGTTCACTTGAGGTTAAGACTTCGAGACCAGCCTGGCCAACACGGTGAAACTCCTATCTCTACTAAAAATACAAAAATTAGCTGGATGTGGTGGTGCACACCTGTAATCCCAACTACCTGGGAGGCTGAGGCAGGAGAATCGTTTGAGCCCAGGAGGCAGAGGTTGCAGTGAGCCGAGATTGCACCACTGCACTCCAGCCTGGGCAACAGAGCGAGACTCCATCTCAAAAAAAGTAACATGACAGAAATATTCTCTAGAGAAGTGAATTCCTCCCCTGCAGAATGGGAGGGGGGAAGTGGCAGCAGTAGCTTTCACGTTTTATCCTGAATGAGTTCATTAACAACTCCTCAGCGCTGACTGATCTAAACACCCACTTCATTATCCAGGGGTGCAGAGACAACTTGGTGAATAGCCACCACTTCAACCAAGGTGCTAAAACCAGAACATTCTCTCGCATTTCTAGGAGAGGTTGAATGAACTCTGGGCAAGGTGTGGCCCAGCAGCCCGGGTGAGCCCCCTGGGTGGTGAGTTCCCCCAGGTCCAGGGCCAGACCTTCATCCTTCTGGTTCCAGAGCCTGAAAAATGGAGTGGATTTGCCCCTCAAAGGCAGACTGGCATTAGCCCAACACAGAAGCCTGGTGTGGAGAACTGAATTCCAGAGGAATCCTTTGCACTTGAAGAAATAAAGCAGCCACTCTTCACGGAAGGCGGCTGTCAGAGCATGTGGGGCTAGGACACTGCTGGCTGTGCAATGAATCAGAGCTATGTGGAAAGTTCCATGATTTAAACATTTAGGAAAAAGAAAAACAATTCTCTCAAACTAAGCAAAAGGCGGTGAGAAGAGAATGTAGTGCCTGATCCAACCCATCTCTCCACACCCAGTGCTGCCGCCTGCTGCCGCCCTGGGCATCCCTGGCAATCGACTGTGGCTGGAAGTTTTTTTTGTGTGCTTATTCTGACAACGTCATCCCGCCACATCCTCCCCCAAGTCTCTCCCAAAAGACAAAAACAAATACTCTTCCAAAAAGAAACATCTTTAGCCATTAAAAAAAATTATCAGCAAGTTGGACGTAAAATGTTGGCACATACTTGCAATTAATTTGCCTGAGGGTTGAGTGACAGTGATGTCAGGCTGGGCAGCACCGACCTTCACAGAGGGCTGTGCCTGGGTGGCGCCCCTGCCAGGGCAGGCTCAGAAAAGCCCCCTCACCCCCACCCTTTCAGTCCTTCCCTCCAGGTGCACCTGCGCTCTGGAGTCACTCACTCCAGGGTTACTCCAGAGCTCTTGGTTAGGTGACGGCCTGGCCTGGACTTCACACATCCCGGAGCCCATGTGCCTCTTAGGTTGACGCGGCCTAAAGCTTTTCAGGCCCAGTGTCAGTACGTCCTTGAGTCTGACTTTCAAAGGCCGTCCGTTTGAAACCCTGCCCCCAAAGAGTTAAAGAAACCAATGCCTAAAAGGACTTCTTGAGTTGACGGGGACGGCAGATAAAAAAAGAAACAACGTACTGAAACGCTGCCACTCCCTCCATGTATGCGATGAAAGAAGTAGCCGAAATCAACTAGAACCAAACGGTCCACTGGAAGCCACAGAGAATGTGCTTGCTGATGTCACAGCCTGAATTCCCACCGCAGGCTTCATGCTCACTTCCTCAAGTTTCACATGCCACCCTTGAGACAGCATGAAGAGGTACTGCCCAGGCCCAGGGACTTTCCACCGGTCACCTGCCAATCCCAGGATCCAGCCCCCGAGCCTTTTCTAATAAAATCACTGCCGTGAAGCCAGCACAGGAAGACGGATCTGAGTGGACTCGTGCCTCCCTGGGAGTTGATTTTCAACAGCAAACTTTTCTTTTCTCAAAACTCCAAAGTCATAGTATTGGCTTCCAGTACATCAGATAGGGAGTCCCGTTTGCTCTTTGATTTCAGCACGTTCAAAGGAGGCTCATCCTACAGGGATGTGGGGCCGTGTTCCCCTGAGTTCTCCCACAGTCTAGGTACTGATGGCAACCACCCGGAAGGGATTTTGGGAGCTGGTGGAAAATGTTTATGTGTTCAATCTCCACATGAGGATGGAAGCATTATTTTACTAACGAGATGAATTTGCTCTCCTGCTGCTCTTGTGCTCCCTTTTTGTCTGTTTCCCCCAAGCACACAGCGTTAGTGGTTTGGAGAAACACCCCTGCGCCAGCCTCACTGCACCTGGTTCCAGTTCCAGCTCCGCCATTCGTGTTAGGGCCTGAGGCAAGCTCCTCCGCCTCTGTAAGCCTCGTTTCCTCAACACAAAGTGAGAAATAACAGGAGTTTGGTTCTAACACTGAGGAGTAAATAGAAAAATTGCATGTGACCCACTGTGGACTGCCACCCTTGAGGCAACGTGAAGCACTGACTGCTGTGGACTGGAAAAGTCACAGAATCTATACATTTAGAAGACAGAGCTTTACTTCTAAAGGAGGGTAGCTCAGCCTGTGGGCCAGAAGCAAGGCCTCCGACCAAAACCAAAAAGCAAGCACTTCAGGAGAGGGAAGGAGGAGACAGGAATTCGTGCTGAGCAGGCTGGCTGGGTGCACATACTCACCAGGCTGCAGGAAGAGCCATGGATATTCATGAAGGGGGCGGGTTGCAAGTGTGTGCAGTTGGCTAACATGTATGTTACATGAGACTCATGCTCATGTGGGTGTGGAGACTTAACATTTAACTGTATTTCAGTCAGACTTTGTCCATTAAAAGGTAAAGCGGGGACAGGAAGATACTCAGCACGCAGCCTCCGTAGAGGGACAGAGCCACCCCGAGGTTGGTGGTCTCTTGTCGGGAAGGGATGCTGGTTGGATATTTAAGTTCGCAGTCGGAGAGGTTTTCCAAGGGGCCAGTTTTTGTGCAGTCCTTAAGAAGTCTGATGGTGTTAGAGAGTGGGGCAGGGAGGGGGCATAGTGAGGCATTTCTTAGAAGGTTTCTCAGGGATCCCCCTGGCCAAGGGGGGTTCATTTAGTCAGCTGTGGGACTTGGAACTTTAGTTTTATTCCTTACCACCTGTGCAGGCACTCAGTAAGTGCCGGCTTTACCTGGCATGAGTTCCCCCAGGTATGAAGGACCAGCCTTGGACTTTAGCAGTTAACAGAAAGGTTTCTGGTTGTAGAAAAGAGGCCCCAGGGGCCTGAGGTGGGAGCCCCAGGAGCACAGGCCTGGGGCCACTCCTCTCTCCAGGGGCTGCTGCCCCTGCTGTCCTGAGCCCACATAGGGGCCTTGCTGTTCACTCACTGTGGATCATCTGTGCTGCCGCCCTACAGCCACACGTGTGCCACGTCTTTGACATATGTTCCTTCAATCCCAGGATTTAAAAAGCAGGGAAGTGGAGCCAGGGGGGAAATGAGCAGCTAAGGGCATCACATTGCTGGGGTCCACAGCACGGGTCCCCATGGCCTGAGGTCTGAGAACCCTGCTCCCATGGGACTTCCCCAGCCCCAGGCAGGGAAAACCCAGGCTTCAAAGCCCAAAAATCTCTAAGTCATAGCTTGGCCCCTCGTATCTGTGTGATCACAGGCAAGTTAGTCAACCTCTCTGGACCAGTTTCCTTAGCTGTAAAATCCGGGTGATACTAGCATCGTAGGCTGGTAATCAGGATTTAGATGAAGTGGATAAATACACAGATAAATAACTAAATGGGCATTCAACAAACTGTAGCTGGTCACTACTATCAGCAAGAGAAAAGTGTGGGGCTCGCAGGAAAGCTGGCCCCGCAGACTGTGAGCACAGAGGCATCTTAGAAGCCATGACCCCAGCACGTTCTCCACAGCATGACTATGGATCGCCTCCCACAAAGGCGCACCTCTAACCGTCCTGCTACAGCGAGACCCCCTTTGTCCCAGGCACAGGCTAGAGGCCTAAGGTACATCTCGGTGGAGGGACTTCTCTGGACTTGGGCCGGGGGCATGTGTGGCTCAAGCTCTGATGCCTGTAGGATTTATGTGAAGCCAGTTCAAGTCCAGAAATGACTCATCTGTTTGCTGAGCAAGTTCTGATTTCTGTCCATGTGGTCTCAGCCCTGACTGCAAGATACCAGTTTAAATCTGCACCTGCTAGTTGAACGGAGACAAAGCTTCAGCAAGGAGCTATTGTAGGATATTAGCCAGGACCCACAGCCCACTGAAACCTGGGTCTCTCTGGAGGCGGGAGACAGCCCTGTTTGTAGGAATTCTTTTGTGAATAGTTCCTCAGCAGGCATTCTGATTAAGAAAGAAATCCCTTTAAAAGCAGAAAAATCACACGCTAGAATTTCTAGGTGTTCTCATCAACTCTTCTGGAGCAAATAGTTAAAATAATTTACATATATTTGAATAGATTGAAATTAAATACAGTTTAATAATTTTTAGGATGAGATTGGCCAACTCAGCTTAAAAGGCTGAAGAGACGGAAACCATTAACAGTTTAAATAATCCCTTAGCCGCTGCTGGGACTCAGAAGACAATCCCCCAAAATGCAGGCCTCAGCAGCGGCCTCAGAAGCAAAAGGTATCCCCCGACCTTCTCCTGCCCTCCCTGCCTCTCAGCCCCATTCTCCCCTGAGGCACCACAGAAACAAGAATCCCTGTTCCTCCAGGAGAGTCATAGGAACCAGGACCCTTCTCCCCAAAGCCAGCCGTAAAACCTGGAAATAGACTCACTTTCCTCCGCCTTTCTCTGTAAAAACTGGCCGTGAGGAAATTATCGACCTACCTTGTTTGACTGCAGGTCATGAGACCCCCGTTCCAGAGAGGGCCCCGCCCCACAGAGGGAAGGGAGGCTCCCCAGAGAGGCCAGGAGGAACCTGGACAGCTAGGCCCTGCCGCTCCCCTCCACCCATCCGCCTTAGGTCAGTCCCTTTCTGTCCAGGCACATTCCTGCACAGCTGTCCACACTGCCTTGACGCCAAGCCTAAAGATGGCCAATTCCCCTCCAACTCCCCTGTGTGTTTGGGTCTTCAGTCCCAAGGCCTCTGTGTTCATCCATTTGTATGCCTATTCTCCAGTTCACCTGCCTTTTGACAGCTGATTTCCCAGTGAACCTTCAGAGGGTGAAGGGAGAGCTTTCCTTTCACTCTACACTTCAAAAACTCCTTTTTTCCCCCAGGCCTGTTCTCTAGCCCTGATGCTGGGACTCGCAGCTGGGACTCAGAAGGCTCTTTGTTTGACCCAGCGGGGTACGTTCCTCCCAGAGGAGAGAAGCTTGCACCGCACCATCTCCCTAGCCAGGTGGCCCTGCAGGTGGTCCCCCCCTCGGCGGTGACTCCTATGGAGGGCCCCGACCCCGCAGGTGGTCCCCGCCTCGGCTGTGACTCCTATGGAGGGCCCCGACTCTGCAGGTGGTCCCCGCCTCGGCTGTGACTCCTATGGAGGGTCCTGCCCCTGTCAGTTCAGTGGCGGTGGAGGGGTGTGTTCTCCCATCATCAGGGGAAACTGCTCATCAGAATTCCCTCTGGCGTCAACCACAGGATATTTACCCACCAGAAGGGAACAGAAGTCAACCCGGGAACCAGCTACTGCGGAGGCCCAGGACGGCGCAACAGAGCTTCCGTGTGGAGGAAGAATAGGGCAAAACCCAGAAAAGTTCATAGGTAGAATTCACATTCGTTGGTGATTAATTGGATGTAAAAGTTAAGAAGAGGAGAAGGTCCAAGCCAATTTTCAAATTGAGACTTTGGGCAAAGGGGAGAATTGTTCTGTGACCAAGGGATAAGCTATAGAAAGAAGTGAGTTTAGATGGACAGCAGGCGAGGGAGAGGAGAGAAGGGTGATTTCCGTTTGTAGGCAACACTGGTTTTGAGCTGCTTAAGGAACATCTGGATGAAGATGCACTGGAAGCCATTGGATTTGTGGGTATTGAGGAGTACCCACAGGAATGCGGCTGACCCGGAAATACTGCAAATCTGCTGCACAAATATTCACTACGCCACAGGCGGGTATTGCGTTAGAAACACAAGAGCAGGCAAGCGGAAGTTACTCTATGGGTCAGGTGGCAAAGAATAACAACCACAACCACTTCATTTACGGGGCGCTTATAATCTTCCCCAATGGGCTGAGTGCCTCATTATTTCACAGAATCCTCCCACGAACCAGCTGAGGTCCAGGACTGCTTCACAGTCGAGGAACAGAGGATTGGAGTCATCTGCCCAGCACACAGTGAGTTAAGTGGTAGAATGGGAAGCAGATTCCCGACGGTCTGACCCCAGAGATGCCCACAGTGCTTGTGGTCAGCACCGTTGGATGCTCGGGAGGAGTCTAAAGAGACAGAAACCAAAAGTTGTTGAGCTTGGCCACGTGGATCTACTGTGGCCCCCACGTGGGGAGGGTCAGGGGAGAACTACTTACAGTGTGAAACCATCAGCTTCTCCTGGTTTGCGATTTGAATGGGTGCACAGGTCAGGGCACACTTAGAAAAAGTTGGGCCGGCACAGTGGCTCACGCCTGTAATCTCAGCACTTTGGGAGGCCAAGGCGGGCAGATCACTTAAGGTTAGGAGTTCGAGACCAGCCTGGCTAACATGGCGAAACCCTGTCTCTACTAAGACAATTAGCCAGGCATGGTGGTGCGCACCTGCAGTCCCAGCTACTTGGGAGGCTGAGGCACAAGAATGACTTGAACCCTTGAGGTGAAGGTTGTAATGAGCCGAGGTCACGTCACTGCACTCCATCCTGGGCAACAGAGCAAGACTGTCTCAAAAACAAAAAAGAAAAATAAAGAAAAAGAAAAAGTTTGACTGTAAGAAAAGAAGAGTTTGGGGCAGCATAGATCATAACACTGGGTCCCAGGGAGAAGGTTTCTTTCTTTCTTTTGGAGGAAGAGATAAGCAGGTGAGAAGAGAAGCGATGGGAAGAGTGAGTGTAGAGACACAGAGGACATTTGACAAAGACAGCCTGAGAAACTGGGCTCCAGGTGCAGGAGAGAAGGAAGAGCCTGCCTGGGGAAGGTAGCAGGAGCGTGCAGGTGCACCAAGGACAGCAGCCGGATGGGGCAGCCAGGCAGGGCTCCGGTCAATGGGGTTACCTTGCTGCCCTCAGTGTATCAAATAGCACTCAGGTTCCCCTAATGACAAAGGACAGATCAACCTAAAAAGTATGTCAACCTAAAAAGCACACAGAGAGGAGTCCTCTAAAAGCAAATAATATTTATTCGGGGATAGGGCACTGCAATGGGAATAGCATGCCATGGTAAACTATGTGTGTATTCAGAAGAGTGAAGGAAGACAAAGTTATTAAAGGAAAAATGAGAAGGTTTATGTCATTGTTTTGAGAAAATTCTCTTTGGCTACTGGGACCAATAAAAAGAGTGGGGCCAGTCCAGGATTAAATAGGCACTTGCTGGGCAGATGTGCCTTTTGTGTAGGGCGCAATGGGCCTTTGTGCAAGCTCACATCGTTCGCAGAGTCTATCGTGATTGTTTTCATGCTTAAGAACCCTCCCTTCATGGCCTTTTCTTGTATTATTTGTCAGGGTTTTCAACACAAGTGACTCCATTTTGATTCTGGTAACTTTCACATTCCTCTTTTGATCAAGATCTTTCTCTGATCAACCATCCTGCAGTTAGGTTTTGATTCCCCTCGGTGCCAGGATGGACCTGTCTTGATTTGTTCTGGTCTGCTTCTACATTGGAGGGAGTGACTGGTGACAAGGAGTCAGTGTTGAAATCCATTCAGCCACATTTGAGCAAGAAGGGAGGCCTGGAGGGAGTGGTCCTCAGACTAAGCCTGCTTGGAGTTCAATTTTGTTAACTTGTTATTAAGCTCAATTTCATCTGTTCTGTAGGTGTTTGCTGTTAACTCAGAGTGCTGGGCCAGCATCCTTCTGTTAGGAGGTGTACTTCTGCAGAAATTTGACAAGCAACAGACACAAAATGTAAAAAAGACAATAGAAAGTAAAATTAAGAGTAATCTCTCAAACCCAGGTTATGTCATGCTTTTGAGACATGAACGTAGGCTGAAAGGCTACCAATTAAATACATTAGATGACCACCATTCTGTCAAGTTTAAAAGGCAGGCATCAAGAGAAGTAAGAGTGTCACTGCAACATAGAGTGCTGTTTCCATAACCTTAGGAAAGGCTCTCTGTGGTGTGAAAGCATCAGCTTCTGCTGGTTTGCAATTTGAATGTCTCTGGTTATGACATCAGGAGGTTTGGTGAATTTTTTGTTTGACTTATACATTGGGTATCAGACTTGTTCCTTAAAATTAATCTAGGTTCAGCTTATAGGACTTCAGGAATGGTTTCCATTTTTAGTATCTTTATGGAAAAAAAATTGGATTGGAGGAACCTAGAATTTAGGAGTTAGTCTAGTCTTTAGGTAGAAACGAGAACTCTAAAACAATGCACAGAGCTATAATCTAATAGCAAGTATATTGGCAGGTTTTCTCAGAAATGTAACTTCTTCTCTCTATATTAATCACACAGGAATCTCAGATTTTAAAATATCTTGAGGCAAGAAAATCAAACTAATACTGACTATAGATTCCACCTACTGTCTCAAGGTTCCTGGGCCTGCCAGAAAGTGACAATTTTCGTGACTATAAGATCCTACTAACCCTTACAAACAGGCATTCTATGCACATCCCCAAATGTGATATTTCAGACAAAACCTTGGAAATGTAACCAATGTTTTCAATTGTATCCTCTTATCAAGGGAGAGCGAAATCATATTGAACTTACGCGAATAGCCATATTGCCAAAAGGTAATGAGAATAAAAATACATCCTGATGATTTCTAATCCTGGCAGAATCAATTAGGGAAAAAAAGGAAATACTTCCACCTTTGTTCACAAAAGTATGCTTCACCAAGTTACTATAAACTGTAGATAACTTAAGAGAGAAAATTCCCTTAAGTCTGGAAAACAAACAAACAAAAAAAAATCCCAACAATGTCCCAGATGAAAGTAATGGAAATATTACCTCCATCAGTTATTCAGCTTATGTGATTAATTTTTGTTCTGCTTGATCTCCATTAGCAGCTTCATGAACCCATCCATTTCCTCATTAACGTTCTAAAAATCTTTAGTCTATTGATCTTAAAGTTATAAGAAAACTGTAATTAAGAGTACTGTTAGAGTCTTTTCATGAATCTGACTGCAAAAGCTTTCAGACAATAGTCAAAACAGTAACTGTGAATGACAGAGACTTAGAATAGCCATGGTTATAAATCTGAATGAAAATTTACCGTTATCAGAAATTGACAGGAAAACTTGGTTATTTTGTGGCATACAGCATTAAAAAAACAGAATTAGGACCTGATGATGTACTAGACTTCTCAGAGTTTTGTGCAATTTTGGAACATTCATATCAATAACACACCCATCAATGTAACTGAAGGAGTCTCTAGCATCTCTCACCATCTGACAGTGCTTACCATGCAATTTACCAAAAAAGCCTAATATTTAATATTTCTACAAGATGACAGAGACATCTTTTTAACTCCTTAAGGGCCTGAATGGAAAATCTATAATTTTAGGTCAAAACTACTTAATGTAGAATTTTGATATTGGGGACGCCCATCAAAGATACCAAAAGTTGGTAATGCTGATTATACCAGATTTTACCATGTAGACACAATATATAACATCATACACATGTATATGTGTAAGCACACCTGAATGCACATATGTACACACAAAGATCTTACAGTTTGCATTTTAGGATTTTAGTCATAAGACAGTAAACGTACCAACCCATCAGTATAGAAAAGATAGTTAGATCCAAATTATGTTTCCGACAAATTGGGACACCTTCACGTGGCTGAACTTGTTCTTTCCCTGGCAGATAATCTAATGAAGGTGATGGACCAATGTTTTGGGTAAAGCAGTTTCCATAGCAGTTTGATTTTTAAAGAAAACTTTGTTCTTTTTTACCCTTTGTTCAGTTTCAAATGAGTTCAGGGTTAAATTTTCAGTGTTTACATTTCTGCTAGGGCTGGCTGAATTACATACAATAAATTCTCCAAGTGGCCTTGGACTAGCAACAAATCTATCTTGTTTTATCAGTCTGGTTTGGTTGACTAGTCTATGCCGGCAGGGAACCATTTTAGCAGAGTTTTTTTTACTTTTCTGTCCCGTCATGGCAAGACAAAAGAACTTTTATGCTAGACAGAAGTACTTTTATATTTTTTCTATGAACTCAGGATTTTGACCAGTTTGATCTCAGGGCCTAACTTTTATAAACATTTTCTACTATTTTTCTTTTGTAATATCATTCCTTCAATTAACTGTTCCATTACTCTAAGCAATTGTTAGTCAGACAAATCTAAATTTACATTTCCAGAAGGTGTCTCATTGTTGGTTGCCATGGAGCTGTGGTAATTTGTAAAGTCAGTAATTTGAAAGCCCTTTAATACTTTTTTAAAACCTTGTCTGGCATGTCATGAGCAATGAATTTTATCTCAACATCTGCAGAATAATTAGCAAATGCAAAGTAGGAAGAAAAAAATGTGTATGTATACATAGAGAGAGAAAAGTTAGAAGACTCTACAAGTTAACTCTGAAGCTGTAGCCTGAAGGAAAAATGAGCTTGGGGAGTTCAAAATATCCCCATGGCCAGTGTGGTAGCTCACGCCTATAATCTCAGCACTTTGGGAGGCCGAGGCAGGCAGATCACAAGGTCAGGAGTTCAAGACCAGCCTGGCCAACATGGTGAAACTCCGTCTCTACTAAAAATAGAAAAATGAGCTTGGCATGATGGCACACGCCTGTAATCCCAGCTACTCAGGAGGCTGAGGCAGGCAAATCACTTGAATTTTGGGGGCGGAGGTTGCAGTGAGCCAAGATCCTGGGCACTGCACTCCAGCCTGGGCAATAGAGCAAGACTCCATCTCAAAAAAAAAAAAAAAAAAGGGAAGGTCCCCATGATGACCAATGATTTAAACACGTGCACCGGGAAACACTTGTAACCATTTGGACTCCCAGAAAGCTTGGTGGGCCTTAGTATTTGAGAATTCCATTTCGTTTCTTCAAGAGCCAAGAAAAGCCCGTAGGTCCTATGGAGCCGTGTGAGCAGCTTGGGTCAGTGTCTTAGACGGCGGCGACTGCCGGGTGGCTTCTAGTTAGCCGTCCCACACGCACCATGAAGAATGTCTGTGTTTGCTCTGGGAAGATTTTTTAGAAACAATCAAGGGGAAAAAGAGCCAAACTATTTAAAGATGCACAAAACCAAACCAAAATGAGCCAACATCAGAGTGCTCACAAAATTCTAACCAGACACTCCGATCCAACGAAATATTACATTGGACAGAAAGAACCCAAAGTCAGTCCACCCGAGAAGACAAGAGCCTCGGAGGCAGAAGGTAAAATCCACAGGAAGCATGGCACTCAAACCAGAGGGGCCCTGGCCTTTGTACCCCAGAGAACTTGCCAAGAAGGCAAAAAGTCCCCCATTATCCCAGAAGGGGCATGAGCTCTTTTATTTCAGGTGGTCCTATAACCCAACCAATTCCCAGACAAAGTAAAAAAGCTTCTACCGAAATGAGGGCGGCTCAGCCTGAGAGAGCACTCACCCAGGCAGGAGAGGTGATGGAGTCCCCATGGAAGCAGAGACCTCAATGGGGTCCAGTGAGAAATGCACACAGGTCCAAGAACCGCCCTTCCTTCCAATCGCGATGTTTCTTCAGCTCCTGCGCGCACACCATCTTTGTCAGCCTAAAGAACAAACAGAGACGGGCTCTCTAAAAGAAAATGACATGGATTTGGGAATAGGCATTGCAATGAGAATATGTGTGCCATAGTAAACTATGTGCATATTCAGGGAGGTAAAGGAAGACAGAGGTTTTTAAAGGAAAAATGAGGATGGAGGTCACATCGTTGTTTTGAGATGATTATTCTTAGCTACAGGAATCAATAATAACAAGGGTGGTGCCAGTCCTGGGCTGGACAGGCAGTTGCTGGGCAGATGTCTGCACTTCTGTGTAAGGCCGAGATGCCTTTGTATGAAGCTGTGGGTTTTGCAGAGTCTTTTGTGACGGTTCCTACTGTCAGGCATTCATACATAAGAACTCCCCCTTTACCGCCTTTCCTGGCCTGTTTCTCGGGTTTTAATGTAAGTGACTCCATTTTTATTCTGACGACTTTCACAGGTGAACTGTTTCTGAAGACACAACTTAGTGAGCAGGTCACTGACCTTTGTCTGTTTAAATCTAAGCAGAACCTCGTGGGTGATTGGGAGAAACCTTGGGAGTGAAGCCAGCTCCGGACCGTCACATCAGAGAAGCGCAAGAGTAAACCCTGTCCAAAGAAGGAGGGACCAGGGTGGCCTGGGCCTCCCCTGCCACACCCCAGGGATTCTGCAGAAAAATCACAGGCCACAAACACCCCCAAAACATGCGAGAATCACCGGCACACCACTCAAGCCACGTGGAATTCGTTCTCCTGAGACAGAGTGGTTCATGGGGACGGAGGACACACTGGCCCTGCCGAAGCTTTATTTTTAGGTCAGTGAATCTTAATGTTCATCTGAAGAAAACTTAGGCTTTTCCAAAATGAGGATCTTTTGCTTAGCATACATTTCCTCCACCAAGGCGAATATTTTGTAAGTGCACCACACTCTGCCCTCCTGTTTTTCTTCCTCCCAGGCCGTAATGCGAGCACAGAGCAATCTCACCTGCTGACATTCATGGCTCAGTGTCGAGATGTCTGCCAAGTCTCTCTGCAGTTAAAGGTATCTGACCAGCTCCTCTCAAGGCCGAGTCTTTCTCTGTATTTCTCAGCATGGAACACACTGTATTTTTTCATTTCTGTACCAGACAAACCTTGAACACCTGCCATGCACCGGACCAGGAGGCTGAGAGACGTCACAGGCCAGCTTCCGTCAGGAACTTAGAATTTTGCCAGTGACATCAGATGCACCCTCAAATGTGGGCCAGAGACAGGGCGCATTGGCTCACACCTGTAATCCCAGCACTTTGGGAAGTGGAGGCAGGTGGATCACCTGAGGTCAGGAGTTCAAGACCAGCCTGACCAACATGGTGAAACCCTGTCTCTACTAAACACAAAAAATTAGCTGAGTGTGGTGGTGGCACCTGTAATCCCAGCTACTCGGGGGCTGAGGCAGGAGAATGGCTTGAACCAGGGAGGTGGAGGTTGCAGTGAGCTGAGATTTCGCCACTGCACTCCAGCCTGGGCAACAGAGCCACACTCCATTTCAAAAAAAATGTGGACCAGATAAAGCAAAGTGTGACTGCCACCACAGGAGTAACATGGAGCAGTGTCCTGAGATCCAAGCTACAAAAGGCTACATCGACCTAGGGTGTAGGGAACTCTGCATGGAGAAGCGGTGTCTATGCCAGACTTGGCTCTAGGAAGTCTCTCTGCTAGAACTCCTTGCTCCATAATGTAACGAACAATGCCCCATGTGGATCGAGTTTCCCATTTCAGTCCTCGTTCTGTGCCGTCTGCCTCAGTGGGTGACACAGCCATGCACCAGTGGTGCAGGCTAAAGCCTGAGCATCACCCTTGATGAACGATTCAGGAAGTCCCTCGCTTAATGACTGTGTTCAGCACTTCCTATGAGCAACCTTTATACAAGCTTTGCAAATACAGCAGCTAAGAACGTCGACAAAATCATCGTCTTTGTGGAGCTTACATTTTCTCACCCCCATGACTCGTCGGTCCCCAGGTCCTCTGGACTTTCCTTTCTAGGCCTCCCTCAAATCTGCCCCCACTCTCCAGCTCCAGGGCCACCCTGCAGCCTCTGCAGCAGCTCCCCAGGCCTCAAGGTCCCAGCTGCACCCTCTCGAATCCATTTCCCATGTTGTAAGAAGAGTAAACTTTCTGCCCAGAGGCTTGTTCATGGCCCCCCAATGCCTTCTTGATGAAAAATCAGCCCTTCAGTGAAGCCCCCTGGGTCCCCTGAGGCTGGTCTCCTGCCTACAGCTCTGGCGGTACGTCCTACCCCTGGCTGTCCCCGTCCTGGCTGCTGGCCGCTTCACTGGCCTCGTCTCTGTTCCTCAGTCCCTCTGTATCTTCCCATCCCAGGATGACCCAGCACAGCCCATCTTCCTGCACCCCCACATAGCAACCTCCTATCCCTCGCGCAGAGTCTCCGTCACCCCTGGAGGGAGGCTGCCCCTGTTATTCACCCTCTATGTACTGAGCTTTGACAATTTGTCTAGAATGTCTCCTCCCATGGGACTGTGCGCCCACAGCAGCCAGGATGTCACCATTGCTTCCCTGGGGCTCAGCCTCGGGTTCCCCAGAAGGGCTCCCTTAATATGTGGGTTATCGTTCTGCTCCTACAATTGTTGGGGTGGTCCTCATGCCCCTCATCGCTGCCTTTAGAAGCCGTGCAAGAGAGAATGGACATGCTAACGTGACTCCATCTGGGACCTGAATGGTCCATCTGACAGGTGAAGGTTGGGTGGAATGTCCCTGGAAATGCTTTCTAACTCGCTTCCAGAGCACTAACCCCCAGCGCACTCACCTCCCCTGGACCTGCCCCCAGTGCATCACGTGTATCTCATCCTGACTCTGATTCCCTCTGGCTCGGCTACTGTATGACTCCTCTGTCCTGCGACATCCTAGCTGAGTTTAAGGAGAAAGGTCTCTGTGAGGTGGCCTCTCCCTTCCTCTCCACAAGGCTGGACAATTCACTTGACTGTTTTATTAAAATGGTGATATGGTGATATGGTTTGGCTCTGTGTCCCCACGCAAATCTCATCTTGAATTGTAATCACCATGTGTCAAGGGAGGGGCCTGGGGGATGGTGATTGGATCGTGTGAAGGGTTTTTCCCTGTCTTTTCTCATGATCGTGAGGGAGTTCTCGTGAGATCTGGTTGTTTGATAAGTGTCTGGCATTTCCCTGCACACTCTCTCCTCTGCCAGCTTGTGAAGAGGGGCCTTCTGCCATGATTGTAAGTTTCCTGAGGCCTCCCCAGCCATCCAGAACTGTGAGTCTTGTGTTTATAAATTACCCAGTTTCAGGTAGTATCTTGACAGCAGTGGCAGGAGGGACTAATACAAATGGTTTTATCAGGTGTTTTCACATTATGAAGACACAACCTTGGGATGAGTCAAGGCAAAGACTCCATTGAGTAAAAAGCAACTTTATGTCCTCATGTGCAGATTCCCCCTGCAGGTTGAGGTCACAGGCAGTGGTGCTCTGGGCCTCTGGCTTCACCGGTGCAGCATGGGGGACAGGGCCATGTACCTCACATTGGGATTCGCAAAGGCATAATCCTAAGAAAGCCACCCAGTACGACAGACGCCTGTGTGGGGCACTGAAGCCTGTTTCCCTGAGTTTGCCAGGGCTGTCCTCACACAAGATCACACACCGGATGTCTTAAACCATAGAAAGCCATTGCCTCACAGTCCTGGCCACTGGAAATCTCAGGTCGGCGTGTCGGCAGGATTGGCCCCTTCTGAGCCTAGATGGAGTATCTCTTCCAGGCCTCTCTCCTTGGTGTGTAGATGGCATCGTCTCCTGCGTCTCTTCCCTGCTTGTGTCCAAATATCCCCTTTTTATCAGGGCAGCAGTCGTACTGGGTTAAGGTCTACCCTAGTGACCTCACTTTCACTCTGTAGAGACCCTATTTCAAATAAAGTCACATTCGGAGATCCTTGGGGTTAGGATTGCAACATATGAATTTTGGGGACACAGTTCAACCCATCACAAGGTTGGCTTAATAACAGTAATAATACCTCAGTGCAGGAGGGCCTGGATTTCAGCTCTGAGCTCAGTACCTCTGTCTCAGTTTCTCCTATCTAAAACAGGCCTAAATATATCTATTATACGCGACTGGAAAGACAGAGTCATAAATGTTGCAAAAATGTTCTGAGCTGTTGGAAACCCTGTACAGCTGTACAATTCACAGCAGACCTGACTGCCTTGTGTGGTCCCGTTGGCAGTCCTGGGTCTGTCTTGGACTTGGAATACAGAAGACACACAGCCACCATGAGCCACAACCTCTGGTGGAAGTAAGACTGCTGCCTGCAGCCACCGAGGCTGAGCGGGTGCCAGCGTCCAAGCAGGGCTGTCCAATCACGCAGCCCCTGCATGGCGGATGGGCTACCACGTTTCTTCACTTCTGCTTTTTTAACAAGAATTGAATCGCAATGAAAGGAAATTAATTGCATGGTTGGGGCAACAAACCATCAAACAATCTTCAGCAGACTTTAGCTGTTGATTTATTTTTAGATAATTATTGTTATGGGGACAGACAAAAAGACACATTTATCAGAAGGAGCCAACATTAGGAGCAACACCAAACTCAGGCAAAAAGATCACAGTGTAGTGAGAGAGGTGGCTCTTAGAGCACACTTTGTTTTCTGTGCACGCTTCATCCCACGTGCCACACCACGCCCTCCATATGGTGACCTCCATATGGTGACCGCATGCTGTGGAGATCTGTGCACCCCACCCAGGGAGTGGGCAGGAAAGTCAAGCATGAGGTCAGTTCTTGGGTCCAGGATGACGACGAGGCCCAGCCCTCCTCAAAGGAGGGGCAGGAGGAGTTTCAACATATGATGCTAGCGAAAAAACATCCCTCATAAAATAAAAATGACATAACAGAATGATGTGGTCCCGGTGGCTGAAGGGAGTTACTCTCTTTCCAAACATTCTTCCATGCTCTCGGGAACCATTAGTCATGGCCCATCATCTCCTGGAGTCCACCCTTTAATTAATTTGCTCTGCTGAAGGCTTTGTTAGCAAACATGACAGCAGGTTAAAAGAGGAAAAATAATTATTAGAGAATCAGTGCTTTCACAGTAACGCAAATAAGAGCTTATATTTGACAGATAACCTTTCACCAAATAGACAAGATCCACCTGACCACAGGAAGAGACGCGCAATATCGTTTCACCTCCCTGGAGTCTTAAAAAATAAGACCAAATCCACAAAATGCCAAATCCTATTTAGTTTTTCAAAAGCAAAGGTGCTTAATTGTTACCTCTGCTGTCAAAACATGCTCTGCTCTTAGTTTTCCAATCTATATTGTCACACACGTCATTTCAAACTCTGGAAATCCTCTATGACATGCACCAAGAGGACCTACCCTCCTTCAGGTAAATCGATGTTCATTCAGCTAATATTTCTGTGTAGCTTCTATGTGCCAGGCCCTGGGCTAGACCCTAGAAACACCAGGTGAGAAGACAGCACAGTCCCAGACCTCAGGATGATACTTGAGTTGCAAACGTCTCATCTTTAAGGAGGGAGCTGGGAGTGTAGTGCCGAAGGTTCAAAGCCTGACTTCCACCCGCAGCTCTGCCGCATTCCGGCTCTGCAGCTGTGGGCAAGATTCGGTCTCACTGCCTCAGCTTCTTGGTCTGTAAAATGGGGATAATAGTCCCTGCCTCACAGTTACTGAGGCAATGAACACGTTCATACCTATGAGGCACTTGGAATGATGCCTGACGCTTGCCAAGTAGTGAATAAATATCAGTTTTTCTTCATCATCATCATCATCATCATCATGATGTTCGTCGCCAGTGTAGGCTTTCCAGCATCGTAACTCTTTTCATAATATCCAGTGGAGTCCTGACGGCAAAGAAAATCTAGAAAGAAAAGCTGTACTAACATGGCTGAAGGGAAATAATTTCAACACTTCCTGTCCCGACCTGCAGGACAGTCGAACAGACCCTGGAAGGGGGAGTGGGAATGGAGGAGACAAGAAAACACAAGAAATGGAGACAAGACAAACAGCCTGATCAAGTCTCGTTTATTGAGTGTAGGGTCATGCCTTATATAGGCTGGCAGGGGAAGAGGTTGGGCCAGGGCGGTGATAGGGGCCGGGTCTTCTCAAATTACAATCGCGCATGCGCCGTGGGTTTGTACTTTTCCCGGGCGCGGGATCTCGCCTGCGAGCCGGGGTTGCATATCTTCCTGTGCGGGAAAATGTTTGCGCGGGCGCGGGAAAGGTTGGCGCGCGCGGGAACAGTTTTGGCGCGCGCGGGAGAAACTTAGGCGCGCGCGGGAAAAGCTTTGGGCGCGCGCGGGAAGGGTTTATAAATAAAGAACCCGGGAATGCGCCCTCTTGTCTCCGCTTTGCGGAGATCAAGCAACAGAGGTCGGCTAATTCCGGGCCTCATGGCTCCGGACAACTTCCTTTTAAAAAGCCAAGTGCTTTTTTAAAATATCAGGCTTTATTTACCTGTCAAATGATTTGTAATTGAATGTGATTACTCATTTTTCCCATGAATGAGAAACAATGCGTATGTAGAAAGCAATCTTAAAAATATTTGTTTAAAAATCTAAATTTCATCCAATAACCCTGGAAGTAACTCTCAATATAAAATAAATTTCCAGAAACTTGTTACCATCCATGCAGAACTAAAGAAAGGATTCTCTCAGTTATGCCAATTTACGTGTGATAAGTAAATGGCAAGAAACTCCGTGAAAATGTGCAATGCTTTTCTGACGTCTGCATAAAAAATGACGAAGGGCGCTCTTGGAGTAAATAAATCAGCTTCTAGTTCCCCTAAGTAATAACGACAAGAGGCAGACAGCCCTAGAATCAAGAACTTAGAATCACTGACCCCTGAAGAATTCGCTGACGAGCCCAGCCCATTTACCATGTTAGTCTCCAAAGCCCCGACGTGACTTCTCTGAGGTCAGGGCAGCAGCCAGTGGACCCCCCTGGGCTGTTCGGAGTTTTGCAGACAGTCCTGCAGGTCTTTCTAAAGCTCAAAATTATTCTACCCTCCTCAGTAGTGAGCCCAGTCACAGTCTCAAAGTTTACAGTTGTTTGTTTTGATCATATTTCTGGTGCTTACAGGAAATTAATTTTAAAAGTACTAGAAAGTAACCCACAAATTTAGGTTTCCAAAGAACTGTACAGAAACTATTATATTTCAATCAACAAATCACTGGAAGTTGGGAGGTTTACGAAGCACTTTTTGTTTTCTCGGCCGGCCTCTCTCCCGCCTCCCCCCGAGGGCACTGCCACAGGGCAGCTTCCTCAGTGCTTTGACCTCAGCTTGTTTGTGCAGCCCGGCAGCAAGCCTTTATCTGGGGAATCTCCAGCTGTCAGAGCGCCAGCCCTGGACACAGCGAATGTTCACCACGAGAAGCAGCTGACCTACATATTCTAAAAGCAATGTAAGGGTTCGGATGTGTCAAGCCATTCAAAAGCCCTGTTTTCCATAACTTCACCTTTCCCAGTCCTCACCATGGGCTGTTGAAATCTCTTCTCGCTCCAAACACCAACAGCCACGTTTGCCTCTCCCGTCACTCCAGGAGAATCTGCTGTGGGTAGTAGGTTGTTAGACATTCTCCTCCCACCGCCACTCAGCGAGCCCCTCAGTGCAGCAGTGAGATTCTGCTTGCCTCTCGACACCTTTCTGTGTCAAATATGAGGCCGTGAGTCAACAAATACCAACTGACTTGAATTTTACTTAAGCAGGCCGGATATGGTGGCTCACATCTATAATCCCAGCACTTTTGGGAGGCCTACTGAGGTCAGGAGTTCAAGACCAGCCTGCCCAATATGGCGAAATTCCGTCTTGAGAATCGCTTGAACCCAGGAGGCGGAGGTTGCAGTATGCTGAAATGGTGCCATTGCACTCTAGCCTGGGCAACAAGAGTGAAACTCCACCTCAATCAATCAAGCAATCAATAAAAAACAGGCCAACTCTTGACTGACCCAAGGTGAACCCACTCATTCCTTTTCCACTCTCAATATCTTCCCTAACTGCCAACATTTCGTGCTCCTCAGTTCTGGAAAACAGAGACACAAAGAAAAAATTCAACCTTAGGAATAAGCAGAGGTGCCTCTGAGCTTAGAGGCCTAAAAAGAAAGTCACAAAAATGTGTAATACATCCAAGTAGAAAAGAGTCACTTTCATTCTCTGTGTTGGACATACAAACATATAAACACACGCTTGAATTTATCTTGTGTTAGACAATGTGGAAGTGCACACAGATCAGTGTTGGTGAACACGTCAACCTCACTAGGTCTGAGACTTGAGCCAAGAATTCAGTGTCACAGCTGCACCTGAGGGAACCACCAGACTGCTCACCTCCATCTAAATGTGTGTCCCGCTAACCAGCAGGGATGGAGCCATTTCAACCTGGCTCAGATTTTCAGTTCAATCTGCACCAGCCATACCATCAAATCATCACACTTTCCTCTTGAGGATGTTGAACGGTGGCCAACTAGTCTCACCTGGAGAATATATTTTAATGTCTCTTATGTTTAAGTGATTAGAAGAGGCAAAGAATAGGGTGATTCTAACAGTGAGGGCAAGATGATTGCCTGTTGCATTCAGTAGCTTGTTCCTTCCTTTTATTCTTATTTGAAGGGAGCTTTTTAGATGGAGCAATTAACATATTTCCCATTGCCTTTTCAAGTTTCCATCCCGATTGATGGATTTAAGGTGTTAAAAAAAAAATTTTCAGCCGGGAATGGTGGTTCATGCCTGTGATCCCCGCACTTTGTGAGGCCACGGCAGGCGGATCACCTAAGGTCGGGAGTTTGAGACCAGCCTGACCAACATGGAGAAACCTCGTCTCTACTAAAAATACAAAAATTAGCTGGGCATGGTGGCATGTGCCTGTAACCCCAGGTACTCAGGAGGCTGAGGCAGGAGAATCGCTTGAACCTGGGAGGCAGAAGTTGTAGTGAGCTGAGATCGCACCACTGCACTCCAGACTGGGCCACAAGAATGAACCTCCTTCAAAAAAAATTATCTAATGGTTAAAACGTCACCAAGATCAGAGCACAAACTACCACCTCTGCCTGAATGGGTGCTGCGTTTAACCTGTAAGCCTTCAGTCCTCACCACAAGGTGGGGCAGATAGACCCTCAGAGGGAGGAAAACCGCAGTCATAATTGAGAACATGGCGCATACCTGTGCGGCAGGAGGATGCCCTGTTCTTGGGATTGGCGTTGCCTGAGACACAAAGAACCTCCTCGTTCATATTCTCACGACATTCACGGAAAATCAGAAGCAAAGTTGCCAGGCTGAGGAGGACTCGTGGCGCAGGACTCAAAAAGAACTTCAAAACTATCTTGAAAATAAAAATAATTCCTCATCATTGCTCAAATAATTGATATGCCCTACGCTTCGGTTGTCAGTGTTCGACATGGCAAAGCAGCAGGCACCAAAGGCAGTCTTGATAGAGACAAATAGCCAGCCCGTGATTCCAAAATGAAGACCTTGACCACAGTGTCAGTGCACAGCTGAGGCGGGTAAGCGTCGCTGGGGAGCCTGGCAGGGACTGCTCCTCCCACCCCACAACCAGAGAAGGGCCTGCCAGGCTGGGGGCCAGGGGGAGCGCTAGGGACACTGTGGGGAGGAACAGCATGGGGAGGGGAGAGGCGCAGCCCACTGAGGAAGCTGCCCTGTCGGGAGATGGGAGGACGGCCAGGGTGACAGTGAGGCTCCTCACAGACCAGGTGGAGTTGCCATGTGTCATTGATTATTAAACACACTGCATTCCCGACATTCTAGCCTCTCTGGAGTTGGGGTGCTTGTTATGGACGATGGGGAGGCGGTCGTGACTGGACATCCTTGCCTCCTCACGAGTGACCTTGGCCATGCTGCCGTTACCACCACTGAGCCATGGGCTTCGCCTGGCAGGAGCCTCAGCCCACAGGAGAAGGGGCCTCTCAGGCACTCGGCACCTCGAAGATCAAAAAGAAGAGCCGCGGGGTGGGGCCCAGCACAGGCCCCTGGGCCGGAGCCTCTTGGATGAAGACTTCTGCCTTCCATGCACTCCAAGGTCTTGGCCCCAAGTTAAGAACAGGTGACATGGTTGTTACCCCATAACTTCTTCGCCAGACAGCCTCGCCCCCCCAGTGCTTCCACCCGTAAACTGCATAAGGTTCAGGAAACAAAATGTAAGTCCTGGTTGTTGGCTGAAAGCATTTGGTGGATGCCACCAGGTAAGATTGAAGAAAGTGAACATCAACACCTGCGAAACTGTTGTCAGGGTGGGAAGGAAGCCCTGGAGGCCAGGCGGGTGCTCTGTTAAGAAGTGTGTGTTGACCAAGCCTTCAGGGACACGGAGGACGGTGTGCAGAAACCACCCCTCACCCAAGATGATCCAGACTCCGAGCTCCCCAGGCTGTTCCTGTTTTAGCACCGAAAGCTCCTCTGTCCCAGGTAATCCAGATGGCTGCTCACTTCGTCATCAGTGACTTTAAGAAACGAGGACAGGGTCTCCCATCATGCTTCAGGGAACCCTTCCTTTCCCACCACTACTGGTTTGCTTTTTATGCATTCACAAGGATGACATCTGACAACCTGGGCCCAAATTAGCCCTTACTCCTTCTGTAAGAAAAATATTTTAAAAGTCTGAATGGTAAGAAGATTTGACTCAATTTAATTGGCACCATTTTTGTAATGAAATAGGAAACTGGTGTCCGTCTCCCCGTCGACGGCTCTTAGACGCAGTCATGTGTAGGACTCACTCCAATTATCAAAGTAATTAGGGGCCGAGGAAGAAAAGACTCCTCCTTCAGAGCTTTCGAACTACGTTACTTTAATTGAATATTCTCCTTTAGTCCGGGAAAGGGGGCACAATAAAAATAACAGACGTAGAAGAGAGGAAGAAAAGTGAAGAGATTGAACAAAAGAAGGTCGAGGGGAAAAATGCATTGTCCTACAATAACAACCATGACTAACATTAATACAGCCCTCTAAGGAAGGCATTGTTCCCCTCCTCATTTTATAGATAGGGAAACTGAGGCACAGAGGAACTAAGCCATTTGCATAAAGTCCCAGGTCTGAACGAGATTGGGGTCACACACAGGCTGCCTAAAGCCAATGCTCCCACCCCAGGAGTTCACGCCAAATGGCCCAGAAGAAAGTGTTCTTCCCCACGCCACTGGCTTTGTCCTGGGGGAGCCCCTGAGCTCACCTCAAAAGGGAACCTCCTCCCTGCTAATGGAGTTTCCAAGTCAATATTCAACCAATTCAATCAATACTTGTTACAGGAGAAAGCGGAGCGAAGCTTGTAATTGTCTCTCTCTTGTGGAGCAGATGCTCTCCTGACACTCCGTGCAGGCCTCACAGCTACTGTGGAGCAGATGATGTTTGCTCTCTTTGTGTATAAACAGACACTGGAGAGGTTAAATGGCCCAAATTTACAGAGGCGCTAAGTGGTGGAGCTGGAATTTAAACTTAAATCCATCTTGGCAAAGCCCAAATCTTTACATCACATCAGTGGTCTTCAGCTAGGATCTTCAAACATAGCACTCAGAGTGATGAGTGAGAAGATAATCACGTGGCTTGGCACGGTGACTCACACCTGTAACCCCAGCACTTTGGGAGGCCGAGGCGGGTGGATCACCTGAGGTCAGGAGTTCAAGACCAGCCTGACCAACATGGTGAAACCCCATCTCTACTAAAAATACAAAATCAGGCATGGTGGCACATGCTTGTATTCCCAGCTAATTGGGTGGCTGAGGCAGGAGAATGGCTTGAACCCAGGAGGCGAAGGCTGCAGTGAGCCAAGATTGCACCACTGCACTCCAGCCTAGGCAACACGGACTCCGTCTCAAAAAAAAAGAAGGTAATCACGTGTGTGCGTGTCTGCATGTGTGCATGTGTGTGTGCGTGTGTGCCTGTGTATGTGTGTGTGCACATGTGTGCATGTGGGTGCCTGTGTGCACATATGTGCGTGTGCGTGTGTGTGCATGTTTGTGTGCCTGTGTGCCTGTGTGTGCACGTGTGCACGCGTGTGTGCTCATCTGTTTGTGGGTGCGTGTGTGTCTGCATGTGCATGTGTGTTTGTGCGTGTGTGTGTATGTGTGCGTGTGTGTGTGCATGTGTGTTCACTTCACTGGTAGTTTTTTAAAATTAGTGATTATAAAGATGAAACTTTTGACATAAACATTTACAGTTGAAAGACATTTTCATAGACTTTGGTTTTTTAAAGTCAGTGTTAAAAATTTTTTTAAAAGTCAGTGTTTGTCAACATTGAACCCACGTTAAGGGGATTCTTACGTGACTCAGGTTTGAGACTTCAGGCACCATTGCACCTGCCCCACGCGCTAAGGGCTGGGATTCAACGACTTCCTCAAGTGTTTGTGCAACCAGCCCCACCATGCCAGGGAGAAGACAGACACGGTGAGCATTTACGGACCACCACCTCTTCGCCTCGTGGAACACTTCATTTGCTTTAGCTGAAGAACCTGGAAGTGGGTCTAACCCATCCCCGTGGTCACGTAGCAGCCTGTGGAGTCTCGGCTCCATGGGACCCTCTGCTTGGCGACCAACTTGTCCCCTTCCGGCCGGAGGCAAGATGACCAAATTAGGAGCAGCTGCTTCCACTTCCAACATAACAACGTAGGAACATGTTGGGCCCACTGTGTTTCACAGGCTTGCAAATGTCTGCCTTTGTTAGCGGAGACGGAGGGGGTCAGCCCCCTAGAGAAGTGACGTTACAGTGATGAGCTTTATGTAGTTTAACCAAATGGAAGGATGACTGGGTGAGGTGTGTTGACTTAGAAACCAGTTTCTCCAGGTATACCAAGGCTCCTGAAAATGTGAGTGTTTAGCAACTATAGACATCTATTCTCTACAAGGCAGGCTTCACTGCTTTTAAAAGAGACCTCTCTTTTGAAGTCTCTGCAGCTTTTATTGTAGGTCGTCATGCAACACTGTTGACAAGTCCTCAGGCAGGTGCAAAGGACCTGCATTGAAGACCAGAGCTGAGCTCTGGGAGCCCGGGGTGGTGGGGACCCCGAGTCCTTCTCTGGGGGAGTGGAGAGCAGCAGCCCGTGCTGTGCTGGCTACGCACTAGTCAGTACAATCTCATAAATGAGAGATTAGCCATCTGACAGCAAAGCTGAAGAATAAATCTCTGGTGTTTATGAGGATGTTTTAGAACAGTGAGTAATGCAGAAGTGTCTGCTCTTCTGAGTCAGGAAGACTGATCTGCAGGAAGCCACAGCTTACAGACACGAAAGCGAAGGACCATTAGCAAGCACCGATCAATAATACTGCCGGATGGGCAGCTTGTCCCCAGGTGGGGTATTTTTTTTTTTTTTTTTTTTTTTTTTTTTTTTTTTTTTGGCAATGCCTGGCAAGAGCTTAAAGCAGTCACAAGAGAAGATGGCCTCATTTCTGCAAGTGCCAGAAAAAGTGCGTCAAGTAAGTCAAGTTTAAAATCACACCTAAGGTATGTTTCAGGAAGTGACTGTTGTACTCTGTAGGATATTAGCCTCTTCTCGGTTTTCTAAACCCTTCCTCATCAGGCCACACCCCAACTGTGTGGGCTGCAGTCAGACCTTGTTTTAGCCTGGGAATGAGAGTGGGCTACCAGACGCTCTGATAACTCCACCTGCCAGGGGCCACTGAAACGTGGAATTGTTGCTACTAATTCAGGATGTTTTCAGTAATTTGAGTCTGACTTCTCCTACTGTACAACATTTTCCCCTGGAACTGCCATTTTACACTGAAGAGGCTGAGGCTTAACAAGGAAATGACTATGGAATTCCTACCTGAAGCGAGTAGCGTAATTGAAAGTAAAGCCCAGGACTCTTGGGGGACAACATTTTCCTGGAACTCATCTCATCTGGGCAGATTTTGGGGCACTGAGGCTGTTGGAGGGAGGATGAATCTCCACGACCGTTCTGCGGGCTTCACAGTGATGTATGTGTTGTTAGGCCCAGGGGCTCTCTTTGCACATGGCTTAGAACGTCTGGACGGTAAATGCATCAAGCATCTGGGCTCCTGAGCAAGCCATGCCTCCTGGTCACAGGTGGCTGCAGCCTGCCGACCACCGCGTGCACAGCCACCCTTCCCCATCACCTTTGCCACTGCCCCGCCCTGTGCCTTTGGCCTTGCTTGTCCTCTACCCAGATGTCCTTCAATGCAATTGCAGGTGCTGAATATAGACTGGAATTGCTCCACGAAATCTCGTGACTTCACTTTGCCAAATGGAGACAGAGGTGGAGATTGCAACATCACTTCTCTAGGGAGGCTGAACCCTCTGCCTCCTCCTATAAGAAAGTCAGACATTTGCAAGCTCATGAAAGCTATTTAATTCATTTTGAGAAGTTGAATTGCTTCCTGAAGTCTCGTGACTTTACTTTGCCAAAAGGCAACAGAGGTGGGCAAAAGATAAATCATTTCTGTGTATTCAGCTGGGGCAGGACAGAGGAGGAGTCCTGATTTGAAGCATTTGTCAACTTTCAGGGTGCAAATTTTTCTCTCATGACCACTTCAAGCTACCTTAACATCAGCCTCTCAAACTTCCTGAATGTTTAGCTGATAGGAGCCTGCTCCAGTGCACCTGACTTTGCACTGACCCAGGAACGTGGTGCTCAAAAGGCAGGCTGCTCCACCTGCCAGCTGTCATGGACAGCTCCTATCCGGCAAGAATTGCAACACAGCGTGTGTGCCGGGGGGATGTGAGATGCAGCCTGGGTGGAGCCCCGGAACCCAGGACAGGTCCAGAGATCGGTCTCACCACATGAGCATTTGATACACAAAGTCACACTCAGCTTTACAGTGCGCGTGGGCTGTTTGACCAACACAATCAGTGTCTTGTTTTCCCGTGAATTATCATTGAATTCTGATGACATAATTATTTTACAATCTTTTTTTTCTAAAAATGATGTTCGTCTTCAAAGAAAGCAAAATGAGATCACAAAAACATGGAAAACGCCTTCTTTATGTTGAATATCACTAAATAAAAAGTGTGCTTGGCCTTTATTTTAAACCACAAGGAGTACATGTCCAAATACTGATGGATGTTTTCACTCTACTGTATGAATTCTTCAGGAGCCGACAATGAAATTAGATCACTCCTCTTCAATTAAAACATCTTTCACAGACAACAAAGCAAACACACTCATTGTTTTTTTTTTTTCTTAATGGAATGTATTATGCGTTTTGTTAAAAATCAATTGAAAACATCTATGTTTACAACATATGACAAGATGACACGTGTTCAAAACACGTGGCAAGGTGTCCTTCCTCCTGCAGTGGAGCTTTCTAACCAGGCTTCTCACCAGACATCTGAGTGGGGAAGGACCTTGAGGATGAGAATGAGTCACTGTGACTCTCCAGTGAACTGTGACTTTTTCAGCCACAGGTGCTGCACACACACAGTCACACACTATAACTTCCTCATTCATGGATGCTGCCTACACACTCTGCACTGTGTTGAATTAAGTTTAGCCTAAAGCTGCCTCTACGTTTGTCCTGAAGGTTTCTGTGTACACAGTGAACTGTCACCTGACTGGACGTGGAAACAGACCTAACCCACTCTTGTACCAATCACCGAGTTTCAGCCAATCACAGGCAACAAACTGTTCCAACTGTGTTCAAAAAGGCAAACGCTGAACTATAACTGACCAGCTGTTTCTGTCCTTCCTCTCGGTTTTCTGTGCCTCAGTTTCCTTTTTTGTCCATAATTTTTTTTCCACCCCAAGGCAGTGCCAGTCTCTCTGAGCCTATTCTTGCTCAGGGGTTGCCTGATTAGAGAAGCATTTTTGTTCAATGACTCCCTTAAATTTAATTTGTCTATGAGTTTTCTTTTCTTTTCTTTTCTTTTTTTTTTGAGACCAAGTCTCACTCCATTGCCCAGGCTGGAGTGCAGTGGTGCTAATCACAGCTCACTGCAGCCTCGACTTCCCTGGCTCAGGTGATTCTCCCACCTCAGCCTCCCAAGTAGCTGGGACTACAGGCGTGTACCACCACACCAGGATAATGTTTTTTGTTTGTTTGTTTTTAATTTTTGGAGAGACCGGGTTTTGCCATGTTGCCAAGCTGTGCTCAAACTCCTGGGCTCAAACAATCCTCCTGCCTCAGCCTCCCAAAGTGCTGGGATTGCAGGCATGAGCCACTGTGCCTGGCCTTGCCCAAGGTTTTCCCTTTAACAGTTGTGTCACAGACATAACACCCGTAATTAGGAACATCATTCTGAAGCACAAAATCCAATTATATGAAGTGGAACTTAATTGGAAATAAGACGTTCATTATAATCTCAATGGGATATTCTGGGCTTTTTTACAACGTGGGGTTTATGTGCTTAGGAGGCCAGAATTTTTTTCTTTTTCTTTATACACAATCTGCTCATCACTAACAGAAGGGACCAGAACTGCTGTGGTGAGAATCATGTCATGAGAAGAGATGCTTCATTTTTCCACTAGAACAAAGTTCTCAAGAGAAACCATATTCAGTGCTGTCTGATCCACGAGTCCACGTGTGTCATTTCACTGTCGTAGGTTCACCTCTGCAGATGACCAGCTTAACACTTCACTGAAAGGTCCTGTTTTATGCACATATCAATGGTGCCTCTATGGAAACAAGTCTACAATATTTGTAAGAATTTAAAATACACTGCATTGCACTAGAAAAACCTCGTGATCATGGCAGTGACTTTTGTTCTGACAAGCAAAGAGACTTAGACATCCAAGTGTAAATTGGATGCTACCTAATAAAATCCCTTTAAGTAGTTCTCCCAGCTGGGAGCAGGAGCTACACACTATCCATTCACTAGAATCGCTGTCTTCAAGGTCGGCCCTAAAAGCTGGTCACCAGCAGAAGTTCATAGAGCATTTGTTCCAAAGCCCAAGGTCAGGAACTCACTTCTTCAAAGCTGAAATGCTCTGTCGAGTGCTGTGTGGTCTTCGGGTTATTCATTAGCAAGCTTGCACTGTTCTGTGGGGGCCAGGAGTGGGCGTTTCCTCTTCAGTGTCGTTTAACCCTGCTGGGTTTCAAGATTCTCACCTAGAAAATGAAGGAGTCATTTTACCTGGTCTCTAGGATTCCTCCTGCCACAATTTGATGAAGTTAAAATTCTGTCTGAGTAAATGCAACTGATGGTACCTGAGACAGGCAGCAGGTCATGATCATGGAGCTGGGGTGACACATGAACACCAGTGGTGTTTTCTGGCACGGAGCGGGCCTCGGTAAGCAGGCTGAGGACGGGGAGAAGAGAAACAAAACCTCGACAAGCTCCTGTCACTGGCGCTTCTGCCAGCTGAAGAGAGGACATTGCCTGTATGTCAGGGATGCTCCTGAAAAAATAACCCCAAGAACCTCATCAAGTAATCCAAGCAACTCTGCCAGGAAAACGGCAAAGAAGAGAAAGCAGCCCACAGGACAGCCGTGGAGCCGGAAGACCCTCCAACATGGGTTAGAAGCCTTTCAGCCTGGGGTCTCCACATAGCTGCGGACTCTTAGCTTGTCATGCTTCCCATCTGAGATCATAAAATCCCAGGATGAAAGCCAGAGCTTTGATTGATTGCTGAGCTGAGATGAGGTGGAATTCAGTAAGAGAGCAAACATTCCTTTCCTTGCCCTCAACGTCCAGGGCAGGACAAATACTTACAAGATTTAGCACTTAGCCCATTTCCATGGCTCAAGATGCATTACATCTGTCCCAAGCAAGACCACACGTGGCTTTGTGACATTAGTAATTTATGGGAGCCCTATGACTGAAGTTTAAGGAGAGACAATGGCCCCTGTCATTGGTGTGAAATGATGTGACGCACTATTGTGTTGTGTGGTCTAGACCCCAAATCCAAGGTCTAACTCATCATCCACCTCCGTTCTGGTTTCCTTGGAAGCTCTCTGCCAAGCACAGAGCAGGAACGAGGCAGTGTTCCCTGCCTCCACTTCCCAGTCTGTAGAGAAGGAGCCACATGTTATAATAGCTCCCCTGCCTTTGGGTCTCTGCACTTTGTGTTGTTATTTCAAACAAGTTCTGCAATAAACATCTCTGTGCAAATGGACTGAGTTGCTGAGTCAAAGAGCAAAAGTGTTCATCATTCTAAAAGGTAGTGCCAATTGAGATCCAAAAATTAGGCCAATTTACCCTCCCCCAATGGTAAATGAGAGTCGCTGCTTGCACCTGCCCTCGCCAATTATGGGAAGGGTTTACCTCTCTACCGATGGATGCGTGAAGACTGACTTGACATCATTTGAACAAACTATCCTTAATCATGTGAGGTTCAGGATTTTTTAAATATTTAATGGCTCTTGGTCTCTTTCTCTGCAACTCTGGCCATTTTTCAATATTTCATTCCTTATTAACATGTATGTGTATTAGATTCATAAGTCTTTTATTTTTCATATTTGTTAAAATATCTTTTGCTAGTGGAATGTTTGTGTTTGACTTTGTTTACACACTTCTTCCTGTCAGGAATGTTTTTATTTTTATATGGCAAATGTTGTCAACTTTTTTTATGTTTTTTGGGATTTGGGTCATACCTTCTCCACCACAATATTAATCGTGTATTTTTTATTTCCCTTCTAGGATTTTGTGGTTTAATTGTTAAAAGTTACACCGTGATCCAGTCGGACTTAGTTTTGGTGCAAGGAACGAAGTATGCTGAGGAGTTATCGAAGCTATAACATTCACTTCCTGCAGTTGTAAGATTGTCAAGAAAGCTGTGAATTTTTGAAAGGAAAATAACCAAGAAACTACAGATTTTCTATGATAGATTTTCCCCCTTTTAACCAACTCAGAGAACTCAATGAACAATACCCTCCTGCTAAGAAAACTTCTATCACGAGGTCAGGAGATCGAGACCATCCTGGCTAACACGGTGAAACCCCGTCTCTACTAAAAAAAATACAAAAAAACTAGCCGGGCGAGGTGGCGGGCGCCTGTAGTCCCAGCTACTCGGGAGGCTGAGGCAGGAGAATGGCGTAAACCCGGGAGGTGGAGCTTGCAGTGAGCTGAGATCTGGCCACTGCACTCCCGCCTGGGCGACAGAGCGAGACTCCGTCTCAAAAAAAAAAAAAAAAAAAAGAAAACTTCTATCTACACAATACCCTAGGAGGTGCAGGTCACCCTTGTCATGGCACTCGGGGCGTGCCTGGGCAGGGATCTGCACCCACATGGCACCCAGGACACGACAGAGGCCTCAAGAAGTCCCCTCCTCAGCCCGACGTCCAGCCTCACCTCAGGGTGCCATTCGCAGGCTCAGGCTGCCACCTGCTGTGTGCACAGGCAAAAACAAGCCGAACCCAAACAGGTTTTGCCTAGAACACCTTTGACTATAGACAGCAATCATCACTACCTCTAAGGTTTTGTTCTGCTTTGTTTTCTTTTTTTTTTTTGCAGTAAGAACACTTAGCATGGGCCCAGCCCTCTTCACATAACTGTAAGTGTTGACATCACAGTGCTGTTCGCTCTGGGGACAACGTTGCACAACAGATCTCAGAGCGTCTGCACTCGCGCCCCTGATGCTCACTCCCATGGAACAGCAGCCCCGCTCCTCCCTGCCCCTGCCCGGCTCCCGCCGTTCCACGGCTGTCTTTGTGGCTCCAGCGACTCTAGGGGCCTCACGCAAGAGGAATCACACAGGGTTGGTCTGTTTGTGATTGGCGCATTTCACCAAGCAGGATGTCCTCAAGGTTCACCTCTGCAGGTGACATGGGTCAGAACAGCCTTCCCTTTTAAGGTCGAAGCATATTGCATTCTCTGTCTGCACGTTTTCTTTATCTATTCATCTGTTGACACTCACAGGTTGGCCACTGTGAGGGGTCCCACATTGCACATGGGAGTGCAGACGTCTTTCTGAGATCCTGATTCCCATTTTTTGGATAAATTGGAACTTTGCACACTGTTGATGAAGCCACTGTGGGGAGGGCAATATGGAGGTTCCTCAAAAAATTAAAAATATAACTAACAAATGATCCAGCAACCCCATTTTTTTGTATTTTGAAACCTACAATGTGCCAGGCACTGTGGTAAAAACTCTCCCAGCCCCACAGCAACCTCTGTAGGTAGGTTCAATGGGGACCCAGCTCGGAGTCCTCAGAGACTTTCTGCGATGCCACAAAACCCTGTATTTTAACATTCAACACCATGTCAAAGCACACAGAGATCCCATTCTGAAATGGAAGTGCTGAGGAGAAAATCGATATTTGCTTGAATCTTGTCACCAGGGGGATATCACCCTGAGTCAGAGGAGCATGTGCCCCACCCAAGTGTAAGGACAATGCACAGGTATTAATTCTCCCAACAATTCCTCATCGCTCAACTCAGTGTCTGATCTGCTGTAAGACTGAGATGTTTTAAATATCCTTAGAGAGAGGCTCATAATCCTGTAATCTGCTAAAACCCCACAAGCCTTCCCTCCTTACACCATGATTAAGTGCACGGTGGTGGTGATGACCATGGAAATGATGCGGGTGAGGAAGACGGCTTCTGTTCATTGAGCGATCTCACAACCAGCCGACATGTATTGTGTCATTTAAACCTCATCATGTCACTATGCAGGAGGTGGCCCTGTGATTCTCTTCATTTTGCCAATGAGGAATCTGCTGTGAAGAAATTAAGACCTTTACCCTGAGATACACGCATCTAGGAGTGACAGCAAAAGGCTAGCCATTTTAATCATTCTTTCACCAAATTTAATCCTGGACCTCTTATACTATGAATAGATGTGTAGCTCAGAGAATAATGAGGCTTCGAATACTAAACCAATGAACACATTATGGAAGATATTTTTTCAAAGCAAGACAAAAATTACAGAATGCACCTCAAAGCCAAATGTGAGAGGCATTTACACTTCTGTTACTTAGGGTGATTCACACATTGTTCTCCTTCAGAAAAGGTATGTGGAACTTCATTCTAGAATGCTTCCCTAGTCTTCTCCCCATTTCAAAGCACAGCACATAACACGTTTCTTAGTTCCACACCCCCTTCACTGTGAAAGGCTTATAGTGCTGTGTCTCATCCACATCAGTCACTCCATCTGGTCAGGAGAAGCCACTGCGTTTGAGGTGATTTGTTTCAACAGCCACGGGAAATGCGTCCAGCAGGTCCACGTCTGGGTGGGGCTGGGGCCAGCCCCTGCTCCATGCTCCCCCCAGTGATTCTGAGATTCCACATGGAGACTCCAGGGGTCTTTCGTCTTAAACTCTTATGATCCTTGTGATTTGGAAAGGAACATGATACTCTCGACTTGGAGATGAAAAAAGCACCCATGACAGGAACCTGTTTTTGGAATCTGTATTTCTATCACGTCCCTTTTTTTTTTTTCTTGAAATGGAGTCTCGTTCTGTCACCCAGGATGGAGTGCAGTGGTGCGATCTTGGCTCACTGAAACTTCCGCCTCCCGGGTTCAAGTAATTCTCCTGACTCAACCTCCTGAGTAGCTGGGACTATAGGCATGCACCACCACACCCAGCACATTTTTGTATTTTTCTATTTTTAGTAGAGACAGGGTTTCTCCATGTTGACCAGGCTGGTCTCGAACTCCTGACCTCGTATCACGTTACTTTTGACTTACGTTCTTTGTGTGTCTTTCTCCTCTTGCTAGACTTTAGGCTCCTGAAGTCTAAAGTCGGCAAGACTTCACATGTGGTCTGTGCATGTGCTTCAGATGCAATCGACACTCACCACACATGTGTTCAACATGACAAATATTAGTTTAGTGTCTATCACAGGCTGAGCATCCTGAAAATCTGAAATGTTCAAAATCCAAAAACTTTTAAGCACAGATACAATGCCACAAGCAAAGAAATCTACATTGTCTCCATGTGACAGGTCACAGTCAAAACACAGGTGTGAAATACTCCTTTTTTTCAGCAAGGGGGGTCCAGCATACTGTCACCTTGTAACCAAGCCCAGCACCATTGGTGGATACTGAAGCTGCTGCTGTTGGCTGCGGCTGCTGTCTGATGGCTGATGGTACCGTGCTGCCTACCAACCCTGGACTCGTTACTCATCCCTGTTTTAATGGGATGGAGTGTTCCTTACTGTTATGTAGTCTGTGTGAGTGAGCATAAGAAAATGACTGCTTATTGGTAGCAGATAAATTCAGAGCCGGGGGGATGGTGACGTGAAACACTCCCAGCTTATCCATACATGGGGCTGAGTTTGACACCTTTGCTTCCTGATGGTTTAATGCACATGAATTTTGTTTTATGTCTCAAATAATGTAACATGTTGTATAAATTTACCTCGAGGCTATGTGTATAAGGTGTACATGAAGCATGCATTTAGGCTGTGATACACGGCATACATGAAGCATACAAGAATTTCATGTTTAGACTTGTGCTGGACCTGTAAGATGTTTTACCATGTAAACGCAAATATGTCAAAGTCTGAGAAAACTCTGAAATCTGAAACACTTCTCATCCCAAGCATTTTGAATTAGAGGTTCTCAGCCTGTATGAGGCAGGATTGGAAGAATGAGCCCCGGATATTCTGCACACCATTTGGGAAACCTGGTCTTCCACGATAAAAACCATTCCCTAAGTTTGTGTGAACCTGTGGTAGGAAATGTATAGAGGAAGAAAAATAGCAGTGCTTTTCGCATGTGGCTATCAAAGCTTCCATCCAGTCCACCCAGAGAAAGTGGGCAGTCCTGCCTAGGAACGTGCATCCCATCCACTCCAGAAGAGCTCACTCGCCTACCGCCCACATGTTCCCAAGGGCCAATGTTGTCCAACCCTGAGAATCTTTAATGAGGCACTCTAGATTGCCACAGGAAGAGTGATTAGTGGAGCCACCTCCCAAAAGATTCCCAGTTCTCAGTGGGAATCCAGTACCGTATATTTACATTTGGGGTGGGAAGGAGATTAGGTTAACCTCCTTTGATATTTTCACTTAATCTTCAAAGCAATCACAATATTATTAGATCGTTCTCAAGATCACTGCTTTGCTGTTCTATTTAATCCAAGCAATTTGATTAATGGAAGGGTTTAGGATGGTTTAGGGCCTGCTGTGAGCCAGGCTGTTCATTTAGTGAGTGGAGCCATAATGGATATGCCTGCCAGGCTGCAGCACTGGGGACGCTTCCTCTCTTCTCATTTCCAAAGCAGGACTTCTCAATCCTGTTTGGATTATGAACTAGACACGAGTCTTCTATGGAGTTGATATTTTTTGCATATTCAGAAAAAACGGATCACCCTTGGGGGCTGCATTGCGGTCAGGAAGGTGCAGAATGAGGCCACTCGGGTGTCCTCAGGCATCTTTCCTTGGCACTGTGGTGAACCTGCCCATGAATAGACCCACATCTGAGATCAAAGCTGCTCCGGCTCAGCCTGATCATGTCGTGCGAAAGCGCCAGCCCAGTTGGAAACTCCACACTCTCCAGAGCTGTCTCAGCACAAGAGCTCTGCCCTGAGGCAGGAGAATTGCTTGAACCTGGGAGGCAGAGGTTGTAGTGAGCCAAGATCAAGCCACTGCACTCCAGCCTGGGAGACAGAGCAAGACCCTGTCTCAGGATAAAAACAAAAAACAAAACAAAACAAAACAAAAAAGTGCCCTGTTGAAGGACATGGTCCAAGTAGGAGCCATTACCTACTGACTGAGGAGCCCTTGAGCCCTGAAGGAGAGCAGAGATATCCAGTAGTTTCAGGCCTTGGGTGAGATTCAGAGACATGCTGGCTTCAAGTGTGAACTGGCACATTCCCAGCTGTGGTGGTTACAGGGCAAGACTCTTTCTGCCTAAGAAAAGCAGAGAAAAAACTAAAGGGGACTTTGTCTTGCACCTTAGGTCCCAGCTCAGCCACAGTGGGACAGAGCACCAAGTGGACCCTTGGGGTCTCAGTTCTAGGCCTTGACTCTCAGGCAGCGTTTCTGGACCTGTCCTGGGCCAGAGGGGAGCCCCCTGCCTGGAAGGGTGAGTGCCAGGCCAGGCAGCATTCACCACAAGCTGACTGAAGAGCTCCTGGGCTTGAAGGGGGCACTGGCAGTGGCCTGGCAGTATTCCCGGGGGCCTGTGGTGGTGGTGGCCATAGAATGCAGCTTCTCTCCCTGCAGAGAGGAGAGACAAGGAGGGAAGAACTGCATCTTGTGTTCTGAGTGTCAGCTCAGCCACAGCAGAATACAACACCAGGTAGACTTCTAAGGTGTTTTGTTTCAATCCCTGACTCCTGGACAGCATCTCTGGATCTGCCTGGGCCCTGGGGGAACTCATTGCCCTGAAGAGAAGGACACAAGCCTGCCTGGCTTCACCACCTGCAGATTGCAGAGCCCTAAGACCTTGAGCAAACATAGGCAGTAGCCAGATAGTGGTTACAACAGGCCTTGGGCAAAACCCAGTGCTGTGCTGGCTTAAGGTCTGACCCAGTGCTGTCCCAGTGGTGGTAGCCACAGGGGTGCTTGTGTCACCCCACTCCCAGTTCCAGGTGCCTCAGCACAGAGACAGAGAGACTCCATTTGTTTGGGAGAAAGTAAGAGAAGAGAATAAGAGTCTTTACCCTGGTAACCAGAAAGTTCTTCCAGATCTTATCCAAGACCACAAAGGCAGTACCTTTGTTGTCTCTAGACAACAAAGTCCATAATAAATACCTATCTCTTCGATGCCCAGACACCAATGAACATTCACAAGCATCAAGACCATCCAAGAAAACATGACCTCACCAAACAAACTAAATAAACCACCAGGGACCAATTCTGGAGACACAGATATGTGACCTTTTAGAGAAAAAATTCAAAATAGTTGCTTTGAAGAAACTCAAAGAAATTTGAGATAACACAGAGAAGGAACTCGTAATTCTATCAGGTAAATTTCACAAAGATATTGAAATAATTAAAAATTATTAAAAAGATTCAAGCAGAAATTCTGGAGTTGAAAAATTCAATTGATATACTGAAGAATGTGTCAGAGTCTCTTAATAGCAGAATCAATCAACCAGAAGAAAGAATTAGTGAGCTTGAAGCCAGGCTATTTGAAAATACACAGTCAGGGGAAACCAAATAAAAGAACAAAGAAGAATGAAGCACACCTACAAGATTTAGAAAAGAGCCTCAAAAAAGAAAATCTAAGAGTTCTTGGCCTTAAAGAGGAGGTAAAGAAGGAGACAGGAGTAGAAAGTTTATTCAAAGAGATAACAACAGAGAAGTTCCTAGACCTAGAGGAAGATATCAGTTGTCCAAGTACAAGACAGTTATAGAACACTAACCGGATTTAACCTAAAGACGACCTCAAGGCATTTAAGAATCAAAATCCCCAAGGTCAAGGATAAAGAAAGGATCCTAAAAGTAGCAGAGAAAAGAAACAAATAACAAAGAGTGGAGCTCCAATGCATCTGGCAGCAGACTTTTTAGTGGAAACCTTACAGGCCAAGAGAGAGTGGCATGACATATTTAAAATGCTGGAAAAAAAAATTCTACCTTAGAATAGTCTATCCAGCAAAAACATCCTTTAAACGTGAAGGAGAAATAAAGACGTCCCCAGACAAACAAAAGCTGAGGGATTTCATTAATACCAGACATGTCCTACAAGAAATACTAAAGAAAATAATTCAATCAGGAAGAAAAAGATGTTAATGAGCAATAAGAAATCATCTGAAGGTGCAAAACTTAGTGGTAATAGTAAGTAAATAGAAAAACACACAATATTATAACATTGTAACTGTGATGGTAAACTACTCTCATCTTAAGTAGAAAGACTAAAAAATAGATCAACCAAAAATCATAACTACAGCAACTTTCTAAGACGTAGACCATACAGTAAGATATAAATAGAAACAATGAAAAGTTAAAAAGTGGGGAACAAGGTTAAAGTGTAGAGTTCTTATTAACTTTCTTTTTGCTTGTTAGTTTGTTGTTAATGCAAGCATTGCTAAGTTGTTATCAGCTTAAAATAATGGGTTAGAAGATATCAAGGCTCATGGTAACCACAAATCAAAAAACATACCACAGATGCACAAAAAATAAAAAGAAAGAAATTAAATTATACCACCAGAAAAAGTCACCTTCATTAAAAGGAAGACAGGAAGGAAGGAAAGAAGGAAAAGAAAACTACAGAAGAGAAAACAAGAAAGAAATGAAACAGAAAACAACAAAATGGTAGGAGTAAGCTCTTTCTTATCAATAATAACATTGAATGTAAATGGACTAAACTCTGCAATCAAAAGACAGCGGCTGAATGGATAACAAAAACAAGACCCAATGATCTGTGGCCTGAAAAAAAACCCACTTCACCTATAGAGAAAACACACAGACTAAAAATAAATGGATGGGAAAAGATATTCCATGCCAATGCAAACCAAAAAAGAGCAAGAGTAGTTATACTTACATGAAATACCAAGTAGATTTTGAGACAAAAACTATCAGAAGAGACAAAGAAGGTCATTACATAATGATAAAGGGGTCGATTCAGCAAGACAGTATAATAATTTAAAATATATAGGCACCCAACACTGGAGTACCCAGATATAGAAAGCAAATACTATTAGAGATGAAGAGAGAGATAGACCCCAGTACAATAACACCTAGAGACTCCAACACCTCACATCCATCATTGGACAGATCTTCCTGACAGAAAATCAGTAAAGAAAACATTGGACTTAATCTGCACTAAAGATCAAATAGATCTAATAGGTATTAACAGAACATTTCATCCAAAGGCTGCAGAATGCAGATTATTTTCCTCAACACAGGAATCAGTCTCAAGGATAGATCATATGTTAGGTCACAAAACAAGTCTTAAAACATTAATAAAAAAGGAAATTATATCAAGCATCTTCTCTCTGACAACAATGGAAAAAAACAGATATCAATACAAGAGGAACTTGGGAAACTATACAAACCCATGGAAATTATACAAACACAATATGCTTCTGAATGACCAGGGGGTCAGTAAGGAGGTTAAGAAGGAAATTCAATAATTCATTCCTTGAAACTAATGATAATGGAAACCCAACTTGCCAAAACCTTTGGGAAACAGCAAAAGCAATACTAACAGGGACGTTTATAGCTACAAGTGCCTACATCAGAAAAGAAGAAAACTTTCATATAAATAACCTAACAATGCATCTTAAAAACTAGAAACGCAAGAGCAGACCAAACCCAGAAGTAGTAGAAAAGAAATAATGAAGATCAGAGCAGAAATAAATGAAATTCAAATGAAAAAACAATGCAAAAGATCAATGGAACTAAAAGTTGGGTTTTGAAAAGATAAACAAATTGACAAACCTTTAGCCACACTAAGAAAAAAAGAGAGAAGACCCAAATAAGTAAAATCAAAGATGAAAAATGAGACATTACAATTGATACCATGGAAATTCAAAGTATCATTAACAGCTACTTTGAGCAACTATAGGCCAATAAATTGGAAAATCTAGAAGAAATGGATAAACTCCTAGATACATACAACCTACCAATTCTGAACCAAGAGGAAATCCAAAACCTCAACTAACCAATAACAAGTAATGAGATTGAACCCATAACAAAAAGTCTCCCAGAAAAGCCCAAGATCTGATTATTTCATTCCTGAATTCTACCAAACATTTAGAGACGAACTAATACCAATCTTACTGAAACTATTTCAAAAAAGCAGAGAAGGAGGAAATACTTCCAAACTTATTATATGAGGCTAGTATTACCCTGATATCAAAACCACACAGACAGATTTTAAAAAAAAATCTACAGGCCAATATCACTGATGAATATTGATGCAAAAATCCTCAACTAAATATTAGCAAACCAAATTCAACAACACATTAAAAAGATCATTCATCATGACCAATTGGGATTTATCCCAGGGATGCAAGGATGGCTTAGCATTTGCATATCAATCAATGTGATACATCAGATCAATAGAATGAAGGACAAAAACCATATGATCATTTCCATTGATGCTGAAAAAGAATTTGATAAAATTCAACTTGTCATCATGAGAAAAACCGTTAAGAAATTAGGTATAGAAGAAACATACCTCAACATAACAAAAACCATGTACAACAGATACACAGGTAGTGTCATACTGATTGGGGAAAAACTGAAAGCCTTTCCTCTAAGATCCAGGACACAGAAAGAATGCCCACTTTCACCATTGTTATTCCACATAGTACTGTAAGTCCTAGCTGGAGCAATCAGACAAGAGAAAAAAATAAAGAACATCAAAACTGGAAAAGAAGAAGTCAAATTATCCTTGTTGGTAGATGATATAACCTTATATTTGTAAAAAAAACAAACAAACAAAAAAAAAAACACTAAAGACTCCACCCAAAAACTATTAGAACTGATCAAACAATTCAGTAAAGTTGCAGGATACAAAATCAACATACAAAAATCAGTAGCATTTCTATATGCTAACAGAGAATAATCTGAAATAGAAATCAAGAAAGCAATCCTGCTTATAATAGCTACAAATAAAATTTAAATCTTAGGGATTAACTTAAGAAGTGAAAGATCTCTACAATGAAAACTATAAAACATTGATGGAAGAAACTGAAGGGGACACCAAAATTGAAGGCTATTTCATGTTCATGGGTTGGAAGAGTCAGCATGGTTAAAATGTGTATACTGCCCAAAGCAATCTACAGGGTCAATGCAATCCCTATGAAAGGATCAATGGCATTCTTCACAGAAAAAAAAAAAAAAAAAAAAAAAATCTAAAACGCATATGGAACCACAGGAGACCGAGAATAGCCTGAGCTATCCTAAGTAAAAAGAACAAAACTGACGGAATTACATTACCTGACTTCAAATTATATGATAGTACTGTGGTAATCAAAAGGGTACTGGCATAAAAATAGACACATAGACCATCAGAACAGAATAGAGAACCCAGAAACAAATCCACACACCTACAGGGAACTCATTTTTGACAAAGGTGCCAAGAACATACATTGGAGAAAAGACAGTGTCTTCAATAAATGGTGCTGGGAAAACGGGATATCCATATGCAGAAGAATGAAACTAGACCCCTATCTCTCACCATATAAAAAAAAAATTCAAAATGAATTAAAGACTTAAATCTAAGACCTCAAACTATGAAACTACTAAAATAAAACCTTGGGGAAATTCTCCAGGACATTGGTCTGGGCAAAAAATTCTTGAGTAATACCCTGCAGCACGGGGAACCAAAGCAAAAATGGACAAATGGGATCACATCAAGTTAAAGAGCTTCTACGCAGCAAAGGAAACAATCAACAGAGAGACAACCCACAGAACGGGAGAAAATATTTTCAAACTACCCACCTGATGAGGGATTAATAGCTAGAATGTATAAGGAGCTCAAACAACTCTATAGGAAAAATCTAAAAATTTGATTAAAATTTTTAATCAAAAATTTTTTGATTTTTGAAGATCTGAGAAGACATAGAAAAGAAGACATACGAATGACAAACAGGTATATGAAAAGGTGCTCAGTCAACACCGTTGATCATCAGAGGAAGTGCAGATAAAGACTACAAAGAGATGCCATCTCACCCCAGTTAAAATGGCTTTTATCCAAAAGACAGGTAACAACAAATGCTGATGAGCATGTGGAGAAAATGGAACCCTTTTTCACTGTTGGTGGGAATGTAAATTAGTACAACCACTATGGAGAATAATTTGGAAGTTCCTCAAAAACTAAAAATAGAGCTGCCATAGGATCCAGCAATCCCACTTCTAGGTATATACCCCCCCAAAAAAGGAAATCTGTGTATCGAAAAGATATCTGCGCTCCCATGCTTATGGCAGCACTATTCACAACAGCCAACACTGAGAAGCAATCAAGTTGTCCATCAGCAAATGAATGAATAAAGAAACATGGTATGTATACACTATGGAGCACTATTCAGCCTTTGAATAAAGAAAACATGGTATGTATACACTATGGAGCACTATTCAGCCTTTGAATAAAGAAAACATGGTATGTATACACTATGGAGCACTATTCAGCCTTTGAATAAAGAAAACATGGTATGTATACACTATGGAGCACTATTCAGGAGCACTATTCAGCCTTTGAATAAAGAACACATGGTATGTATACACTATGGAGCACTATTCAGCCTTTGAATAAAGAAAACATGGTAAGTATACACTATGGAGCACTATTCAGCCTTTGAATAAAGAAAACATGGTATGTATACACTATGGAGCACTATTCAGCCTTTGAATAAAGAAAACATGGTACGTATACACTATGGAGCACTATTCAGCCTTTGAATAAAGAAAACATGGTATGTATACACTATGGGGCACTATTCAGCCTTTGAATAAAGAAAACATGGTATGTATACACTATGGAGCACTATTCAGCCTTTGAATAAAGAAAACATGGTACGTATACACTATGGAGCACTATTCAGCCTTTGAATAAAGAAAACATGGTACGTATACACTATGGAGCACTATTCAGCCTTTGAATAAAGAAAACATGGTACGTATACACTATGGAGCACTATTCAGCCTTTGAATAAAGAAAACATGGTACGTATACACTATGGAGCACTATTCAGCCTTTGAATAAAGAAAACATGGTACGTACACACTATGGAGCACTATTCAGCCTTTGAATAAAGAAAACATGGTACGTATACACTATGGAGCACTATTCAGCCTTTGAATAAAGAAAACATGGTATGTATACACTATGGAGTACTATTCAGCCTTTGAATAAAGAAAACATGGTATGTGTACACTATGGAGCACTATTCAGCCTTTGAATAAAGAC
Source organism: Rhinopithecus roxellana (assembly GCF_007565055.1). Classification (NCBI taxonomy): domain Eukaryota; kingdom Metazoa; phylum Chordata; class Mammalia; order Primates; family Cercopithecidae; genus Rhinopithecus; species Rhinopithecus roxellana. The sequence continues at coordinate 150,047,732 of NC_044552.1, forward strand.
AGCCTTTGAATAAAGAAAACATGGTATGTATACACTATGGAGTACTATTCAGCCTTTGAATAAAGAAAACATGGTACGTATACACTATGGAGTACTATTCAGCCTTTGAATAAAGAAAACATGGTACGTATACACTACGGAGCACTATTCAGCCTTTGAATAAAGAAAACATGGTACGTATACACTATGGAGCACTATTCAGCCTTTGAATAAAGAAAACATGGTACGTATACACTACGGAGCACTATTCAGCCTTTGAATAAAGAAAACATGGTACGTATACACTACGGAGCACTATTCAGCCTTTGAATAAAGAAAACATGGTACGTATACACTACGGAGCACTATTCAGCCTTTGAATAAAGAAAACATGGTACGTATACACTACGGAGCACTATTCAGCCTTTGAATAAAGAAAACATGGTACGTATACACTACGGAGCACTATTCAGCCTTTGAATAAAGAAAACATGGTACGTATACACTATGGAGCACTCTTCAGCCTTTGAATAAAGAAAACATGGTACGTATACACTATGGAGCACTCTTCAGCCTTTGAATAAAGAAAACATGGTATGTATACACTATGGAGCACTCTTCAGCCTTTGAATAAAGAAAACATGGTATGTATACACTACGGAACACTATTCAGCCTTTGAATAAGGAAAACATGGTACGTATACACTATGGAGCACTCTTCAGCCTTTGAATAAAGAAAACATGGTACGTATACACTATGGAGCACTCTTCAGCCTTTGAATAAAGAAAACATGGTATGTATACACTATGGAGCACTCTTCAGCCTTTGAATAAAGAAAACATGGTATGTATACACTACGGAGCACTATTCAGCCTTTGAATAAGGAAAACATGGTACGTATACACTACGGAGCACTATTCAGCCTTTGAATAAAGAAAACTTGGTACGTATACACTATGGAGCACTCTTCAGCCTTTGAATAAAGAAAACATGGTACGTATACACTATGGAGCACTCTTCAGCCTTTGAATAAAGAAAACATGGTACGTATACATTATGGAGCACTATTCAGCCTTTGAATAAAGAAAACATGGTACGTATACACTATGGAGCACTATTCAGCCTTTGAATAAAGAAAACATGGTACGTATACACTATGGAGCACTATTCAGCCTTTGAATAAAGAAAACATGGTACGTATACACTATGGAGCACTATTCAGCCTTTGAATAAAGAAAACATGGTACGTACACACTATGGAGCACTATTCAGCCTTTGAATAAAGAAAACATGGTACGTATACACTATGGAGCACTATTCAGCCTTTGAATAAAGAAAACATGGTATGTATACACTATGGAGTACTATTCAGCCTTTGAATAAAGAAAACATGGTATGTGTACACTATGGAGCACTATTCAGCCTTGAATAAAGACAGCCTTTGAATAAGAAAACATGGTAATGTATACACTATGGAGTACTATTCAGCCTTTGAATAAAGAAAACATGGGTACGTATCACTAGGGAGTACACAATGGAGTACTAGCCCTTGAATAAGAAAACATGGTACGTATACGACTACGGAGCACTATTCAGCCTTTGAATAAAGAAAACATGTACGTATACACTACGGAGCACTATTCACAGCCTTTGAATAGAGAAAACATGGTACGTATACACTACGAGCACTATTCAGCCTTTGAATAAAGAAACATGGTACGTATACACTATGGAGCACTATTCAGCCTTTGAAATAAGAAAACATGGTACGTATACACTATGGAGTACTATTCAGCCTTTGAATAAAGAAAACATGGTACGTATACACTATGGAGCTACTATTCAGCCTTTGAATAAAGAAAACATGGTACGTATACACTACGGAGCACTATTCAGCCTTTGAATAAAGAAAACATGGTACGTATACACTACGGAGCACTATTCAGCCTTTGAATAAAGAAAACATGGTACGTATACACTACGGAGCACTATTCAGCCTTTGAATAAAGAAAACATGGTACGTATACACTACTGGAGCACTATTCAGCCTTTGAATAAAGAAAACATGGTACGTATACACTACGGAGCACTATTCAGCCTTTGAATAAAGAAAACATGGTACGTATACACTACTGGAGCACTCTTCAGCCTTTGAATAAAGAAAACATGGTACGTATACACTATGGAGCACTATTCAGCCTTTGAATAAAGAAAACATGGTACGTATACACTATGGAGCACTCTTCAGCCTTTGAATAAAGAAAACATGGTACGTATACACTATGGAGCACTCTTCAGCCTTTGAATAAAGAAAACATGGTAGTATACACTATGGAGCACTCTTCAGCCTTGAATAAAGAAAACATGGTATGTATACACTACGGAAGCACTATTCAGCCTTTGAATAAGAAAACATGGTACGTATACACTATGAGCACTCTTCAGCCTTTGAATAAAGAAACATGGTACGTATACACTATGGAGCACTCTTCAGCCTTTGAATAAAGAAAACATGGTATGTATACACTATGGAGCACTCTTCAGCCTTTGAATAAAGAAAACATGGTATGTATACACTACGGAGCACTATTCAGCCTTTGAATAAGGAAACATGGTACGTATACACTACGGAGCACTATTCAGCCTTTGAATAAAGAAAACTTGGTACGTATACACTATGGAGCACTCTTCAGCCTTTGAATAAAGAAAACATGGTACGTATACACTATGGAGCACTCTTCAGCCTTTGAATAAAGAAAACATGGTACGTATACATTATGGAGCACTATTCAGCCTTTGAATAAAGAAAACATGGTACGTATACACTATGGAGCACTATTCAGCCTTTGAATAAAGAAAACATGGTACGTATACACTATGGAGTACTATTCAGCCTTTGAATAAAGAAAACATGGTATGTATACACTATGGAGTACTATTCAGCCTTTGAATAAAGAAAACATGGTATGTATACACTACGGAGCACTATTCAGCCTTTGAATAAAGAAAACATGGTATGTATACACTATGGAGTATATTCAGCCTTTGAATAAAGAAAACATGGTACGTATACACTATGGAGCACTATTCAGCCTTTGAATAAAGAAAACATGGTACGTATACACTATGGAGCACTATTCAGCCTTTGAATAAAGAAAACATGGTACGTATACACTACGGAGCACTATTCAGCCTTTGAATAAAGAAAACATGGTACGTATACACTATGGAGCACTATTCAGCCTTTGAATAAAGAAAACATGGTACGTATACACTATGGAGCACTATTCAGCCTTTGAATAAAGAAAACATGGTACGTATACACTATGGAGCACTATTCAGCCTTTGAATAAAGAAAACATGGTACGTATACACTATGGAGCACTATTCAGCCTTTGAATAAAGAAAACATGGTACGTATACACTATGGAGCACTATTCAGCCTTTGAATAAGGAAAACATGGTACGTATACACTATGGAGCACTATTCAGCCTTTGAATAAGGAAAACATGGTACGTATACACTATGGAGCACTCTTCAGCCTTTGAATAAGGAAAACATGGTACGTATACACTATGGAGCACTCTTCAGCCTTTGAATAAAGAAAACATGGTACGTATACACTATGGAGCACTCTTCAGCCTTTGAATAAAGAAAACATGGTACGTATACACTATGGAGCACTATTCAGCCTTTGAATAAAGAAAACATGGTACGTATACACTATGGAGCACTATTCAGCCTTTGAATAAAGAAAACATGGTACGTATACACTATGGAGCACTATTCAGCCTTTGAATAAAGAAAACATGGTACGTATACACTATGGAGCACTATTCAGCCTTTGAATAAAGAAAACATGGTATGTATACACTACGGAGCACTATTCAGCCTTTGAATAAAGAAAACATGGTATGTATACACTATGGAGTATATTCAGCCTTTGAATAAAGAAAACATGGTACGTATACACTATGGAGCACTATTCAGCCTTTGAATAAAGAAAACATGGTACATATACACTATGGAGCACTATTCAGCCTTTGAATAAAGAAAACATGGTACGTATACACTACGGAGCACTATTCAGCCTTTGAATAAAGAAAACATGGTACGTATACACTACGGAGCACTATTCAGCCTTTGAATAAAGAAAACATGGTACGTATACACTATGGAGCACTATTCAGCCTTTGAATAAAGAAAACATGGTACGTATACACTATGGAGCACTATTCAGCCTTTGAATAAAGAAAACATGGTACGTATACACTACGGAGCACTCTTCAGCCTTTGAATAAAGAAAACATGGTACGTATACACTACGGAGCACTATTCAGCCTTTGAATAAAGAAAACATGGTACGTATACACTACGGAGCACTCTTCAGCCTTTGAATAAAGAAAACATGGTACGTATACACTACGGAGCACTATTCAGCCTTTGAATAAAGAAAACATGGTACGTATACACTACGGAACACTATTCAGCCTTTGAATAAAGAAAACATGGTATGTATACACTATGGAGCACTATTCAGCCTTTGAATAAAGAAAACATGGTACGTATACACTACGGAGCACTATTCAGCCTTTGAATAAAGAAAACATGGTACGTATACACTACGGAGCACTATTCAGCCTTTGAATAAAGAAAACATGGTACGTATACACTATGGAGCACTATTCAGCCTTTGAATAAAGAAAACTTGGTACGTATACACTATGGAGCACTCTTCAGCCTTTGAATAAAGAAAACATGGTACGTATACACTATGCAGCACTCTTCAGCCTTTGAATAAAGAAAACATGGTACGTATACATTATGGAGCACTATTCAGCCTTTGAATAAAGAAAACATGGTACGTATACACTATGGAGCACTATTCAGCCTTTGAATAAAGAAAACATGGTACGTATACACTATGGAGTACTATTCAGCCTTTGAATAAAGAAAACATGGTATGTATACACTATGGAGTACTATTCAGCCTTTGAATAAAGAAAACATGGTATGTATACACTACGGAGCACTATTCAGCCTTTGAATAAAGAAAACATGGTATGTATACACTATGGAGTATATTCAGCCTTTGAATAAAGAAAACATGGTACGTATACACTATGGAGCACTATTCAGCCTTTGAATAAAGAAAACATGGTACGTATACACTATGGAGCACTATTCAGCCTTTGAATAAAGAAAACATGGTACGTATACACTATGGAGCACTATTCAGCCTTTGAATAAAGAAAACATGGTACGTATACACTATGGAGCACTATTCAGCCTTTGAATAAAGAAAACATGGTACGTATACACTATGGAGCACTATTCAGCCTTTGAATAAAGAAAACATGGTACGTATACACTATGGAGCACTATTCAGCCTTTGAATAAAGAAAACATGGTACGTATACACTATGGAGCACTATTCAGCCTTTGAATAAAGAAAACATGGTACGTATACACTATGGAGCACTATTCAGCCTTTGAATAAGGAAAACATGGTACGTATACACTATGGAGCACTATTCAGCCTTTGAATAAGGAAAACATGGTACGTATACACTATGGAGCACTATTCAGCCTTTGAATAAGGAAAACATGGTACGTATACACTATGGAGCACTATTCAGCCTTTGAATAAAGAAAACATGGTACGTATACACTATGGAGCACTATTCAGCCTTTGAATAAAGAAAACATGGTACGTATACACTATGGAGCACTATTCAGCCTTTGAATAAAGAAAACATGGTACGTATACACTATGGAGCACTATTCAGCCTTTGAATAAAGAAAACATGGTACGTATACACTATGGAGCACTATTCAGCCTTTGAATAAAGAAAACATGGTATGTATACACTATGGAGCACTATTCAGCCTTTGAATAAAGAAAACATGGTATGTATACACTATGGAGCACTATTCAGCCTTTGAATAAAGAAAACATGGTATGTATACACTATGGAGCACTATTCAGCCTTTGAATAAAGAAAACATGGTATGTATACACTATGGAGCACTATTCAGCCTTTGAATAAAGAAAACATGGTATGTATACACTATGGAGTACTATTCAGCCTTTGAATAAAGAAAACATGGTATGTATACACTATGGAGTACTATTCAGCCTTAAATATAAAAAGAAGGAGATCCTGTCATTTGCAACAATGGGTGGAACCGCAAGTCATTTTGTTAAGTGAAATAAGCCAGGCACAGAAACACAAACCTCACATGTTTTCACTTATCTGTGGGAGCTAAAAATTAAAGCAATTGAACTCATGGAGATAGAGAGTAGAAGGATGGTTACCAGGGGCTGAGAACAGTAGTGAGAGGGTGGGGTGGTGGGGCAGGGGGACTTGGGATGGTTAATTGGTAAAAAAAATAGGAAGAGTGAATAAGACCTAGTATTTGCTAGCACAACTATATTGACTATAGTCAATAATAATTTAATTGTACATTTAAAAATAACTAAAGGAGGCTGGGCGCAGTGGCTCACGCCTGTAATCCTAGCACTTTGGGAGGCCGAGGCGAGTGGATCACAAGATCAGGAGATCGATACCATCCTGGATAAGAGGATGAAACCCCATCTCTACTAAAAATACAAAAAAAAAAAAAAAAATAGCCGGGCGTGGTGGTGGGCACCTGCAGTCCCAGCTGCTCAGGAGCTGAGGCAGGAGAATGGCACGAACCCGGGAGGCAGAGCTTACAGTGAGCCAAGATCATGCCACTGCACTCCAGCCTAGGTGACAGAGTGAGACTCTGTCTCAAAATAAATACATAAATAATAAAATAAAATAACTAAAGGAGTATAATTGGATTGTTTGTAATACAAAGGATAAATGCTTGAGAGGATGGATATCCCCATTTACCCTGATGTGATTATTACACATTGCATGCCTGTATCAAAATATTTCATGTAACCCATAAATATATATACCTACCATGTACCCACAATCATTAAAAAATAAAAAATAAAAACGAGTGTCCTATATTCCAGGAGAGAACCCAATATTTGAAAGAAAATAATGGAGAATATGAAACTTGAAGAATTATTCTGAGTTTTGAGGCCATGTAGCTACCTGGTTGCCTCAGAAGGATTCGCTCTGTTATGGAGCAATCTCTCCCATGTATTCTCAGCAGTTGGATTAGACCAGAGAGCAGAGCAGTCATATCTGCCCCTTGGAGCTCTGCTCTAGCAAAAAAAGAGAAAATAAACAAAGATGTAATAAATAAGCAAGATTATTATCAGAAATTGGCAAATAGAGTAAGAAGTGATTTTCCTGCCTTTCCTGCACAAATTGTACTTCGACCTTCAACGTAATCAAATAAGTCTGGATGATGACACTATTTCTTTTTTGAAAATTAATACCAGCTAATAATGATGTTTAAGGAATAACAGAAATAAAAAATTTCCACTTCTAATTTTAAAAATATTAATTCATCAATAGATAAAACCACCGGACAACAGGTTGACACAGAGCCTCATAGCAGAGAGCTCTGGCTGTCCCAAGAGCCCAGTGTCCCTAAGAGTGGGCCTATCCAACACAGGATGCTTCCACCCTGCCACAGGGGAAGATCACAGCCCCACCAGGAGGTGCTCTTATAAAAATGTTCAGCCTGAGTATTATCAAGCCTTTAGTGCTAACTTCCAGAAATGGGGGTTACAGAAATGGGGGATAGAGGAACAAGCTAAATGACACCAAAAAAGGGAGCAAACAGAAAGATCCAGAAAATGAGAACTTTCATAGTATAATTGACCAGTTATCAACACATGCATGGCATGAAAAAAAGGAGAAAAGGGTAGGGCAGCTTGAGAGGAAAAGAGACTTGTCAGATTTCATGGTGAAATGCACCTGAGGGTTGTCAACATGCAGAAAGTTTTCAGCCAAGGATGTCTGGAACACACTGTGGGTGAAAAATGAGTTTATTACTTCCTGCAGGAAGGGTGACCTCTCACTGGTGGGAGGTGGGAGTGTCTCAATGAAAGGGTGTTAGAAATAACCTGTCACAGGATGGGACTTTGCTGGAGTAATTTGGGGAGGGTCTAAGGAAGATTAGACCCCTCACCATAGATTAGGTGCTGTCAGGAAGTGGGGGAAAGTCTATGAGTTGGGGGAAGGGCCAGTGAACCTCCTCCTAGGGAGAGCAGAGTGGAGTCAGGGTAAGGCTGGAGCTGGCACTCATTTAATCAGAGAGGAGCATTTGATGCCTGTGGGTTGCAGAGTGGCCGGGCCTCACATGGGTTTCTGTGAGCTTTTGCCCATCCACCAAAGCAGCAGGTTCAGCTGGGAGCTCCAGGGCAGCTCCAGGGTTCTTCCAGCTGCTTTTGTTCTTTCTCAGTATAAGTTTAAAACTGAATACAATCATTAAAAGACACTTTTAGTTCATCAAAAAAGATAGATTATGCGCCAGGCACAGTTGCTCACACCTGTAATCCTAGCAGTTTGGGAAGCCAGGGAGAGTGGATCACTTGAGCTCAGGACCAGCCTGGGCAACATGGCGAAACTTAGACTCTACTAAAAATACAAAAAGAGCTGGGCATAGTGGCACATACCTGTAATCCTAGCTGCTTGGGAGGCTGAGGCAGGAGAATTGCTTGAGGCTGGGAGGTAGAGGTTGCAGTGAGCTGAGATCATGCCACTGCACCCCACCCTGGGCAACAGAGTGAGACTCTCAAAAAAAAAAAAAAAAGAAAAGATTGATTATGGACGAATTACTAGATATAAAAGAATTGTTGATAATGTTACTGGGTGTGATCATGTCAATTTGTTTGTATAAGAAAAAGTCCATGTCTTTTAGAGAAGCAGATGGAATGACATGGCAGTAAAAGGACACAGGATCTGAGATTTGCTATAAAATCCTATGTAATAACAAAAACTATGGGTAGATGAAGCAAATGTGGGGAAATTGTGTAGACACTGCACCCCTAGAGCATGAGCTCTTTCCTCAGGAGGCTCCCCAGCCCTTGGGAGTGGGGGCCACCCTCCCTAAACTCTGCCAGTCATTTTTCACAGTGAGTGCAGGGTCCTGCTGAGGCCTCTTGGGAGCCGCAGACTGCAGAGGCCACCAGCCGCCTTCTGAGAGTGAATGTGACGTTGGCTCAGCTGAGTGCCTGGAGGACACAGAACCTCTGGAATCTGGGGCCGGCCCCTGCGCCACTCCCTGCACTGCTCCCTGGGGGTTCACGGCCTGGTTACTTTATCCCTCCATGTCTCAGAAAGACAAGAGGTGGATGAACTGACCTCTAGGTTCCCTCCCCGTGTTAGGTTTCTACCATGGGTGTCAGGCCCTCCTCACTACTGACAGAGAGCCTTTGCTTGGGCGCACTTTAGTTGGGCTCCTGAGCCTTCTAGGCCCACCACCGTGCACCTCGTTGCAAGGTCCAGTTTTAGTAAGAACCTTGCAAAGCCAGTTTGGCAAGAGTCCTCACCCCTGATATCTGATGACCTTCAATATCCAATCCGTGTCCTCATCATACACCTTCTCCCAAGTGGCATCTGATCACCCTGCCCGGACTTCAGCAAGAATCCTGCTGGGTCAATTTAGCCAGAATCCCCTGACCCCTAATGTCTCCTCTCAGTCACTGTCTATCCCGGGACCACCCGCCTGTCTTTTGGCTGTAAGTTCCCACTCGTCCGTGCTGTGTTCTGAGTGCAGCCCAATCTCTCTCCTGACTGCAATTCCTGCTGCCGTGGTCCCCGTACCTACGGCGTTGGTCCTGAGTGAAGCCTTCCTCAGCACGCTTTAACAAGTGTCACCAAAAACAGTTTGCTCAACACTACTAAGATTCTCTTTGAAGAAAATACAGAATTCATTTCCAGATCTTTTATGCAGGAATATGCCTTCAATCTTACAATGTTCTCGTTTCCTGACTACTTCTGATTGTTCCCCTCTTCCTTCTTAGACGTCCTGGTCTGACAGTGAATTCTGCCGATGGTGAGGGTTAATGCCTCCATGCACATAACTGTTTCATCTCCAAATGCAAAGGTTTTGCCATGAATCATATACTCAAATGAAGCAAGGAAAAGCAATAACATCTTTTAAATGTTTTAAAGTGGGAGTTTAAAAGTCATTTCTGATACTTATTAAGAATATACAAACTTTGTCTGAATAAATGACAAATTCAGCAAAATTGCATCCCAAAGTGTAATCCTTACGAAGCCACCATTCAACCTAGTTTATGTGCGGTCTTCTGTGGTGTGTGCGGTCTTCTGTGGTGTGTGTGGTCTTCTGGGGTAGGTGTGGTCTTCTGTGGTACGTGAGGTCTTCTGTGGTAGGTGCTGGGTGTCCAATAGCAAAAGAAATGGACATGATCCCCCAGCTACAGGAGGTGTGAGGAGAACGTAGTTTGAAACAAGGAAGAAATGGTAAGAAGGTGCCTGACCAGCAAATGGGCACATTACAGAGTTTGGGGGCCAGGCCAGCAAACGGGCACATCACGGAACTCAGGCACCCGGCCAGCAAACGGGCATATCACAGAGCTCAGGTGCTCGGCCAGCAAATGGGCACATCACAGAGCTCAGGTGCAATCCTGAAGTTGGGAAGACATCGAAATATGTGTTACAAGGGAGTAAGCACCCACGCTCTGTGGTGAAAGGCTCAGTCTGGTTGCATGAAGGGTTAGGAGGGGCGTGTCTCAGACAAGGGTTCTGTAAGGTCACATGCCACAGCTGTAAAGAGATAGAGGTTATGGAAAGAAAAGCAAACGAGTCGCACTCTCTCCTTTTAAAATCTTGACAGGTGAACCTCTATAATAACAAATTTTTAAAAATGTGTTTAAAGATATAGGTTTCATAAAATTAAAACATTGACAAAATATCAAAAATGACTGAATTTAGTTATTATAGCACAAATCTGAATATTTGTTGAGCGGTTGGTGATATTTGGATAAACATGGGGACAGATAAACATAATAATTATATATTTATTCTATACTCTTTCTTGCCTTTCTTTCAACAAATACTAATTCAGTTGCTGTAATTAGGATGCTCACACAATCTATGTTCCATTGAGAGTAATAACAAATCAGACAACATTTATGGAACCATTGTAATTCTAGATGGATTTTGGTAATTATCACAGAGAACTGGTGCTCTGTTGAAGCAGTAGCAACTGAAACTGTCAGTGAAATTATTAAAGCAATATGGTCACGTGCCACATCCTGTTTTAGTGGCCTATGGACTGCATCTAAAATGGTGGTCCAATAAGTTGATATGCCACATTTTACTGTCCCCCCTATGTTCAGATGTGTTTAGATACACAAGTACTTACCATTGTGTTACAGTTGTCTACAGAGTTGTGCAGTCACACACTACACAAGTGTGTAGCCTGGAAGCAATGGGCTGTTCCAGACAGCCTAGGTGTGTAGTGGGGAGCTGGGCCTCCCAGGTTCGTGTAAGCGCACCCCATAATCTTCCCACAAAGACAAAATTGCCTAATGATTCATTTCTCAGAGCGTATCCCCATTATGAAGTGACTCCTGGCTGTATTTAGATGGAGAGATACACACTTTTAATTTTTAAGATAACTGACATAATGATTGCGCATATTTATGGGATCAACATGATATTTTGGGATAGGTGTACGTTGTACAACGATCAAATCAGGGAAATTAGCATACCCATTATCTTAAACATGTATCGTTTCTTTATGATGAGAACATTCAAAACCTTCTCTTCTATACTGAAATGTACACTGTTATTATCTCTAGCCATCCCACCCTGTGATTCCAGAACTTATTGCTCCTAACCGTAGCTCTGTGCTTATGCCAATCTCACCATCCCCACTCCCCGCAACCCTCCCCACCACCGTCCCCACTCCCCACTCCCCTCAACTCTGCTCACCACCATCCCCGCTCCCTTCAACTCACCCCACCATCGTCCCCACTCCCCGCAACCCTCCCCACCATCGTCCCCACTCCCCGCGACCCTGCCCACCACCGTCCCCACTCCCCGCGACCCTCCCCACCACCGTCCCCACTCCCCGCGACCCTGCTCACACTCTGGCAACCACTCTTCTACTCTCCACTTCCATGAGAACAACCTTTTAGCTTTTGCACATGTGAGTCAGATCACATGGTATTTGTCTTTCTGTGCCTGGCTTATTTCACATGATGCGATGTCCTCCTGGTTCATTGTGCTGCCTCAGATGACAGGAGTGGAGTCTTTTCACAGCTGAGTAGTATTCTCTTGTCTACACATATCCACATTTTCTCTGCCCGCTCCTCCAGTGTTGGACATTTGGGTTGATTTCGCGTCCTGGCCTTTGTGAGTGGTGCTGCAGTGAACGGGGGAGTGTAGGTGTCTCTTTGACGTGCTGACTTGAGCGGTGCCCAGGCTGTGGCCTTGTGTGGGAGAGACTGGTCTGTGAAGGACAAGTGTGTCACTCAGTCCAAGTTGCCAGGCTGTACCGAGTGCCTGCCACCTGCTCTCCAGGGTCATGAACCTCCCCTAAAATAAAGTTGTGACACGCCAGGGATTTCAAGGGAAGCTTGGGTCCTCCTTGCTCACACACTGCTATGGGTTGAGCGTATGTGTCCCTCCAAAATGTAGATGTTGGAACTTAAGCCCCAAGGTGATGGTATTAGAGGATGGGCCCCTGGAAGGGGATTAGGTCTTGGGGACTCTGCCCTCACAGATGGGATCCGTGCCCTCGTAGGAGGGCCTGAGGGAGAGGGTTCACCCCTCCACGCCCCTCCACCTGCTGTGACATCAGAACACAAGCATAGGTGCCAGCTCGGAAGCAAAGAGGAGCCCTCACCCCACACTGAGCCCGTTGGCACCTTCATCCCGGACTTCTCGGCATCCAGAACTGTGAGAAATCAATTTCTGTTGTTTAAAAATTACCCAGTCTAAGGTATTAGGAGTGGGAATGGATGGAGACATACACACCACTTATTTCACTTCCCTCACACCCCACCCTGTATGACTCCCACCCCTGCACCCCGGAGTCCTGTGCATACACCCAGGCTGGGTCAGGCTTGACCCCCTCACCGTTCTGGCCCAGAGTCAGAGAAGCAGGGACTCTCAGGCTGCAGCCCTGAGACCAGCCCAGCAGTGGGGCTGCACGGTCATTAAAGGGACTGACGGGGCCTGCCTGACCACCGAGTGGCTGCATCCGACGGCTGGACGTCCGTGCTAGAGCACGCATGCCTCCACCTCCTTCAGATCACGGGCCACAGGGCTCCTCTTCTGCGCCAGGCCCGCTGCCCACCCCCGCCTCCCCTGCTGTCCTTTCTGCAGGGATTTCACTTGCCTCGTCGGGAGGTGAGGAATGGAGGATGTGACTATTCCTGCAGGGACTGCCCCTAGCAGGAGTGAGCACAGCGGCAGGACCTCACACCAAGGCCACAGCTGGCCTCAGGTTAAAAACAGTCTATAAATCAATTTGGGTTCTTGCCTACCTAACCCAAATTTCTCCAGGCTTTGCCAGTGTTTAGGAACAAACAACGTCGTGTGAACAGCAATCATTGGAAATGCACCTGCCCTATCCCCAGCGGCTGCGAAGCCCTCCCCTGGGCGCTCCTGGGTCCTGGGATGTGTGGAGAGAGCACATGCAGGTCGGTCCTGCAGGTGCGGACACTTCTCTGATCCCTGTGGCCTCAACCCAGCGGCTGCAGTGTCCACCCCTCACTCAGCCCACGTCCCACGTCCCAGAGCCTCGTGGGGCCTCATGAGCTTCGTGGGGTGGCAGCTGCACATTGGCCTCTGTCCAGAGTGTGCAGAAGGAGAGGAGAGTGGCCGGTTGGGGGGCTCAGCCCCTGTGACACCCTAGGAGAGGTACCTGAGGCTGTGCTCCATGCTCTCCAGGGTTCAGGGCATTTTCTAGGATGGGACTTTATGTCACCTTCACCCCTCTTTGTTTATCATCCCAGTCATGTGTCCAGAGGACGGACAGGGGCTGGATTTCCACCCAAAGCCTACCAGTTCAGGGGCATCTGGTCTGAGACCTCAGTGTGTCACTGAATTCTCCAGACACCTGACACTCAGCAGCCAGCAAGGGCTCCACAGACCAAGGGGCAGTCAGCAGGGGTGCAACACTGGGAGGAGGCCATACCCGCAGGGCCACCAGCTCTGAGTAGCCAGGAGGAACCTGCAGTGGACTCCTTCACGGATGCTGGTGCAGGAAGCGGAGCTGAGAACCAGCCGGTCAGCAGGGGGCAGCTCTGACTGCACAGTGAACACGTGAAAGAGAGAGTCCCCATTGCAGGTTCATCCGCTCTGCCTGAGGATGTGAGCAAGTGTCCCCAGCAATAATGTCCGTTGGAGCCCTAGACACGCTTTCCCAGTATTCATTACCAGATGAGAGCTTGCCAACAGAAGCTGTTCTATACAGTTGAGATTTGGTTCTTTTTTTTTTTTTTTTTTTTTTTTTTTTTTTTTAGCCAGGGTCTCACTCTGTCACCCAGCCAATTATTATTGGATAATTACTCTTCCTGCAGAAAATGAAACTGCAGCTTGAGTTCCACAGCCTTCTTCCCCCAGTACCTGAAGGTCTGGGTATCTGAGTCAGAGGAACAGCTTGGCCTGCAGACCTGACCTCCTCTGTGTGTGGGCATGTAGTTGCATGTAGGCATCCGCAGGCTTATCCAGGGAGCCTGGGGGACCCTGAGCCTTTGGCCTCCTAGCCAGCTCCAGACGGTGGTGCTGCAGGCAGGCCCAGCGGGCTGCTCTTTCCTGACTCAGCTGCTGGATGGCGGCCTGCAGTCTGCGAGCAGCGCTGGATTGATGACCGTGACAGTGAGCTCCATCTGACCCCACAGCTGCTGCTTTCTCTTTAGCTCCTCCTTCTTCAGTGACCATGCAGTATTTACAAGTCACGTTCAGAGTTTATCACTGAGATCAATTGCAAATCACAGCGATTATACTTTTAATGTTTTAATTAATTCTTCCAAAGTCCCTTTTCCTGAGTTACTGTCAGTATCAAGACAGAAAGGGACCCCTTGCTCACCTGGAATCTCAGACATCAGAGGATGGTTCCAGGAAAACCCTGGAAGCCCAGTAAGTGGAAAAGCACCAAGTAGCCACCAGATGGCAATGTTGAGTCGACGAACAGGACCGGCACAGGGGCCTCCAGACAGGCGACGCGCCCGGCACCCTGATGTGCACCGCATTGCACCTCGCATCCCACCAGTAGTCTTATTACCAGGCGGCTCCAACGTCTCTGAGGGAGGCAAGGGGTGATTCATACTGTGCAGCTTTCAGCAAACCCTCCCAGCTTGTTCCCAAGCCCTGAGCCCCAGAGCTGAAGTTTGAGAAACAGTCGCAAAGCAGGATGAAATGGTGCAGCCCATGGGCTGGATGCGCTGATCTCAACAGGGATCAACCACGACTGGAAAACACAGACGTGCTGTTTCTCCTCAACAGGAAGACTGATTCTGGGGAGTGCGTACAGCCCCGAGTGGGGACAGCAGTTCCAGGCGGAAGGTGGTAAGTCGCCCTCTGTGATGCAAAAGCACTGAGGTGAAACCTTAGGATCCCAGTGCAACTTGAGGTGAAGGTCCCTGTTCCCTTCCAGCCTCGAAAGGAGAAATTCCGAGGAAGACACAGGAAACAAGTTTGCATCTTACAGGAAAAGAAGCTGAGCCACCAACGGACAACTCCTGTTAAAGAATCCTGTATCCCTCATGCATCTTTATTGAGTGCCTGCTGTATGCCAGGCAGCTTTGGAGATGGGGTTGCAGTGAGCAGAACAGCCCTGGTGCCCACCACTGGGGAAGGTGAGACAGCCAACAGGTAACTGCAGGTGTGGTCAGTTCTAGGAGACAGGATGCAGGGTCAAAGACACTGACTGGGCCCTCCTTTGACAGCCAGGTGACCCGAAGTGCAGACTTGGGGACTCAGATCAGGTGGCTGAGGAGGCAGGAAGAAGGTTTTCCATGTGTGGAGAGGGAGAGAGCCAGACAGAGGCCAGTGTGGCCAGAGCTTAGTGGGCAGGGAGGAGAGCAGCAGGAGCCAGGCGGGCAGAGAGACAGGACAGACAACTATCCCTTCCTCGGACACAGGAATCTCCTAATTTCTCTCCTCCAACTCTTCCCCAACGCATTCCTGGCTTCAGTCCCCCACTCACCTGAACCTGCTGTTATCAAGGTCACAGTGACCTTCTCACTACAGCAGAAGCCTCTCCATCCGCATCTATGTGACCTCTGGCTACCCTCCCACTTGCTGACCATCGGCTCCTCCCCAAAACACACCTGTCTCAGCTGCCCCAGAAGATCCCACACTCCTGGTGCTGACCAGCTTTGGGTCCAGCCTCCTGCTTGCAGAAAGAACCGAGCTTCACCTCCACCTGGAGACCTAGAGTTCCTCCCCGCTCGGCCCTGACACCTGCACTCACTGAGCCACTTCCATGAGCCTCCTTTCCATGTAAATGCCTTTGCTGTAAAATGGCAGGGGGAGCGTTGAATATGAGCCAGGCACAGTGTGAGACCTCAGTCCTGACCTGGGAGCTTATGATCACAGGAGGCCGGCAATCAACAGAGCAGCTCCCAGGCAGCCTGACAGGCCCGGAGCACAGGTGGGGAAGCAGGGCAGGAAGGTTCACAGAAGGGGATGTTTGGGCTGGGTTTCAAAGGATGTGTAGGAGTTTGTTGCTCACAGGAAGGGTAGTGAAGATAAAGAAGTGACAGGGACAGACCCAGGGGTGTGAGGCAGTGGGGGTTAGGGAGGGTGCCGTAGGAGCAACTGGGAAGATTGGGTGAAAGGCACATGGGGTTGACCTGGAGATGAGCTTTGGAGCCAGGACAGGTGCTGAGCTGGGCTCTGGCCTCCTGTGAGAGCTGCCTCCTGTGCTCCCTTCAGCCACAAGTCCTCAGCAGATCTCCTTTGAGGAGGGTGGGGATACGGTTAGACAGGGGTGCATGTCACCCATGGACAAGGCATGATGCTGTGTCTATAGAGTGCATGGCACAGCTGCTGGCACCCTGTCAGGTGCTGCTCTTCCCATAGGCATAGCCCTGCTAGCTCCCACTGCTGCTCCGCACCTCCCCTGCACCCTGGAGTTCCTCCGACACCGCCCTGCTGCTGAGATGAACTCCCCACAGGACAGAACCCTGCGGAAATCACCTTTGCTTCCCTGGAACAGGGGAGCACTGCAGGTGCCGTTCACTGCCTGATGAATGAATGAAGGACGGCAGGAAGCCCTGGGGAGGCTCCAAGGTGCAGTGCAAGGCCCAATGTGGGGAAGCTCCCGCCAACCCCCTGCTGCCCCAGCACAGGCAGGACAGGCCCCCGTTCGCCTCTCCCACAGCTCAGATGCTGACCTGGGGGTCAAACCCCCGCCTGCCTCTCCCGCAGCTCAGATGCTGACCTGGGGGTTAATTGTTTCGAGTCTTTGAAGTCTTTGAAGTTGAAACACCTGAGCCAGCTGTGGAGCCCAGTTAATCATGACCCTTGTCACTAACTGCTGTGAGCACACAGATGGCCAGATAAGAACTGGGAAGAAATGCCAGGGTCTGGGGGCTGCACACCCCCCCCACCTCACAGGCCTTGGCAGGTGCCGGTGGACGGTTTCCTCAGGGAAGGCTGATCGCAGCCACGTCTCCAGATGGTCCCAGCCACGATGGCCCACGTTGTCCACGCTGTCAGGGTTGCCAACCAGTGGGCTTCTCGTGGCTGACCGTTCACGCCCCACACTCAGCCACCAACACGTCCACATTCCCTGAGCCAGGTGCTTTGGGAGAGGTCATCTCCTGGGTCTCTGGCCTTGCAAGGTTCTGGGGCAAACCCTCACATGCGTCCCGTCCCATCTCGTTGGTCAGCCCAGGCACACCTGCCTGGGTCAGGTTTGTGCGTGATGTGAGGAGGAAAAGAGGATTTTGGCACAGAAACGTCAACCCAAAGAAAGGAGTCAAAAAAAAACACACGGGACAGCTCTGCATGTGACCAACAGAGGGCGCCATGAGCCCACCCAGCTTAGTGGCTCTCAGGTAATTTGCAAAATTAAAATAAAATTTCTGGGTGCAACAGGGCACTGATAATTGAGTTGTTCGGACCTCAGTGATACAATCTTGTCTCAAAATCCCATAATTCCATGAAAAATTGATTATTTTTGAAAAACATACCTTTGTAACCCTAGAATAAAATGCACTTTTTAATTAATTATTTTTTTATTCAATTGCAATCTGTATTTTATTGTCAGTCACTCAGACTCTCAAACTGCCTTCATTTCAATTTCCAGATCACTCTACTCAACCTCAGAATAAAACATGTTTTAGCTCCAACTGCTGCCCTCAGAAGCCTTCCCATGTGCTGGGAGTTTCGTGTCTTGCCCAGCGTGGTCTGTGGTCCCAGGAGTCCCAGGTGCCTGGATGAGTCGGAACGATGGTGGAGGAGTTGCCCCCTGCCCTGCTCATGATGGGGACAGTCCTTGGCTGAATCTGCTCTTCTGGAAGAGAACCTGGTTTTGTCTTCTGCTGTCCTGGATCCATGGGAAAACAGGACACAAAACTGTCAATAATTGCTAGACACGCTGGGCAGGCTGGAACCTAGTGCCCTCTGGCCCCGCGGCAGCTCTCCTAATCTCCTATCACATCGCAGATGGAGCTGGGGACACTGTGGAGTTGTCACAGGCAGCCAGCCCCTCCCACACCACCATCAGATCCGAGGCTGACAGCCAGGGAGAGAAACACAGGCCTCCTTCAACATGCGGAAAGCACAGGGAACACGTGAAGCCCAGCCCTAGACAGGCCACCGGAAAACAACGTGGGAATACGTAACTTGTCCTATTAACTTAATGTGTGTGCACACTTGAGAAACAGGGTATTTCCTGTGCCTTGGAGGCTGACAGGTACCCGGGCTCACTCGTGGACTCTGCCCATCAGCAGCTGCTGCTCACGGCTGACTCATTCTGAAGAGCGGACCTTTGACATCTCACTGGGAGACAGATCAGATTCCTCACCCGCGGGTCCTTTTGTTTGCTCCCAATGTGAAGGTGGTTTCAGCCTCACGGTTTCACAGCACACTCTCGGCCTGTGGAGAGAGCATGGCGCAGCAGGAAAATCCTGCTCTGCATCTCGGGGTACCGTGAGCTCCAGCCCTAAACCTTGGTTCTGTCATCCACAAAGTGAAAACTGCAGAACAACCACCAGAATTCATGCTTGGAGTAAGTGTAACTGGCTATTCATGAGCTCTGAGCATCATGGAATGGCAGCAAATCACCTGCTCTGTCTCTGTCCCACCATCTCAGTGGCCAGAGACCATGAAAAATGTCTCCTCTTCTCAGCTCTGCTCCTCTAGCTGCCAGGCCCAGCGTGGACAGAGACCATGAACAACGCCTCCTCTTCTCAGCTCTGTGGGCTGCCGGGCCCAGCTGGGGACACTCTCCCAGGTTTCTCCTGGGTTGCCCGCAGCGGGTGATGAATGTCCAAGACAGTGCCTTCCTCAAGTGGCCTGGACTCCAGGAGGCAGATGTCGAAGCCATGGGCTTGGCCTTACCAGGGAGCACAGTGCTCGGGGACACCACCAGTATCCCCCTTGAAGATAGGACCAGTGTCAGGACCTGGTGGGTCTCCCACCAGAAGAGAGAGGCTGATATCACTCCAATGGAAGCCCTGTCTGGGTCAAGAGGGACTTGGTCATTTGTAGCAAAAGTGAAGCCTGGGCTTCCCTGAGAGAGATGTATCCGGCTTGGGAGGGAGGTGATGCCCCTGCCTGCTTGAGCAAATGTCCCATGACCACAGGGAAGAGGACATTGGACAGAAAACACCGACTTTCTCCCTCACAAGATTGGGGGTGTCCATGACCCAGGCTAGCAGCACAGGTCCCCTGGCTCCATCCCCTCCTGAATCACACCTGTCCTTCCCTTCAGTCTCCAAGATATTTCGAGACCCACATGAACTCCAGAATCCTGTGGATTACATTAGATCCAAAGGGATAGATCCTACATTAATTCCCAGACAAAGAAACACATGCTGCATAGACAGATGGTGTATGATAGACAGATGGCATATGATAGACAGATGGCATATGATAGACAGATGGTGTATGATAGACACATGGCAAATGATAGACAGATGGTATATGATAGGCAGATGGCATATGATAGATGGCATATGATAGACAGATGGTATACGATAGATAGATTTTTAAAATGTTATATGATAGGTGGCATTTGATAGATAGAAAAATGGCATATGATACATGGTTACACAAACAGACAGGTGGCATATAAGAGACTGATGATAAATGACATATGATATAGATGAAAAAAGGCATAGGATACATAGATGCATAGATATATGACATATGATAGATGGATAGGTGACTAGATGAACAGATGATATATGATAGATGGATAGGTGAGATAATAGACAGCATATGATAGATTGATGCATAGATTACATATGATAGATAGATGACATATAATGGATGGATGGATAGGTGGATGGATGGGTGGGTGGATAGATGAGTGCCTAGATGGGTAGATGAGTGAATAGGTGGGTGGATGGATGGATGGATGGATGGCAGGTGGGTGGATGGGTGGATAGATGGATGGGTAGATGGGTGGATGGGCCCTGCAGGCTGCCCATCAGTCTTTGTCTCTCACTCTCTTTTCCTGACCTGGTCTCCTGGACCACAAGGTGGCAAACAGGAAGACAAATACAACACTTCCAGAGAACAGTTATTCCTGGTACCATCACCAGGTTAGACGTCTTGAAATGATTCCCCATCCCGTTCTCCGGGAGTGTAGCGGTACCTGTCCTTCCCCAGAATGCAGTGCCTGCCAGCCGGCTTCCTTCACTGGAGACGTGGCCTCTCTCTTACAGAGGGGAATTCTTCCTGTTTTGGAGATGATATGAAACTGATGTGAAACTGTCCAAATGGCACCGGGACACTCGCTGCCGGGGCATTGTGACCATGCACTGTACGTTTCTCTCATCTGGTTTTTGCACCAATGTTATGAGGTCTTGGTTTAGGGTTGGTTCTTGTTGTTTTGCTCTGTTTCACCCTTAACACATCTTCTCTGTATCTTCTAACCAACTCACTTTTGTTCAGGGTGAAAAAAGATAAAACATAGAAGGCCTCAGCGAAGGTTGAGAATGATGTGTGTGTCTCTGCACTCCTCCGACACACCCCACGTCGTGGGTCTGCAGGCTCCCATTCCTGCCACAATGAACAGAAGTCATTCTGGGATCCAAGCAGATCCCGTGGTTTATGCAAAAGTGTAAATACATCACATCTGCATAAATACAAAATGTTGAGAGATGGAAAATCTCTAGTGGTAAATAAGAATCACTCTCCAGTGTTGCTGCTGATAAGGCTAAACGCTGTACTCCTCACAAGCTCGGGCAACCCTCTGTTGGTTACTTACAGGCAAAAGCTGGCAGAGCACACATCCCAGAACCACGTCAGGGCCGTGGCAGGTGCCCTGGTTGTCGGGATCAGGTGCTGCCCAATTTTCTGAGCCGAGTCTCGGCACGGCGACGCGCACACAGTCGTCACAGGTTTGCTGTAGCCATGGTTCGGCAGAAATCACATAGAAAGGTCTCTAAGTCAGTATCCACATTCCCATTTGACAGCAATTTGTTTGGTCCACACACACGTAGAGAATTCTAGATCCAAGGCCATCAGGCATCCATTTAAGCCCCAAAGGAAGCTTTGCCTCAACACCTTCATGGGAAGGAGGCCGACTTGACTTCTGGACTTTCCTTTGTTATAAAAGTAACACAGAAAACAAAATTCTATGTTCTGATCATGACTGCTAACACTTTAATGTATTTCTCTCCACTTATGAAACATAAGATTTGGGTTATATGATACTTTTATATCTGTACTTTCATAAAATGAAAGTTTCCCATGTGAAAGCAATGTTATAAAATACAGTTTTTATAATCTACAGAAATATTCTATCATCTTGATGTGAAGTACTTTAAAACCAAGTCTCCATTGTTGGTTGTCAATATTTTCTG
This sequence comes from Rhinopithecus roxellana, assembly GCF_007565055.1. Lineage (NCBI taxonomy): Eukaryota > Metazoa > Chordata > Mammalia > Primates > Cercopithecidae > Rhinopithecus > Rhinopithecus roxellana. The sequence goes on from NC_044552.1 coordinate 150,069,632, forward strand.
TACTTCTGTAATCATAAAAACAGCAAGGCAAGAAGCATTCTATGGAAATATCTGGGTGAATGCATGTTAAGGCCTTGAACAATGTCTAGTGCTCCTAACTACTTTTTATGGTTTTGTGGCTTACTTTTTACATCTTTAACTCTTTGACTATGATGGGAATTATTTTAGTGTATAGCATGAAATAAGAGTCTAAGTTTTCCTTATGTTCAGTGGTCCTCCTGGCACTGCCTGTTCCACGACCCTCCTTCTTCTGACCGCTTTGCCCGTCATGACGTTCCACACAGTGGATTCATTGACCTCAGGACCTGCGCCTTCTGCCCATCAGCTGCCACCCTGTCTGTCCGTCCTCTGCTGATGCTGTGCCCTGTCCACCTCCTCCAGCATTTCCTTGGCTATTTTCATCTATGTGTTCACTGTTAAATGTTTCAATTGGATATTTTAGTTAGAAATTCACTAAATCTATGAATTATTTTTTTAAGAATTGAACTCCTTACCATATTTAGTTTTTTACTTAAATAAATTATTATATCACCTGCAATCAGTTATATGTTTGTGTCTTCCTTGTTAACAGTGGTGCCAATAACTTCTTTTTCTTATTTTATGGTGTTTCTAGAAGTTCCAGAACAATGTAATATACCAGTAAGAGTCAGAGGCACCCTGTTTTCACTTTAATGGGTCTATGGCCAGTATCTTGCTGTCAAGAATGATGTTCATTGGTTGAAAGAATCTTCTGTTTAGGAAAGTATCATTCTATTCCAAATCTGTCAAATATTTCTATCATGAAAATATTGGGAACTCTTACAAGTAATTTTAGAGCAACTGTCAAAACACCCCTATAACTTTAATCCTTTACTCTGTTGAGAAACTGTATTCAATTAAGGGATTTCCCAATATTAAGCCACATAGATAATCTGAGAGTAGGCATAGTTAGTGATTCTTTTCATGTGCTGCAGGGTTTCACAGACACTTCATTGAGGGCGGTTGCATCTCGGTCTCGCAGGAGGACAGTCTGTAGCAGGTGTGTGTGTGTGTGTGCGCGTGTACATACATGCACACGGTTGTCATGTGTACACATGGGTGTGCTTATGTGCTCATATGCACGTACGTGTGTGCACTTGTGTGTGTGTGGTCCAAACCTCCTCTTTTATAATTGTATAGGATTATTCATTATAAACTATATAGTGTTTTATAAGGTACAATAGTCATTGGATTAGGACCCACCTGAAGGACCTCATTTCCCCTTAGTCAAGTCACCTTGTTAAAGGCCCTGTTTCCAAACAAGGCCACATCCCGAGGTCCCAGGGGTTAGGACAGTTCAGCCACAGCGGGACAGCACTGACTGCTCCCTCCACCACCTCGCATGCCTCTTTATCATCTGTCACAACTGGAGGTTTAAACCAGAGCTTTTCTCTTTCAATCACATCCAGTCAAACCCCCTTCATTTTGAAGGCAGGGTTTAGGGAAAGGTCCACAAACCCCAGGAACTGAACAGACCCCTCCCTCTCTGACTGCACAGGGCTCCCTTCGAGACACCAGCCATGGGACTCCCATGTTGTAAACCACTGTCCCCCTCACTCCCCCAAGACCTGGCGATTCCTGCTCACCCTGATAGCCTAAGTCCTCTCCTTCTGGAAGCTTCCCTGCCTCTTCTGCCCCCTTTGATAGCTCCTCAGGGAACATCTGAGGGGTAGCAGCCACCTCCACTGCTGTATTGGCCACATGGAGGGAACAGTCGTAGCATGATGAGGCCTCCCCAGCCAGGCCCTTACTACAAACCTTCTGCCATCAAAATGTATGTGGTCCGGGGGTCCACACAGAACCCTGCACGCTGCCTCTAGCTGAGTTATTGGATATCTCACAAACGTCTTAAAAGTAACATAAACCAAGATGAACTCCAATCTTGGAATGCTCATCCACCTGGTCTTCCTCACGTGTTCCTCACATCAGCAAACGGCAGCCTACTGGTTGCTCCGTCACCGAATTCAGAAAACTGACTCATCCTGGCTTCTTCCCTGTTGGCCCCCATGGATTGAGCCCCTCGGCAGGTCCTGGTGACCAGCCTTTCCTGGGGCTGCACTGATGTCTGCTGGAGGCCCGCAGGAAAGCAACTGGACTCTTGGGTCTGTGGTCCTCTAGACAGGGGTCTACACGATTTCATACTGATTAGATCTGGGGTCTGGGGTCCTCTAGAGAGGGGTCTACATGATTTTATATTGATTAGTTCCGGGGTCTGTGGTCCTCTATGAGAGCGGTCTACATGATTTCATTCTGATTAGATCTGGGGTCTGTGGTCCTCTAGAGAGGGGTCTACACAATTTCACATTGATTAGACTCCGGGATCTGTGGTCTTGTATGACAGTAGTCTACACATTTTCATATTGATTAGACTGGTGAACTCATTCACAGCCACAGTCAAACACCCATTTTCTACAACAAATCTAAGTTCCACAGTTACTTTCCGTCATAACTTTCTACCAATTTCCCTTCCAACATCACAATTTATCAACAATACATTCATTAGTTCATCTGTGGCAATCTTCTGTCATTCAAATGTGTATGGTCTGGGGTTGAGACATTGCCCCCTTGGCTGGGGACACGGTGGCAAACAGTGAGTACTCAGTAAATAACTGTTGATTGAATTGAATGAATTTTCAATTTGACATAGGATTTGGGTGGGAAAATGCTTAACCTCACCCAAAATTGCATTCTCTTTTCCCTTTCTGCTGGTACCAAACACGCCTTCCTAAGTATGATGACATCTGAGTATGACACTTAGTCATGCTGTATAAAGTTTACAGAGTTATTAAATAGAAAACAATATAAAATTTTAATTTTTAACCACAGTAATTAGGAACTCTAAGTCACTAGGATATAATAATCTGTTATAAAAATGTCTGGCTTTTACTGAGACAACATTCTTTGAATTCATTTTATTGCTCACTTGCTTCCATCCTGCATTTCATAACAGGTTGGATTTGAGTCTTTTTTGAGACACTGCAGATGACATGTATCCTGTCTGAAAGTCCCTTCTTAGAGAAGCTCAGCTGTCCATAACACAACAAAGAATTAAGAAGTGGGCTGAAAATATATCTCTGAATAATTTTTCTAAGGCCCCAAAGTTCATGTACAAAGGTCATTCATTTTACTCAGCTAGGTATGACTGACCATTTACACACAGAGCCAATTGACCATTACCTAAGCTTCTATTCTTATAGCCTTTCTTGAGCTGGTTTGCCATGGCAGACTGGAAAAAGGAAATTAAGGGGGCAAGAGAAGAAATATTGATCATGTCAAGAAGTGATAACTGATGGGCTGATACTGAAGGGGGAAGAAAGTTAAAATGAAAGATAATAGGAATTTTTGTTCATGTAACAGCGTCTGGAGCCCCTAGGGTGGGAGCATTCAGTGACAGGTACCTTATTCATTCTGAAGGCATCACTGTGCGACATAGCACATCTTAAAAACTTAGCTCCATCAATTAAAAAAAATAAAATATAGTCATTATGCCAGAGGTAGCCAGAAAGGCACAGTGCATATACTATGGAGGTGCCCAGTCTATTGTGGACAGTGTTCTTAAAGCTTTGCGGTTGAGTGACTGTGTATCTGTTACCTGGGCACCTGCTGACTTTCCAAGGCTGCCTTACTGAAATCTCCCCACTCTAGATCTCAGCGTAGAGAAGAATTCCATCTGGCTTGATTCTGAGCTCAGTGAAACCTCAGACACTGGTTCCCACTTGCTGCTATTCTTTATTTGATAAGAAGACAATTCAGTGGGGTCTCCATCCTTCCCAGGCACCCCACCCCGGGCATGTGGAAAGCTTGGCCTCATCTCCCTAATGCAGTACTTAAATTTCACTTAGAGCTCTTTCCGTTGGAACAAGCTTGATGGCATTGATAATGCCACTTTGCTGCTAAGCTGGAACTGTCACCCTATGCAGCTGGTGGGGCCCATATAAAAGGTAAAGTGAGGCGTCCTTGTCATCAATGCAGGGCTAGCTGCCAGCGGGGCTGCCTGTTAGGCCTGAGTGCCATCGGCTGGCAGCGGAGTCTTCTTACAGTGAATCTCTTGGCTCAGGTGGGTCAGAAGGCAGGTGTGTTCCTAGAAAACATGGCTAGAAAGTCGATCTGGTCTGGGAGAAACCACGTCCCTCCACCCATGGATCAGTGCTGCCAACTCCTGCATTTACCCTAGAAACAGGCAGCACGCATCACATTAGCTTGGAAAATGGCCTTTCCTCTCTCCCTCGGCTCTGCCCTTCCTCCCTTTGACCCTGGTCCTGGTGACAGCAGCCCCAACCTTGAAATAAAGAATAATGTCCTAGGGATGTATCATACGGGCTGAACTGTGTCCTCTCCCAAAAGAGCTGATGTCCTAACCCCCAGGACGTCAGGATGTGCCCTTGCTTGGAAATTACGTCATTTCAGAGATGTAATTAGTTAAGACGAGGCCACCTGGAATAGAGTGGATCCTTAATTCAATATGATGGTGTCCTCATTAGAGAGAAAACGAGACAGAGACTCACAGAGAGGACCGCCCGTGATGGGAAGGCAGAGCTTGGACCAGTGTGTCTGCAAGTCAGAGAGGACCAGGCACCACCAGCAATGCCAGGAACCAGGAAGAGGCAAGCAGGATAATCCCAGAGACTTAGGGGAGCACAGCCCTACCCACACCGTGGTTTTGGGCTGCAGCCTCCAGAGCTGTGGGACAGTAGAGGTCCATTGTTTTAAGCTGCCGGGTTTGTGGCCCTTTGTCACCGCAGCCCTTAAGAAACTGATTTCATGGCTGCGGCTTGTGTCTGTGAGGCAAAAAACCGAGCCCTCCACACGAGGTCAGGTGTACCCTGGAAAACTCAAGAATGGGGCATTGTTTACTGACTCTTTGGAATTAGAAGTGTAAACCCCTCTCTCTCCAGTTTAAGCCACATCCTCACTGTCTACTGGAGGCTGGCCAAGGCACCTACTCCCACCCTGAGCACTCCTCTCTGGGGGTCTTGGACACATGAGGAGGGCACAGTCTCCTGAAGCTCATGGCTCCAGACATCGCTGAGCCTGGCCCATGTCTCACAGAGCTCCCCTATTCCTCTTTCCCTCCCTCCCCGCCTCGCTTTCCCAGGAACACAGGTGCAAATGCAAGAGCCTTTTCAAAGCTGGATGGCTACGAAAACTATCTTCACAAAATGTTCTAGAAGCATGCCTCTACCTTTCGAGACAGTATTTGCAAAGACTCAGAAGGTTGCTGTAGTTAATAAAAACATGTTTTGTTTTACTAATCAAAATTGAGTTTGCAAAATCTTGCTTCTTTTAAGATTTAAAATCTTAATCTTAAGTTTGATTTGCTTAAATGTTAATTTTGATTTGTTTAAACGTGCTAATCAGTTAAATTTTGAGGTGAGATGAACAAATTAGTAATTAGAAAGAAAACACTGTTCATATTCTGTTACTAAATGTTAAACTCACACAAAATTTTTAATCTTCCAGACCTAGTGCAATGAAGAAATGGTGAAAACACTGTTACATATTTCCTGGGAACAGAAATACGTGACTGGATGTTTTCCAAATATTCAAAGCCTCTCAGTCATGAAGGGAACCAGCCTATGCTGACAGCATTTGGGACAAGCTGCAGGTGGGTAATATAAATATAAGCAGGCGGATATCACCAGGACACTCCACATCCCAACTGTGTCAACCTGACCCAACGCTGGGAAGAGAGCTCTCTCAAACCCCTACCAGCTTCCACATTTATTTTTAAGAAAGGTCAGCATGAAATGTTCTCAGAGATTTTTATTAGGCAAATAATTGGATTTTGTCATACAGAAGCCTTATTGTGTTGGGGTGAGAGGATGCCTGACTCACAACACAAAAATTCAAAATTGTTGGTAAGTGGGTTCTTGTTGGCCTCAATTTGCAAATGTTCCCTGAGAGGATGCTCAGATCAGAGTGGGCACCTTGGGCATCCTGCCAGCAGCTATTTGGGTGCAGGTGGCATCGGTCCAGCCCGGCCAGGCCTCAGAGGACTGCAGATTCCCTTCTCATGGTCCTCCCACCTCCTCCCCAGCCACCTTATTTTTTTGTGTTTTGGACTGAGTCTTGCCCTATCGCCCAGGCTGGAGTGCAGTGATGCAATCTCAGCTCACTGCAACCTCTGCTTCCTGGGTTCAAGCGATTCCCCTGCCTCAGCCTCCCCAGTAGCTAGAATTACAGGCACCCACCACCACGCCCAGCTAATTTTTGTATTTGTAGTAGGGATGGGGTTTCACCATGTTGGCCAGGCTGGTCTCAAACTCCTCACCTCAAGGGATCCACCTGCCTGGGCCTCCCAAAGTGCTGGGATTACAGGCGTGAGCCATTGTGCCCAGCCCCTTGTTTTTCAAATTCTGCTAAAACACAGCTCATAGGGTGGTGTCATGTTACTTGCCTGTCACCCAGCAAAAACATCCCACAAATGACAAGGAAGAAAACTTTTGTTATCAAAGGAATGGCAAAGAAATAATAATTCTGACCTTTGCAAATTGTTGAGGAAATAACTCACGATTTTTCAAATGACTGGATTCTTAGTGCTATGCAGTGAGAAAGGTTTGTGAAAATTCCAGCCATCAGGAATGACTTCAGGACCTGCTCCATCTCACAACAGACGAGCTCCTACAGCCTGCTCGTTAGGGATGCATGAGAGGAACATGTTTCCTTCATATGTTTCTCCTTGTAGCATGGCCTTCAGTGGTGAGTGCAGGGAACTGTGTTTGGAAAGATTTTAAGTTGTTTTGATGTCGTCTTTTGAGAATGAAAGGGGGAAATTTTCTCCCAGGAGCCACCAGACCTGACCCAGCCCCGACATGGAGGGTCTGGCACAGTCCCACCCTCGTCCCTCCTCCGTCCTCCATTCCTCCCCCTCCTTCCTTCACACGTCCTCCCTCCCGCAGAGATCAGCCCTGGCCGAGGAACGGCAGCCTCTGCCATTCACACCTCCTTCCACCCCTGGAGCAAGGGTGCCACCTGCCCGGGGGTTCCCTCCGCCTGGCTAGAACCTGCCCACAGCCCAGGGAGCAACCATCAGGCAAAACCCTCAGACAGCCCTGTCACTGCCTATTAACTCATCTTCAAGTCTTCAAAATGCTCCCCTCCCCTCTCTACTCACCCCACCCTTTTTTTTTTTTTTTTTTTTTTTGAGACAAGGTCTTGCTCTTGAGGAGAGCAAAAGGTCACCTGGTGAGCATCAAGCAGGCCATCCAGAGACAGCACTCCTTATCTCCTTATCTGAGAAATTCAGAAGCCGTTGGGCTTCCCTATTATCTAAAGCCGGCATCTGGTTCCAGGCCTCTTTCCAAGAATTCATCGGTAACTAGGATTTCTATGCATCTCTGGAATGCATGCATGTTGAAACGCACTGGGCAACCCTTGCTGACTCAGGGCACAAAAACATCCACAGATGTAGTCATTTATCATGACCTCCATGGCTAGTGCGGCCTAAATTACCCTCAGCCCCTGCTTTAAGGTCCATAAATGCCCCTAAGAAATACCCACTGTTGCATACTCCGTCCCCTCACTGAGATGCTCACTGCTCTCCTCTGCAGCGTTCTTTCTCCTAAAACTTTCCTTTTTCAAACCTATGCTGTTGTCTGTAGATTCTTCTTACTACCTACCACCCACGAGCTGACCATTTTTCTGATGATGGGGCTCTGACACCTCCCCTGGCAGCTCTGTCGTCCGGCCTGGAGTGCAGTGACCCCTCAGCCTCCTGAGTAGCTGGGACTACAGGCGTGAGCCACCACGCCCTGCTAATTTGTGTGTGTGTGTGTGTGTGTGTTTTTTGTAGAGACGGGGTCTCACCATGTTTCCCAGGCTGGTCTCAAACTCCTGGGCTCAAGCTATCCACCCGCCTCGGCCTCCCAAGTGCTGAGATTACAGGCATGAGCCTCCACACCCAGCCAATTCCTCCCTCCCTAACACTTATTTACAGGGACACACACCCTTGGTAGCTAAAAGTACATCCTACTCCCACTTTTCTAATAGGCTTTATTTATTTTTTTGAGTAGTTTTAGGTTCACAGAAAAAATTGTGCAGAAAGTACAGAGTTCCCATGTACCCCTCTCCGCACCCCAATTTCCCTTATTCTTGACATCCTGTGTGGCCTAGCACAGCTGTCGTCACTGGTGAGCTGACGTTGGGACGTGGTTGCTGACTGAAGTCCTCGGTGCACACCGGGGCTCAGCCTCCATGTGCGCATCCCTGGGTTCCAACAAACATGCAATGGCACGTCTCTGCCATAATCATGTCATACTCAAGAGTTCCACTGCCCTAAAATCCTCTCTTCTCCACCTGTTTATCCTTTCCTCTCCCAAGTCCCTGGCAACCACTGATCTTTTCCCCATTTCCATGTTTCTGCTTTTTCTAGAATGTCACGTCCTTGGAATCATGCTGGTGGAAGCATTTTCAGGCCGGCTTCCTTCACGGAGCAGGCCCTGCCTGGAAGGCTCCTCCACACCTACCCTGCTCCGTGGCTCAGCCCCTTCCACGCCCCCTTCCACGCTCCTGCTGCTGCTGCACAGCACCCCCTTGTTTGGGGGTCCTACGATTGATTCATTCACTTCCTGAAGGGCATCATCATTGCTTGCAAGCTTGGCAACAATGCATAAAGCTACTATAAACAGGCACATGAAGGTTTTTCTGGATCTAAGTGTTCATTTCCTTTGGGCAAATACCAAGCAGTGTGATTGCTGGATCCTACGGTCAGAGCATGTTTAGTCTCCTGAGATATTGCCAAACTGTCTTCCAAAGTGGCTGTGCCATTTTGCATTCCCACCAGCAATGAGTGAGAGTTCCTGTAGCTGCCCTTTAAAAAGTAAGACACCAAAACAAAGAAAAAATATCTCTTCACAACTGTTCCGTTGAAGAGAAGAATCACATGGTGATGTGTGGCAGCCAAGGCCAGAGTCAGGAACATGGATTTCAGGTGGGTGTGGTCCGAAGACAAAGCTGACGTTCAGAGAAGGGCAATGGGGAGCCTTTTAAAGCCACAAAATACAACACACCTGGGGCCAAATTTTACTGCAGAAGCTCTCGCGGAGGAGAAACTGACACAGGTGATTTGGGGCGAGTTACTCAAGAAGCCGCTAGAGACGAGATGATTGACAGTGAGAGGCTGCACCTCTCCCGGCCCCAGCAGGTGTGAAGAGCCAGGCTGCTGGCTCCTGGTCCTAAAGCTCTGCTCCGTTTGCAGCCAGAAATCGAACACAGGGAAACCCGCCTTGTTTCCAAGAGTTAAAGCATTTACTCTTCAGGCTGTTTTCATTCTTTTTGTTAATTCTTATTATACAAATAACTATTCATTTTTATAATCAACAAGCAAAAAAAAAAAAAAAAAAAAACCAGGACATCTTACTCCTTTTGATGTATTTTAATGTATTTCCTGCCAGACATTTTTCTCTGTAAATATTAAAACATGATTTTTACGAATTGTCTTCCTTGTCTTCGCCATTAAAATTTGAAGTGATATCCTTGTTCTCCTCCTCTTTCGCTTCCCCAGACATAAAAGCTTTTGTCTTTTTCTAAGGAGAAAGAAGCATTAAACTCCCAATCCAACAGTCAAGAGTTATTTGCTGTTTTATTATGCAAATGTCACATAAGACGTCCTCTCACGCCAGGGAATTGCATCTCCAGGTGGGTGGCAGCACGGCAGCACCAGCAGCTGTTATTCTAGCACCTTCTGGACACATGAGGATTGACGCGTTGTGTGTCCTGTAAGTTAGACCAGGCAGGGCCACTGCTACCGAGTCGTTGTGGCACTGAAGAGGCTCCCGAGTTAAGTCCCAATTCGCTCTCTCCATCACATTGCTGCTGCTATGTGTGATAACTCTGCATACACTGACGCACTTACATACTGGGCATCAGCAATACCTGGTATTTCACCACCCTTTTCACGAAGTAATTTCGTCATTCTCACATGCAGGTTATTTTGTGGCAATGCAGAGAATAACGAGATCTACAAGGGAAGGAGGCAACGCTGAGATGTGACTCAAAGATGAGATCACAGCCAGCTCCAAACAGCGGGCGGGCTGTCATCTGGGGCTATGTGGAGGACTGAGTCCACACCGTCCCATCTCCACAGAGGACAGGACCAGATGCAACGACTGAGCGAGGGCCCCACGGAGATCACGGACCAAGAGTGGGCTCACTCCCTGGGTGAAAGGTGTGACGAAGAGACTGCTTCCAGACGACCAGGGCAGGTGAATACGGAAGTCGTCACCTGTCTGCTACCAGCTTACAAATAAACACAAAAAGCAAAAATCACTCAGGGCAGATACACAGCTCCCAGGCACCATGACATCAGGCCCAGTCTTATTTCTGGCTCCTGCTGGTCTGTGACCTCCTGACTCAGCCCTCCAGCTCTTTGCCACCCAGTTGTCCTTATTGTGCAAGTGTGTGGATGGCACGAACCACCTTCATTTAAATGGTTCATTGCTCTGTTCCTTCTAGAGCGCAGAAGGAAGAGGAGGAGAAGGGAATTCAATCCACCTAGGAGCTACTTCCCCTAAGGCAAGGTGCCAGGTTTGCTGAACGTGACTGAACGGAGTGGGAGGACTCTACCTGAGCTGTTGTATTTGATCTGGGCCCTGATACATGAATTATTCATTCCACCAAGAACTCTCCAGTGCCAGCAGCTCTTGGAGGTGCTTGGGTTTTAGCAGTCAACAAAATAGATTTTTAAAAATCTGCCCTGCTGGCACTTAAATTCTAACCTGGGGAGGCTGTCAAAATGAACGGCTAAATAGTATCACATGCTGGAAGATCAGTATGGAAGGAAAACCAGCCACGAATATATGAGGCCTGGGGCAGGGGGAGGAAGGGGAAGGAGAAATCCAAACTAGGACGGTAGAGAAGTGCCCTGAGCCGCGATGCTGGGCGGTTTGGAACCTGGTTCCCAAGAGCCTCAGAACACAGCCAAGGCTGGGTTCTGGGCGCTCAGCCTCAGCGGTCAGGAATGACGCCCTCTCTCCCTCTTTGCTCTCTCTCAACCCCAGCATGCCTGGGGCCTCTGTACTTGCTGGTCCTCAATTTGGGATCCCGACTTCGCCCCAAATATCCAGGAGGCCTCCTCCCTGGCTCCTAAAGGTGTCTGCCCAAATGTCACCCTCAGAGGGGGCAAATCGCCCTGGGCAGTGGTGTGGTTTTGCACTGTGGTAACATCCACCCCTTCCTAGAGCTCCACCTCCGCGTCGTCTTCCTGCTCCCAGGGCTGGAACTGGCCCATCACCCATGCAAATCCCAGGACCATCCCCTCCCTGCCACTGTCCCCCAGAGCAGGTCTCCCCTCCGCGCTCCGTGCTCCACGCTGCCCGCCCAGGGTCCACGGCGTCCACCGACAACGCAGGCAGCGATGGGTTCAAATGCATACCGCCGTTCCGAGTGGGCTGTCCACGCTGTGAGGTCCGGGGAGAAACCCGGCGGCGGGGTCGCCAGCAGCCTGCAGGGCGCGGAACCCGGTGCGTCCGCGCAGGGGGAGGCCAGTTTGGGGTGGGTGGCGCGCTCGCCTCTGCAAGGCTGGGATGCTGCAGCCCCTGGCCGGGCAATCGGGGACCGTGCGACCCGGGGATGGAGCGACCCTCCGGACTGGGCGACCCCTGGGACAGGCAACTCTGGGGCCGTGCGACCTCCAGGACGGTGCTACCCCCGAGAACCTGCACTGCCTGCGGTCCCGCCCGGGAGGGTCGGCTGGGCGGGGAGGGGGCGGGCGGCGCCGGCCAATCCGGAGCGCGGGCCGCCTCCCCACGTGGTCCCACCCGGAGGGCACAAGAGCGGCGGCCGCTTTTACACTGCCCGCGGGACGGCCCGGAGCCTGGAGCCGGACGAGGAGCCGGACCTTGGCGCCCGCAGGTGAGCGCGTGGGTCTCCGCGGGCGGGGTGCGCCCTTCTCCAGCCGCCGCCCCAGGCGAGGGGACCCCGGAGGCGGGGAGTGGCGCGAACTGTCGAGTTTCAGGGGTTGCGCCCCAGGGCTTCCGCTGTCCTCCGCTTGGGGCTTCCAGGACTGAGGCCGGGTCTGGGAGGACCCGCCAGCCCACGGGCGTCCCTGCACCGCGCTATGTGCCCCCTGCCTGCCTTCTGGAAGGAGCCCCGGCCCTCTCCCCCTGCCCCCACCCCCCCCACTTTCCCCACTTTCCCCCACCTCCTCTTTACCTCCCCCTTTTTCCTCCCATCTCTCCCCAACTCTCCTCCAGTCCAACACTCTCCCTTTCACCTGTCCCCTCCCCCAGCCTCCTGTCTGCCCTCCCCAGGGCTCTGTGCTCAGAAGCTGGAGCTGGCCAAGGGAACCGGAAGCTCTGCCTGCCTTTGCCCGCTTCCCCGCCCCACCCTCACCCTGGTGTGGGCTGGAATTTGCTTTTTGGAGCGTGTTTCTAGAGGGCTTTGGACCCTGAAAGGTGCCCACACAAGCCTGGAGGATCCTGGAGTCAGGCTCTGCTCCTGCCTTCTACAAACCAAGTTTGCTCCTCTAGAAACGCAGCTGTGGCTGCTTCCAGAGCCAAAAGGCGGGCACCTGAGATGAGGTGCAGGTTTGAGTGATTTGTGTGCTGCAGGGGCAGGAACGGACATGAGGTCACAAAATGACATCTAAGCATTTAATTACCAAGGTGAGGACATCCTCGCCTTTCTTCCATGAGATCGTCCAAAGCTCCCCCTTTCTCCCCTCTTTGAAAGTAAGGCTGGAGTGGGAGATGAGTGAACGTGGGAGCGGGACCTCAAGAAGGGTCTAGAAGGGCCGGGAAGGGTCTGGAAGGGCCTAGGTGGTGGTGTTTCCTGAGTAGACTGGGCAGGGGTGGTGGGGAAGGGGAACCGTCTCTGGGCAGCCCTAAATACCGCCTCTCCCCACCCATGCCACTTCAGAACTTCAGCCCTTCTCTGTGAGACCTCCCCCCCAGCCCCCACCCCAGCCCCATGAAGCATTAACGAAAAGATGACTGAAGACCAAAGTGGGCTGCACCTTCACCTATCCCACCTGCTCCCGCGGACCAGGGCCGGTGCAGTCTGTCTTTCTGGAGAAAGAGGCAGGCAGAACAGGAGCTGGGGAGGAGCCGTCCCCAGCACCAGGCGCTCCAGGTGGGGCAGGGGGTGCAGCCTGGTTGGCCAGGGACACAGGGGTCTCTGTCAGTCGTACCCCACTCAACATCTTTTATGTCTCCTTTTCCCCGGTGGGCTTTAGAAGGATTCTCTGGTGCCCAGGAATGCAGCGCAAGAGGTCACCAGGCACCCTGGGCTTTGTCATGCAATGGGGAGGCCTCTTGAGACTCGGGGGGCATTACAGGGCCCCTTCCAGTCTCTGGGCATGGCTGGAATGGCCTGGTGGGCTTGTATGAGCTCCACAGTTGGGAACATATACCCCAGAGTGGAGCAGGGGGTCCAGACCCATGGAGAAGTTTCCAGAGACAGCTTACTTGTCATTGGGGTGCCAATTCTCCAGGATTCTGGCCTGGCCCCTGTCAGACCCCTTCAGATATGAACTTGAAATTGAACTCAGGAAACACTAGGCCCTGAGAAGACTAAGGAAGTTGGGAACCTGAGGACCGCAGGGTGTTCTCTGCAGGACGCAGCAGGAAATGTCTCCCCGAAAGCCAGGCCAGGCAGGGCAGCCTGTCACCGAGACCCAGTTTAGCCAGGATGCATCGGCTCTGCATTGACTGTCTTTGGTGCAGTTCCTCCGCTGAGACCCCACAGCTCCTCCTAAGCACCTGGAGAGGGGGATTCCCAGACTCAGCCTCACAGATCACTGCTTCCTCTCTGAGGAGCTCTGTTCGGCCCCTGCTAATGGAGGGGCTTCGGCCTTGCAGCGGTTCACTCACTTCCTGCAGGTACAGTGACCGCCTCCCATAGCTAAGGAGGCGCTGGAGCTGGTCCACTTATCCACGCTGTCACTAGGGCCCTCTAAGCTTTTAAAGTCGGTGTTGGCAGGGGTGGCAGGGCAAGGTTGTTTACGACACAGATTTTGTCTGATGTTTCACAATTTTGTTTGTTGTTTTAGAAGCAGTCGGGTCATTTTCTTGACATCTACAAGGTGTCTGTTTGGAAGCCTCAGTATTCTGAAAGTACAGTGGCTTCCCAAGCACACCAGCTTCCCCACCCTGCCTTAAGCTTTGTCCGGAGCATCTTCACTAAGATGCAAACCAGGGCTTTGGATTTGACAGGAATTTTGCCTTCAGTTTTGAAAACGGCTGTATTTTGAACAGGCTCAAGTCTCCCCTCCTCATAGGTGGACCCCAAGCCTGTCTTGCCCGGGACAATCTCAGGTGCTGCCTGTCCCAGTGCGGCCATCGCTGCAGCCACAGTCACCCTGCTGGGGCTGCTCTCCCATCGCCTTGAGCGTGTGGGTGAGGCACTAGGCCAGGGCCAGCGGAGGCTCTTACTGTTGCTGCTGCCAGGGGTCAGTGAAACCTCACCTTTCCTAGGGTCCCTCCCGGAACATTTGGAGGAGCACCAGGTGACAATGGCCATGGCCCCAGATGGAATGGTGCTGGGGGTCCCATCAAACATCAGGAGTCCTTTTGGTGTTGCCTGAGCCAGAAGCACCCATGAGTTCAGCACAGGATCTGCCTGAGCCCCGGTCACCAGGGCTGGTGGGGTGTCATTATCCACGGAGAGGCGTTGCCAGCCCTACACTCATCACCCAGGGTGCCAGAAGCTGAGGGCCCACAAGGCTGAGGGCTGGGCCAGGTAGGCTCCTTCAGTCCATGTGGCCCACAGCGTGCAGCCCCCGCCCTGGGCAGGCATTCCTGCCCCTCCTAGCCATGACTAGAGCCTGTAACTCACCCAGACCCTGTCTCTCTTCCATCCCAGTGCCACCCGGGGAGGGAGAGCAGGCGTAGGCTCGGTGGGGGGAGTGCCACTTGAAAGGCACCACTGAGGCTGGAAGGTCACTTCTTTCTTTGAACAAATATTTATAGAGCCAGGGCGGGCAGTGAGCAGGAGCGCGCCATCTCTGCTTGCGTCTCCTGCCACCTGCTGCCCAGTGGGCAGGCAGCCTACAGCAGATTATCGTGGGCGTGAGTGACACAGCACAGTGCCAGGTGCTCTGGGAGCCATGTGGAACCATTTGCCTTTCAAGGTCAGATATTCAAATGACAATGGGCCTTCTGATAAACTCCTCCTAAGCCAAACATATTGTAAGTGCAGAAATGCATTTGATTCCCTGATAAACCCATTGTCAAGTCCAAAACTCCTAATGAAGCAATTAGTCAGAGTCTGTCTGTGTTTATGGAGTGCCAGCTGCTTGCCAGGGTGTCCTGGGCCCTGGATGGTGAGTACAGCACACAGTGGCAGACGGACTGGGGGTGGACAGCGGAGAGGCCTGGGCCCAGTGGAGACTTCCCAGAAGGTCGTTGCCTTTCATGATATGTTCGACACCCCTGGGGCAGCCAGATGGGGGCAGGGCACAGTCAAGAGAGGGAGAGGCTGCTGCGTCTGCAACCCAGCAGGAGAGCTGGGGACAGCAGAGACCCAGGGTGGACAGTGGAACTGGCCAAGGAGGGCTTTGCTGCAGGGGAGGGCGGGCTCACCCCCGCTGGGCTCCATGTTCTGGAGAGGGCAGAGGCGCAGGCACCTCCCACATGCTTTCCACCGGGTGCCCCCAGCCAAGCCTCGGGAGCCCACCTGGCCCCACCTGTCCAGTCAGCAGGGCTGGGGCTGCCTGGTGCCGGGCTGTGTGCCCCACCAATGACCCACGGCCATCGGTGCATCATGGAGCTGTGCACTGGTCAGCACTGGCTGCCAAAATGTCACATCCCAAGCCAGTACCGTGTAGGGTGTCCTGCAGGGAGGGTGGCCTGGCAGCCTCGCACTTCCTACTATGGACACACTGGGGCATGGTGTCCCAGTCGCAGTGGGAACTGTGTTCTAATGGTGGTGATCAAACACACGGAGCAGCCGGTGGAGTGTGGCCAGGTGCTCTGGGCTCAGCAGGCTGAGTTGGGCTCTGGCCTCGGCTCAGAGAGGTGTTGGGACGCTGGGCAGTGTGCAAGAACCTTACAGGTTACAGCAGGAATTAGGAAGAGGTGACAGTAAAGCACCTGTCTCAGCTCTGCTCCACATAGGAAATGCAAAATACATGGAAATAGAGCCTCTTACAGGGGTCTTACCTGTGTGGGACCCCCCAACCCCCGCTCTCCAGGGAGCTTCCCCATCCCCTGTGCATGTGCCAAGGCGATGGTCACTGGCACTGAACTCACAGGATGAATCTTCCTCTTGGTGCCTTTGTGCCCCTAGGCTTGGAGACTTCTGTGTCCCCGGGTCGGTGCGGTCGGTGCACAATTTTGTGAGTGAATAAGTCAGAGATCAGCTAGGTCCTGGCCTCCGACCGGCAGCACGCACTCAAAAGCCGTGCCCCCTCCGTCCCTCGACCAGCCTCCATGGCCAGAGCCGCTGGACCACTGCTCTGATGCCACCTAGGAAGGGAAACACATCCTAACAGAGGCTTCAGAGCATCTGGCCGCCATTCCTGCTAAGACCAAGGAGCCCTGAAGGCAACAGCCGCGCACTCCCCTACCTGGGAGCCAGGCTCAGAGCGCACACCCCAGTTCCTGGTGGGCCAGCCCTGTGTGGCCTGGACATCCCCTAGGGTCACGTCGGCACCCATCTGCAGGGTGCCCAGCGACGACCCAGGCATCTGAATGTGGGCAGCACACTGGCCCAGGCCCCATGGTCAGGGTCAGCCTGTGGCCCTTGTCTGTCTGCCCAGTGGCTGCTGCACGCCAGAGGTCTTGCCAGGGGACTGGCTTGTTCATCTGATCAACCGGTCCTGCTAAGAGGTGCAGGCAGCCCAGGCTTCCTGAGTGGGAGGTGGGAGCAAGAAGGTGGCCTTGTTCCACCTGAAAGCAGCCAGTGGTCCTCCCTTTCCACGGTCCTTGTCTCAGGCCTAGAATTACCAGCGTGGCCAGCTCCAAGCTGATGACTTCCCCTTCATTCCGGTGCACGTGTTGAAGTTACTCTGTCTTAGAACTCTTCCATTTGGGCTCTTGTAGAAAGAGGATGCCGGCTTCTCAGTGCTGGCACCTGAGACGGGAGCTCTTGGGGCTGGGCTGTCCTCACAGTGATCCATGTGCTGCCAGACGCATAGTTCTCAGTAAACTTCAAGGACCTGGAGAAACCACATCTGTGCCTGGAAACCGGACCAGGCCTGTGGACTTCAGATAAAGGGAAGGTGCTGGCCTCCAACCCGAACAGCTGGGTTGTCCTTAAATGTAGCAAAATTAAATGGACAGTGGTGTGTGGGGTTTTAAAACTTAACCGGAGAGCGCTGATTGGAGGTTCACATATTTTTAATTGTTTTGGTGCCTTTCCATGAACACCACAATTTGGGTCAATGGTTTCCTTCAAGACTCTGGAACCGTACAGGGCACCTTCCTGGCCGCTTTTCTGGGTTTTCGGAGGGAGACCAGGCACAAGGCCCGTTTCTTCGTCGACGTCACTGAGCATTTGTGTCTGAACCCTGGGCCCTGGGCCTGCTCCCCAGCGACAGGTGCTGGGTCCTGGAGACTCTGGTAGGGAGCAGTTCAGGGCTGTGACAAAGACCCGTCTGGGGTTCTGGCTGAGCGCACGGACAGGAAGGACAGTTGGAGGACCCGGTCCAAAGCCAGGGGCTGCCAGGGGTCTGGCAGGGGCTGGGTGGCCGCGTTCGCCCTGTGGTGGGTGTAGAGGCTGAGAGGCGACTTGCTTTGTCCACGACGACAGGAAGGCCGAGGTCAGACTTGCATTTCACTGACCTCTGAGCAACTAACAGGTCAGCTTCATGCTCCTGCTGCCCGGGAGGGAGGGAGCACTATGGTCCGTTGTGCCCGTCGGGGGAACATGCCTCTTTTGGGCATTGGAAACTGCCACAGAACCTGGGACGGGCAAGTACTATCCCTGCCATCTTGCCAGGTGGGCTCCGTACTCTGTCCCTGGCGGCTCAGGCACCACATTGCTGTGGTCACTCGGTGCCCCTTCTGCAGTTTGATTCCTGGTTTTTAAATTCATGATGTGAAGTACAGAAAAAACAGTCACTCTCCCTTCTGTTAGAGGAGGCTTTGTCAAGTCTCTCTAAACGCGCAGGGGTAACTCCACTCTCTGTTGAGGGTCCAGGATGCCTCTGACCCCTTGCACCCCTTGTGCAGGCACCAGGGCATCCTTAGGCCCAGAGCCTGCTGTGGCCCCTGGGGACACTGGACCTGCCCTGGGGCTCCAGTCCCTGGTGAGTTACAGACGGGTTGTGGCGAGGGAGGGGCCAGTAGAAGTAGCACCTGGCCGGGTACTTTGGTTCTGGTTTCTGTAATTGTTTCTTGGGCAATTTTTGTTTTGTTTTGTTTTGTTTTTTGAGACAGAGTTTTACCCTTGTTGCCCAGGCTAGAGTGCAATAGCGCTATCTCAGCTCACTGCAACCTCCTCCTCCCGGGTTCAAGCGATTCTCCTGCCTCAGCCTCCAGAGTAGCTGGGATTACAGGCACCTGGGCAATTCTTTATTCCTCTCGGGCCTTGGTTTCCTCCAACTGTGAAATGGGGATAATGTAAACCCTTTGCTTGATGTGACTCTGTGGGTGAACACATCTGGAAAAGGGGTAAGCACCTTCACCGCGTTCTCCAGCTGTTCTGCCTTGGCTGAGAGTTGGGGACAGTGGAACCACTCTCAATGGCTGGCACCGACAGTAGGCCCTGGTGTCACCATGGACTCTGGGTAATGGTGGTGAGTCAGCACAGGCCCATTGATTATAACCCATGCACTGCTCTGGTGGAAGTTGCTGTAAGTCGGAGAGGCCATGTGTGAGTAGGGGAAGACCATGTGTGGGTTGGGGAGGCCATGTGTGGGTGGGGGGAGGCCATGTGTGGGTGGGGGAAGACCATGTGTGGGTGGGGGAGGCCACGTGTGGGTGGGGGAAGACCATGTGTGGGTGGGGGAGGCCACGTGTGGGTGGGGGAGGCCACGTGTGGGTGGGGGAGGCCACGTGTGGGTGGGGGAAGACCATGTGTGGGTGGGGGAGGCCATGTGTGGGTGGGGGAGGCCATGTGTGGGTGGGGGGAGACCATGTGTGGGTTGGGGAGGCCATGTGTGGGTGGGGGAAGACCATGTGTGGGTTGGGGAGGCCATGTGTGGGTGGGGGGAGACCATGTGTGGGTGGGGAAGGCCATGTGTGGGTGGGGGGAGGCCATGTGTGGGTGGGGGAGGCCATGTGTGGGTGGGGGGAGACCATGTGTGGGTTGGGGAGGCCATGTGTGGGTGGGAAAAGACCATGTGTGGGTTGGGGAGGCCATGTGTGGGTGGGGGGAGACCATGTGTGGGTGGGGAAGGCCATGTTTAGGTAGGGGGAGGCCATGTGTGGGTGGGGGAGGCCATGTGTGGGTGGGGGGAGACCATGTGTGGGTGGGGGAGGCCATGTGTGGGTGGGGGGAGACCATGTGTGGGTTGGGGAGGCCATGTGTGGGTGGGAAAAGACCATGTGTGGGTTGGGGAGGCCATGTATGGGTGGGGGGAGACCATGTGTGGGTGGGGAAGGCCATGTTTAGGTAGGGGGAGGCCATGTGTGGGTGGGGGAGGCCATGTGTGGGTGGGAGAGGCCATGTGTGGGTGGGGGTTGCATGCACATGGGAGCTGTCTGCACCTTCCTCTCAATCTTGCTGTGAACCTAAAACTATTCTAAAAAATAAAATCTATTTTTAAAAATACACAGCTTGCCTGGGAAGACAGGCAGGTGGACAGAACAGAGTGGGCCAGGCCTTGCTGAGCAGGGAGGGTCTCCTGAACTGGCCAACCTAGAGAGAGGGATAGCTGCCGGGTCATCTGCTAGGGAGAGTCTGGAGAAGCACAGGGGTCAGCCGAGGGCGCGGGTCCCTTACAGGCATCCCACACTGAACCCCAAGCCCTGAGGGCTGCCGTTTAGAACCACCCCAAACCAACCACAGAACAAAGAAACCAAAAAAAACCCTAGATCTCATTTCACCTCGAACAAAAGAGGTTGCTCCCTGCCGGAGTCCACCTGGCCAGAACCCACCTTGCTTCCTGAGGAGGAGGCAGTGCTAATCATGCCTGGGGAGCCGCTGGCCCTCAGCTGCTCAGAGGGTCTGATCATAAAGGTCATGTTTATCCTGCTCTGTGCATGTGCCCAGTGGACAGTCTCCGAATAGTTCCAGAGGCTTTCTGGCCTCTGATCCCCGTGGTCTGCCTACACAAAAATCTGAGAACCTCATTCGAGGTTTCGTGCAAAGACTGTTTGCCTTGATTTAGATTCCTAGGACGCTGCCGGGCCTCGGGCAAGTGGGCGCCCTGGGTTTGGTCCAGGCAGCCTGAGCCTCCTGTGAAAGTTCAGCGAATGTCTACACTGCAGGCTGCTTGTCAGGTCTGTGGTGACATTTCCACAGGGCTGGCGTGGCCAAGTGTGAGGTGGGGCCAGTCAGCTCACAGCCATCGGTGGGGCTTGCCAACAGGCCGGGCTGTGGACGTTTGATGAACGATGACCCTGACCTTGAGTTCTGAGAGCTCTGGATCCCAGGACCTGTTTTCAGTGACCTAACTGATATGGCTGAGCCATGTCCCCACCCGAGGTTATTACCTTGAACGGTAATCATCCCTCTGTGTGGTGGGAGGAACCTGGAGGGTGCTCATTGAATTGCGGGGACGGGTTTTTCCTGTGCTGTTCTCATGACGGTGAATAAGCCTGACAAGAGCTGATGGTTTTATAAAGGGGAGATCCCCTGCACACGCCCTCTTGCCTGCCACCATGGAAGACATCCCTTTGCTCCTCCTTGCCTTCCACCATGATTGTGAGGCCTCCCCAGCCATGTGGAACTGTGAGTCCTCTAAACCTCTTTCCTTTATAAAGTACCCATTCCTGGGCATGTCTTTATGAGCACGTGAGAACTGACTGATACACCGACGTTGTGTGCACATCCAGGGTCAAGGCTGCCTCTGTCCTCTCGTCCTTGGCCAGGCCTGCTCACAGGGTGGCTGTCGCAGAGGTCCCCCTGGTGGTGACTGGATTGGGACAGTGTCTTAGTCCTTTCAGGATGCTGTAGCAAAATCCCACAGACCAGGAGCTTAAACAACAGACACTCAGTCCTCGTAGTCTGGAGGCTTGAAGCCTGAGACCAAGGCACCAGGCAATTTGGTGTGTGGTGAGGGCCGCTTCCTTGCAGACGGCACCTTCTTGCAGTGTCCTCACAGGACGAAGGGGCGGACGGTCTCTCTTATAAAGGGGTCATCCCATTCCTGAGGCCCCACCCACATGACTGCATCGCCTCCCAAAGGCCCTACCTCCTAACAGCGTCCCCCTCAAGTAAAGGTTTCCACGTGGTGAATTTGGGTGACACAGACCTTCAGTCCAGAGCAGCCCGGTGTGCATTTGTTTTGTGAGTCTTTATCGAGAACATTTTGCAAAGTCCTGGAGATGCGCAAGGACTGTGGGGTGGAGGAGCTGCTGTGATACTGAGCAGGACACATAATAGACAAGTAAGGAAGACCATCCTGGTCCCATCAAACCTCGGAGCAGATGGGACACGGCGGCACACGGGTGCATCCTTGGCGAGGCCCCTGGCTGGGTGGTTGGCAGTGCTATGTCCACAGAGATGACATTTAAGCCGACAGATGGGCCAGTGGCAGCCCAGCAGAGGGCCAGGAAGTGCAGCGCTGTGGAGGCTGGACAGAGCCTGGCTCATTCAAGGACCTCATGGGGAAGCCGCCTGGCTCATACTGGACACCTGAACACTGGGCTGCTGGTCACTGGCCACTCTTGACCATTTCTTCCTAGTGACATACCTGCTCCGGAATGAGCAGAATGAAGGCAGAGCTGGGCCCGTGGCAGTGAGTCTGTTAGTCTGGGTCCTGGGGACGCAGAACGGAGGCCGTTTTGTCTCTGGTTGACTGTGTTTCACTTCTGCGGAGTAGCCTCCCAGCCGCTGTGTCTGAGGAGCTGCAATTCAGTTCCAGCCCGTGGGCCTCTACTGGGCCCATGTGTCACTCAGAGGCCGTGTTCTCAGGGTCGTGGACCGGCAGCACCACACTTGCTAGATACGCAGATGCTGGGGCCCCGCAAATGCGGTTGCCGGCCTGCTCCCAGAGTTTCTGCATCCAGATCCACCCACCAGCTCCAGAGACACTGTAGGGCGAGGACACACAGTGGAGATCCGACCTGAGCCATCCTGCTGACACCTGACCGAGGCCACGGAGTCGCCAGGAGCCTGACCCTGAGACAAGAGGAGGGGTGAGGACAGGAGGAGGACTCTGCTGGGAACCTGGAGGGACAGAGAAGGCTCTGGGCAGAGACACAGGTAGAAAGGACATTCCAGGCAGAAAAACCAACTGGAGCAGTTTTGGGGTACAGAGAGCAGAGTCCATGGAAGAGGATTCAGAGAAGGAGCCTCTCCACCTGCAGCCTGGCCCTCTGTCGGGAAGGCGCACACTGCAGGGTCTCCAGCCCTGTGGCTCCTTGGCCTTTTATTATTGGCTGGCACTAACCATTCTAGTTACCAGGAAGTTGTCTGGAACCGGGAAGAAGGTGTGGGCTATCTTTTGTCTTTTTGCACTAAGCTCTGAAAAGTTTGCGGTTCACATTCAAGATCATAACCCCCCATAGTTTACAGACACCTTCTCCCCACGGAGCCCAAGACAGGGAGCGGAGCTGGGAGTCCACTCGGATGGCCAGTGAGGGCTTCCTGCTGACCCGAGGTCTCCAGCAAATGGCCTGGAATTGGTGGGCAAGCCTCGAATGAAAACCAGGAGACCTGGATTTTGGAGTTGGCTTCATGAGCCCCAATTGGCAGATCAGTAAAATGGACAGAGTAGCCCCCGAGAGGGTGGCTGAGAATCACGTGGAAGTACCTTGCATGGTGGAGGTGTGCCCTGGGTGGCATCTGTTTCCTACAAACTTCAGCGCAGCACCCACTGCTGAGCATGCGTTGTGGCCAAGAACTGCTCTCAGCAGTGGGGAGACGGAAGGGAACAAAACTGCAGCAAGTAAGACCTGGTAGAGCTTTCCTTCCAGGGAGAGACAGACAACAAACAGGCACAGGTCAAATTACTCTAAATGCCATATGCAGCCATGAAAATGCAGGCTTGCAACAGGCTTCCCAAGAAATGCAGCATCAGAGCAGGCAGTGAGAACAGGCAGGAGATGGGCCAGGGCAGCCATGCTGGGGAAGAGCCCCTCAGACAGCACATGCAAAGGCCCAGGGGCAGGGAGGTGAGGGGCCAGGGTGGCTGCAGCCCAGGTACCCCTTGGTGGGAGCAGAGGATGAGGCCAGAGAGTGAACAAGTCCAGCCCACAAGGGACTTGAGGTGATTCTCAGGCCTCTGGCTGCTCAGGAGGGAGCAGGGAGCTGTTTGTTCTCTGCTGTGGTCCATGTTTAGTATGATCACGGGGCTGAGAGTGTGGGAGGCAGAGGGACAGGAATGGCAGAGAGACTGGAGCCCGTTGCCACCATCCAGGAGGGAGACAAGCCAGCCACGGCTGGGTCCCAGCAGTGGACGTGGATGTGGGAACGGGGTCAGACAGAGGCTGGGTGGGTTTTGGGGGTAACACCGCTGGGATTTGCTCACTGTCTGGACACAGGGTGGAGAGCCGAGCTAAGACTGAGAGACTGAGTCCCGCGTCCTGCAGCCTGAGCAGGTGGAGGATGGGCTGCAATTGCTGAGTAGCTGCTTTTCCTGCCAGCGAGGAGGGCAGCACCTCCCTTCAATAAGTGGATGATGGGCACCACCAGCGCCGGTGGGATTCATGCCCCTCCGTGGGAGCGTCTGTTCTCACTGCAGGGCTCACGCGCTTTCCCGCACCTGCCCCGGCTTCCCACTTATTTTAGGAGTGGAGTTCCATTTTCTAGTGAAACCTGAGCGACGTTTCTGTCTGAAACAGAGTTGCTGTGCCCATCTGCCTTCGACTTTCCGCTCCCCGCTGGGCGGCCCTCAGGAACGTCCCGGGGATCTGAGGACAGACGGGGCCTGCCCCAGTGCTCTAGAAGGGCTGCACCCTCGTCGAGAATTCAGAAGCAGCAAGGAAGCTGCTGATAGTCCGTCTGCTGCTGATCATCTGTGTGCAGTGACGGTAAACAGTGTGAGTGATAAACACAGCTGTCCGGAGGCGGCCTCTCCTGCCTTGTCCTCCTCCACTTGCGTCCCGGAGGTCTGCTCCCCAAGGGAGAGGATAGCTGACCAGAGCCCAGCTGCTGTCTTGAGGCTGGTCCCTGAAAGGAGGAGGACGCAGCCGCAGCCTCCTAAGAGTCCCCTACAGGTCCACGGGCCTTCGAGGAGGAGCTGGTGTTGCCTCCCAAAAAACATTCTCTAAAAACAACAGTGAGGCTGACAGTGACCGTGTCCCAGGGGCTGTGACGCACCCTGGACGCTTCACCCACCGGCAGCAGAAGGATCTCCCTGTACTGTTGAGGGAGCGAAGGCACACAGAAATCCAGGGACCCCCGGGGACCCACTGCCAGAGGCTGATCCGTGTTTGAACCTGTGCCTGGTGTCAGGGCCCACCCTCACCACCCAGTGCCGATCCCCAGGGAGGCTGCTGCCTCTGCATATATGGCCCTGATGTGGGCCAGCCCTGGAACGAAGTTGTTTTACTTTCCAAATTGTCCCCTTCCCCTAAGCCACAGCTCCCGTTCCCCAGGAGCCAAACTGGCAGGGAGGACTTGGGCTCTCAGCAGCACACGTATGGTCAGTGTCCCGAGAGCAGGCCCAAGGAGTGGGGAGGTGGACAGCAGGCCGGTGGGTCACACAGACACCTGGGTGGGGAGGTGGACAGGCAGGCCCGTGGGTCACACGGACACCTGGGTGGGAAGGTGGACAGGCAGGGCCGTGGGTCACCCGGACACAAGGAGTGGGGAGGTGGACAGGCAGGCCCGTGGGTCACACGGACACCTGGGTGGGGAGGTGGACAGGCAGGCCCGTGGGTCACACAGACACCTGGGTGGGGAGGTGGACAGGCAGGCCCGTGGGTCACACGGACACCTGGGTGGGGAGGTGGACAGGCAGGCCCGTGGGTCACACGGATACCTCGGTGGGGAGGTGGACAGGCAGGCCCATGGGTCACATGGACACCTGGGTGGGGAGGTGGACAGGCAGGCCCGTGGGTCACACGGACACCTGGTTAGTAGTGCACGTGTTTATGCGAATTAACGTTTGCCTTGACCCCAGTGGAAGGCTTGTGCTAGCTGGTGCTGTGTGCAGGGGACAGGTGTGACAGGGTAGCCTGGGGGTCCTGTCTACACAGCCCTCCCACCTGCCTGGTTGCAGCTGAGCCCGCCTGAGCCTCTGGCCCTCTGGTCCTGATGGGCTCACAGCTCCTGTCTTCCTTCCGGGAGGTTAGAGCGCTTTGAAGTGCTGAGTTAACAGCGGCAGCAGCTGAGGTCCCACAGGCAAGTGTTTATGCCCAGAAAGATCAGATGCCGGGGGAGGCAGCAGGAGAATTCCAAGCATGTGCCCTCTGGGTGGAGGGAAAAGTCCAGAGCTGAGGCAGCAGTAGCAGCTGAGAGGCCTTTGTGCTCGCCTTCCCTCCCAGCCACTTCCCCGCCCATAGTTTCTTTCCAAGAATAAAAAGCCAGTCACTCTGGGGAGCAGGCACTGAACCCGAGTCCGCAGAGGCCTCCGCCTCCTGGCAGGGGCAGGTGACAGCAGGAGGGTGATGGCTGCAGGCTTTGGGCTCACATGGTCCCCACCCTGAGACCCCAGCTGGAGCATCCCAGAGGCAGCGTGGGCCCTGACATCCCCCGCCAGCTTCTCTCAGCCCCAGCTTTCTTATCTCTAAGATGGGAATGAAGAGCGCCCTAACCCCCGGCTTGTGGTGGGGTGAGGGGCTGCGGGGGGGACTCGGAACCAGAGGGAGAAAGCCTGTTCGGGGCAGGGTCCCGGGGCTGAGGGGCCCGGGTGGGACCACACACAGAACCCTGCCCTCACTGACACCCTGTGTCTGAGCTGGCTCATGCTGCCCCTCCCCAGTCCCGAGGTTCTCAATCTGTGATCTGAGGCCAGGGTTGGAAGCACCATGCGAGGGGTGGAAGCGTGAGGGTCTGGGAGGGTCTCCGTGCCCGGAGAGGCGGCGAGGTCAGCGTCCTTGGGGACCCTGTGAACAGAAACAGAAGGGGATGGACCTAGGAATAGGTCCTGCTTCAGCCCCTCTTTAAGGGGCGTGTCCTGCTCAGCCCCTCTTTAAGTGATGTGACCCAGGAGCCTGATCTCCCCAGCGAGTAGCCTGAGAGTGGGATGTCCACGCATCTCACATACTCCACACGCCAGCCCGTGCATCTCACATGCCAGCCCATGCATTGCACATGCCATCCCACGCAGCTCAGAGCTCTGAGTGGTGGGAAGAGGCCACCGCACCCTCACCTGGACAGCAACCTGCGATCTCCCCGCAGAGCCGTCTCAGGATGTGTGGCTGACAGGGCCCTTGAACCTCTTTGTGCACCTGGGTTGACTGACATTGTTATCGGAGTGGGAGGCTCTGCTGACCAACACGTACCCCACTCTGTAGGAGGAATCATTTGCACGGTCTGCAAACTTTCTAATATAAAAAAGGTGAAATAAGGTCGGGCACAGTGGCTCACGCCTGTAATCCCAGGATTTTGGGAGGCAAGGCAGGCAGATCACTTGAGGTCAGGAGATGGAGACCAGTCTGGGCAACATGGAGAAACCCTGTGTCTACTAAAAAATATAAAACATTAGCTGGGTGTGGTGGCTCACGCCTGTGGTCCCAGCTGCTCGGGGGTCTGGGGTGGGAGAATGGCTTGAGCCGGGAGGCAGAGGTTACAGTGAGCCAAGCCCGCACCACTACACTCCAGCCTGGACAACAGAGCAAGACACCACATTAAAAAAAAAAAGTGAAATAAGACCGAAATCAGTTGTTGAAAACCAGGCCCAAGGGAACGTGAGCAGGGAGAGGTGAGTGGCTGGTGAGCGCGGGGCTGAGGTGGCCACAGAATCGGGGACTGCTCTCCGAGGCAGCTGGGTCACTCCTTCAGGCCTCGAGGAGGAGGAGGAGTGTGGCTCACTCTGGGTAAAGAGCAAAGGTCCTGGCTAACAGGTGCCCAAGGGCACAGGCCAGGGCAGAATGGGGTCACATGGGCTTCCCCCCAGCCCCCACAGTTTCCATGGATCTTCGTGCCATCCATTGTGGGGAGAAAGGGAGAAACCCAGCTTGTTCCACAAGGACAGCAGTGTGGGGATGCTGAGGGAGCGACAGAGGAGGGCCCAAGGGATGTATGATCAGGCATGGCCAGTGGCCCATGTCCACACTGGGAACATGGCGGCATCCATGCTGGGGGTGTGGATGTCCACAATGAAGATGCGGGTGTCCATGCTGGAACGTAGGCAGTGACCGTGCTGGAGACATGGGTGTCCATGCTGGGACATTGGTGGTGTCCACGCTGGGGACGTGGCTGGTGTCCCTGCTGGGGATGGGGTGGCTCGAGAGCCGGAAGGCAGGCAGCATCCCATGAAGCCCTCATGACAGGGAGGTGCGGGGCCTTTCTGTTTAATGTGTGTGAATTCTATGTTCTACTCTTTGTACTTTTTAGCCAAACTTTGAATTTTGAAGTGATTCACCATTAGCACCCAGCACAACATTCCAGAAGGTCTGCCCTCATCCTACGGCTCTGCAGCGTGCCGGGGGACCACAAGGGCTTTGGATGCTGCGGCTGGGCGACAGGGAGCCATAGAAGGCTTTGGATGCTGTGGCCGGGTGATAGGGGGCCGTGGACGGCTTTGGATGCTGCGGCTGGGTGATAGGGAGCCGTGGAAGGCTTTGTATACTGTGTCTGGGTGATAGGGAGCCACGGAAGGCTTTGGATGTGTGGCTGGGCGATAGGGGGCCATGGACGGCTTTGGATGCTGTGGCTGGGCGATAGGGGGCCATGGACGGCTTTGGATGCTGTGGCTGGGCGATAGGGAGCCATGGACGGCTTTGGATGCTGTGGCTGGGCGATAGGGAGCCACGGAAGGCTTTGGAGCAGGGACACCTGGGAGGTGGTTGCGGATCCCCCTGCAGTTCTCACGGTGGCCATGCTGGTGGCCACGCCTTTCCGTCTGGGCCTCCTTGGTCCCTTTGTTCTCATGAAGGTTGTGGCTTCATTGAAAGTGACTGATCTCCTCTGCACACCCCTTGGAGCCCAGTGGCCCATCCTGGGGAGCCATGGCCGGCTGTGTGGCTGTGGGTGGCCATTCATAGAAATGGCAAGAGGGGCACATTCCCAGGGACTGAAATGCCCAGAGGCCCCCCCAACGGCTGTCCCAAGCCTTTGAGAGGGCTCCTCCAATGTCCCTGCCACAAGGTTTCCCTCCCTCCAGGCGGCCTCAGTGTGGCCATGTGGAGGGAGGCTGGAGTGTTGGCCACCCTGAGCCAGGCTGCTGCTGCTTTCTAGAAGGTGAGGGCCTGTGCGGCCCCCTTGGCCTGGTGGAGTCAGTTCCTGCAGCTTCCACACTGTGTGTCAGGTGAGACAGGCCCGGCTCCCCACAGGCCCTCAGGTTGGGGCCTTTCTAGTTCTCTAGGATCCAGGTCACCCCTGAATCCTGGTCTGCCGTTAATGACTGCCTGGTTCAGGGTCTCTACTCAGAGCCACCCAACTGCCCCAAATATTCCTTATAACCAGAAACGAGGGACTGTGGAGCTCAGTGTTGGTGGAGGGACCTGCCAGTCCTTTGTGGGAATGTGCCCGCTTGGCACAGACCAGGAGCACGGAAGGGACGGACACCCGTGTCCACAGGGCCTGGAGCGGGTCCCACCCTCCACCAACAGCCCGCTCTGCTGCTGCAGCCCTTCAACCTTTTCTGCTGCCAGCTCTGGCCGTTTAGTCGCCACCCCCATGTGGGGCAGGCCCTGCTCTGGCCCTGTGACAGGGAGGAATGAGGTGGGAGGTGAGATCTCTCGACCATGGGACGCCTGCTATGTCCTGATCTCAGAGTTGGTCTTGGGAGGATAACACAGAAGAGACAAGAGGACTTTTTCCCTATGAAATTCCGCACTGTTGTCATTCCAGAGGGCAAGTGAGCTTGAGCCAGCGGGGCTGCGGGTGTTCTCACGAAGGGGCCCGGGTCCTGCACGCCTGCATTTGTTTGGGAGCAGCACAGGGGAGGGCCCGTGGGAAGAGACAGTCTTGGGAACAAGCTCAAGGCACCTCCCCCACGGGACCACGCCTCTGAGGTTTTCTTCTCGGTCCAGGGGCACCCCAAACCCCTGCAGTCCAGCCCCCTTCTTTGTGGGATTTGTTCTCTAAGAGATGGCAAGAGCAGCGTGTCAGAGGCATTCTGTAATTGTTGGCTTTCTATGGCTTTTTTAATTCAGCAGTTAATGCGTTTAACTCGAGACACACACATACACTGTACATCATAACCCAATATGCACAGCGCTGAGAAATAACTCACCTTTCCCGTCTGCAGTGGCCCCGGTGGCTCCTAATCCATTTTCCTTTCTAACCAAAGCATGGGTTTCATGACCTCGTGATGCCTCATGCTTCCATCTAATCCCTAGAAGCTGATGAGCTCCCAGGGGGAGCTGTTTCCAATGGGAAGAGGCAGTCCCCTGAAAACGGGGTTCTCCTTCACCCCACCTGCCGTCTCTAGTCTTCTCCCAAGAAGACACCCCACAACTTGGACCTGGGGGGCCGTGGGGGTTACTAGAAGCTGCAGGCCATTTTTCCTCGGTTAGAACCCGCAGAACTCGGGGCACCCTCTGTCCCCGGCCCGCAGTGAGGCTTCAGAAGAGGGACCAGGTATGGGAGACCGTCATTTAGGAAGCTTAAATACGGTGAGACTTCGTAACAAGTGAATTGACTTATGTTAAAGGCTGGAAAGGGAGAGATCGCCTGCCTCCCCATCTCACCAAAAAGAGAAGGAAAGAAGCCATTGATAAGCCATCTTCTGCCCTCCCGCTCTGCTGTCTTCCCTGGCCAGGGACGGGATGAACGTTGCACCTTCCAGACCCCAGATCGGTGTCTGTTTGCCAAGGAGGCTGTCCACACCTGAAGGCTGGGGCCCCAGCCCTGCTGGCCCCATTCCCTGGGACAGGCCACCCTGTCTCCCGAGGGGCAGAGGGACCTTTTGAGTCTGCTCCGTGCCCGGCCACCCGATGGGGAATGCACAGCTGCCCTTCACACCCTCCTCCCATGGAGTGTCCTAACAGGCGGGCTTCTCGGTCATCTTTCCCGTTGGGCTGAATTCATTGATTTAACCTCTCATTCAAGTTGATGGCGATCGTTCTGATTTCATGGCACTTGGTTCACAGCAGCTCCTTTCTCTGAATCACTTTTTGAAGTTCGATCTGGGCGGTTCCCGCCGGCACCGCTGCCTCCCCTGCAGGAATGCGTTACCCTCCACACTGCTCAGATACACGTAAGGCAGGTCATGGCCTTTCCAGCGCCCATCCCGTCTGAGACAGCAGAGACGCCCTGCAGTGCGTCACTGACCTTTCTCAACAGCCAAAGGTCAGTTCAGAAGACCAAGAAGCTGGCAGCACTGAGACAGGTGATGGGCTTGGGTCCTGCACCCTCCCACCGTTTACTGCGCTGAGGTGTTCATGGACCTTATGAGATCTGAGCAGGTGGTGAATAAATACAGCCCCGCGGTGTCCTGCAGGGCTGTCTCCAGCTGCGCTTTTCCTTCCTTTCTGGCAAGCACCTCCTGCGCTCCACACGCAAACTCGCCACGGGTAAGGGGCTGCCCAGAGCATCTGCCCTGGGCCAGGCTTGGATTCCTTGGCTCCCGTGGCTGCCTGGGACACTCGCCAGCCACCCTACCTGGACCCTGCAGTGCCTGGGGAAGAACTGCAGTGGGGAGCACCCTGCCCACCTCGCCCCAGGCCCTGCACCCCGCTGCGCACCCCAACCCAGGCCCTGCACCATCCACTTGGGCACTGCAGCAAAAGTCAGGTGGTGCATCTCCCAAATACCAGCCTCAGTCATCCCGGAAGATGGGCTTGCATGGTTCGTTCATAAGAATGAGCTCTCTCTTCTGAGATGATTTCTGAAGAAGGGGATCAGTAGATTCAGGGAGGAGATTTGTGGCGGGTCTCAGGAATCTTGGAGCCTGGGGCCCTGAACAAGTCACTTAGCTGCTGTGTGCCTCAGTTTCCCTACTTACCAAGGAGCAAAATCTGCTGCATCTGGCCAACATTCTTTTCTGGGAAAACGTGCGAGGAGACCAAGTGTGTTACTGAGTGCGGCGAGAAGCCCTCACGGTGCTGACAGGCAGCAGGGACCCAGAGGGCAGCCCTGGGCTCCTTCCAGCAGACACTGGGTTTCTTTTTGGATTTCAACCAGGCAGGGTCGGGTGGCCGAAGGGAGAGAGCAGAGTATAGGCCATATGGTGGAGGTGGAGGCTGAGCATGGAGCAAGACCCCGGCTGGCCACTCACTGAGCAGCTTGGCCTCTGAGCCCAGCCAGACTCCTCATCCACAGACTGGGTGTTGCGGCCATCACAGCCGAGTCGGTAAAGGGCCTCGCCTCGTTCTGTGACGTGCAGAAAAGGATTAGTCCGTGTGGCTGATTGTGCAGAGGAGGATGTGGAGGAGGGGTGGGCAGTCCTAGCATTCCCGGACATTAAGGCTGCATGTGAACATATGTGCGCAGGCACGTACCCACTCACATCTACACAGGCACGCCCTCACTCAGCACCCATGTGTCTCACACTCACGCCCACATGGTGGAATGGGTTGAGCTATGGCGCACGAGTGCACTTCCTGCCGTATCTTGAAGGCTTTTTGTGTGACCGTTTTATAACTTGTGGTGTTTTTAAATAGCTTTATTGAGACGTAGTGTGCATGCTGTAAAATATATTCCTCTTAAGCGAACCATTTAATAAACTTCAGAGCATTTAGAAACTGTGCAGCCATCACTGCCATCCAACTGCCCCCAGAGGAAACCTCGCCCCTCTGCAGTCCCTGCCGCCAGCTCCCTGGCCCCGAAGGTGCTGCCTTTGCTGGACGTCTCAGAATGGAGACAGGACTTTTGCGTCCAGCGTCTCCCTAGCAGCGGGATTTTTTAGACCCATCCCTGTGTCAGTTCTGCCTTCCTTTTCACCATGGAACAGCATTCCCACATTGTTTTCTAAAACCTGTGCTTTGTGGACTTAGGTCTCCAAAGCTTGAGTTCTAGAATGTTCTCAGCAGGCCCATCTCATGATAGAGGATGGAAACCAGCTGTAGAGTAGAAGGGAGAGTTGGGCCGAGGAGGACTCCAGGGCTCAGCCCTGAAGAGACGCAGGTGGTGGCCTGTCTTCCTCGTGGCCTTGCCTGTCCACTGCCTGGCCCTGACATCACGAACGTGGCGAGCCAGCCTCTTCTGTCGCGAACACGCCAGTCGAGAAGACAAGACATTCAGAGGTGGGGTCTGTGTTGGGGCCTGGTCACGCCTCTTCTTTCTCCGGGTGCAAAGTTGTCTTCCTGATGAGCTGAGTACAGAGGTTCCCGCGGTGTCCCCTCAGTGCCCTGGAGGGAGCTGCTCACAGCGACCACCCTTGCCTTGGATCTTCAGCATGTTTTCAGGAAAAAGCCGCACTCTCCCAGGAATATGACGGGGCTTCCCAAGCCCAGATCTCCCTGGCATTCGGATGGACGGTGGCCTTCACTGGAGCACTGAGCCTCAACTGTGGGCCCTGAGACCCCGGGTGGGAAGGAAGGAGCTGAGGCCAGGGACGTCCTGCTTTGACAAGAATCCGTTTATTGTGTTTATCAATACGAATGTGGAGGTTTCTGTTGCTTTTCCTTTTCTTCTCACTAGTGATGTTTGGAGCCCATTGG
This sequence comes from Rhinopithecus roxellana, assembly GCF_007565055.1. Taxonomy (NCBI): domain Eukaryota; kingdom Metazoa; phylum Chordata; class Mammalia; order Primates; family Cercopithecidae; genus Rhinopithecus; species Rhinopithecus roxellana. The sequence continues at coordinate 150,102,355 of NC_044552.1, forward strand.
CCCCAGGTCACCTGTAACATGCCAGCGCCCACACACACCAGCACCTGCACACATGTGGGGCACCATCGCTTTGATCATGAGTGCAATCAGCACAACTCCCCACCCCACCATGTCCCCGGCTCTCCCCACCGAGGTCCTGGTGCCTGTTGTCCCCTCTGTGCTGTGTGTGGCGGCGGTGTTCTGCTGTCCCTCGACCCCCAGCCCCCGCCTGCCCTCTGCCACTGTCCTGCGCCCAAGCATCCCTGAGAGGTGCAGCTGCTGCCGCCCTTCCTGATACGCCGGCACTGTGACTCCAAGCAGAGGCTGAGGGCGCCCGGCACGGGGACAAGCTGCCCAGATACCAGAGCCAGTGCCAGGGCCATGAGAATCTAGCCTCTGCTCTCTGGGGCTGTTTTTTTGCCATTTTTAAAAATTTCTATGCTCGCGGCTAAAGGGGTCCCCACATCTTCCATAGTCAACAGCTCTACGTTTGCTGTGGAGAGAAAAGAGGCCACCGCTGCTGTCTTGGGTGTGAGTGTGTGGCCTCGAGGGTCTGGGAAGGGCCCGGATCTGAGCGGAGGGAGGGAGGGAGCCAGCGTCATTCCAGGGGCCGGGGAAGGTGAGACCTGAGCCTCCTAAATCTTCTAAACCCACTGGGCCAGGCCTTAAGGCAGCTGGAGTCCGAATTTCCTGAGATGAACAACTGCCCCTCTGGAGGTCCAGACCCCTTACTAGAGGACGGTCCCAGATCATCCCAGACTCCATGACAGGAAACCGAAGGAGCGCATGGCTGAGGACAGAATTCTGCAGCCCAGGCCGGTGGGAACTGCATCTCCTGACCTGCAGTGCCCAAAGGTCTGGGTGCTCCCAGGGCCAGGCAGATTCCTGGGGTCCCTTCCCCTCCCTAACACTGTGCCAAAGAGCTCGAAGGCATTGCTCATCTCCGCTGAGCAGCAGCCAGGGCTCCAGGCCCTGCAGGAGTGTCCCCACCCCTCATGCTGATGCCCCCGTCTGCTGTCCACCTGAACCAGGACCCCCTTCCTGGCCTTCCAGCCGCTACAGGCAGGAAGGGATTTGCTGGCCCTAGGCAAGGAATGAAGTATCCTCAGTTTCCAGCCCCTAAAGGGAGCCAGGGTCCCTCCTGGCAGAACCTGTCCAGGAATGGCCACTGTGTAGCTTCCTAAGCTCAGTGGCAGATGCCACAGGAGGTATGTGGGGCAGGCTGCCCGCCCAGGCTGCCTTCCTCCCGCCCTCCTCCTCCTCCCCTGCTGCTGCTCCATCAGCCCCAGTAGCCCTGGCTCTGGCATCTGTGCCCGTGGGGTTTACATGACCCCCTCCACATTATAGAAGAAGGAGCAGGCACTCTGAGGAGCTAGGGGTTATCGGGTAGGGGAGTTGGGTCCTGTCTCCCCCAGCCTGGGTCTCACGAGGTCCACACCGCGAGGCTGGGTGCTGAGCTGCCCTGCATGGGAGCGCTGCGTGGCCGGTGCCCTGAGGTTGTTTATTTGCATTCCAGGCGCCCTCCACACACCCAGCTATTTGCAGCTCTGACCCTTGCCCTGGCTTGGCCACGCTGGATTCCCAGCCCAGGCTTCCCTCTCAGTTCCCTTCCCAGTGAGAAACTCGGCAAGGGCGGGTCCTGGAAGGCACAGCTGTGATCTGGGAGGTGCTGAGCACCCACCCGTGACCCATGGCCGGGGAGAGCCCAGTAATGTCAGCATGGCGGTGCCCCCGAGAGGGTGGGGCATAGACCCTGCCCAGACAAACCCTGACACGTTCCCTCCTTCAGGGTCGCGATGGATGGAGCCCAGTCCTGAGAGGCCTGCATGCAACCGGCAGGAGCCGACCCTGGGAATGGACGCGATGGCCTCAGAACACAGGGATGTCCTCATGCTGCTGCCCAGCCAGGAGCAGCTACGGCTGGCCGTGGGGGTGAGCACGGCCCTGGGTGGCTTTGGGGGTGAACAGAGCCATGGGGGTGAGCAGGGCCCTGGGTGGCCATGGGGGTGAGCAGGGCCGTTGGGGTGAGCAGGGGTATGGGGTGAGCAGAACCACAGGACACAGCCTGTGTACTGAGAAATCCCTGGACCGCCTCGCTCTGCTTACGCCAGGTGCCTGTGAGGTGTCGGATGGTCAGCCCTTTTACTGGGCCTGTGAAGGAAACATCACTGATAGACGTTGCTGTGAGAAATAAGTTTATGGTTCAGCACATCTTTCCTGGGAGCGCTGAGGGAAGAGCGCCAGGAAGCCGGTTTCCAAGGGGTAGCTCCTGTCTTGTGTTCAGACGTCACTGTCTCTCTGCTTCTCTCTTTCCTTTTGCCCCATTTTGTCTACCTGTTTTAGTTGAGTTTGTGGGGACAGGAGTTGAGAGAGTACTTTCATTTTAAATTTATGTGGATTTATGTGGATAATGAAAACGTGCAATTAAAATTAGAGTGGTTTGTTAAAGAACAATGACTTTCTGTATAGCTAATTTATCAGCGCTACCTGGAATGAAGTATGACTTGCTAGTAATATCTTGGTACAAGTCCCCTGGGAATCTCCTGTCTGCCTGGAGATAGAGTTCTGTGTTTAAGTAAATGCCCATATCTATGTTTGTGGCAAAATCTCCCCCAAGACTCTGTGTCCCCACCTGGCAATGGGAAGCTGGAGTTGAGCTAATGGGGGGTGTCCCGTAGTTTCCTGGGGTCCCCAGCGATGCCTCAGGCTTGGGGGAGGGGTCATAAGAGGACCTGTTGCAGGGAAGATGCTGTGGCTTTGGCCCCCTGCCCCATAAGAGCTGGAACTTTTATGTTTCTTGCACTGAACTTCACAGTAAGATTTTAACTGAGGGATCGTGCAGCCAGAACACAGTGAACCGCCTGGGTGAATCATGCTCGTCTGTTGTTGACTGAGCCCCCTGAAGTGCCTCTGCAACTCCTGTGGCCCCTGCTGGGCCCGGCAAGTTGGCAATCACTGAGCCCACTTCCTATCAGGGTGTGAGCACTTCTGTGTCTGCAGTTGGACAGGAACCCTCTATTGGGGTGTGTGTGCATCTGTGTCTGCAGTAGGAGAGGAATCCTCTATTGGGGTGTGCACGCATCCATGTCTACAGTTGGACAGGAACCCTCTAATGGGGTGTGTACTCGTGTGTATCTGTAGTTAGACAGGGAACCCTCTATCGGAGTGTGTGCAAACCTGTGTCTGCAGTTAGACAGGAACCCTGTATTCAACCAAATATGTGTCAAGCCCAGTTATTAGAAAGGGATGGGCTGGGAAGACCATCACTGAAGATCTGTGTTACTGCCATTGTGGGACCTGCCCTTCACCATGTTAAGCAGACAATAATCATATTCGTCTGTTCTCATGCTACTAATAAAGACATACCCAAGACTAGGTAATTTATAAAGGAAAGAGGTTTAATTGACTCACACTTCCACATGGCTGGGGAGGCCTCAGGAAACTTACAGTCATGGCAGAAGGCACCTCTTCACAGGGTGGCAGGAGAGAGAATGAGTGCCCAGTGAAGGGGAAAGCGCCTTATAAAACCATCAGATCTCATGAGAACTTACTCACTATCATGAGAACTGGATGGGGGAAACCGCCCCCATGATTCAATAACCTCCCACCAGGTGACTTCCACAGCATGGGGAGATTATGGGAGCTACAATTCAGGATGAGATTTGGGTGGGGACACAGCCAAACCACATCAATAAGGAAGCCAGTCTTACAATAACTCAGGATTAACTCAGGATGAGTAAGCTGGATACCTCATTTGACTTGAGACTGTACAAATGAAGAACTGCAAAATGGCCTCCTGCAGATCCAGCTGCCCCAGCTGTGCCCTGCTGTGAGATATCCTCCTGGAGCCCCAAGTGAGGGTCCTCGGGAGAGTCTGAAAGCAAAGCACACAGCTACTGGTCTGCACCATCGGTCACAGGCTTGGCGTGCTGCAATTCCGCCGGAGAACGCCGCCTCTCCTGCCGGGTGACCACAGATGCGCCCTAGAGCTGCAACGGACAGGACTCAGGGAGAGCTCTGCAGGGGATGCCCGCCAGTCCCATCCATGCTGGGGCCAAACAGGTGTGAAGTAGCGTCACGTGCGGGACACCGGAAATGTGGACACAGGACGCTGGAAATGTGGACACAGGACACCGGAAATGTGGACACAGGACGCCGGAAATGTGGACACAGGACACCAGAAATGTGGACACAGGACGCTGGAAATGTGGACACGGGACACCGGAAACAGGGACACGCTGCCAGACGCTGGGTGTTTAGAGGCTGCTGTCAGAGGCTCAGCTGTAGGGACACTGTTGGGATCACTCTCATCAATTGGGCGATGGATGATGAGAGACACCGATGCTCACGCTCATGGCAGACCAAGCATTCATTTGTGCTGTGCGAGGACAGAGCCCAGAGGGCGGCCCTGGAGGTGACGCTGCATCATGTGTCCCTGACTGATCTCGGGAAATCCTCACACCAGGGACAGACAGTGATGGAGGGGGCAGCCCTGATCTACTGTCTAGAGCACCCCACCCCCTCCACCCTCACTCCCCTGCACTCACAGGTGCTCTGATGGGCATGAGGCTGGTGTTTAGCCTTCAGCTTTGGGAGAGAGTGAGGGAACCAGACCTGTTAGCTTCAGGGAGTGCCTGACTGGGTGGTCCCCCTGGTGCCCTGCTGGGCCTCGGTTGCTCAGGTGGCCTCCCTGGGGACAGGTGCCAGCCCCTCCCTGAGCCCCTCCCCACCTCTTTTGCAGGTGAAGGCCACTGGCCGGGAGCTTTTCCAGCAAGTGTGCAACGCGGTGAGCATCAGAGACACCCAGTTCTTTGGCCTCTGTGTGGTCAGAAGTAAGCATCGCTCAGGCCTCACCTGCAGAAATGCCCAGGGGCCACGTCTGCCGGAGGTCAAGGGGGCGGGCGCACCACACACATCCATAATGTACACAAATATTTACACATCTCTCACATGTACACATGCACACACCACACATGTGCACAGTTACACACCACTCACACTTGTACACATGCATACACCACACAGGTACAATTACACACCACTCACACATGTACACATGCACACACCACACATATGCACAGAATTACACACCACTCACACATGTACACATGCACACACCACACACATGCACACAATTACACACCACTTGCACATTTACACATGTACACACCACAATGCACACACACCACTCACACGTACACAATCATGCACTACACACATGCACACGGTTACACACCACTCACATGTATGCATACATACACCACACAATACACCACATACATACACCACACAATACACACAGTAACACACTACTCACACATGTACACATGCACACACAACACACATGCACACAATTACACACCACTCACATGTACACATGCATAGACCACACACATGCACATACACCACTCACACATGTATGCATGCATGCACCACACACATGCACAGCTACACACCACTCACATGTACACATGCACACACCACACATGCACAGTGCCGACTGTGCTGTTCTGAGAGGCCGTTGGCTCCAGGGGCTTCCAGGAAGCCTCTGTGCAGGAGCAGGCTCCTGGATTTATGTGAATTCTTACCTGGAGTTCCAGTACATGCAGACGGCAAGTGGGGGGACGGGGCCAGCCCCCTGGGCTCCACAGACCCTTCAGCCGGATCGCGTCACATGGAAGAGCCATAAGAACCCGAAGTGCTTCGTGTGCACTTTTTGCGGCCCCAGGAAGTGAGTGGCAGCGCCTGTATCCAGTGCTGCAAAGGACTGGGGGCTTCTCATCTATAGTGGGGGCTTGAGGTTGGCAGCACAGACAAGCCCTGGCCCTCTCTCCCCAGCCAAGCCAAGGGAGGCTACTCGGGGCACAGACAGATGGAGGTGAAGCTCAGTGCTCACCAGCGGTGGCTGAGTATCCCCCTGCCTTGCTACCTGAGGAGGAGCAAGACCTCTGCCTGAACCGACCTCTCCCAGGCTCCCCCAGAACAACCCGGCCTCTGTCTAGGGGAGTGAGTGAGCCAGGGTGTCCCTGCACAGGACACCGGGACCCATGCACCATCCTCCCAGGGTCTGCAGCGCCTTGTCAGGGGCTGTGAAGGGAGCGTGAGATTTTAGTGTCCAGTCATGCGTTTTACCTTTTCTTGAACTTTGTGGCCAATAGGCTGTGTGTAACTTTTATTTTATTTTTAACAGTCTTGTTAAATCTTGCACTATTTTAGCTACAAATGCTGGCCTATTGTCTGACTTTAAAGTTAGAGGTAGTCTAAACCTGGAGATAATGTCTTTTAACAGTACTTTAGTCACTTCTTATACTTGTTCTGTCCTGGTGGGGAAAACTTTAGCTTACCTTGAAAAGGTACAAACAAGCACTAGCCTGTACCGACAGCCTCCAGCACGGGGCAGTTCTGTGAAATCTGTAAGCAGGTTTTCACAAGGTATGGCTCTTTTTCCTGTTTAAGTTTCTTAGAGGAGGGGTTCTTCTTCCCCCACCGCCCCACTTTATAACTCTATTTAGTGGCTTATCCTTCAGTGAGAAATTGGAATCCAGATACGGCAGAATCTGGCTGCTTTTAACTTCTAATGTGACCATGGGCTCCCGGGAGCCTGACGGGAAGGTGCCTCGTCTGCCCTAGTCTTGTGTTTACATTGTTAGCTCCTGTCAGCCTGAACAGATCAGTATTTGGCTCCTCCAAGGTACGGCAGCCCTTGGCTGATGGCCTCTTTGTCTCGTGGCCTTGGCCGTTTCCTTTATTGCCTTTTGAACATGTACCCTTCTAGTCTCCTTTCTTTTTGCATTTCCCACATTAATCTCTCTCTAGCCTTGTCTGGCTCTTGAATCCTTGCCTAACTTGACTTTTTTCACGTTTATATCCACGTCCACGTCTTCTCACATTGCTAATTTTTTTATAAGAGCTGTTGCTAACAGATTGGCTTTTTTTCTGAAGTCTTCAATTTACTTTTTTTTTTTTTTTTTCCTGAGTTTTCTTGCTCTCACGGCCAGTTGGTGGGGCCAGGCAACGGCACGGGCCCTGCCCCCGCGCACTGCTGTCTGTCTCTCCTGTTTTCTTCTGATGCTTTTTTTCACCTTTATTCTTAGTCTTTCTTTTTCTTTTGCTCTTTTCCAGTTTTGTCCCTTGGTCACAGTTAACATACACCTTGGTGGCGACTTTTCTAGACTAGGTGGTATTCATGCCTGCAGCTTCTGCTTGATGTTACCCTGGGTTTGCTTTGCAAATGAAGTGTTCACTATATACTGATTTTCAGCAGCCTCAGGGTTAAATGGGCTGTAGAGCCAGAATGCTTTATAGAGTCCCTTATAAAACTGACTTAGGTTCTTGTCAGCTCCTTGAAGCATTCCTGAAATCTTTTTATATTACTTGCTTTTTTCTACCAAGTTTTAGCCTCTGCGGAAGTGCTTCTCAGTACCTCTGCAAACGCTGAAGCTGAGTTGCATTCTTTGGGTCTTTCTCCCCCTTTTTCCTAGAGTTTAACAGACTCTTTTCTTTGTATAATTTTCCATGCACTTGGAGGGTGAAACAGGCATACCAAGAGTCAGTGAAAATGTTTACAGTCTTACCTTTACTGAGTTCTAAGGCCCAAATTAAAGCAATGAATGCAGCTTAACGACAGCGTCCAGGGTTACCACCGCATACTCTGCACATCTCTCTCCTTATGGGTTGATGAAGCTGTTCCCGTCCACGTATAGCTCCTAGTCTACTGATGCCCAAGGATGGTCCCGGAGGTCAGGTCTGCTAGAATAAACTTGAGTCCAACAACTCTACACAGTCATGCTCGACAGGGCTCTAGCTGCCGGGAGCAAGGTGGCGGGGTTCAGGGTGTTTCCAGTTTAGTAGATCAATGGTTGAAAAGGGCTGATAGATCAAAGTCTGTTGCCCCCCCACCCCCCTGGATGTGGGCCTGGTCATTATAAGAGACAGGTCCTCGAGTCTCCCTGAGAGGCATTTGCATAGCTCGAGCAAGACCAGATCCTAGACGGCCCACTTGACTATCTTGACTTCCTTCCTTGGCCTCTGGAGGCTCCGATCCTCCCCTTCGAGGTGAGACCTGGGGTCGTCTTAGCTCCTGAATCTCATTTCTGAGAGGGCTGTTGACCTCGGTAAAGCGGGGTAGGCTGGGACATATGGAGAAAGAATTTCTATTATCTCTGGCAGCTCCTGCAAAGCTGGCTTCTCTTGCTGTTTCTGGGACTCCCTTTTTAATTCTGTGTCTGCTGGTGAAGCTGCTCTTACTTTTACTCTTGGCTTTTTTGCAATAAGCTGTTAAACAGGGCTAAATTTATGCTGCTTTTGTCTATATTATATTTAACCGTGAGTCAGTATAAAGGAATTTGATCTAGGTACACTGGCTGTCCTCCGACCCCTGTCACCACCTTAAATACATAGCTGATTGTTCTCTATCTATAGTTCCTTCGGTGGGCCATAACACCAAAAGAGGGCAGTTCTAATTCACACAGAGTTCTTAACCTCTAGGGGTTAACTTAACTCTATCATCTCCTGCAAAACCTTCCCTAAGGTTCTGTAACATGCATTTAATAGAGTAAGTTTTGACGACTTGATAAGTTTCTTTTTTTCTTTTTGAATTTTTTTTTAGCACAGTTCCTAGCGGAGTGGGCTTACTTTGTGTCTGACCTATTTTTTTCTCGAGATAAAACAACATTCACACTACAAGAAAGAAAGGGTAAAAGGTCACTCACTCATCTAATTCACACTAAATCAAAATCAAAACTAAAACCAAAGTGTTGTTAAAGGCACACCTGTTCATCAAGCAATGTAAGCCAAGTTAAAATCAGAACCAAAACCAAAGTGCCAATAAAGGCACACCTGTTTATCAAGCAATTCTAGTCAAGTCAAAATCAAAACTAAAACCAAAGTATCAAGCAGTTAATTCAAGTCAAGTCAAAAACAAAAACCAAAGTGCCGGTACAAGCACGCCGTGGGTGATCAGGCCACACTTCCACTCAAATGGAGTGGGCAAGTTCCAAAGACCAGTCTTACCAAGTTTCAGATGTCTGGGTTTTAAGTGCCAGTTCCTTCCCGGTGTTCAGCCACTCGTTGATCCTCCACGGGGGCCTGCTGTGCACTGCTTTGACGAGACGTTCCACCAGGGCAAATGCCTACCCGGGAGCACTCTCAGGATCCGCATCCCTCAAGCTGGCCAGAGTCCCCTGCAGGGATGCTCTATAGGACAGGCATAAGCTGCCTAAGGGACTGCCTCAACCGTCTGTTAATCGGTCAGGGAACCAAGAAATGGTTGAGCCGCAGACAAAACTCCTCAGACACCGGATTAAAGAAGGAAGAGGTTTTTTATTCGGCCGGGAGCATCGGCAGACTCACATCTTAAGAGCTCTCCGAAAAAGAAATTCTTGGCCATTTTAAAGGCTTACAACTTTAAGGGGTCCACATGAAAGGGTCGTGATAAATTGAGCAAGCGTGGGAAACATGACTGGGGGCTACATGCACCAGCTAACAGAACAAAAAGTTTTACAACGCTTTTTTCATACAGTGTCTGGAATTTACAGATAACACAAGTAGTTTAGGTCAGGGGTTGATGTTATTATTATTACTTTTTTTAACTCCTAGGGCCGGGTGGTGGTGCCAAGGTTGTCTGGCTATTTATCTTACTTTGGTTTCTTTCTAACTTTTTGCTTTCTCTCTCCTCCTGTCTTGTGAACTAGGCAAGGTGGGGGGAGTAGTAGTGGTCTCCGTCCGTAATACCACCACGACCTTTTGTGTTTCTCTGTGGAGTCGGGTCTCATTATGTTGCCCAGGCTGGTCTCAAACTGCTGGGCTCATGCAATCCACCTGCCTCTGCCTCCCAAAGTGCTGGGATTACAGGCATGAGCCACCGCACCCAGCCTGAGTGTTGCCCTCGCCTTAAGAATGTCTTCACGGTGACATCTAGACTGCCTTGACCATACAGCGGGGCACTGTGGCTGGGCTAAGAAGGGTGCACCCATCACCAGAAGTGATGATGTCTGCTGTCCTGCTTTTAGAGGTGTGGAGGTTTAGGGGACAGTGATGATTTTGAGAAACAAGTGGCTTTGTCTTCCAGATTGGTGTTGCTGCAGGAATTGTTCTCATAGTGTTTGAGGTTAAGTACTAGGAAGGACTAAGCTTAAGGAGTTCCTTTTCTCTCCTTCTCATGGTGATTTGAGGTGGAATTTGGAAGGATACAGCAGGGTGATTTAGGTAATGAACGTACAAATAAAGGGCCTTTTGCTGACCTTACTGAGGCAAAGCTAACCCCAGATCCTTTAGCAAACATTGCCCAACATCTGCTACTCATGCTGCAAACACTTGTGTTCAAGCTCGTGTACCCAAATGGTGAATTCGGGGGAGTCAGGACCAGAGAATGGTGATCCAGACCTTTTCACTCAGCATTTGCTTAGACCAGGCATTGGCAGAGTTTTTCTGTAAAAGGCCACATAGTAAATATTTTGACTTTGCAGTACGAAAGCAGCTATGGACACGACGTAATAGAACGATTGTGGCTGTGTTCCAACAAGATTTTGTTAACAAGAGCAAGTGGCTGCTGGGGTTTGGCCTGGGGCCCTGGTTTGCTAACCCCTGGCTTTGAGGGTCCTTGGCCTGTTATGGAGTGGGGTGGGGACTCCCCTAGGAATGGCCTCTGCAAGCCTGGGCTTCCCTGTCTGTGAGATGGGAGTAGATAACAGTGCCATCAGGTTAAAGATGTAGGGATTGGTTCAGAGTCTTTAGCACAGAGCATGGCACGCAGTGTCCAAGCAGTGAGTTGCTTGATTGTTACCGATGAGACCAAGTGTTTGATCCTCCCTGACACAAAAGGCAACTGGGGCTGGTGACACCCTGGAGCCTCCCCCTGGGTCTAAAACCGTCTAGAAGAGCCGGGTACTAAGGATTAGAAAGACAGGCAGGGCGGAGAGTGACTGAGCCATGCGCCCGGCCCTGCAGCCTCCCCTCTGGGTCTAATGCCATCTAGAAGAGCTGGGTACTAAAGATTAGAAAGACAGGCAGGGCGGAGAGGGGCCAAGCCAGGCACCTGGCCCTGTGATACCCTTTCTACAGGCCTCCGTAGGTAAGTCTTCCTCACTGGTGTCTTCCTTTATCTGCAGAACGTGTGAGCCTTTGGGGATGGAGTATCTTCACATGTAATGCAGGTGGCTGTCAGGGAGTACTGCCATGTCTGGGACTAACATTTCCCTGTGGCTTTTATTCTCAGGACTGCAAGTTTTCTTATATAAATAAGAGTAGACAGTGCTCTGTATCCATGGGTTCCGCATCCTCGGATGTAACTAGCCTCATGTTGAACATACTCAAAGTAATAACAATAAATAGTACAACAATAAAATAATCCAAGCTTAACAATACAGTATAACAAATATTTCCACAGCATTTACATTGCATCAGGTTTTATAAGGAATCTCGAGATGATTTAAAGTGTACACGAGGATGTGTGTAGGGTACACGCGAACTCAACACCATCCCCGGGTTTTGATATCCGAGGGGCGTCCTGGAACCAATTCCCAGCAGACACGGAGGGATCATGCGTTGTTTTAAGTCACAGCATGAAGGGTGTCTCTCTAGGCTTTATTTTCCTCTCTAGGAAAATTGTTTAATACTTCCAGGCCATAAAGAAAATACATGGTGGCAAATATTTTTAAAATATAGAAACACCTAATTTAGAAAGAAGCATCTCTCATAGTTTCCAGGGAAACCAGGTTAACAGGTAAAACTCGGATCATTGACTTGAAGTTGATCAACTTGGTACTAGATTATAGACATCTCTATTTTTATTGATTGATGATTGACTGATTGAATGAGGCAGGGTCTCACTCTTATCACCCACACTGGAGTGCAGTGGCACATTCACAGCTCTCTGCAGCCTTGAACTCCCAGGATCAAGCAATCTTCCTGCCTCAGCCTCCTGAGTAGCTAGGACTACATGCATGCACCACCACACCCGGCTAATTTTTTTTTCCTGTGTTGACCGAGGTCTCATTATGTTGTCCAGGCTTGCCTTGAATTCCTGGCCTCAAGCAATCCTCCTGCCTTGGCCTCCAAAATTGCTAAGATTACAAGCTTGAGCCACCGCATCCAACCCTGACATCTCTATTTTTCAAATGACTCATTCCATAGCTGAGAGACAAGTGCCTGGGTTGCAGAGGAAGAGGGGAGGGATACATGTTGCTAAATTGCTTTCCCAAAGCGCGTGCCTGGAGCATGTGCCAGATTTGAATATCAGCTTGTAATATTCCTGCACGCTGGAACATCGTTTTAGTAAGCAAGCATTTGACACCCGCACGTGTGTTAGGATGCTCTTTGCGTTGTCGGCCGAGAAAAGCCCCGTACACAGCATCAGTTGGAGACACACAGTTTTCAGCTGTGCGTCTCTTCTCTCAAAGCCACACTCAGTTTTGAACAAACGGTGACACCTGAGAAGCATGGTGACCACTCTGATGAAGCCTTTTGTTTTGCTTTCAGACAATGAGTATGTATTTATGGATTTGGAGCAAAAGCTCAGCAAGTACTTCTCAAAAGATTGGAAGAAAGAAATATGTGAAGTAAGTATAGAGTGTGGGGTGGGAGAGGCCAGGGCACCACGGTGGACTGTGCTGGACCACAGGGATGCGTGGGGTGGGAGAGGGCAGGGCACCACGGTGGACTGTGTTGGACCACAGGGATGCGTGGGGTGGGAGAGGGCAGGGCACCACGGTGGACTGTGCTGGACCGTGGGGATGTGCTGCCTTCTGTCCACGCAGCTGCCCCGTCCGCAGGGGACTGCAGTGAGCCAGAGGCTGCAGGCAGGTGAGCCCGCCCCGAAGCCCATCTTCGCAGATGTTCTTGAACGCTGTAGACCACGTCCCACTTAGAGTTTTCCCGTAGAAATTACCGTGAGTCGTGTTGTCAGCTCTGGCGGCGGACCCCTGAGCTTCGGCTTTGAACTGAGCGTGAAGCAATCCAGGCCCCTCCCCCCGAAAGGGGAAGACAGGACAGTCGGGGGCACCTCCCTGTGGCTCACTTGCTCTTTCTTGTATTTTCCCCACCAGGAAAATGAGAAACCCAGAGCCCCCTTCGTGGCCTTCCTCCAGGTGCAGCACTACGTGGAAAACGGAAGGGTCATAAGGTAACGGCATGCTGACTTTAAAGGATGTTTCCTGGAATACTGAAAATCTGCCACATGACATAGAAGTCCCATGAAGGCCACACATTACATTTGAGTTTCTCCAAAAACAAACAAACAAAAAACACCACTATATTGGCTGTTTGCTTTGGGGGAACACATGAATTCTATTTAATTGAAAGGTTTACAGACTGTGTCATAAATTGGTACTTCTTTTTCTGTTTTTCTTTTTTTTTTTTTTTTTTTTTGAGATGGAGTTTCACTCTCGTTGCCCAGTCTCGGCTCACTGCAACCTCCGCCTCCCAGGTTCAAGCGATTCTCCTGCCTTAGTCTCCAGAGTAGCTGGGATTACAGGCGGGCACCACCACACCTGGCTCATTTTGTATTTTCTGTAGAGACGGGGTTTCTCCACGTTGGTCAAGCTGGTTTCAAACTCCCGACCTCAGGTGATCCACCCGCCTCGGCCTCCCAAAGTGCTGGGATTACGGGTGTGAGCAACCGCGCCCGGCCTAAAGTAGTGCTTCCTCACACGCCAGGACTCGTCCTCTCGAGGGTGGGTACACCATCCAGGGCTGGGCGAGGCTTCTGGAGGTCGCTGGGCGAAGCGCTGCTGCGCTTTCTGCATGGCGGTTCTCGCTGTTCGCTGCCCACTTTGCAGGTGTCTAGTGGGAAGCTCTCCCCGGCAGGAGAGGAGAAGTTGTACATCTGGTGGGCTGCACTCTAAACCAACAGGGGCTACTTCTTCCAGAGCTGCCTTAGAGTTTCTAGGAAAACAAAGATGTCCCTCAGGAGGATCCTGAAACTTTCTTCCAGAACAGAGCTTCAGGGATGCATGAACAGGGTTTTCCCTGGGGGGAGCCTAAGGGGGTTACCCAGGAATTCCCTAAGCAGGCACCATCCCCCCCGGTTCCAAAAGGGATGCGTGCGGTTGTGTGGAAGGTTCTAGGGAGTGAGGGGCATGTGGGAGGGTTCTGGAGAGTGAAAGGCGTGTGGTTGTGTGGAGAGTCCCGGAGACACTGGTGTGTGGTTGTGTGGAGAGTCCCGGAGACACTGGTGTGTGGTTGTGTGGAGAGTCCCAGAGACACTGGTGTGTGGTTGTGTGGAGAGTCCTGGAGACACTGGTGTGTGGTTGTGTGTCAGGTTCTGGAGAGTAGGGGGTGTGTGAATATGTGGAAGGTTCTGGATAGCCTTGGAGGGGAGGTCTGGAAGGTGTTGGGTTGATGGACGGAGCTACCTGGTGCTATGGGGCCAATTCGGGGGAATTACATGAGAAGATCTTATACCTGCATCTTGGGCGAACCTCCCGCCCGGCCCCTGTGATTAATGAATATCAGCCATGGCCAGGCCCCGTGCTGGGCGGTGAGCTCTGGGAGCTAGGTCTGTCCACATCCAGGGATTTGAGTCACCCAGACTCTGTGCAGCTCTCCTGCACTGGGGCCTGGTTTGATGGAGGCCGAGCTCACTGGGGAAGGAGCGGGACCTCGGCAGGTGGAGCCTCATCTAGCGGCTGCTTGCTGGCAGGAAGTTGCCTGCGTCCTGCTCCAGGAAGAGTGCGGGCTTGTGCCACGCTGGCCCTGCAGGGACACAGCTGTGGGTAGAACAAGACAGGAACAAGGTACCAGGGGTTCAGGACAGCCCTGGGAGCTGGCGTGGGGAGGGACAAGGCAGGGCCAGAGGGGCCAGGAGTCCCCACACCGGCCTTCCTGGAACTCACTCCCTGCCGCCTTCCAGCGACCACAGGGCACGGCACCTGTACTACTGCCACCTGAAGGAGCGTGTGCTGAGGTCGCAGTGCGCCCACCGGGAGGAGGCCTACTTCCTGTTGGCCGCCTGTGCGCTGCAGGCTGACCTGGGCGACCACCGGGAGCCGGCCCACGCCGGGAGGTACTTCGAGCCACACTCCTACTTCCCACAGTGGGTAAGGTCGGGGCCCACCTCCTCCCAGCACCGTTGGCCTGGTACTTATCCACCTCCACCAGGTGCCATCTGTAGGAGCAGGGAGCTGAGGGCCTGGCAGGGGATCTGGAGGAAGGGTCAGGGATCGAAACAGGGCAATCATCTGTCCTTTTCTCCTGAAGACCCAAGGGTCCTTACCACCCCCAAAGGCGGGCGGTGTGGCAGGAGTGGCCCAGAGCAGGCAGGTCCGGGTGCCCGTGCTCCTGACGCACCCGGCCAGCTGTGTGGCCCTGCTCACTGGCTTCACCTTTCTGAGCCCCTCGGTTGCCTGGCTGTGGAATGTGACCACGCGGGCCTCATGGCTGTGAACCTTCCCGCTTTTCTCTAAGTATCCTGGGACTCGTAGGAGCCTTTGAGTCTCAGCTTCCTCCCCTGTAAGGGAAGGAGTGCTGTACCCCCGGGAGGAGGGCCATGGAGAGGCGTGGGCCGTGCCGCTGTGTGCCCGGTCCCAGGCGCTGTCTGGCCTGCTGGCCTCGTGGGTTGATAGCTGTCACCCCGGGGATGCAGGTCCTGTTCCGGGTGAACTTTTAGGTGTCTCTCCTTGATCGCTCATCGCTGTGTACCTCTCTATCCTGTGCACCTTGGGGCCTTCTCACCTTTGCTCTGAGTGGCAGTCGCTGAGGCCAGGGTGGGACCCAGCCAGGCTTCCTCCCAGCGCTGTGGACGCCACACCTGCCTTTAGCCTCTGGCCACATTTCCACCCTCAGTGATTCCATGTCCCTGTGGGTCTTACCCCAGTCCTGGTGGTGGCCCCAGCTGGTCCTCATTGGGCAGGTTCCCAAGAGCCAGGGCTTGTTGAGGGTGGAGTCCCCACCTGCAGGTGCCTGAGGAGGGCTGGCTGCTGCCATTTCCCTTGGGGAGGACTTGAGGGGGACAGGAAATCAGACAGAGCCCAGGGCCAGAGCGGGCACCGAGACTTCATCTCTGGGTCTGGGCTCAGCAGTCAGGCCCCAGCCCTGCCCACTGAGGTCGGCACCAGCTGTGGGAGTCTGGGGGGGCTTCTCGGAGCAAGGGACCAGCGAGGACAAACAGGGGACCAGCAGGGGTCTGAGGTGACCTCCCGGCTCTGTCCTCAGATCATCAACAAGAGGGGGATTGACTACATCCTCCGGCACATGCCCGCCCTGCACCGTGAGCGCCAGGGCCTGAGCCCCAAGGAGGCCGTGCTGTGCTTCATCCAGGAGGCCTGCCGGCTGGAGGACGTACCCGTGCACTTCTTCAGGCTGCACAAGGTTGAGTCCAGGGCGGCCAGCGATGGGCTGGTCTCTGACTCCAGGCCAGAGATGGACGGATCCCCCATGGCTAACAGTGGGATCAGGACCCCAGGCCAGGGATGGACGGAGCCCCCATGGCTAACAGTGGGATCAGGACCCCAGGCCAGGGATGAACAGAGCATCCATGGCTAACAGTGGGATCAGGACCCCAGGCCAGGGATGAACAGAGCATCCATGGCTAACAGTGGGATCAGGACCCCAGGTCAGGGATGGACGGAGCATCCATGGCTAACCGTGGGACCAGGACCCCAGGCTGGGATGAACAGAGCATCCATGGCTAACAGTAGGATCAGGACCCCAGGCCAGGGATGGACGGAGCCCCCATGGCTAACAGTGGGATCAGGACCCCAGGCCAGGGATAGATGGAGGCCCCATGGCTAACAGTGGGAACAGGACCCCAGGGCAGGCGTAACCAGAGCCCCCCAAGCTGACAGTGTTATCAGGACCCCGGGGCCGGCATGGCCAGGGCTCTCGTAGGTCATGGCTGATGTTTATTTAGCATGATGAAAGGCCGGCTTGTGCTATGACAACTGTGCCTTTGGTCTGATGCTGGAGTGAATGAAACTGTCTGAAATGGGCTCCAGAGCTCAGCCTGGTCCATGGCGGCCTCGGCCCCTAGCCAGACTGACCACACTCTGCCATCAGTGAGGCCCGGCACCCCCAGGCCTGCAACTTGACCTCTGACCTGTGTCCTCTAGGACAAGAAGGAAGGTCACCCCACCGTGATCCTGGGACTGACCCTCAGGGGAGTGCACATCTACCAGGTGACCCGAGGGGTTTCAGCTTCACAGAGCCCCTCCTCCTGCCCTCACCCCCTCCTCCCTTCCCCGCTGGGGTCTGGGCCGTGGAGCATCCCTGCAGTGGCCATGGGCGCTGGCTGGCCCCACCTGGACGCACCCTGCCTCTGCTGTCCCGCAGGAGGTGGACCGTGCCCCGCAGCTGCTGTACGACCTCCCCTGGCCCCACATTGGGAAGCTGGCATTTCTGGTGGGTGTCTGGGGGGTCCCCGTGCCCGGGAGAGCCTGGGCAGGGGTGGCTTCATCCTTGGGGCATTTTCTGGGCATTTTTTCCCGACGAGGTGCAGGTCCCTTCCTGCCGGCCTCTCAGGAGCATCAGGGCCGTCCTGGCCTCTCGGGCTCTGCGCCTGACCCTGGCCCTGCAGGCATTGGGTGTTTAGCTGCCCGGTGAGGTCTAGTTGTTATGGCTTGAAAACTGGCTTTCAATTGAGAAAACCAAGGGAGAAAATAAGAGCAGGTCATAGAAACGCTCCTGTGTGGCCTCTGTTCCTCTCGCCTCGGCCCCAGAGCTGTCACCCAGGGCCACCCCACAGCCCGGGTGCCAGGGGTAAAAGGGCAGTGACTGTGGGGGCCGCTGGGCAGCAGGCTTGCTCTGGACAACCAGACTGAGGTCTTCCCATCCCACCGCGGACCTCCGCTCCCCTCACGCAGCTGCGGGCACTTTCTAGCCAAGAGGGCTGTGTCCTCTCAAGCATGCCCTGAGCACAGAGCCCGTGAACAGCCATCTGCACTGCACAGTGAAAACCTAAACCCCGTCCCCCTGGGGGCCATGGCTGAATTTAAAATCATCCTTTCCCGTTGCTAGCGTGGTTTTCCACCTGTGGGGTGGCGCCTTCTCTCCTGTTTGTTCAGGGGAAGAAGCTGGAGATCCAGCTGGACGGGCTGCCCGCGACACAGAAGCTGGTTTACTACACGGGCTGCACCTGGCGCTCAAGGCACCTGCTGCACCTGCTGCGCACCAGCCACCAGCTCCACCTCCGCGTGCGGCCCACACTGGTGCAGCTGCGGCAGCGGGAGGAGGCAGAAGGTGGGGCTGGGCTGGGCGCGCTGGGTTCCACAGCCGGACTGAGCCTTCTGGGCTGGGCTGGGCGCACTGGGTTCCCCAGCCGGACTGCACCTTCTGGGCTGGGCTGGGCTGGGCTGGGTTGGGCGCGCTGGGCTCTGCGGCCCGGCTGCACCTCTGTCTGTCACTGTTGTGGCCTCCTGGCTCCCGCATCCCCCAGATGCTCAGGTTGAAGGTCGAGGTGGTGGCCCCTCAGCTCTACCCAGAGTGGAATTCTATAGATGGGGCTGGGGGAGGCTGAGGGCTTGAGGAGCCGCCTGAGGTTTCCACTTCTCAGTTTCCTGTTCTGTTTCCCGCTTCTCCCATCATGTGCCCACAAAGAGCAAGAAATGCAGGTTCTGAAAGGCCTCAGCGTTTACCCACAGACCTGGTCTCCCTCTCTGTTCCACGTCCTCATCTGAGCTGTGGGTGTGCGTTTCTGTCTCCCGGGCTCTTCCTCCTGCGTCAGCGGGGATGGTCCCTCTCCAGCTCGTCCTCACTCTGCTCCCTGCAGGGAAGCAGCGCTACCGGGAGTCCTACATCAGCGATGGGCTGGAGCTGGACCCGGACAGCAGGGGCTCCCCGGGCAGCGGGGTCAGCAGCCAGCACTGCCCTCACCGCCTCTCACGCCACTCCACCGACAGCCATGGCAGCTCCCACACGTCAGGCATCGAGGCCGACTCCTGGCTCAGGGAATCCAGAGAGATGTCTGTGGACACACCCCTGGAGGTCCAGGGGCTGCATGAGAAGGAGCCATCCTCCAGCTCCAGGACCAGCCGCAGCCACCCCAGCACATGTGGTGACAGCCAAGGTGGGCCTGAGGGAGATGCTCAGGCCCCAGGGACAGTGAGTGCAGCCCAGGCAGCCCCAGCTTAGCTGACCTTGGATGCTGAGGCAGCAAAGCCCTGGCCTGCCCTCCAGTGGCCGGACGTGAGGAGCTGGGTTGACTGTGACCTGAGTCCCGGGAAATGTGCCAGAACATGCCGGAAGAACAGAGATGGCACCGAGGAGCTGCCTGCAGCCTGCAGTGCCCAAGTCCCCTGTCCCCACCATGAGGCAGCCGCAGGCTGGCTTCAGAGACGGGAGAGGTGGGGTCCTCTTGGGGTTGCAGATGAGTCCAGGTCCTTTAGCTTTCTTGGAAGCCCATCTCAGGAGTCCCTCCCACACCTAGGAAGCCCCCCGACACACGAAGCCCCCCAACTCCTAGGAAGTTCCCCGCCCAGGGAGCCCCTCCCCCTCCCAGGAACCCCATCCCACAAACCCCCAACTTCTAGGAGGCCCCCATTCCTAACAAGTCCCCTCATCCCCCCACTCCTAGGAAGTCCCCTGGACTCCCAGAGACCCCCCCAACTCTTAGGAAGCCCCCCCACTCCTAAGAAGTCCCCTGGACTCCTAGGAACCCCCCAACTCTTAGGAACCCCCCTACTCCTAGGAAGCCCTGTCCCACCAGCTTCCCTCCCGCCGGAAAGCCTGGGTTAGACTCATGTCTTTTTATGCTCAGTTGAGTAGGAGTGAAAAGACAGAGCCATTCAGAGTGTTCTAGGGCCGTGTGTCCACCTGGCCCAGGACGCAGCACCCTGTCTGAGGGATGCGTCCTGCCCAGTCCCTGTGTATGAGGCCGTAAAGAGCTTCCTCGTCGCCCCAGAAAGGGGACCTCAGCTCTGCTGGTCTCTGAGTGTCCCCACGGCCCTGATGGTGGATGTGATGAGATCAGATGGGACCAGCCCCAGGGCTCAGTCACCCAGGGCCATCCAGGGTCACAAAACATCACTAGGGCCTCCCAGGGCCAGGCATTCCTGTCACTAACCCACTGTGTCCACCGTTGCCGTTGGAGTGTCTGGTCCCCCAGTAAGGGGTGGTTGGCCTCCATCTCTGAGGTTTTACGCAAGCTGCGTGGTCTGTAACCTGGCGGGAATCGCCGTGCTAATCCCGCATCTGCGCAGTAAGGGCCTGTTTTATCAGAGGTCAGGGAACGGAGCCAAAGCAGTCACCGCACCGAGAGCAAGGGGCCGGTATGGGCCTCGGGAGAAGCTGGGCGGAGACCAGGGCCCCAGAACGGCAGGGAACTGCTCTGGGGAGGAGCCATGTCAGGCAGAACCCAGACCCCTGTGCTCATGGCTGCCTCCTCCCACAGGCACTCGCCAGGAACCCTGCGCCAAGGTCAGGACCAGAGGCCAGAGCACCGAGGCTGTGCACCAGGTAGAGTCCCCGTCATGGGCCAGAAGCCCCGGGCCCTGCTCCTCCACCCCCTTCTCCTAGGTCCCCTGTCAGGGGCCCGGGGGACCTTCCAAGGCCTATCAGAGATGCAGCGGGCAAGTCAGGGAGCAGCAAGGCTCTCGGGCACTGGGGCAGGTGGGCGTGGGTGGAGGCCTCAGCCGCAGGGCCAAGTGAGCCGGCTCACTGGGGGGAGTGAGGGGTCCTGCCTGGGGCGGGGGTGGCCGGGCCCTGAGTGTCACCGGGCCAGTGTAGGCAGGACCTGGACACCTGGGCCCTGCGACCTGCCATGTAGCAGACTGGCTACCCCCGTCCCCTTCGTCCACCTCCTCCACCTGGGACCTGGTCCCATGTGTGCAGGGCTGCTCCAGGCCTTCCCCCACTTCCTGTGGAGCCCCTGAGCCTTAGGGTCCCCCCAGAGAGCTAGAGCAGAGGCAGTGCCAGTGGTTCCTGGATGCCCAGGTGGGGAACAGGTGGGCTCAGGGTTCCCCGTCAGGCTCCGAGTTGCCCTCCCAACCCCCACCCCCGACTCCACCGCAGGAGGGTGAGGCCCCTCTGGTCAGCCCTGTCCAGAATCCCCCTGGAAAGACAGAGAAAATCAGCTGTGGTTGATTAGTTATCGTGATGCTGGATGGAGAGAGAACAGGGCTGCGCACAGGAGGCTGGATGGAGAGAGAACAGGGCTGGGCACGGGAGGAGGGAGGGGAGGCTGCAAGTCCTGGTAGGCACAGACTCATCCCAGTGGGGGTGATCCCAAGCCCAGGTCAGCCCACTCCGGAGGAGACGGCCGCCCAAAGCCGCCTGAGCTCTGGGCCAGGGACTGTCACTCTTGAAAGACGTATTGATTGAAAACAAGAAAACACGCATAGAAGGGCAAGTCAGACCCTGGCGCTGGGCAGCCTTCAGCGTGGCCTGCCGCCTGCCCCTGCCCCCTGCTCCCTGCTGCCAGCCTCCAGGGGCTTCATCTGCCTCCTGGGAGCACAGTGGTCCAGGGCAGATCTGAGGGACTATGGCAGCCGAGAAGCTTGGGCTGGAGGTGTCACTTAAGGGCCATGACGCTGCCCACTGGACGCCAACCTGGATGAGACCTTGGACAGTCACCTCTGAACCCAGTTTCCTCCCGTATAAAAATAAGAGGCCATTCTTGACGTCTGAGGTGCTTCCAGAGCTGGTGTTCAAGGCCCACACTCAGACCTGATCCTAAATCACACCAAACATTAAGAGTCCAGGTCCACTGAGTTAAAAGGCAGAAAGCAGCCCTGGGAAAGAAGCTAGGCAAGGTGGGGGCCTCCCAAAATGCTTAAAAAGAAAATGCCAAGCCTCTCTCACAGAGGCATATGCTGGGGGAGCCCGTCCAGGGGCAGGCTGGCCGTGCACAGCGGCGGAGGGTGAGCAGTGGCAAGGAGTGTGACTCTGTGGCCACCAGCAGGGTAGCTGCCATCTGCGGTGGTGGGAGCTGGAGGGGGTGGCAGGCCTCACCCCGTGTCCTCTCCCTGCAGATCTGGGAAATGAAAGCCGGGGTCAGTGAGGAGCCGCACAGCCGCAGCCTGGACGACACACGTCTGCACCAGCTGGCCCTGTACCCAGCGCCCACCTCACTCAGCCGTACCTTCCACTGTGCCCCAGACTGCGGGCTGGCAGCCCCCTGCGAGAACAGAGCCACTCTCCCCAGCAAGAGGTCCAGCAACTGCCTCACCCTGGACCTGTTCGGAGAGGCCCCACCCCTACAGGAGTTTGTGGTGTAGGCGCCATCCACCCAGCAGCGCTGTCTGCAGCGCCAGGCTCAGCCCCCGCCCACCCCACTGCCACGTGGCCCTCGGCCCTTCCTGCCCGCCGGACACTGCCCACACCTCTGCAGCCAGCACGCTCCACAGGTTCACCTGTAAGAGGTGTGGAGTGGCTCTGACATCAACCTTGGAGGTGACAAACAGGTCCCGCACCTCATCCCTGTCCTCAGTGCACCCAGGAGCTCCTTCCATCGGGGTCTCCGGGGAGCAGGTTCAAGGTCTGGCTGTCGAGTGTCCAGAGAGCCATGGTGTTGGCCCCTGGGGCAGCCTGTCACCCATCCTAGTCTGGGAGAGAAGGTGACGCAGCTGGGCCCAGACCCTGGAGAGAGAGCTCTGCAGTTTCCCACACTGCCAGCTCCCCGGGAGACAGCTCCTGAGCCAGAGTTCACCGTGGTCATCACTGTGCAGGACCCAGGCTGCTCCTAGACCTGAACCCCTCTCTGCAACTCCTGTTCGCCAGCACTGGGCCTGCCAGACAGAGGCCCTTCTTGAGGTGCAAGCCCAGCTCTGTCACCTGAGATCCAGCCAGAGACCCTCCTCCACCATCCGCAGTCAATGGCTGTGCTTTCCCTTCCCGGTCAGGGCTTCCAAAGACCCCACTGCCCCGGAGCTGATGCTGACTCTGCTCCCATCTCAGCCATGAGGCCTCGGGACCCGCTCTGCTCACCGGTGGCTTCCTTAAGCCATGGCCCTGGCTGGGGTGGGGCTGGTGCAGCCCAGTTGGTGGAGGGGAGAGGCTTTGGTGACAGATGGGGAGTGGGGAACTGGCTATGCATGGCACCTGCTCTGACCCCGGTGGGCTCCATGGGTAATGCAACCTCGGTACCGTGGGCTCTGGAAGGCCACCAGGGTAGGGTCTCCGCAGGGCTCCTCCCCCTGCATGAGACTCCTGCACACGTGCAAACCTGCTGTCCTCTGCATTTAGAGGAATGGCCCTAAATGCAGGGCCTGCTAGTCTCAGGCCCAACACAGAGCACTGAGAGGCCACAGTGATTCAGCCCTGTGTCCCGAACACCACTGCCCCCTTCACTGTCTATGTGGTGAAGACTACGCCACACCACCCTCCAGCTCACTGGAGACAAGCATGAGCTTGAGCCCCATGGCCTGGTGCAGGACCGCGTGCATTGAGGTCACCTCTTTGACGGGTCCATCCAGGGGGGCCCTCTCCTTTCTGTGAAAGGGAATCATCTATGTGCCCCAGGCACGTGTAATAAAGAACCTGAGCGATGCCT
The DNA here is from genome assembly GCF_007565055.1 of Rhinopithecus roxellana. Taxonomy (NCBI): domain Eukaryota; kingdom Metazoa; phylum Chordata; class Mammalia; order Primates; family Cercopithecidae; genus Rhinopithecus; species Rhinopithecus roxellana. Next base: position 150,125,753 of record NC_044552.1, read on the forward strand.
CCTGCTTTAACCAGGACCCGCCTGCCTGGGGGGCTGGTGAGACGCCGGCTGTAACTCACTCAGGGGTATCGGTCACAGAAGGTTGCGTTCTGTAGATGGCCATGAGCCCCAGTGCTGCCGAGGGCAAGACCATCCACAATGCAACAGGGGAGGGCTGCCTAGTCCTGGCTCAGATGTGGGCATGTGGGCACTTCCCAAAGCCATTTCCATTAGTACAAGATAATTAATTAGCCCTGGTCCGGGGCAATGACCGTCTTCTTCCCTTGAAGAAACGAAAGCAAGAGCCCAGTCCCGTAGACCATGCGGGAAGGCACACACCAGTGTTGGGGAGACACAGCAGGCGGTGTCCGCCACGAGGCAGGGTCTGAGCTAAGACCTACACGCACACGTGCACACGCACGCACACATCCACACACACATGCACACATCCACACACGCACACATCTGCACAGGCACACATACGCACACATCCACACATGCACATGCACGCACACATCCACACACGCACACATCCACACACGCACCACATCCGCACAGGCACACACACACACATCCACACACACACATGCACACATCTGCACATGTACACATCCGCACAGGCACACATACGCACACATCCACACACGCACACATCCGCACAGGCACACACGCATGTGCACACTCCCCGTGTCCAGGCTTCCCCTGCCAGTCACCTTCGCCACACGCCATAGACCCCAGAGGCAGCAAAGGCTGGGCCAGCCCACCCCTAGCTTATGGAAGCGTCACCCTGCAGCCGGCCCAGCGCCTTGTGTCCTGGCAGAGGCGAGGCAGCCATGGCCCTTGGCTGACCTGAGAAGCCGCTGTGGCCCCACTGGGATTCCTATTTCTGTGCTTCCTCTGGCCCTTGTGGACAGACATGGAGAATTATGCCAGATGCCTGTTAACTACCGGGTAGGCCTGCTCCGAAGACTCTAATCTCTGGTGTTCAGAGTACGTGGAGAGGACAATTAGAGGCCCGCTGCCCTGAGCCTTGCCCAAGAGAGGATGGCCGGGCAGGCCACATGAAGCCTATGTGGGCCACTGGCTCAGACACACCCAGCCAGGGCTGGGGCAGGCTCCCCTGAGGCTTGATCCTCAGCCTTGCTCACCGCCCCTTCCCACAGCCCCCTCCCACATCCACCCACACCTGGAGGGGCAGGAGCGGAGCTGGAAGCAGAAGGCCAGCCTGGGAGGGGCCCTCCTTCCCAGAGAGAAAGCAGCAGAGAGCTGGGCTGCGGGAAGTCGGGGAAGCCAGGCTTTCCTTTTGCACAGATTGAGATCAGAGGTCTTTTAGGCAATACAGCTATTTTGCAGGAAAATGGACACCGACTGGTAGGGACAGGGATGGTTCCTAAGAAGGAAGGGAGGGGCAGGGCTGGGGGTGGTCTGCAAATGGACAGAGGCCGCTGTGTACAGGGGGGCATGTGGCCTCCAGGTGGCATGAGGCAGGCAGGTGTGAGAGGGGCACAGGGTAAAGTCCCCAGTCCCTGTCCTACCCTGTCAGTGGACAGGAAAAGAAACCCACCTGTCCCAGTCCCTGCGGACCCCTGAGGAGCAGGCCAAGGACCTCCAGCATCACAGCTTCACACGACCAAGGCTGGGGTGGCTGGTCCTGTGGCCGGGGCCAGGTCTGTGGTCAAGCCAGCAGGTCCAGACTCGTAAGAACCACCCAGAGGGCTTGTTGGGGCTGGGTTTCTGGGCCCCCCACTGAGTCTGCTTCTGTGGGTCTCGCTGGGACCCGGAACCTGCATTGCTGCCGCGGGGGTCTGGGTGGGGTGTGGGAGGCGGCAGATCCTGCTCCTGGGGGCAGTTGGTCTGAAGCAGTGACAGGGTGACCCTGGGCAGGGTGGGGCCGGTTCCCTCTTGCCTGTGTTGAAGCATGGCCCCCTCTGGGCCCCCAGCCATCAGTTCAGCCTCCCTCACGGAAGATGGAGAATTCCAGACAGCGCTCGTCCTTCCTCCAGGAGAGCCTGCTCCATCCATGGTGATTGAGGGCCTGAGTAGCTATGCTCTTGGGCTGAACCCCAAGCAGGAGGAGGCCGGGGTCCTCAGGTGCCCATCTGGGAGGCCCGGGGCAGCCAGCAACCGCCTCTGTGTCTGGGCTGTCACAGGAGAGGGGTTCCCAAGCCGAGCATCAGCCCGTCATGGCCCATGGACTCTGGGTTCCCAGGCAGGGGAAATGTGCCAGAACCACAGGGAAGGCCGAGCTCTGGGGCCCTGCCAGTGCGTTCACGAAGTTTTATCATTTCGTAAAACTTGCAGAAAACTCAGCCGTCCGTGTTTGGGACCAGCGGCCCCTTCCACTCAGGGTTCATCTGTCATGCTCCTTTCACCTTGAGGGGCACTGAGGGACCTGGGGGTGTGTGGGACCCGCGTAGGGAGGCTGAACTGGACACGCACTTGGCTCGGTCTGCTGGGAGACATTTCGGGGTTCCCAGTCATGTCGTCTCTACCTGTAGGAGCACCAGGGAGTCTCAGGACAGGATGGCCAGGGCCAGAGGTCACCTGGCGAGGTGGACATGTACTCCCAGCCTGGGAGGTGTGGGGACTGCAAGAGAAACAGAGCTAGCAGTGGGAGGTCGGATGTGGTAGGAAATGCGGGTCCTGTAGCCGGGCCCACGACCGTTCTCACAGTGGCGAGCCGTGATGGGGAGGCTGCCTTCCGGGTGCCAAGGTTAGAACACAAACCCGGGCAGCCCTTCCAGGAGAAAGCTGGTATTCTACAGAGGCGTGCGAAGAGACGACCATGCGGTGGGGAAAATGGCCTGGGTCAATTGCTTATTAATCACAGGCAGCTACCAATAAAACCGTCACCAAATATTGTGTTACTGTGTTTTCCAGCTTTTTAAACGTTGTGATGTGATTTTTTTTAATGTTTCTGTGTTTAGATTTATCTTCATACTTTAGAATTTGTAATCTTACCTTTTTCCCTGAAGGAGGGCTCCCCATCACCATCTAACCATGGAAGTTTCAGGCCTCAAAATGGGGCCAGGGTGGGGACTGTGATCTCAGAGCCTCAGGTCACACAGCGGCTGCCACTCCCTGCTCACATGCCCTGGCTACGGATGAGGCCCCCAGGCCACCGGGAACAGGCTGGGGCTCCCTCCCAGCTCGCCGCTGGCCCGTGCCTGGTTCTCCGGCCACCCCAGTGTGGCGGTGTTCATCCTGAGTCCCCTCCTGGCTCTGCCCTGGCGTCTGTGCTCAGGTGACCAGCCAGGCCTCCCGCTGGCAGGGGTGTGGTTCTCTCCAGCCACTGCTGCTGTCACCAACCAGTGCACCCAGCAGGAACCGGACGTCACCGCCACCAAGTGGGGACCTGTTTGCTGCACCCTCTGTCGTCCGTCCTTGAACATCAGGACTATTGTCCGCCCACAGCCCTGGACATCCACAGTGTTGGGGCAACGGCAGGGCCTGGCGCAGTGGGAGAAGAGGAAGAAGCGCGTCCTCAGAGCAAGATGCAGGACTGTGCCCTGTGGGGTGCGGGCCAGGCTCCCTCCTGAGCGGACATGGGAACACAGAACAATGGGAACAGGCCACCGAGCATGGGCCAGCCTCTAATGGGGGGTCTCTGCAGGAGGTGGACTGGGAGGTCGGCGCACCTCAGGAGCCTCCGGAAAGCTCTTTATGGCCAGGCACAGTGGCTCACGCCTGTAATCCCAACACTTTGGGAGGCTGAGGCGAGCGGATCACTCAAGGCCAGGAGTTTGAGACCAGCCTGGGTGACCTGGTGAAACCCCATCTCTACAAAAAATATAGAAATAAAATTAGCTGGGCATGGTGGCGCCTGTGGTGCCAGCTACTCGGGATGCTGAGGCAGGAGAATCGCTTGAGCCCGGGAGGTCAAGGCTGCAGTGAACTAAGATCATGTTACTGTACTGCAGCCTGGGTGACACAGCAAGACCCCGTCTCAGAAAAAACCAAAATGCTCTTTGTTCTCTGAGGAAGGGGCTGCCCAGCAGAAGGTGGAGGGAGGCCATGAGGCTCCAGTGGCCCTGACAGTGGAGGGGTGGAGTGCTCTGCCTGTGGGCTGGGGTGCATGTCTGGGAGGCCGGCACTGTCCCCCACGGCGGCAGGTGTGTGAAGCGAGGCATCCAGCGGGGATCCGGGGCCGCCTCCTCGCAGCCTCTCCTTGTGCTTGGCTTCTCATATGTGATTCCTGGGGACAGGTGCCCTGGGCTCCCAGAGAGGCTGCAGGACACACACCAGCCCCGGCGTGTCCACTGCGCTGTCTTCCCTCTGGTCACTACAACAGGTCCTCACAGGCCGTGTGGCCTCACTCCGCCCACTCCTCAGGTTCTGGAGGCTGGAAGTCCAGGATCGAGGGGCCGGTCAGTTTCGTTCCTGGTCCAGGCCCCTGGCCGCTGCATCCTCTCAGAGCGGAAGGGGCTTGGGAGCTCCCAGGGCCCCTCTTCCAAAGGCACTCATCCCACCTGTGAGCCTCCACCCTCATAACCTCACCGGCTCCCACAGGCCCCACCTCCTAACACCATGGCCTTGCTGGTGAGGATTCCCACACAGACGTCGGGGGACGCACTCAGCCCTCCCTGCATTGCACGCTGGGACAGATCCAGCTCATCGGTCTCTATCCTGGTCTTGGAATCTTCAAGGCAGGAGCCTCCGGCATTGACTGCGGTCTCCTCGGTGCCAAAGCAAGACCCTGGTACAGGAGGCAGCCAATAAATGGGCACAGAACGGGTGAAAGAGGGAGGGAGAGGCCAGGGGTTAGTGCTCTGTGCACCTCAGTGGGCGGGGCTGGCTTGCTCTGGCACACAGGCACTTTCAAAGCACGTCAGCTTCACCCGCTTCAAAGCTCACGTTCATGAAAGACATTGCAAAACTCAAACCAAACAGTAAATAAATTAAGACATCTCTAGGACCTAAAAGGATTTCAACACAATGTGAAAAATGTTGGCAAAACATGCAAGCGGGCTTTGTGAGTTTTGAGGGATTACTGAGTTGTGACAATGAGTTCTGGTCTGCTTGGGGGAGCTGCAGCCGCGCTTCCTTCTGTCCGCTGTGGTCCTGCTCCAGCCCCTGCTCTTCTCTGACGTCTCTTTCAGGCAGATGTCACCCACCCCTTGGGACTTCTCCCCGGGTCGCTAGCCCAGACCCTCCCCTTGGCTCAGGTGGTTCCATTTCTGCCCCTTCTGAGGATGCCTGTGTGTCTCCAGGACCACTGCTCCAGTCCTTGGTGCAGATCAAAGCCACCCTTCACATGCGGCCTGAAAATGTAGACTGGCCGTCTTCCGGGCTGGGCTGCCACCTCCACCACCTCACCTGCGACAGAAACCCTGTGTTTTTCAGTAACCACATTCCATGAACACCTCCTGACTGCCTTCCAGAACACACAAAGATCAACAAAGCTCAGAATCCAGTCCCGACGTCATGTCACGAAGAGCAGGTAGTCCATCAAAGGGATGGGCCCCATGAGTGAAGGGTTGAGACACCAGCTTGCTCTGGCTGTGCCAACTGTATATACCTCCTTGTCCACCCAGGCTGAGCCAGAGTCTGGCCACACCCACCTACCCACCCACCCTGCATTGTTCTGGCCCCCCTGCATCCCGGGGCTTGCCCGAGGAGCGTGGCTGAAACTACAGAGCATCCCTAGCACTTTAGGGGAACAGATGTAAAATGTCCGTGGGTTTTGGCCAAGCTCCACTAAGAAGGGAGAAGGTCCAGGGATTTAGGAGACCCCCAGGGTGTCGGTCACCCAGGTCCTGCCCACTGGGATAACAGCTCGCTGGCCTCCCACAGCAACACCCCCAGGGTCAGCATTCCACCACCTCGGTCTCCACAAATGAGGTGTCTTCCATTTCTGCTAACCAAGCAAAGTCAGCGACTGGATTACAAGTTCCCAGGCCCAGGGCCTTGGCCTCGGCAAGGCTGCTGGGCTCACACCGTGCTGAGGCGGCCACGGCTGCCCCAGCCACACGTAGGCCCCCGACTTGCCCTCTGTGCGCTCCTCCTGCCTCCTCCGACAGCTGCTCTTTCCCCAAGTATCAGGGCTGGGCCAGGCTGTTCCCGAAGTGAGGTCTGTAGTTAATTCAGATTCCAAGATGAGCCTGGTCCCAGACAGTCCTAAGGGAGCATCCAGGGCCACAAGCCGCACTGTGTGGCCACTCCCACCACTCCCCAGGGCCTGTTCCTGGCTACAGGGGGGCACAGGGAGCCTGCGGAGGAAAGGGCAGGCAAGAGAGATCTGGGGCAGCTGGGTGTCCCCACCATATCTGGCCCCCTCCTGCCTCACACTAAACGATGGCCAGGGTGGGACCCTCGGCATGCAGGGTCTTCCAGCGAGTACCAGCAGGCCGGCGGCTGGTGTCTGGGACGCTCTAGGACGGCGTGTGCGCCCCTCACAGAGTGATTATAGTACAGAACACATGGTCCTGCATGGCCAGACACTTTGTCATTCCCCCTTTGCCACTGTGGACCTTTCAGGCCTCTGCACAGAGGCTGCCCCTGCAGGGAAGCCCCCGCCGGACCCCGAAACGGGGCCAGGCCCCTGTTGTTCCGCTCTAACAGGCACCTGTCGCAGCTTCCACACCCTGGGTGGCCGCGGTGTCTTCTGTCCTCCCCATTTGGGCTGTATTCCCCACATGGCCTCCACGCGCCGCCTCAACCTCTGCTGAGTGTTTCCTCCCACAGGTCACTGGCAAATCTCTTCAAAACCAGTGGCCTCTGACCCGCTACAAGCTGAAGAGGGCAGGGTTGTTTATTCCAGCCTTGCAGTGTCCTCCAGACGAAACCGCGTGGGCCCCCATTCCCCCCCCAGCGACCCCGGCCCCCTGCAATCTTCCCTCCTTGGGGCCTGGGTTCCTTCCCTTCCTCCTCTCCTCTCCTGAGCCTGCCCATGTCACAGGTTCTGTGGCCAAAGGGCCTGAGGGAGGCAAGGAGGGGGTGCTGTCCAGGTTCAAGGCGCCCCTCCAAGCATGCCTCGTCCAGCTGTGAAGTGCCCAGACATGTCAGCCCTGGGAACACAAACCTCACATCAGAGTCACGGGCTCACCCCGTAAGGTGGCTCTCGTGCATGAACAATTGTGCCCTAGGTCAGCGCTGAGGAGGTCTGGTTGTGTGCAGTTTGCAGAAGCCACGAGTGTTTTTGGAGATGCATTTCTCCGTGGCGCTGGGACTGTCCACTTCTGTGAGAGAAGGAGCCATACCACGACGGAGGGGGCAGACACTCCTTCCTGCCCACTCACAGGCACTGCAAGTCAGTAAGTTCTCGAGCTTCCACAGCCTCAGCGTCTTTGCTTTTCAAATGGGTTGATCCTGAACACCTTCAAAGGCCCAGAGCCAAGAGGAAGAAGCTAATGAACATGAAGATAGTAACCCCAGAGCAGAGTTGTTAATCGACAGGACGTTTTAGTCACTGACTAGTTTTGGGGTTTTTCGTGTATTTTTCCTGGGTCTTTCCCTCCCTCTTCCTTCTCAGGGGCAGCGCATCAGCACCATGGTGATGGGCCATTGAAATCACTGGTGGTGGCCGGCGGTGGGGCGAGTGCCTGCAGCTCCACACCCTGGAGACTGGGCTGGTTTGCTCTGAAACCCTGGCACTCTGGGTGTGGCGAAGTGGACCAGGGTGAAGACTGGACCCAGGCTTCCTTCTAGGAAATGAGGAGTTGGAGTGAGAGGTGGACGAAAACCTGGGAAGCGAGGACTCAGCTGCACGCCCCGTGATGGGACAGAGGGGCCCAGTCTGCAGCGTGGGGATGTCGAGGATGGCAGGCAGTGGGGTCCACTGCCTGGGGCCCAAGCGTCCCGCACGCCCACTGCCTCAACTCCCAGTCTCTGTAGACGCCCTTGCTCTAGGCTGTGACTGGCAGGTTCCTGAGTCACTCACCTCTGCCATCCTGCGTAGAGGCTGGTCAGAGCCTGTCCAACACTTCCCCAGAGGGAAGCTCTGCCATTTTCACATGGTGCACGTCTCGGGGGCACCGCTGTGGGCCCCACGCGGCTGTGGGCGAAGCGTCCATGCAAACCTCTACAAAGGCAGCTTGGTGATCGAAATGCCGGCCTTGCTCAGAGAGGAACTTCATCAAACACACAAAGAAGGCTTGTCGAGTGTCACGCGGCTCCGCCAGGCTGCCCCTTGGGTCACGCTATGGCAGCAGCTCCGGCCCTTCAAGGTCAGAAGGAGGACGGCAGGGCCTGGCGGCGGCTGTTGCTCGGTGCTGCTGTTTAGTGCAGGCTCCACAGAGAAGCTTCCGTCTCAGGGGGCTGCCGCCTCCTGTGTCCGTCATTTGTGCATCGATGTCTCTGTCCTACTAAAGGAACTTTGCACCTCAGCAAGCCGGTGAGGGGCTTCCTGAGCCAGGGGCATCTGCCTGCCTAAGGGCCAACCCTAAAGAGAAGTTTGGTTTTATTTTGGGCACTGAGGGAGCATCTCAGAACCTGTGGGGTCACTCAGGTCATCACAATGCTGAGGGGACACAAGTGACATTGAGCAGACGGGCACCAGGGATGCCAGGTCCCCGCAAGGCACAGGACACGCCCACCCAGCAAATACCATCCCGGGGACCACATGGCTTTAGCCCCCATCAGACATTCACAGGTGGAAATCCTGCATCCGGTGATCCAGGCCTGAAACCTCACACTGTTCTCCATGAAATTAGGAAGGATTACTTCTGCAGTTTTGATGTACATTATGTGTCAGAGATGCAACAGTCACATAAACCAAGAGAAGCTGAAATTGTAACATTACCGAGAGGTTTTCACCATTTACAAAATTATATCAAGTTGCTACACCGCTCATGACACGTGAGTCACGAATGTGACCCTTCCGTGTCCGTCTGCTTTTTGTAGCGGCCACATTTGTGGAGATTTTACATGCCCATGCGTGCACACACACAGATACAGTCACTTGGCCCTTATTTTTAAATTGTGGAATATATATACATTGAATATTGTCTTCCTTGTTTTACCCAAACTCATTTACTTCGCAGTGTGTTCAGGTGTAGTTGTTTTGAAAGTTTTACAAATTGAAATATATGTATGGGCTGGGCGCGGTGGCTCAAGCCTGTAATCCCAGCACTTTGGGAGGCCGAGACGGGCGGATCACAAGGTCAGGAGATCGAGACCATCCTGGCTAACACGGTGAAACCCCGTCTCTGCTAAAAAATACAAAAAACTAGCCGGGCGAGGTGGCGGGCGCCTGTAGTCCCAGCTACTCAGGAGGCTGAGGCAGGAGAATGGCGTGAACCCGCGAGGCGGAGCTTGCAGTGAGCTGAGATCTGGCCACTGCACTCCAGCCTGGGCGACAGAGCAAGACTCTGTCTCAAAAAAAAAAAAAAAAAGAAATATACGTATGTATACATAGAGAAAAATTCCTTTTATTTCTCCAGTATATTTTTATTTTTATTATTTATTTTATTTATTTGAGACTGACTCTTGCTCTGTCACCCAGGCTGGAGTGCAGTGGCATGATCTCAGCTCACTGCAACCTCTGCCTCCCGGGTTCAAGCGATTCTCGCGTCTCAGCCTCCTGAGTAGCTGGGATTACAGGTGTCACCACGCCTGGCTAATTTTTGTATTTTAGTAGAGACAGTGTTTCACCATGTGGGCCAGGCTGGTCTCAAACTCCTGACCTCAAGTGATCCGCCTGCCTCGGCCTCCCAAAGTGCTGGGATTACAGGTGTGAGCCACCGCGTCTAATCTATTTCTCCATTATATTATAGTTACATCATTATATTGATTCTTTTTTTAAAAAAATGTGTGCCCTGCTAGATTATATAATCCATGTATAATTTCACTTCAGGATAATCAAAGGATCCTTAAAAATAGGTGGTGTTACGAAATGGAGGCATGTCTGTGGGGTTCAGTGCGGGGCTAGTGGGCTGCCCACCTGTGGCCCCCGAGCTCGCAGCCAGCCTGTGCTGAGGGGCGCTGTCAGTCAGTGGGAAACACACACCGATTCTCAAGACTTAGTGTGCACAAAAAAATCTAGAATATCTCATTAATGTCTTTATATTGATTTCATATTGACTACACGTTGGAATGATCGTATTGTTGATACACGAGATTAAATCTGATCTGTGGATTAGTTTATCATCCATGGATCTACAGAGCTGTCATCTGTTCACTGACTGATCATCTGCCATCTCTCTACCTATCTACTGTCTATCATCTCTCCCTGATTATATTAAAAACCATGAGTTGAAGCAGATGCCTCTGCTTTCAGCCCCACTATTTGGCTGAGTCCTTTCCTGGCAGGGAGAAGCCCAGCATCTCTGTCTTCAGTGCATGATGCCCTGTGCACCTGCCCTCCTGGCCACCCTGACCAAAAACTGGACCCCGGCAGCCTAGGCCGGGTCCCTATCCCCAGTGAGGCAGAATGCTCTGCCCTGGGAAAAGGAGTACAGGAAAAGGCCATTAGCACACCAGGCTCTGAACGCTCCCTGCCTATCCCCACCCCTTGCTCTGGGCTCCCTAGAAGGGATGGGGTTCCTACCCTTCTGCTCGCCATGAGTCAGGGCCACCGCAGCTCACGCTCCTCACCTGAGCCGCACAAGGGCACAGGTTTGCTTGGTTTGTGCTAACTACTAGAAAAGACATTTTACCACCCTCTCGCATAAACAGGATAGAGTAAAAAAACATTTTCCTGGCGTTGAAACCATCTGAAGGCTACCAGCTGTGACTCCTCTCCAAAACCTGCTTTGCAGACTATTCTCAGAGCCAAAATGATTGCTGATAGGAAATGGAGTGTTATTCTTGGGCTGTGCTTGTGACCCACCCCCCCATTCCTCCGAATATGCGATCCTCCTGGGACCTTGCTCTTGTACCTGCTGGGTCCGAGAGGGCACATCTGTCACTGCGGGCCCAGTGGAAATAGGGGATGCCCCAGCGGCCGTCCTTCCAGCAGAGGATGTGATGGGCAGCTGTCTTCACCATCCATCCCCTTGTGAGGCAGAGAGGAGCCCTGTGGTGGAGTGGGGCTTAAACGTGCCAGTCCAGCCCCATGGCATGGGAAGTCACAGGCCAGTCTCCAGAGCTGTTCCTTGTCTCCTTTAAGGCTCACAACCCTCTGGTCTCACCTGGCTTTGCAGAGGAGGAAGCCGGGCTTTAGAGGCCAAGCAAATCATCCAGGGATGCAGAGCTGGGAGGTGGCAGAGCCACCATGGAAACCAGAGTCCATGTGGTCCTGGAGTCTGCAGTGGGGAATCCTGGGGGCTGCGTTTGTGTCAAATCAGAGGAGAGGTGTGAGGCTGGCCCCAGATGCCCCCTCCCTCCCTGACACAGCTCCTCATGCGGAGTGTGGTGAGCAACCAAAACCAGTGGGTGGAGAGAAAGCTCAGGGTGAAAGGAAAGGCGCAAACTCCAGGAGGCAGAGGTGGCAGCTCTGTGTGAGGCCTGGTGGCTCTGGGGCCGTACGTGCTCAGCAGCGCCTCCCCAGAGTTCACAGGTGGGGTCTGCAGTGGGCCCAGGCTGACCAGCTCCACCAGGAAGGAGGAGCTCCCACTGTGGGGCGCTCACGCCCCTGCCCTTCTGCCCACGGCTGTTCCTGCCGGCTCCGGGGTTTCCTGGGGCAGGGCCTTTGGGGCCCAGGGTGGCCTCTGGGGAGAGTCTGATGAGGACAGCGAGTGCCTGCTGTGACACCTGGTGGCTGCCGCTCCGCAAGGAGCTCCTCTGTGAAGCCTGTTCCGCCTGATGGTCTGCCAGGAGTTGGAGGTCCCATCCACATTCATGAGGGTGCTCTGGAATCAAGCCAGGTTTATCAAGCCCACATGAAACCTGTTTATTTCTAAGCACATATGCATTCTAAAGCAATGACAAAACACACAGTTTTAGGAGAAAAACTCATTAATGCGTTCAATCCGGCCTCCTCTTCCCCTCCGTCTGGGAGCTGGGCGGCCTCTTTCGGGCAGGACCTCGCTGGACTTGCCGAGCTCGGATCCCAAAACCCAGGCCCTGCAACGTCTGCGCCAGGTGCCTCTGGCTGGGAGAAATGCACAGAATCACCAGTAACTTCGCGTCACCTCCTTTAAAAAAGAAAAACAACATGCAAGCTGGAAAGACCAGTGGCATCTGGAAGTGCCAACGTGCCGGCAACCAGGGCCTGAGAGGGGCAGCTGCAGAGAGGGCTGCCCGGCGCCCCAGCGGGAAAGTGGCCACGTCTGGCAGGCTCCTGGGATGCGGGGTCTTGGGAGGTGAGCAGCCGGTCACTAGCACCCGTCACCCGGGTCCGGGAGGTTCAGCAGCCGGTCACTAGCACCCCTCGCCCGGGTCCGGGAGGGTCAGCAGCCGGTCACTAGCACCCCTCGCCCGGGTCCGGGAGGGTCAGCAGCCTGTCACTAGCACCCCTTGCCCGGGTCCGGGAGGGTCAGCAGCCTGTCACTAGCACCCCTCGCCCGGGTCCGGGAGGGTCAGCAGCCGGTCACTAGCACCTGTCACCCAGGTCTGGGAGGGCCAGCAGCCAGTCAATAGCACCCCTCGCCTGGGGAAGCTGCAGGCCTTGTCACACTCCTGTGTCCCGGGAATCGGGAGGGAGGCGTGAAGTCAGCCCTACGGCGAGTGCGCTCGGCCCCCTGGGACTGCTTTTTCCAGAGCTCCCTCATGCCCACACCTGCTGCTCATGGCCCTGCGGCTCCCTCGGGCCCCACTGGGGCAGGGGCTGTGTGCCCAGGACTTCTCCTCCTGGGGAAATTCTGTCTCTTCCTTTTCTTCAGGACCCGTAGCAAGGGTTAAGTGGTACAGATGGAAACCAAAACCAACGGAGAAGGTAGGGAGAGCTAAGGGGAGGAAAAGTGCAGACCCCAGAGGCCAAGGCCGGGGCTCCCTGAGGGAACTGCTGGCTCTTGGGCACTGTGTGCCCTGTGGTGCCGCCCCTGAGATCACAGTGGGCTGTGCACCCAGCCTGGGTTGCCCCGTCTCTCGGTTGGGGCTGCAAGCTTTGGAATCCAAGAGTACCAGGTGGTCTCTTAGAGGTGGAATCCAAAAATATGATTCTGTGAACAGCCCCGTTATTCACCGTGTGGAGGAAGCCAGTTTGCCATGAGAGGGGGAAATACCCCACAATGAGAGACAGGGAGAGTGTCTGGAACATTCTAGCCTCCCTGGCTGAGTCCCGAGCAGCAGCGGCCCCTCCACCACCTCCAGGGTGACCCTCCCAGGAAGGACGAGCCCCTACTGTGGTGGCCACGTGCCCCTGCTGTCCTGCGGTGGCCATTTCTCAGGACAGGGCCTACAGGGCCTAGGGCCACCTCTGGGGGACTCTGCCTGGACCCTCAGCCAGGAAGCCCAGCCCTGCAGCAGCAATGCTTCCTTGGGTCCTCCCTTTCAACCGGTCTGGAGTCTGAGTTGGGGGAGGGGGCACTAACTGAGCTTCCCTGCAAACTGCAAAGCCCAGACCCAGTCACAGCTGGATGACTCTGCAGAGACCACCTGTGCCCCACCTGGCACTGATGCTTAATCTGCTGCATCCAGGCTTCTGGCATCTGCCCCCAAAAGACCCAAGGAACTTACAGCCTAAGCAGGTCCATACAGCTGGAGGGACCCACGCCACACACACAGCAGCAGCCTAGAGAGCCCTCAGCTGCGCTGGTGGACCCCCTGGTGAAGACAGGGGCCAGGGCTGCCACCCTTGAGAAAAACTGAGCCCGACCAGGAGGCAAGTCACACATAGACCGAACAAGCAAGCAACCAGGCCGAGGTGAGACGGCGCAGGAGAATGACCACCGTGCCATGGGAGTGCCAGCTAGCCACAGTGAGGGCACAGGAGGTGCAGGGGGTACATGAGTGGCCCTCGAGGATGTGCAGGCCGCACGTGTGTGCATGTGTCCTGGGGCACGTGGTCCCCCATCCTGGGGGATTTGGGGGAAAACAGTTACCGAGGCAGTCCTGAAGGAGGTGGGTGAGCCTGCTGTTCCGGTATGGGACGTGGCTGCGGTGCTCCGACAAAGCCCCCAGGACGTCTGCCAGGGCCGCAAGGCTGCGGTTGATGCACGCTGTCTCCCTCAGGGCCGAGCCGGTCACCCCGGACACACCTGGGACAGGACAGGGACCGCCACGCACCATCACCATTTGCACCAAGAAAGAAAGCAGGAAAAGCAAAACCAGCTCCTTGGGAGGAGCAGCTTTCAGGCAGGTAGAGGGGAGGCCATGGACGGGACAGGCATTAGAACGAGAGTCTTTCATGGCTCTGCTCACAGCTCAAAGCGAGCTCCTGCTGGGAACTCAGGTTTTCTCTTCCCAGAGGGCCAGTGTGAGGAACACGACTCTCGGGTTGCCGGGGTAAGAGAACCAATCCCTGAGAATGTAATGGGGGTTTGGAACTCATCTGTGGAGGGGGAAACGCCCGGCCCGCCCAGAGCTTCCCAGGCTGCCTGGCTGCACACCCAGCTCCATCAGATCATAGGCTTCTGCAACATCCACTCCCCAGGGAAATGCCTGCCCCTGCTCACCAATGCACTCGCTGCCCGCCAAGTCCACCAGCTGCAGCCGGGCCTGCACCTGCTCTGCACGCCCTGCGGGGTCCCCAGGAACCGGCTGTGGAGCTGAGGCCCCTTGAGAAGTTCTGCGGCTCCTTCCTGCCCTTCCTGCCTCTGTTTGTTCCCTGGGGAGGGTGGCACTGCAGGCTTGGTCTGCTGCAAGGGGAGCGACGAGGAGGAAAACAGTTGCATGAAGCCATGAGGCTGTGCTTCGCCTCGGTCAGGGCTGAGAAGCTTCTGAACTGCACCCTCCCGCCCACACCTCCCACCCAGTAAGAAGTGGGATTTCAGCAGAGGTCCAGGGGATAGTGGCTTCTCGAGGGGAAAACACAGCAAGTTAGAAAGCAGCTTTCTTCACTGTGGAAGGTTGAACTAATGCCTCATTGGCCCAAAGGAAATCAAATAATGCTTCTTAGAAAGACTTGATAATGATGTTAATTAAAATCCCACTCAGAAAATCTATGAGCCCTTTTAGAAATAAATTCTACAATCTGTTTGATAATCTTCCACACAAATCCTAACAAAAGCGCTCTTCATTTAAATGCAAATGTCTTTGTATTGTGTTATTCCTACACAAACTTCTTGGGGTTTTTTAAAAAGCAAAATAACATTTACTCACTGTGCAAAACATAGAAAGTACATACAATTTTTTTTTAAGGACATGAAATCCAGTCTTATTCCCACCACCAAGGGCAGCCATGCCTCCCCTGTATCGGGAGTATTTTTGGCAGAGATTGTTGGTGCTCTCTAAACATCAGGCGCCTGTGCCTTGCCAGCCCCCTGGGGGTACAAGGCCCTGTGCCCAGCTGTGGCCTGCTCTGGGCTGCCAGGGGCTACTGTCAGCACATCCCCATCACCTCTCCTTCCATTGCCTGAGCAACCTTGGAGGTCACATGTTTCAAGTGCCA
This sequence comes from Rhinopithecus roxellana, assembly GCF_007565055.1. Classification (NCBI taxonomy): domain Eukaryota; kingdom Metazoa; phylum Chordata; class Mammalia; order Primates; family Cercopithecidae; genus Rhinopithecus; species Rhinopithecus roxellana. The sequence goes on from NC_044552.1 coordinate 150,141,102, forward strand.
CAGTGGCAAGACGGATGGGGAACGTTCAGCCACACTGGCCCTCGATACGAGTGAGAAATGGCCTTTCCCGTGTCAACCCACTGAGACCAGGTTTCAACGGGACTACAGTCTCATGTTCCGGCCCCAGACCCGTGGCTCTCCAGGTGTGGTCCCCGGAGCCGTGCTCTTGCAGAAACACACATTTGGGGTCCAGTCCCAGTCCTGCTGAACCTGACCACGGGTGGTGTCTGCTATTTGTTCCCACCACCTGCTGCAGGGATTGGATGCAGCTCAAGTTTGAGAGCTACAGCCCAGGCTTCACAGGCCTGTGTGTTCTTTCTGATACATTACATAACTGGAACCACTTTATCTACTGCATAGTTTGTTATTTTGGTTTTAAACTGAAACTACACTCATTGTTTCTTCCATGACAAATGCATGTACTCCAAGGTGTATTGTGCCCTGCTTTTCTCTCTGTGTTATACTTTATTTAGCAGAGTGTTTTCCTCCCTCCCATTCTCACTTTTTCTTCTCAGCCTGTGATCCCAGTGGCCTTTTCAGTTTGGGATGCAGATAGTGAAAAAGTATGGCTGGTATTCCCATGCTGGGTCCTGTGAAAGGCCTTGGATACTGCAGGCACGCTGATTTTTCTTCTTCTTCTTTTTTTGACAGAGTTTTTGCTCTGTTGCCCAGGCTGGAGTGCAATGGCACAATCTCGGCTCACTGCAACCTCTGCCTCCTGGGTTCAAGCAATTCTCCTGCCTCAGCCTCCTGAGTCACTGGGATTACAGGTGTGTACCACCATGCTCAGCTAATTTTTGTATTTTTAGTAGAGACAGGGTTTCACCATGTTGGCCAGGTTGGTCTCGAACTCTTGACCTCAGGTGATCCACCCACCTCAGTCTCCCAAAGTGCTGGAATTACAGGCGTGAGCCACTACGCCCGGCCTGATTTTTTTTTTTCTCCTTAAGTGGGTTTTTCTATTACTTGCCACTGACCAAGCACAAATGCTGACTTACCAGTACTATCAGAGCAGGCAGCTGTTGTTAGAGTCACCGTAATTATCAGGTGAGACCTGGAGGAATCCGCATGCACCAGGGTGGGGTGCTTTGCTCTGAGCTGCAGACCTCCACGAACGAGCTCCATAAGTTTTGAGGCACTGCCAACAGCCCTGCAGACAAGGCAAGCAGTGGAGAACACAGTGCGGGCGGGCCCCCTTACCCAAGGTGACTTCCAAGCCTCCTCGGCTCCTCTCACATGAGCCACACATGCCAATGGGGGACTAAAGCCAGTCCTGGGCACAACAAAACATGGTAAAGCAAACTTTTTCCTTTCGAGGCCTAACCAACCTATAGCATCTCTAATCGCTAACCCTGAAATAATGGACTGCTTCTGAACAAAATCAGAGGTTGCTAACCTTTTCAACATCAACTATTCCTTTATTTATTAGAGCTTCCAGGGACCATGTTTTAAAAGTATTTTGTGTATCAAATGTGATTTATGAAATAAAGGTTTAACCCACTTCCCCATGTTAGTGGATGAGATATGACTGCTAATCAGAGCTCTTAATCAGCAGGAGATAACATTTCCATCACAACTGTCAGTCAAAGGCTCAAATTTCAGGTGACTTTGTGTGACCGTATCAGGGTTGCATGGATGATTTCCTTCAGCTCTCTGAAATACTCGGCATGGCTGGCGGGCCCTTCCCTTGCTGCCTCCGGGGCCCAGGATGGGCAGCCTCTCCGGGCCCTCACTCATGGGGAGGGTTCCCTCTGTCACCTCCCAGCTGCACCCCCACTGGGGCAAACCCAGCACATGCACGTGGATTTGAAAATAGGGAACTTTGAGGAAAATACTTAATATGGGGGATCCTCACTTTTATAAGAGGATTCATTACGTATTCTATGAAATACTGATATTTACAAATGTGGGTAAGTTCATCTCTCCTAGTCTGAGTGGGGTGGGCAAGTTCTTTCACCTCTGCAAGCCTGCTTCCTCATCTGTGGGATGGGATGGCGCCCATCCAAGGTGCTCTTATGAAGATTTTTTCAAAGCTACGTTTAATTTTGATTGTAAAAATATTTTGTTGTTTTTTTTTTTTACTTTTATCTCTAACAGCTTTAAGATATTAATAACGTATGAAAATGGTATATGTTTAAAGTATACACCTTGATATTTTGATATGTGAATACATTGTGAAATCATCACCTATTCCAGCTAATTAACAAACATATCATAGCCACCTTTAAAGAAAGATCATTCTTTTTTTTTTTTTTTTTTTTTTGAGACGGAGTCTCGCTCTGTCGCCCAGGCTGGAGTGCAGTGGCCGGATCTCAGCTCACTGCAAGCTCCACCTCCCGGGTTTACGCCATTCTCCTGCCTCAGCCTCCCGAGTAGCTGGGACTACAGGCGCCCGCCACCTCGCCTGGCTAGGTTTTTGTATTTTTTTAGTAGAGACGGGGTTTCACCATGTTAGCCAGGATGGTCTCGATCTCCTGACCTCGTGATCTGCCCGTCTCGGCCTCCCAAAGTGCTGGGATTACAGGCTTGAGCCACCGCGCCCAGCTAAGAAAGATCATTCTTACAGCAAATTGACAGTTGTGCAACACATACGAAGCATGAAAACACACAAGGAACCATTCAGTGACAAGGAGCACTGATTGGGCCACCGCGGCCGATTCTCCTTGGGATCCTTGGGCATGGGGAGCTCATTTAGAGACGTCCAGCCTCCTGACCACGGGGCAGGTGCCATTCTCACTCAGAGGCCAGCAGCACAGGGCAGGTGCAGTACTCACTCAGAGGCCAGCAGCGCAACCTCTGTTCGTCCATCCTTGGCTGTCATCACCTCACGCTTGACCCCCGACACTGCTGCAACAGTGTCTTTGGCCAGAAGGTCAAAAATGTCATTATTGTAAACTTCCACTATGGAGACTTCAACCTTTGGGCTTCTTGAGGGATTTTCCGAAATGAGCCTGCGGGAAGACACACAAGAGAAACTTACATAAAGTCTCACAGAGTGATTTTCAGTGTAAGCTAATCACAGCTCCAGACGCCCTAGAGGATGCTCAGTAAGACTGCTGGGGTCCGAGCAGAGGGCTGCATGTTACTCACCCCAAGATCACTCGGGGAAAGGGGGTGTGCCATTTAGGTTGTAGGGTGAATACATGTCTTGGGAGCAGTTATTTTATCAGAGTTATATTTAAACCAACAGCTTTGCAACCAGAACACTGAGGATTCTAAATACACAGGGCAAAGAAGCCTGAATATCACATAGCTGTGGTCTAGAAATTACCATGCCCCACTGATCGATCACTGCAGACACCCAAGGCAAGGTGCAAGGATGTTCGGGCCTCTAGCACTTCTCGAGTGATGGGGTTTGCTTATTTTAAAACTTTTCCACTTCAGGGAAGCTTGAGTCTAGAGTTCTTTATTCCAGTTCCACTTATGCCTTCCAACTGCAACTTTCCTGCAAGCAAGATCCATCAAACCAACTCTGGCTCTTTAAAAAACAGCTGCACAGCTGGGCGCGGTGGCTCACGCCTGTAATCCCAGCACTTCAGGAGGCCGAGGTGGGTGGATCATGAGTCAAGAGATCGAGACTATCATAGCCAAGCTGGTGAAACCCCATCTCTGCTAAAAATACAAAACTTAGCTAGGCGTGGTGGTGTGTGCCTGTAGTCCCAACTACTTGGGCGGCTGAGGCAGGAGAATCGCTTGAACCTGGGAGGTGCAGGTTGCAGTGAGCTGAGATCACGCCATTGCACTCCAGCCTGGTGACAGAGCGAGACTCCGTCTCAAAAAACAAAAGCAGCTGCATATCTTAGTTTGCTCCATGTTTTAAAGAACTATGTGCTGACTGTAGGAATGTTTTTAAATAAAGATACTAGAGCGAGAGAGAAAACTGTAATCCCACAACAAGAAAAAGGTTGAGTGCTAACCCTGGATTCCCTCCCTTCCTCTCTCCTCCCTCTGGCTTTCTGGTTTGTCTCTGACAAAACTCCCCTTCCAACCTTGTCACCAAATAACAAAGGCCTCTTTCTGTCTGCTGGAGGTGGCTGCCTCTCTACCACGTGCAAGGTGATGTCAATCCGATGGTGAGCATTGTGCTTTTCTTGTTCCTAAGGCTATTCTGAGAACCGGGCGGGAAGTCCCGAGTGACAGGGTGCTATCTGTACTCAAGGTAAAATCCAGCCGGGATGTTTCCCACCCAGGCGCTGCCAGGCTGAGTTTTTCATCCAGATCTAGAGGAGTTTTGTCTTCTAATGATAAACAGTAAAGAAAATGATGAAGACTAAAATGAAAGAGAAAGTAAGTAAAACTCTTAAGGTAAAAATCATTATTGACAAAGCATCAAGATTTGAATTAGATAGGTTCAGCACTGGGGTTAGGTGAGAACACTTTAAGAAGAGTGTGTGCAACAGTGAAAAATGAAGTTAGCTACAGATTTTATTTTACTTTATATTTATTTATTTTTTTGAGACAGAGTCTCGCTCTGTCACCCAGGCTGAAATGCAGAGGCACATTCTTGGCTCACTGCAACCTCTGCCACCCAGGTTCAATTGATTCTCCTGCCTCAACCTCCTGAGTAGCTGAGATTACAGGTGCCTGCCACCATGCCCAGCTAGTTTTTGTATTTTTAGTAGAGACAGGGTTTCGCCATGTTGGCCAGGCTGGTCTCGAACTCCTGGCCTCAGGTGATCCACCCGCCTAAGTCTCCCAAAGTTATGGGATTACAGGTGTGAGCCACTGTGCCCAGCCTACAGGTTTTACATTCTCCTCCTCTCCACACGTTAGGCAAAAATGCACCACATAGCCAGAAACTTAACCTCCACACTTGGGCCCATCCTTTATGTGACAGTTTGTTCTTTGAGTGTCGCAAAACCTAAGTCAGAAATTTCTCAATTACATAATACCGAGGAGTTAATTTGAGAGATTTCCCACAAGTAATTATTGGGCTGTTGACTAGATTCTAGGGACAATGGTGAAAACCACAAGCTTCAGTCTTAGCCTTTAAGCAGCAAAGTGTTGAGAAGGAGACACACAGGTAAAGGACTCCAGGTCCTGCGATGAATGGGTGTGATTCAAATGCACGCAGCTTCCCTGACTCTCTGGGGTGGGGAGGGCGGGGCCGTGCTTTGTCTCTGCCATCTTTTCCTGCCCATTTCCTACTGGGTCATAATTACCCGTTTCCACTCTAGACTTTTTAAAAGCAGAAAATTGATCACATGCACTTTTGGATCCCTTGTGCCTCTGACGGTGCCTAGCAGGTAGAGAAACATCACACACTCCTGTTGATAAGGATGACAGTGGAGACCAGTCGGGAAGGAGGTGGTGTCGGTGTCAACTACCAGGTTTAGAAGGAAGGAGAGGGGCGTGCAGAGCCAAGGAATCCAGGCAGTAGCATTTTATTTACTTTAAAACAACAGGAAATGGCTTCTCTGGTGCCTTCAGCAATCTAGGAGTAGTGGTTTTCAGGGTCAAGGGTTCCTGTAACTATCTCCGACATCAGCACTGACGTCACTGTGGTTGTGTATCATTTTGGGCAGAGCGCCCTTTGCAAGTTGAGTCATGAACACCCAAGCTCACCCCCAGCCCTGGCGCAGCGCACCCCTCCCCAGATGTGGATGTGATGAGGGAGGACACCGTCCGTGTCTGCTCGGATTCTCGTTTCTGCAAACGAGGAAAGTGAGGTATCGGGAGAGTAGGGCCTTGCCCGGGGCCACTCACTTGGAAGAGCAGAGATTCGGAGACTCAGACTGAGGGATTCCAGTGCCGCAAATCACTGTGCCCTGGAGGGAGACGCACAGCACCCGAGACTCAGAACAGCAAAACGGAAAAACCATTTTGGAAACGAGGTGACTGAAACGCTTGCCAGTAATGCGATGGGCCCATTGGTAACGCTGATCATTCGGTTTCTGGAGAGGCCCAGCCGACTGGCCATCGTCCTGATGGATCTTCCCCAACATTTTTAGGCAGCGAACAGCCCTTCCCAGCGCTCCCTCAGCGCAGTTCCCGCCCCGGCAGCGCTGCTCCCGCTCCCGCCCCCCAACCCCCACCCCTGCAGCGCCGCTCCCGCCCCCTCTGCAGCCCTCTGCTATCTTGGATAGGCTTCCGTAGGTAAATTCCAGAGCCAAAGGGAAATGCAGCCCTGGAATGTATGACACCTGCTCTCACTGGCTGTGCATCCTGCCTCTCTAAGCCCAGCTGAGGGTGGAAATGGCCTTGGAAGCAAGCACGCAGCTCAGGCTGGGAACACTAGGAAGCCCACCTCTGGGACGTGCTGCCTGCCCACATCACCTCCTTCCACCAGGGTGTCCCCTCTCTCACAGGTGAGAAGGATCTCATCTGTTGGGGGGGCGGTCTGGGAACCCCCACCATTCTCTCCCTCTTCCTACCTCAGTTCCCCAGTGCTCTTGCCTGAGCCTTTGTTTCTGGAACTTAAAGAGTTTGCTTAGCAGAAGGAAAAATGACTGGTCGAATATTTAATGACATGCACCACCCATGTAAGCTCAAACTCCTGACCTCGTTATCCCCCTGCCTTGGCCTCCCAAAGTGCTGGTGTGTCCGGAATTGGTGGGTTCTTGGTCTCACTGACTTAAAAAATGAAGCTGCGGACCCTAGCGGTGTGTGTTACAGTTCTTAAAGATGGTGTGTCTGGAGTTTGTTCCTTCTGACAGTTCGGACGTGTTTGGCGTTTCTTCCTTCTGGTGGGTGCGTGGTCTCACTGGCTTCAGGAGTGAAGCTGCAGACCTTCGCGGTGAGTGTGACAGCTCATAAAGGCAGCGTGGACACAAACAGTGAGCAGCAGCAAGATATATTGTAAAGAACAAAAGAATAAAGCTTCCACAGTGTGCAAAGGGACCTGAGCGGGTTGCCACTTGGCCATAGGCAATAGTCTCACCGCTTGGCGGTACTCTGTATTTAGCTAACCTAGTGCAGACTTGGAGAACTTTTCTGTCTAGCATTCTGTGTCTAGCTAAAGGATTGTAAATGCACCAATCAGCACCCTGTGTCTAGCTTAGGGCTTGTAAATACACCAATCAATACTCTGTGTCTAGCTCAAGGTTTGTAAATACACGAATCAGTACTCTGTATCTAGCTAACCTAGTGGGGACTTTGAGAACTTTTTTGTCTAGCACTCTGTGTCTAGCTACAGGATTGTAAATGCACCAATCAGCACTCTGTGTCTAGCTACGGGATTGTAAACGCACCAATCAGCATTCTGTCAAAATGGACCAATCAGTTCTCTGTAAAATAGATCAGTTCTCTGTAAAATGGACCAATCAGCAGGATGTGGGTGGGGTCAGATAAGGGAATAAAAGCAGGCTGCTGGAGCCAGTAGTGGCAACCCACTCGGGTCCCCTTCCACACTGTGCAAGCTTTGTTCTTTCGCTCTTTATAATAAATCTTGCTGCTGCTCACTCTTTGGGTCCATGCTGCCTTTATGAGCTGTAACACTCACCAGGAAGGTCTGCAGTTTCACTCCTGAAGCCAGTGAGACCACGAACCCACTGGTAAGAACAAACAACTCCAGATGCACTGCCTTTAAGAGCTGTAAACACCCACTGCGAAGGTCTGCAGCTTCACTCCTGACAGTAAGACCACAAACCCACCAGAAGGAAGAAACTGCGGACACATCTGAAGGAACAAACTCCGGATACACCATCTTTAAGAACTGTAACACCGCGAGGGTTCACGGCTTCATTCTTGAAGTCAGCGAGACCAAGAACCCACCAATTCTGGACACACTGGGATTACAGGTGTGAGCCACCGCACCCAGCTGCTGAAACGACTTTTTACTATTTTTTTTTCTAGGACTAATTTTGTTGGTGAAATCATGACACGGGCAGTGGGTCTCTTTCGAGAATGTGCTAAAGGGTCGGGAGCATCTTCGCAGGCCATGTTGGCTGGACTCCTAAAGAGAAGCGGATGCATACACTCCTGATGGCGGCAGGAGGAAGGGCGATGGAAGAATGGGAGGTTTCCCTCTGTGTTTCCCATTCCAGGACAGAAAACCTCCATCCCCCACCATCCCCCACCTCCACCCCTACCTAAGGAACGCTCTAACTTGGGATCTCTTTCAAGAAGTTTTGTCTTAGCCAGGCACGGTGACTCATGCCTATAATCCCAGCACTTTGGGAGGCCGAGGCGAGTGGATCACCTAAGGTCAGGAGTTTGAGACCAGCATGGCCAACATGACGAAACCCCATCTCTACTAAAAATACAAAAATTAGCTGGGCATGGTGGGGCACACCTGTGATCCCAGCTACTGGGGAGGCTGAGGAGGGACAATCGCTTGAACCCAGGAGGCAGAGGTTGTAGTGAGCCGAGATCGCACCATTGCACTCCAGCCTGGGTGACAAAGCAAGACCTTGTCTCTAGAAAAATTAAAGACTCAAAAAAGTTTTGTCTTAATGATAGACTCTGAACATAATTTCATCACAGGAATTGGTAGCAATAATGCCCAGAAGTATGGAAGCGCTTGGTAGTGTTGAATGTATCTGATGAGGTTATGGGATTTGACCACCTTCTTCAAGTGGTAATAATTTTTGCTGTGTGATAACTAAGGTGCTGACTGCCTGGCTTCCCTGCCGTATTTCTCTGCCCCACTCATCACCATCAGCAGTACCTGAAGAGCTCCTCAGCTGCTCTAGGGATAATTCCTAAGTCACTCTGTGGGTCAAGCGGCAGCACAGGGCCGTCGTCTGAATGGGGTCCCAACATGGTATAGCTCTTCCCGCTGCCCGTCTGTCCATACGCCATAACACAAACATTGTACCTAAAATTCAGAGCAGATTCAGTCCAGCAAAACACACGTAGGGCTGGTGCCAAGAAGATTCCAGGAAAAATTTTCACTTGTCTGAGAAACTAAATTTCATTCCCTATTCCCCTGTTACTCCATTTCTTATAAATTACGTTTTCATTTAACCACAACTATTTTTTTTTTTGCATAATCCATCCTGGTTGCTATCTTGTTGTACAATATTGGATTAAACAGTATTTGCACTGACACACACACACAGCGTGGGTTCATCCCTCCCTGTTTCTCCTGGGCATTTCCATCTCTCCGTTCTCCAGTTCAGCATTCACACAGGCATTCTGGACACACACACACAGCGTGGGTTCATCCCTCCCCGTTCTCCAGTTCAGCATTCACACAAGGATTCTGGCCTTAGCAAGGCCTTCCTAAATCCGCACACCTTCACTGTAACTATCTTTTTTTTTTTTTTTTCTTGAGACGGATTCTTGCTCTGTTACCCAGGCTAGAGTGCAATGGCTCGATTTTGGCTCACTGCAACCTCTGCCTCATGGGTTCAAGCGATTCTCCTGCCTTAGCCTCCCGAGTAGCTGAGATCAGCCCAGCTAATTTTTGTATTTTTAGTAGAGACAGAGTTTCGCCATGTTGGCCAGGCTGGTCTCAAACTCCTGGACTCAAGGGATCCTCCTGCTTTAGCCTCCTAAAGTGCTGGGATTACAAGCATGAGCCATTTTTGTATACGTTTTCATACAAAAACTATTTTTGTACTTTGTCATTGGAAGGGACTTTGAGGTGTTCATGTCCACAGTCAATCCACATGTGCTGAGGTCCTCTCTGTGACAGTAGCACCTGCTGCCTCTTGGCCCCAAGACCCTCGATTAGCTGACTGCAGCTTATTTCAGAGAAGATAAGAACTACCAACAGATCCCCACATTTCCTTCCGGTTGTGCTGTTTAGCCCAAAGTATGAATGGGAGGATCGGAAACATTTGGAAGACTATTTAAAATAAGTATGATAGAAAATCATCTTCTCAGTCATGATGTTGAAGATGTTCGTGGTTGTAAAGCTGTGGGTTCACCTGGCCTGATGCTAAGTGGGTTCATGCCTCAGAGCAGGATCTCCAGCCCTGACCCCCTCGTCCAAGTCACCTGGGGACGTTCAGCAAGTGCTGCACTCAGAAATTCTGACTTAACTGGTCAACTGTGACTCCGATTTATCCATACCGGTTTAACGTGGTGTATCCACCACAAGTCAAACAAATAAAGGTTGTTGTTTTGATAAAATGATTGCGAGACAGTGTTCTCATTGACTGACATCTAAATCGCCCCTAGAACAGGATAGGAAAAGCAGCAGAGCCCAGTCCTGGGGCTGACCATTCGAGTCACTAGGGTTGACTGTTATATTCCAGCCACAAGAGCCTGGAAACCACATGCTCCCGCCAAACTGATCAGGCCGTTACCATCCTGTGAGTTTTCCTTCCAGGATTAAAAAGTCTCAAGGCATGCATAACAAAACCCCATTATAGGCTATGTCTCTTCTGGCTTCCCTGAATTCATTTACATGCATTTCTTTGTGTGGGGAGTATCTTTGACCACAACAGATAAATGGGTTCTTAAAGGGGTCTTTCAACCATTTAAGAATGTAGAGTAAAAGGAAACTTCCTGAAGAAGGAAGCTGTAAACCAGAAATACAATTCTAAGGACCCCCAGCCATCTGAATGGACTTCCTCCTCAGCCAGGGCACTCTAAAATTTTACCTCAGAGTCTGGTTCAGGCCATGACAGGAAGTGGGGGCCGGACAGGCTTCATGATATCCTCCAGCGTGAACATCGACACAGACCTTACATCTGATAAGAAACATCTACAATCTGTTCTCTCTGAAGCTGCCACATGAAAGCTTCCTCTGCAAATAAGAACTTTAGCCTTCATAATCCTTTACCTTAACCCAGACATTCCAGAGCCAATGTATTTCTTAAATGAACTGGATTGAAGTCTCATGTCTCCCTGAAATGTATAAAACCAAACTGTGCCCAACCACCTTCGGCACATGTTCTCAGGACCTCCTGGGCTGTGTCCTGGGCCACGGTCACTCATATTTGGCTCAGGATAAATCTCTCCCAATATTTTACAGAGTTTGACTCTTTTTGCTGACAAGACTCAGAACTTAAACTAACTCCATCTGTTTTGCGTTATCCTGGAAAGGCAGTTCTGGCAGTGATCACTGTGACCACGATGTCTTTTTTATTTCTGGAATCTGCTTACTTAAAAGATGCCTATTTAAAAGGAGACTCCCCTATCATTTTCAAAACCATTTCTTCAGATGGGTATAAAAATTCCAACCTTCTGGAGGAAGAGTTGAAGCAGCAACTGCATCATGATTGGCAGAGCGGCCCTGTGTGCGTGCGCGGTCAGAGGCAGGAGCTTCCTGAGTTGACCTCCTCCTCAGATCATGCGCCTTTGGGGCGCGCAGCACACTGTGTAATTACAGTTTCCAGGTCCTTGAGGTTCCCTGCGGTTGGCTGTGCAGAAGCCTTTGCTGGACAAATGCAAGTAAGTCTTCGTCAGGAACTTGATGTGGATTTCTGCCAGAAAACTGAGATTCTTCAAAATGCCCCGGAGTGGAAAGTATGGGCTTAAGGTGTCTCCATTAAGTAAAAAAATATTCTTCATTCCTAAATTACGACCCGCTGCCTTTGACATCAGTGGTTGTATATTGCAAGAATAGAAGGCTGATTCCCAAAGGGAAAAGTCCCTAAATCTGATGTTAACATTCCTTACAGATTTTTTTTAAAATTCTGAAATATAAAAGAATCCCAGAGAGAATGGCGGCTGCATTCACAGGCTTAAGCCCACATACAATGTAACTAAAATGGAGTTTGGAATCCCAGGTGGATATACTCATTTAACAAGCATTCTCCAAATCATTCTCACTGCTTTTCCCAGGGTGTGGAGATAGTCTCCATGGATGCAAGCGGAGTCCACGCCAGGTGACCCACGGACATGCTCTGCAGTGCTGTAAAATGCTCAGACTCTAATGCGACATTCTCACTCCACAGCACAATGAAGCTTCTTTATATTCAAATGTAACTATGATAACTGGCCTTCAAAGTATTTTCACTCACCCATCCAAGAGAGACGTGAGTAGGGGGCACACATCTCCAAAGACCACCCTCTGAGACTCTGCTGGACCATAAACCCTGAGAGACAAAGGGAAAATACTGCATTAATAGAAGAAGCAGAAAGCTACTATAGCATATGCAGACTCAGAAACCTGGGAACACAATGCCCCCATGGACTTCCCATCCCCTCAACACCATTGGAATTCTTCAACAAAAGATTAATCTGTGTTATTTTTCAAGATAATAGAGGTTAAGAGTAAAGATACTACTTTCTGCTATGAAAATGTAATAAGCATAAATGAAGTGACAAATGCTTGCAAGATAGGAGGGAAGGAAAGGGAGGGGAGGGGAGAGGGGGAGGAGAAAGGAGAGGGGAGGAGAAATCGGGGGGAGGGGAGGGGAGGGAGGAGGGGGAGGGGAGGACAGAGGAATAGGAGGGGAGGAGAGGGGAGGGGGAGAGGGGAGGGGGAGGGGAGAAGGGAGGGGGAGGGGAAGAGGAGGAGAGAGGAGAGGAGGGGGGAGAGGAGGGGATGGAGGAGGAGGGGGAAGGAGGGAGAGAGAGAGGGACAGAGGGAGGATATAATTATCCCATAACTAAATCGGCTCTACTGTGGAGGGCCCAACAGTAACAATGTCAAACTCACACTCTGAGCAATATTTGATATATAACGTTTGCTTTTTGTGTTCAAACTTTTAAAAATTTTGTTTTCCTAGGCCCCAGGTCAGTTCAGCAGAACTTGAATTGATATCATGGGATTGGATGTCTGCTCTGCAAAGGAAACTTCATGTGGTTCTGGTCTATAAACAGGTACAAATAAAACAAAATAGGAAGCAACGTCCAAAAAATGCCGTTTCCTGCACAATTTGAAAGCTGCCTGGAGCAAGCACAGTGAGAGAGCAGGCTCCCTGGCAGCTGCCCAGCAGTGGTGGTTGGTTGCACTTGGTCAGGTCTGCTTTGATGTGAAACTCAGTTTCCTGAACTACAGGTTTTGACTTAGCTGGAACCACGTGTTTTCCTTCATTTTCAAGGGTGCCCTGTCGCTCAGTTGATCCATGTCATCTCCAGCCATGGGATTAATTTTACACGGAGGGGGGACTCTTATGAGGTATTGCCATATGCATGATGTAGAGGGTATGGTGAGCACTCTGTGGGAAGATGCTTAGGGCTGAGATCTTTTTTAACTTTTCACTCAGAAAATACACCAAGATACAAAAGTAGAAAGAATAGAAAAGTCAGCCCCATGTGCACATTGCCCAGCTCCAGACCCAGGCCTGGCCTGCTTCTCATACAGAAGCTGACCTGAGGTCCATTTCATCTGGAAAAGCCAGTACATCTGTAAAGGATGATGACTTTAAAACATAACAGTATTCCCACGACCATGCCTTAAAAATGAATGTTAGTTATTCCTTAACACCATCCAAAAGTCACTGTTTGCATTTCCTCAATTGTCTAGTAAGTTTCTTTTTCCAGTCAGTGTTTTAGAAATAATAATTCATCATGGCATCTACATTGCACAGGGTTGCTGCCTTCTAAGTTTCCTAATCTATGGCAAGGGTTGGCAAACTTTTTCTGAAAAATAGTTTTTTTTTCAGAATAGATAGTAAATATTTTAGGCTTTGTGAACATCTTACCTTTAAAGAATACTGGAGTTTTTCCCAGTAATGGGAGGGAAAAGTCCAAGATGCTGACTACCTGCAATAGTCTTTACCTGCAATACTCTTTTCCTGCAATACTATTTACATGCAATACTATTTACCTGCAGTACTCTTTATCTGCAATACTCTTCTTGCAATACTATTTACCTGCAGTACTCCTTACCTGCAATACTATTTAATATTGCATCGAGCTATGATTGGCTTATGCAGTTGGACAAAAGAAATCAATTAGTGACATAAGAATCAGCAAAGGTAAAAGAGTCTCTCCTTGGAGCTAACACGGCCATACATCTGAGAAATCCAAATTCAAATGACAAAGAAAATTACTAAATCAATACAATAATTTAACAAAACAGCAGGTCATAAAATTAATGTGAAAACATCAGTAGCCTCTATAGATACAAATAGAGTTAGAAGCCATGCTGGGAGATGAGACTGTATTAGTGATCGCAACAAAAATATGCCTGGGAATAAACTTAATAAGAAATGTTCTAATCCTTCATAAAGAAAATGATAAAAGGCTCCTGAAAATACATGATTAAACTCAAATAACTGAAAAGTCACAGCATGTTCCTGAATAGAAGAGTCAACTCATGAAGATGCCCGTTTTTCCAAAGTTAGTTTATAAACTTACCTCAATCCCCCCAAAATACTGCCTATGCTGTCAAGTTTTTCCTGGAGCCCCACAGTTTTATTATAATTTTTTTTTTCCGGCAAAATAAAAGAGTGAGAATAGAAAGAAGCCCTGGAAAATAGAGGAACTGGGATGGGGCGGGCTCAGACACTGGAACCTTCTCTGAGACTCTATCTACAACAGCTTGGTCTTGCTGCGTGAATTAGTAAGTAGGCCGAAGGAAGAGGGCGAAATGCTAGACAGACACAACTCCATGTGGCAATGGGTCAGATAAAGGGACATCTCAGATCAGTGGGGAGAGAGGTGTTTTAAGAAGCGGTGTTGCAGGCTGGGCACGATGGCTCACGCCTGCAATCCTAGCACTTTGGGAGGCCAAGATGGACAGATCGTTTGAGCGCAGGAGTTTGAGACCAGCCTGGGAAATGGGCAAAACTCCATCTCAATATCCTTTTTTTAAATACATAAATTTTAAAATATTATTTTAAATTAATATTTAAAAATATAAGTGGTGTTGCAGTAAATGAAGAGATTTAAAAAGATAAAATTGGATCAATTCTTTTTAGAATGAACTAGGACACATTCCTAACAGACCACAAGTTTAATGAAAACCATCCGGCCATGCGTGTCCCAGCAGAGTCCACACGTGGGTTCTTCTAGAACCTGGAAGCCTTTTTACCTATGATCATGTAAAAACATACGTGTGGCTCAAAGACATCAGAAGCAGACAACAGACTGAGAAAGTAGTTGCAGCTTAAATATCTCTGCTATATCAAGTGCTCCTAGAAATACAAAGGGGAAAGGTCAGTCCTTGTAGAGAAAATAGCTAGAGAAGTGAAGAATGCACAGGAAAAAAAAAAAGATGCAAATGACGGAACCACACGGAAAGACTCAACTTCACTCTGAAGAGATGCTACACAGAGAACCCGTGTCTCACCCACAGACCGGAACAACCCATGCATCTGACCTTGTGCTCCGTGGGGATATGGAGGGAAGCTGGCCTTGCCCACGTGGCTGTCCGGGGAGGAGAGGCGGTCCCGGTGCTAGTGGGAAGCTGGCCTTAGCACCTGGCGCTCCCAGCACCCACCTCCCACCTCCCACAGTCATGCCCAGCCACAGCCAAGGCTCCTGTGCTTGCAGGCTGTCAGTCTCATTCTTTTTCTCCTAACTTTGACTTTTCCCTCAACCTGGAATCTCCTTTCCCTTTTTCTTTCTCTCTCTCTCTCTCTTTTTTTTTTTTTTTTTTTTTGAGACAGACTCTTGCTCTGTCGCCCAGGCTGGAATGCAATGGCCCGATCTCAGCTCACTGCAACCTCTGCTTCCTTGGTTCCATTGATTCTCTCTGCCTCAGTCTCTCAAGTAGCCGGGACTACAGGTGTGTGCCACCATGTCCAGCTAATTTTTTGTATTTTAGTGGAGACTAGATTTCACCATGTTCCCCAGAGTGGTCTCAAATGACCTCAGGCAATCTGCCCGCTTCTGCCTCCCAAAGTGCTAGGATTACAGGTGTGAGCCACCATCCCTGGCCTCCTTTCCCTTTTTCTCTGCCTGGTTAACTCCTGGTTAGCTGAGCTGTCAAGCCCTGGGTCGAGGGCCTCCCCCATCTCTGCCTCCCACCCCACTGCTGTGTTGGTGGCTTCTGTGATCAGTGCAACCTCCCAGGCACCGTCCCTACAGCTCTAGGTCTTGGTGGCAAAAATGCTGCCTTCCTCTCCCCTACATCCCTTGTGTTTAACAGGGTGCCTGGCACCTAATAGGTGCTCAGAAAATGCTTGCACTTGAATGACTATAGAAATTTAACGGCCGGGCGCGGTGGCTCAAGCCTGTAATCCCAGCACTTTGGGAGGCCGAGACGGGCGGATCACGAGGTCAGGAGATCGAGACCATCCTGGCTAACACGGTGAAACCCCGTCTCTACTAAAAAATACAAAAAACTAGCCAGGCGAGGTGGCGGGCGCCTGTAGTCCCAGCTACTCGGGAGGCTGAGGCGGGAGAATGGCGGGAACCCGGGAGGCGGAGCTTGCAGTGAGCTGAGATCCGGCCACTGCACTCCAGCCTGGGCGACAGAGTGAGACTCCGTCTCAAAAAAAAAAAAAAAAAAAAAAAAAGAAATTTAACACAAATGTGTCAGTTAGGAATATCGTATTGTAAATTCCTGTTCTACAAGAACACAGCCAGGAGTGTCCTTCAGATTCCTGATAAATGAATTATTCTCAAAACAATGAATATGACTTATTCTTTTTCTCCTTGCATTTTGGATCAATGGCATTACTTTTGGTTTTTTTTTTTAATAATATTTTTATTTCATGTAGAAAATATACCTTCTTCTGACCCTGGGCCTATTAATATTTTTTCTGAATAGTAAGAATTAAACTTTTCCCCTCATACAAATTTATTTTTACAGTAAGTTAAGGGCTGAAGGTGTTGGAAATTCTTTTTCGAATGGAAATAAAATATTTTGACATTTGCTAGGTCCATAAAAAGCTGTTATAAAAACCAACAATGTTCTGATTTCATAAGAACCATATGCTCTACTGTTTCTAAAAACAAGATGATCCCAAATGCTAAATGATATTACCCCAGAATAAATTCTCGCAGAGATTTACATTTAAAGTCTCCCTTACCTCTATAGATGGACAGCACATTGCACAAATTCTTCCATTTTCTGTTCACTTCAAGCAGCACAATTTTGACCTTTCCCTTCGACCCTCAGTGTACTGGTACTGAGACAGAGCCCTCTGAGAAGACACACGTCGGCATGGCCGGTGCTGCTCCACTTCCTTCTTCCCCAAACAAGGTCACGTGAGCCCCGAGGGTGGTTTCTCCACCACAGCGCCCTTGCCTGTGCTTCTCCACTGACCTAAGCAGCAGCCTGGTGTCATCCAAAGACTGAGACCTTCTGCCCAAATCCACCGCTTACTAAAAGCCATCCTTTAACTAGACTGGGCAGTGGTGCCCCCCGCAGCTTCCTCCTCAGGTCCTCCTGGGATGATCAAAGGCCTGAAAGTAGTTGGAGATTCTCAACGGCTACGTGAAGGTGACGTACGTAACTAAACTCCACCCAGCGCCCAGTGGCAAGCTTTAGCCACTCTGTGACTCTCCTGCCCACAGGAATTTCTCTGTCACTCAGCACTCGGCCACACACACTGTGGGACTCTGGCTGCTTTGCAGTGATGACCGATACCCACAGCCTGTGTGTAAGCCGCGTGGGGAAAGGATCATACTTTAAACTTTTTATTCCTAATCCAACCCTACTTTATTCCTTCTCTGCAGCTCTGCGCTAAGCACCCGAAGGTGCTCATTAAATCCTTCAGCACTTTAACCAAAGGGTGCATTTGGCTCTAAACATTTAACCCAATCCTTTATCAGTAGGCCACGTGCTTCCTTAAACTGGTGCTGTTTACTTCCCAAGTCAAGTCAAGCAAAGGACAAGGATTGGAGGTGGGGTCGGGAGGAAGGAAAAAGCTTTTACCACAATGTATCTACCACCGACACCAGCTGACATGGTCCAGTCATCATCCAGCAAGCCCACGATTTAAACACGATCTAAATGAAATTATCATTTCTCGGGATTCAAGGTAAGACCTTGTCCCCAGCCCTGCGGAGCTCCTGTTCCAGTTAGGAAGATGACAGTAGAAGCAGATACTACAACGTGCCAAACACTATTCCAACAGATGAAGCAGGAGCAGGAAATGAGAAGTCGGAGCAGCTGCCTCCCACCGAGGGACACAGGGAAACTGAGAAGAATTCCTCACGAAGGAGACATTCCCACGCCACACCCCCAGGTCCTTCATCAATGAGCGTCCCCACGTCTCAGATGAGTTTCCGTCATTTGTTGGGATGCCTGTCTCACCTAAACCTCCAGAGCCGAGTCCAGGCTCAAGGCCTCTTCCCCAGAGGTGCTTCCCTCATTAACTGTTCCACTCCAAACATTCCTTTCTTTCTTTCTTTCGTTTTTTTTTGGAGACAGAATCTCGCACTGTCATCCAAGCTGGAGTGCAGCGGCACATTCTCGGCTCACTGCAACCTCCGCCTCCTGGGTTCATGCGATTCTCCTGCCTCAGTCTCCCAAGTAGCTGGGAGTACAGGTGTGTGCCACCATGCCCAGCTAATTTTTGTATTTTTGTAGAGATGAGGTTTCACCATGTTGGCCAGACTGGTCTCAAACTCCTGACCTCAGGTGATCCACTCGCCTAGGCTTCCCAAAGTGCTGGGATTATAGGCATGAGCCACCACACTCAGCCAGCCAGGCTGGTCTTGAACTCTTGACCTCAGATGATCCACCCACTTTGGCCTCCCGAGGTGCTGAGATTACAGGCGTGAGCCACTGTGAGCCACTGCAACCAGCCCCGAACATTCCTTTCTTCTCCATCCTTGGCCAATTATGTCACCTATTTTGATTGCTTCACCATATTCTGCCAATGTTGATATTACCTATCATTGTAAAGATCTCCCAAGCCCCCCATCCCAAGCCTAGGTCTCAACTACGGTATAAACTCCTAGAAGGAGTCGGGCCCACCCCATTTCCCTCCTTACCCAACACCAGATTACTCTGAAGCACAGGCAAAAAAAAAAAAGAGAGAGGTTTTTACTTAGATTATTCCCCTGCATAATTGAGTTATCAAGAGAGGACAAAATCAGTAGTGGAAGAAAGGTCAGCCCAGTGAAGGACTGCTGAAAAAACCGTGTGTCACAAGGAAGCGAAGTTCCACAAATGTTTGTATAAACAAACATGATGAAGCTAAGCCATGGGGTCATTACTGCAAAGTGCTCATAAATTTGCTCCTTTTCTACACTGATAAAAAGTATCATTTTTCTCTATACTGTTTTTAAGTGCAGAAACATAAGAAAAAGCTCTTGCATGTGAAGACTGGCTTTGCTCTTACAAATCCCTTGAACCACCAACACCGTGTGTGAAAGTTTCTTCAGGAAGTTACTTTATTACATGTGAAACTGATGAAAATTTTCTTGAGTATTCGTAGTGAGATTTTAAAATATGATTATTTTAGGGGAAAAATCAAGTTATTTGGTTTCAGATATACAAAGTAAAATGTTTTTCAGTAAATAAATAATACAAATGCATAAGACTATACAGATTCTAATATTATTGCAATCCTTGAGTAATAACACGCATTCTACAAAATGTACTGTCTCTGAAGCTCTAGATCTCGACACATGGTGGCTAAGATACTACAACTCCCTTTCTCTCCCCTAACCAACACGTAACTAATGCAACATAAAATAGAAACAAAATATGCTTTTAAATATGCTGCTGACATTGAAGGGAAAAAAGAAAGGAAACTGGCTGGGCGTGGTGGCTCACGCCTATAATCCTAGCCCTTGGGTGGCTGAGGCGCATGGATTACTTGACAGCAGGAGTTCAAGACCAGCCTGGCCAACATAGTGAAACCCAGTCTCTACTAAAAATACAAATATAACTGGGCATGGTGGCTCACATCTGTAATCTCAGCACTTTGGGAGGCCAAGGTGGGCAGATCACTTGAGGTCAGAAGTTCAAGACCAGCCTGGCCAACATGGTGAAACCCTGTCTCTACTGAAAATACAAAAATTAGCCAGATGTGGTGGTGCATGCCTGAGGTCCCAGCTACTCGGGAGGCTGAGGCAGGAGAATCTCTCAAACCCAGAAGGTGGAGATTGCAGTGAGCTGAGATTGCACCACTGTACTCCAGCCTGGGCAACAGAGCAAGACTCTTTGTCAAAAAAAAAAAAAAAAAAAAAAAGAAGGAGGAAACTTTCTAGGTGCAAGAAATGAAGAGTGGAAAAAGGCTGAGTAGAAGGCTTGAATTGGTACTGCAAGCACCCAGGCTGAGAAACCAATCCAGACAGAAGCAACAGGGCTTACAAGCAGGGTTTTCTGCCCTCTGGAGACAGGAGGCAGGACATGGAGGTGCCATGGCTGTGCAAGTCCAGGGCACTCAAACATAGGCCTGGTCCCATTTTCACCATTTCAAGTGTGCCATGCAGGGGCCTCAAGCTCATCCACACCGTGGGGCTTGCGTCAGCCTCAGCCACCCCCGGAGCCCACTCTGTCCACTCGCTATGGAGTCTCCTGGAGTTTCACGTTGGTCATTTCTGTTGCTGCGGTGTCAAGTTCACCTGTCTTTCTCCTGCATCCCAACCAGTACGTTCGTGTCTCCTCTATGGTATTTCTTTCATCTCTAGAAGTTTTATTTGGGTCTTTCTATAATTTTTCATATCTCTTCTCAACATGTTTACATTTTCCTCTACTTCCTTGAACACACAGATTTATAATAACTGTTTTCACCTTCTTTACTAATTCTATCATTTGTATTATTTCTTGCTCTATTTCCGTTGTCTGAGTTTTCTCATTAGAGATCATATTTTCCTACTTCCTTGAATCATGTCTGGTAATTTTTGATGTCAGACTTTGCTAATTACTCCTAATTGGGTGCACCACGTTTTGACCCTCCAATCCCAGTAATTTTTCTTCAGCTTTATTATGGGATGCCAGCAGTTACTTGGAAACAACTTGATCCCTCAAGGCTTGCGTTTAAGTTCTGCCATGTGGCACCAGCAGCCTTCATTTCAGGGCTAACTTCTCGCTCGACCCAAGGCTTGTGTATCACGAGGTATTTCTGCCCTGGCGGGAGCACTCACAGTTCCCAGGCCTGTGTGAGCTCGGCTTCTCCCCGGTAGTTCTTTCCCGGCCTCGTCCTTCTTCCCGCTCCTGTGCTGGTCAGTGCTCAGCTGAGGCTTGAGGGGAACCCTCTGCCCTTCTCCAGATATGACCCTATCAAGCAACACAGGCTGCTGCTGGGGAGAGGAAGAGGCCTCAGGCACTGACGTCCTTCCGAGGAGCAGGAGGGCAGAGCCTGGGAGCAGGACCACTCAGCCAGCCCTTGGTAGCTGAAGGAGGATGAGCAGGGATTTGCAAAGGCCACACACATTGCTTCTGAGCCTTCCAGGGCTCTCCCACCACCCTGGGAATACACCATGACCTGGTGCTGAGGAAGGCATCTGACAGAAAGCCTTATAGTTAGTTGCTGTCATCACAATGAAATTACTGTCAACAAACTGGATATATAAAAAATGTCGATTTACTTAAAACGATGAACATATGGATGACAGATGTCCCTCGACTTCTGATGGGGTTGCAACCTGAGAAACCCATTGCAGGTTGAAAACATTGCAAGTTGAAAATGCATTTGATACACCTAATTTACCAAGCATTGCAGCTCAGCCTAGCCTGCCTTAAATGTGCCCAGAACACACACATTAGCCTACAGGTGGGCAAAGTCACCCAACGGAAAGCTTCTTGTACACTTAAGTGTTGACTGTTTCACGTAGTTTATTGACTACTGTACTAAAAGCAAAACCCAGAAGGGTTGTAATGGGTCCCTGAGGCACAGTGTCTACTGAATGTGTGTCTCTTTCACACTTTCCTAAAGTTGAAAAATCAACATCAGGGACCGTCTGCATTTATAATCACAATTAGTCAAGATGATAGGATGAATCGCACATTTCATTACTCAAACCCCAATGCAAAACTTGCATTTTTAATGTGGAAGTTTGCTTTATATGACACCTTGAAAAGCACTTACCTTTCAAAATGGTATGTCTTATTAATCAGAGGGTGGCCAGGACGATCACATTTCACCAGAACTGTTTCCTGAGAGAAAAGAGAAAAACAATGTCGTAAGACTTTGTGGGCTGCCTTAATTAAACATAAGCCCCACCAACCCCAGCCTGCCGCCTGTTTTTGTAAACAACAAAGTTTGCCTGGAACACAGCCCCACCCTTTGTTTACATGCTGTGTATGGCTGCTTCTTCCTCAAGGGCAAAGTTGGATGATTGAGTTGGAGACCACATGGCCTTCAAAGATGAAAATATTAACTCCCTGACCCTTTCCTGAAAAGGTTTGCCAACCCCATAAAGAGAAAAGAAAGTCGCATCTATTGAGGAATGCACAACAGAGCTCCTCAATCTGCGCTAGGCTGAGGGTTCAACACCCGAATTACTGACTGTAAGGGCCCTTGATAGTTCGCAGGAGAGACAAGGTTTTCAAATGGCTGAAGAAATCACATCTCAGACATCATTATATTCCATTGTAACCCATGGAATTAACATATCTGTTTCAAAAACAAATTTCAATCTTGCTGGACTGTATTCTTAAATTATATCCTGTGTAAGGGAAGCAAAGGCATTTTTCAGCAAGAAATCTGAAATTAGTTTAGTTTCACTTAAGCAAAGAAAAGTTGAACCTGGAATGGTTCCACTTCTAAAACAAAATAGGTATTCATGAAAAAGCAGGGGTAACAGGAAGAATGAAAACCACAACTGCAGCGGCGAATAACCCGGAGGCACCGGATTTTTTTCTAACAGTGTTTAGCGGATGCTAGGATGATACCTCCACACCGTCTTCTTAGTAGTGTGTGTGTCTGTGTGTGTGTGCACGTGTATCTGCAATAACATGTCAAAGAAGTGGCCTATTTTGTAAAGACAAAAGCTGTGAGATTCAACAGCTGTTTGTGGTTGTTGTTGCTGTTTGTTATTCGCGTACTGCTGGATGGGCGGTGGTGGGCAGCTGCCGGAGTATTGTTGCGTCTGGATTGTGTGAGGTCTCCGATGTGAAATGCTGATATAATCAGTGAACCTTTCCTGTCTTGCCAGAGGTGAAGGGCTGCAGGAATCCCTGGCATGCATCTGGGTGAGGCAGCTCAGGAAGCAATGAGTGAACACCAGCCTCAGCCCCGTGCTGCCTGGGGACAGAGCCTCGGCTGTGCCTCGGAGGCAGCCTTGGGTTACTACTCACTGCCCCAAGCCCGCTGCTATTGTCCTGGGTAATGAAACAGCACCCTGGCTGTCCTCCAACTGGCCTCTGCCTCCAGTCCAGCACCCCTCCCATCTGTCCT
The DNA here is from genome assembly GCF_007565055.1 of Rhinopithecus roxellana. Taxonomy (NCBI): domain Eukaryota; kingdom Metazoa; phylum Chordata; class Mammalia; order Primates; family Cercopithecidae; genus Rhinopithecus; species Rhinopithecus roxellana. The sequence goes on from NC_044552.1 coordinate 150,164,138, forward strand.
TTACATTGTTGCTGTAGAAATCTTCCTCAAATGCAAGTTAGAAAAGAAGAAAGCAGATGAAAGAAAGTTAAGAGGGAGGGAATGGGTGACGCAGAATGCCACCTGTTGCCGAGAGGTGGCGTGAGTCCTTATTTCAAACTCGATTGGACTTGGTAGACTGGGAGGTCACTTGCTACCATGATGTGTATCCAGTTTCCTGGGATGACTTCTGGGAGAGCGAGTGGGGATACAAGCTCGATCGCAGTGACTCGCAATGCTGGGAGGAGCAGCCAGTGGCTGGGGACAGTCCGTGGTCTCTAATGCATCACAGAAGTGACCACCAGGATGCAGAGCTTGCCGGCACGGCTTTCCCAGAAGCAGCTTATGTCTCTACTGAGTATTTACTGGGCAGTTATTGTGGACCCGAAACCGCTTCAGAACCTGCATGTTCTTACATGATAATGTCACATCCCCTATCCCAGAAGCAGCTCTTCAGTTCCTTTCACACTCAAAACACCGAAGCCAAACTCCGACACCCACCAGGACCAAGACCCTGGCCTCGCTGTAAGAACAGACCTCCCAGTCCCTAATCCAACCACCAGCCTTTCTCGTGGCGTATTTTCATTTTTCTGCTGTCCACTTAGGGTATACTGTTCCTTTGGTGCTATGCCAGAATGTAATCCTAGTGCTCCAGTATGAACTGCACAGGAACACACACCCCAAAGTGTTTTACTGCTGTCTTCAAATGTCCAAGTTTTAACCATAAAGAAAAGCAAATGAAAAACACAAAGGTCTACAATGTCTGACCCGAAAGCTCAAGGGACACCATACAAGAAACATGCAAAGCCATAAAAACAAACCTGAGTCCAAAAAGTCCCCCACACGACTTAGAACTCCATTCCACAGCGTGATCATTCAATCTTAAACATCCAAAATTATTCCACAGTGAAGTTTAATTTTTCCAAACAGCTTCAATGCTTTCCTGCCTGTCCAAAAACCCTCCCCACTCCTGATACTACATACCCTTAATCTCACAAGAAGGATTCATTTCTCTTGGCTTTTTAAACAGCTTTCTTTTATCCAAATTTTCAAGCTCTTGACAGCATCCTTCTTTTCAAGATGGGATTGCCCACCTGGGGCCACTTCCCTGAAGAGGCCTGCACACACCCGCAGGGGGACGCATGGCCCCTGCCTCAGGAATCACAAGGGTCCCATGAAATAACCTGTGAAAGCACCTGGCTCAGAGGCAATGATCTCTAAAAGCTGTTTTTCCTTACATTTACCTGCTGTAGCATCCAGTTTTTGATTTATATCCAATTTCCTAGGATAACTTTAAAAGCACTTAGGGCATAAAATTCTTTGTCATCAAATGTTAGAGCTAAAAGTACGTTTAATTCACCCTCTCCATTTTAAAGAAGGAAACCTGAGAGGAAGAGGAGACCAGTGAACGACATGCAGACAGAGTCAGGGACTCTCCCAGAGGCAGACACAAAACAGCCAGGAGGGAGGGACTGCACATCAATGCGCTCCGTGCAAGCCAAGGCTGCCTGCTGCGGATATCAACAGTCCTGTGGATGGCAGTTCAAGGCCCGATGAACCCGAGTTAAAAAAGAACAAGTAATATATTAAGGACCATACAGTCTCTGACCATTAAAAATTTTGTCTCAGGTGTATCAAATCTATCAATCCTGCCAAGCACCACCACAAAAATATTATTTACATTGGCTACATGTAACTAAATAAGTGTCATTTGATACACAGGCTCTGTTGACTGTATTCAGACATTCAAGTCAGTAACTGTCAAACTTAACAATAAGGGAGAATCACGGATGAACAAAGACAGTTCAACAAGAACTTGATGCAAAGCCAGAAATCTGTTCTCCCATGTCTGATTATCAACTGAGTGGATATAAATTAAATCAAAAATGAAAATAAATAGCCTTTAAGACAGCCGCCAGGAACTAGGGCAGCAGCCAGATTCTACATCTGAGATCGACTTTATTAACAGATTCAATCCAAACGATGAAACGCTGAATTACATTGCAAATGGACATGAAGTGCCGTGTTACACGTCCAATACAAACTCAAACTCTGTTTAGACTTTTGGAAATAAAAACATAATGTGGGAGCCAGGAGATACAGGGTCACAAAACGGATCATTTGCTTTCTCAGCAGATTTGATGGCACGAAGCCCTTTAAGGAGCAGGCCTATCAAATTAAAAAGCAACATCTTGGATTCTGATTTAAAAAAAAAACAAAAAACATAATCCAAAATGCCCCAATAAAATGTTATTCTATTTTGACGGGTAAGATGGAAAACCTCAAATATCTGAATCTGAAGATTCGGTGGAACTTTGGCAGGAACGGGAGAGGACTGCCAAGAGAATGAATCAAGTAACAAGGAACAGTAACAACAAACGACAGTGATGTTAATAATCATAATAAGCCTTCCCCAGGGGCTGGGGCCAGGCCTCAGCCTCAGGATGCATTTCCTCACTGAAAAACTCCTTCAGGTTAACCAGGATGCTCGCAGACTGAGGGAAGTGTAGAAAGGCAATTACTAAACCACAAATACTCGGGTGTGTTCACTTAGAAAAGAAGGAGATTGATAAGGGGAGGGAACTGATGAGGTCCCAGGGCTCCTGTTAACTCAAAGTCCTGATCATGAGGATTTAATCTGTCTCCTTTTGTTGGACTCAAGCATACTGGTGCTTAAGGCATCAAGTGAGATAAAATATATATATATTTGCATGGTGGGAGCAAAGTCAGCAAGACGCTGACCAGAGAGAGCTGGTGCTCAGCTCCCTCCGCCCAAGAAAGGACCAAGGCAATGACTACACAGCTAAGCTCCGACTGCGTGGAAGGAAGAGAGCTGAGATCTGGCCGAGTGCGCAGTGCAGCGTGGGAGTGGAGAGACAGCGGTGCTGACTGGAAGTCCAGGAGGGCAGAGTGGAGGCACCCGGCTGCTGCAGCCCCATCTCCCCTGCCTGGGTCATATCTGCCTGGAGTCAGAAGGGACTTCCCGTTGCAGGGAAAAGGGAAGCAGCAGATCCCCACCAGCCCCCGTCACCACAGAAAACATCTACAGTCCTTACACCAGGGGAATCCTGCAGTCCTCGCAAGCCCTGAGCCATCTGGGAGCTGCAGGAAATTCACGGCACAGCTCCATAGCCCCAGATTAGGAGCACACGGTGTGCACTGCTCACCTCCCAGCCATCCCTGTGAGCCAAGCTGCTGCAGCACAGCCCCATCTTGAGACCAGAGCCACCTCTGGAGCACACCCTGCTCTGGGGAACAGAAACCATGGCCATTCTCCAGCCTTGGAGCTCCATCTTCGTGATGCCAAGCCCACACGTGTGACTGAACATCACAGCGCCGGCTGCACGGAGCCTGGGCCCAGGACTGGCTGTGACTCTGGCCTTGCACAGCAGGGAAACCAATCCCCATGGCTGCCCTACCAGCTGGCGGAGTCGTCTAGTCTGGGGCGGAGTCGTCTAGTCTGGGGCGGAGTCGTCTAGTCTGGGGCGGAGTCGTCTGGGGCGGAGTCGTCTGGGGCGGAGTCGTCTGGGGCAGAGTCGTCTGGGGCGGAGTCGTCTGGCAGTCCCAGCCACAGCAACTCTGCCTTTGAGTTAGCTAAGCTGCTATTCACCCTCCCTAAGCAGGAGAGGCCCCTGAGCCTCCTAGTGGCTAATACACCTCCAGGCCAGAGGAGAGGCTGTGTACCTGTGCTCAGGACATGAGAAACAGCCCCACAGTACCCCAACACCTTACAGACATGCCCTTGACCTGCCCAATAAGAGCCTGAGAAACAGCCCTGTGGCCACCATCAGTAGGCATATCCCCGAGCCAGCCATGCAGCCTTGCACCTGTACCCCAGACCCAAGAAACAGCTGCACAGTTCACCCCTGGTGGAAACATCCCAGGCCAGCCACACAGCCTTAATTAAACCTGTACCCCAGACCCAAGAAACAGTCACACAGGTCACCCCTGGTAGATATACCTCAGGCCAGCTGAGCAGCCATGTGCCCTTGTCCCAGGCCTGAGAAGCAGCCCTGTGGGCAGCCCCTGACAAACACACCCTCAGGCCAGCCAAGCAGCCATGCAGCTGTGGCCCAGACATGGGAAACAGCCCCTTGAATTGGTCCCAGCAGACACATCCCAGCTGAGCAGCCTTGTATCTATGTCCTGAGTCAGAGAAACCACCCTACAGGTCACTCCTGGCAGGCACACTCCCAGGCCAGCTAAGCAACAGTGTGCCCATGTTTCTGGCCAGAGGAACAGCCATGTGGCTCCAACTCCAATGAGCCAAACCCCATGTTGGATGACCTACTTTGTGCACGTGTGTATCCCCAACCTGAGATATAGCCTGAGAACCTACCCTGGGAAAAGCTGCATCACTGTTACCACAGACTCCCTCACTGTCAGCCACTGAGAAACTCACAAATACCACTAGTGTGTATGACAGCTGAAGAAACTACATGGAGACTACATTACTGTGTCCCCCTAGAACCACGCACCCTAAGTCTTTCCTCATGAAACCTACTCCATAAAATTGGAAGAGACAATTTTTTCACCAGATGTATAGGAGTCAATGTTAGGGACACAGCAACCATGAAAAAGCAGGGAAATATGTAACCTCCAAAGGGAAGTAATCCTCTAGTAACAGACCCCAATTATAAGGAAATATATGAAATACCAGAAAATGAATTCAAAATAACAATCTTAAGGAAACTCAGTGAGATACAAGAAAATACAGACAATTCAATGAACATAGGAAAACAATTCATAATTTGAATGAAAAATACCATAAAGAGACAGAATTATAAAAAAGAATTAAATCTTAGAGCTGAAGAATTCAATGAAATATGACATAATAGAAAAATAAAAATTTTTATTTCATTGAAATAAAAAATACAATAGAGAGCTTCCACAACAGACTAGACCAAATAGGAGGGAAAAAATTCTAAACTTGAAGACAGGTCTTTTGAAATAACACAGGCAGACAGAGGGAAAGAGAGAGAATAAAACAATGAAGAAAGCTCACAGGATTTATGGACAGCTTTAAGTGAATCAATATTTGTATTGTGGGCATTCCAGAAAGAGAAGAGAAAAGCTGAAGAAAACATATTTAATAAAAATATAGCAGAAAATTTCCCAAGTCTTGTGAGAGCAATGGACATCTAGGTCCAGGAATCTCAAAGAACCCCCAGGCAGGTCTTCTCCAAGGCACATTGTAGTAAAATTGTCAAAAGTCAAAGACAAACAAATAATTTTATAAGCAGCAAGAGAAAAGCATTAAGTCACATATAAGTCCATTAAACCAACAGTAGATTTCTCAGCAAAGACTTTGCAGTCCAGGAGAGAATGGGATAATATAGTCAAAGTACTGACTGAAAGAAAAAAATAATTCAGCCCATAATATTATACCCAGCAAAGCTATCCTTCAGAAATGAAGGAAAAATAAAATCTTTCACAGACAAGTAAAAACGAAAAGAATTCATTACCACAAGACAGGACTTACAAGAAATACTCAAGGGTGTTTTACATCTGGAAGTGAAAATACAATAACCATCATCATAAAAAATACAAAACTATAAAACTCACTTGTACAGCCAATGCAAAAAGAAGAAACCAAAAGGAATCAGACTCACTACAGAAAACCACCTAAATGCAAAAAATAAACAAGGAGAGGAAGTAAGAAACAAAGGATATACAAAACAATCAAAAAGTAGTCAATAAAATGACAAGAGTAAGTCCTCACCTATTAATAATAACCTTGAATGTAAACAAATTAAATTCCCACTTAAAAGATGTAGACTGCCTGAACAGATTAAAGAACAAGACCCAACTATATGCTGTCTACAAGAAACTCACCTCACCTCACTTGTAAAGAGACATATAGACTGAAAGTGAAGGGATGGAAAAAAATATTCCAAGCAAAGAAAAACCAAAAGCAATCGGGAGTAGCCTTACTTATGTAAGATAAAACAGACTTCAAGTTAAAAGCCGTGAAAAGAGGACAGGAGGAACATTACACAATAAGGGATCAATTCAGCAAGCGAATATGACAATTGTAAATATATTTTCACCCATATATATATAAAGCAAATATTACTAGATCTAAAGGGTAAGATTGGCCCCAATACAATAATCACTGAGGACTTCAACACCCCACTGTCAGCATTGGACAGATCATCTACACGTAAAATCAACAAAGCAACATTGGATTTAAACTGCACCATAAACCAAATGAACCTAACAGACACTTACAGAACATTTCACTCAACAGCTACAGAATACATTTTTTCATCAGCAAATGGAACATTCTTCAGGATTGGCCACATGTTAGGACACAAAACAAGTCTCAACAATTTTTTTCAATCAAAATCACATCTAGGACCTAATTCGACCATAACAGAATAAAAGTACACATCAATAACAAGAGGAATATTTGAAAACATACAAATACATGGAAATCAAGCAACATGCTCCTTAATGACCAATGGATGAAGGGGGAAATTAAGAATGAAAATTTTAAATTCTCTGAAACAAATTAAAATAGAAATATATCATACCAAAACCTATGGAACACAGCAAAAGTAGTATTAAGAAGCAAGTCTGTAGCAATAAATGCCTACATTAAAAAAACTAGAAAGATTTCAAATAAATGACATTATGATGCACCTCAAGGAATTACAAAAGCAAAAACAAATCAAACCCAAAATTAATAGAAGAAAATAAAGATTATAAAGATTATTTATAAAGAAAATAAATAAAAGAAATTGATACAAAAAATACAGAAGATGAAAAAAGCTAATTTTTAAAATAGATAAACAAATCAACAAACCATTAGCCAGACTAACAGAAAAAGGAAGGAAGACCCAAATAAAATCAGAAACAAAAAAAGAGATGTCACAACATCTACCACAAAAATACAAAGGATCATCTGGAACTACTAAAAACAACCATATGCCAATAAATTCAAAAACCTACAAGAAACAGATAAATTCTTGGATACATACAATCTACCAAGATTGAACGAAAAAGAAATTAAAAATCTGAACAGATCAATAACAAGTAATGAGATTGAATCAGTAATAAAATCTTCTAATGAAGAAAAGTCTAGGACCAGAAGATTTCACTACTAAATTCGACCAAGCCTTTAAAGAAGAATTAATACCAATTCTTCTGAAACTATTACAAAAAAACTGAAGCAGAGGGAATTCTTCCTAATTCATTCTACAAGGCCAGCATAACCCTGATACTAAAACCAGACAATGACAAAACAATAACAAAAAACTATAGGCCAACATTCCTGATGAACGTAGTTATAAAAATCCTCAGCAAAATACTAGCAAATTGCATTGAACAGCACATCAAAAAGATAATACATCATGATGAAGTGAGATTTATTCCAAAATGCGAGAATGGTTCAAAATATGCAAATCAATAAACAAACTGAGTCACATCTATAGAATGAAGGACAAAAATCATTTGATCATCTCCAAAGATGCAGAAAAAGCTTTTCAAAATATTCAACATCCTTTCACGATTAAAAAAAAAAAAAAACTCTTAATAAACTAGGTATAGAAAAAAACAACCTCAACATAATTAAGACCACAAGTAACAAGCCCACAGCTAATATCCTAACATCTTTCAGCTTTTTCTTTAAGGACTGGAATAAGACAAGGATGCCAAGTCTCACTACTCTTATCAACATAGTATTGGAAGTCCTAGTCTTAGCAATTAGGCAAGAAAAAGAAATAAAGAGCATCCAAATCATAAAAAAGGAAGTCAAATTGTTCCTCCTTGAAGATAACATGATCTGATATACAGAAAATCCTTAAGACTCTACCAAAAATCTCTTAGAACTGATCAACAAATTCAGTAAAGTTGCAAAATACAAAATTAATATGAAAGAATCAGTATTGTTTCTACATATGAAAAATGAACTAAATGAAAAATAAATTTAAAGGCACTCCCATTTATATACAATAGCTGCAAAAAATTTAAAATACCTAGGAATAAATTTAACCAAGGAGGTGAAAAACCTCTAAAAGGTAATTACAAAACACTAATGAAAGAAATTGAAGAGGATGCAAACAAATGGAAAGACATCTCATGCTCAAGAATTGGAAGAACTAAAATTGTTAAAATGACAATATAACCCAAAGCAATCTAGAGATTCAATGCAATCCTTATCAAAGTACCAATGACATTTTTCACAGAAATTGAAAAAATTGTAAAATTTGTATGGAACCACAAAAGATTCCAAATGGCCAAAGAAATGCTGAGAAAAAAAGAACAAAGCTGGAGAAATAACACTACCTGCTCTCAAAATACACTACAAAGCTATAGTAACCAAAATAGCATGGTACTGGCATAAAAACAAACACATAGACCAGTGGAACAGAATAGAGAACCCAGAAATTAACCAACATATCTATAGCCAACAGATTTTTTAACAAAGATGTCAGCAACACTCATTGAGGAAAGGATGGTCTCTTCAATAAATGGTACTAAGAAAACTGGAAATCCATATACAGAAGAATGAAACTAGACTCCCACCTCTTACACTATACAGAGGTCAACTCAAAATGGATCAAAGACCTAAATGTGAGGCCCAAAGTGATTAAACTACTGGAAGAAAACATAGAAGAAATGCTTCAGGAAAAGATTTCACAGGAATCTTTTTTGGCTTCAAGGAAGAAATTCCTTCATAAGGTAGGCCAAATCCATACAGTATTCCTTCAGAAGGTAGGCCAAATTCATACAGTAAACTAAAGAGAATGTTCTGTTAAAGGAAAGAACAGTAAATCCATGAAGTTCCCTCTCAGGCCATTTAAGATAAGAGGCCTATGAGCCCACAGAAATCCAAGCTATGACTGACCACAAGTGGGAGATGTGATCTGAGAGACCAATAGATGCTTCTTCATCAACTAAGATGGACCCTAAGATTAAGGAAATAAAAGGTACCTATGAGTCAGGGGTTCAGGGCTTGGCTGCCTGACAGCGTCCTAAATTCCAATGGCTACAAGAAAAACCACACTCTTGCTAAACTCCCTAACAACAGGAGACATCAGGAAAATCCCTAACTCTGATTTACAACCCAGACCACTGCAACCCTGATTAGGCAGAGGATCAGCCTTGCACAATTCTTTCCTGAGAAGCAGCTGCAGACCTCCAGCTATTTTCGACCAGCTTATACAGACTGTGCACAAACTCTGTGTCCTACAGTTCACCTTTTAACAGAGAGAGCTGGAGACTGTCTCTTCTCAGTTTGCAAACTGATATCACTGATAAAATCTGCCTTTCTACTCTTTAGCCATCCTGGGAGTCATTACCATTGACTGTAGTAATCATTTTACTCACTGTATGTTTTGTTTTTGGTTTTGTTTTTGTTTTGAGATGAAGTCTCATTCTTGTTGCCCAGGCTGGTGTGCAATGATGCAATCTGAGCTCACTGTAGCCTCTGCCTCCCAGATTCAAGCGATCTCCTACCTCAGCCTCCCAAGTAGCTGGGACTACAGGTGCCCACCACCACGCCCAGCTAATTTTTTGTATTTTTAGTAGAGACGGGGTTTCACCATGTTGGCCAGGCTGGTGTCGAACTCCTGGCCTCAGGTAATCCATCTGCCTCGGCCTCCCACTGTGCTTAGAATCACAGGTGTGAGCCACTGCGCCCGGCCTTCATTGTAAAATTGATTACCACGTGTCATCCAAAGATGGATGGTAATCATATACATCTGTATATAAAATTATCTTGTAGATGTTGAATGTATACAATTTTTGTTGATTTTACCTAAATAAAGCTGAATCAATCAATGAATTAATCAATCAAACCATCAATAATACTTTAAAATAAAGAATTGTAAAAGTTTTTCTTTCCAGGGACATAGAAAGAGCAATTTTAAAGTACGGTTATATCAATGTTTCTATCCCGCATTGAGGGAATGCCTGCCGTGGGCTCCATGTGCTGGCACACAGTCCCCGTTCTAAGGCCGCCCTTGCTGTCCAGCCTGGCAAGTGCCCCAGGCTCCTCCCACCCACTTCCTTTCCTGGCCCAGACCCCAGGTGTCTAATGAGCATCTCTCCTGCAGTGGGCTTGGTCCTTAGAGACCCCAGCTGGGGTGTTGGGCTGCTCCTTCTGACTTCTCGGCCTTTTCATGGCTAAAACTAAAAAGCACGGAGGCTTTTCAGGAGAAACACAATTACGCTTGATTCCAGTTTAGAATCACAAAGTTCACACTGGATATCATTGATTTTCTATTTATGTCTCTTTTCCTGGTGCTCTACATTTTAGAACCTGCTCATATTTGCACTCATTGATCATTTGGGCTGGAAAATAAATGGAAGTGAAGTAACTTCCTCACATTGAACTATGGGTCAGGAGCTGGTTTCCCACAAGGAACGTGTGTCAAATGCTTAATTTCATGTGCCAATAGAAATCAAGGAACAAAAACAATTCTTCTTTACTAAGAAAGCCTAAAATAAGTTATTTTCTATTCATTCAGTCTCTGAGTTGCTCTCCATTGTAGGGATCTGTGGGGACTGTGGAGACCCACCAAGCAGGAAGCTGCTCTCTGAATAGAGTTTGAGAGGAAAATTGTATACTCACGTCATCAACAGCGTGGGCCACTTCTCTAGAGATGGAGCTGCAGGAATGAAACAACATTGAAAGTACACGTCATGAGGAAATTGCTTTCTGAATTCCTAACATTCAGCCTCTAACACACCCTTGTGTTTCTTAGCCATCATCTCTGTGTCTGTCCTGGTCACTCTAAACACCCCTATGCTTCTCTGCCATTATCTCTGTCTCTGTCCTGATCTCCCAGGACCCTGGCTTGGCTCTTCCCTCTCTTCCTGTGTATGCGGGTCCACCCTTCCATCCCTTTCTAAAACTCCACTCGTTGTCCTTTTTGACCTTATCCGTTTTTTTTTAAACTCTTTACTTTTTATTTATTATTTTTGTCTCTTCCCCACCCCCTTTTGTCTTCTCTTGATTTTTTAACTCCAATACCCCTGTTCTTTACTTCTTGTTTTCATCTTCCCTGTCTGCACTGTATGGGAGAATCATCCGTATTCCAGTAATCCACGCTTAAATATCTCCTTCACGCGCACTTTAGAGCAGTGGTGATACAGAACAAGGGACCCAAACCCCTGGCCATGGAGGCCTGTTAGAAACCAGGCTGCACAGCAGGAGGTGAGCGGTGAGCGAGTGAGCAAAGCTTCTGTGTACTTACTGTCGCTCCCTATCACTGGCATCACCACCTGAGCTCAGCCTCCTGTCAGATCAGCAGCAGCATTCCATTCTCTTAGGAGCACAAACCCTACTGTGAACTGTGCGCGTGAGGGATCTAGGTTGCACACTCCTTATGAGACTCCAATGCCTGATGATCTGTCACTGTCTCCTTCACCCCCAGAGGGGACCCTCTTGTTGCAGGAAAACAAGCTCAGGGAAGCTCAGGCTCCCACCGATTTGACATTGTGGTGAGTTGTATTATTAATTTGTTGTGTATTACAGTGTAATAATAATTGAAATAAAGTGCACAATAAATGAAATGCAGTTGAATCATCCTGAAACCATCCCCATCCCGGCCTGCCAGTCCGTGGAAACCTTGTCTTCCACGAAGCTGGTCCCTGGTGCCAGAAAGTTTGGGGACCACTGATCTAGAAGACAGGCTCGTCAGGTTCTCCCCTTCAGGAAATCAAGCATCTGCAAACCATCAAGAATCCGAAAAAATGCAACACGTTTCAAAACCAAAAGCCAATGAACACAAACAATGTGAGAGTCCACACACACGTTTATGGAGCCTCTTAGGAAGCTCTGAGAAAATGAACAGCCCAGAGCGGCGCCATTCAGTAGAAAGAAGCCTCCGTGACTACGGAAACGTGCTTGTCTTTCTCACCTGCCCAAGGCCACGCCTCAGGTGTTTTCTCAACTGCCTGAGGCCATGCCTCTGATGAGGCTACTGCAGCTGAGGAGCCCCTTTTCTGATGGGATTTCATTTGCATTCATTTGCATGTATTTCCCTCTTGTGGTGGGAGGCTCACAGGGAGGCTGGTGTGTAACAAAAGCTGTCTGGAAGTGCCATGTAAAAGGCAAGTTCAGGAAAGCTGGTCACAGCTGGGGACCGCTAACTATAGGCTGAGCATCCCTCATCCAAAAATCTGAATTCCAAAATGCTCCAAAATCCAAAACGTTTTGAGCACTGAGATGATGCTCAAAGAAAATGCTCACTGCATTATCTTGCTGATCCAGTACATGCAAAACATGAACATTTGAAAATATGAAAAAATTCAAAATCGGAAACACTTCTTCTGGTCCCACACAGTTTGAATGAGGGCCACTAGGCCTGTCCCATGCCACACTGACATACCCGACAGGCCCAATTTCCAGTCCTTTGACAAGTGACAAGTGGCCACCACTCAAGAAAGTGCAGAAGGTACTAGAGCCGGCACAATCAAGTCTAAAATCTTTGAGAAGAAAAAGTTTCAATGATTGTCAAAAGATCCGAATTTCTTGTTTCCCACTGTAGGACCGGCCAAGTGCTTTCTGAAACATTCTCAAGTCAAGTGCTGAACTGCAGGACGCAAACACAGTGAGACTCGAGCTAGGCCCTCCAAGGAAAGCTCATTTGGACAGATTAAGCAGAGGAACCCAAGACAAGAAAAAGAGCCTGAGCAAAGCTACAGAGTCAGGAGCAGGCCCTAGTGACCCCCACACACTGTGGATACAGCCAACCCCATATGGTGTCAGGAAAGCAGGGAAGTGGAACCCCTTGGAGTGGTGGGAGGGTCAGCAATGGCAGTGGGGAGGGCCAGGTGTGGTCAACAATGGGCGTGGGGAGGGTCAGGTGTGGTCAGCAACGGGCGTGGGGAGGGGCAGGTTTATGGAGGGAGGGCAAGAGAGTCAGAGATGGAGGGAGGGCAAGTGTGGCCAGCAATGGGAGTGGCAGGAGGGTCAGGTATGGTCAACAATGGGAGTGGGGAGGGCCAGGTGTGGCCAGCGATGGAAGTGGTGGAGGGGCAGGTGTGGTAAGGATGGGAGTGGGAAGGGGCAGGTGTGGTCAGGATGGGAGTGGGAGGGGCAGGTGTGGTCAGGATGGGGGGAGGGGCAGGTGTGATCAGGATGGGAGTGGGAGGGGCAGGTGTGGTCAGGATGGGAGTGGGAGGGGCAGGTGTGGTCAGGGTGGGGGTGGGAGGGGCAGGTGTGGTCAGGATGGGAGTGGGAGGGGCAGGTGTGGTCAGGGTGGGGGTGGGAGGGGCAGGTGTGGTCAGGATGGGAGTGGGAGGGGCAGGTGTGGTCAGGATGGGAGGGGGGAAGGCCAGGGGGGTTCTTTCATGGGGAGCAAGTAAGAGTCATATTGAGTATGGTTTTCAAGTAAACATTTGAGTAAATGAACTTCAGATAGTTTTGCTTTATCCATGAACACCATCAAAACTTTCTCTAAGTCAAAATTGTCAGTTGAGTCAATCCTCATTGCCTGCCTGCACAGCAGCGTGGGTGGTCTCGGGCTCATAAAGAAGGAAGGGCGCTCCCTTTTTGATGTAGTGACATAAAGAGAAAGGTCCACTCAAAGCCTGTCCCTGTTTGTTCAGACCCCGCAGAGGCAAACCATGAAAAGACAGATGCCCTCTCAGGTACAAACTGCTACCACGCATGGCAGGCCTGCTCAGGCGGTTTGGCTGTTTTCAGGCCGTATTCCAGAGGGCTGCTAACTGTCTGCTGTCAGCAAGACAGCTCCATCCTTTAAAAAAGCCCCCACCCACAACTCGAGAATGTGCTGCTTTGGGACTGGCGGCAGGACAATAGATGGCATTTAAAATTGTGCCACCCCTGTCTTCTCCCTGAGCACACACACAGACATACACACACTGTGCAAACACAGGTTACCTGCTCTGCAAGACTGGATCATCGGATTCACTATCAAAAGGCAACAAAGGACGAATCCGACAGTGAACTCTGATATTTCCTTTCAGCTCCTACAATGATAAAGAGGTCTACATGTCAACCTGGGCACAAGACTGCACTGCGGAGTGTCCCCCACTGAACATGCACTAAGCACCAGCTCCTGAGACGTGGCCGTGAGATCCGCAGCCCCATCTCCACTTTGAAAGACCCCTGCAGGGCAGTGAACAGTTATTTCATTTACTTAATTATTTTTTGAGATGGAGTCTTGCTCTGTCGCCCAGGCTGGAGTGCAGTGGTGCAATCTCAGCTCACTGCAACCTCCACCTCCCAGGTTCAAGTGATTCTCCTGCCTCAGCCTCGAGAGTAGCTGGGATTACAGGCACCTGCCACCACGCCAAGCTAATTTTTAGTACAGAAGCAGTTTCACCATGTTGGCCAAGCTGGTCTCGAACTCCTGACCTCAGGTGATCTGTCTGCCTCGGCCTCCCAAAGTTCTGGGATTATAGGCATGAGCTACCATGCCAGGCTATGAACAGTTATTTTAAACTTCTGGATTCATACTTCACAAATGTGTTCACTTGGCAAAGGGGTATCACTTGGTAATAAGTACCAAGGAAAATCCCTTTGAATGGTATCCTGGGCTCAACCTTTTAGGCATTTTAGGGGGGATTCTGGAAATTCAATATCTGTCATATTTCCCTGATTTAATGACTGGAAGGAAATTAGAAACTTTTTATTCTCATAAACTCCACTGGTTTCCAGTGAGCAACACATCTTTACTGTATATGTCCAGACACTTGCCGAATCCGTTCTGAAATCTTGTCTTGGATTCACAGCGAGTTTATTCAGCCTGTTGTGCTGAGCAGCTCCTTCTACAGTTTGAAAACCGAGTGAGTGTCATAGGCCAATGATTTACAGCCTCCGTCTGGTCTCTATGAACCCACAGAAGCTGGGATCAGCCTCTGCTTGCACGTTCTCCATGGGCCACACACTGCACGCTCGTCGTCTAGACCAGGAGACCCAGGCTTGAGGTGGAACACTCAGAACCTTCCACAACCAATTCTTCCCTGTGGGACTTGCCTCCATCTTAGGAAGGTTCATTTTGTCCTTTTCACACTCCAGATTAAAAAAAAGCTGCAGCATAGTGAGACTTTCTAAAGTGCTAGGTGCTTCCCTGATATCTCCCTTTGTCTTTATCGCAACCCAGAGAGGTGGTGCTATTGTGAAGATTAAGTAAGAAATACACTAAACTGCTTTCAAAAGTACTTGGTACACAGGAAGCACTCAATAATGCCCTCTTATATCAATGTTTGGAGCACTGAACTACATAAGTAGATGCTTAAAATGAGAATTATTCTTTGACACATCTAACAGCTGGAGAACCTCTCAGCATGGCCAGGGGAGAGAAACTTTGCAGGGACACCGGCTTCGTGGGCCTCGGGCAGGTGGAATTCGGAAAGACTGGCTAAAGCGCAACCATCAAAATCAAACCTCACAGAAGCGAGGGTCACCAACTCAGTCATCCACCTTGGCATCCTCGTGTTGTAAAATCAAACTCTGAGACTTTACGTTAAGTTTCACGGGATCTCAGGTCTCATACCTTCGACCAAGTAAGCACGAGAGCCTCCGGGTCTTGTTAATGGGCAGGGAGAGACGTGGCCGGAAGGTGCTGGTGACGAAGGGGCAGGGCAGCCTCCACCGGCACCTCCAGTTACAACAGAATCCCTGCTTTTCCCGCGCCAGTCCCCATCTCTGCAGATTCCCGCGCTCCCGACTCCCCATGACAGCTCTTTCCTCGTGCCTCACAGCAGCCGGTCCCACTCCCTGCATTGCCACCAATGTGGCCCAGGCTGCCGGCCCCCGTGACGCTACAGTCATCCCCCCTGCTCCCCATCGTGGCCTCCCGACCGAGCAGCCAGAGTGACCCCGAAAGCCTAAATCAGCCTGCGGCGCCCTCACCCCTCCTCCAGCTGCCATCACCTCCTGGGTGAAGAGGACGCAGGTCACAGCCCCCGCAGCTCTGCCCCTCTGCCCTCTGGCCAGGCCGCCCCACTGTCCCCCTCCCCGCTTTCCTTCCCGCCCAGCACCCTCCTGCAAGGGGCTCCTGCGTGTTCTGCGTGGGCCTCTCCCCGGGGCGGCCCCGAGTTTTCCCCGACGCCCACGCTCACCACCAGGCTGTTGTGCAGGACCTTCCTTCTCTGCCTCTCCAGCTGGTGACGTGCACTGACGTCCTGCAAGGCCTGCTCCAGGTGCACCACCTTTGCCTGGCACGCTGAAAGGACGAAGGGACAGAGGCATTACACCGGAGAGGACATCCACGGGACCCAGCAGGTCAAATTCCTTTCTCTAAGTATGGGAGACATTTTTAAAAACAATGGAGTCTGCCAGGGCCAGCCGCGTGCTGTGGTGTGTACTCCTGACCGCTTTGGACCCAGGCTGCTCTGTCCCCACCGTGACCAGGGACTCACAGAGCTTACCCGGGGGGACCTCTCCCCACAGTTACCCCGTCCGCCATTGGCCTGAATGCCACCAGCCTGTGAATGCTGCCCAATCGTCCGCACGGCAGCCAAGGAGGTCTCTGCTCCTAACGCACTGGGAGCCCTTGGTGCGGGGGAGTGGGGCAGGGAAGCAGATGCTGGGGCCGGGCTCTGCTGCTGTGGATTGTAACGGTGGTCTGGGCCTCCACTCCTGCCTCTGTCCCACCAGGATGGCGCCAAGGTGATGTGGCGATGAGTGGGCACTACGTGGGGGTCTTGGTCAAGCTTGGACACCCCAATCCCCAGACTGGCCATTATGGTGGAGGCAGTGTGAGGGTGACATGGAGCGCGGTGTCGTGCTGCAGGGGACACCTTGTGACTGTATGTGTCATGATAGCCAGGGGCCCCTCCGGATGTCACTTAGCCAAAGGATGTAGCCCGGCCGGGGCTTTCTCCCCCAGGCCCGAGAACCTGTAGGGCAAGGCCCCTCAGCACAGATGCAGCTCTCACGAGGCCTGAAACCGAGCTGGACTTGCAGAACCTCGCATGCTCCCTTTCGGAAAGAAACACCCGTTACCAGGTCCAGACTGAATGTGGGTGTAAGAAAGTGGGAAGGGTCCCGCACAGTGAGAGAGGGACCCTCCCAGTCACTTGGTCTTCTGAGCCTTGACTGTGTCCGGCCCCAGCCACCAGCCTGTCCCCACTATCCCTCTCGTCAGCGCAGCCGAAAGGAGTTGCCTGGGCACCTGAGGTGGCTGAGGCTCATCTTTGAGGAGCATGGAACTCGTGGGGAGAAGTCGCACCCCCCGGGAAGCCAGGTAAGGAGGCCCCGAGACCCTGAGCCTGATGCCTGGGCAGGAATAAGCCTCCTGGGGACCCCTCTGTGTGGCGGGACTGCACCATGGCTCCCACAGGCAGGGTCTCAGCAGGCCCTGCCTCCTCACGTGTCAGCATTCCCTCTGTGGGACAGCCTTGGCTGGTCCCTGCTTCTCCCTTTGAGTTTCATCTTTTCAAAGCTTAGTTACACTGCTTTTCACAAAATTACTGTGAAAATGAGACGAGATCGGGCGCGTTCAGGGTGGTATGGCCATAGACATTACTGTGAAAATCATTTCACAAAAGTGATTGTCCCTTTCCCTGGAGCACATGGCTTATAAGAACACAGGCATTGCTGGGTGTGGTGGCTCGCGCCTGTAATCCCAGCACTTTGGGAGGCCGAGGTCGGCAGATCATCTGAGGTCAGGAGTTTGAGACCAGCCTGGCCAACATGGTAAAACCCCATCTCTACTAAAAATACAAAATTAGCCGGGTGTGATGGCGGGCGCCTATGATCCCAGTTACTCGGGAGACTGAGGTGGGAGAATCGTTTGAACCTGGGAGGCAGAGTTGTAGTGAGCTGAGATGGTGCCACTGCACTCCAGCCTGGGCGACAGAGAAAGACTCTGTCCCCCCACCCCCACCACAAAAAAGAACACAGGCATGCACACATCACTTCTACAAACACAGCCTCCGGGGAGTTATGAGCAGAGTGCACTGAAGAAAACTAGGCTACTGCAGTGATTTCAAGAAAGCATCACGTAGCCTCGCAGAAAAACAGTACAGGTTCCAAAGTTTCCATACACCTATTTTGCAATAACAGCAGAACAACACTTGACCAAGTTCCTAACTTGACAATCATCTATTTGGCCTGTGGACACACTGAACACTGGACAGAAGCTGTGAGCGTGAGACGAACATGGGGACGGTGCTCTTTGGTTCTTTTGTTTTTTGAGACGGAGTCTCGCTCTGTCACCCAGGCTGGAGTGCAGTGGCGCAATCTCGGCTCACTGCAACTTCCGCCTCCTGGGTTCAAGCGATTCTCCTGCCTCAGCCTCCCAAGTAGCTGAGATCAAAGGCATGTACCACCACACCCAGCTAAGTTTTGTATTTTTAGTACAGACAGGTTTTCACCATGTTGCCCAGGCTGCTCTCAAACTCCTGGCCTCATGTGACCTGCCCGCCTCGGCCTTCCAAAGTGCTGGGATCATAGGCGTGAGCCATTGGGCCTGGCCGGATAGTGCAATTTGGACGATGAGTTTAAAACTGCAGAACCAAAGTAACCTCTTCCACAGGCTTCAAGCACAGTAGCTGAAGATAATAGACCCATTATAACAAAAGAGTAGCCAAATGCTGTGGCATTCTTAGAAATGAAGAAAGAACTGAACTGATAAACAAACAAACAAAAACCTCACGTCATATTTTAGGAAACTCTGACACAAAATGCCCAGTGTGGACACAGGTGCCAGTTCAGTAGTGACCGTCAAGGCCAGGGAAGTGCCCTGTGGTGACCAAGAGAACAAGGAGCTCCCCTGGCAAGTGGGGTTGCAGTGGGAGCTGGGAGGGAGCAGTGCACGCACCGACGTGGCCGAATCACACGGTGCCTACCCTCGTCTGTGGAATTAGGTGTCAGCTAAAAGGAAAAAGAAATGGAAACTGAAATTCTAGCCGGTTATTGTCTTAAAACTGCAAACATTTCTCTTGAGTGTGGACTGACGCCCGTCCTACCTAGCAGGGTCTCGGCGCTCTGCTGTGTTCTTTGCACCGCGGTCACTATTTCAGAAACATGGTCCTGATACTCATCCTGATAATCTCTTAGGAGTGCCCGCGAAGAAGAATGAAACGCCTGTATATCCTGGTTAAGTTTCTATAGAATAAGAACATACACGATTCGTCAAATTATATTATTAATGATCACAGTATGATTACATAATAATTAGTTATATATGTTTCTATAGAATAATAACATACCCACACAATTAATGTAATGGGGCCCGGACATGTTGTTAACTGGAAGGGTTTAAAGCAGAAGTGGTTCAGCACAGGCGGGTGGACACCCGCTGGGACTGTTTTCATGCCGCCTGTGCCTCGGCTCACTTACAGAAGTTCTGACTCGATATATCTGGGATTTGTATTTTCAAAGCAGTACATGTGCTTTTATGCCCTTAAAGTATTTAAGAAACAGAAAGTCAAGTATTTCACCAATTTCCGTAGGAAGGGCTGCTCACTGCACGGTGGGGTGATGCTGGGCGCGAGCCGTGTTTCCGTCTGTTGTTGACTTCCTCACGATGATGGCTCGGGCTCAGAGCCTCTCATCACCGCCTGAGAAATGGGGGCTGCCCTCCTAATCTACTATCCAGACCTGCTTTCTGGAAGCTCAATTATCACGAGCACATGGTGGAAAACATGTGGGCCGGTGAAAACAACTTAACATGTAAATGTACATAATAAAGTTCCAGGCACAATACATATGAATGCTTTTAGAGAACTTTGGGAGCAAAGCTACTGATGTCCTGTGTGCAAAGTCCTCTTCTCCCCCTGAAATTATCTGAAGGATCTTCCATGGGAAGATTTGACAGAACCAGGACACTACTGCTTAATATTTAATATCAGACACTCTTAAATCACGTGAGTATAACTAAACTTAAATAAATATTCTTCATTTCTTTAGTCAAGTCTCTCTTTTCTATAAAATGGAGATGACTTTCATATGTTTGGGAAACATTGTAATAACTTAATAACATTTTAATATCAAAACTGAAGTGTTTTTATTATCTGGAGTACAGAAAAAGTTATACAACTTATTCAATTAATTTTATTCAGTTTGAAAAGAATGAAAATTAATTTCATATACATTTATTCTAAATACACTTATGCAGCTTATGAGGGGGTGGGATATCTCTAATTCTGACTAACAAAGAGAACAGATTAATCCTGTTTACAGATGTTTTACTGTTGTAGTCATTATGCTGGTCACATTGTTTAAAACAAAAGGTAAAACAATGTTCTCAACCAAAGGTATAAAAATATCCTCCTACTATTTCACCCTGGAGAATTGCCAAATATACTATACGGAATAACTATTTTTTTAACTTTCACTTCTAAAAATTATTAGTAGTTTAACAGGAGCTGTTCACACTGATGATATGCTGTACGAGATCTATTTAATCTAACATGTATAAACATGTTTTCTACCATTTAACATTAAAATTAAATTGAGAACTTTGATTAACTAAAGTAAGATTTTAGTTTAATGATTTAATTTGATTAATTAAAATGAGAATTTTGACTCATAAAATTGAACTACTACCACAGCTATTTGAAATAATTCATTTCATGGCCAAAATGTATTTTTCCTTCTGATATTTGCTCAGAATCCCAATCCTATGTTTTGTTTTGTTTTTAGGTTTAGTCTTCTGTTTAGTATGTATTAGAAAGCAGAACCCCCTGAGTGAATACCCTCTGCAGTTGATTATGAAAATAGTAACGATTTTGGCCTGGCGCAGTGGCTCACGCCTGTAATCCCAGCACTTTGGGAGGCAGAGGCAGGCGGATCACAAGGTCAGGAGATGGAGACCATCCTGGCTAACACGGTGAAACCCTGTCTCTACCAAAAATATAAAAATTAGCCAGGCATGGTGGTGGGCACCTGTAGTGCTAGCTACTCAGGAGGCTGAGGCAGGAGAATCGCTTGAACCTGGGAGGTGGAGGTTGCAGTGAGCCAAGATCGCATCATTGCACTCCAGCCTGGGTGACAGAGCGAGACTCCATCTCTAAATTAATTAATTAATTAATTAATTAAAAGAAAGAAAGAAAACAGTAACGATGGTATACCCTTTTAAAGAAGGCCAGAATGGGCCTGTAATGGAAACTTGTATCTAACACACGAGGGGCTTTCCTGTTTTCAGTGAGGGCTTCTTTTACTTCCATTAGATGACATGTCTTTTGACGAGCATAATTTAAACCATTTCGCCAGAAATCAACATAAACATTCACTGCATAAATTAAAACTCTGGCTTCCGGTGAAGCTGTTTTTACCTGAATGACACGATCCAACTGGCTCAAGGCTGACCGTGTGTTTCTCTGCAGACGCTGCTGTTTGTTGTACAGGGTGGAAATCCGCGTGGCCTCACTGCGACTCTTTTCAATCTTTCCCTTGTACTATTGCAAAGAAAATAAACAAAGACAATTTAAAGTCTTCAAACTTTGAAGCAGAAGCAGAGGAGAGCTGAACCTCTCCTTTTTCCTCTGAGGACAGAGTGGTTGCTGATTGTCCCGGGTGCACCTGCCCGCCTGAGAGAAGACACCGCCCCCGCACGGGACTCACTGTAGCCGGGAACACGGCGGGGACAACTCCAGGTGAGCCAGGGGCGCGCGGGGCACGGAGCCACAGAGGCCGTCGGGGAGGCATCCCCAGGGCTGGGCCTGAGGGTCTCGGCCAGGTGCGGGGAGGCAGAACGTCCTGAAGAGGGGCTGCGTGTGAGGCCAGCGATGCCCGCGTGTGAGCTCGGGGTCCCGCGCTGCCTGCGGTGCCTCCGGGGAGCTGAGCCCGCGCCCGAGTCCTGGCTCAGAGACGGCCAAGCTCAGTGCCTCAGGAGCAGAGGGACCGGGGCGAGCCGGGCCCAGCGGGGCAGGAGGCTGCAAAGTCACCGAAAGTAACTGGAGCGAAGGCGGCCGCAGAGCGGGGTGCGATTAGGTCAGAAAATCGCTGTATTCTCCGTGCCAAGCTCCTCCGAAGTGGAAAGGTGTTAACAGAGAACTGCAGAGCAGGGCGGCTCCCGAGAGCCCGGGGGTGAAGAGGCCGCCAAGAGCACCGGGCCGGATCCGTGGGGCTTGAGGATGGCTGGGAAGGCTCTCCCACCCTCATCCGACTAAAGAAGAAGCTGCAGCAAAATTTAGTCCCCGGCCCCCAAAGGCTCAGATCCTCTCTGGGGAGAAAGCCATACCATGCGTGTGAGCGTTAGAAATCAGCCTGCGCGTTAGAAACCGTGTTCCAGAGCCTCCGGGACTCACCAGGTGTGGAACGGCAATTCCGAGAGTGCGCGGTTCCAAAGTCTCTGGGACTCACCGGGCGTGGAACGGCAATTACGGGAAAATCCATGGCGCCAGGATGGCCTGCGCTCAACGTGGGGCTGCCCTGAGCTTTGCGGGATTTGGCCGTGGGCAACAGAAAGACGGGGGAGCGAGCCTCCGTGGGCACAGGGAGGCCGGACTGCCCTGGGAGGTGCTGAGGAATGGAGTTGGATGGAAATAAAGTCACCAGCTGTTGGGCAAGGGACACGGGACTTATCTTAGGTGAGGGCGACATGGGAAGCAGGAGCATGAGTCGCAGGCAGGGAGCTCCGCCTCGGGGAGGGTGAGAGGCTGGGAGGGCCACGAAGACCAGGAGGCCGGTGCAGCCGCCAGATCTGCAAGGTGCATGGGGTGGACAATGCTCCACCGGCGTCCCCGCCTGGGAGTCCCAGTGGAAAAGCCATTTCATTGCAGGGCCTGTGACGCCAAGCACGTCACACACCAAGGCCACGGTCTGGTGGCAGTGGGGCATGCTGGCCTGGGGGAGGCAGCAGGCAGGGCCATCATGTGGAGATCGGCCTTCCAGTGACTGGAACCACCAGGAGGGGCTCACAGTGCAGACGTCAGGGCTCCACGGCTTCATTTCACACTGTGTGTCTAATGATCTTACATGTTAAAAAAGATCCTTTAAAAAGCTCATCTAAATGACACTAGAAAAGTCGCCGGGCTTGGGCAGTGCCCCCACCCCAACAGCGGTGGTGAACAGCACCAGGCTCTGAACCAGACCCCAATGGGAAGGCTGGGCCTGCACTTCAGGGGTCCGCGGCCACACGGACAGCCACTCCTTGACAGGCTGCTGGCACTGCAGAGGCTGTGACGTCCTGGAGGGCCACTCATGCTGAGGGAACCTGAGCAGGGCCGTCCATGTTCCGCTGGAGAAGGCTTTGCTGGAATGTGATGCCGAGGGGTTTACCTCTGCCGTCTCAGGCACACTCAGGCACTCACCAGCAGGGGTCTGGGGTCCCTCCTCCATGGAAGGACCCCTTTCCCTGGCCAAAGATGGAGACTGGAGTGTGACTGTGGAGCAACCACGCCTGGGGTTCCTTGAGATCTTGCTGACCAAGAGTCTTGACCCTTCCAATAAAGCCACGAAATGCTGTTAGGCTCTTAGGTTGGACAAGGTTACTATTTCCAACTGTTTTCATTACTGTAGAATTACACTGTGCACTTTCAGAGAACAATGTGGCCTGGAACTGGGTGACGAGATTTGATGCTCAGTCCCATGGCTTTTTGTCATTGTGAACGTGGGAACGTTTCTCACCTCTCTGGACCTTGGTGTTGCCGCCTGTGTGCCTTGGTCTTCAGTGCCCAGGAAGGGCATGATAATGCATGCACACCCGGGCCTCAACACCCCAGGAAAGAACGAGTTTAAAAACGAATGCAGAAAATATTCACTTCATTTAAGAAGTAGTATGAATATCCCTTAATTAATTTGCAAATTTTGTACAACTGCATTTTTTTTTTCCAACGAAACTCAATGGGGTTATTCAAGGATAGTCAAGAAGAGTAGAAGCCCCACTTGGCCCTGATTCTGCTGAGATTCCAAGAATTCGAAAGGGGTAATAATTTAAAGATGATAACACAATGGTTTCCTATTTCCACTGTTACAAATTACGGGAAACTGGGGGCTTCCAACAGAAACTTCTCATCTTGTGGTTCTGGAGGCCAGAAGTCCAGACCCAAGGTGTGGTCGGGCCTCCCTCTGAAGGCTTCTGGGGAGGGCCCCTCCTGCCTCCTCCCAGCTCTGGCTCTGCTTACAATCCTTGGCCTGTGGTTGTGTTGCCCAGTACACATGGTCACATCTGGAAAGCTCCCCTCCTCCATCCCCACGTGACCTCTCTGTGTGGAAACTCCTCTGCCTCCCTCCTCTACGGACACTCACTCACGGTAGCATTTAGAGCCCACCAGGATAATCCGGGACACTCTCCCATCCCAAGAGTCTTAATTTGGTCACATCTGCAAACGTCCTTTTTCCAGTTGGTTCACATCCTGATGAGAAGCTTCCAGGGACTCAGCCTGCTTTCTGTGGCCGCTTCTCAGCCTACCCAAGTAGCAACAGCAAACGGTAGAAAACCTGAGTCCGTGTGTGCCAAGGGCATTCTCCCCATGTGCTCCCTTCCTTTTCAATTCTGAGAACAAACCTGCAAGAAAAACTGAGCAGAGTCATCTTCCAGACACGTTTTCTTTGGTGAGGCAGATGGATGATATGGGTGGCATCATTCAGGTGTTCTGGGGCTGATCCCGGGACGACAGATCACTGGAGTTACCAGAAGAGCGGCTTCCTGGAACAACCGGGTGTGGGAAGGGCAGAAGCATGCCAGCGGGGGCCTTTGGGGCGATGGAGACCCCAGGCACCTGGCTTGTGGTGATGGTGGCTGCTGCGGTTTGAATGCGCCACATCCAAAATTCATGTGGAAACTTAACCCCCGATGTGGTGGTGTTGAGAAGCAGTGCCTTTGGGGACGGACCTGTGCCTTGTGGACGGACAGAAGGGAACCTGCGCAGCCTTTGGGGATGGACCCGTGCCTCGTGGACGGACAGAAGGGAACCTGCGCAGCCTTTGGGAATGGACCCGTGCCTCGTGGACGGACAGAAGGGAACCGGCGCGGCCTTTGGGGACGGATCCGTGCCTCGTGGACGGACAGACGGGAACCGGCGCAGCCTTCTGTGCTCCCCACTGTCCTGCCAGGCGAGGACAGTGCCAGAGATGGCACCATCATTGAGGAAGAAGGACCCTCGCCAATGGCCCCGTGGCATTTGGCCTTGGATTTTCCGGCCTCTGGAACTGAGTGATCAATTCCTGTTCTTCATAAATGTCTCAGTCTCAGATATTTTTTACAGCAGCACAAATGACTAAGTCAGTTACACAACTACACATTTCCTAAATGTTGAATTGTACACTTAACATGGGTAAATTTACGGTACACCCACTTGGTACACTAAACCTCAAGAGAGCTGTTTTGAAAAAGCGTGAGTTCCTGATGAACTGTTACTCATTAAATACCTGTGAGCACAGAGACACACAGGAATTTGGAGCTCAACCTTGATCCAGTGTAAGAAGACACTTCACACAGCCACCAAGGAGTCCCTGTCAGCTCACTTGATGGCAAAAAGAAAAGGTCCCAGGGAGTCACCCGCAATGGATTTCTTCTACAAGGTCTAAAAGCTGACTTCAACACGAAATCACTCCCCACTGGATACAATTCCACTCAGCCTGAGGGACATTTAAAAATATTACCTCTGCCAATTTCAGAAGAAGGACAGCGTTTTCCGTTTCCAGTTCTGCTATCTTGTCTTCTTTGGCCTACAACCAAGGATCCAAAAAGGACAGTGACCAACACAGCACTTACCTTGTTGTACTGAAATCATGAGACTTCTATTAATCAGCCACCATGTTCACCCTCAGAACACAGCGTACACCGGACGCGAACACACGGGCCCTTGGTGAGCAACTGTTGTCCTGGCTGCCGTCCTGGGCTGCACAGCCGTGCTTTGGTCAATGACAGGCCTCGTACCTCACAGTGGCCCCTTGAGAGGGTAGTGCCTTATTTTTACTGTAGCTTTTCCGTGTTGCGATACACACATCCTCACTGTTGTGTTACAGCCACCCGTGGTGTTCGGCAGAGTCCTGCACTGCACATATCTGTGGCCTGGCTGCAATGGCCACACCCGATAGCAGCAGGCGGCACCTTCCCAGTTCGTGAAAAAGCACCCCACGATGTCCCACAATGACAAAGCTGTCCAAGGACACATTTCTCAGAACACAACCCCGCCATTAAGTGATGCCTAACTGTATGGGAACTGACCGATGCTGGGCTCGGATGACGCCGCCGTCACAGGACAGGGAGGAAAGACCATCTCCACCCTGACAGGCTCTGCTTCCCTCCCACCGTCCACGCTCACATCCACCACCTCTCCAGCCTCCAGTGTGGCCCCTGACCACGCCCACATCCACCACCTCTCCAGCCTCCAGTGTGGCCCCTGACCACGCCCACATCTACCACCTCTCCAGCCTCCAGTGTGGTCCCTGACCACACCCACATCCACCACCTCTCCAGCCTCCAGTGTGGCCCTGACGCTCACATCCACCACCTCTCCAGCCTCCAGTGTGGCCCTGACCAGCAGTGGCAGCCAAACCTGGGGGCTTGGACCCTCCCACCCCTTGTCAGAAGGGGGCTCAGAGAGGCTGGCTGGGAGGGCTGAGGACTGTCACAGAAACACTGGGGCAGAGAAGCAGCCAGTGTGAAGGCCTTGAGGTGGGAACGAGCGTGGCGTGTTGAGGACGGGGCAGAGGCCTGCGAGGCCAGTGAGTGGGTGAGGGAGGCTGAGGTGGGAAGGAGGCCGGGGCATGGCCAGGGTGTGTGCAAGCCAGGTGGAAGACTGGGTTTGATTCCACATAGATGGGAGGGCACTGGAGGGTCTGACGTAGGGCTGTCACATATCACCTGTCAATAGTGAACACAGAGAGAGCCAGCAACTGGAGAATTTCCTGCAAAGACAACCACCAGTTTCTTAGGCAGCAGGTTCAGGTGCAGGCCCTCCTACAGGGGGTTCAGTCCTCTGCTGGGGACTCCTCCTCCCCCACACCTGCTGACACGCCCACAACCAGCTGTGATGATTTTAGGACAATCTTGCTTGTAACTCCAAACTCTTTGGGACTGGTGATATGACCTGAGGCCTTGGGAGTCATCTACACCAGCAGTCCCCAAACTTTTTGCCACTGGGGACTGGTTTCATGGAAGACAGTTTGTCTACAGGCTGGGGGTAGGATGGTTTTGGGATGAAACTGTTCCACCTCAGGTCATCAGGCATTAGATTCTCACAAGGAGCACACACGTGCAGTTTACAAGAGGGTCCGCGCTCCTCTGGCACTCTCATGTCGCTGCTCATTTGGCAGGAGGTGGAGCTCAGGCAGGAATGCTCATGGACCCCTGCTCACCTCCTGCTGCGCACCCGGTTCCTAACAGGACACGGACCAGTATCGGTCCATGGCATGGAGGCTGGGGACCCCTGATCTATGCTATCCATTGCTATATGCAGTCCATTTAACTTCTTAAAAAGAAAGCTCTGGAGTATTTCCTCTCGAGTCCACTTAATTCCAAGAGGGCACCCTCCCTTCAATGGACAACTGCAGGAGCAGACACCACCACTCTCTGCCAGCTTCTTCTTTCTGACATTAATTAAAACGTTTCCGTAGCCTGACCTAGGTACAAATCACACACCAGACGATATACTCACGTGCACAATTCAGTGAACCTTAGTGTACGTTGAGTACAACACTCACCAGAATTAGTTTCAGAATATTTTCATCTTCCTCAAAAGAAACCCTTAGACATTACTCCTAACTACTTCCTACCCCCAGTGCCAGGAAACCACTGATCTATTTTCTGTCTCTGTATTTGCCGATTCTGGACATTTCATGTAAATGGAATCACACAACATGTGGTCCTTTGTATCTGGCTTCCACTCAGCATAAGGTTTTCAGGGCTCAGCCATGTGTAGCAATATCAGAATTTCATTCCTTTTTATTACCAAATAGTATATTCCATCATATGGATGTGTAATATTTTGTTATTCATTCATTAGCTGATGGACGTTGAGGTTTTCTCTTCCTTTTGGTTATTAAGAATAGTGCTGTCAGGACATTCCCGTATAAGCTTTGTGGGGAAATGTTTTTACTTCTCTTGGGTGCATATACCTAGCATTTTGAGGAACTGCCAGACTGTCTTCCAAAGCAGCTGTGAGGCAGGAGAATAGGGAATTAGAGTAACCAAGGGTGAAGGTAGAAGCAAAAGAACATCAGGTGCAGCTAGTTCCAGGCAGGACTGGGCCGCACACAGGCCACAGTCTCCCTCTGGTGATAACAAGACAGATAAGTTTGCATGTCAGCCTCGGATTGACCATGGGCCACATCTCCGTTTCAGCCTCTGATTGGTCACAGGCCTCTAAAGGGCACCCAGAGGTGTTACCAAATTCTTTTCGCCTCAGAAAAGCCCTATAGAACATTGCTACTGGGGTTCTTGAGCCACTTGCTTGAGCCCACTCCTACTCTGTGGAGTGCACTTTCACTTCAATCAATCTGCACTTTCAATACATTTGTGCTTTTGTTGCTTTTTTTCTTTTGCTGCTTCTTTCTTTTGTTGCTTTGTTTGTGCATTTTGTTCAATTCTTTGTTCAACACACCAAGAACTCGGACAATTCACAGTCAAGACGTTCCATCCGGAAAGAGCAGCATTATTTTTACATTCCCACAACTGCATGAGGATCCTGGTTTCTCCACCTCCTCTCCAACACCTGTTATTATCTCTTTTATTATAGTCCTCTTTGTGGGCAAGCAGTGGTGTCATGCTGTGGTTTTATTTGTCTTTCCCTGGTGGCTAATAATGGTGAACATCATTTTCAGTGTAAAAGTCTTGTTAAGTCTTATACCTTGTACTTCTTTGGTTAAAGGCATTCTGAAATGTTTTGATATTTTTGATGCTATTGTAAGTGAAATTGTCCCTCCTTCCCTCCCTCCCTCCCTTCCTTTCCGTCCCTCCCTCCCTCCTTCCTTCTTTCCTTTCTCTCTTTTTCTTTTTTTTTGACGGTCTCACTCTGTTGCCCAGGCTGGAGTGCAATGGCATGATCTTGGCTCACTGCAAGCTCCGCCTCCCAGGTTCAAGCGATTCTCCTGCCTCAGCCTCTCAAGTAGCTGGGACTACAGGCATCTGCCACCATGCCCAGCTAATTTTTTGTATTTTTAGTAGAAATGGTGTTTTGCCATGTTGGCCAGGTTGATCTCGAAATCCTGACCTCAGGTGATGCACCAGCCTTGGCCTCCCAAAGTGCTGGGATTACAGGCGTGAGTCACTGTGCCCAGCCTTTATTTTATTTTTTTTTTAAATAGAGACAGGGTCTTGATATGCTGGCCAGATTGGTCTTGAACTCTTGGCCTCAAGCAATCCTCCTGCCTCAGCCTCCCAGAATGCTAGGATTATAGGCATGAGCCACCATGTCTGGATGGAATTGTTTTCTTAATTTCATTTTCAGTTGTTCATTCCTACAATATACATTTGCTTTTTGTATATTGACCTTATATTCTTCAACCTTGCTGAATTTATTTACTGCGAACGAGTTTTCTTTTAGTGGATTTCTTTTTTTTTTTTTTTTTTTTTGAGACAGAGTCTCGCTCTGTCACCCATGCTGGAGTGTAATGGCGTGATCTTGGTTCACTGCAACCTCCGCCTCCTGGGTTCAGGTGATTCTCCTGCCTCAGCCTCCTGAGTAGCTGGGGTTACAGGCACCTGCCATCATGCCCAGCTAATTTTTGTATTTTGAAACATGGGGTTTCACCATGTTGGCCAGGCTGGTCTGGAACTCCTGACCTCAAGCGATCCACCCACCTTTGCCTCTTAAAATGCTAGGATTACAGGCATGAGCCACTGTGCCTGGCCCCTTTTCAGTGGATTTCCTAGAATTTTCTGTCTACGAGATCATGTCTTCTGCAAATTGGAGATCATCTTCCCTCTTCCTTTCTGATGTAGATGCCATTTCCTTTTGATTTCCCTGCCCAACTGCTTGACTCATGCTTCCAGGACAATGTGGACCAAACATGTTGAAAGTGGATGTGTCTATCTTGCTCCTAGTCTCTGGCGAGAGGCGTTCGGTCTTTCAGCAACATTAGCTGTAGTTCTCTCACAGATGCCTTTTATCAAGTTGGGGAATTTCCCTTCCATTTTTATTTGATTGAGTGTTTTTATTATGAAGAGGTATTAAATTGTGTCAAATGTTTCTTCTGGGTCTATTAAGATAATCATAGCAGTTCTGCCCTTTATTTTAATTGATACGGTCTATTACCTTAACTGATTTTTGAATGCTGAACCTGCCTTGCATTCCTGGAGTGAGTCCCGCTTGGTCCTGATGTATAATTCTCTTTATATATGGCTGGATTCTGCTTACTCATCTATTGTTGAGGGTTTCTGCACCTCTATTTAGAAGAGATACTGCTCTGTAGTTTTCTTTGCTCATGATATCTTTCTGTGGCTCTGGCTTCAGGGTAATATGGCTTCATGGAATGGGACATGTTCTCTCCTCTTCTAGATTTTGAAAGTTTGTGAAGGACTGGTGCTAATTCTTCTTTAAGTGTTGGGTAGAATTCAATGACACCATCTGGACCTGAACTTTTCTTTGTGGAGGTTTTTGGTTACTAATTTGATCTCTCTACTCATTATAGTTCAATTCAGATTTTCTATTTCTTCTTTAATCGGTTTTGGTAGTTTGTGTTTTTATAGAAATTTGACCATTTCATCTAATTTGTTGGCAATGTTCATAGTATTTTCTTATAATCCTTTATATTTCTGTAAGATAATATTCCCTTTTTTATTATTTTTTTTATATAGAGATGGGGTCTCACCATGTCACCCAGGCTGGTTCCTAATCTCTCACCTTGGCCTCCCCTTTTTTAATCCTTGATTTTTGCAATTTGAGACCCTGTTTAGTCAGTCAAGCTAAACGTTCATCAATTTTATTGATATTTTCAAAGAGCCAATTATTTGTGTTGATTTTCTCTGTAGTTTTTCTATTCTGTATTTCATTTGCTTCTGCTCTGATCTCTTTTGTTTGCGTCCTTCTACTTGTTTGAATCTAGTTTGCTCTCCTTTGTCCAGTGTCTTCAGGTAGAAGAGCAGGTTGTTGACGTGAGATCTGTCTCCTTTTAAAATATAGGCTTTTATATCTATACATTTCCATCGAAGCCTTGCTTTAGCTTCATCCCATAAGTTTCTGTACTGTGATATCTTCATTTTCGTTTATCTCAAAGTACTTCCTTATTTCCTTGTGGTTTCTTCTTTGACACATTGGTTATTTAACAGTGTCTTGTTTAATTTCCACATATTTGTGAGTTTCCCAAATTTATTTTTGCCATCAATTTCAAATTTAACTCTATTCTGAACACGCTCCAGGATAAACATGCTGGGTCACAGAACAAGCCTGAATACATTAAAGGATAGAAATCGTATATGATTCAGGCTTGTTCTATTTAAAGGATAGAAATCGTATATGATTCAGGCTTGTTCTATTTAAAGGATATAAATCATATATGATTCAGGCTTGTTCTATGACCTAGCATGTTTATCCTGGAGTGTGTTCAGTGCGCACTTGAGAAGAATTCTCAGTTCTGCTGTTAGGTAGCGTGTTCCACAGATGTCTGTTAGGTCTGTTCGGTTTATCGTGTTCTTTGAGTCTTCTGCTTACTCGTTTTCTATCTAGTTGGTCTATCCATAATTGAAGGTAGAGTATTGAAGTCTGCAATCACTGTTTTTGAATTGCCCATTTCTCTTCCATTCTATCGGTTTTTGTCTCACTCGTTCAGAAGCCCTGTTGTTAGGTGTATTCTTCCCTCCTCTCTTTCATATTATTATAGTTATGCACATTATATGTATATATGTTGCAAATACAACACATTGTTATAATTATGACTTTACATAATTTCATGTTCATTAAAGAAGGTGAGGAAAGGAAGGAGAATACATATATATTTCTATGCAAGTTCTATTTCTCTTTTTATTCACCATGTTTGCTTCTCTTCATTTGGTCCTGTGGATTCAAGTCACTGGTGTCATTACCTGACTCCAATAAAACTTTGCTTTCATCACATCCTTTGTGTTATTTTTGTCAAATACATTACATTTCTACATGTTACAGGGCCAGCCAACAGTACAATTATACACATTCTGTCTTATACAACTGCTCTTTAAATCAGTTAAGAGAAGGAAAACGAAGAAATATACATGTCTACTATCTTTTATAATTACGTGATTACTGACACTCTGTGGATCTGAGCTTCCTTGTGGTTTTACCTGCCTTCAGCCTGAGGGACTTCCTTCTCACAATACATTCTCTCAGATTTGTTTTTCTAATAGTGCTTGTATTTTGCTTTAATGTTTGAAAGACAGTTTTGCCAGATATAAGACTCTTGATTGACAGGTTTTCTTTCCTTTCAGCACTTTGAACATGTCACTCCACTGCCTTATGAGTCTGTTTTCATGTTGCTAATATAGACAAACCTAAGACTGGGCAAATTACCAGAGAAAGAGGTTTACTGGACTTAACATTTCCACGTGGCTGGGGAGGCCTCCCAACCATGGCAGAAGCAGAAAGTCACACCTCACATGGTGACAGAGAGACACAGAGAAGGAGCTTGTGCAGGGAAACTCCTCCTTTTAAAACCATCAGATCTCGTAAAACTCATTCACCACCACGAGAACACCATGGGGAAGATATCTGCTCCCATGATTCAATTACCTCCCACCGGGTCCCTCCCACAACACATAGGAATCCAAGATGAGGTTTGGGTGGGAAAACAGCCAAACTGTAGCAACTGCCCTCTGACTTCCATCATTGCTGAGAGAAGTCAGCCATTAGTCCTTTTGGGTTCTCACGTACAGGACAACAAATCTGCTTTCAAGATTTGCATCTTGGCTTCAAACATTTGTACTATGATGTGTGCGAATGTGGATCTCTTTGTATTTATCCTACTTTTGGGATTCATTGAACTTGAGAGATTCACATTTTTAAGCAAATCTGGGAAGTTTACAGCAATTATTTCTTTGAATATTTTTCTGCTCCTTTATCTCTCTTCTCTTCTTCTTTTGCTTTCATTATGCACATACTGGGGTGCTTAAAGGTTTCACATCTTTCTCTGAGGTTCTATTCATTTTTTAATCTATTTTTATCTCTGTTTTTAAGATAACATGATTTCTACCAATCTTATCTTAAAGTTTGCTGACTTTTCAGTTCAAATCTACTCCTGAGCCCTGCCAGAATTTTTTTTTTTTTCCATTTCAGTTATTTTCAGCTCCAGGATTATCATTAAAAAATAATTTCTATGTCTTCACTGTTTTTTATTTGATGAGACATTGCCATGGTTTCCCTCACTTCTATGAGCACAGCGTTTAGTTTTGTGAACATGTCTGTAATGGCTGCTTTGAAGTCCTTGTCTCCTCAAAATCTAGGCCCTCTTGCTAATCAGAGTCAAATTAAAAAAAAAAAAATCTAGGCCCTCATAAGGCAACTTTTGTTTCCTGTGTTTTCCTCATGTCTCATTTTCCTGTTTCTTTGAATGTCTTTGTATGTCTATTTTTACTGAAAAACTGGATGTTTCAGGTAATAGTATGAAAACTCTACATGCTGATTCCTCTCCTCCCTGCCTGCAGCTTGGTTTTGTTGTTCTTTGCTTATCTGTTGAGTCACTTGGTTAGACTATTTCAATGAAGCTCATTTCCCCTGCAGTGTGAAGCCTCTGGGGTAGCTCCTTGGAGGACTCAGCCTTGGGCATCCTCGCAGCCACCCTGGGTTGTGGTGGTTTTGGTGGGGAGATTGGCTGTCTCTTTCCCTGATCCCTCTGTTAAGCTATCTACCTTATGTGGCATCACATCTACCTGTTAAGCTCCATTAATTACCAACTGATTGCTCTATGATTTTCAGTAATGACCTGGGCATACATTTCTTCAATGTCTGGTCCAATTATACTGGAGCAGTGATCGTTTTTTGAGGCCCGTCTTTGAGGTTTGTGTTAGCTCCAGGTGGGCTCTTCTTCTTCCTTTTTTTTTTTTTTTTTTTTTGAGACGGCATCTTGCTCTGTCACCAGGCTGGAGTGCAATGGCGTGATCGCGATCTCAGCTCACTGCAACCTCTGCCTCCTGGGTTCAAGCGATTCTCCTGCCTCGGACTCCCGAGTAGCTGGGACTACGGGTGCATGCCACCACACCCAACTAATTTTTGTATTTTTAGTAGAGATGGGGTTTCACCATGTTGGCCAGGATGGCCTCAATCTCTTGGCCTTGTGATCCACCCACTTTGGCCTCCCAAAGTGCTGAGATTACAGACGTGAGCCACCATGCCCAGCCGAGGGCTCTTCTTAGTCATCACCTTGGTTCTCTCTAGCAACCTAATAGGGCTATGAATTAGCTTGTTGATCATATGCTGAATTTTGTCTCTACTCCCAAATTCAAATTTTGAAGTCCCAACCCCCAGTATATTAGAATATGATTCTATTTGAAGATAGGATCTTTAAAGAGGTGATTAAGTGAAAATGAGGCCATGGGGGTGGGGGTGGGCCCTGTTCCAACGTGACTGGTGTCCTTACAAGAGGAGGGCGTGGGCCGTGTTCCAACGTGACTGGTGCCCTTACAAGAGGAGGAAATTTGGACACGTACAGAGACACGATGAAGAAAGACCACGTGAGGACGCGGTGAGAACGTGGCCATCCACAAGCCAAGGAGAGAGGCCTTGGAGGCAACCAAAGCTGCCAATGCCTTGAGCTCAGACGTTATGCCTCAGAACTGTGAGGGAGAAATTTCTGTTGTTGAAGCCCCCAGTCTGTGGTGCTTTGTTCTGGCAGCCCTCACAGACCAATTCATTGCTCCTAATTAAGAGCAACAATCCTTTCAGAGCTTGAACTGGCTGTTTCCAATAAAGCCAGTTCCTTTGGAAGAGCTTCAGAGCCACCTTTTCTTCCCTGGGGACTGTCCTGCTCTCGGGTCTTTTCAGCGTGCTTCTTTTTACAGAGCTGTGTCCTACAGTGGAGCTGGGGAGAGCAATTGGATCCCAGCCTTCTTAGCCCGCTGTTCTTGGCTAGAACCGCATCCGATGAGTAGGGACTGGCTGGAGGAAGGGGGCTGTCCGTGCTCACCAGGAATTTAGCCTCTTCAACTGGGTGCTGTGGTGAGAAATGCTGGCATCTGTCCCTCCTCCTAGTGAGATAAGGGGACCCTCGGGTGGGAGCTGAGGGGAGAGCGAGCCCTGTCTCCTCGGACACAACCACCAAGAGGGGTCTCTGTCAAGACGAGCTGGAGTGGGGGAAGGAGGGATCCACAGATGATCACTGTTCTTATGGAGTTTTAGCAGACTTTCTTGAATAAATATTTGTCATCTGATGTATGCTGTGAGGACTAAGCTCTGATTTTTTTTGCTTTTTACTCTCGCGCTTCAAATTCCTATCTAAGGGGCCCGGGGAGCCTTACCCTACAAATCATAACTTCTCATCAGATGGGTTTCATTTAGCCCTATACATTGTGACTTACTTTCCAAATCTGACTCGGACATAATATTACGAGACAAGAAAGAAAGTCAAAATATTTTACCCCAAAAGCATGTATGTTTCTTTGCCATATTTTGAAATGGTCCTGCAAAGCTGTCCTTTGTTGGGGGACGTGTACATCTGTAAAGAATCTCTGTTAACACGGTTAGATCTTTTTCTTCCAGGCCCTCCCAATCCTGAAGAGATGAACTAGAGTCTAGAACCTTTTAACAATCTAAATAGGAAACACCTGTCACCTATTGACTCTAAGGGCAGCCATAATGAGACTTCAAAAGAACCTTGGTCTCCACTATCTTTTATCTTAACCTGAACATTTCCTTTCTGTTGATCCCAGGTCTTCAGACAAACTCAACCAATTGTCAACCAGAAAATGTTTACATGTACCTAGAGCCTCGAAGCCCTCCCCCTACCCTTTGAGTTGTCCCACCTTTCTGGGCCGAACCAATGTTTTTCTTAAACGTATTTGATTGATGTCTCCTGCCTCTCTAAACTGTATAAAACCAAGCTGGCCCCGACTACTTCGGACACAAGTTCTCAGGCCCTCCTGAGGGCCGGGTCACGGGCCATGGTCACTCATATTTGGCTCCAACTAAATCTCTTCAAATATTTTACAGAGTTTGACTCTTTTCGTTGACAGCTGTTAGCACAACTTCCATTAAAAAAAATGGGTGGTTTTCCCCATTTTGCACGTTTTGCTCAGGTTTCTGGGGCTTCCTCTCCCTGCCACCCTGGGGTGTCCCCGGGCAGTGTTCTCCCTCCATGGCCATTACTCCGTTTGAACCAGTGCCCTCCACAATGTGACATTTTCAGAACAGGAATTTAATCTCATCTTCCCACCCTCCTCACAATCCCTCAACGGTGTCTCCGTGCCCTCAAGAAAGAAGATGCCTTACTGGTCCCGACTGACCAGGCAGAGCTGGGGCCCTTGCTGTGCTCTCAGTCTCAAGCAGCAGCTGCTTCCTGCGCTGCCCCAGCCGTCGGCGCTGACCCCTGCCCAGCTCACAGCACTGCCGGCCGCAGCCTCTCACCGAGAGCTCCTGCCCTCAGCCTCCAGCCAGAGAAGGGCTCCCCACCTCAGCAGAGCTCAGCTCAGCGGGCACGGGCACGATGCAGAAATCCTTGATTTCTCAGATTAGGCGATGGCTGAATTATAAACACGTGTGAGACCATGCACCTCCACTTCCCAGCGTTCTGTATTTTACAATCATTCTGTGTTTATTTCATTGATCTGCTTCCCGGATTCAACTGTATACTCCAAGAGGGCAGTGACTAGAAGAGCTCTACCTGTCCCGGCTTAACTACTGTGCTCCCGGCACGTGCAGAGCACACAGCTGACGGTTTTAAACGTCGCGGAGGCCCCAGGTGGGAGAGGAGAGGAGGCCCGAGGGGAGAGGAGGCCCCGGGTGGGAGGGGGTGAGGGGAAGGGGGAGGAGGTCCCTCGGGGGACGAGGTCCCTGGGTGGGAGGGGAGAGGAGGTCCCACAGGGAAGTCCAGGGCCTCAGGTGGAGGTCAGTGGTGGGAGGACAGGGCAGGTCCACCACCCCTAGGTCCTGGAAGCCTAGACGGGAGAGGACAGATCACGTGCGGCCTCTGCGTCCAAAGCTGGCTACCATCCAGTGAAAACCTCAAGCTCACCCGATTCTCCCAGGCCTCAGCGTGGAGCCTCTGAGGGGGGTCCCGCCTCCCTCCCCACGACTCACCCGCACTTGGCTCTGCAGCTGCCGGGTCCGCTGCTCCCAGAAGCCCCCCCACCGCCCGCCCCCCGCCGGCATCGCCTCTGCTTCTGGCCTCCTCTCACCGCCCCCAGTAACCGGCGCGGGTGCGGGCGTTGGGGAGCGAGAGAGGGTGGCTCGAGGCGGGAGCTAGGGGCAGGCGGAAGAAGCAGGAAGACCCGAGGAAGGGGGCCGGTGTCCAAGCACTGAGGAAAGTTTCATCCCTTCTGAATCCCAGGCCTCGCTGGACCACGGCCCCGCCTGGTTCTCCTGTAACTTGCGGAGCTCCTGGACCGGCCCTTCCCAGAGGCGCAGCGCTGAGTCCCGGAAGCAGGACCTGAACCTGGAAGAGGAGGGGCGAGCAGCTTCCTGCTTCCTCCTCCCCACACTGCGGGGGGAATGGCCCCACTGCCTCCTCCTCCCCACACACTGCGGGGGGAATGGCCCCCACTGCCTCCTCCTCCCCACACACTGCGGGGGGAATGGCCCCCACTGCCTCCTCCTCCCCACACACTGCGGGGGGAATGGCCCCCACTGCCTCCTCCTCCCCACACACTGTGGGGGGAATGATCCCCACTGCCTCCTCCTCCCCACACACTGCGGGGGGAATGGCCCTCATTGCCTCCTCCTCCCCACACACTGTGGGGGGAATGATCCCCACTGCCTCCTCCTCCCCACACACTGCGGGGGGAATGGCCCCCACTGCCTCCTCCTCCCCACACACTGTGGGGGGAATGGCCCCCACTGCCTCCTCCTCCCCACACACTGCGGGGGGAATGGCCCCCACTGCCTCCTCCTCCCCACACACTGCGGGGGGAATGGCCCCCACTGCCTCCTCCTCCCACACACTGCGGGGGGAATGGCCCCCACTGCCTCCTCCCCCACACACTGCGGGGGGAATGGCCCCCACTGCCTCCTCCTCCCCACACACTGCGGGGGGAATGGCCCCCACTGCCTCCTCCTCCCCACACACTGCGGGGGGAATGGCCCCACTGCCTCCCCTCCCCACACACTGCGGGGGGAATGGCCCCCACTGCCTCCTCCTCCCCACACACTGCGGGGGGAATGGCCCCACTGCCTCCTCCTCCCCACACACTGCGGGGGGAATGGCCCCCACTGCCTCCTCCTCCCCACACACTGCGGGGGGAATGGCCCCCACTGCCTCCTCCTCCCCACACACTGCGGGGGGAATGGCCCCCACTGCCTCCTCCTCCCCACACACTGCGGGGGGAATGCCCCACTGCCTCCTCCTCCCCACACACTGCGGGGGGAATGGCCCCCACTGCCTCCTCCTCCCCACACACTGCGGGGGGAATGGCCCCCACTGCCTCCTCCTCCCCACACACTGCGGGGGGAATGGCCCCCACTGCCTCCTCCTCCCCACACACTGCGGGGGGAATGGCCCCACTGCCTCCTCCTCCCCACACACTGCGGGGGGAATGGCCCCCACTGCCTCTCCCCACACACTGCGGGGGGAATGGGCCCCCACTGCCTCCTCCTCCCCACACACTGCGGGGGAATGGCCCCCACTGCCTCCTCCTCCCACCAACTGCGGGGGAATGGGCCCCCCACTGCCTCCTCCTCCCCACACACTGCGGGGGGAATGGCC
Organism: Rhinopithecus roxellana; assembly: GCF_007565055.1. Taxonomy (NCBI): domain Eukaryota; kingdom Metazoa; phylum Chordata; class Mammalia; order Primates; family Cercopithecidae; genus Rhinopithecus; species Rhinopithecus roxellana. The sequence continues at coordinate 150,202,797 of NC_044552.1, forward strand.
CCCACTGCCTCCTCCTCCCCACACACTGCGGGGGGAATGGCCCCCACTGCCTCCTCCTCCCCACACACTGCGGGGAGAGGAATGGCCCCACTGCCTCCTCCTCCCCACCACACTGCGGGGGGAATGGCCCCCACTGCCTCCTCCTCCCCACACACTGCGGGGGGAATGGCCCCCACTGACTCTCATCCTCCCAACACAATGCGGGGGGAATGTCCCCCACTGCCTCCCTCCTCCCCACACACTGCGGGGGGAATGGCCCACTGCCTTCCTCCTCCCCCACACACTGCGGGGGGAATGCCCCACTGCCTCTCTCCCCACAACTGCGGGGGGAATGTCCCCCCACGTCTCACGCCTCCCCCCACACTGTGGGGGGAATGATCCCATTCCTACCCTCCCCACACACTGCGGGGGGAATGGCCCTCATTGCCTCCTCTCCCCACACACTGCTGGGGGGAATGATCCCACTGCCTCCTCTCCCCACACACTGCGGGGGGAATGGCCCCACTGCCTCCTCCTCCCCACACACTGCGGGGGTGAATGGCCCCCACTGCCTCCTCCTCCCCACACTGCGGGGGGAATGGCCCCACTGCCATCCTCCTCCCCACACACTGCGGGGGAATGGCCACCCACTGCCTCCTCCTCCCCACACACTGTGGGGGGAATGATCCCCACTGCCTCCTCCTCCCCACACACTGCGGGGGGAATGGCCCCCACTGCCTCCTCCTCCCCACACACTGCGGGGGGAATGATCCCCACTGCCTCCTCCTCCCCACACACTGCGGGGGGAATCATCCCCACTGCCTCCTCCTCCCCACACTGCGGGGGGAATGGCCCCCACTGCCTCCTCCTCCCCACACTGCAGGGGGAATGGCCCCACTGCCTCCTCCTCCCCACACACTGCGGGGGGAATGGCCCCCACTGCCTCCTCCTCCCCACACACTGCGGGGGGAATGGCCCCACTGCCTCCTCCTCCCCACACTGCGGGCGGAATGATCCCCACTGCCTGCTCCTCCCCACACACTGCGGGGTGAATGGCCCCCACTGCCTCCTCCTCCCCACACACTGTGGGGGGAATGATCCCCACTGCCTCCTCCTCCCCACACACTGCGGGGGGAATGGCCCCCACTGCCTCCTCCTCCCCACACACTGCGGGGTGAATGGCCCCCACTGCCTCCTCCTCCCCACACTGCGGGGGGAATGGCCCCAACTGCCTCCTCCTCCCCACACCTGCGGGGGAATGGCCCCCAATGCCTCCTCCTCCCCACACACTGTTGGGTGGAATGATCCCCACTGCCTCCTCCTCCCACACACTGCTGGGGGAATGGCCCCCCACTGCCTCCTCCTCCCCACACACTGCGGGGGGAATGATCCCCACTGCCTCCTCCTCCCCACACACTGCGGGGGGAAATCATCCCACTGCCTCCTCCTCCCACACTGCGGGGGGAATGCCCCCACTGCCTCTCTCCCCACACTGCAGGGTAATGGGCCCCACTGCCTCCTCCTCCCCACACACTGCGTGGGGACTCATGGCCCCACTGCCCTCCTCCTACCCACACACTGCAGGGGAATGGACCCACCTGCCTCCTCCTCCCCACCAACTGCGGGGGGGAATGATCCCCACTGCCTGCTCCTCCCCCACACCACTGCTGGTTGAATGGCCCACACTGCCTCCTCCTCCGCCACACGACTGTGGGGGGAATCATCCCCACTGCCTCCTCCTCCCCACACACTGCGGGGGGAATCATCCCCATTGCCTCCTCCTCCCCACACACTGCGGGGGGAATGGCCCCCACTGCCTCCTCCTCCCCCCCACACTGCGGGGGGAAGGATCCCCACTGCCTCCTCCTCCCCACACACTGCGGGGGGAATGATCCCCACTGCCTCCTCCTCCCCACACACTGCGGGGGGAATGATCCCCACTGCCTCCTCCTCCCCACACACTGCGGGGGGAACGATCCCCACTGCCTCCTCCTCCCCACACACTGCGGGGGGAATGATCCCCACTGCCGCCTCCTCCCCACACACTGCGGGGGGAATGGCCCCCACTGCCTCCTCCTCCCCACACACTGCGGGGGGAATGGCCCCACTGCCTCCTCCTCCCCACACTGCGGGGGGAATGATCCCCACTGCCTGCTCCTCCCCACACACTGCGGGGGGAATGGCCCCCACTGCCACCTCCTCCCCAAACACTGCAGAGGGAATGGCCCTACTGCCTCCTCCTCCCCACACACTGCGGGGGGAATGGCCCCCATATTTTAATGTAGTAGCTTCTCTGGTCACTCACAATCCAGCACTAGCACACAGCAGTCGGGGAAGTCTCATGGGTGTGAGACACCCTGTATTTTGAAGGCTCTACATGAAAAAGAATGTAGAGAATCTGAATGCATTTTATGTGTAGATTGCATGTTGAAATGATGCTGTTGGGATATATTAGGGAAAATAAAATATATCACAATTTATTATGCCTCCTTCTACTTTTTTCACGTGACTCCTAAAAAACGGACGGTCTCTGGAGGGGCTGGTGTCAGGTCTCGAGGGTACTGAGCTGCTCTGGGCCCCTCCTGTGTCACAGAATGTGGCCAAAGGCTCCAGGAGAGTCGGTGGCAGTGCTGGACGGAGGCTTTGTCTCTTGTTGCAGCGTGTTTGTGATACATCACGTCCATGTCACTGACTTGGTTTCCAAACTTACTTACACAGCAGCTGTTGGCTAGGCATGCACACAGGCCAGGACAACAGTGGCGAAAAGGCTTGCGCAGCTTTCCAGGTCACAGCCCGGCAGAGGTGACAGGACACGGTATGCAATGTGATCCGGCGACCATGCGGCATATTGGTTAGGAACATGGACACCCGCTTCTCCTGGCACCAGTGGCAAGGACGCCCTCCCTGACCAGACCCTGGGCTTCTCCACGCCCTTTTTCAGCTCAGCCTCAAGTCTGCATCACCATGAGAATCCCCCACACCTGCGTCCAACATCTGATCAGTTCCGTGTCCCCTGCCATCCCCCAGGTGGTGCTGGGTTCCCCAGCCCTGACTTTAGCAAGACTCCCCATGGGTCAGTTTAGCCCAAGTGCCCTCCAGCCCTGCTGTGGCCTCTCAGTGACCCTCTTTCCACCAACCTCTAACCTGCTCCTTGGCTGCCGATTCCACTTGCCTTGCTGTATGCAGAGTTGAGTCCAGCTCTAAACTGAGGTGTTTTCTTCCCCCTATTACATAGTTCTGGAACACAACCTGCTTTACCACTTTAATGATTGGTTCTGCCCAAGTCACTGGAAATCCTGCCAAGAGGTGTGACAAATTTGCTTCTACCAGAGACAGCCAGAGGCCCCGTGTATGTACACAAGTCAGCCCTGCAAATGGTGTCCTCAGGAGCAGAGAATATTCAGGGCGGCCCATGTCCAGTGTGGCCTGAGAAATGCCTTGGAATGCGAGGCTGAGCCAACTGCCCCCTGGAAGACACTTGCGTCTTGCTCTTCTGAATACACGGAACTGGTTGTGGAACCACGACTCCCCGTGCACGCGCTCGCAATCCAGTGGGCCTTTGCACTCTCCTCTTCCTTCATTTCCTATTTTTGTTTGTATTCCACCAATTCCTTTTCTTGTCTTGCAACAAGAATTCTTCTTGAGAGAGATCTGATCAAATCATTTGTAGACTGCAGCAACCAGCTGTCTTTGAACAGTCCTTCTACTGTACTGAAGATAGCACTCCTCCATGCTTTCTTGCATGGAAAGCTAATTTCAGAAAGTTGTATTTACTAACACTAAGCAAGACATAAACTGGACGACTTGCAGGAGGGAAAGTATATGCAAAAAGTGAATTTTTAATTCCACGATTTTATCCAGTTTATTCCAAAAAGTCACATAACCCCAAAAGATACATACTAGATTTCAGATTGAGAACAGAAGCCAATTTCTTGTGTAATTTACCCAACAAATATTTAGGGGTGCTTAGTCTGCAATGGGTGACATATAATAAAACAACTAGAAAGAAAGAGAAATAAACACCTCACATCACTGGAAGGAGAGGCTGCTTCATTTAAACAAGCCACTCTGTGTCCACAAAGACTTAAGAGGGCTCTGGACAGTCTCTGAATCGATGTCAGTGATTTTCCAACATTTAGGTAATGGCAGTTATGGAAATCAGACGAACCCAAAGTCCCGAGACTCCCTAGCTGTACTTCGCCTGTTCAGAACATGGTACGTATTTTGCTCAACTGAAGTAGGCCGTTTTTATATTTTGGGATCTATTCTCATATAAAAAAGATTCATGGGAGGAAGGTGGAACATTTTTAAAGCCATACAATTCACCTACAGTTTCCCAGGTCTCTCTTTGGGGTTAGATTACTTAATATTTTATAATCATTTAAAAAAGTTCCAAGTTAAAGTTGGAACCACTGTCTCCAATTTAACATCCATTTAAGTCTGTAGTCTCTATAAAAGAATAAAACATAAGATTTAGAAGAGCAGAGAAAAGTAAGATGTAACCCACTGAAGACATGTGGAGGTCGTTTTCAATCTGAAAGCCATGGTGGCCGATTGCTGTTTGACAGCCGAGTGGAGTTCTGTGCTCTTTCCTCATCTGTTCTTTGGCATCTCTCTAACTATGCAAACAACTCTAGAGCTTAACTGGGTCCGCCCCAGCCGCCTCCACGCTCTCCTATCTGGGTGGCCACGCCACCATCTGGCTCCTCAAAGCCTCCAACTCCTGCAGAAGCCTGCTCCGGGCTTCCATTCCTTCCCTCCCCCATGCCAGCAATCAGAGCGACTGACGTCACCTGGGTGGCCCCAGCCCCTCCTCGAAACCCTGCAGAGGCTTTGAACTGCGTGAAGGAGACAAGTCACACTTCTTGCCATGGTCTTAGAAAATGCTCTTTTACCACTGGATAGCGCCAGGTGGCCCCTGGCTCTCTCCAGCCCCTGCCTGCACCCTCCTGTCCTGGGGCTCTGGCTCTGGGCTCTCTGTCTTCCAGAGGCTCCAGCTTGCCTGCCTCAGACTTCTTCCGTCTGCAAGGCTTCTTAAGAGCATCATTTTCTAAAAACAGCCTACTGTCTCCACAGGAACTTTATTAGGCCTCCGGGTGTCCCCTGCACTTCTTTACAGCTAACAGTTACTATGGATCAGCACATGTAAATGAAACATGTGCTTCTGCCTCTTGGAGTGATGCTCCCTGGGGGCAGAGCTGCACTGTTTCAGGAGGGCAGGTAAGCGCTGTGAGACCAGTCACCGAGGCAGAGGAGGCACCCGTAGGCTCCCATAAACACTTGCTGAATCACACAAGAAACTGGCTTCAATTCCCAGTCTCAAGTCGTTATGTCTCTTTTGAGGTTATGTGATTTTTGGAATAAACTGGATGAAATACTGGAAATAATAAAACTATCACTTTTTGTACATCCTTTCCCTCCTGCAAGTCATTCAAATTAAATTTTGCTTAATGTTTACTAAATATAACTAAATCTTTGAAATGTTTTCCATTCAATAAGGGATAAAGGAAATTGTGTCCAATGGCACACACCAGAAAATTATCAAGTGCTTGCTGGTCCGTATGACAGACCACTGCAGGGCAGTACCATTATTTCCACTGACAGCAACAGAAACACAGGCCTTGAGAAGAAAACGGAATCTGTATTAATACTCAGACTTCCTAAGTTTTTGTATTCTCAAACATTAAAGTATCTTTTTAAGCATTAAAATATAGTAAAAGTGAATACTATAGTTTCAATACATAAACATCTCATTCTACCAAAAAGGTCTCCACAACTTTCTACAACCCTAAGACACTCCTTCCTTCATGAACCTCATTTTCACAATATATGGACTACAGTCACTCCGCTGTGCAGCAAACAGACCTCAAAACCTGTTCCTCCTATCTGAAACTTTGTATCCTTCAACCAACAACTCCCCATCCCTTTCTCCCCCCATGAAAGCCCTAAAAATTCTCCATCCCTGCCCTGTCCCGTCCTCCTACTCATGGGCCATTAAAAGGTACACTGGAAATAGGCAGAGGCAGGAGGAACAACGGCGCAGAGGCAGCGCTGAGCCCCGTCCACACGGAAGGTCCCGCCTGCACATGCCTCCCACAGCTCCCAGGTCCTCATAATGTGCCTTGTGTAGTTTTACAATCAAACATACCCCTTTACACGAGGCTGTCCTGAATGGGTTCCTGCGCTAAGACACATCCCACCAGGATGCCTTATGTACACCATTTACTTATTACTAGGGATATTTTAGGAATTTCAAAGAGGCCACCAAGAGACAGTGTCACTGAATGGCTTGAATGCCCACCTGAGCTTGCTTGGATCAAGGAAGAATCAGGAAGGCCCGGGCAGTGGAACGGCTTATGAGACTCACAGACACCTGTGTGACGAGGCACACGACATGTCCCCACAAATGAAAACCACTGCCTGACACAGAAACCATACTCAGTGTTTAATGAAGAACAGAAAGATGGAAAGAGACGGGCGAGGAAGGCTGATATTACAAATATAAACTTTGTCAGCACTTTCAAAACAATAGCAAATACACTTAAATACATACAAAGTTTATTAAAAATAGGTTGCAACTGAAATACAGTAGAAATGGAAAACTACAGCAGTTTTGTTTTCTCATAGTAATGCACACTTCTGAAAAGCACTTTTACACATATTCACATTTGACCTCACTGCCCAAAGATGGCCAAATCCACTTGTGTATGGGTTTCACAACCACGCATACAAATATCCCTGTATGTAGATATTTACATGTATCTGCATGTTCTCATGTGTATTTTTCTATATATTAACAGAAAAGTAATTCATCTGCATCTCTTTAAAGAAAGTGTGGATTGGCCGGGCGCGGTGGCTCAAGCCTGTAATCCCAGCACTTTGGGAGGCTGAGACGGGCGGATCACGAGGTCAGGAGATCGAGACCATCCTGGCTAACACGGTGAAACCCCGTCTCTACTAAATGCAAAAAACTAGCCGGGCGAGGTGGCGGGCGCCTGTAGTCCCAGCTACTCCGGAGGCTGAGGCAGGATAATGGCGTAAACCCGGGAGGCGGAGCTTGCAGTGAGCTGAGATCCAGCCACTGCACTCCAGCCCGGGCGACAGAGCGAGACTCCGTCTCAAAAAAAAAAAAAAAAAAAAGAAAGTGTGGATTTAGTGGCCATAAGGCTGCCAGTGTTCTCAAGATATTTGGGAGGCGCTTGCTTTTCCTAGAACCTCTGCCGCAAGCAAGCAAATCCTTCCTGAACACTCAGAACCATTGCACTCTCTTACTCAAACAAGGAAATGGGAAGAGCACACTTTCAAATAAAAACCCTGATAGACATAAAAAAATATTTACACTCGCATTTTTAATGATTTATCATACAACTCTTATTAAAAGTGATTTCGAAGGCAGTAAAAGCCCCTATGCTTCTCTTTGAAAGTGTGCCTATTTTCCTAACATACGTATGTGTAAGAGAACAATATGGTACAGAAAAATCATTTGGACTCCACCAAGGGCTTTGTCAACTAGAAAATTTGCTTGTAATCACAAAGTAATTTATCATCTTAACACCAGACAATATAAAACACACTGAGGTCCATCTCCCCTACATCAGCCACACATCCACAGCTGAAGAAATAACAGTGGTAACTAATAATTCAACAAATTAAAATTAAATAACTCTTATTATAGTATAAAAATAGCTTGAACTTCCATATGAGTTATTCTTACAATATTTAAGTTACAGATGCCCTGTAATTGAATTCCTTCCTTTTCTTGACTGGCATACACATGAAAATCTCTTTTTCAAATTAAAAATGTCTGAGTGACAGCTGTGCTTGAGGGGTTCCTACTCATCTCCCATTCTTCTGTCGTTCCCAGTCACACTGAACATTGCTCCAATCAAGATATCTTCTTTTACAGATGCCTGGGAACAGTTGAGGTTTAGTTAACTTTGTAATGTAACTGTCATCTTTAAATTTACCAGTGATTTATTAAGTCTAACAATAATCTAGTATTTATAAAAATAAAATCCCCTAAGCTTAAATCCTCAGAATTTTCTTTCAGAATTAAAATTAATCAAATATTTAGAATTGATCAGAAGAGCTCCGATTTGCGAGGAATGAGTGGAACAGTCTCGGATGTGCGTCATCGCACAGGAAGCTTTGGCCTAAGCCGTTTCACGATGCAGACTAGAAGGATATTGTGGGAAGAGACACAATCAGGGGACATGGGAGGAGCATGTCGTCACATGTCCTTTCCTGGGTAGAAGAGTGTGTGTTCACTTCTAAACAGTGCCAACAACAGTCTGAATAGTTCAAGCTATTCTCTGCTTGACGGCTAAAATCAAGTTTCTGAAAAAAACAAAAAACAGAAACAGAACTTCTTTGTGCTCCTTGGTCGATGATGAGGGGAAGATGGGAGAGAAGAAACGTCCATTCTCTCCTCCTATCCTTAGTTCTGTCCCCTTTGAACTCAGGACTCCAAAAAAGAAACCAACAAAAAACTTATCCTCATGTGAGTTAGATAATTAAGAAACTAGACAGTGTTTAAGTTACATAAACGGCAATCTCATGGTAAAGTAAAATAAAATTTCTTGGAATTGAAACGTTTCTAGATTCCAACCATTTTAGAAACAGAAATTGTGAATCACTTAGAAATATAACCCCCTTCCTCTTTCCTCTTCAAACTCGCACCTACAAACCCACAACTGAGAAGATTTTGGGGTAAATACAAAGTGTCCTCCTCATTTTGTTTTCATTTTGTGTTCAGTTCATTCTCCAGTTCTGTTAATTTACGAGAGGCTTTCACTTTATTGGATACATCTTGACCTTGTGAAAAAAGACGCTGGCGTTCCTTGAATGTCAAGTTTTCAGGGGCCCCAGAACTTCCAGGTAAATCTGCATCTTGGCTGCAGAAGAGGGCAATACGGAAGATTACTGGACAAACTAGAAACAACCTGCCAACAATTACATACGTTTGCATACATAATGGCAATTAAAATTCTCAGACTCATTCTTTGTTAAATTGCGCTATAACTTTCCCTACAATTGAAATCACAGGGGCTGTATTTAAACCCATCTAGAAAAAAAGGGCAACATGTTTTCTTGGCTAAAACATTAACTTTCCCCAGTCATAGTCAACTCTCAAAAACCTTGTAAGTTAGATTTTAGCAAGCAGGCAATTCTTACCAGTTAAATAAGTGTAACCTGAGGGGTACAGTTTTAAAATACAGCATTTTAAGGAATCTTACATGTACCTGAGAGGCATCTATAAATATGCCAAAGTTAATAATAAGTTACAGAATGGTACTGATGATTTCTCTGGTGAGTTCAAATTCACTGTTTTAAGAACACTTGGGGCAATAGCATTTCTAACTAAAATCGAGGTGAGGGCATAGAGTGAAGCCATGAAGTCTGTTTACATAATTCAAAAGTGCCCTGAAGAGTGAAAGGGGTCATCAGGTACAGATGAAGTTCCTCGTCTAGCGCAACCGTCCATACCTTTTAGAACGCTTCTCTTTCGCATCCCGGTAAGCGTCATGGGCTCCAACAGCTGCTCCAGCAGATCCCGGGTAAGAGTTTGGTCCTTTTCCACGAAAGAAACAGGACAAGTTAAAGTACTTCATTATTTCTAAGCTTTACTCATGAGAAAGATGCAGTGCTCAGAGAATAAAAAATACCTTACTGAATAAGCAGGAAGGTAAAAGATCCTTCACATTGTATCAAAATTTCATCAATTTGAAATTCATCTCTGTTGGTGGCCTGAGTAATCCAATGACTACTCTCAAAAGGTGCTAAAACATTGACCTGACGCCCTTCATTATTAGAGAGGAATACCGCCCATGGCCCCGCTCTTCCTCGGACAGCAGAGCAACTCTGGGTGAGTGTAATGACATCAACCCATTCTGGGTGAGTGTAACATCAATCCATCGGCAACATTTGCCTTGTTCCTACTGGCTTCAGGGGATTGCTAAGGATCAAAAGATGTGATGCAGATACAAGGTTTTAAATGTATCCAAGTAATAATGTCGCTAAGTGTATCCAAGTAACAATCAATGTCAGATTGTTAAAATCATAATACAGTAAATCAGTGTTAATGTATTTCTATTAATTGTAGCATTAGAAAAATTCACACTTCAAAAATCTGCTGACAGTGTAATACAGGCTGGAGTAAAAAATGCTCAAACTATTTAGCAAACACTGACAACAATGAATATTGGATTAAACAGGCCACAAAAGTAGTACAATATTTTCACATTAAAATTCTTTTTCAAACAACTTGCACAAAAACACATTTTTCTCTTCTTCTACAAAAGGACCTGCTGTGCAGAACTTATCTGACGTACTGGACGGGACACACACCTGCCTTTTGAAGGGTGCCTCTTTGCACTGCACCTTTACTCAGGTTTCCCACCACCACTGTGGAGGATGCCATCCTCAGCAAAGACTCAAAAGATTGAACAGAAACACATCTCTACCTTATGACAATCTATAGCAGCCCTTTAGATAAATTACTGCATGGAGACATTTTTTTCCCATTTTAATTCCAAATTTTTTATCTTGCTTATTTTTAAAAACATTGCGTTGTATCTTTTGAGCTTTGTTTTAAGAATGATACTGGCTTTTTCCACTGGTAAAATTAATTCTTCAAAATTTTCAGAACTTTTAGACTTAAGAATATCAAAACCTTTAGCTAACTCTCTATGAATACTCCAAGTCACAGATCATTTTCAAAAAGCTTTAGTGATGAATCTTTCATATAGTGCTATGTTCAAATCTGGTATTACTCATTCCAATTCACACCCTAATGCTGTTCCTCTCACTGCTCAGTGGAAGCAGCCGAGTCCATCTGCAGAAGCATGCTTTACCACAGCGCTCGCGACAGAAACAGAGCTGAGCAAGGAATGAGACCACGCTAGTGACATGAGGAGGACAAGGTCAGAATGTGCTCTGCACACGGTGCAGACGGCTCTGTACATTACGAAGAAGTCTTCGAAGAGGCGGAGCAATCAGATGTCGGCTATGACCTGGTCCTGTGTGGTACTTCACGTGTGCAGTAAAATAAGGGTTAGTGGTAGGACTGAGAGCCTAGATGGTGAGCAGTGACACCTCACTGTAATACTTGGTTACCAAACCCTCGCATTTCTGTCATCTTAAGTTCAGCTTATAAAAACTCCATACAAGGAGACTGATGGCATCCTGCTTCAAAATGTACCATTATTCCATAAATTGCTCTGAAAGGTACTAAATTATAGATCTTTACAACAGATATTTCATAAAATGATTTAATCCTGGCTTCCAAGGTGACTCAACCTAAATATTATTAGATATTAAACCTTCAAAGTAGATCAAAGCTCTGAGCTGGGGGTGGGGGGACAGAATTCTGGCAAAATTCATCTGTTAATTGAGTAAGACTGACAGTTACACTGAGTCTTATTCTTCTTTCAGAATTGTCGAGTCCCATAAATTGTTTATGCAGAATGATACAGGATTCAGAAGACTCTCATACACTCATTAAAATTTGAAGATATTTAGTGCCAGAATTCCAGTCCCATTTAAGGTAAGATTAGTGTGAAATCTGAATCTTTATGAATTCAGCTATATTTTAAACATACTGTCTCAAAAACACTGACTACTGAACCCATGCTTGTGACAGCCTCTAGGCCCTGCTCCCTGCAGAACCGTCCTGCTCTACAGTCAGCGTAGGGGGTTTCCCTAAGGTCAGCTGCACGCCTGCTAAGGTCTGGCTGCTAGTGTTACTAGGTGCTAAGAGTGCAAGTAACAGGAAGCAGTGAAGCCAGTTAGAGCAAAAGGGGATGAGAGGAATTTCACTGTAACTGGGGTCTCTGGACCCTGGTGTGAGGCAGCCTGCACGGAGGTCATGAAGCCAACAGTTAACCAGCTTAGCAGATGCTCCGGCCACACCAACCAAACCACCATGAGAATGCATGATTTATTCCACAGGCTACTTAATCCAGAACAGAAAGTTCTACCAATATTAAATAATGGAAACTTATAATGTAATTATAACACTTTGTCTTTAGAGACACTACAATGTGTGAAAAGGCCCTTGTTCAAACAAATATAAGGTCATTTGTAGAGATAGAAAATGAAAGCCAAGACCAACAGTACTTCAAGTGATTTGGGAACAACAGAGAAGGACTGATTGTCAGCTGATAAAAGAAATGGAACTTTTTAAAGTGTAAAAGAAATCGGAGTACTAAGATATCTACCAAAGAATATTAGCACAGAACATTACAATCAGAGGCAGAGGAGGATCACCATGCTGAGACCAGTGATCATGTGACATCCAAATTCCAAAGCAAGTACGATCGCCATGGACCATACTACAGGGCAAGTGTGCAGAGAGATGCTGAGGTTCCAATCATTAAGACAACGAGAGCTGATTTGTCACGCCTTTACCTCTACCTTTGCAGTGGCTGGGATGGTAGGAGCTGGATTTTTTTGGAGGGGGCGGGGGCTGGCCTTTTTTGTGAGCAGTACTGTTGGCTTTGGCTGGGGGTGGCTGGAATGAGTTCGAGAGAAAGATGCCATCGGAGGCCGGGCGTGGCTGGCAGGGGGGTGGCCGTGGTTTAAGAGGGGCAGGAAGAAGGTCCCCATGAGACACTCTCGTGCTGGAGTACTTATCCTGACCTGCTAGGCTGCAGTCCTCCTCCTCCTCCTCCTCATTGTATGCAACAAACTTGGCAGTGAACAGCGAGTCGGGGGAGAGGGCCTGGGTTTTGAGGTAGGAGGCGTTTCGCTGAGGCGGGGGAGGAGGGGCGCCGGGCGCGGGGGACGGGGACGGGGGCTCGTAGTCCCGGGGAAGCGGAGGGCGGCACAGACCAGGTGCCTCGGGCTCCAGCAACCTGCGCGCCGCCTCGTCGTGCTGTCTGCGCCTCTCAGCTTCCAGGCGGCTGTAATACCCTTCTTCCTGTCGCCTCTGCGGGCGGGAATAGACAAGAGTGCAAAGGTCAGAGGTCAGAAGGGAACAGCCGACCCACTGGGCCTTCAAAGGGAACAATCCTCATCAGCACACTGACGTCAAAGTTGAATAGTTACAATTACTATATAACAGAAGCAGCAGGTCAATCCGGAGTCTTCTCCCTAGACTTACAAGTACATTAACACTATTCTGGATTATTTGACAGAAAACTGCTCAAAAGCACGGAATGGATTAATTCTCAGCCTCCTGCTTCCCAGTCACTTTTGCCTCTCCATTATCCCAGTGGACTGAATTCTCCTCTGCTTTCCTTCTTTCCTTCCTCCATGCTCCTGTTACTTCCTTCTCTCTCTCCTCTTCCGATTTTGGCAGGATATGAACTTACCTGTTACTGCAGTGTTTAAAGATAACGCAAAACTAAAAATAGGCTGTGACTGGCTTTCTATAGCCAGCACTTTCCGAAAGGCAAACTTGCATTCTTTTTCACTGAGCCCCCATGAATGCTGAGGCGCAGTCCTTCCTGGACAAGGAGGACGTGACTGAACCACCCTGTCTACTTCTGGTTACTAGGAAGGAGATCAACAGGAAACCAGAAATGAAAACAAAACAAAACAAAACAAAAAAACCACTCATTCTCCCAAAGTAACAATCTAACAAATATGCTTTCCATAGTTCTTAACTTATATTTCAAATCTTAATGAACTCCCTAACAGACAGAAAATTAGAGAGCCAGGAATTAACAGCAACAAGAGATTCAAATATATTTTGACACATACTGTACATTTTTTTCTGACATACATCTGCACAAACTACAGTTGACAGTGTTAAAATTATTTTAACATTAAAAAAAGGTAACAGCACAGTTTTGTTAAAGATTGACAAAAGTTTTAGAACACAAGAAAAAAGTAAATAAGAAGGGGGATGAAAGAGCAAACAGAATAAACTGCCTCGAGTAAATGTTTAATGCTGTGAATTGAAGTACAATGAATTTTAAATTCGTTCAACCGAAGAAAACTAATTTGAGAGAACTTGCTGGCATTCAGTGAAAAGTTGTTAGTCCTATTTTCAATTTCATGCTGTATTTTCTCCCTACTCCCTCTAGAGCTACACACACACACACACACGAGTGAATACGCAATATCACTCCACCTTTTGAGGGAGAAAACTCTTAAGAATAAATGCCAGCCCAATTACTGCCCTGAGCCCAATTTCTCATTGAATCTTCTTGCTCTCTGTTTAGCAATCCTGAAGGAAAGACTTTCGTCTTCTTGTCTACACAGAGTCAGTGTTCCCTTGGAGTGAGGAATAAACCAGAATGACTTCTTGTGGCTTTTAAATGGAACTAGCAAGAATCTTAGTATTAACATGAGGAACAGTTGCTTGATAACATTTTAGGGAGAAATGAAAACATCCTCTTTTAGTTATACCAAGAGCAGATACAATTACAAGGTGACTTTATTCTACCCAACAAATGAATGGCACATTTTTCTATAACAAAGCAAACCCATGAGTTTTGGACATTCTGATATAAAAATAGGTTATTCGCCTTCTTTTTACAGTGACCACTTAATTATAGAAGCAGTTACTAACACAAGTGTATTTGACATAATCATGAGTTATGAAAACACATTGGAAAAATTAAATAACCCAAGAGTTTCTCAACATAGGAAAAACATGGCCTGGTCCTCTCTGCATGTGCTCTGTGCTGCTGTGACAACCCAGCTGCCCCCGTCGAGGCTCCAGCGTGGCCAGGACTGGGCCCAGCTATAACAATGGGCACTGTGCAGGGCCTGGGACAGCCAAGCTGGCACTGACCTGGAAAAATACAGCCCTCCAAGCAGCCAGGGAGCGCTTTCATGGAACAGCAAAGCAACAGCAAACACCATCAACACTTAGACATCAAGCGGCTCAGCATTTTGGAAATCTGATTTCCTTAGAAAGATTTATCAATATTGACTTACCATTACACAAGTGAAAGACTCATAGGGGAACCTAATCCTGAAAGCTCAAACTCTTTGAAAAGACTTCAAACGCTGTTCAGAGTCAACAGATAATATGATAATAAACTTAGAGGGCAAAGGTCTACGAAATGCAGAAATCACCAATTTCAACACAGGTGAGTGTCCTTATTCACTCTACTCCATTTAAGTGAAGTCACATCATGTCTATCAAGCTTACTCTTAGATTGCTCTATATCCTAATAGATCATATCGCTACAAAAAACTCCCTACAAGTTCTTTTCTGTGAACAGTATACTGTTCTATTAATATAGTTCACTAGACTATCGAAGAAGGAATTATTAATAAAAACTAAATTTTCCGCCATCAGAAGTTATAACACTGAAAGCTTCTACCTTCACAGAAGGGAAGTAACAGAGAAGAGCAGCTTCTCTCAAACCACACAGAGCAACACGCAGTCCCCTCGGGATGAAACAGGCCCCCACAGGGAGCTCAATGGCTACAGCCTCTTCATCCAGAGGGCATTGGCCACACACAGGACGAAGGGAGATATGGAGAGAAACATCTCAAAATCCCCATTTCTCAGAATGTCAAAATTCGCTGTCATTTTAAAATTCAATTAAAAGGGTTACTTGACTTAAAAACACACACACACACACAAATGAAAAGAAATAACTCAGAATATTTACTGGATTACATACTAAATTTTCCTGTATCATGTTTTCTAAGCCATCTGCTCTCTTTACCATCAACCAGAAGTGAGTGATTTGAGTAAACCATCTATTTGAAATGTTGAATGGCAGCCAACTGTCTTACTATGCTTCTACTGCTTCCCACGGTCCACATGCCATTTAAGCAATCACTGAACAAATGTCACCTTCACAATGACAAGCTGGGCCATGTCCAGTAAAGATGAGTGCCCGAGGAAACGAACCCTTTGCAAAGAGGCTCACTGCTACACACACCCAAGAGTTCAGAAGTTTGAGGGAGACAAAACTTGGCAGATAAGGGGATCTGGAGACAGTCCAGAAGAGAGGTAGGTGGGCCAGACGGGGTAAAGTTGCTGGTCCAATCACAAAGCTGGGGGAGCCAGGCCCTGCTCTGCCTTGTGCTTCTTAAGACACACAGAACTTCCAGCCCGCTCTGCCCTAGCCAATCGATTACGTTCAGGCTAACTTGGTAAAATTCTAGCTGCCCTTAGAGGACCATAACCTTTTCTTCAGCGTCTCGTTTTGTTCGCTCCTCCTCCTGCCGCCGGCGCTCTTCCTCTTGCCTCGCTCGGTCTTCCGCTTCCCGCTTGCGCATCTCTTCTAACTGCTGCTGCCGCCTCCGCTCCTCGTCCTGCAACTAACAACAGGCTGACATTAATCTCCCTCCACAAACTCCACCAGCACAAGACATAAAATGCACACATTAAGACAAGTAGACACACATATACACATACACACACACAGAAAGTTAAATACAAAATACCAGGTTAAAATCACCGTTGAAAGATAAAACTTTTTACATTTTTTTAGCTCTATAATTTTAAAATAAATTACCTAAAAACTGTTGTCACAAATCCCAGAGTTATTCCTCCATTAATCATGGTTATAAGATGGAATTTATCATCTACATTCACACATTCAACAAGCACAATTCTTTTACTGGAACAATTTTAGTTAACCTGTTCATGTAACTTAACAGGCTCAAACAGCTAGGCCCCACTTGATGGACCTGCAGAACACACTTAAACCCCTCCTTCCCTCTCCCTTTTCAATTTCCACTATGAATGTCTTGTAGAAGAGGGAGGCCCCCCACTTGCCTCTGCATAGGTGAGACAGAAGCAGCATATGTGACTCCAGTGGGCCCGGCAGTCGTCGGTCTTGCCTGGGGACCAAGGCCTGCCATTCTCTTTCCTCTGCCCTTTGCCATCAGGTCCCTCCAGATCCCACCCCGGATTCAAGAATTCCCTCCCGACTCAGGAGCACCCTACACTCTGCACCAAGGACCCTGAAACTGAGATGGAAGCACCCTACAGTCTGCACCACAGACCCTGAAACTGAGATGGGAAGGAGCCCTATCTCACCCTCCTATCTCACGCTCTTCTGTCTGGACCTAATGTTGAACTCTCAGTCAATACAATCCATTCTGTTTTCAGGTAACCACAAGTTAAGAAGTTCTTATGTTAACAATTCATTACCTGATTGTTTTTCTCTTTTTGGTCATTCAAGTTCTGCCTTTTTGAAACAACACAAAAAGATACCTTTCCTTCATATCATTCAAATACTTAAGGTTGTCCTTCAAATACCTAAGTCTCTTCTTTTCAATTTTTAGCTCCTTTATCCTTCTACTCACATCTCTATGTATTATAGGTTGAAAATACCTTTCCTGAAGAGGAAGCCTGGATTAACAACCAGTGCAGAACAGGAAGACTCTCCCTTTTTGTCTCGGAAACACAGCTTTTCTGTTCCTCTAGTCTAAGACAACGGTAACTTTGAAAACTGTGTTCTCCATTTACTTATCTGTATAGACCTGTGCTACAGGAACACCCACAGCTGTATTATCATACATCATGAAGAAGTAATCAATGTTTATAGGATTAAAATGAAACTTAAAGGCATCTAGTTCAATCTCTAACCACTTCAGGAATCCCTTACATAAAATTCCTATGTGTTTCAATTTCTACAGAATTAGCAGTTTGTCTATACACTTTTTGTAGCAGAAATATAAGCATGTTAGCTGCTGGGATTTGAACTGTGTATTTTTTTTTTTTAAATAAAAATCTAACAACTTCACTCTCCCTTGACTTCTGTGAAGAAAACACTGTATCTGGTGAGAAAGAATAAATTAACCTGTGTTATTAGGCTTTTTCATGTCAATAAACAATAGTAAAACATCTTAGAAAAAAATTATATAATTGCCTTCTCAAAGAGACAAATACTTGAACGGTCTCTTTAAGACAACCTATCCATACCCCAGAGGGATGTTAGGATGACTGGCTTTTAGGGGGGTTATAGCTGGAGTAGATGCCACTAAGAACCCAGAAGGAAGCCATCGGTGATGCCTTGCCCCTGAGCTGACAGAACCAGCCACAGCTCCCCGTGGGCTTCCTGCATGAGGGGCCAGAGCAAAGGATGGAAACGTTCAACAAGGATTTCAGGGGTCAGAAAAAACTAGGAGAACTAGGAGAAACAGCGCCCAAACAAAAATAGCAAAATAAAGCAAGTGAGAATATTAAATATTCTACAGAAAAGTAATTTAGGGTACAATGTAAAATTGCATTAATGTAATATGGGTCTTATCTTTATCCCACAAAGCACAAACTAAGTTATGTTAATATTTTCTAGCCCCAATTAAAAATAAGTGCAGAGCAAGAGAGTGTTACACAATGGCAGAGTCCATTAGTTCTTTTAAATAGAAGTATATTTTAAGAAATCAGAACAATTATCATTTTCATCATTTTTTATAAATCTATAAACAGGCATTTTCTTCTTAAAAACCTCTATTCTTCTAAATCTGAAATGCACTAAGCAAGGAGCCTCTCCCTGTGTTCAGCTCAATAGTTACTATTCGTAAAGGAAGGCAAATTAACCAGCACCAGTGTAATCAAGGCAGTTTCTTTCCACTCTTTGGCTAATTCACGTATTTCCATTTCCAAAACATAAATTGTTTTGCTCTTCAAAGCTATGTTGCTTTACTCCCACCGTTCACAAAGCACTAATGAGAAAAATGAGAATCTCTTAATTTACTCAAAATAACCGCTTAAAACAGTACGTTGAATTGTATGGGTTACTTACATTCAGTAACAGTTAAAGGATATTTTAACTTAAATTACAAATTTAATCACCCTGCAATCCAGTGGCAAACTGCCTATTACTTTAGCACTTTGATTAAAAGAATGAAAAGTTACATGCTACCAAAATAGCCTTGCAGGAAGTGATATCTGAAGGGAGAGCAGAATAGATTAAAAAATACCTATTACCCGATGAATCAAGACTATGCAGACTGAAAGTTATTCTAAATCGAGAACTATGCTGGGATTTGAAAGCCAGTATGTAGCAAGCTTGAGGTAGTCCACATTCCCCAAAACAGGTATTTTCAGGATCTATCTATCTATCTATCTATCTATCTATCTATCTATCTATCGATCGAGATCTGTGTTCATAATTTTGCATCATGAAAATGAAACTGTTATGTGAACATAAAATGGGGCCATAACATCCTTTACTTTTTGACAAATTACTGAAAACACGACTCTGTTAAAGCCCTTAAAAAGCCTGTTTCTCTACAGACTTTTTCTGCGTATGCTCCCTCCCGTTAAACATGTCCACCCTAAAAAAATTTTAAGGACAAAAACATGAAGAAAACTCCTGATTAGATCATTTATGACAAATTAATGACTGAATTGGAATGCCTTTGGTAAGTAATATATAACACCTGGATTTCAGACCAAGCAAAAGTCTTCCCTATGTCTCAGGGACCGATTTCCTCATTAGGAAAACGAAATCCTCTCTCACAGAGGTAGAGTGCATTAAATGACACAGGAAAAACCATCCACTGTAGCCCCTGGTACTCAGTAAGTGCTAGCTCCCTTCCTGTAGCACAGCCCACACACTTCTTTCAGATTTAAGTAAAACGACCATTTTATTAGAAGTTGTAAGATCTAGAGCTTAGCTGGTGAAAGGCCCTTGTGGCAGAGACTAACCAGCATAATCCCCAAGTAAGACAGTGTGGCTCTATGTGGCCTACAACAGAAACGTGAAGTTCTTTTAGGGCAACTGTTTTACGCAATCATACAAACTTTGTATTCCATTCTGTAATATGTATGTGTTGGTTTTAATACGAACATATTTCTTCTCCTAATTCCTTGAGTAAAACTGAGACTTCCTGAAGATGCACTGTGACTAAACTACGGCTTTGATATTCTGGGCAGGGCCCATTTTCATTCCAGAGGCATTCCAACTTGAATAGACAAAATATAGTCTGACTTCCCACAGATAGATTTCTCTGAAGAAACACTTCTGAAATGAGGCTTCCTACTAATTCCTGCTTGAAATTTTTATAAGGCTTTTAATCCAACCCCTTCTATACCTGGGACGCTCAAGAGAGTGTGCCCAGTTTCTACAGTTCCACGCAAAACAAACAAACAAACAAAAAAAGGAAAGTGGAATAGGCGGGAAGACCTAGCTTGGGTTTTCACGTAAGGAAAGCAGCAGAACCACTGAAATCTTTGAAAACATCTTTTCACTGGTATTACCCCAAGGGGGAGGAATTTCTCCTGTGAGTCCTCATGTTTTCTGAGTCAGCAGATGACCCATTAAAATGTGTTAACAAGACAAACCTGAGCTTAGCCACCGAGAGATTTGTCAACCAAGTAAATTTCAAGATGATTCCTGCCACTACAGTGTTACAAAAAGAGGCATTTTTGTGTCCTAGAAAGAGCACTTAATACGAGTTCAGAAAATTCTTGTTAAAACCTTCACTCTCACTTGATCCATGTGATACAAGCAGAGTATCCCTTATCCAAAATGCTTGGACCAGAAGTGTTTCAAATTTTGGATTTTTTTAGTTTTGGACTATTTGCATATACATAATGAGATATCCTGGGAACAGGACCCAAGTCTAAATATGGATTGATTTCTGTTTCATACACACTTTGTATATACATAGCCTAAAGGTAATTTTATACAATATTTGAAATAATTTTGGACATAAAACAAAGCTTTGACTGCAACCTGTCACTGAGGTCAGGTGTGGAATTTTCTACTTGTGGCATAATGTCGGTGCTCAGAGTTTTGGATTCTGGATTCTGGATTTTCAGATTAGGAATGTTCAACATGTACTGGCCAAGTCTCTCCCATAGTGGGTTTGGAGACCCTGGCTCTCACCTGCTCTGTGTGACACTGGGTCAATCTCTTCCATGCTGGCTTAGGCCCTTGTGCTCTGCCATAGAACAGGTTTGTCATGAGGAAGGGAGAGGAATATATGCAGTTATGTGGCAACCTGGAGCGATGAAGGCACGAGTCACACACCTTGTTATCAGGTGGAAGGACTAGCTACTTCTCGAGGCTGTAGACAGGCAAAGCTACAGCCACAGTCACCGCCACCTCCATGGTCCTAACTGACCGGCTACTCAAGTTAGAGACAGATTCCAATGACAGGACAGAGTACTCTGCCAGGAGAAAACAGACGTCCTGATAATTCCAGGTGTCCTGGATTTGCCCATGGTATATAAAGGAAAAGCACTAAAGACACAATGGACTTCATCATAATCTAGTGCTGAAGGAGATCCCTCTAGCAAGTCAGACTTTGGTATGAATGTGACTTACACACCATCTCAGTCGTTAAAATAGGAGACAACCTAGCAACAGCTCTACTCTTGAGCTGCCAACAGTCAGGAAGGTCACACGCCTTCGAGAGCTTGGGACCTTGGCCTGGAATCCGATCCCACTCACTCGACTGCTTGGCACACTCTAGAACTCTTCTAGAAACTTGGACAAAGGTCACTGTTCCCATGGAGGTGGCACTACCCAGAAGACACAAACATGCCTAATGGTGAGTAACGTGTATATACGTCCACAGAGAAACACGCAGGACACGGTGAGGCCGGTGGGCCGCTGATACAAAGCAGCATGGGCAGGTGGGCCCCTCCAATATGAAGCAGTAGGGGCAGGTGGGCCCCTCATGGAAAGGTGGCATCTGAGAGACACCTGCATGTGCCAAGAGAGTCAGCCATGGAGACGGGCAGGGACCCTCCCGACGGCCCAGCGTGTGCAGGGTCACTAGAAGGCAGGTAGAAAGGCAGGCAGGCTGGAGGGCAGTGGGCAAGGGTGTGAAGAGGAGATGAGACCCAGACAAACTTGGACCGCCTGTCTAAGTGAAGGGAGAGACTTAGGAGGGCTGTGAGGATGTTCTCGTGGGACTGCTGTACGCTATGTCAAGGCTGTCCTGTGAAGGGACTGGGGGGCAGTACCAAGGGGTCCTGACAGTCTCTTGCAGTGACCCAGGCAGGAATGGAGAGATGCTCTGGTCACGGGGGCACAGAGGTTGGTCAGGTTGTGAGGAGGTCAAGCCAGTAGAGTTTCTGAACAGAGAAAAAAGGGGGTCATGCATGACTGTGTGGTTTCCTGCCTGAGCAACTCGAAGCATCAGCTGAAATGGGGAAGGCTGAAAGGCAGGATGATGAGCAGTGCAAGGTGAGTGAAGGAGACAGGGATTTCACTTTGAGCATCCTGCACTCCAAAAGTCTTACTTGACTCCATGTGGAGATGTTACATGGGCAGGTGGATATCTGAGTCTTTAGTGTGCGAGAAGTTTGGACTAGAAATCAAATGGGGACATTGCTGGCATCAAAATGGTGCTACCGTCTCAGGTCAGAAGTGAGCACAGAGGATGGAGAAGGCAGGCCCTGGATCGACAGGGGTGATGGGTCACAGAGAGACCAGAGGGAAGAGCAGAAACCAGTGCAGGCAGCCTCCCAAATTCACGAAACTCAGCTGCTTCCAAACAGGAAAAGACCTGCCTCATTTATCTGACTACCCACCTGAAAATCCTGTGATGTGTCTTAAGAAAATATCTTAAGAACCATACTGGGTACATCGCTCCCTATATAGTCACATATTTTCCCTTATCCTTATTAAGGACGGGCTAATATCTTCACAGAAGAGGGTCTCCTAGGTAACCTGCCAATTCTTACATAGCAAGAACTCTATGGTTTATTTTTTTTTTTTTGAGCCAGAGTCTCGCTCTGTCCCCCAGGCTGGAGTGCAGTGGTGCAATCTCTGGTCACCGCAACCTCCACCTCCTGGGTTCAAGCAAGTCTCAC
Source organism: Rhinopithecus roxellana (assembly GCF_007565055.1). Classification (NCBI taxonomy): domain Eukaryota; kingdom Metazoa; phylum Chordata; class Mammalia; order Primates; family Cercopithecidae; genus Rhinopithecus; species Rhinopithecus roxellana. The sequence continues at coordinate 150,225,472 of NC_044552.1, forward strand.
GCCTCACCCTCCTGAGTAGCTGGGATTACAGGTGCCTGCCACTGTGCCCAGCTAATTTTTGTATTTTGAGTAGAGACGAGGTTTCACCATGTTGACCTCAGGTGATTCACCTGCCTCGGCCTCCCAAAGTGCTAGGATTACAGGCATGAACCACTGTGCCCAGCCAAGAATTTTATAAATAATGAGGTGCTATTAATAATATTTACTGGGGAACTGGACTAAAAAATGCTCAGAAACATGTAGTTAAGATCAATATTAATACTCAAAATAATTATCTTTTAAAGAAAGAAACTCTCTGAATTATTTCTATGGAACAAAAACCTTACTGCAAGCATTATTTTACTGTTCATGTGTCACAGAATTCTTCATAGTATAAGAAATTCTCTTTGGGCCTATAGAGCTCGCTGGTATCTTCAATGCCTCAGGTCAGCACTTGCTCAATGCTGAGCAAGTATTTGCTGAATGAGTATCTCACACTAAGGTGACTCTGATCAGTATCTTCTAGCTACACCTATGTACACCAAAACACACAAAGAAGTAGGGAGAAAAATGTATACTTTTAAAATCTTTGTTTCCTGTAAGAAAAAAAAAAATGCAAAGCTCAGAAAATATGCCTTCCAATCACTAAGGAGGAGAGGTGTTTTTTAAGAAAGGTTCCTCTCTAAGGCATTATTGCCACTGTGCTAAACTGAGGGGGGAAAGGAAAAGGGGACTATTATTTGGCGAAAAGGCCATTAAAGTCAAGTCTTGATTCACGGGTTTTAAATGTACTGTCTGATATTGGCTTTTGTCTTTAGAAGTTGACTAGAATTTGTCTTCAAGTTTATATAAATATATCAGAGTCTAATTGTCTAGCAGGTGATAAAGACCCCACACACAAGCATAATGGGCCCTAAATGATGTGCCAAACTTCCCCAACACGACAATCAACATTTTGAATTTACAACAGACCATGACCTCAAGTATTTCTCAGCAGACTGATAAATTGGCATGGCTGATAAACTGAATTAAAATCCACATTATATTATTAAAGAAAACATAGCATACATACATGTTCACTGGAAATCTCTTACTCTACCAACAGACAGTTATATCTTAACTGGCAAATAATGTCAATACCCTTTCAACTGAGTTTATAGCAACTGAAGGTTTAAAATCTATGTCTAATGTGAAAAAGACAAAATAGATTACTCATTGCAAAATTTATTTCATTTGCTCATGTATTTATGACTACATAAGAATACACGGAATCAATTTATGACTGAAACTGAGAAAAGGTCAAAACCATAAACAAACAGTAACACTTAAAATTAACGGAGAAAAGCAAAGAATAACTAAATCTAGGAACATTCAAAGGCATGCTTCTAAAGTGTCAGGGACTCCATCTCCTGATGGAGGACACCCCTAAGGAGAACTGGATCTACTGAAAACATAAAACAGCCACCACTGAAAGAAAAGAAAATCAAGACAGGAAAAAAGCACCAAAGGGAAAGAAACAAGAACATACCAAATCTAGAACAGAGATTGCTGGCATAGCAGTCTGCTGCAGGTAACAGAGAAAGAAAAAAAAAAAAGAAAGATGAAGTGTGGAAAAAAAAGTTAGGTTTAGACCTGTAATCTGCCATCGGCATATTTTCTCACTATCATGCGTCATCTGTGTTTCGATAACTTGATGAGAAAGGTAAAGAACTGCACACTAACTTCTGTATTCAGAAACAGAAAAATGCCCACATGGTATTAAATGAGTTTCATCATTAAGATACATAGAAAATAAAAAACAGCAAAATTTCCCTTAACTTTCTTATTTGGAGACTAAGATACTAATTGTAACAGAACTACTAAGCAAAAAACAAATATTTTTTACTAAATTTTCATGAGAAACTTTCCAAATATCACAATTCATACTAAAAGGCTTTGAAATATTCAGTGTTTTAACCCATTTGGAAAAGCTCTGAGAGACCTTTCAATAAAAGTTGAGTCCTCACACAAAAGGACACTTCCAGAAATACTAAAAGGCTAACTGTTCATTACTGCCAGGATACAGTTATAACAATAAGAAATGCTAACACTGTTGACTCATTTTGCCATACACAACAGTTGTATATTCAGAATTGAAAATGCAGTGAAGGAAAAGACATCCTTTCATCTTTTGGGGTGTGGGCGACACAAGGCCGTGCACGTCCTTAGGTTACTAATGAATCCATCTGAGTGCACCACGAGCGACACTGGCCAGAGCAGAAGAGCATGCACCTGGCACCAGCAGGCCTAGCACCTTCCAGAGAGCTTCGATGGGGAGGGGCAGTCACTCCAAGAATCCTGAACAGGGAATGCATAGTACTTTTAAAGTACTGTATTTTTTAAGCTACTTTTAAAGTAAAATAGCTATTAATTTAGGGGTTGGTTTTTCAAATAAAACCGCGCTTACAGTAAACACAGCTAGCTACTCATCAGGAAGTTTACTACTGATGACTTGAAAAATACTAATAAAAATAGTAGTAAAACAATGTACTAATTCACACTTTGGCCTCATTTAAGAAACTTAAGTGTCTAAGGGATTCAAGCTGAATTTTGGGCAAAGTTTTATATATATACACATTTTGGCTGAGATATGTATATATTAAGAAGTATGCGTGAGAGAGACTTTTCAGGAAAAATTCACAGAGCAAATCGAAAAAGAATCACACTACTGGGCTCTAGGGATCTAAGGACTCACAAATTATTATCTAAGGTTAAATTTCATTGTGAGGTAGAAAGATTAAAATGTCTGACCTAATAGCCCCTGGTAGAGCTTTACCATCAACTGCATAAAAAACAGTTGAAATTAGAAACAGAATCCAGAAGATAAAAAGAACATGGTTCTGGATATCTTTTCTCAGAATATTGCACATACACTGTTTAAAAAAGAAAAAAGTCACTAAAACTCATGAACACAAAATGGTCAATAGCATTCTCTATAAATTAATATTAATAAATGCCCAAATTAATAGCAGTAAATGCCTCTTACCAGTTCTCTTTATAGAGTAACAAGGTATTGCTTTTATATAAAATTTCTGCATAACAATTTATTGTGTTAAACGAATTTAAATTTTACTTTTGTGAATTTATTTAAAACAAAAATCATTTTCATACTATAGAGAAGAATAAAATCAGTTCTCAATAGCTTTATGCTACAATTGGAATATAATTGTTTATTACCTTAACAAATGCTTGCTTCATCAACAGTACAACTACTGTGAAGATTCTATTTTTGGTAATGACTGTAAATGTAATGATCTGAACAGTTTCATTTGTTAACCACCACAAAATGCTGACAAGACCAGGGGCCAGTCAGTGATTGGCCCTATGTTTCTGTAAATAAAGTTTTATTGGCACAGAGACACACCCATGTGTTTACTTGTGTCTGTGGCTGCTTTCCTGCTACAACAGCAGAGCTGGGGGTTGCCAGAGTCCACATGGCCTGCAAAGCCTAAAGTATCAATCTGGCCCTGGAAGAAAAAATTTTGCCTACCCCGATCAAGATTATTACTGGTCATTAACAAATACTTGTTTTCTCAACTGGAAGTGTTAAGGAAAAGGATAATTATGAGTTTGCTAATGAAAACAATCAAGTTCCATTTGAATTGTATTTAATACTTGTCAAAGCACGTCTCAAAAAATTTAGCCTTACAGCCCTGACTCATTTCTCTACAACATCAGCCAAGAGTAACACATAGAATAAAATAGTATAAGCCTAGGGGCCCTTTTAATCCTTATCATGATGGGGGGGGAGGTCTAGCTATCCCCATGGGAAACATGTGGAAGGTGAAATAGGGACCACAGATGGGCACAGCCAAAGCACTCTCCCCTTTACCCTCGCTCTTCGTTCAGCCTCCAGGCGCTGCATGATGAGCATGGTATCCACATCGTCGTCCTCCTCCTCCTCGTCATCTTCGTCCTTCTGCTTCGACTCCTGTAGTCTCTTCTGGAACTGCCACTCCAGCATGAGCTTGCGCAGCCGGTCACTCTCCTCGGCGCTGCGGTCTGGTTTGCTCTGGAGCTCCTGGATCTCCTTGCTCAGCATGTCCACGATGTGCATCTGCTGCTGCTTCTCCAGCTTCTCCTTGGCATCCCGCTTCCACGGGTCAGGGGACAGACTGTCCCCCGAGGAAAGCTCCTCTTTGCTGACTGTGATGTACTGCAAGTCCCTGCGCTCGATCGTGCGGGGCTGCTGCTGAGGCTGTAGCTCCCGAATGACTGTTTCCTGGGGCCGCTGGAGTGTGGAAGGCTTTTCGGGCTTCATCTGCTGTGTGGTCAGGGGAGAAAACGGAGCAGGGTTTAGGGACTGAGTGCGCATCTGGCCCAGCTTCCTCTCCTGCTCTCTCCGCTTCCTCTCCCGCTCCTCCTCCAGGCGGGCCTTCTCCTTCTCATACCAACGCTGATGTTCTTCTCTCTTTTTCCGTTCGGCAGCAGCCACCTGCGCAGACGGCAGTCCTATCTGGTTGGTGGAAGGGGGTGGTGGGAGAGGCAAATCCATGGATATTCCATCGAAATCACCGGCATAGTGGATGGGAGGTGGCGGGGGTGGCGGAGGCAGGTCTGTTCGGATTGGCTGGGAGACGGCCACAGGGGTGGCCGGTATTGCTGCTGGTGTTTTCCAACGGCCAGGGCCACTTTTGGTCAGTGTGGAAGCGGGGGTGACCGACTTAGAGGAATGGTTCAGGTGCTCTTGGCTAGACGTACTGGAGTCCAATGAGGAACTCTGATTTATCCACATATCACTATCAGACTTTCTGTCCATAGCTGCCTCTATTCGATGCCGCTCAAGTTGGTAAGCTTTATCTTCTCGAAGTTCTTCTTGGGAACGTGTAACACGCTGGAAAAAGAAAAAGAACTATTATATTTTAGCCATTTACTAGAAATTACCAAATAGCCACAGACATTTTATCTTCAGACAGAAGAAAAACTGTTAAATGAGTGTACAGAAAGAGACTGAGACTGCCCTACAAGGCTCACTGGCTAACGTGGAGTAACAATGAATTCATCTGTGTAAAGAGAAAAGCAGCCAAGCGTGGTGGCTCAGGGGTAGGCTCAGGCCTACAATCCCAGCACTTTGGGAGGCTGAGGTGGGTGGATTGCTTGAGCCCAGGAGTTTGAGACCAGCCTGGGTAACACAGTCTCTGTCTCGACTAAAATTAAAAAGGAAAAGCTGCACTTTCTCTCTGCATTGAGGCCCTTTGGTGCCAGTGCCCATCCTCATCCTCCTCACCCTCCTGCAGTGCCCTGCACCATCTCCAGTGCAGGGACCAGACATGTGACTTGGACTTCAAAGCAATGAGTGTGTTTATTCATAATATGTAAAAATCAACAAGTATTTCTCTAATTACTATTACGAGTAATTATTAAATCTTAACCATTTAACTATCCGTGACTTTCTGCATTTTACAAGCTAAGGAATGGCTTTCTGGGCTCTGTGGCAGAGCTGTGCATAGTAATGCAAAGACATGTCCTACACATCTGAGATACATCCGCTCCAATACCAGAAAGGTCTAAAATGTATTGGTATAAATTTGTTGAATACAAAGATAGGGGTGTGTGTATATGTGTGTGTGAGAGAGAGACAGAGAAATGAGACACACACACACACAGAGAAAATGAAGTGAGTATACTTTTTGCAAAGGGCTAGTCTAAAATCTGAGAAATGGCACATCTGAAAGGAGTCTACTCAGATAAACATGATCACTATGAGGTCTGAATCAAACATCTTTTTTCTGCCCTGCTAATGAATACAAATTAAAGATGTAAATCGGGAAAACAAATTATTTCCTTTTTCTTAAAAAGCAAACCAACAAAAAAGATGAAGTATCACTTCAAAAAGCAGTAGTCTCACAGAAGAATGGAACATTTACTCCCAACATTTTGCTAGAGCTTTACTTAGTACATAGAGAGTCTCATTACTGGGGTACGAAATCTACAGGCTACATAAAAACAGAGACTGTGCACCTACCGCCACTCCCTGCTGCTGGAAGGGCTGACCTGAGTCACTTCTCTGCTCCCTTAAGACTTTGCACTGGCCCCAGCTGCTGGCTCGTACTCTCCACCTCCCCGCTTAAACCCCATCATAACTTTCCATTCCACACTCTGGCCTGCCGCACAGTTCCTCAATTCTCTCCTCTAGGTATTGTTTATCCATGTTGTAAGGTAGAAACAAGCAGCAGCTGTATATTATAAATGTGAAGACGTAATGCCAGTCCCACAGAACAGGAAATACTGTGCCTAAAAATGGGATTCAATGTATGCACTACAAATTGGATTGTCTTGACATATGGAAAGCAGATTCTACTACGTCCTAACAAAAAATACTAGAAGAACTAGGGCACAAAATTACCCAATTTTTAAATAGAAATTTGGAGAAAGACACCTCCTCCCAGAGAACTCCAGCTTTTGGTGACAGAGTGTGTCCAAAACTGCCAAGACCGGGCCGTTGCAGGTGATCAGGCCCACCTAGGAGAACAGCAGGATGGACCAGCACACCAGACAAAAGGCCAAGATGAAATCTCCTGACGGCCAACATCTGTGGCCTGAGAAGCATTTTCTTTCCTCAGAAAACAGGCTCCTCCTCATCTGTATCACAGCGTCTATCTCAGTGCAATCCTCTCTCCTCTGCCTACTGTTCTCATTCTTCAAGGCTCAGCTCAAATCCCATCTCAACTCTGAATTTAGTCTTTTCCAACCACTCTAAGAAGGCTGATCTTCAGAATTCCCAGAGCATTTGTGATCCAGAGCATGTACTTGTTACAAAGATCTCGACTGCACCTCTTTTTAAGCATACCTTTAATTTTTTCTCCCAATCTTTCACCATACAAACAGTTATCTTTCTAAAAAGAAAACCACATTTGATAACGTTCCTAGCTTACCTACTCAGACTGACATTTCCCATCTACTAATGTGGACAAAAATCCAAATTCCTTAGCTGTCATGTCAAGCCCTTCTGTCTGGCCCCGCCTATCTTCACTGCCTTAGATCTTGCCACCTCCTTCACCTCCACTCAGGGTTCCTGCTGAACTACTACACCTCTGTGCCTTTCCCTCCTCCTGGAAGGCCCTTCCGTGCACATGGCTGTGTCCAGGTTCTCGTTTGAGACTGAGAAGCTCCATCCCCTGCCGGGGCCTCTTCTCTCATACCACTGACCATGCTGGGTCTGATGTGTCTGTCTCATTTCCCTGCCACATCATGAGCTCCCACAGGCAGGGCAGGGACAGCTCCTGATAGAGTGCAAAATATACCATGTGTGTTCTAATTTCTCACTTCTAGAATCAGTGAACTTTGTCTTAAAAATTATAAGGCCTTATATTCCTAACATTTTGTTAATCAAACATCAGAGAACAAATAATCCTTGTTCTTATTAAGTATTCTATCCTATCTCCTTTTTTCCTCAAACTTAACTACAAAACCATTAAGGAAAAAACAAAAGGCCAACAATGCTGTTCTATAGAAAATATTAATTGTGTCTCAGAACTCAGTGTTTACTCCTTGAGAGGTGAGAAAAGTGTGTGGAATCTTTTGATTTCTAACCTGAATTGCAATACTGGAGTGATTACTATCTGTGTGCATATGTGGCTTTTCCTCATAATTTGGCCACTGGTTCTGAGGAGGAGGCCATCCGATCTTGGGATTTGGAAGCTGGGAAGGTAAAATACTCTCTGGTGTACGTCTGAGTGGGGATGGGGTAGGCTTCAGGTCTAGGCGGAGGCGTCTGCTCCTGTAAAATGTGAAGAACAAAGAAAAGTGAGCTTTTTACAACCATACAGACTAACTTGATTTTCAATTATCTGTTTAAAAATTTTAAAAATAGTATATATGTTAAATACTGCATTAAAAAGTGTTTGATCCATATTGAGAATAAATAACATTTCATTTTGCCCAGACTTACTAATTTAAAACTGATTTACCTGACTAGTATATTAAAAATCAAAAGAGAAAACACTGCAAATTTAGAAATTACAATCAATGCTAATTCAGAGTAAACATTGTACTAGATAACTGAGCTGTCCCAAGGGATCCCTAAGTGTGGAAGTGCAGTAGAAGCCTTTTGCTTATCAATCAATCAGACCTCAGTGCAGAGGTTTCCAGTAGAGACAGATGTTATCTTCGCTGTTGTTCCAGAGGCATATGCACTTTTCCCTCCAGGACTAGGAGGCTGATCTGTTCAAGTTAGGGGGAAAAAAAAAGTTTAATATTAAATAAACAACCTATATATAACATAAAATTTCCTTAAAGACCTCATTCATCTTCATTCTGCCAGTGAGTTATCTGGCATAGGGACGAAAAAAAAAAAAACAAGGCAGATGAGAAATCAGGTCTTGTCATATCCACGTCCATCTTTCAAATCATCACAGCCCAGAGCTACAAAAAAACCTTTGTAGCTCTGTGTATCAGGCCAGGGACTGGTAAATATTTTTGGTAACAGGCCAGAAAGTAAATACTTTAGGCTTTGTGAGCCTTTGTTTCCTGCTGATTATCTTTCTATTATTTCTTCTTCTCTTTGTTAACAACCCTTTAAAAATGTAAAAAATATTTTAGTTTCTCTTGGTAATTGACCAACCCCAAATAGAGATGTTATTAATGTATTTGCTTATGGGATCAACTGAATCTAAAGTCACTCAATCTTAGTTTTTGTTAGAGAAATGTTACTTAATGATATCCCTTATGAAAACCATATCATAGTTAGCCAATGTTTGCAGAGAATAATTTTAATAATTAACAAACCACAAAGTGCCTCCTCTCACTTCAGACTGTGGCCATGAGTGTACTTAGGAAGCAAAAAAGTGTCACTCTTACTTGCTACGTTGGGGCTGGAACGGTGATCAGCTCTATTTTTCATCAGTCTGTCATCACCGGGCAATTTCTTTGGTTCACTATATTCTGCCCAAGGCAGCTGAGGACTCTCAGGAGACCCATTTTGAGTGGAATTATTATAGAGTTCAAAGCCTTCACTCTTTGGTCGGGGTTTACCTGAGCCACGACGATCTGAAACTAGAATCAAAGCATATTCAGTATCTCTTAAGATTTTATTTTCAACACCCTGATTATCATTAAAATTCCATAAGAATTGTTCTTAGTGTAAGAAATAAGGTGATTTTCCCTATAAAGGTCAATTCTTCCTACAGAATCATAAAACAGCTTTTAAGTAAATATACTGAGAATAAAGAAAATATTTTTACTTAATTGGTAATGATGGGAAGATGAACACTTTCAAAGCTTATTTTCTCGTTAACTGAAACTTCACTGTTTTAAGCAACAAATGTAACCATTTTTAAAGTATCTTTTTAAAAAAAACTAAATAAAGATAAATATGCTTCCCTGACTTCGCAGAAAATTATCTGAACTTTTAATCGCCCAGTGTCACCGTTCTGAGCAGCCATCATGTGACATGAGCAGCTGTCACATGACATGAGCCTTCTGCTCCTGATGGCCGCTTCTGTCAGTTCTCCTCCTTTTTGCTTGCTCACCCTGGTTTATCATCTACTGTTCACAGCTTCCCTCTGTGTGGTTTCTAACTCACATTCTAGTTTGCTTCTTTTAAATGACCACAAACTAAGAAATTAGACAACCAAGATGTTAAGCTCTATGTTACATAAAAAGTAAAAAACATGCTGAGCAAGGCAGACAACACCACACTAGGTTTTGCTGAGACGCCCCTTGGGTGGTGTGTGTTTGCTTCAATAAGCAGCAGGTCAGGTTCTCTGACGCCTTGGCTGTGGCTGTGATTTGTTACTATTAGGTACCAACTTGAGGTTCTGGGTTGTGAGGTTTCTAGAATCCTGTCTTACAGAGGAGAAAGCCATAAAGGCCATATTTAGAAGTCTATGTATACATTTAACAAGGTGTGCTATGGATCAAAATGGTTTTCTCCTGTTGTGTCTGAACTAATTAAAAGCCCTAAATTTGTACTGATTCTATCCTGAGATTCTTTTTGACGTAGCTATAAAACCACAGTTCCAAAAAATAAATTATTTAAATAAAAGATTTTTAAGCAAATTACAGTCATGCACCAAATAAGCCCATTTTGGTCAATCATGACCCACATCCATGACAGTGGTCTCCTAAGATCATAACGGAGCTGAAAAATCCCTACCTTCTAATGATCTTAGCCAGTGTAAAGTTGTAGTACAATGATTCCTTGTGTTTACGGTCATGCCAGACTGTACTGATAGCTGTATACGAGTATAGCTCACACAATTATACATGGTATATAATACTTGAAAATGTAATATGCAACTGGGTTGCTGGTTTATATATTTTACTATACTATACTTTTTATTGTTATTTTAGAGTGTGCTCCCTTTACTTATAAAAAGAGTTAATGGTCAAGTAGCCCCAGGTAGGTCCGTCAGGAAGCCTTCCAGAAAATGGCATCGTCACCACAGGAGGTGATGGCTCCATGGCATGTCACTGCCCCTGAAGACCTTCCCGTGGAACCAGATGTGGAGGTGGAAGACAGTGACACTGATGATCCTGACCCTGTGCAGGCTGAAGCTAATGTGTGTGCTTATGTACGAGATTTTAACCAAAAAGATGAAAAGATAAATTAAAAAAAAAAATTTTAAAATCACTTACAAAGTACAGAAATACTTTGTACAGCTGTACAACATGCTTATGTTTTAAGCTAAGTGTTATCACAAAAGAGTCAAAAGTTTTTTTTAAATTTAAAATTTTATATAGTAAAAAAAGTGAGAGCAAGAGAAGGTTAATGTATTATTAAAGAAATACCTATGTATTTTTGTAAATTTAGTGTAGCTTAAGTGTACAGTGTTTATAAAGTCTACAGTCGTTATGGCCATGTCCTGGGCCTTCACATTCACTCACCACTCACTCGCAGACGCACCCAGAGCAACTTCCGTCCTACAAGCCCCACTCAGGAGAAGTGGCCTTTGACGGGTCTAGCATTGTTACTCTTTCACACCTTTTTTTTTTAACTGTAGTTTTTCTACGTTGAGCTATGTTCTCACTGAATTACAATGGCCTGCAGTATTCAGTACGGTGACATGCTGTGCAGGTCTACAGCCTAGGAGCAACAGGCTACACCATCTAGGTTCGTGTAGTACACTGTGATGTGTGCACAATGATGAGATAAACTAAGGATTAATTTTTCAGAATGGATCCCTCTTCCCAGGTGATGCATGACTGTATACAGAATGAGATCATCATGCCTTATCTCAGCAAATGCAGGATTAAGGTAACTACTCATATACAAAAAAATGCCTATTTCTTCAGTGAAGAACTGAAACACTTTAAATCCTGAGTCTGCCTATCAAAACTGAAAATCCGTTCATTCATTCTCTAGTTTTTTTCCCAGTTCATCCTTAACATGTCACTTTCATTCTCTACTGAGCACCTACCATGTGCTGGGCCTACGGAAGCTCACCAGCAGTCAACCAGCCCTGTGGGGGCTCCTGGTGACAGGCAGGGGACCTGGTGACTCACAGTGTGGGTTCCAAGGTCAGAAGGCTCACATGGGAATCCCAGGCACTGTGCTGAAGCGCTCGCATTCTCAATTTCTTTATTTTTAAAACCGGGGCAATAGTAACACCACTACCTCCTCCAGGGGGTTTTGTGACTATTCAAAGAGTCCATGACCGTAGAACACTGTTTTACAGTTGGCCACTGTCTCCCTACTGGCCCTTACTTCTCTGCATCATGGGGGATGGCTGATTGAGAAGGGTGGCCAGACCGTGGTAGATGGCACCCTGCTTTGCTACTTCCAGTGTCACCACAGAGCTTGTTCTTGTCATGAGTTCTGCTGCCCTAGGAGAAGAAGATTACACATGTAAGAAAAATGAAAACGCAGTGCCTGCTCTGTCATGAATAGCTGTGATCACAGCAACTGAAAATCATGTTCCACAGCCTCATCTATTATTTTGAGTAATGGTTCTGACTTTCTTTCTTTATTTTTTTTATTTATTTTTATTTTTTATGGTTCTGACTTTCAGACAGCTTACTCACTACCCATTTTCTCCTTTTAAAACTGACTGAAAATAGGCAAACACATCTCCTGTTATCATATTAAGAATAGTAAGATAATATTCAGAAATTTGAAGAAGAGTATGTTTCTTTCAAGTTTCAAAGAAACTGTACTAGATTAAAATATATATTTATAATTTGATAAGTGAAATGTCATGTACACTAAAAAAGGTAAAGAGTAGTAGGAGCATGTTTTAGCATAGTTTTCATCTTCCAATTTCAACATTTAATGCAAAAATCACCTAAAAATGCTAATACTAAGCTTCAAGCAAATAAACCAATGATACCTTTCCTGAGAGAGTCCAACCAGACTTCGTCCATCCACGCTGAGGAGTTGATCACCTGCAGCTAGACGTCCATCCTAGGCAAATCCACAGGTGTGTGCATGGATTAAGGGTGGAGAGCAGAGAGACGAAGGAAGAAAAGGTAATAATGAGTAGATACCCTGTTTCTTCTTCCAACAAACACTGTGTAGTGTTACATAACTAAAAGTATCAGCAGAATCTCTCACATCATTTGCTGAACATATGACACACTGAAAATTTACTTCTTTCAAAATGATACTGACCACATCTGCAGCACCTCCTTTCACAACCGACTTCACATAGATTCCTAGTTTATCTTGACCAGCACCCTATTGCAAAAACAAGGCAAAAACACTGCACTGAAAATATACTGTAAGAAATACACTATGCAGGTAAGTAAAACAAAAATAAAACCACCCAACATGTATACAGGTAACTGCAACGAAGTCCTGGTTCTCATTTTTACATGAAAATCAGAATTATGAAAAATCAGTTATTCATGCATCAGCTAATGATGAGACTAAAATAGAGACTTGGAATCCTGAAGTTAATTTAAGAATAGTTCTGAACAGCCACAAGTGTAAGTGAACTAAGAACTACTTGCATGATATATACTATTAATCATTTTAATACAAAAAGCAACTTGGTACAGTATTTTTACATTTCACCACTTACCTATATCCTCCCTTATACCCTTGTTCTTTTCATACGTATAGTTTAGGATTTTAAACGATAAAAAAACTTCTGTGGCTAACAGTGAGAGGAACTTAGTAAGAGAAAATCATACAGAAAATAATCAGTATTATAACTCATGTACTGTAACTGTAAATAAATGTCAAAGCAACAAGACCCAATTCACATAGAATTGATATATTATGAAAGAATAAAATTCTGTTAGATAGACTTAAGTATTATATACAATTACTTTCAGAATCACCAATATTCTACTTGGATATCATGACTATACTAAACCTAACCCTATAACAATCAAAATTTTGGGTAATTTATTGCAACTATCAAAGAAAGCAGTCCTATGCATGAAGTCTTACTTAGACATTATGGACAATATTATACAACTGAGCATAATTCCTTAGGTCACAACGACTGAAGGCAAATACAAATCCATTTCAATCACTGCGAGGCACTGTATGGTAAGAGTAAAAATACACAAATGATTTAATTAAAACAGATTTTCTGTAACATCCTGGAACTATGTAATTTTCACTTGGAAACCACTTACATTCGTCTCCTTTAGTTAACAAGTTAAGTTTACAGAAGACAGCCTGACTGGCCAGCACTGTTGATCCTGACTCCCTTTATCCCCTTAGGGAAAAACAAAACAAAACAAAACAAAACAAAACAAAACAAAACAAAACAAAACGCCTGTAGCAGGTCAAATTTTGTAAGCATAAAACCATCCATACATATCTCATTTTAAAAACAGTATAATATTTCTTAATTTAACAAAGCAACTCCATTTTGGAAAGCAGTATACTTCAAATTTCATGTGGTTACATTATCTGGGAACTAAGTTTATAAAAGTTCTATAGAAAGCAAAATCAAATATTCTCCTTTGCAGCTTTTGATCTGTATTTTCCATCTGTTCACCTTGATATCCCTCTGTGTCTATTCACACCTCTCTCCTGTGGATGGTTTCCACTTTCACCTCAATGCAAGTCTCCAGCCCAGTCCCAGATGCCTCACGGCCCACTTGCTACCTCCCTCTAGAAATCATTCAGCACAGTCCACAAACCACAACAGTCAAATATAACCTGTGGTCCTTGAACGGATCCTTTTGCCATAAAAGGCATGATTGGGATAGTTGGCAAAGACTGAGCTTTTTGTAAATTTACAATTTCAAAAATAAAAGATAAAATGTACAGCAGGCACTCAATAAAGGGCAACTTTCTGAATTTTAGCATATCACTTAGCAAAAGAATAATAAATATGCTTTTTGCCTCACTATATCTGTGACAATGCTGGGTTTCCTTGAATCTAGAGACCTAAGACACACTACGGAAAAATACTTCTAAGACATGGCACCCCCCTGACCGCCCCTATTTGTGAAATCAGGTAATCCCTCATAATCTAATTAACCGATTTTTTTTACACATTTCATAATTTTATGTGATTCATAAACAACCTTAATTCTATAGCTCGGCTGTTTAAATGACAATTTCATTCACTGAACAAATATCCACCGAGCGCCTATACGGTCCTAAGCTCCATGTACACATCAATGAACAACACAGACAAACACCCTTGCCATTTGGGAGCTGCTTCTATTCCTCAGCAGAGTTTATCTGTGGTCATTCACTAACAATTCTAGTTGGAGCGCTGGAAGTCCTCCTTTTTCTTTTCCTGAAAATGATGCATGCCTGTTCCCTTCCAGCTGGTACCCTAGGTCAGGTTTTTAAAAAGTTCTACAAGCACTACTTATTTTTTTCCTCTGCTTTCTACCTGACTACAGAAAAGCAATGATTACTCAACATCAGAATGCCAACTGTCAGTGAGAATGGGCACCTCACATTTTCACATGGCATTATCTTCTGGTTAATGTAATACTGACCTTGTAAAGAGTAAAAATCATCCCTTTACTAAGATAACCAATTACTATCATCTCTGACAAGAAAAATGTTTAGTAATACTACTAGTAATACAGCATTTTTAGTAACACTATTATAAACAAGGAAATATCAAATATATATTTTAAAACAATAAATCAAGCCTCCTTCCTCCATTTCTGATATGCTTTACATGATCACAATACAGACCAAAAAAATGGCAATTACTTAGACAAACTGTAATAACAAAACTCTGTTTTTAAAATCATAAAATAGAATAATATCAGAAATTGAGAACAGGACTGTTTCATTTCTTCCTAAAACCCAAGACCCTGCACATACAGTTGGAGCTGCCTGCCAGTCAGCTCTTCTGCCACTCCCAATTTTCATTTTTGGAAGATGTCTTTGTTCCAATTTCACAATAAGCTTCAGTTTCGTGGCACCTGTTACTCCATGTTTCAACCCCTTCATTCAGAGCAGTAATCACATACCTGAGGGCAACCATTAGGCTCTTTTCCATCCTAGCCACCCTCCACAAGCAGACAGCCAACGTGCAAGCTGAACATGTGGACTCCATTATGAACAGCACATGGCATTTAAAGAACCTGAAATCCTCTACCATTTTAAGGTAGGTAATTTAGGATACTATATGCAATGTGAAATTTAATGCCTAAATTTAAATCCTGAAGCAAAACTGATCATGTACTACTGATATTTGACTGCACTATCTATATTTAAATAGGTTGAAGTTTACATTATAAATTTCAGACAAATTCTGGCAAAATGAGGAAGCTCTCCTCATGACTGATCTTCTGGTCTCCCTATGTCCAATCATGTTTCCTGAAGCACAGCTCAGCTCACACTATCCTGACCAGACTCTTGTAACTGCCAACTACTATAAAAATTCACAGTAGCTTCCTGCATGAGGTATTCACGGGTCCATGAACCTCTCTTGTCATTCTCCACCCAAATCACCCCTCACCTCCTCCCATTCTATCTGACTCATGTTCATCACTTGGTTGATGTTCTCTCTACACCAACTGTCTTTCTGATGCAAGGTATATGCCCAAATGCTCTCCATCATTCACCTCCGAGACTCACCTGCCAGCCCACTCACCTTCCCAGTGTCAGGGAAGATATCATCTCTTCTTCACTTATGTTCTCATCACATTGGACTTTCTTTGTTCTCTTTGAGCAGTGAGTCATTGTGTCCTGCATTACAGCTACCTCTGCAAATGGCTCCTTCCTCCAACTCCATTAGAAGCTTCTTGAATATAAGGAGCTCTATCCCTTCCAGAGGAGCTTCTCAATTAGATTGACTTATAGTTTACTAACATTGATCAGTAAGAAATTTGATCAATTTCCTATTTTAAAAACCTAAGATGAGGAGGTCTGTAATCTTACAGAATGAATAGTAAGTTAAGAAGCAACTGATATGCCCATTATATATGGGTTAGCAACAAAACTTTGTAAAATTACTAGTTTAGAAAGATAGACACAAAGGCACTCAGGCTGTGGCACCCAATGTGCCCTTTTAGGAAGGGAACTCAAATCCATGACTGTCAGGAAAGACACCAATAAGATACATTCTATTTTCTTATATATTCAGAATGTATCTGAATTCTAAGTAATAACCACTTCTTTTAATTCCAAGTAAACTGAATTTATAAATATATCTGTTTGTCACAAAAAGAGGTTTACATTTAAGGAAGGAAATAAGCATTCATGATAGGGCCGGGCATAGTGGCAGTCATCCCAACACTTTGGGAGGCTGTGGTGGGAGGACTGCTTGAAGCCAGGAGTTCACGACCAGCCTGGGCAACATGGTGAGATCCTGTCTCTATAAAAAAATTTTAAAAAGCATTCATGATTATTAGAGACCTCAATTCAAAACACCCATGAAAATCTACAAGGTCTATTCAAGGTTGGTCATAAAAATGGAATCTGATTAAAAGTCAAGACAATGCATAACGAAACATATTTTGAAAACACTCTTAGACACAGGAAGACAGAACGACGTGCAAGTAAAGAATATGGATCTGGATAACGTAAGAGGTATCCACATTTTGGTTGGCATTTGGGCCTCCACTTCATGGACTGCTCTGCGTCACGAATGTTTCCACGGACACATTCCCCGTCCACTGACTCTGCACCTTCTGCACACACTCCTTTCCTGCAGACCCACTGGCCCTGTCCACATGCCCTTCCCTCCTATCACCTCTGGTTATTTGGATCCTACTTCTACTTCAGGTGCAGCTCACAGTCATAAACTGGTCATAAAAATTCTAACTACAACTGCTGTATGGAGACATTACAGTTCTACTGGTAATTATCTCAGCAAAACAAAATTAGAGATGACTACCCAGAGATGAAAGAACTCTAGGAAATGTCTATTTGTATCACATCAATATGGGCAATTACCTTCAACCCGAACCACCACAATCTCTGTCCAACTACAAGGTGTCCACTTGTCCAAGGTTTCTCAATCTGGCCATGGCAGTGCAGGCCTGGAATGTGCATCCTGACTGGGGGAAGAACAGAGTAAAGAAGCTCTGCTGCATCCCTGCCTCAGCTGCTGGTCAGATGCCTCAGCAAACTGTCATCTGTCGAGCCATAACAATCCCTTAACATTATGGAGCTCTCACTACCTACCCCACTTTATTTGAATAAATGAGAACTGTACTGGCTATGGTTAAAAAAACTGTATGGAACAATTTATTAATTTAAGAAATATTAAACTACTTAACTTAGGTTTTATTTCTAAACAATAATGCACTATTTATGTAGTCTATTAAGGCTGAACTCAAAATTTATTAAAATAATGTCTTTATTTATTTATTTATTTTTTATTATTATACTTTAAGTTCTAGGGTACATGTGCACAACGTGCAGGTTTGTTACGTATGTACACATGTGCCATGTTGGTGTGCTGCACCCATTAACTCATCATTTACATTAGGTGTATCTCCTAATGCTATCCCTCCCCCCTCCCCACAATAGGCCCCGGTGTGTGATGTTCCCCTTCCTGTGTCCAAGTGATCTCATTGTTCAATTCCCACCTATGAGTGAGAACATGAGGTGTTTGGTTTTCTGTTCTTGCGATAGTTTGCTGAGAATGATGGTTTCCAGCTGCATCCATGTCCCTACAAAGGACACGAACCCATCCTTTTTTATGGCTGCATAGTATTCCATGGTGTATATGTGCCACATTTTCTTAATCCAGTCTGTCACTGATGGACATTTGGGTTGGTTCCAAGTCTTTGCTATTGTGAATAGTGCTGCAATAAACATACATGTGCATGTGTCTTTATAGCAGTGTGATTTATAATCCTTTGGGCATATACCCAGTAATGGGATGGCTGGGTCAAATGGTACTTCTAGTTCTAGATCCTTGAGGAATTGCCACACTGTTTTCCACAATGGTGCACACACAATTAAAATTCATTTTATGGTAATTCTACTTCTTTTCCAACTAAGAAAGAACAGTCAGGCCTAGAAGCTCTATGTTCTTTGCTGCTGTTTATCAGCATATAGAACATTCAAGTGTAAGCTATGTAATTACCAACCAAAAACAATCACAGAAATGTAGAAACAGTTCCAAGAATACTAGTGAAATGGTATTAAACACTTGTGCTGTTCAGTATGGCAGTCGGCAGGCCACAGGTGGTGACAGCACTGAAAATGTGGCTCATGCAAACTGAAATATGGAAGTGCAGAGACTGAGTATGGAAAAAAGAATATGAACTATCTCACTGATGATTTTTATACTGACGACATGTTGACATAACATTTCTGATGTATTAGATAATATAAAATATGGTATTAAAATTAACTTCACTTTTAAAAACACACAGCTAGTAGAAAACTGAAAATTCCCCGTGACTCATACATTTCTATCGGACAGCGTTGCACTAATAATGTAGATGTTCACTGAATGTTTGTTATGAGTAATGACAGGTACTAGCAACACATTTACAATTACGCAGATAATATGGCAAAAACAAGATTTTACCATACTACAATATATATGCTAACATTACATACCCTGGTTAGAAAAGCAAAAGAGCCATTGAAATTGAGAACACAGTATTATAGATAAATCCAGAAAGGCTAAATAGTTTTAAGGATTACTTGCTTAAAGGTACCTAAATATGGTATTTGAAAAGATATTATTGCATTTTAGTCCATTTATTCTTTGCAAAACTAAAAGAATAATCATAATTATTCAGGATTACTCATTCCTCATTTAACAAATCAGTTCCTTTAAAGAAAAGTTGGGGCAGAGGTCTTCTGAAAAGCAGTTACAGATTCAAAAGGCATCAGGAATTACAAATTTCATTCAGTACAATTTTGGAATTTAATTAACCAAACTTAAATACCAGAGGTAAATTTTTAAACGTACTTTCCCCCGTCTGGAGGCCCCTGAGAGAACATTTGCAGTACAGCATCCAAACTGCCATGTTCAGCATTTGTGCCCTTCAACATAATTTCAGCGTATTAGAGAACACCCAATGTGGAGCACACACTGGCAGCAGATTTAGATCTTGTATCCTTTTTAAAAAAAGGCAAAAAGGAAACACAAAGATCACTGCCTGTTTGATCTTAACATTTTAATCTTAAAATGCCTCTTGAAACTGCCTTTCTTTCCATTAAAAAGGAAAGAAGAGGGTTTGAGAGGGGGATGGGACTAATGAGGGAGAGGAGAGACAAGGAGGACAAAAAAAGGACGAATCGAAGCTGTATCTGAAATTTACCTGTAGGATGAGGTACAAGACAGAATGGCAGCAAATGAACAACAAGTTATCAAAAATTATAGTAAAAGACAGAAATAACTCAGTTGCTATACATTCAACTTTCCCTAGAACTGAGAAAGAGCACGCACCTACAAGTTGCTTTGTGCGTCCGATGAGAAATGGCCACAGGGAAAAGACTGCTCCCCAAATGTCTTCTCTAATTCTTTTACTGCACCTTTTCAGAAGAGGTTTTATAGAAGTGTAGGTTGTCTCCCCACACGCACAGGGAGGCTCGGTCAGGCGGAGCCTAGGCTTCAAACATTCCAGTAGCAAACCCTGAGTGCGTGTGGGAGTACAACGTGATAAACAGCATAAAGACATCATTAAAACATAATCCAAAAAAAAAAAAAAAGAGCAGGAGGAAGAAAGATATGCTGGCCAAATCATCAATCCAACCCTATTGTTCTCAGGTAAGAAAACCTAGCCTGGGTTCTCTGGCTGGTGATTTTAGAACAATAAGTGGCTGGAATGACCTCAGAGCCCAGAAATATTTCAGTCATCAGGCATGCTTCAGCTGACACCCTGCCCACTTGCTGCTTTCCTCGGGGTTTCTCAATTGCTTTATTTCTAGTTGGATAAGTAAATCCAGGCTTGGGTTTTAAAAACATTCTAAAGATCTCTCTTATTGGGTAGGAATTTCCTTAATTTTGAAATAATCAGTTCTAAAATTCACTTTGTATATGAATTCTACATTCAGCAACCTTGAAAGTCCATGGTAAGTTACCCCCAGCAGGTTTGGCGCTGTGAGCAAGGTAACTAAGCTTGATATCTATGAGCAAGGCTGTAGTTCCAGCTCTGGTTTTCGGTTATGCTTTTTGTATAAAATACAAACCCAACACACCACATCCATCTCTTCCCTCTCCATAAAATGAAGGGAACGAAGGTGGCCCCACAGATGGGATGCAGGAGGCCCATAAACCCAGAAAGACCACACGTGACATATGCAGGGTGTGTGAATTTCACCAGGGCGGAGAAACTCTTCTTAGTCTCGCAAAGTGGTGTGCGACTCATCAGATTTTCAGGCACGAGAGACCACTGGAGGCGACCCTGACACTCCTGACAAAGCTCCCCAGAGTCCTGGCCTGCGCAGGGGATGGGTCTAGATCACTTTAGATTCCACTGAGAGAGATGGGGCAACCCCAGGGCAGTTTGAACCTCTGGGTTACCCCACAGCCAATATCCTACATCCAGGTAAACTCTACAAATTATCATCATTTTCTATGATGGCTCTCTAGAGGATTAACATTTTATGTTCCTATTATGTTATTTTAATGTTGTACTTGAATTCAGTATTTCAGTCAATCCAAGAAATCAGCACTTAGGCCAAAATTATAAACTAGGTAAAAATAATATTCTTTTATATCATTTACTATTTTGCTTTTGGCACAAAAATATATTGTTTCCAAATTCATAAGAAGCCATGAGGGGCACTGTGTCACTTCATACAACTTAGTGGAAAGACGTTTCTGGCATCTCCATGGAAGAAACTGTGAGCACAACAGGAACTCTGGGACTGACTTTAAAAAGGAACCCGGAATTTCCTGACTTCACTTGTTTGACTAGGTGTTTCCCACGTGGTCATAATTAGACCACTGAAGAACACAAGAGAAGGTCTCAGTCTTCAAAGGACTAAATTACAGTTTACGTGAGACTGACTCTAAACAGTGAGAAGGCATGTTAATAAACAGTCCTTACCCTCTCATTTTTAGGGCATAGGAATCTTGTTTTAAGCTAAGATTTTAAGATTTTAAAACTTTAAATCAGTACACTGTCTAAAAGCATAAACTTGAACACACTTAACGCATTAATTAACCATTGATTTTTAAATAAAATAGCAAAATATCCTAAGCACTTTTAAAAGTGTCATTTTTATGTTCACTTTTAGAAAAAACGGGTTTTAGAGAAAGGCTGTAGTTAAAACCACCTAATGGGGCGAAAAACAGGTTACATCATGGATATTCTTGTCCATGTCTTCAGCAAGTTACACAGTGGCAGCTATCATATTTAAAGCAACCTGCACCATATTATACCCAGCAGGATGAAATATGGCTGTTTTCTTAAATAAGCAGCATATAGAAGGCTTACGTTTTTGTGAAGCTTAAGAATTTGCAGCACAAAAATAGCAAAAAAAAATCTGTGTAATTACAAGCTACATTAAATAGTTGTTGCTTCATGAGCAAGTTAATTATTGACAGGTTTAAACAAGTTATACTGAAAGAAAAAGCATTCTTTCAAGACCACAGTGTGCACAAGAACACCGACAACTGCCCCCTGAAGAAACTCACCACTGACTGTATTCTTCCAACAACAGAGAACCACATTTTCATTTCCGGGACCACAACAACTTCGTGAACTGAAAATCAACCGTCTATTCTCTCAGTTTTCAACAGCAACCAAGACAGCTGGTTTTTCAAGACCGGGATCGCCACATTCTGCGCTGGATGCTATGACCCTGTATGGCATTTATCAACACAACCTAGAACCAACGCAATATTCAGACTCTTACGTAACCAGTCCACGCTGACTGCTATTTACTTTGTACTTTTAAACTTTAAAAAGAGTTAGAAAAATAAAAATGAGGGAATTGTTTGTAATTTTAAAATCCACATTAAACAGGAAGCATCATGTTGTCCCACAGATGAGCAAGAAGTAGCCTGCTGATCGTCCCCAAAAGCAATGTTTTAAAAAGTAAACTGCATACCCACAGTGCTTCCAAATCATCTGGATTTCATAAAACTTAACCACCATGTGGAAGGCGAGTCAGCGAACTTAACATCAAAACATGGTTCAGGGTTACAGCAGCTAAGCCATAGACCAATTTAGAAAAGGGAAAAAGAACAGGCCAAATACAAAAACCACACAGCTTATAGAAAACAACAAAAGCACACAAATGACTATGGGTAAAATTTAACCACACAAGTCTATAGGCTCCTCTGCAGAAAAAAACCATATACCACACACTCATGAGACTAACAAGAATACAAACAGCAGGTGATTATCCAGTACCAGGCTCAACATGCCTGACACAGCTTCTCTCTCTGAAGAGCTGAGGTAACCATAACTATTACTGCTACATTAAAGGCAACGAAACTAAGACTTGGAGAGGCAGTGCCATGTGCTCCGTGCTCCAAGGCTGCCAGTGGCAGGAGCAGAATGTGCACAGCAGCAGCGTGACTGCAGAGCCCAGACATGAACAGAAACCCACAGGACGCCGCCACACCAACAGGCTCAGTAAGACGCAGGGCAGAGCTAATGGCGAAATTTCCCTGTATACTGCCCTACCCTGCACTCAGAACACTCCCCTGAAATCTCAAAAGAAAGTCCACTCTATTATAATAATTTATGCAGACCCACATACCTATCAACTATACAGTGTCATCTCAGCAGTGTGTATGTATTAGATGACTTTCCAAGTACCAGAAATTTACAAGTAAACTGGAAAAGAATGGACTATATTTAGCAATCCAGTATGCCAGGGAACTGCTAGATTCATTTCTCTCATTTCAAGAAAAGACGTTATTAACAGATGCTTCATTTCTGAAAATGGTACACTGTCCAATTAATAGGCCATTTTCTTTATTTCCTTCAGATCATCTATATGCTGACATCCCAATTTTATCTCTAGCTCTAACCTTCTGAGCTTCACTATCCAACTATCTACTAGATAATCTATTCACTCACCTGAACAGGCATCCCACATCTCCAGTGTGACACGTTCAAAGCTGAACTCCTGATGCCACCATACCTGCCCCCTTCAGTTTCCCTGCCTTCATAAATCACACCTCCATGTGTCCAGCTGCTCAAGACAGAATCAAGATTCATCTGGATACTTCCCTCTTTCATCCACTAATGCAACTCACAAGCCAATCCAAAAACTGCCATTCAACAAATATGTATTAGTACCTACCATAACCAGAAACTGTCAACCCTTCGATAGTGGACAAGAGAAGATGCTTGCCTTCACGGGGTGTCTGTTCCAGAACACCTTCATCCTCTGCACACACAGTAAACCATCCCGTCATCTCCACTGCCATGTCCCTACTGTAAGCCTCCACAACCTCTCATCTGGAAAGCTAGTACAACTTACTTATTAGTTTCTGGTTATACTTCTGAGCGGCTCTAATCCATGTTCCAGAATTGTAAAAATAAACTTTAAAAACTGCACTCTAATCATATCATGCCTCATTTAAACTTCAAGGGTCCTTATCTCACCTATAATAAAATCCTCAGCTCTGTCCAGACCCACCATCACAAGGCCTTTCTTTATATAAAGTTTTATTGGAACACAGCCACGCTATGCCACAAACTGCCCTGTGGCTGCCATGATAGCAGAGCTACTCAGGGCAACAGATTCCACGTGGCCTGCAAAGTAGAAAATCTCCACAGTCTGGCCCCTTGCAGAAAAAGCTTGCTGACACCGTACTCTATGATCTGGTCCTATCTGCCTCTCCACACACCCCACATGGCTTCCCCTGACAGCCCAAACTGGGCTGACCCTGTGTACATGGCCCGCTGCCATCCTTGACCTCGCTAACACTGACTCAACCTTCAAGTTTAGCACTGACTTCCACTCTGGAGCCCAGTTTAGACATTCTGCAAACAGCCATGGATAATGGCCATCAATCATATAATTCCTCACTCATATTTGTCTGTCTCATTCTTCAAGTGGTCAAGGGGCATGTGCTAATAAAGTGACTAAGATCACAGACATCTTGGCAAGAGAAGAAAACTTTCATCACTAGGTAAAAAATAACTTTCATGAATGTCAAATCCACACTTAGTTTCACTAAATCTATTTTATAACCTGATGAATTAATTTTATTACTATTATTATGAGACAGGGTCTTGCTCTGTTACCTGGGCCGGGATGCAATGATGAGAAAACAGCTCACCACAGCCTCAGCCTCCTGAGCTCAAACTAACCTCCTGCCTCAGCCTCCAGCGTAACTGGACCACAGGTGCACACCACCACACTCAGCATACTTTTTGATTTTTTTGTAGAAATGGGGTCTCACCTTGCTGCCTGGACTGGTCTCGAACTCCTGGGCTCAAGTGATCCTCCTGCCTCGGCCTAAACCCAACTGCTGGGATTATAGGCATAAGCCATGGTTCCTGGCCAAGCTAACCATTTTAGAACTAAATCCGAACTCCCTTCTTTTTCTTCCGGTTTTCAGTTTATACACATTATTCACTGTGGAAGGTATTTGAAAAGACCAAAAACAAGAACAAAGTGAACATCTACACGTTAGGGAGATTCATGCCCCACTTTAGAAAAGGGACACACAGGTCTATGTCCCCAGCAAAGGGAACAGCAGGGCCTTTCCAGCCACTCTCTACCTCTTCCTGCCTGACTCCCCACGGAGGCAGCAAAGCCATGCATGGGAGAGTGAGACAGGGATGTCAAACAGAGCGAATGCTCAAAACCTCTTCAGGCTGTCTTTTGGAGTGTTCTGCTATAAAGGGACAGCTACCTTCACCCTCCTCTTACCAGGGAAGACTTGCTGTGTGAGTGACCTGAGGAGGGGGAGGGAAGCATGTTTAATTCAGGAGTCACAAATTTGCAGGTGCAGTATAGACATGCACATCAGACACATCCCCAACCCAGCTTCAGCTGGTGGAAGGTCCATCTTTTTGATTGCACGTACCTAACCTTCTATGCTGTTACTATGCCCCATTAAGCCCGAAGTCTATTAATATAACCTACAACCCAGTTACAAGTACTATTAACATTGTTATTTCCTGGTCTTTTCTACAAATCTTTTTAAGTATCTTTTGTTGTTGTTTTTTTTTAAACGCTGGAGATTTAAAGTTTAAAAGTGAAAATGTACACTCTACTTTTCACACGATAGGCACTAATATTCTCTTCTGAAATGAGTATTATTTTAACAATTAGCCACTACTTTCATAATAAGTTTATTCTAATACTAGTAAAAGTACAGACCTAGCCTTGAAATTACAATATACCCTGAAGCTAACCCCTGCAGACTCCTAAATCACATTAGACTCACAGAAGCCAGTAATGGTGCTGCACTGATACCTAATGTAACTTTTCTTCATAAATGACAAATATTTTTGTAATAGCAAAGATTCCAGAGTCAGTGATTTTTATGATGAAACTACTTTCCATTGAAGACATAGAGAGAAGGTTGTGTTTCTTCTGAGGCTTCTTTGCGTAAGAGCAAATACAAAGAGGACACACAGCAGCTCAAGGGACTTCAAACCCCACAGAAGAGGGGATTAGGGATTAAGAGAGGCTGGTGGTGGAAGAGGTGACCAAGTGCAAGGCTCTAAAAACAAGAAGCAAAGACAGGTGTGGGCAGCAGCATGGATATACAAATGGGCAGAGCCCAGGTGGAGCCCATTCAAGCAGCATGGGCTCCCTGAACTCAGGCACAGTTGGGCACACCTAGGGCTCTGCACCCGTGCCTGGGTGTCTGGGCTGAGGCACTTTCCCTGACACCTTTTGTACTCCTTCCCCTCTCCCTCCCAGGTTCATAACCGGCAGAACCTTCCTTCTGGAGCTCCTCCTTGAAGTGAGAGGATTCTCTTCATCTGGGCATCATCTGACTGTCACCTGACACGAGCTGGCACCCTGTCCCTTAGCCTCTTGCCTGCATTGCCACAATAACTGAACAGAGGCTCAGGTGTGACTTTCAATCTGGCTTGTTGTCCTAATTGCCCCCGTCACCCTGGAAAGGACAGAGGTCAAAATTCAGAGACAAACAACCAGAGGCCAGAGGCCACCCAGGAGAGGGTGAGAAAGTGCCAAGTGAACCCAGAGCTCCGCTTCTTCTTCCCTGCAGTAAGGTAATGCTGGTTCCTTTATACATGAGGAAATCATGAGAAAGAGAATACCAAAAACTCTGAAAGACTAAATGCTGAAGTAAATTAGATTTGAATCTATAGGAACAAATAGTTTTGTACTGCAAGATACTTTTTTTAACTGCAAGAGGTGGACACTGATCGTGGAAGCCCCTACTTCCACCTCCACACTCCTAAAACCCCAGGTAAGAAGAGCATTTAAAGTAAGGTTACAGGATGAACATAACAGAAAATATGGAGGTTACATTCTGCCCACAGATTTGAGTATGGTGGGGTAATTTCTGATTCTGATTTTTTCCTGAAAATGGGCATTGACTCAGCTGGTAGGCAAAGAGAAAACATAGCTCTATGGCTGATACTTTCACTTTTACATCTCCAAATGAGTCCTGGTCCCTTAAATTGCAACAGCCCGGAAATATGGCCTGTGAGCAGGACCCTTACCAGGAGTACGCAGAAATTCTGGATGGTGAGGTGGGAAGGGCCCTGGACTATGCTCTGCCTGCACAGGTGAACCCCACATGCCTCGGTCTCTGAGAGGCAGCCTACTACACCCCATGCAGCACCTTCAACCCATATGCTAAAAGGGTTCAGGTTCCTCTGATGAACTCCTGAAAAGACGCCCACCTTTCGTCCCAGGTTCTTCTAATCCATCCTGCACACCAGACCCAGATAAAGCCTCCTAAAATGTCAGTTTCATCATGTTCCTCTTTTGTTCTAAATCCTGCATTTCTTTGTGGTGCCTACAAGATAAGGCACAGACTCCTTATCCTGTCAATCAAGAGTTTTAAAACTAATTAAGCACTGCCTTCCTTATTCCGCTCTCCTTAGTAATTGCACAGGTCTCACCTTATCCAAAAGTGGCACACACAAGACTTGTTTCATCTATCCTTGCTTGTGCTCTCACTCGAACCCACGATATATCTCCCTTATTCTTCTATTCCAGTTATGTTTGTTCCAAGGATTAGCTGAAACTCCACTTCTCCCAAGATGCCCTCCACAACTGCTACAACGCCCATTCATCTTCTTAATTTCTCCAAAATACACAAAGGTAAAGTTTTATGGTACTTGCACTAGATCTTAATCACATATTGTTTCGTAGGCATTTGTGTTATGACTAAGATTATGGATAACAAATTTTCCTCATAGCTAATTCAGTGAGAGTTGTGCTAATATAGCTGGTAATTTGTTATTTCAGGATTAAACCTATATAACAGCAAATCAAATATCCACTCGGTTAAAAAAAATTGCTCTTATTTGCTATCTTTCAACAAATATTTTTTGCCTATTATATGCTGGAGAGTGGGGATAACTACAGTGAAGATGCTACAGAGTCAGTTTGACAGGGAGAAAGATACCAAACTCCTCATGATCTAATTCCAGTTCTAAAACTGCCCTGATTTAGGGGACAAAGATGAGCAGAGTGAGCTGCCAGGAAGTCCTTGCAAAGTAGGACACAAAAGCTTTGTCAGCACTTTGGGAGGCCAAAGTGGGAGGACTGGTTGAGGCCAGGAATTTGATAGAGATCAGCTTGGGCAGCACAGTGAGACACCGTCTCTAAAATAAATTTTTAAATTAGCCAGGCATGGTGGTATGCTCCTATAGTCCTAGGTACTTGGGAGGCTGAGGCCGGAGGATCACTTGAGCCCAGGAGTTCAAAGCTATGATTGTGCCACTGCACTCCAGCCTAGGTGACAGAGCAAGACCCAGCCTCTTTTAAAACATAAAAATAAAAAAGGCCTCGCTGCATGATGGGACAGTAGATGCAAATATGCCCAGTCAGGCAGAGCCTGTGTACTTTTTAGACCACCTATTAGCTCACCATCTAGCCTTTGGTTCAAAGCCAGGACCTCAACATTTTTTCTCATACTTCTGCATTTGTTCACTGCAAAGCTGACCTCATGGCCTGCCCCATACCCTCATTTCAAACGGACCCTTCACAAATTAGAGTAGCTGAGGAAGAAAACACTTCAGTGAAAGCTTTTAAAAAATCACAGGTCTCTCCAGACAATGGGAATGACAGGGTTTCAAATTATAGTCCGTTTATTTCCAAATTAATATTCAGGATAATATAATTCTGGTATAAAGAAAAATAAATTAAAAATTTTGACTATTGGCAATTAAAATATTTCTCAAGGCACATTAACTGTAATTCAGAAGGCACTTCTATCACACTGCTATGTAACATTTTCAAGCTTTTCATATATTCCCTAGAGAGAGAAACAAAAATAAACATTGTAGTGGCCAAAGTGTTATTTTTAAGCAAAATATCAGCAAAGTTGACTGAAACATCAGTTATTGAATATTAGCTAAAAATACATTTGTTTCATAGAAAATATCTGAATATGATTCAAAGCTAAAATTAATTCTAAGCAAACGTAATTGAGATTCCATATTGAAAGAGGCTCATGAGTAACGCCAAGTCACAATACTGATTTCTTTAACTCAAAGAAAAGATCTGTGTAGCTTTAAATATCCTGCCAAAACTAGCGGGTGAAGGGATTCAAACCCCAAGAGTTCCAGGAGGGTGGTTCAGCAGTCAACACCTATCAGAACTATATAAGGTCTAGGTTAAGAATGCCATTTCCTAAGCTCCACGCCAGACTCACTGGAAGGGACACCTGGAAATGAGAACCAGAAATCCCCTTGTGTAGCAAGGTCCCTAGTGGTTCTTATGTGCACTGGAGTCTGAGAAAAGTGTCTAGTGGCCCACTATGATGAGGTGATGCACCTGTGCCCCACTTCCACGATGCAGTTTTCTACTGTACCAATGCTTTCTCTCCTCACTGTGCAAATCAAGTTTTGACTATGCCTTTAAATTGTTTCCTTCTGAGTACCATCTGCTCAATCTCAAAGTATCACTCTAGCTACATTCTCAGAGTAGGAGATCATCCCTCAACTAATTGGGCCCAGTGAGCACACTGGCTTCATTCATGTAACACCATTCCTCTCCTACACAGAAACAGAACTGAACAGGCATGTTATACACAGGTGGTAAAGTACTCCCACACGATCCACTCTGACAACTACTGATTCAATGCTGAAAGACTGGAGAGAACAACTCTCACATGACTAATTGGCCTACCTTTGCTGCAACAATGCTAAGGCCCATTCCATTCTGCTTTTTTAGGGTCACAGTGATTATTTCAGGTTCTTTCCTCAGCGGCTGAGCCTAAAGGATGAAAACAAAGGTTTATTTTACGACTGAAATGGAAGTGCTTCTGTATGGTTAGACAACTCATGAGCTAGTCAATCATGTTCACTGGAGCAAATGGGGAAACAAAAAGGGTGAGAAGATAAACAGTAAAAAAAAAATTTCAATTAATATAGATACTCTTCAGGTATTAATCTGGTAAACTAAATCAATATTCTTGACTGAAATCTTAAAGATGAATTTAGTCATAAATGCTATTTAAATGTGATTTGAAGAACTTAGTTTATAAAACAAAATTAAACCCCCATTACTATCAGGTAGAAAGCCTGATCATAAGGACAAAATTCAATTTTTACTTTATTACGTTTCAAAACAAATTACCAGTCTTTTTGTGTTTTCAAAGAAGAAATTTAAAATTATTTTACACTATCTATGGGGAGGACTGCAAAAAATGGTTGTAACAGAGATGACCTAACATCTTTGTCTCTTGCGAAAACTCAGCAGTAATTTTATTTTAAATAGCAACACCAAGGCTGCTGCAAGACTCATGCAGCAGCACCCAGAGAGTGCTGCTATTGAGTGAAGCCCACCTGGCAGGGTAAGGAGCCTAAACTGACAGCCCATAAGGCAAGACAGCTCCCGACAGACTCAAAGAATGAGAAAGTGAAACTACTCATTGAAGTTACACATTCTTTACATGTCATTGCTATACGCCAAAGAGTAAACAAAATTCAAGAAAATTAACAGTCCATACACACTAAGGAGGAACTTAAATAATTAAATATATGAGCAGGAAGGTACCTTGCCAAGAGGTGGTAATTATACATATGACTTTTTAATTTAGAAGGAAAATAACTAAAGCTTATGAGAGATTATTTTAAGGAAAATAAAATTAGTTGACATTAGAATTACTATTTTTTTAAATCAAAATCTGAAATCTCCTGAGGAATCTTAGAATAAACTAGAAAGATGAGGAATGAGTGAGTCTACCTAGAAGGTATTTGTTTTTCCATAAAACTGGGTAACCAGAAGTTGCTGCTGTTATTTGGGACTTAAAAAAACAGCAGTCAGTAAAGTCAGTAAAAAGTATTAGGGGCCGGGTGAGGTGGCCCATGCCTATAATCCCAGGACTTTGGGAGGCCAAGGCAGGCGAATCATTTGAGGTCAGGGGTTTGAGACCAGGCTGGCCAACATGGTGAATCCCCATCTCTACTAAAAATTCAAAAAAATTAGCCAAGTGTGGTGGCATGCACCTGTAATCCCAGCTACTGAGAGGCTGAGGCAGGAGAATCGTTTGAACCCAGGAGGCAGAGGTTGCAATGAGCCAAATCGCGCCACTGCATTTTATCCATTTCATCCTGGGCAACTGAGCAAGACTCTGTCTCACAAAAAAAAAAAAAAAGTATTAGGGGTATGTTCAATTTGTCAGTAGTTCAGTGTGATCATCTATTTGGTATAAAAGAATGATCAACAATTAATTCAATTTCTGGAGATGGCCATGATATAATGCTCAAACCTAAAGTATGTGAGAAAGCCAAATTAATTACTTTGAATATACAAAAAATTCGTTTGTGTTTAAAACTGTCTATATGAAGCAAAGTAGAATTGTTCTTAACATGTATGAAGCTAGGAAATTTGGGGATTTACCAGTCTTTCAAAAAGATATAAAATATTACTAAATGGCTTGATATATATTTAAGACAAGGCAGAACTGACTATAAAAGAATGAAACATTTCTGCCAAAGAATTTTAAGAATATTTTAAGATTATCATATTAATATATTTAAAAATATGTATTAAGACTGGTATAACCATGGGTATAAGTGTTCTTTATTTCAAAAAGCACCACTGCTTACAAACAAAACTGTAAGAGACATGGCTTGCGAGGAAAAAACATATGTGTAAACCATGGTTTAAAAATTTTTGAATATCAGTATTTAATGGTGATTTTAAAACTCTGCTATCACACCAATCTTCAGTTAAGAAAGAAGCAAATCTGCATCACATCTTCAAGTCCTAAGGATCTATTTCACTTCACGGTACCCTCAAAATACTTGCCAGCTCTGTGTTCTCACGCAGAAAGTGACTTTCATAATCTGCACCTTCAAAATATATTGTCCAAGTACCTGGTGAACGTGTGTGAGGAATTAACCTGCAAAATCCTAAGAAGGAAACAAGCAAATTGTAAGTGAAAAAGCACATCTTGTCAAGATAAGGGAAGCAAGATTAATTACCAATTGCTTAATATCCAATACATAGTATTGATTTTTCTTACTCTACACTTTTACTCCCCTCTGCAAACTGAATTACTAGACATTTAAAATTATCCATTTGCTTTGGTCCAAGAGTATTTCAGCACCAAGCAGTAAAGTAAAATTGGCCTCCCCCTCCTCTGTGTTCCAAAAGAACTTTTTTCTTGCTCCTATAAGAAATTATCAAATCGCCTTGTCATTAATTCCTTGCAGAACTGTTTACTCCACTAAACTAAGAGGTCCTTAATAACATTCAGAATATCTACTTAGCAAAGGGGAAGAAAAGAGGGAAGGAGTCAGAAGACAACACGAGCACGGGGTGTCTGTCAGCACGCCAGACTCTCGGTTCAACTATGTACATTCCAATTATCGGGGAACCTGTACAACAATTTTAGGACTCCTCCTCATTACTCTTTGTCCAAATCTCCTTTTAAGTTCATACTAATTTAAATGTCTTACAAATAAATTTTGGAATCATTTTATAATGTTTTCAAGAATATCTGTTATTTTCATCAGGGACAAATGACACGCTTTGTAAAAGTAAGCCTTTCAATTCAAACTAGGTCATTCTTCATTTAGTCAAATCCTATTTTGTTTCTCAGCAATGTTTTGACCAACTCCTATCTATCACACGGGCCCTGAACAATCCTTGGTACATTTTCTCTACTGCCATCTTCTTCCCACTCTCAGCAGCTACCATTCATGAAGAGTGTCCTGTGTGACAGACTCTGCGCAGCTTCTCACCAGTCTCAAGTGGTCTGATGGCTTGGACTAGTGAGTTTTCCCTGGCAGGAGCTGACAGTCTCATCCACTCCAGTGCTTCAACAAGGAGAAAATTCTGACTGTTATTTGTGGACAATCAGTTTATTTATGGTAGGCAAAAAAGGAGATGTCAAAAACATATTCAGTTAAAAAAAGTATACAAAGTAATTTTATTTAGTTTTATTTTTTAAATCACTATTTCAATTCAGATTCATGAAAATATAGCCTACAACTTGCTTCTCTTTCTCATGTTTTAGGGAATCACTAATTTAACATGATTTTGCAATCTGAACAATTATAAATTATTTTCTTATTTTTTTCAAGAGCTGCATTTCCAAAACAAGCTCTGGACCATACTACAAATAGAGATTTGGCTTTATTAGCTTAAGGAATGCATCTCAGACCAGGTATGAGCCCAGGCTGGTCGTACAGTCTTCTCTCACAGAACTCTATTGTATGAAGGAAACAAAGGAATATACACTGAGGGCACAAAGTAATTCTTTAATCAGCTTGTAAAGAATTGAGTGTGAAGCACTGAAAACACTGATGTCATGAAAGAAAACACTCGATTCTTTGTAAGTCTTCTAAAGGCATCTGTGTACTAAGCTACATGTACAATGATCATCTAACACATATGAAGTAATGTAGTGATGCCGAGACCATGGAAACACCACATATGTCCTAAAATTAATGATTTAAGAGAGCTTATGGGGAAGTCACAAAGAATACTCCATCATCAAGTCAAGAGCTCACTATTTCCAACTTGGTGAGGATCTGCCCTATGGCACATGTGACAAACTGGCAATTGCTTATAAACTATAAACTATACAGATTTGCAAAATGCTAGTAGTCACCTTGCATGCTTATTTGCAAGATATTAATTATAAAAACAACTAGTTACTGACCACTGAACATACAGCAGGCCCATGCGAGGTGCTGAGGATCAGAGAAAGTGCAGCTGGCCAAGCCCAGGCTCTCAGAAACCACCCTCACTAAACGTGGAGGACAGACAGCAGCACGTTTCAAACACAATGTGACCAGTGCAAAAACAGAAGCAAGTAACTAAGAATCACTCCTGGGGGAGGCATGTTAAGTGTTAGGAAGACACTGAGGTTTTCCAGATGAAAGGATGCCTGATTAGAATTAAGAAAATAAATAAGTGTATAAGTTCAACAGCAGGAGTAGAGTAGTGACAACGGTAATAGCACAGATATTAATATATACAGTTCAATATTAACAATATATATAGTGTATTTCAAGGTGAAGCAGTAAGGCTGGAAGGTGATGTCACGCTCAACAGTTTAAATTAATCCCACATATGATAGAGGAAGAGTTCCTGGCAGGACAGAACCATCCACAAACCATAGTTTTAAGATACCATGGCAATATGAACAATAGAACAAAACAAAAAAGTGGAGTGAGGAGACCATCCGAGGATGAGTGCCGTAAGTAACACGTGTGTGGGGGAAGACTTTGGGAAGGAAAACTGGCTGTGGTTTCTGATTTGCTGAGATGCAGCACACTTGGAAGGATACTTCTAAGCAGTCCTGTGGTGGCCGAGTGCTTGCTGCTTGGAAGCTGTGCTGCTGCCTCTGGGTCCACCAGTGTGTGGCATGAGGCTTTTTCCAGGGAATGGCAGAGCACAAAACTAATGCTCTGGGGCTAGTTCAGGCCCACTCCATTTCTCAGACCTGCACTGAAACCCAGCCCTCCTCCTTCCCCAACCTTGTCACAGGTGCACCTGTACCAAGACTGAAGGCTTTCCCTGCCTTCTCCTGCTCCTACCCCTCTTCCTTCACACACACTTTCCTAAAAGACCTCACCCCGGCCTCATCTCACCTTGGCCTCTCTCTGCTTCTCTGAGGACGGCACTGAGCCCTGAGCACCTTTTGGAAAGGCTCCAGAGGTAACTGTTTTGCAAACACATTTCATTAAAGACGCAGCCTTTGTAAAATGATTTTTTTTTTTAACTATCAGAAACTTTGAAGGTATCTTGAAAGGTATAAAAATGTATTTATTGTGGGGAGTGAATGTTTCACTGAAGTTAAAAATCACACTCACCAGATTTATACACCTATGGGCATAAAACCTCTATCATTATTACTTTTATTTGTTTAAACAAACCCCTACACTTTGGGTCTAACTTTCTACTCATCTGAGCTGTTTTCCACTTTATGAAAAAGTGGCAGACTTGGATTAAAATTTGGTCTAATATAAAACCTCATACATCAGAAATAATTGTGGTGTTTTCGATCAGTACAGATCACAAGAAAATGTAGTAAAAGTGACATAATAAAATCTAGGAAATCAGTTGCACTCAAACCTTTCAGGGCTATAAGCTCTTCACACAGAAAAGCACACGACATGCTGGAGTTTGGGTCTCGCCAGCACATAGGTGTAGGCCAGCGTGGCACTGGTGGCCACAGCGGCAGCAGCAACAGCAGCACTCACACCCCCTCGCTCTGTGCTAGAGTTCTGCATGCTCCACAGGAACCCATTCGGTCCTCCCAACAATCTCTTAGCTGGGTACTATCAACATGCCCATCTCACTGAAAAGAAACTGAGGTGCCAAAGTCAGCTGCCAATGGCAGCGCAGCCTATAGGTGACAGAGTTGGGTTTAGAATGCAGGCAGTCTGCTTCCAAAGCTTGTGTTGCTCTTAATTGCTATGCTCGTAGCAACAAAGTTTACAATTTAGTGCTAAAAGAACGAATCAACCTACTATGCTTATAAAACACCAAGAAGGGAGAACAATAAAAGGTCCCTTGTTATCAGCCCAGGCAGAAAATGTAATCATGACATCAAGTGGGCAGAGCAGATGCTCACTACAGGGTCACAAAACATCCCCTAGCGCTGTCTCGACACTTCTGACCTTACATCACCATGAAATATTTCTCCAAGTCAGCGGAACACGGACTTCTCCAGACAGCATGAGGGTGTACTCCCACCTAAGTGGACTACTCTATGAGGTGGACAGTGAATAAAATGCTCGCTTTAACCTGGGGCGTAGCTCAGACTCAGGCATGGAGACTAATTTACCTCTCTGGCACAGAGGATCTAAAAATTCTTGTAAACCATTTGGAATGTTTCTGACAACATCACAAGAATAACCATCTTCTGGCAAAAGAAACGGCAGCTGTAGGTCAGGATCCTCCTCCAACTGCACTTCCCTTCCATCGCTGCGGGCCAGCTCATCAGCAGTGTTTTCAGCCACAGCCACTACATTTTCTATAAGATCCTGTTTGGAAAACAAATGCAAAATTAAAAAGAGATGCTCACTGTCTGATGCACGTGACCAACAACTATTCCAAGCCTGTCTGATCACTGCAGCACCGCTCATCTCACAGACAACAGGCATAGACAGACGCAGGCTTATGGAGGGAGCACAGATCCCAGCAGAACAGCCATCATCCGTTTTCTAAAGCCAACAACCCTGGGCTGCACACATTTTATAGATGAACCAAGATTTTAATTATTAATTTTAAGTAACCTGTAGCTTTAAATAAAAAGAAATTGTTCTATCGCAAGTTTTTCTTTTCTAATCTTTTTCATTGTGCAATTCTTTAATTTTCAGTTGTTAGTAACTGTATTTGTATAGAATGTTTAATGATATAGGGAAAAGCTCACACAATGTAAAATACAAAAAACCAGCATAAAATATCTATACAGTATTTTTGCCAGTTTGGAAATATATCAATATATAGAGGTTATTTCTGAATTGTGGGTTTATGGATGATTTTTATTTAAAAACGTTTCACCGATATATAACCCACATAAAGGAAAGTTCACAAATCCTAACTGTATAGATCAATAAAATGAACACACCAGCTCAACCACCAGGTTCACTTCTGTTCAAGAAAGAGAACATCGTCACCTGAGTAGCTACCCCATTCCCTCTAACTGTCCCCTCCTTTTCCTTCAAAAAGAATGAAATGGTTTTCAGGCTTCTATCACCAGAGCGTGATTTTGATTGTTCCTAAAGTGTACATAGATGGAAGCGTATTCTACGCACTTTGCACAGGGCTGTTTTTTCACATTATGTCATAATGTTCATCCCAGCTGTTGTAACTGTAATTCATTCTTTCCCACATATGTCTTTATATGACTATGACATGATTTACGTATATGCTGTACTTTTGATTTGGGGATTTCTAGTTTGGGGCTGTTTTGTTCATGTCTTGTTGGCATAAACTCAATGTTGGTCAATCCATCCATCCACGTATATAATTCTCATGACTCATATTTAAGTCTACAGCATTTCTCTTTATAAACAGCTAACAGCGGTAGATACTATTTCTCACCCTCTGTTCCTCCTATTGAGAGGCAGGCATGCCAAAACTCCCGGCTCCATTCCAGATGAGATGGGACAAGCCTCTCACTTTAGCCAGGCTGTGAGGGGGTGACCCGTGGCAGAGGCACCTGCCCTCCAGCACTCAGTTGCGGCCACGCCCACTGGAACTCAACAGTCCTGGGCAGCCTCCTAACCGCCTCTCTTCTAGTCCTTCTGATAACTTTCCAAGAACCTACTTTCCTGAATAAAATCCCTTTCTACTTAGTGTAGCTTCTGTTTTTTCACTGAACTCAACTCAGACAACAACATGAAAACGATCTCGTAAGATGAGAATAAGTAAGTCAACTTATTAAATAAGATTTCCTTTTGTTTATTCATCCAAATTTCCCTGTGCAAACATGTCCCGCACTGTGTGGTAATGTGGCAACATCTACTCACCGTTGGGATAAAAGGCTCATCAGGTGCACAGTGATAGTTCTGTAATAAGGCTTGAAGTTGTAGTGAATTTAACTTAAAGCAGGTGCTGTTTATATTTGGAATGTCATCAGGTGCATACTTATCCATGGTAAGCAAAGTTGTTGCCTATGTAAAAGAAAAAAAGGACACAAAATATCATACTTGTAAAGTTATTCTATAAATATTATCCTTTATGTAATATTTATAAAAATATAACTCACTAATTTAACTTTGAAATGCAGAATGATTTCAGGAAACAGACTTCCATTTACAGTAACTATATACATTAAATAGAACTAAAAGCATTATCTTTTAAAGGGCATCTTTTTAGATGCCCTCTTAATTTTATGACATGCATGTATAATTAGATTTAATTATGTTCGTAAAGCATTTTAAAAACTCTCTTCAAAAGCAGAACATTTACTTGACCATTCAGATGACCAATTACCGGTGTTTGAATAGTTTCATTGTCCTGACTTGTCATAACAAGCTGTCTAGCCTCTACACTAAATCTCTTTTTAAAAACAAAGGTTAAAAAATGGAGAAAAAAAATTATACATAATACTAAAAAAAGTCCCAGGTTTTTAAGCTATAGATGACTCAATTCGTTAATTGCAAAACACCACCTCCTAGTTTTTCGTATCTAAAAACTTTCCTCAGAGCTGGTTAAGCCACTGGGATATGATTTGGCTTTGTATTCTTGAGGGTTCATTCTCATCCATTTTAAAATTGCTACTCATCTTTTACTATAAAGTGTTCTGAAATACACCTTACTGATCTCAATATAAAGAACCCTTTAAGGATATTTATAGTCTGCTGGTTACCACTTATGAGTCGAACTGTGTCTCCTAAAAATCTGCAGGGCTAACCCTCAGCACCTCAGAGTGTTCTCTTTTTTGGAGGCAGCATCTTTCCAAGGAACCATCAAGTTAAAACAAGATCAGCTGGTCCAATGTTGGCTGTCCTTATAGAAAGCAGTCTTTTGGACACAGACAGGCCAACAAGGAGAATGCCATACGAAGACAATGGCAGGGGCTGGGATGATGCATCGACAAGCCAGAGAACGCCAACTATGTGCAAACCACTAGAAGCTGGCGGGAGGCCTGAAACAGAACCTTTCCTCAGAGCCCCCAGAAAGAACCAACCCTGCTGACATCCTGATTTCAACTTCTGGCCTCCAGGGCTGTGGAGCAACTGTTAAGTCACTCAGTTTCTGACACAGGTTCACTATCCCTTACCTGAAATGGTTGGGACCAGAAGTGTTTCAGATTTTGGAGTTTTTCTAATTTTGGAAGACTGACATATATGAGATATCTTTGGGAATGGGACCCAAGTCTAAATATGAAATTTGTTTCATATACACCTTATACACACAGACTGAAGATAATTTCATACAATATTTAAATAACTTTGTGCATGAAACAAAGTTTGTGTACATTAAATTATCAGAAAATAAACCATGTAAACCATCTGTGGTTGCTTGGTGTCACCATTTCTAACTCTGAATTTTTATGTACCTATAAGCAATCATTTTCTTAAATTTATTCAGGCATAAGTACTTAACAGTAACAATTATGGCATACAATTAATACAGTGAAAAAATATCTGTACTTTGTTATGGCAGCCCAGGTACTAACACAACACTACTTCATTATTTGTACATATGAAAAACCCCAAAAAGAGGGTACTGAGGTTTTGCTGCATTGAAGCTCTTGCTCATTATAAAGATCAGATGCCTTTACCACAAAGCACATGAGCTGGGGAGTGGCACCATGCACTCACCTGCACGATCCTGCTCAGATGACAGTCTGCAGCCAGCTCCAGGCCCTGCTTCTCAGCCCAGGCTTCAATATGGCCCAGCTGCTGACGGATAATTGCGCCCCAGTAATGGGAGCACAGCCCTGAATCTGGGTCAGTCACTAATCTATTGAACAGCCACATATTGATAAAGTGGAAAAGCTGAGAGAAGAGCTGGATGGTCAGGGCGGCATTGACTCTGCAGCGTCGTAGCAAGGACATGGCTCCTGTGAGCGTGTGCAGCACATCATCTGCCCAGACAGGATGAGAGGACAAGAGGACCAAAGTGTCATCCAGGAGGAACCCTTTGAATATGCAGTAAATTCAGATATGGTACCTATGGTAGTAAGTGCTGTTCAATCACTTTAAAAATATCAACTTCATTCCAAGAGGAAACAGTGACATGATCTTAAACTACATATAGTTATTAACTAATTACACTTAACATCATAATTTTGCCTTAAGAGACTTTTTAAAGAATATGGCCAGTGTGACACACCAAAATGAGAACTATCTGTAAACAAAACAAATAGTAGTTAAAATTTATTAAAGACTGCCAAACCCAAAAGGACATCCCATTTATTTTAAAAATACCTCCCCTTACATATGTTAAGCATTAAAATGATGCTAAATGTGAAGGAAGAGAGGGACAGAGGGAGACAGTCAAAAAACATCCTAACCTATTTTTGGTCTTTGCAGACTGTTCTCTTCAGGGTCATCTAGAAAGGCTGGCATGTAATTATTAAGTTCTGACTGAAGACAGTGAACCAAGTATCTGAAAAGACAAACAATTTCAGTAATCTAGCATGACAGACGACTATTGTCAGACATGTTATCACATGGGAAGCAATCTGGACTCTTAAAAATATTTTCCATTAAAAAAAATGAGTTTTACTCTTAGGAATCTTGAAACATAGCTCACTGAATTCAGTATAACTATATTAAGTATATAACTATATGTAGTTAATACATTTTGCAAAAATGTATGCTTCTTGATATTCATCTTCAATCAAGGTAAACATAAACCTTAAAATTAGTTTGGAAAACTGAGTAAGAAAACAAATGACTTAATTATTTATAGAGTAGTGCCATCTTCAAAAATGTGTTCCTTACTTAAATGCCATTTGAACCAAATGTGCTAAAACATCTTGAGCATCCAATGTGATCCGACTAAGGTCTCGGTCTTGCTTAATGAAGTTGAGAAGTTCAGATGCATTTGCCATCCAGAAGGCAAGTGCCCCTGCAATATTCTTCTGTTTCTGTAGACAGAACACATTTCCATAAGCAACACGGAATAAACAAAAGTAATAAAAATATAAAGGAATGCTCTTGAAAAGCTGCTGGAGA
Source organism: Rhinopithecus roxellana (assembly GCF_007565055.1). Lineage (NCBI taxonomy): Eukaryota > Metazoa > Chordata > Mammalia > Primates > Cercopithecidae > Rhinopithecus > Rhinopithecus roxellana. The sequence goes on from NC_044552.1 coordinate 150,266,011, forward strand.
TAGACCAGTACCTTCCCATTTCACCAAGGATTTTACCACAGATACCAGATATTTGCAAAATAATTTGGGTGCATACATAGCAATGGGAAGTAAATAACCACTGCAACTATTTCTTAGGATTCATGTACATAGACATATGAATTCGGTTAGCTACAATTTATAGATGGAATCAGTGGAGAAATAGAGATATCGTATAATGTAACACCAAATTGTAGACTGTGCATTATCTGGTAATCTGTGCAGTATACATACATGTATCCATGGTTACCCACAGCCACCCTGATACTTGTAGTCACTGGTTTGGACACCATGCAACTCAGTATCAAGTACTGATCTATCACATCCTCTCCCGACCACATGTGCAGGCCAGGCAACCTCAGATGAGATCCAAAGAATAGGAACCAAGGATAAATAATAAAGAGAAGAAACAGAACTTTTGTCATTTCATATCCACACTGAAGTGCATTAAGCAGAAATTATGAAATGCCAATAAAGGTTGCACAGTCAAAAAGGGTTTTAGTACTGCATGTCTCAGTTGCTGAATGAGTGTTATGAGCTGTTCAGTCCAGCTGTTTTATTACTGTATTTGACATGGGAGCAGCATGAGAAACTTGGCTAAGCAACACAGCTAGGATCAGCTCCCAGCAGATGTCCTACCTGGTCAACCTGGTCTACTTCCTGGAGAAAAACAGACGAGGGGAAATCAAGCAGAACGAGAGAAAGAAACTTGTAAACAATCATGATAGTTTAAAAAAATCAAAACACTCATATGAAGGTACGACATGAAGGTACGACATTTAGTTATGTTATTCCCAAAATAACATTTTCACTTATGGTTCTGAAGTACCTTTAGAAGTATACGACCTAAAGGATTAGTTTTATGTTCTTACCACTGGCACAATAACTAACTGAATTTTTAGAGTTTATCAATAAATATGATGTTACAATAAAAACACATGAACACACTGATCTCTTTAAAAGATTCACAACGGAAGGACTTGTGAACATCTTTCAATGATATGGTGTGCTTACTACTTACTTAAAGGTATCTAACAAGGTGAAAGTCCATTCCCCTAGATTAATTAACAGGAATGGAAGAGACAGGAAAGACCAAGAAACAATAAAAATAAAAGCTGAGAAGATTAAAAATTTAAAAGTGTATAAATAACTTATACCTATATTAATGGGAGTAAAGTCTTTGTTTTTTTGAAAACAGAATTTAAATTATTCACTACCATAGTTCTTTTCCACTACTTTAAGATTCCTCCCATTGGATACTAAACCTAAACCTGAAGTTTAAAAGACTTGTTTGGTAACAGTGATCTCACTGACTAGTTCACATCAATAAGGAAAAGGCTATCAAGGGTAGTTTTACGATAGGTGTCTCACAATTTGAAACAGGTTTAGTTAAGTCCAAACATGAGAGAAGACAGACAATGGCTTTGAATGACAACTGAAAAGGAAATCCACGTTTGTTGATAAAATAATGACATGAGAGTGACAAAATGGTCTCCAAATAAAACGACTTTCTTTTTACCTATTTCCTAACTGGGGTAAAAGAAGCATAACCCCCATCAAACTCATGCTAATCACTCAAACATAAAAGAAACATTTCTTGAAAAATTCTGGCCTTTGAAAACAATTCTGAAGGAACTAAAGGATCTTAGTTTCCCTCAAGTGATCCTGCCGGGAGAAAAGCAACCAATCTATCTATGTTATTAACATTATATAATTAGAGTTTTATTAAGTTGAATAACAACATTGACAAGTATTTAGAAAAACTGAAAAAATCTGTACATTTACTTTTAAGAACTTTGAAGATTAAATCTGTAGATGAAAAACTGCTATGAAAATTTTATCAGCTGTAGATCGGGACAGAAAGTACATAAAAGAGCCAAACCATTCTATCAACAAAACACCTTTATCTTCTGAAATTTTGAAAACCGGTTTATGACGGAATCATTTTAGGTGAGAAGTATGTTACGATGTCCATTATACCTATACATGTGCTATCAAAAAGCCCAATTACTACCAACATCTAGGCTCATTACACAGGAGCAAGGACTTTTGATAACCATTTTTAAAAAGTCTAAGAAGGTGTTACCAGGGAACGGGGAAAAAGAAAAACACCAGCAACTACTTAAGGGGTATCACTCTGAGGTGATGGAGATTTGGAACCGACAGAGGCGGTGGTTGCACAACACTGTGAATGCACTCAACGCGACTGAACTGTTCACTTCAAAATGGTTAATATTATATGAATTTCATCTCAACAAATTATTACAGAAAAAAGTCTACAAAAGCCCACAACAGTCTCAGCACTTTCTCACAACGATTACTGCAGGCTGAAGGGCCTTTCTCAGTACTATTGTGTTAGCACACACAGTTACCTTCACGATGCTGAAGTTTACTTATTGTGTTAGCACACACAGCTACCTTCACTATGCTGAAGTTTACAGGGAGAACAAGACAGAAAAAAGCTTACATTTCCTTTCAAATCTTTCAAGTTATATATTTTCCTATAATATTTATATAACTTCTATTTTAGAAAAAAATCTTTAGAGTCAAACATGTAACCAAATCAGAAGCCCTTAAAGAAGCTGAGTTCACTGGTTTAGCAATTACAACCACCATCACCAGAGGAGCGCGGCTGGCGGCTGGAACGTACCTGGATGACGCCCTCCATCATGCTCACCATCTTGTTGACGACTGCAATGACTTTATGTGTGCGCTCTGGAGGGCTGATGTCAGGTCTGTACTGGTTGGACAATACATACCGGCATGCCATATATAATACATATGTAGGGGACAACTTAAAGTGGACTGTAGAGCTATTAGTATAATTTATAATGGCAGATAAAAATGAATCTTCAGCTGTGTAAAGATTTCAAAAACAAAAAAAGGAAAAAAGAACAAAAATGAATGTGAAAATCAGATGGAGCAAAATGGATCAAGAAATAATTAATTGACAATGAAATCTGAAATGACTCACAACTTTCCCTGAATTCAATGCTTGCAGGCAGTATCAGTTCAGGCCCAGAAGCATCCTGTGTTCTAAAAGAAGAAAGCTGACATCACTTAAAATAAGGTCACATGGCTAACAATACTACTGACAACCTATGTAGATTTCTGCAACTACTTTTTAAATCTAAATACTAATCTTTCCAATGTAAAATAATAAAATATCCCTTGCTTTCAGATGCAGCCTAATCAAATAATGTATTGGGAGTGATCTTATCACGACTCCTCTAAGAAGGTTAGTTCCTTGAAGTATATGCCACCGCCATGACAGTAGATCTGACGTGATTCTGGATTATTAATGAACACTTCATGTCTAGTACAGGGATCGGTCTGTCTTGCATCTGCTACAGCTATGGCTCAGGTAACACTGAAAAGAAAGTAGTAAGCGACACAAAGAAATATTAACCATGCCAAGCTTGAAACGGAGTTCTTATACTGAAAGGGAAAAGCTTCCTAAGACCTGGACTTTGTCTTTCTCTGCTGACACAGGGTTAGACAAGTTGACCACGGCAAGTCTCCTTCAGCCATTACTATCATCATTTTCCAATGCTTACAGTGATGCATGCCTTAACAAGAGATGTTCTACTCACTCACATTTCTTCTTACGGTCACATAAATTCCAGGTCCTTTCCACCATTTAGCCTGACACTACATAAATAAGGAACTCTCAAAAATTATAAATACAAAAAACTATAATTTGGAACATTTATAAAAACCAGCATTGTACTAATGTTTATCTATTTCCAGGTATTCAGATCATATTAATCCAAAAGTTAGGTTCATTTCTGTCTCTATAAAACTGGTCTCCAAACAGTGTGTCATCACCCATTGGCAGGGCAGAAGGCTGTTTTGTGAAACTACTCTTTCAGTTAAATATACATTTGTGTGTGTTCACCAGAGCACTATGTAAGATATAATCTTGTGTTGTGACCACTGTTCAAAAGCATTTTGAAAGCCATTGCTAGGCACAGACTCTTTAAAATGTGTAAGATAATAAATTACAAATCCAGTTTAGATTTCCTTATCTTTGCAGATTTACACTTTTCTCAATGAATAATGCTCTGCTTATTCTTTCACTTAGCCATGGGATTAGAACTTCAAGTCATTTACTTATTACTCCAAGTTTGTGACCCGCTGTATTTTATATACAATGTTTACCAAAAACCAATGAAACACATAGTCAAGTGATTAGCTTCCTTAACATTTCAATGTCTTTATCATTTTAGTTCAACTTTAACAGAGATAATCAGGAAGAATTCTCAAAAATATCTCTGAAAAAGAAAATTTAAATTGACAGTAAGAGTCAGGGAACATGTGTTTTGCCTTTCTGCAAACTTAACTAAAAATTAAACTGTGGGGATATTAATGACTTAAACTGTGGCGAACATCTCTACTGAGTTAAATATTGACTTAAACTGAGATCAGTACTTACTCAAATAAATCTTATTTGGTGAAATGGAAAGTCAAGAGTTATCTTGATATTTGAATGAGAAATACTCATTAGTGACTTAAACAACAGTCATTTCAGCAGCAATGTGTCTGTGAATCTTAGACAACTGGTAATAAACAGCCACAATTAAGTATTTGGAATTGCTGGTCCACTCATTAAATAAGTTAATATACACAATAAAAAACTTTCCTTCAAAAGCAAAAAAGAAGAACTTATGATCATTACAGATTTGTAGTAGTTTACAGACTGGCTAATTTTTTTTCAACAGCAAACCATTCTCTTCCCTCCATCCTCACCTCCATGCACCAAAAAATGAATAAAGAGAAATGAATATATTTATACAAAATAATAAAAATATAACCAAATATTTTACTACTAATAAATTTAACCCAAATCTTTTTATCAAACTGTATGCTTCAGAGTTGATTATTTAGTTTATGCTCTAATGATTTAACTCAACAATTAAAGAAAGAAAAATGCTTCTATAAACAATGTAATTTAAATGATCAATTATTTTAACACATCTCCCTTACATTCCCGTATTTACAGACATCTAAAATTGCAGCTAGGCAGTTACATATCTCATAAAGTGAACCTGAATAAACTTTACCAATTATATTCTAACAAATCTGGTTAAAAAAGTGTTTAAACTTTTAAAAGTGTCTTTCGTCATTGATAAAAGAAAAAAAAAATTAGTGACAATTAAAAATCATCCCCTCCACTCAAAAGGGTTTTTTTCCTTCACTAATATTAGCATTTTAAACACATTTAAATTTTTCATGGCTACATCAGTTAAATTAAGTAGTGCTTATTACAACACTGCCTATGTGAAAAACAAAGAATGGGGCAGAAAGCCTCATCTGTTTTCATCATTGTTATAATAGCAACAAAGCAACATATTTTGTAATTAAAATAAAGCCTTTAATAACTCTGCAAACTAATCTTACCTTACAAAATAATTAAATTATGTGTTTATGGTAAAAAATTTTCTGACATACAATTAACCATTATATGACTATTTTGACACTATTATTTACTAATCACTAATTTTGCATATACTAAAAGCATTATCCTAATCAATCCACTCCCTCGTGTGAATTCATTTACTCATTCAAATATTTATGAGCTAAGAACTATGATTCATGCTTCTCAGTCACACCTTATAAATACACAGAGGTATTCCTTAACAATACCAATTTACCGTTCTGAACATCCTACTCCATAATACACCACCAAAAACAAGTACAAACTCAGAAAGTAAACTATTTATTATCACATGTAATAAAATTCACATAGCCAATAAAAATCTTGCATCAGAACTAAAAATCCACAAAAGTAAAGTTAAAACCTGGGATTCTCTTATGAGTCTACATATGTAACAACCGGTGAGAGAATGATATTAAAATCCTGCAATATCCAGTGCCCTCTGCTGGAAGTTGTGAAACTGAAGAACTGTCTTCGTCACCTGCAACTGAACTGATAGGTGACCCTGGGCAAGTCGCCTACCTCATCTAACTGCCTCACTGACTGGATCTTTAAGGAAACAGAATGGCCTCTTCAAAAATCTATCTGAAAAGCCCCAAAGGGGGAATGCTGCCAGTTTCACTGCTGATAATGAGGATGCCACAAAAGTCATGCAGTCTTTCCCTATGTCTGTCCGAGTTCCCACAGAGCTCTGGGGTAGAGGTGTTCAGCATCTTGTTCAAATCATGTTGCTAGTTCCACTAGTCAGTATCTGTTATTTATCTGCCACGTTTAATGCAAAGATACTACTCTGCAACATTTAAATAATTCTAGAGGTCACAAGGAAACAGGATTCTGATTAAGGTGACACGTTAAAAATCTAAAGACAAGGAAATAACAAGACAGTTCTCTGCCCAGAAAAATCAGGCAAGAACAACGTCAGAAAAAAAAATAATAATTCATCCTCAATCTATCTCCACAGGCAGACACATCACATCAGAGCACAAGATATAATATGGCATTGATCATTCTTAAAATCTGTTTCAAAATCATTTTTGGCCTTACGTATTTTTAAACAGATGAAGATTTCTTCTAGAAATGGGAGAAATGACCAGATTTTTCTAGATATAAAAATCATCAAATATTAAAATCCTATAAAAACTCCCTTTCTCTATGTTTTTACAAAGTAGTAAATTTTAAATGGCAACATTTTAATTCAGTGTGCCTCTTATTTCAATTTGATAGCACTGTGGCATGTAAGTGAGGGATATAGCTATTGGTAAAGCATTTCTTTCAATTCAATAACAAAGAAAGGAAATGCCCTTAAAATATTATTGCTAACATTCTAAAAATGTCAGCTGAACCTTTATAAATTCAACAATCTTTATCCCAACTCTTCTTTAGGAATACTTTTACCATTTAAAAATGATGTACTTCCTACCTGCTTTCTTGCCTGCGATAATCTGGCTGCTGCTCTACTCTGATCATCGGCTTCACCATTCCCCGCTCGGCTGTACTAGAGGCAGATGACACTCTGTCGCTGTCCAGCCTAGTGGTGCTCTACATGGAGAGAAAGCACAGTGCGTTTAGAAGCCCACGCAGACCAACCAAGCCTGACACTCAGTGTCGCAAGCAGAGATCTGATACGGGGCTGCCAAGCAGGGCAGGCAAGAACACAGACCAGGAAATAACAGAGCAATGCTGGGGACACTATGTCCACAGGGAGTGCCCACTAGGACTTGCCTTTAAAACACAGGCATGTAAAGCTGGCACAAACACACAATGATTTTTCCAAAAGTACATTAATAGTAATTTGATTCCAACAAGTTATTTTAAAATCAGGATAAGAGATAAGAAAATATGTATAATATGAAGAGGCAGGGTCTTTTTAAAGTGTATTATTTTTCAGAACAGATTTAGAAATCCTACTCCTTACAGCTCAATACCTAATGAATTCAGTACAGAAACTGGATTGTTTCTTGCCCTTAACACCAGGGAAAACACATATTATATGGTAACCCAATCCAGTATATTTAAATACTTCTAAAAAGTATACAATTCTAACCATTTGTATGGAATTTGTAGGCAGACAAAAGGATGAGTTACCTACATTAAGAAAATCACCAGGAAACAAAAAATTTTATACAATGAAATTCACTGTAGAATAAAATTTCATGTAAAATTTCTTATTACATCTGCTTACTATAGAAACTGAGTACTAGTAAATAAAAAATTATGTTTCTCTTACCACCTAGCAATTATTACTGTATTTTACATATCTTTCCAGCTTTTCATATTTTCCATAAATGGAATTATACAAGCTTCTTGATAAAACACTTTTTCAGATGTTATAAACATCTTAGAATATCACCTATTTTTATATTACAAACTTGCAATGGCTGTAGAACGTTTTGTTGTCTGTTCCTCATACTTCATTAAACCAATGCTTTATTACATCATTTAAAATGTTCATCATACACAGCGACAAGACAATTGTGCCTGTAAATACGCATATATTCACACACAATGAATCCTTCCATAAGAGATTTTTTTTTTCTTTGAGACGGAGTCTCGCTCTGTCACCCAGGCTGGAGTGCAGTGCAGTGGCACAATCTTGGCTCACTGAAAGCTCCGCCTCCCAGGTTCACACCATTCTCCTGCCTCAGCCTCCTGAGTAGCTGGGACTACAGGGGCCCGCCATCATGCCTGGCTAATTTTCTGTATTTTTAGTAGAGACGGGGTTTCACCGTGTTAGCCAGGATGGTCTCGATCTCCTGACCTTGTAATCTGCCCGCCTCGGCCTCCCAAAGTGTTGGGATTACAGGCATGAGCCACCACATTCAGCCCATAAGACAGATTTATAGAAACACAATTGCTGGGTCGATGGATGGCAATACTATTTACACTATTAAAAAATTATTATAAATGACTAGTAACAGGGCAATGGATAAAGAAGTTACAGCATGTTTATGTGCTTACATACTACAGAATGGTTTTCATGTGTTTTTTAAGTGACTTTTAAGTACTGAAAAAATGCTCACAGAGTAACAGCTGAAGAAAGATGTGTGTGGAGACAAACATATCCAATCGTGTTAAAATGCATACATGAACATACAGACACATACCGGAGTTCAGAAAAGGACCCCTCACGACGTTACTACCAAAGGTCAACTATAAATTGTGGATGAAGGATTTTCATTTCTACTTTTTTCCTCTATTTACCAAGTCTTCTTTGTGGACTACACATTTTTTTAAGAAACGAAAATTTTTATAGACAGTTCTCTTCGGCTCATTCAATTATTCATGAGATGGTTCCCAAGAGTCTTCTACACAGCAGGCATTTTTTAAGAAAAGTGCAATAGAAACACAGCAATGACGTAGGAAACAGGAGCACCACTTGCAGAGTTCACATTCTACAGCCAGTCAACAAACAGAGCAAGCATTGGATGGTAATAAAGACTGCATAAATAACTTACATCAGGTGTTGTGACAGTGACAGGATGCTCAGGGACAACCTCTTCAGGAATGTGGCTTTAAGCTGAGGTCTGAGACAAGAAGGGGCCAGAGTGTGAAAAGCAAGGACAAAAGCACAACCACTAGCACAAGAAAGGCCTTCCAATGGGAGGAGAGAGGCAGGCAGGGGCACAGAATGGAAGCCCTGGGCGGCCTGAGTGAGCAGCAGAGCCACACTGAGAGGGAGGCAGGCTCAGGGCATCAGGGCTGAGCAAGCCAGGGTGAAGACGGACAGGAGGGGTGAGAAGCCACCAGGGGCTTCGAAAGCAGAACAGTAACTCGAAATCTAATTTACATTTTCTAATGTGCACTGGGTAGAATGGAAGAGGCTGCTCTTGGGGCCGTGTGGACCTCCTGCCATGTGATGGCTACAGCCTAAGCCAGGGAGGCAGAGGAACGAACCCCTGCATGCAGAGGCTAAGAGAAGGAAAGGACCAACTGGGAACAGGGAAGAGGTTTCTGTTGCACTGCAGATGGTAGTATCGTCTTCTAAGGTGGGGAAGGATCAGGGAAAGTTTGTTAAGAAAGAAAATCTAGTTTTCTCTTAGCTAGGTTTAATGTGAAATATGTACAGGATATGCAAGTGGATACGTCAAGTAAATCTTTAGAGATATGAGTCAGGGCTGGGTGTGGTGGCTCAGGCCTGTAATCCTAGCATTTTGGGAGGCCTAGGCAGGCAGACTGCCTGAGCTCAGGAGCTCAAGACCAGCCTGGACAATATGGTGAAACCCCATCTCTGCTAAAAATACAAGAATTAGCCAAGCATGGTGGCCGGTGCCTGTAATCTCCGCTACACAGGAGGCTGAGGCAGGAGAATCACTTGAACCTGGGAGCCAATGGTTGCAGTGAGCTGAGATTATGCCACTGCACTCCAACCTGGGAGACAGAGTGAACTCTGTCTCAGGAAGAAAAAAAGAGAGAGAGAGATATGAGTCTAGAGAGTTTAGAACCAAATGTACACATCAGTGGATAATCAACATTAGATGGTATTTAAACTCAGGCATCAGGGTAAGCTCACCTAACAAAGATGCAGAAAGAGAATAGATTGGTGCCCTACATCTGAAACCTTGGCCCTCCAAACTTTAGGAGTGAAGCATTAGAGGAAGAGGTACCAACAAATCAAACCAAGGATAAACCACTACTAGGTAGTTTACAGGAGGGTGATACTCTAGAAGCCAAAAGAAGAAAGTGCATCAAGTACGTGGTAGTGGCCTAGCTAAAAACTCCTGCAACAAGTAAGACAGGGCAAAATATGTGCCAGATTTGGGACTTGGGAGGTCATCAGGCCCCCTGACAGACAGTCCCTATGGAGGGAGGGGCAAGAATGAACAGGAGCAGAGGAAAGAACATAATAGTTTGGAAGTGGAGGGAGCAAGCATAGATGAATTTTTTTTTCAAGAAGCTGTGTAGCAAACAGGAGTAGAAAAATGGGGTCAAAACTGGAGGGGTATAAAGAGTTTTCTAAAAGAGAAGACACTGTAACATGTTTTGATTCTGATGAGAACACTCCAGGATCATAGGAGTTTGTGGCACATGGCATTCAGTGAATCACACCTTGAGTAGTGCCTTCCTCCTGAATCTGGACTGGGCCCATATTTGCTTTAACCAATGAAAGGTGGAGGAAACGGGGTTGTGTCAGTTCTGGGCCTAACATTCAAGAAGGCCTGGCAGCTCCGTGGTTCTTGTGAGGTACCACAACACTATGACTTCTGGCTGCCCCAGTGGGACAAACGGTCCCATGGAGAGGACGTGAGATGGCACAGAGAGTGGGTCAGTGGGCCCTGCACTCCAGCCACTGGCCACCAACTGATCTCCTAGGTGAAGGTGGTCACACCAGTCACCACCAGCAAGACCAGCAAACAAACTGCCCAGGTGAGCTCAAACCAGATTGCATAATGGTAAACAAATAAAATGGTTGCTGTTTAGCCACTACGTTTTAGAGTGGTTTGTTATCCACCAATAGAGAATGAAAATGAGTAAGGAAATGAACTGATTATTCCAGAGACAAGGGGTCATTATGGAAGCAAAGTGTCTGAGGTTAACTGATGAACAGGATTTAGCAACTGAATTGAGGCTCATAAAAGCAGGAGTGTGTTAAGGGTGCTCTGACTGAGTCAGGCTAACTACGCAGGAGAAAGCCTAGCAAAATAGAGACTCTGCTTCATCCTGGCTTTAGAGAAAAGAATGGTCTGCTTTCTTTCTTTCATGTATCACTAACAAACAACACAGCAAATTAGAACAACCCACATTTGGGGCCACTGTGAAGTCTGTTTTCACAAAGATGTTTTGTAAATGTACATATTACCAGTTTACAGGAGTCCCCCTTATCTGCAGTTTCACTTTCTACAGTTCAGTTACGTGAGATAAGCTGCAGTCCGAAAACAGGTGAGTACAATACAATAAGATATTTTGAGAGAGGAGATAGAGACCAAATTAACATGTCTTATTTGAGTATATTGTTATAATAGATATTGTTCCATTTTACCTTTAGTTATTGTTGTTAATGTCTTAGTGTGCTTATTTCATAAATTAAACTTTATCACAGGTACACACATACAGGAAAACAACATAGTATCCATAGGGCTCTGTACTATTCATGGTTCCAGGCATCGACTGGTGGTCTTGGAATGCATCCCCCACAAATAAGGGGAAACTACTGTATTCATCCATGGTGTCCTATAGCAAGCACACTTCTATCAGGTAATCCGTAATTACCTACCTTGCTTGTCGGTAATGCTGTCCCACTATGAATATCTCCTCCCAAATCAAAAGTTGTCTCCTGAACAATTCTGATGGGATAAAACAAGAAACACACTGACTTAATAACATTCCAATGACAGGCAGAGTATCTTTTTAATACACAAGGAAGAACTAACAGGCCAAATGTTCAAAGATTTTTAAGAAATTGCTCTATTTTCAGCACACAAATTTACAGAATTAAAAAAACACCTTATGAACTTTCTTTACTGATACATACTCAACATTCACAGGATTTTTTTTGTTTTTCTTTTTTGAGATGAAGTCTCACTCTGTTACCCAGGCTGGAGTGCAGTAGCGCGATTTTGGCTCACAGCAACCTCCGCCTCCTGAGTTCAAGTGATTCTCCTGTCTCACTCAGCCTCCCGAGTAACTGGTATTACAGACAAGTGCCACCACGCCTGGCTAATTTTTGTATTTTTTGTAGAGATGGGGTTTCACCATGTTGGCCAGGCTGGTCTCAAACTCCTGACCTCAGGTGATCTGCCCACTTCAGCTGTGAACTTTACAAATAAATATATGTGATAACCCACCAAGTATTCACCTTGGAGAAAGACATTAATTCTAAATAGTCATATGTGGCCCAGTGTGTAAGGTCTGGGTGGCTAATCAAAGGCATACGTGGAACAAAACAATGGGAAAGGCCAAGCAGGGAAGACCACGTGGGTTTATGTTTGTGCTTCAGGAAGAAAGCCTACACTCTAGGGGAGTTTTCAGTTGTTTTAAGCAGCATGACTGAAAAATAGATAATGAAGCGGCTTAACAGTATGTTTTAAAAAGTAAAACCAAAGGAGAAGTCATATTCCCTAACTACAAAAAAATTTTACTAGTCATTAAGAAAGGCTTTCTGTTTTCCCGTACTAATCCCACATGCAAGTCTTCAGAAAAGCACTAGGTGGAGCTAAAAGATTCTGAATTCCTTAAGAGATCTTAATGTGTTTCATTATCAGTCACAGAAAAGAATACTTCAAAAAATTTTATAATCTTAGTTACACTGAATAATTACAAAGAACACCATGTTTTTTTCACAAAACAAAAGGTATTGTTTTAGTATGTTGGCTAAAAAACCAAAGTTTAAATATAAACAATTTAAAACCAGTGAGAACTTCCAATTAAGACAAAGTCAAGACCTTTCTTCTTTCCTCTAAAACCAACCCGTTAACAACGAACCGAAATCACAAACTTCACTTTGATATTTTTTTAAAAATTGAAACAAAAAATAAAAAGCCAAGTTATCTATGAATAATCTGAATTACTTTAAGTATAATCAAAACATTTTAAATCTTAAGGTTAATCTATTTACCCAGGTTTATGTCTCGGGCCCTTAACCATCAGGCCTCCATCCACAGATCTTTTTGCAAGAGCATGATCCTGACTGGGGTCCACAAACTTAAATACATGGGATGCCCCAAACTGCACTTTCATGCCACTCTGCAGCATGGTGGTTTCCGAGATGCGCTGGCCTTCTACATAGGTTTCTGCGTCCATACTTCTGGGCGTCACAGTGACCACTCCATCCATGTTGGTGAGGTCACAGTGATGGGGCTGAATTCCTGGGCCAAACAACTGGAAACAGAAGGAAACCAAAGAAACTCCTTTCATGAAGTTCACAGCATTTAAACACAGAATTTTAAAACCGTGAGTATCCCTTTTATGATAAATATAACATAATAAGCTCTGGATTTTTAATGCCTTTTAAAGTGGATTTCCCTCAATAGCATAAAAATAATTAAAAAAAAAAAGTCAAAACAATCAGACTTTTCATTTTTATTATCCAGTGACTTAAGGCATACTGTAACTTTGCATTAAAAGGCATACAGTCGGCCGGGCGCGGTGGCTCATGCCTGTAATCCCAGCACTTTGGGAGGCCAGGATGGACGGATCATGAGGTCAGGAGATCAAGACTATCCTGGCCAACATGGTGAAACCCCGTCTACTAAAAATACAAAAATTAGCCAGGCGTGGTGGTGCGTGCCTGTAACCTCAGCTACTCAGGAGGCTGAGGCAGGAGAATTGCTTGAATCAGGAAGTCAGAGGTTACAGTGAGCCGAGATCGTGCCACAGCACTCCAGCCAGGTGACAGAGCGAGACTGTCTCCAAAAAAAAAAAAAAAAAAAAAAAAGCCTACAGTCATCTTAACCAGTATTTGTTGGATGGTTAATGGACAAATCTATACAGATCATTATGATTAAAGATTCCTATCTATTTTATCATTTTTAGTGCTGTGCTAAGAAAGAAGAAATGACAGAACTAAAAATTACATTAACAATCTGAACCTATCATCTTACAAACTGAGAAATAAGTACAGAGCAAGGGTGATTTGCCTGAATTCAACTTCAAAGAAGTGACAAATCCTGACTTCATTTATTCAAAGAATGTGTTAAGCTCTGTTTTAAGTACTTGAGAACAGTATTAAGCTAAATTTAATTAGAATTTAGAATTTACCGAATGCTTACCGCTATGTGTGTCAGACCCAGTGATAAGCACTTTTGCATAGTTACATCCTGTAATCCTGAAATAGACCTATAAAATTATCATCACCATCTTTGAGAGAAAAGGAAGCAGTTTCAGAGCACTGTCATCACCAGCCCAAATTTCTAGAGGTGGAGCTTGAACATAAACTCACATTCTGCTGTTTTCACACTAAAGTGACCCAGAGTAGATAAATTATTTATATTTAAGTACAATGTAGTCTGTAATTCTAATTCCTTCTTTCACTACTATGTGGCAGGCTCTGTACAATACGTCATGCCTCCTGGAATGTCAGAGTTGCAGCAGGAAGCTCAGACTACGTACCTGGATAGAGCTGTCATCCAGTTTTTCTGTACCAACTTCAGTAACACTGAACTGAAGGCGGTAAAGCTTTGGCTTATCTCTAGAGTCAGAACCATCTGCAAGAAGAGAAGGAAGTCAACTGTATTTGCAAAGTCTAATATTGTTGTCATGTTATTTCAAACAAACAAAAAGTTATCTCAGGCATTACAGTTCTCACTTCTCAGGATTTCTTTTCAAAGAATTCTCCAAACTTATGTAACACAATTTAACAAATTGGATACAGAAAATTCAAAATAAGAAATAAACGTATCAGTTTCTGGCATTAATTCCACCACATTCTTATTACATTAAATAAAGTCTTCTCTACCACTGCTCTGGATTTTTGTTAATGATTCTGAGGAGCAACTGTATTAGCAAAAGGAAGCTCATCGAAGACACACGGGCCTTCCCTTCAGACCAGATCTTCTCCTGCAGCATTCTTGCTGCCCTTACGGCACACAACACGGTACAGGTTGAGGGCATAGCTAAATCACTGATGGAGGTTTTTAAATGTACAGTTCTCATGGCTCTCCCCAGACCTCCTGGATCAAAAGCCCTGGGGATGAGGCCTAAGCATGTGTCCTCTGAAAAATCTCCCCAAATAACTCTGTCCATTACTGATTAAGAATTACAGTTAAAAGTGGTTAGCTCCCTGGAGTAGAACTGGCATAGAAGGAAGACTGGGTTTTGTGGCTTTTTTTTTTCTTTTTGTCATTTTATACCTTTATGAACTGTTGGAATGTTTAATTTATATGAGCATGTGTTTCCACGACAGGGAAGGGGTGAGGAGGAGGAGGAAGCTGCTCTGCCAAAGCCCTCTAGTCCCAATACATCTAGACATGTTTTCTCATTCTTCACCTACTGTATCCCAGATGAGGACAATGTCACTTCATTACCTTAACTAAAAATGAGGTATCCTGATTTCAGAGTTGACATATGAGAAAACGTGCCTTCCAGAGCCCGTGAATGATGATGTAACTGCAGAGCTTAGCGCCTGCACCACAGCCATGGCAGTCTGGTGTGGCAAGCACATCACCCACCAAAGCTTAGGAAAAGGCCAAAACAGTAAGAGTCTCCCTGATCTGTTTTATGAGTGCCTTATAACTTTCAAACCCACTGATTCCATTACCTGTTAAAATCTCTAGTCACTGCGATTAGGAATGTAAGCTTCGAGAGCTTCACAGGTTAAACAGTTCGGAGAGTATGAGCGTGCACAGAGTTTCAGACTGCTACAATCTCTCAGCAGTGGTGCCACTAAACTCTCACAGACAAAATACTCCATAAAAATGCAGGTTCTGTTAGAACTGATGTTAATTTTAGGGTATACAAAGTTACATTCTAATGACAAAATTTTCTATTTCTGTAATACTCCGTAATCTGTGACACCGAGTGAAGGTAAGATGAGACTGAAGTACCTGAGAGACACTGATGCCTAAAACCCATTACAAAATTGATTCATCATCTGTGCTGCTTCACATCGTGTTGAAACATTTATTTTCAACTCTAATTGTTCCAATAAAGTCCTGATCTGAACAAGACATTAAAATCATCTGGGGCTTTTCCTGGACATAGTTAGTTCCCTTCCCAACCTGCTGAGTCCAAATCCTCCAGTTTACTATTTTGTGTGTTTTAACCACCAAAGGCAGTTCTAATGAACCCCCTTGGTTAAGAAAAATGTGTCCCTCTTATCTACTCCCGGAGCACCCCATTTCTGTTATATTAATTGTACCACTAACCGTATTTTATGACGATTTCCATCTACTTATCTCCCTTATCTCTGAGCTCCCTGGTGGCTAGGTTTAAAAAAAAAAAAATCTTTTTTACCCTGGCACTGATCACTCCACATATGATCCATAGTTAGCAATCAATAAAGACTTGATGTGTCAGCAGTGAATCCTCATATAAAAATAAAGAAAACTGAATGCAATACAGTCACAGAGAAATGACACAAATAAAGAAAGCAAAAGCAGTAAATAAGTAATCATGTGTGAAACAAGAACATTTCAATGCAAAGTTAAAAAACAGAACATTAAATTATGTGTTTAGAGATGAAAGAAAAATCCCCATCCATAGTCTTCCAAATTCTGAATGGTTCTGACAGGTCTCCTATGAGACAATAAAGAGACATCACACACCTTTCTACATCAACGGATTTCCAAACAGAGAAAGGGAGAAAAAGAAGCCGCTTTCTCCATCTCTCCCTTTTCCTCACCTCACTATGGTAATAGAAATCTGTCAACAGATAGATTAGAAATAAACATCCTTCCTAGGCTCTCTTTTCTTATTACTTCACAGTAATAATAGGAAACCATAGTTAAAGCTGTTACAGATTTTGAAGAACCTAAATGAGTGGCCACAGGATTTAGTGGATAAAGGGATGTTTGGTTTGAGCTGGGGAGAAAAGGGAGAGTGCAACAGCCCATTCCCTCTCCTCATTAGAAGGACAGTTATCTCACAGGGAGTAACGTACAAAACTGTTGCCAAAATCAAAAATCCCAAATTTTCTCCCCTTCCTCAAAGAGTATTCTACAAATAGTCAATTTCTGCCCAAAGTGCCTGAGTCTCTTTCTTCTCCATAGATAATGACAACAAATCTGGAGCACCTTGAAGAGCAGGGACAAATCTAAGTAACCCCACAACAGACAGTAACAGCACTGCTACCAGAAAGTTTTCCTAGTCTACAAATGAAGGGAGGCAGACTGGCTGAGCACCACCCAAGGAGTGCTTTGAAACGGCACGCTGTCTTTACTCCCCAGCATCCCTCCACAGCCAGTGCTGCTTTTGCTTTCAGTTCCTTCCCAGGGTGAACCTGGTAAAATAAAGACGCAAAATAAGCTTCCAGTAAATGAAATGAGTTCTACATATGGAACACTTACTAGGTACAAATAAAATGACAGTACATCAAATTTCTTAAAATAGTTTATTTATATCAACTAAAACTGATACATATTTGGTCATTCAACACTATTTTGCCCATGAGGTTCTGTTAGTGCTTTAGTTACAAAAGTAGTAGTAAGCATAGCATTACCTTCATAAGTGTGATAGTTGTAGTAGGCAAAGTGATTCCTTCTCCCTGGGATTAAGACACATGCCAGGACCCAGGTGAAGGCAGCATCAGCAGGACAGAGACCATGCAGAACACGCGGAATAGGGAAGGAGGAGAAGAGACGCAGAGGGTGAACTTCAGTGAGACACATTTCAAAGGAAGAAAAGGTACACTTCACCCATCAGCTTTTGTGAGGACAAGACTATACTAGTGCCCCAGTCAGTGTTTTAGAAACCAATGCAGACTGTTAAGGGAAACCACAGGACAACAGGTGAGTCACCAAGCAGCAGGACAGCAACAGTGAGTTAATCATATAAAGGGCTACCACCCCACTGGGCTGATTTCTTCTGTTTAAAGAACACATTCAAATCCAAAGCAAAGAACGAAATAACATATTTGCTCCCCATTCCTCCAAAAGACAATGTTGAGCTCATGACCACATCTCAAAAACTCCTAACCACACCCAGCAGAACCTCAGCATTGAGGATATAATGCTTGGCTGACAATGTGCCCAGGGGAAATACAGTACTTATCCATTCATAACAAATCATTATGGATGAATATTATTTTCTCATAAATGGCAAAGAGGTCAATTTCATTCAGCATGCTGACTAAACGACATCATGACTTAGTGAAAGAACATGGCTTTGGTGCAGGGAAGACCCTGGCCTTGCATTCAGGCTTGCCACTAACCCCTAGGTCACCCTCAAAATAGTGGTACCAGACCTGAACTTCAGACATTTGTGGAACAAGTTAAGCTATCCCATAAGCACAGGGCTCACGAGAAGTCGGGACTAGAGGCAGAGTCACTTGTCACATGGCACTGTGTGTGATTCCCTCCCGCTGTGTGAATTACCTGAAGGCAGGAACCAACTTAATCCTTTTGTATCCATTGCTTTGCCTAAAGTAGAAGGGTTAATGAATGCTGACTGAAGGCAGCAGAGAGCCATGAGGAATGCAGTGTACTAATAACCATGTAACAAATGCTGTTGCCAGTATTTGGTGAAAAGTAGTACAGAACTGTGATCTACTCCATACCTACAAAAAAATATTCTATATATTTGATTACCTGAGAGACTATACGTATGAAAGCAGTCGAAATAACAATTCTCACTAGAAGAGAACTTCCCAAGGTGAAGGGCTTTGATGTGTTTTGGTGCTCTGCCTCCAAGGCCCAGAACGCAGTCTGACACACAACAAGTGTCAGTAACTATTCATCAAATGCACGAGCCAGTGAGTGAATTCTCATCCAGTTTCTGCTATCTACCAAATCAACTGTCCATTACTCATTTGAAAATTATTCTGTCAGCTGCTATTTATCAATTTATCTAAGGACTTAACACTCTTAAATCCTCAAAAATTTGGATTTGGAGAACAATCATTAGTTTCTAGAATTTAATATAAAAATTTAAAGGGCAGACCCAATACCCAAAAAAGAGCCTAAAAATTTTTAAGTTCAAAAACGAATGGCTGCTTCACAGTTGCCATTCATTATCTCAGATAACCAAACACCAATGCTCGCACACACATTATAGACACACAACAATAACTGGATGTGTTTCCAAACTACAGTGAGATAATTTAAATAAACTTTCCACCCAGAAAACTGAGGTTAGCAACACCAAATATTCCTCACAAATAGCTAATCAATTAATTTTTTTAAAGTCCTGAAGCATAAGTAAGTATAAAAGCTACTACCTAAAGCCACACTGCCACTAACTGTGGCATCAAAATGATACCATCACCTCCTGTATTTATATAACCTACTCTACCATGAGACTGCTGGACAACAAATATCGTATCTAATCATTAGTTAATTAAAATAACCTAACTGTAAGAAACTAAAGAAATCTTGCAAATAAAAATAAACTCTCAATCAAAGAATAAAAAATGTAATTCACGTTCATGGAGCCATATATCATACACATAACTGGTTCAATTTTCTGCTAATTTGTGATTACTAAATTGGGCTTTCTTTCAATGCAGCTTGGGATGCGGGTGCAACACTCTGATCTTCACAGTATTGTATAATGCAAGTCACATAACAGCATTTAATAATGAAATAAGAAATGAAGTAATGTTAACTGAATGATAAATGTCATGTACAGCATACATATGTGCAATATACACTCTACGTGGCAATGTGTGTGTAAAAAGACTTTCTTAAGAACGCCTATATATTTCTCTACTCAATGGCTAACTTGAAACAACAGCTTTGGCGTATTAGAGTTCTACAAACAAAACACTTAAGAGTGACTTGTAAAAATAAATGTAGTCTGTTATTTTAAAATCAAACAGCCTTCCTCTTACTAAGATGGGTTTCTTAGATATACAATTTAAAGATATTCTTTTTAGATATTGTCCATGCATCAGAAACAACAGTTAGACACACAGACACACACACCTTTATGAAATCTGCTCCTAAAAGGGGTAAATATCACTTTGTCAATGTTAGTAGATTAACTATTTTACTAAAGTTATCTTGGGAAAAAAAATTAAGGGATTAAAATAATTTAAAATTGTCTATACAGTAGTTAAATTTTGTTTCTTAATACTCATTTTTGTCCATGTGAACCATTTTTATGTAAATATATACATATTTTATAACCTTAAGTTTTTAAAGAAATAAATGTTATCTTATGAGAGTTACCTTTTTTAAAAAAAATAATGGCTAAAAATGTTAAGTCAGCCAACAGAAGACTACCTGAAGATGCATTAGAAAGTACAAAGATTTAAAGCTAAAAATGCACATTAATAATATATGCTGGTGTGACCATCTTTCTCACCTGGGCTTAACTCTACTAAATAGGGCAGCTTCTCTGGAGGAAGGGCGGAGCCATAGCCAGACCCGTCAGCTCTCTCCTTTCCCTTGGGTGTCTTGCCTTCCAAATGTTTCTTGGTTTTCTTTGGGATGTGGTCTGGTGGCCTCCTCTTCAACTGAAAGACTAAAATCCCTAGAACAGCAGCATGGGAAATCATCAGGCAGACTCAGGTTGGTCAGGATGGCCAGCTGACTGGCAGTCAACTGTGCAAAGCTTTCTCAAGAAGATGCATGTAATTTAGCAACATCTGCCAAGGAATCACTGAGTAAAGCTTACCCAATTTATACTTTTACTCAACAGAGGAAATATTAGCCTCTTGGTGTGTTTGAAAAGCTCTAGCAAGCAATTTCCAAAGAGTATTCTAAATTAACAGCTACCTAAAGACATCATAAGCTTGAAAAACAACACATCAGTTTAAGAATAAATGCTTACATTAGTAAACAACTCTATGATCGGTAAATACATTCATATATATAAAAACCACATTCACACACAAATACACATATGAAAATGTACTTTTAGGGTGGTAAGTACACCAAAATCTCAGAAATCACCACAAAAAACACTTATTCATGTAACCAAATACCACCTGTTCCCACAAAAGCCTACTGAAATAAAACAACAATTCTATTACTAACAAAATAAGTATGTGTATTTTTAGTTGACCTGATTATTAAATTCAACTTAAAGAATTAAAGCAATTTGCCTTTAATAAAATTTTAACTTTATACTGTTTTTAAAAAGTACTAACCAAGTGTTTTAAGGAGGATAGAAATTTGCTTGCTGAGAAAGTTTTTTTAGTGTTTTAAAACTACCAATCTACATTCCATATTGACACGATTAAATGGCAATATATTTTTATCTCGTTATTAATGCAAGGCCCTCTACAGAGTTAACAGTTAACTTACGACGTGAATTTGAAAGAAAACCATATTTTCTTAAAAACACAGCTTTAAACTTTGACTGCTTTGAAATAATTAGGGAAAATTGTTTCAGTAGTGCTAAGTGTGTATTCATTATCTGGAATGACTAAATCACTGGACAATCTATAGGGTTACAGAAGTCATTTTCTCTATTATAACAAATTTGTTCAAACATCACACAGTTAATGTGGTCAGCATGAAATGTGTTATCTACTACTGGTAGATACCAATAACCTTCCGCTTCTTGCTGTAGTGCTAATATTCTAGTTTCTCCATAAGATGTGTGATTTACCTGCAGTATCACCATTTGTTCAGTATCTAACACATGAGACTCAGATAAGCTAAGTATGGTCTTAGGGACAACAGCATCACTTAAGAATCATCAAGCAAGTAAATGAAGGAGGCAGAAAGCTCTACAGCAAAAAGCCATCCACATGGAGAAACCCCGTCTCTACTAAAAATACAAAATTAGCCAGGCATGGGGGCGGGCGCCTGTAATCCCAGCTACTTGGGAGGCTGAGGCAGGAGAATTGCTTGAACCCGGGAGGTGGAGGTTGCAGTGAGCCGAGATCGCGCCATTAGACTCCAGCCTGGGTAACAAGAGCAAGACTCTGTCTCAACAGCAACAACAACAACAAGGCCATCCAAAAATATTTATGTACACATCTCCTACATCATGCGGTAAGGTGAACACCTGGTATATCGTGTAGGAATCTGGTGTAAGTAATCCTTTAATAAGGTTACTACCTTTGTCACTTGGCCATTCCCTGAAGATTTGTAAAGGACACTCATCATCATCAAGAATAATTTCTTTAGCACCCTTTTCATCAGAATGCTGGGCTCCAGGAGGAAGCATAACCTAAAAAAACAAAAATAATTAACTGTGAATGTGCCAAAGTAACTAGGTTGGTAACTACTTAAAAGAATACACTTACTGCTTTTGAATGAATAAAATGTCACTGTAGAATTATATTAATCAAGCACTAGAAACAATTCTCACTCATCATCTAAATAATCATCAATAAAAGTGAAAAGTAATAGTCTACAATAGAAAGCTAAGCCAGCTGATTTGGCTGCTTTTAATCACCTGGTCCCTAAAAAGAGCTAGACTGAATATTTTTTTTTTTTTTACAACCTTTCATATGGAAAGGCAGTATGTAATGGTTAACTTCTGCATAATTTCTTCACTATTGCAAATTTCAATCTCTCTAGTCCTTAAACCACCTTTTCACATTCAAACAATTGTTTTTATAAAGTGGGTTCATACAATATGTGATCTCTTAGGATAACCACCACACAACAAGCCAGAATAGTTTTCATTTTCTTGTAAATAATCTCTTTATGATAAAATTTTAATCAGACCATTTAGATATATTACAGGGCAAGTAGTCATTCATTCAACAAATGCTTTTAACCACCTGCTTCAATATACTGTATTCACTGAACTCTTAAAAATTCATAATGCTGTATTACTTTTTTATTATGTTTTTACTAGAGCCAAACAGTTTTTTTAATCATCTAAGAAAGCCCCCAAAACACTGTAATATGGAGGAGAGTGGGAGATGACGGTTGTCCAGTATTCTTCTAGACTTCGGGCTGGTGCTTCATCTTCACTCTAACAGCCTGCTAACACGAACCAAAACAGGATTAGAGAGAATAAGAAAAGAAGGCCAAGTCACTGGCATGTGAACATTACTTGCAACCTGTAATTAATGTAATGATGTTATCTTAACAGACCTCACCACCCAAATGTATCCTCACGCTCACATACCAAATGGGTTAGACTCTTTTACAGAACCCCGTAATTTCTCTCTACACTGCTTCAATTACCTTAAAAAGACAAATAGACTATAACATACCTTATCATAAATTAATCTTTCTTCATAGTGTTTCATATTAAATTCAGTATCTTGGCTCAGAACACATACTACTTCAGGATCTGACCTTCACTCATCTCTTTAGTCTCCATCGTTATCAAACATTTAGAGCCAAGTCACATGGAACCAGAATTGTCACACTCGGTGACATATATCATGCTTCCATGACCCCTCCTGCCCCAACTTTCAGGTCTAATAACATTCATTCATCCTTCAGCTTAAGTACAACTTCTCTAGAAAGCATTCAATGATTTTCATTCTAATAGAAAAGCTCCCTGTTTTTCTATTTCTATTTCTTAGTCTTTCTGTCTCCCTTTATTATAAACTCTAAGGGCAGCTTCTTCTTATCCCAGGATAATACTAACAAGGAGAAAATTTATTGAATAATTAAACAGATAAAATAATGAATAAAGAATATGAAAACAGCTACAATTTATAAAATGGCGAGCTGGGCCAGGCGCAGCGGCTCATGCTTATAATCCTAGCACTTTGGGAGGCCGAGGCGGGTGGACTGCCTGAGCTCAGGGGTTCGAGACGAGCCTGGGCAACACAGTGAAACCTCGTCTCTACTAAAAAATACAAAAAATTAGCCAGGGATGGCAGCGTGCGCTTGTAGTCCCTCAGCTGTTCAGAAGGCTGAGGCAGGAGAATGGCTTGAACCCAAGAGGCGGAAGTTGCAGTGCGCCGAGATCATGCCATTGCACTCCAGCCTGGGTGACAGAGCGAGACTCCATCTCCAAAAATAAAAATAAAAAAATGAAAAGGCGAGCTGAGAAGATAAAGAATTTCAAGGCAAAACAATAATTACCTCCTGATTTGTACTGCCTAATCTTGTAGAAGAAAACTGGTTAGGAAATAATAGAACAGAAAACCAAAACCAGAAGAAACACTCAAAGGAAATTATCAAATGATTTCACAAGGGACTGTCAGTAAAATCCCAAGATAGGAAATTATCAAATGATTTCATAAGGGACTGTCAATAAAATCCCAAGATAGGCTTTTATAACTGGAAAACCCCGATTAAGGTGCTCCTTCACTTTCTCATTCTCATCAGTAAAAATGAGCCAAAAATTACTGAAAGGAAACAGATGTTACAAAGTTTATCAGATGCAATTTTATAGAACAGTTTATTATTAAATAGACTTATATACACTAATCAACATAAACATTCCCTTGGCAAATACTGGAGCAACACTATGTATCAGATGCAACACTAGACTTTTTTTTTTTTTAATAGAGCCTCGCTCTGTCACCCAGGCTGGAGTGCAGTGGTGTGATCTTGGCTCACCGCAACCTCTGCCTCCCGGGGGTTCAAGTGATTCTCCTGCCTCAGCCTCCCAAGTAGCTGAGATGACAGGTGCCCGCCACCATGCCCAGTTAATTTTTGTATTTTTAGTAGAGACGGGGTTTCAAGTTTCTGCCCTCAATGTTCACACAACAGATGAGGGACACAGATCAGAAAGCATCAGGCCTCTGTTCAGTAGTACAGACCCTATGTACATTGCTGTTTTACTAATAGTATTCTGACTTAGGAAACATTGTACAGCAGTTGCTAATCAATTGTAAGTATAAGGAACACTTAAAAAACCCATCATATCCATGGACTTAATTATTCTATACGTAAATTATGTGTCCTATATATACAATCATGCTTGCTACATAGTTCTTGTGAACAGATAAGTGATTATCGTATAAGGCCCAGGATTATAACAGAGCTCTCCTGTACTTCAAGTAACTGTCAGGGCAACACACCACAACGTCCTCTAGCTCAGGTATTTTTTCTTCAGAGACAATGTACAATTACCTTGACTGTACAATCTTATAACCTTACCCCATCAACAGCCCACAAAATATGGCAGAACTTCTCCTTCAGAGAGAATGCACAATTACCTTGACTAAACAACCTCACCCCATCAACGCCCCACAGAGTATGGAAGAACTCTAGTTCATGACAGTGTTTCTTTATCTATGGATTCTCATTTAGAAGTATAAATTTTAAAATCTCACTTCTGAGACAACCATTTTCCTTCAATTTTATCAATATTATTTCTTGCTTCCTACTAAATAAAGGCCAAAGAAATAAAAAGGTGCATCAAATTACCAAATACCCATGCTCATCTATCTTCTCCCTTCCCCACAACGAAATGAGCTTGGCTGTATTTCTTTCTGATTCTGAATAACACAAGTTCACTGTAAAAAAAATACAAATACAGAAAAAGCACAAGAAAAAAAAACTACTGTGAGATAACTATATTTTTGTGACCATACTTTCAATAATTATCTTTATGCATTTATTTTATGCAATTCAGATCTTAATCATTTAACACATTTTAAAAGCCTTTGCCTCCCTCTTTCCCTCACTCAGTTTGAAAGAGAGTATCTTTTCTATGCATTTACCTTTCTCTTTGCTCATGTAAACATATCCACAGCACTGTGTTATCTGGTTTTGTTATGATGACCGGGTATTGGTAAATGTACAGGCAAACCTTGCTGCTTTATTATGCCTCAAGGATATTGCTCTTTCAAGAAAAAACAAATACAAGATGAAGGTTTTTGGCAAGCCTGCGTTGAGCACGCCTACTGGTGCCATCTTTCCAACACCATGTGTCTGTGTGTACATTGTATTAATTCTCACATTACTTCAAACTTTTTCATTATTATTATTAAATCTGTCATGGTGATCTGTGATCTTTGATATTACTAGTGTTTTTGGGTGCCATGAACTGCACCCATGTAAGATGGCAAGCTTAACTGATAAATGTGTGTGTTCTGAATGTTCCACTCCCCATCTCCGCCTCTCCTTGGCCCTCCCTATTCTATGAGACATAGTAATATTGAAATTAGGCCAATTAATACCCTAAAATGGCCTCTACGTGAAAGGAAAAGCTGCACGTCTCTCACTTTAAATCAAAAGCTAAAAATTTATTAAACATAGTGAGGAAGACATGTTGAAAGCAAAGACAGGCAGAAAGCTAGGCTTCTTGGTGCCAGTCAAGTGATTAATGCAAAGGAAAACTTCTTAAAGGAAATTAAAAGTGCTACTCCGATGAACACATGAATGGTGAGAAAGAGAAACAGCCTTATTGCTCATATGGAGAAAGTCTGAATGGTCTGGATAAATGACCAAATCAGCCACAACATTACAGCCAATTCTACTTTAGAGCAAGGCCCTAACTCTTCAATTCTATGAAAGCTGAGAGAGGTGAGAAGAGAAAAGTCTGAAGCTAGCACAGGTTGATTGGTGAGGTTTAAGAAATGAAGCCATCTCCATAAAATAAAAGTGCAAGGTGAAGCAGCTGATGGAGAAGCTGCAGCAAGTTCTCCAGAAGATCTAGTTAAGATCATTAATGAAGGTCACTACACTAAACAACAGATTTTCAGTGAAGATGAAACAGCCTTCTATTGGAAAAAGCAGCCATCTAGAACTCTCTAGCTAGAGAGGAGAAGGCAATGCCTGGCTTCGAAGCTTCAAAGAACAGGCTGATTCTTTTGTTAGGGGCAAATGCAGCTGGTGACTTTAAGGTGAGGCCAACGCTCACTTACCTTTCTAAAAATTCTGGAGCTTTTAAGAATTATACAAATCAACTCTGCCTGTGCGCTATAAATGAACAACAAATCCCAGATGTCAACACATCTATTTACAGCATGGTTTACTATTTTGAGCCCACTGTTGGGACCTACTGCTCCGAGGAAAGAAGAAAAAAAAAAAAGAACCCTTTGAAAATATTACTGCTCACTGACAAGGCACCTACTCACCCAGGCTCTGGTGGAGAGTTACAAGATTAACATTGTTTTCATGCTTACTAAAGCAACACCCACTCTGCAGCCCATGGAACAAGGAGTGATTTTGATTTTCGAGTCTTATTATTTAAGAAATACATTTCATGAGGCTATAGCTACCATAGATAGTGATTCTCTGATAAATCTGAGGTGCAAACCTGGAAAGTATTCACCATTCTAGATGCCGTTAGAACATTCATGATTCATGGAATAAGGAAAAATATCAATACTGACAGGAGTTTGGAAGAAATTGATTCAAATCCTATAGATGATTTGGAGCTGTTCAAGACTTGAGTGAAGGAAGTAAATGAAGATGAGGTGAAAACAGGAAGAGAACTAAGATTATAAATGGGGTCTGAAGATGTGACTGAAATGCTGCAATCTCATGGTAAAACTTGAACAAACAAGGAGTTGCCTCTTAGGAATAAGCAAAGAAAGTAGTTTCTTATGGAATCAACTCCTGGTGAAGATGCTGTGAACGCTGTTGAAATGAAAACAAAGGATTTCAAATATTATATAAACTTAGTTGATAAAGCAGTGGCAGGGGTTGGGAGGGCTGACTTCAATTCTGAAAGAAATTTTACTGTACATAAAATGTTATCAAACAGTACGGTATGCTACAGAGAAATACTTTGTGAAAAGAAGAGTCAATCAATGCAGCAAACTTCATTTGTTGTATTTTAGGGAGTTGCCACAGCCAACCTAACCTTCAGCAACCACCACCCTGGTCACTCAGCGGCCATCAACATCCAGGCAAGCCCCTGCACCAGCAAAAAGATTACAACTTGCTGAAGGCTCAGATGATTGTTAGCATTGTTTAAGCAGTAAAGTATTTTTAAATTAAGGTAGGTACATTTTTTCTTAAACACAATGCTACTGCACACTTAATAGACTACAATATACTAAAAGCATAAGTTTTATATGTGTTGGGAAACCAAAAAACTTGTGTGACTCACTTTATTGTGATGCCAGATTTACTGTGGCGGTCTGGCACCAAACCTGCAACATCACCGAGGTGTGTGCCTGTATATATCTCCAGGTCAACCGGTAGAGATCTAATCGACGTTGCAGAGCAACATGTCACTGAGTGGCAGAAGCACTCCTTAGTGCTGGGCTTGTTGTGTGCTCTTTTATTGCTATGCACAGAATACTGCAAAAATAAATGCTCATAGAAATATCCTCAGGAATGTACTGGATTTTTGTTTATTTTAGATGTCACAACTAATATTTACCACCATATTTCTAAACAATGTGTCCTTACTGCTATTTACCTTCAGTTTTGGACATTATCTCCAATCTCGAGTGTGTGCCGTTCAGGACTACTGCAGAGGAATCTTCTGGACTTTCCTTCCCCACCATCTTTGGGAATTCCCTTCTCCTGACAGATTCTATTCTTGAATTCTCCCTCTCTCTCTTTCTTGGCCTACTCCATCATTCTGCTGGACAATGTCCTCCAGCACTTTTTTGAGATAGGGCACATGTGAGGTAAATTTTTGTCTTGCATGTTCTGAAATGTCTTTATTCCATCCACCTAACACTTGGTTGACAGTCTGGATTGGAAATCATTTCACTCTGCATTTGAAAGTACATGCCATGTCAGATTCCATAGTTACTGTTGAGAAGTCTAGCACCAGTCTTACTGCTAAAACCTTTACATGTAACTTGAATCGTTTTCTTTTGAATCATTCTTTTTAACACTAGTTTTCTGCAATTTCAAAATAATAAGCTTTGGTTTGGGTCTTTGTCAAAGCAATTGTACCATTATTCAGTGGGCCTTTTCAACCTAGAAACTAAACTCCTTCAGTTCTGAGAGAGATTCTAGCAGTATTTCCTTGATAATTTCCGTCTCTCTCCATTTCCTTTGGTTTTCTTTCCTTTTTTTTTTTTTTTTGAGACAGTCTCGCTCCGTTGCCCAGGCTGGAATGCAATGGCAAGATCTCGGCTCACTGCAACCTCCCGGGTTCAAGTAATTGCCCTGCCTCAACCTCCCAAGTAGCTGGGATTTCAAGTGCACGCCACCATGCCAGGTTCTTTTTTTTTTTTTTTGTATTTTTAGCAGAGACAGTTTCGCGGTGTTGACCAGCCTTGTCTCAAACCCCTGACCTCAAAGTGCTGGGATTACAGGAGTGAGCCACCATGCCCGGCTTCCTTTGGTTTTCTCTGATTGATCCCCCTTTAGTATATGTTAGATATTCTACACTAATAATCTAAATATCTTGTCTGTTTTACTTCTTTTTCTCTTTGATCTGTACTTAGGTAGATTTCCTTATTTTCCACCTATCTTATTAATATTTTCCCCCTCTATCTCTTATTTACTTAATAAAATTTCTAAGAGCTCTTTCTCTGTTTCTTTTTCTGGCATTCTAGTCTTATTTCATGGATGCACTACTTTCTTTATCTCTGTGAGTCTCAGTGTTGTCAAACTTCCATCTGCTCTCTCTAGTTTCTCCCTTTTAGCTCCAGTTTTCTTAATGTTTGTGTTGATTTGTCCCCATTTTAAAGGTACTTTTTTCAAATGTCTGTTGAACCTTGGCTATCGACATTTGACAGCAAGTCCCATGAAAGCTGAATGTAAAGCCTATATATGTGGGCAAGGGTTACTGTTGCTAAGTCTCAGAGTGATGTTATTAGACCAGAATTTCCAAAGGTCCATTTACATACAAATCTTTCTTTCAACAAGTGCCTTCTGAGAGTGATCCATAAATCTTCTAAGACATCAGTATTCTGGGTACAGTCTTTCACTTCATCCTCCTGTTTTCAGTGAAGACCCTTGTCACCTTGTGCTAGTCCTGTTACCTCCAAATCCAAGGACTCCATTCAACACCCACTCATCTCCCATTAGTTTTACTCTAGCCTTCAGCACTTAGGGTAGGGAAGTGAATCTGGTGGAGTCTGCCACTTCTTATAGAAACTTTCAGCCCAATTTCTTCTTTTCAGCCCTGAGAAAGTTTCAAAGCCTCTAATTCCTGAGTCTTCCTGCAGCTGGGACACACTTGCCTGCTTGTCTCCACATCCTCCCAGCAAGACTTCTCTGCTCTGGCAAGTTAGAGACCTCTCATTCACACCTGCCAGATTCCACAGACTACTCTAATCTCGTCATCTCTTCTCTCATTCTCTTTGTTCCTGTGCATTTGAACAAATTTGTATTCCTTTATTGTCATTTCAATGTGAGAAAAACATGATTTTCCATCTACTGTCCGCTAAAAGTTGGGCTATATTCCTAAGTTACAAAATCACTAGTTTTTCCAACTCAATGTAACTTCTTAGCTTCTGAGCAAGAAGATAAAAGTTATAAAACTCAAACAACAAGCCCTTTTATTTAATTCTACCTGTAGCTAACAAGAGAGGCACAAGACCTCCACCCTGAATACCATGAAACACTGCTGAGAGAATTTAAACCACTAAGTAAATAAAGAGATACATTCTGCTCACAAATTGGAAGACTAAATATTATTAAGATGAGAAGTCTCTCAAAGTTCATCTACAGAGGTAATGCAAACCCAATCACAATCCCAGAAGGTTCTGGGTAGACACTGACAAGCTGACTCTAAAATTTATCAGAAACACAAACAACCGAGAATAAACAAAGCAATTTTTTAAAATAATGAACAAAACTGGCACATACTTTACACAATTTTAAGACTTATAAATCTACAGTAATTAAGGCAGCTTGGTATTGGTAAAAAGATAGACATATGTATCAATGGAACAGAAAAGAGACAAGAATTAGAACCACACATATATGTGGTCAGTTGCTTTTGGGGTAATTTTTATTTTCTTTAATTTGCCTTTTAATATTTTTCTTATTTTATAATAGAAACATATATTACTTTTGTAATGGAAGGGAGACTGCTTTTTAAAAATATACATTTAGCACATGATTTGTAATTTATCAGATTCTAAATGACATGGTGGGGTGAAAATCTAGGTTTAATTTGATTTAAAGAAAACCTTCCATTTAAATGCAAAGTAGAAAGAGCTACTGATTTGATCAAGTTCCTTACCCGGGCGATGCAGTAATCCTTAGGGTTTTCTTTTTCCAGACCATACTTCTCTAAAGCTTCAGCCACAGCAAAGTCTGCAGGATCTGTAGTAGACAGCAGGATTGTCTTGTAGGGAATATTTGGTTTTAAACTATCTGCATAAATTCTCAATGTTCCACCTGAAAAAACATTTTGACATCTTTGAGTACAACCTACTTTATGCCAATAACAGAGGTAGCTAACATTTACAGTCACTTGAGAAAAAGGTACCTGCATTCTAGCTATGAGTACAAAGACAATCTGCCTAATAACGATTTTTTTCATTTCCTGTTAGATAACATATAATAGCAGTAACTAGTTGATCTAGTGACATTTAGAAACCATGAACAATCCAGTATGACAAAGATCATTTTCATCTTCTCTCTTCAAGCCAAAGTTTTTATAACAATGAACTGATTTCCACTATAGTGAGGAAAGAAAAGGAAGGAATTCCAGAATTTCTCTATGGTCCTGCTCTTTATTCAACTGCTTTCCCATTTCCTTACCTACATATTATTATATACCTATTTCTCCCATTTTCCTACTTCCTGATCATCAATCTGAAACAAACTAAAAACCCAGATAAAGTTAAATATTAACCCACTAAATAAATTCATTTTTAAAAAGTGAAGTAGGAACCAGGAGATCTCAGGTGCTCGAGGCCAAATATTTTTCATGAGAGATTTGCCAACAGAGCAAAGTTCTATTTTTACTTCCAGGCACTACAAACTACAATGTCCTTTATAGTTGTGAACTTATTTAGGGGAAAAAAAGAAAACCAACTACAGCAGAGCAATTTGGATATCCTGACATTTTCTTTTGTGTTTCTTTTTAATGGAAATCTACATGTATATGTCATAATATTGTCACTTTTGGTGTCATAATCTGCTTTCTACCTATGGTCCAAGATTAATATGCCCTGAAATCTGAAGTCTAGATGAAAGGATACTGAGGGAAGAAATTAAGATAGGCTCCACAGTCCCATTAAGACAGTGTGCCCCTAGGTATGCACTCCAGCTTCTTTAACTCTCAATTTTCTCACCTGTAATTTAAGAGAGCTAGATTAGAAAATCTGTGGGTTTCTTGAAGCAAATTCTTAACTTCCATGATTCTATTACTTTTTAATTCTAATGCAGTTATTTCAGCTACTGAATATTTCTCATACTCTCTTTTTCAACAAGTCTGGCACGAATTGCATTTTGATAACTTAGCTCACAGTAAAATCATGTTGGTCTTTTAAGAAACCAACTAGTCCACAGTAGTATTGGAATATGGACCTGCTAGGCCAGGCCAGGGGAATCACAGGTTGCAGCACATCTTTACCATGTGCACGCTCACACTGCCCAGCAGCTCCCCTGTTCCAATGCAGAGGAACAGCCATAAGCAGGTCAGATGATGTTCCCGCCTCAACAGCTTACACTCTGTGGTTGGGAGGCAGGATGCAGAGGAAGAAGACTAACAAGAAAACAAATAAATACCTTTCAAATAGTGACATACATTGTGAAATATAAAAGGTTGTGAGAAAGAACATGACTGAGAGCATCCTAAGCTTGGATGACTGGCCAAAAACTCTGAAGAATAAACATTTGAACTCAGACCTGAACAACGAGACAGAAGTAACCATGTGAAAATCTAAAGGAAGGGCTTTGTCTCAGCAGAGGACCAGCAACTGCTAAGGCCCAGGGTTGGGGTAAGTCTGGTTGGGTTCACTGGCCAGTACGGACAGAGCGAGGGGAAAAGGGGCAGATGAGGTCAGAAACCAGCTGAGACCAGATCCTACAGGACTTCTCAGACCATGATCACATCATGAGTTTGAATTATTCCAGTTAAATGAGAGCCACTGGAAGGGTTTAAGTTCTGTGTGTATGAGTGTCTGTGTGTGTGTGCGCGCGCGCAAGAGAGAGTGCACCTGTATGACTGTGTGTCTGCGTGCATGTGTCTAAGGAGGTGGGCAAAATGTCACTTGTGCTTTCCAAAGAGGATCCTGCCTTTTGGGTGAAGATAGGGAGATCAGCAACAGGAGAGGAGTCCATTTAAACTGTGTGTTTTCCATGACACCAGAACGTACACTCCTTATTTAATTACACTCCACATCCAAATACCGGCCTCAAGAAAGTCACAAAAAAAAATATGTACAATAGGATGAATAAACAATTAGGTAGACTGCAGTTAACATCTATATGATTTTGGTTAGTGTCCCGTTTTGAAGATGAAGAAACTGTGGCTCTTGGTTTGTGCAGTGGTTCCAACTGTACCCTGACCCCAGCTCCATGTGCTTCTTCACTTCACAGTGCCCTGCTACTCCTAAGACTGCGCACTAAAAAGCCCAAGAAGAGGAAGAATCAACTAAAACTTATCTCACAATTTTGTTAATTTATCAGTGAAAAAAAAACCATAACAATAAATGGTAGTAGAATATTTGTGACACAAATGAATTAATTGAGATATGTAGGGTATTTTGGGGTCAACTACATTTTGAAGCCATCATGAAGCAAATATAACTAAGTGTCAAAAAATACAAAGTTCAGGGGCAAAGCTTGTTACGAATTATGATGCCTGATCAGCTGTGAGGTGAGTTTAACAGAACCAAATTAAGGGGGACATGTAGGTTCTGTCATCAGAACTTGAGAAACTAATCCTTGGGGTAAAAGAGAGAAAAATAACAGACACAGTTGTCACTCTTAGAGAAGGAGTATTCACAGCTGCCCTTGTCTCCAGCCCACACTGAAGAATCAACCTGATAGCTAGGCTGATAGCTGCAGTAGGCTGTAAGGATATATTTTTTCAGAGCAAGTTATTTGTTAAAACTAACAAATAAAAACCTTAGACTTCATTAATACTTTTGGCTTCCTTAGTATTAACCATAAAGGGTCATTTTTTGTTATCAATATTTAGTTAAGTTTCCTCAGAGTCTACATATAAAAAATGCTCCTTCTACCCCCAATCACCCCTTTAATAGACAAGCTGTACTTAGATGTTCTGCTATTTCTCCTCCTAATTCTTCGCAGTTTTTCCTGTTTTCTTTGCTGATTCCTCTTATCAATGGCTTTCCCTTAAGTTTCTGAATCACCTATACACTAACGACACTGATCACTCCCAAACCCTAATCACCATGTGCTACTGAAACACTGGCCTAAAATATATCCCATATCCCACCAGCACTTCATGTGACACACATAACCAAAACCTACCTTCCACCCCCAAACGTTCTTTCACTCTACAGTCCATCAACATCTTTCCAATCAAAAGCAGAGGGGCCATCCTGAATGCCTCCCCTCCTCAGTAAAGTCCAGTCTATTGCCAGTTCCTGATAATTCCACCTCTTTAATATTTCTTCAGACCTTTCTCCCTTTATAGTCCTGCTGTCAATGACACAGCTCAGAGGCCCCTTATTCCTTATATGGGCAAAGCAATAATTTTAATGGGCATGCCTGCTTCTAATCAGAATTCTCTCAAATCCATCTTCCACTCTGCTTCCACAGTAATCTCTCCAGATAGAAAGCTCAGGCTACAATGAAAGCTTTCTAAACCCCTAGCTTAAAACTCATCAACAGCTTATTAACAAACTGTATCAAATTTTTCCATCAAAATACCCCCAATGGCAGTGCAAAATACATGGGGGAATCTGGGGACATAAGCTAAGTGATATACAAAAACTTCCTATTTCATCGTAAAAAAAAATATATATATATATATGTAAATGTTACATTCTAACCACATTAAAACATATTTCATTAAAACAAGTATTTTTTAAAGTTAGATATAAAAATTGACACTCCAAGCTAGCTATGTTTACCATGACTCACTACCTCTAGCCCATACTGGAATATTCTTTAAAGGAACCATAGAATAAATTCAGAAATTCATTTCAGTAATAATATCAAACTCATTCTTACAGTATACAAAGTGCCTTCAGGTCTGGCATGTGGTTAGCACATGTAGCCATTGCTAAGCATTCCTCTTGTCTTTTAAAAACTTTTTACTACTCTTCTTCTTTATATTTTCTTCCAAACTCCTTATTTTCTTGTGTTTTTTTCGGTGCATATATTTATAAATTATTTCAAATTCTTGACAGAACAAGAAAAATATATATAAACAAGGAATCATTCACATCTCAAATATAATCTATTAAAATATTTATGGAACCAAGAAGTCCCGTACTCTCTGAGATCTTTTTTGAATCACTGGCACAACAAGTCCTGTGAAGTATGTAATTAGGACTCAGTTATAGGGTGCTAAGGGTCAAAATAAGAACGAACGCTAGGGTGGGCCAATGCTCCCCCCAGATGGTGGGTCTCTGGACACTAGGCTGAAATATGCTCAGGAGAAAGAGTCCTGAGCAGCATCTGCGATGGACGCAGAAGCAAGTGACCGTGCATTCAATGTGTTACGTCTCATTTAGATCCCATCCCAAATGAAAGAATTATCTGAGGCAATCAGGAAAATTTAAACAATGACTAGTTATTTGATACTATTAAGGAATTATTACCAATTATTTTATATTGATAATGATACTGTGGTTATATTTTGTTTTGCTTTTTAAGGAATCTTTATCCTTCAGGAAAATATACTAAAATATTTATAGTTGAAAGAATGAGAAGTTAAGGATTTGCTTCCCAATAATAGTTTGAACATGGAGGCAATGTATTTTGGAGTACAGAAGAAACCTCGGTGGGCCGTACACGGGAGTTTATTGTATCTTTCTCTTTTTTTGTATATACTTGAAATTTTCTAGCTTTTTTTTTTTTTAAAGAGCTGTACTGGGGGAAAGTATGAAACTAAACATATCCCTATGTGAACAGAACTCTTGTACATAGGGTAGGCTGATTTTGTACCAGAAGTATATGGTACACATTTGTTAGGAAAAGGTTACTTCACTCATTGCTTTAATTAAAGCAGGTCTCATGCACGTATAAAGAGTGTAATTAAACAATGCTCTTTGCAACAGGTAGAACAGAGAAAAATACCAAGTTTGTACCTGAATCAGGCCGCCCATCTGAGCTCCGAAATTCCTGCATTCTCTTTTCCAATTTTTGTTGCCTCCGTCGTTTCATAACCACCTCAGGATTAGAAATGGTTCGAGTAAAGCTGGTTTCAGGCATGTCTTTGTAAACCTCAGCAGCCAGTCGAGAATTTTCACTGTAAGAAAAAAAATGCCAACAATATTTTAATCACTGTTTTCTTATTGGAAATAGACACATTGCAGTCGTACAAAAATCAAAATGGCAGCTGCTATTTGGCTACATCTGTATCCTAATAGGTCTGTTATGTACTATTTACCACATGTCAATTATTAATGATAAAGAATACAGTTTCTCTCAATACAAACGAATATACTGAACTACACAGAAATCTATCATTAAAAGTTTACATTAATAGTGAGTTTATTCATGAATAATGCTAAAAGAAAAATATATTGATAATACATTTCAGTAACTTCCACCAGTGTTACCCTCAAACAGACCAATATTATACCATGACCTTCCAACCACAAGAAAGAAATATAGGACTGAATATACTTTAATTTTACAAAACTCTGTCTTAACATTTTAGCAAATTTAGGCTGGGTGTGATGGCTCACTCCTGTATTCCCAATACTTCGGGAGGCTGATGTGGGCGGATCACCCGAGGTTGAGTTTAAGACCAGCCTGACCAACATGGAGAAATCCCGTCTCTACTAAAAAAACAAAATTAGCCAAGCGTGGTGGCAAATGCCTGTAATCCCAGTTACTTGGGAGGCTGAGGCAGGAGAATCACTTGAACCCGAGAGGTGGAGGTTGCAGTGAGCCAAAATCGTGCCATCGCATTCCAGCCTGGGCAACAAGAGCAAAACTCTATCTCAAAAAAAAAAAAAAAAAAAAAAAAAAGAAAAAATTACAGCAAATTTTGAAAAGCCCAAATTAACTGAATGGAATGATTTTTTTTTAACACCTAAAGGATTTAAAAAACATTAACTTCCTTGAAGTTAAATTTTCAAAAAGGAAATTGCTCCAACAGTTTCTGTGAAGGAGTCAAATGTACTGAATAAGCTGAAAACACCACTAGGTAATTGACATACTTAACTACATTTTGGTAAATATACTTCAAAGATATAATTTTTAATCATAAAAATAATTGAATTAAAAATAGTTAAGCTTTTACTCAAGTTGAACAACTTAACTTATTTTAAGTCAAATAATGTATCACCCCATAAATAGGATGATAAACAGAGCAAGTCACAAAGTAGAAGCATTTGGCAGGTTTTGGTTTATTTTGAGAGTCACAAAGTAGAAGCATTTGGCAGGTTTTGGTTTATTTTGAGACAGGGTCTTGCTCTGTAGCCCAGGCTGGAGTGCAGTGGCACAGTCACTGCTCACTGCAACCTCCATCTCCCAGGCTCAGGCAATCCTCCCACCTTAGCCTCCTGAGTAGCTGAGGCTACAGGCATGAACCTAGCCTAAGTTTTAAATTCTCCTTTGATATTTTTCATGTATGAGCAATGTATCTTCGTATATTTTTTTCTCTTGCATAACTGCATTTAATAAAGCCTTATTATGTAATACTAGACTCAAGTGTTTACATAGGCATCACCGCCTAGTAACTTCATATCTAAACCCCCTTTCATGCAACACAAAATAGGCTCAAATTCCACTATAAAGTATACCTTATTCACTGACAAATGGTTAATATCCTCAATACGTACAGAACACTTAGAATCAATTTTAAAATGGGAAAAAGGCTTGGACAGGCCACTCCAACAAAAGAATATAAATGGTTAATAACTACGTGGAAAGATGTTTCCTTATTAATGATAACAAATTCAAATTATGGAAGGTATTATATACTGTAGAGGTAATAGACTGTTCTGTGACACCTAAGAGTTGCAGGTGTAAAGAAAAGAGAAGTCTCCTGGGCTCCATGACAGTACGGGACAGTCTGCCGATGGGTTCAGAACACATGACAGTATCCAAACCCTGTTACCCAACCATTCTTCTAGAATGCACCCTGAAAAAGTCATCAGATGAATTCCCTAAGTCGTAGAACAAGGATATTCACTGGAACATTTATTTAAAAACAAAACAAAGAACCACTATAAACAATCTATAAGTACACCAAAAATGGACTAGTTACATAAATTATGGAAGAACTATATAATACTGTATAATCATTTAAAAATGTTTTTGTGAAATATAAACATCTTAGTGGGAAAAATATCAAGTGAAAATCCAGTTGAAGAAACTGTGGTTACATTTCTGTTTAAAGACTCTACAGACAAGCCTATGAAATAGAAACATTTATAGAGAACAAACAAACTAGATGATGATTCTCTTTGGGTTCATGTGATGACAGGTGAATTCTTTAAGTTCTTTACCCTTTTTGGCAAATCTATATATTCTGACTTTCTAAAAAGAACATACATTATTTGATTTACACAAAAGTAATGTATAGAATACCATGCAATCAAGACCAAGGCAACAGCAAGCTGCCTAAGAATAGGCATATGATAACCAAATGTACTAACTAAAAAGCCAAAAACTGCTGAGGGTGAAAACAGGAACTAGAAACTCCACATTAAGGGGAAAGTCTAGTTTCTCCTAATGTCTCTTTTTGTTATAGTGAAAATGTAATGATTTAACTTATTCCCTCAGCTCTGTGTCAGATCCTCAAACACTTAAATAGGTAACCATCTACAATGGAACTGGTGTGACAAAATAAGAAATGGGAGGTGGGAGTGGAGAGAACTAGCTGGTGATCTGAAGCTTAAAAGGGAAAATCTGCTTTTCACCTTGTCAGCCTCTGACTAGGCATTAAGTGTATCTGAGGTACATAAGAGACAACTGCTGCCTCATGGCCAAAACCACAGAAATGAGAAAAAACCCAGCTGAAGATGAAAAAGAAAAATAATAAAGTTAACAAGACTTTACTTAAGATTAGCAAGATTGTGAGTGCAGAGATTCTCCCCAAGCATAGCAAGACAGGCATTGCCAGCAATGAACCCTGCTTAGGTAAGACCCTCTATCCTCCCTCCACACAGAAGAACTAGGAGTATATACCCAAATACATTTCCTGACTGATACTCATCCTTTTCATAATTTATCTGAAAATTTAACAATTTTGGTGCAATAAAAACATCTGATTTGGAGCACAAAGACAGGGAAATATTTCCAAAACTGACTTACACGTCCTCCCCTTGGAAAGGTCTATCATCTTTATCAGACGCCTGTCGCAATGCCTCTTTTTCTCTCTTCTTTTTTTCCTTCTTTTCTTTCTTTGACAGAGTTCTCTTGAAGTTCTGGATAACTCCTTCTTTTTCCTGCTTTTCAGGTCCATTACTTTGAGCCTTCTGATGAAAGTAACATTATCACCATATTGACTACTACAGAATCACATAAAACTGCCTACGACTTAGCTAACTTCATCTCACATGCTGCTGAACATGTGAGCAAAGCTACTGAAACAGAGGAAGGTCTGGAGTAACGAGAATGGTCTTTATCTTGATTCAGCTGACAGTTACATGGGTGTATTTATCAAAATCAATTGAACTGCACATTCAAGAACTGTGCACTTCACCGAATCTATATTTTATCTCATTTTAAAACTAACGAGCAAGCAAGCTAAGAAACAAAAATCAAAGCCAGTCAGAAAACTGGGGTAGAAATGATGAAATGTGATTTTCAGTAAAACTCCAAGTAATTTACATAAAGTAACCTGAATAAAAGAAACCTAAACAAAATTATAAAAACAAAGAGTAAATAATAGACAAATCGTCTATAGCAGTTTTTAACTTTAAAGGAAATGTTAAGAGTAACCATAATAAATTGGCTTTTATGAAACAGTTGTAAGTATTACGTTTGTGCAAAAATCTCTAACTTCGTTTCCAGATCTGATTTATTTGCTTGCTTCTTCTTAATTTGTATTTTAACCTTGAACAATGGCCTGCTAGCAGATGACAGAGATGCATTATATTTATGGATAACTTAAGAAAATAACTATGAAAAACAAGGAAAAGAACGGCTATTGTGATAGGAAACAAAACTGCCTTCTGCTCTATAAGTTAGGGAAGAAAATCATGTGAACATTGCCGTTTGATTCATAGATACTTGGAGCACTGCACTGGTCTTAGGAGTTCCAATATATGTCAATGAGGGTTTGTGGTCCGTAGCAAAATCTACAGAATGAAATAGCATCTGCTGAAATTGTGGAGTAGAAATGAAATAAATCACGTATAGCATTAACAATGGACATGCGTTCTTAACTTTTTTTGGATTTGCTGAAAATGTAACACGTCACTAAACACAGTAACAAACAAGGTCAAGAATACATTTTGTACATCTCCATGACTCTTCAACATGGAACAGTGACATCACACAAAATGAAACATTTATGCTGCTAAAAGTGATTAAGTGCTTCCCAATCTGTTGGGGGGCAGGGCGGGGCTGGGGGGAGGGGGGAATTAAATGGAAGATTTTTTGTAAAAATATTCTTAACCTTTGCATTTGCTATCATTTGTCCATAATGAATTCTTGTATAAGATGCCACTTGATTTAGCACAAAATAAACACAGCAGCACAGAATTCCAGATATCCTACCACCTAGAAAGTTTTAGAATCATTCTATTCCATCATTCAAGAAAGTTTACTAATTCCTAACCCTGCACAAAATGAAAAGGCTTTAAATGAACCAAAGTTGCATCAAAAAGTTCACAAATAGATATAAAAGCATTATTTTCCCTTTTGATCCTTATTAGAACAATTCTGATTTTATATTTTTGGAAAAAAAAAATCAACTGGAGCTGATCGCCTGATCATTAAATCTCGCGGTAACAAGTTTACATCAATATTCTTTGAAAAGGTGAGAAACAGTATCTGGAATTACTAGTTGAGTTAAAGGATAAAGTAGGGAGAAAAAGGATTCTTTTAAATTATTTTCTGCGAGGAGGGTAAAAGGCTAAAAAAGAGAAGGAACTCCTGTAACAAAACATCAGTCTCCTGTTTATCTGTCAGACCTGGCCCTGGACCAAGACCGGCATAAAATACTGAGGGTTCCTACCTTAGGAGGAATGGCGTCATTCTCATTCTTAAGAACAAATCTGCCTTCCCGGTCATCTTTGTTCCAATTCAATTGTACAACTAGAGGTTTCTCATCTATGTCCAATCTTCTTTCTTCTTCAAAACATGAAATGAAAAAAAGAATAAGCTATGGTTATTTCATGGAACTAGCTAATACAAGCATTCTGATGTACATTTAATTTTACAGACAAAGTACCTACTTGCAGATTGAAATGTATTGTTCAAAATGTAAAATCATTAGTTTTAATTAATTCGATATTTTGTTGCTACTGTATGTTTATCACATATCCAGTGCCAGACCTGAACACAGGCAATTCCCTCATTTAGATCTAACTGGGAAAATATGAGAAATATACATGAAATAAGAAAAAAGTATACATGGTTTTTGCTAAAAGCTTATTTCTGTGAATCAAATGATCTCATATGCAACTGGAAAATAAGGATAGAATGTTAATACCACACAGAAGTTCCACTAATTCTATGAGATTGTTCTCATCACATTAATGTTGTACTCTACATGAAGCGATGGCAGCAGCCCCCACTGGTCTTGGAAGTGATGACTGCACTATTCTTCCTATCTCTGTGCATCTGATCCTTGTCTCCAAAATTTGCCCACTTCAACACTTACCTCTTCTTCCACCATAGAGTTACCACCACTTTTCTTATATAAAGTACTATATTTGGTATATTATTTCTTTCATTAGCAAGCCTCCCAGGCACACTTATCAGGAACATGGTACTCCAGAGGGTCTCCGCGAGAGCCTCACACAACCTGACCACCTCACAGAGGCCTACAGTCGCTGGAAGCTGTGGAAGAAAGGCAGCACTGAAGGATGAACCTGCTCCTACTGGCCAAGACACCCATCCCAGGGTGGAGAAGACTAAGGAAGCAGGAGCTGGCAACAGATCTGAGGCTGCAAGCCCCACACACAAGTCAGGCTACACTCCTCAGGAATTCTCCTTGTCACTTGGAGAAATCCATTCACTCTGCTCAAACCTTCAACTGTTCTTTGAGCCACTGCTACAAATTTAAACAGGTATTGAGTGACCTACCCAAATCTTTATCATAAAGTCTCTATCTTTTAGTGTACAATTTGGCAGAATTTGAGATTTTTAAGAAATGCCTCTTTCAGAAACATGTCACAGGAATGCTCTGTAACCTAAATGTCAGTAACACAAGACCTGGCACTTTCAGGGTTGAGTAAGAAAAGTAAAATTCACCATAAAATAAAATCACTGACTCCCTATCCAAACATCACTCCCTGCTGTCCAGCTCTGCCTACTTCCCAACACCCTATCAGTCACATCATCTCAAGGTCAGAATGCATGTGACAATGCCCTGTCACACAAACTGCAAACTGCTATACTTTGCAGAAAAGGACAGAACTGCACGATGCTGGCTGGGCTCACACCTAGAATACCAGCACTTTGGGAGGCCAAGGTGGGTAGATCGATTGAGCTCAAGAGTATGAGACCAGCCTGGGCAACATGGCGAGACCCCATCTCCACCAAAAAGAAAAAGACAAAAAAAAAAAAAAAAGAAGAAAAGAAAAGAAGAAGAAATTAGCCGGGTGTGGTGCTGTGTGCTTGTAGTCCCAGCTACTCAGAGGGCTGAGGTGGGAGAATCGCTTGATTCCAAGAGGTTGAGGCCACAGTGAACTGTGATGGCACCACTGCACTCCACTCTGGGTGACAAAGTGAGACCCTGTCTCAAAAAAAAAAGATTGTACGATGCTGATTAAAGTGATAGTAAAAATTCCATCAAGCACAAACTTGGCCAGTGATAAATGAGGATCAGACAGACCAACTAATAACTAAAGAGACAACTGATAAGGATGAAGATAACACAGACTCCTCGCCAGAGAAAGATGTGATTTTCCAAGGACTGGAAGACGTTCTGAGAAATACTGGTTCAAGTCCTAAACTCAAAGTGCTCTTCATAATCACATCCCAACAGTCACACAGAAAGTCAAGAAAGACAGCCCAAGATGAAGTCTTTTTCAATTAGTCCATATTTGAAGCAGTAAGTGATAAATATGAGACAGACTTTGTTTTTCTAACAAAGGTCTCCAAACGTTGTCACCATTTACTATAAAATTTGATTCCAGATGAGGGTCTCACTATGTAGCCCAGGCAGATCTCAAACTCTTGATTTTAAGTAGC
This sequence comes from Rhinopithecus roxellana, assembly GCF_007565055.1. NCBI lineage: Eukaryota > Metazoa > Chordata > Mammalia > Primates > Cercopithecidae > Rhinopithecus > Rhinopithecus roxellana. The sequence continues at coordinate 150,309,211 of NC_044552.1, forward strand.
CCTCCCACCTCAGCCTCTTGAGTAGCTGTGACTATAGGTACATGCTACCACATCCAGCTTTGATCCTAGTTTTAAATGTGTTTTTTTAAGGGACCTTTACAGATACTAAGTATCTCTGGAAAACAGTACTCTCCTGTATTAGTAATAATATATTACAATAAAAACACTAGGTGAGGCAGTACAAACAAAGGATCACTTTGGTTAGGTTATTCAACGAAATGATGCCCAGAGACTATGTGACCAGGTCAGCCCTTGAAGGAAAGGATAAGTTGTTCCAGAAAACTGTCAGAAAGATAGGCAGAACAACATGGTGAGGGCACAAGGGTCTTACTACAGCCTCACACAGGGGAAGATAACTATTAATTTGAAAAAGCACTTTCAATGCTATGTCAAAAATTTAAATTTTAAATGAGCAAGTTTACTAACACCACCCTCCCCATAAAAAATGACACCATAATGATGACAACAATGATGATACTGATAGTTCTACCGCTAATAGTGTTGACAAAGATTATCCAGGTAATTATATACAGGATATGCTAAAAGGAGGCTGGTAATTATCAACTGGAAATGAAAACCAGAGTAACAAATTAGGGATAGAAGAGTAAGTCTGAATTCCTTTCATAAACCAAAATTAACAAATTGTTCTTGTTGCACAATTTTTACTAGATGAAAATCCTTCAGAGCACAACTTTTAGAGAACTAACATTAACAATTATGTATAAATCATAAAAGTAAAGCAAGAGGGCTGAGATATTCTAAAGCGCATGTGGGTAAGCAGTGAAGATAAAGAGGGAACTGGGTCCTACTGTATCTTTATGCATTTAAGATCTCTTCTGCCTTAGTGGTTTCATACACGTTTTTAAAGTAGCATGATCCTTTCTTATGTTTCCTATTGAATTCACACAAAGACTTGTACTATATAAAAAGAATAGATGCAGAGCTTCCCTGTGGCTGAAGGTTTGGGGCTGGGGCTTTACCTCACTAGGGCTGCGGTAGGCAAACGTGCTGAGGCGATCCCTGAGCACTGAGAAGCATTTAAATATTCAAGAGAAACAAGGTGCATGTGCCAGACACCAAAATAACTGGTTCGGGTAGGTCGGGCACGGTGGCTCACGAGGTCAGGAGATCGAAACCATTCTGGCTAACATGGTGAAACCCTGTCTCTACTAAGTAAAGTACAAAAAATTAGCTGGGCGTGGTGGTGGGCGCCTGTAGTCCCAGCTCCTCGGGAGGCTGAGGCAGGAGAACAGCCTGAACCCAGGAGACGGAGCTTGCAGTGAATCAAGATCGTGCCACTGCACTCCAGCCTGGGCGACAGAGCGAGACTCCATCTCAAAAAAAAAAAAAAAGAACTGGTTCACGTGGCTCCGGGACCACAGTAAACTGCACAGCATCTCTTCTGTCGGCATCACATACATACAAAGCTGGGTTTTCCATAACACTGTAATAAACAAGCAGCACTGTCTGAAAATCAACATGGACAAGAAGTGAGGGCTCCTGGGGTCTGAGGAGCTTGGAAAGGCCCAAGAGGCACAACTGTCCCAGCAGACAGCAGCTGTGATTAAGAAGAAAATGAAAGCTTTAGTTTTCCATCATTTTATGTGCACTATTTTTCAAAATCTACCTAATTGTTCACTGTTAAACACTAACCTATCTGAATCTAACGACTTAATGAAATGGACTATCAGGTATTTCCTTTGGCCTAGTGGTGCCATTATTAAAAAACTACTGAGACGCTAAGGGTTCTGTAGCCCAGAGAAGACTGAGAACCTGCATGCTAGGGCTTTTCTCATACCTGAGGCACTGGTGAAAAAATCAGCACTTTATGCCCAAAGGTGTGGAAGGGTACCTGAGGGAGTGGGGAAGACACCATTTTCCTTCTTTAACTATCTTTTTGTTTTCACCCTTTTCTTTAAAAAATCAAAATCATCCAATTTTTAGATCTCAAACTCCAATCTTACGTATTATTCAAAGCCTTCACACTTGACAGTATTCAACTAACTGAACAGCACAGACTAAAAAGAAAAAAAGGTGGAAGTGACAGAGATTTTATTCTTTGTAACCTATTTACAAAGATTCTAAGGTAAAGGAAAAACTCAGATTCAGAAAAATCATCCAAAATGGAGAACACCCTCTACTGTCAAATTTAGCTTTGGCATTAATGATGAAAGTAATATCCTCATAACCTTAAGAAAAAAACTGAACAACAATAACGAAAAACTGGCCTGACTTACATACTACTGAGGAAAAAGGATTTAGTCACACCTGAAAATCCCACAAATTACAAACACTTTAGTCTAATTTCATATGTACAAATAAAGCAGTATTTTTTTAAGTAAAAAAAATGTTCAAAAAAGATCTGCGAATGGAACTTAAAAGAGGTATTCAAATTAGGTTTGTGGCATACATAAATCATTTATTTGCTGCACCAACTATAATTTGTATTTCACTAAAACAGGTTACTCAACATTTCCAAAACACCAATGAGAACATTTAAAAATTTCTACTTTTTGTTTTATTAATTTTTTAGAGACAAGGTGGCGCTCTGTCACCCAGGGTGGAGTGCAGTGGCGCGATCCTAGTTCACGGAAGTCTCAAACTCCTGGGCTCAGGTGCTACTCCTACCTCAGCCTCCCATGCAGCTGGGACTATCGGCATGTGCCATGATGCCAGCTAACTTATTTTTTAATTTTTTTGTGGAGACGGGCCTCACTATATTGCCTCCAGCCATCTTCCCATCTCAGCCTCCCCAAGTGCCAGGATTACAGGCACAACCCATGGCACTCACCCAAATTTTCACATTTCTTAATCAGTCTAATTTTAGTTGTCATTTGATATTGCTATGTAAGATATTTTCAGAAATTTCTAATGTTAGCACAAGTAGAAATTACTAAATACATAAGGTTTCTTTAAGATACACACCCTAAATTATACCCAAAGAATAATGAAAATATATTGCTTCAGAAGGCAAAAATAGTACAGCAAGATTGATGACTCATACCCATATATTTAACTGTGTTACAATTATAATAATATAATATCTACATAAGAGCCATATAAAACATTCTCAAAAAGCAGGTAGCATACTACACACTGTATGTGACACCCAGATATGCTGGATAAATGTAACGCTACTTATCTTTGGAGAAATAAGCATATGCAAAATTAATATATTCATTCTAACTTCCAACAGATATATGTGCCAGGGATTTATAAGAACAATTCCCAGACATAAAACAGTTTTCTCAGCCTGCCAACTACTCTCCTACCCAGCAAAAGAGAAGAAAGATGGAGATGAGCAGTAAACCTGT